>NC_137891.1:37986879-39186879 GCF_963455335.1 Martes martes
TGATCTCTCTCTTTGTCAAATAAATAAATAAAATCTTTTAAAAAATTACATGTGTATTAGATAGAATAATTATCTTGAGTCTCATTAGACTCATTTGAGTCTTATTTTGCTAGATGCCTAGAAGCCATTCTGTCCCTTAAAGGAGTTTTGCATGCCTTACATATTATGAATTGATTTATGACTCTCAGAGGGCAGTCTTACTATGAAGTTTTAGTGGACACATCTATAGCTTACCTGGAAGGTAATACCATGTTGATTTCTAGACCCTGAAAAAGAAACAGTTTTAAAAAGAAATTCATGCTGAATTGTTATGGTGTTTTATTCTCCATGGCACAGCATAAATAATTGCTTAAATTTAAAGAATCATACACTGAAAGAATCCTTTGAAATTGTTAGTTAACTCATAGTAGTTTTCAAAAGATGAGTTAATTGGAACCCCAAAGATGTTAAAAGGACAGGGTTCAAGTTCAGCCTAGTGGCACTAGAGTTGCTGGTGGGCAGCCTCCAACCTAAAGTCAACTTCTGCCCCAGGAAGTTCTTCTGTGATCATGTGAGGTTGACTGAGATCTGCCATTATTTGAACTGACCCCTGGGCTTGACTGGAACAGATGGTGTCCTGGGTTACTCTGCACTCCTGTGGCATGTGACTTACTCTTCATTTCACCAGTTCAGCTGAGTAGTAGAAACTATCTACTTTGTTGTCCCTCTCATTTACAGTAGTCAAAGTACTTTCTCTTCATACTTTAAGATCTGTATCAAACTGTGTTACAGTGTTTGCTCTAAGCTTTAAACAATTGAGAAAACTCAAGAGAATAAGGGAAATCTATTGTATTTACGCTATTTTTGCTCTTTCCATTGTTCTTTCTCCTAATGTTTCACAGTCCTTCCATTACTTCCTTTCTGTCTAGAGGACTTCCCGTAAGCCATTTCTTTTCTTTTCTTTTTTTTTTTTTTTTATTTTCAGCGTAACAGTATTCATTGTTTTTGCACCATACCCAGTGCTGCATGCAATACGTGCCCTCCCTAATACCCAACACCTGGTTCCCCCGACCTCCCACCCCCCGCCCCTTCAAAACCCTCAGGTTGTTTTTCAGAGTCCATAGTCTCTCACGTAAGCCATTTTTTAAGGTAGGTCTGTGGTAACAAATTCTTAGTTTTCCTTCACCTGAGAATGTCTGGTCTTCCTCTTCTTTCCTGAGGAAATACTTTTATGTTCTGTTGATCTTTATTAAAATAACTGTCTATTGACATATAATTATGAAAATTACATTCTGAAGCTGTATTGCTGCCTCAAAAGGTTGTCTGTCTCAAATTGTACTTGTCCCTTTACTTTCTCTTTACTTTCTACCTTCCCCAGCCCCCCTCATAAAAAAGTCATCGAAGAGGTGCTAGGTGGCTCAGTCAGTTGAGCACCTGACTCTTGATTTCAGCTCAGATCATGATCTCAGGGTGGTGAGACCGAGCCCCACATCAGGCTCCATGCTCTGGACTCCACGTCGAGCCTACTTGAGATTCTCTCTTTATTTCTCTCTCTCTCTCTGCCCCTCCTCCTGCTAACTCATGTGCTTGTTCGCTCTCTCTCAAAAAAAAAAAAAAAAGTCATTGAAAACCCAGGCCTATTCTTTTTTTTTTTTTTATTAATATATAATGTATTATTAGGCCCAGGGGCACAGGTCTGTGAATCACCAGGTTTATACACTTCACAGCACTCACCCTAGCACATACCCTCCCCAGTGTCCATAAACCCAGGCCTATTCTTGTGGTTTCCCTTCTATTTATCAGAATCATAGTAGCAAACTCAAATATTTTAGCTAGATCAGGATAATACAAAAAAAGAAATTAAAAGTTTTATACATAGTATAGAAATGAGAATATGTTCTGAAAAGTATTTTTCTTCTATTGCTGTTATTTTGCTATTGGAGATGATTATATTATTTAAAAGATAATAAAGTAAAAAAAAATATGAGAAGTAATGAAGTAGTTGCCCTCCTTTTCACCACTGTCAGTTTATTAAGGTTAGTTAAAATTTGTATGTATTACCAAAATAATTTTATTTTCATATGTAATATCACCAGTCTCTTATTTTTATGAGCTTTTAATTAATTACTTTTTAATTTTTAAAAGTTTTTATTTAAACTTCAGTTATCTAACATACAGTGTAATATAGTTTCAGGTGTACAATGTGTGTTTCAACACTTCCATACAACACCCAGTACTCATCATGACAAGTACATTCCTTAATCCCCATCACCCACCTCCCTCTGGTAACTGAAGATCACCACTCATTAAAAAGTTCTTCTTGGGGCGCCTGGGTGGCTCAGTGGGTTAAAGCCTCTGCTTTCAGCTCAGGTCATGGTCCCAGGGTCCTGGGATCGAGCCCCACATCGGGCTCTCTGCTCGGCGGGGAGCCTGCTTCCCACCTCTCTCTCTGCCTGCCTCTCTGACTGCTTGTCATCTCTGTCTGTCAAATAAATAAATAAAATCTTTAAAAAAAAAAAAAAAAAGTTCTTCTTATCTTTTTCGCTATTTAATTTATACTTCCTTTGGACAATTATATTTTTAAGGGTAAGGTAGTTTTATTAACGGGATTGCGTTTTTTGTGCATGCTTTAATAGTTTTCTAGAATCAAGTTAAACCTAAAAACAAAATCTTAATTTCTAAAGCAGCTGAAATATTCTCTTTTCTTAATGTATACATTTAATTCTGGTTGAAAGAACAGTCATTGAAGCGATGATCCTGGTTAGCATTTATGCCTTTTTTAAATGTATTTTAGTTATCAGTCAGAGAAATTTTTTGAATTTATACCATTGAATTTTACTTTTCCAGCATCCTTTTATCAAGAATGCAAAGCCTGTATCAATTTTAAGAGACCTGATCACAGAAGCTATGGAGATCAAAGCTAAAAGACATGAAGAGCAGCAGCGAGAATTGGAAGAGGAGGAAGAAAATTCGGTTCGTAAATACCCTCAAAAAGTCAATTTCTTTTCTTCTGAGTCATTTTTAATAACAAAATAACATAATTATGTATCACATTTTATGATGTCTAATGCTTCTCTTCTTCACTAATGATGTTTTCCTTCTTTTAAATTATACAGTTTTTTCTGGTTTAGGATCCAGAGATGAATACATCTTGGTATTCAGATAGTTGTAAAATCTGAAAACATAAATATTTTATTTTTTTACTGATTGAAAATGTCATTGATAGTATTATATTTTCCCATAGAAGTTTGTTTTAATCTTATAGTTACACAAATAGTATTATTTTGCTAATATACATTTAGTTTTAATTTCAGAGACTAGTTATCCAATGGGGATTTCTTGAAATTCTTTTACCCTTTTCACCAGTTATTAAACCTTGTGTCATAAGGTATCCCAGGACAAGAGCAAGTGTGCATCTTTGCAGAGTTGATTTTTGATCAACTTTGAGACAGGTGTTTTAAACTTATTTTATAGATGTAAGATTTTTACTAATGAATCCACCATTCAGAATTTTAAATAACATCTTTATAAAGATGGTTTTATTTGTAGCCGTGGGATTGTGTATTAATTCTATAAAGTTAAATAAGTGATATGGAATGAGGTAAAGGCCTTGGTTTTTGCATTCAAAGGGCTTTATACTTCCCACCCTAGGTTCCTGTGTGTTGGTAGGTACACTTATTGATTTCTCATTTGTAAATGTTGATAATTTTCTAGATTTTTTTTGTAGTTTTAAAAGCACTTTTATCATATATTATCATATGTTATTTGTTATGTATTTATCATATTTCATATATATTATTTATCATATATTATTTCATTTTATCTTTTAAAAAAAGTCAGATTGGTCACATATATATGTGATCCCATTTTGCAGATGAGTGAAATTAGGTTAGGAGAGAAGTGATTTACCGAATTTCACAAAGCTAATGAGGAACCAAGAATAAAAATAAAAAACTTGTAAGCTCCCATGTTCATTCATTAATGCTTTATGCTCACTTTTCAATCAAATGTTTACCAGTACTTCAGAAATAGACAATGTTGACTTATCAGAGTTACATAATTTCTAGTAAGTTTATATTCACAAAAATGTCTAGTTTTTGCCCTTCTGTGGTTGTACCCATCTGCCTTGCTTTTACCTTATGCAAGCTTCATATGAGTGCTGGGCTGGTAAACTATCTTCAGTTAGCTATCAGTGGTGATTGATTGTTTTGCTTTGTTCTGTCTTCCCTATGTAATTATAGGCCAGTTTCCATTTTTGATGGATAAAGAACCATTGATGACTCCAGAGCTTACCAGTTTTTACTAGTCTTAATACCTTGCTATAGTCACTTCGATGATTTTCTGCTGCTTCAGTGATCTCTTTCTTCACTATTTTCCTCTCCTCTGCTGAGCTCCAGCACAACTGATCTTCTTTCAGATTTTTTATTTTTATTTTTTTTACTTTTTATTTTGATTTCTTTTTTTATTATGTTCAGTTAGCCACTCTATAGTGCATCATTAGTTTTTGATGTAGTGTTCAAAGATTCATTAGTTACATATACACTCAGTGCACATCACAACACGTGTCCTCCTTAATACCCATCACCATGTTACCCCCTCCCCTCTGAAACCCTCACTTTGTTTCCTGGGGTCCATATCCATACTCTCTCATGGTTCATCTCCCTCTCTGATTTCTCCCCATTCAGATTTCCCTCTCTTCCCCTGTGGTCCTCCATGCTATTGCTTATGTTCCACATATGAGTGAAACCATATGGTAATTTGTCTTTCTCTGCTTGACTTACTTCACTTAGTATAAACCCCTCCAGTTCCATCCATGTCGATGCAAATGGTAGGTATTCATCCTTTCTGATGGCTGAGTAATATTCCATTGTATATATATACCACATCTTCTTTATCCATTCATCTGTTGAAGGGCATCTTGGCTCCTTCCACAGTTTGGCTGTTGTGGACATTGCTGCTATGAACGTTGGGGTACATATGCCCCTTCTTTTCACTGCATCTGTACCTTTGGAGTAAATACCTAGTAGTACAATTCCTGGGTTGTAGAGTAGCTCTATTTTTAACATCCTAAGGAACGTCCATACTGTTTTCCAGAGTGGCTGTACCAGCTTGCATTCCCACCAACAGTGTAAGAAGGTTCCCCTTTGTCTGCATCCTCACCAACATTTGTTGTTTCCTGTTTTGTTTATTTTTGCCATTCTAATTGGTATAAGGTGGTATCTCATTATGGTTTTGATTTGTATTTCCCTGATGGTTAATGATGTTGAGCACTTTTTCATGTATCTGTTAGCCATTTGTATGTCTTCTTTGGAGAAGTGTCTGTTCATGTCTTCTGCCCATTTTTTTACTGGGTTATTTGTTTTTTGAGTGTTGAGTTTAAGAAGTTCTTTATAGATCTTAGATATCAGCCTTTTATCTGCAGCATCATTTGCAAATATCTTCTCCCATTCCATGGGTTGCCTCTTTGTTTTGTTGACTGTTTCCTTTGCTGTGCAGAAGCTTTTGATCTTGATGAAGTCCCAAAAGTTCATTTTTGCTTTTGTTTCCCTTGCCTTTGGAGATGTGTCTTGAAAGAAGTTGCTGTGGCCAATGTTGATGTGGTTACTGCCTATGTTCTCCTCCAGGATTTTGTTGGATTCCTGTCTCACATTGAGGTCTTTTACCCGTTTTGAGTTTATCTTTGTGTGTGGTGTAAGGGAATCGTCCAGTTTCACTCTTCTATATGCAGCTGTCCAGTTTTCCCAGCACCACTTACTGAAGAGACTGTCTTTTTTCAATTTTTTTTTAAATTTCTGATGTGGTCAAAAACCTTTCCTTCCTTTGCTTGAAACATTTCTTCCTGAGTACTGGAGTCACTTGGTTCTCATCTTTTGAGTCTCAGCTTTAAATATCACGTGCTCCAAAACTTAGCAGCAATACACATTACAACTTATTACAACTTAACAATACACATTTATTATTTCATGATATCTGTAGATCAGTTATTTCAGAAGTGGCTTAGTTGGATGACTGTCTTCTAAGATAGCTCACCCATAGGGCTGTTGGTGTGCAGCTTCCATTCCTTGTCATGTGGGACTCTCTCTAGGGCTACTTGAGAGTCATCTCAGCATGGCAGCTGGCTTCTCTTTGAGTAAGTGATCCAAGAGGAAATCTCAATGCTTTTTATGACATAGTCTCAGAGGTTGCACACTGTCCCTTCTGCCACATTTGATTTGTTAAAAGAAGTTACTGGTCATGGACAGTGGTGGAGTGGGGAGCTCCAAGACTCTGTGCCTTGACAGATTTACATGCCTGCCACGTCCCGTTTTCTAGCTTGGCAGCAGCCTTGGTAACAGCAGCAGAGAGGGGTGGTGGGGGGAGTAGTAAGAACCTTGTTCTCAGAAAATTGTGGCTTTGCATTTTGTCCTGCCTGGTCATTCCCTGAGGGACCAGCACAGAGGCTTGCCTTTGTTTTGGGCCCTTGAGCTAGAGCGGCTTCCTGGATGGTGTCTTTCAAAAACATTTAAACTTACTAGAGCTAATAAACAAGTTCAGCACAGTTTCAGGGTATAAGATCAACATACAAAAATCAGTTATGTTTTCATCAGAATAAATTTAAGCAAGAAGGTGAAATATTTGTACAGTGAAAAAGTATAAAACATTGCCAAAAGAAATTAAAGAGTACCTACGACATCAGCGGAAGGATATCCTGTATAAAGGGATTGGTAGACTTAATAATGTTAAGATAACAATATTTTCCAAAGTGATTCACAGATTAATCCAATCCCTATCAAAATATCATTGATCTCTTTTGCAAAATGGGAAAAGCCAACGCTCAAATTCAGATGGATCAAGGGGACCCCAAACAGCTGTAACAATATTGAAAAAGAACAAAGTTGGTGTATTCACCTCCCAATTTCAAAACTTAACATAAGGCTGTAGTAATCAGATGTAGTACTGGCATAAGGATAAATATACAAACCAATGGAATAGAATTGAGAGTCCAGAAATAAACCCATATATGTATGGTCAGTTGATTTTCAACAAAGGTATGGAGTCTCTGGTGAAAAAACAGATGGTACTGGGACAACTGGAGAGCCACATATAAAAGAATGAACTTGGACCCCTATCTCTCATCATATACAAAGGCCTTTTGATGTAAGATCTGATTGGATGGATCAACAAACTAAATATAATGTTAAAACACTTAGGAGAAGTGTCTGCCAAACTGTGGAAAGAACCAAGATGCCCTTCAACGGACGAATGGATAAGGAAGATGTGGTCCATATACACTATGGAGTATTATGCCTCCATCAGAAAGGATGAATACCCAACTTCTGTAGCAACATGGATGGGACTGGAAGAGATTATGCTGAGTGAAATAAGTCAAGCAGAGAGAGTCAAGTATCATATGGTTTCACTTATTTGTGGAGGATAACAAATAACATGGAGGACATAGGGAGATGGAGAGGAGAAGGGAGTTGAGGGAAATTGGAAGGGGAGGTGAACCATGAGAGACTATGGGCTCTGAAAAACAATCTGAGGGTTTTGAAGGGGCGGGGGGTGGGAGGTTGGGGGAGCCAGGTGGTGGGTATTAAGGAGGGCACGTGTGGTGCAAAAACAATGAATTCTGTTACGCTGAAAAGAAATTAAAAAAAAAAAAAAAACAAAAACCACTTAGGAGAAACCAGAAGTAATCTTCTTGACTTTGGATTTGGCAATGGATTCTTAGATGACCAAAGCATGAGTAACAAAAGGAAAAAAAAAAGAAAAAATTGATCATAATATAAAACTCTATATGTTAAAGGATATTATCAAGAAATGAAAAGATATCCTATGAAATGGAAGAAGATATTTACAGATTATGTGTCTGGTAAGGATCTAGTATCCAAGACATGTAAAGAACTCTGGCAACTCAACAAGAGAAAGACCTAATTGAAAAATAAGGAAAGGATTTAAGTAGACATTTCTCCAAAGGTATACAAAGGTATACAAATGGCCAACAAGCACACGAAATGAGGCTCAGCAACATTAGTCATTAGGGAAATGCAAATCAAATCCATAATGAGATATTACTTTACACCTACTAGGTGTGCTATGATTAAACAAACAAAACCAGGAAATAACAAGTGTTGATAAGGAAATGGAGAAATTGGAGCCTTCATACACTGCTGATGGAAATATAAAATGGTACAGCTTTCATGGAAAAGAGTTTGGTAGTTCCTTAAAATGTTAAACGGAATTACCATATGATCTAACAATTCTACTTATAAGTATATACCCAGAAGAATTGAAAACAGTCCATAGCACTATTCACGATAGACAAAAGTAGATAAATTGTGGCATATACATACAATGGAATATTATTCAGCCATAAAAAGAAATAAAATAGTGATACATGATACTATGTATAAACCTTATATCATGAAGTGAAAGAAGCCAGACATAAAAAGTCATATCATATAGTATGAATTATCTGAAATAGGTAAATCCTCAGTGACAAAAATCAGATTGGTGCTTGCAAGAGACTGGAGATGGGGAGTAACTGCTTGATCAGTGAACTCTTTTCTTCTGGGGTGATGAAAATATTTTGATACTAGATCGAGGTGTTGGTTTACAACATTGTGAATGTACTAAATGAATCACTTTACACTTAAAAATAATATTATGTTAGCTGAAGTTCAACTAAAAAGTAAAAACAAGTCACATAGTCTACCTCACACTTAAGCAGAGGAAAAGTGGGCTCTACCTTTTCAGGGAAGATTTCAAAGAATTTATGGGCATGTCTTAAAACTAATAGGCACTGTCCTATAGTTGCAAATGGTTTACATTCTTTGCACATGCACGGAATGGGTATACTCACTACCCCTTAGGAACTGTCTCTTCTTCACTCTTAAGTGTTATCCCTTTACATTACCAGCTCTCAGTCCAGGATTTCATCTTCTAAATCATATGCAGAAAGAGATGAGAATCCTTCAGTCTAGTTCATCTCAGTTTGAAGACTTACAAGCTAAAGATTAATTACCTGCCCCCACATACCTAGTATATAGTGGGACTCAGGCATAAGAGTATCACTATAGATAGTTCTGTTCAAAAAGAGTGAGGACAGGAGGCACATTAATTAGTACTCCATGGCAGTTTTGGAATCCAGCCAAGAAAGTGTTAGAAGTTCCTTGATTATTTCAGTTCTATTCCTGCCCTGTTTCTCTCCAACCTTTTGCTGTGCCCTCTTGAGTTCTTGATTCTGCTCTCTCTCATTCTTCCTTTTTCATGGAAGCTATTCTATGTTTCGAACTAAATCGTTTTCTCAGCCTGCTTCCTACCTGTAGAAGTCTGAGGGTCCAAAGTCCTCTTTTTTTTTTTTAAGATTTTATTTATTTATTTGACAGAGAGAGAGATCATAAGTAGGCAGAGCAGCAGGCAGAGACAGAGAGGGAAGCAGGCTCCCTGCTGAGCAGAGAGCCCGATGTGGGACTCGATCCCAGGACCCTGAGACCATGACCTGAGCCGAAGGCAGAGGTTTAACCCACTGAGACACCCAGGTGCCCCCAAAGTCCTTTTTTCATTTTGCACTGTCTCTGTTCTACTGAGACTATGCTGGTGATGTTTTGGCTAAAAAACAAAAACAAAAAGAAAAACCCATTGTGAGTGTCCTGTAAATCTTACTGTGGTTCACTCCATTAGAACAGATGATGCTCATACATTTTGTTGAAGTAATTGCTTCTTTACCTTGGGCTCCTGCTAAGATTGCTATGGGGCAATGCTTTTAAGCTTCTTAAAAGCCCTATTACCCATCTTGACTCTTTCTGAAGTCTTAACAAAGGATTTTCCAGTCACTTCTGCAGCTCGATTTTTAAACACTGTTTTCTGAATGTGCTTTGGATTTGGTGTTTGCGTAGAAGCTTTTTCATAATTGTAGCATTGTTTGCTGTCTGAGAGGCTAAGAATTTACAAAACCAGTAAGTCCTGATTCCTTTTTTGTTTAATTATTCTTTCTTAAGCTTTTTCTCTCTCCTTTTGTGTTTTGTTTAAGTAGCAGGAAGAAACTAGGCATCACCTTAAACACTGCCTGGAAATCTCCCAGGTTAATAGGTACATTTTTTACTTCCCTGGTTATTATACACAATGTCCTAAATTTTCAGCTGCAGCATAATAAGAATATCCTTTCTTCAAGCTTCCCATGCAGTTCTTAAACTCTAATTAGCCAATGATTTTTTAAAAGGCTAGTTTTAAGTTAGCTGGTATGGTTTATTGAAATATTATACAGACACTTGAATGAATGTTTAAATATTTATACAGTAAAAGAGTTAGTGCTTATTGTTTTTAAGTAAAAGAATACGGCAAACATTCCACATGTGGTATGTTGGATGATTGCTTAAAAGCAGAATGGATGGTGTTAATAAGTTGAATTTATGAGATAAGGCACCCAATGCACCATTGACAAGCAGTTATTTTTAAAGTAGATTAAAGATTGATAAAAAGTTTATAAGAGTCGCTTTGTCACTGGAGTTTAGGCTTTTCCCATGCAGATCACAGTGTTCAGTAAAATACAAGGAGTTGAACAGATGTAGAAGAATGTTACATTAAGTGAAATGTTGAGTAAAAAGGTGGGATACTTCTTGATGTTACATGCATGTGTGTAATATGCATGTATATATTGTATGCTTGTGTCAAGCCCTTTATTTTCACTTCCATCTAAAGAAAGTTATTTGATTTCCTATTAGTTTAGTAATGACGCAGAAAAAAAGATTTTGCCCATTAATTGGCCTGGGACTATGTCTTAGAGGTTCTGTTTTTGGAAAAGAAGTGGGGACTTTCTGGTGATTTCCTTATGGTTTGAACTCAAAGCTTCTCAGGCTGTGGTCCTTAACGTCTTGAGGTGGCATATCCCCTTTGAATGACTCACTGAAGCAGTGATTCTCAGCATGAGTGTGGGGAGAAATGAGAGGTGCTTTGAAAAATTCACTCCTGTACAGATGATGACATAGCTTCCATATGAGCATTTTTCAAAACCTTCCTCCTCCTCCCTGCCCCTGATTTACTTAGGGAACTTCAAATCTGTCTACCTGGTGAGAACCTTTTGAACGAGGTGGAGAACAGAACTATAAAATCAGCAGCTTCAGTCAGTCCCAAGCCTGTCATATACCTAGTTGGTTAAGTGGGGTGGGTAGAATTGATCCAAGAGCAGGACAAACTGAGTTAAGTCCTCATTGTGTTCCCAGAGAACTCTGTGTCTTTGGGCAAGTTGCTAACCTGGCCACTTCACTTTCACCACTTGTAAAAAGGGAATTAATGATAGACCACACCTCATAGAATTCCTGTGGGAATATAATTTTTTAAAAAATCTAAGCACTTAGAACTGTATTATACACAGTCTGCTCAGTAAAGTTTAACTTTCATATTTATTAATGCTGCTACTTATGCCAGCAATATTGCTGTTAATTATAACATTTTGGCCAGATTTTGGTTTTGTTACTATTTGGTTTGCTTCATTTTTGGTTCCTTTGGTAGTAGTTGTTGCTTCTGCTGGTTTTGCTACTCAAAGGGCCACCAAGATGATGTCACTAATCACATTTGAACCAATATTTATATTCACAATTTCTTTTTAAGTATTTTAAGACATACTTTAAGTGGCCAAATATGTTTGGAAGCATTGGTAGAGATTTTTGGAAACCTGCTTTAAGGTTATAAAAAATATATTTGAAGAAAAACAGTAAAGAAAATTTATTCTCATTCCTTTACTTCCTGAAAGTAAATTAGTTTTCATGAGGAACATTTATATATGAGATAAAATTATCGATCAAAATGAAAATTCTTTAAAAGAATTGGTTTTTCTCAAATGCTACATTCCTACACTCTCTGTAGGAGCAGTATGCTCTGTGTATGTTCAAACACAGATCATTTATTAGTTTCCTACTTTTTTCCACTCATTCTTTCTCTGTCCTCTCTCCTCCTCTAATCTGTACTGACTGCTTTCTAGAGTCTTGAGCAGCAGGCACCCTAAGACCTCCCTTCAGCATCATCCTATGAATTTCCTTTTGTTCTGTTCTGTAGTGGATCCTTTGTTCCCTGTATCTTGTGTTTCTTGTTTTATTTCCTCATTCTGATGGACCCTATCTCCCAGGAGCTTCCAGACATTAGCAGGGTTTTTTGTTTGTTTTGTGTTTTGGTTTTTTTTTTTTTTTTTTCCTCAGAACTTGTTTATCTGCCCTTGTCTTTATTCTACCTTTACTCTTGAGAGATTGAGTATAAAATTCTGGGTATAAAATTCTGGATTGGAAGTAACTGTGTTCCCTTAAAATTTTGAAGGCTTTGTCCTGTTTTCTAACTCATCAGAAGACAGATGACAGTCTGATACCTGATCTTTGAATGTTTTATGGAAGATTTTTAGATCTTAGCTTTTCTCTGTTATTTAAAGCTTTCATGATCATGTGCCTTGTAGATCTTTTTCTCATTCATTGTGTGGAGTGTCTTTTGGCCCTTTTTTCAGTTTGGAAATACCGTTAAGTGCTGTGTAATTTTATGTTTGCTTTTTCATGGTACTTTTCTTTCATCTCTTCTCTCTGCTCTTGTATATTCTCTCTTTCTCTCTCTGGCACTCCTTTTATTTGGTTATTGGACTTCTTAGATTTGTCATTCAATGATTTTTTCTGTTTTTTTTTTCTCTTTTTGTTTTTTCTTGGAGGTCTCATCAAGTTTATCTTCTAAACCTTCTATTTTTTTCCCATGTGAAATAATTTAATTTCCAACATGTCCGCCTCTTCCTCATTGTTCTTATATTATCACTTTGAATTTTCTTTTGCTTCCTACCTTGTCTCTGTTTCCTTTGTTTTCATCTCTGACTTTTCACTTTATGGACTTACTTAAAAGGTCTAGTGATGGTATCATAAGCACTAAAATTGCCTGCTGGACACTCTGTATGTAAGAGTAGAACTAGGTGACTTTGTACCTTACTGTAAAAGATATTAGGATCCATTGCTCTGAGGCCTGAATGTGCTTGCTTCTTATGACTTCTCTCCTTGCAAGCTTAAGTTTTAGATTTCTTTAGTCTGGTGAGTTAGCTGCTACTTACAGATTTATCTGCTTTCTAGCTTCCAGATTTTTGGACATCTCCTGTTTGCTGTTTTCTCCTCTCTCATGATCTCTGTCTTTATGAGTTTTCCTTTTCTTGGCTCTTATAATTTTGGAAGCGTTTTGGGAGGGAGAGGCTTAAACCTATATGTTCAAGCCTCCATTTTAATGGAAACTCTTACCATTTGTCATTTCTTGGCTGTTCTGAAATTGTAATTTGAAATACTGAGTTTTTAATATGATATTTAATATAGATAAATAAATTATAAAACTTCATATATTATAATGTTTATAAACTCCTTGAATACTCATAAATTATCACAATTCAAAGAAAAATTTTAGCCTGTTCAGTTCTGGTTTAGTTGGACAGTTAGTAATAGTGACCAAAGAAGGGAAGGGAAGCTTCTAAAAGGTAACTTACACAAAATCAGGGCAATTTAAGGCAGATTATTAGTTGTTAACAATAGAAGTAAATGGATATTTCTCTTCTTTTTGAACCACTGTGTCTGTTACAACTAATTTTCTTTAGATGGTGGACTCTTGGACCCTTCAGCCCCAGTGTTTGAGAATAATTATAGAATAAGAAACCATTACCTGATTGATGCTACATTTGTCTTAACATTTATATCTGTGTTGTCAAGGTTGTTGCTTTGTAACCTCTCTTTACTTTCATTTGTAACTCATCTTGGTTACCTTTGGCTCATGAAACTTGCTTTTTAAATTGCTCCAATTTGGGAGATTCATTTGACCAATATCTGCTAGTTATAGTTCTGGAGACTGGTTACCTTTTAGGATATGCCAGGAGTTTGGGATAGATATTTTGATATCCTAGTTGTTTTCATTGAGATTTTCCCCATTCATTTTTCTTCCTTTTTGATTATTTCAAAGATGAATTTTTTTTTTCAGCATGGAGGGAGATTTGTACTGCCAAGTTTTATTTCTGCATTGATTTTTATCCTGGAGGACTGTATTCTTTGACAGCCTTTATAGTAGCTATCTTTGGTCCTGACCCTGGATTGTTCCTTATCCAGTGAATGGACTAATGGGACACAGAGCCATGTTGGCCCTGGACCATTGGAAAATTTTATAAAGCTAAATTTTGAGATAATGTAGATTGAATTCTTTTCCTAATTCTAAAAACCTAGAGCTGTGAAATTCACCATATTGAGTTGCCACATTATAAGAGACATTTATATTTGATATTCAGTTTTAATACTTGAGCTCATTATGGATCCTGCTTTTTCCATTCTCAGTGAGTGCAATTTCCTGAGAATTTATGAGTTATACCAATATCAACTTATAATTTTTCCAAATTTAATTTTCTTCTACATAGTTCAGCTTACTACATATGGAGAAAAATTTGTGGCCTAAAATTAAATAGATATTTCCATCAACTCTCAATGTGACTTTGAAAAGGAAACAGTTTATGATAACCATTTCAAGATATGTTGTTTTTAAAAATTTTAGTTCTGTACACCTGTGTCCTGGGTAACTATTATAAACAAACCTCCTTAAATATTTTTTTATTCAAGAAAGGTATGGGATGTGAGTGGAAATAGTGCCTTATGAATTTGATTTTTATACCTATTATAGAAAAAGCTAGTCTGATGAGAATACATCCTGACAAATTGACATGTTTTGATAGGTGTTGAGGTAATTGTGCGGATTTTAAAAATTAAACAAATTGCAAACAGAGATTTCTGCAGCAGGTTAATCCCAATATCAAGGTTTTTGTGTTAGTTTAAGCATTGCTAAACATGACAAATTTTTTTTTTTTAGCATTTCTGAGCATGTGATATAAATTTGGTTCTGAGATGGGCCAACTGTATAACATAGTAAGAAAGAATTTGTTTCCTAGATGTTAGTGGAAGATATTCCCAAATCTGTAGTGTGAGATGATTAAATAACATAACTGTATTTCTTCATATTTACTGTAAATACTTAAATTGCCTATAGAATGTCACCTTTTTAAAGAGTATCTACGATGAGAGTTGCTCTATTTAGTAGAACTTTAAAAATGGAACATTTTGTTGTTACCAAGGAGCATGAATAGCAGAGTATAAAGCAAAGGTATGTGGATTGTTTCTGCCATATAAAAAATCTTGTCTAGTAAAGGTTGCCGTTTTAAAACTAGGACAGACTTCTGTGCATTCCTTTTTTTTTATTAAACCATGTACATATTGAAGTTTGCCAAGTATATACTTCTTGTCATGTCACAATATCACAAATACATTCTGTCGATGTGACATTTTACTCTTGATGTTACCCATGGTTACCTGGCTGACGTAGTGTTTATCAGGTTTCCTCACAATATTATTCTCTTCCCCTTTCCATACTTTACACTTTGGAAAGAAATCACACTATACAGCCCACAGTTAAGGAGTGGAGAGTTACACCCCTCCTGTTTGAGGGCAGAGTGTCTATATAACTTATATGGAATCTTTCTACACAGGGAATTTGTCTATTCTTTCCATTTATTCAATAATTTATATCAGTAGTGATTCATGGTTATTTAATTTACACTTTGCATTTGAATTTAATACTGCTTTATTTATTTTGATCTCAAAGTGTTCTAGTTTTGACTGTCGGGAGCCTTTTCTAGTTGGCACCTTTGTGTCTTTGAAATACCCCCATCATTGTGGGTTTTTAGGGGTTTTGTTTTTAGTATTTTCTTACTCTCTGACACTGTAAGATACTTATGTATCTTGTATATTTCCTGCCACAATCCTAGAATCCTAGGAGCCTAGTTCCTTTAATTAGAGAATGGCATTCAAACCCAAGAGCTGGACTTGGTGTGCTTGTTGCCACTGTGGGGTATTATAAACCCTCTCAGTTGACAAAGCAAATGTGTTCAAACTAACCTGTGTATGAACACATACCTATAAACTATATATCTATATGTATGTATGTGTATGTATGTATCTGTATCTGTGTATCTCCATCTGTATCAATGTTAAGCTGAACATGAGTTCATACTGATATCTCTGACTCTAACCCATCACCACATGGATCATTCTATGTGCCTCCCCTTGCTCCCCTCCCACTGCAATGGTGAGAAATCTGGCTCCCATCACCTACTACTCCTTTGCTAAATATTTCAGTTCCTGTATACATGTATAGTAGTTTCAGAATTGTTAATGCATAGTCCCATGGAAACAACTTTATCAACTAGAACAAAGTTCTTACATACTGTTCCTTTTATTTTTAGTCTTACAGACTTGACTCATGTCCAGTGTTACTCAGATTAGTTAGTACCCTTTCTGCCTACTTCCTTCAGTGCCATTCTTTTATACATTTGTAGTACAATTAGATATGTGTGTGTGTGTGTGCGAGAGAGAGAGAGAGAGAGAGAGAGACTCTGCATCCCATTCTGGGATCTCCTGACCTCTTAAGTGATTTTTAAAAATTCGTGTGCTTTAATGAATTTCAGTCTTTACCGTGTAAATTTCTATAGGTTATGACAAATGTATGGTGGTACGTATCTACTATTTTAGTGTCATACAGAATAGTTCCACCACCCTAAAAAATCCCTGTGCTTCACCTGTTCAACTCTTCCTCTACCCCTGAACCCTTTGTAATCACTCATCTGTAAACTATCTGTAGTTTTGCCTTTTCCATAATGACATATAGCCTTTTCAGACTGGTTTCTTTCACTTAACCAAATGCATTTACAATTCACCCATGTCTTTTTGTTAGCTCATGTGTTCATGGAATAGTATTTCATTGTGTGGATGTACCACAGTTGGTTAACCATTCACCTACTGAAGGACATCTTGATTACTTCCAGTTTTAGGCAACTATGAATAAAGCTGCTATATACATTTGCATGCTGACTTTTATGTGGATGTAAGTTTTCAGATTAGTTGGGTAAATACCTAGGACCATAATTGCTGAATTTTATGGCATGTTTAATTTTCTAGAACTTGTCAAACTGTCCATTGTATTCTCACCAACAATGAATGAGAGTTCATGTTGCCTAGTGTGTTCACCAGCAATTCATAAGAGTTAGTGTTTTTGCACTTTAGCCATTCTAATAAGTGTTTAATGCTATCCCAGTGTTAATTTGCAAATCCTCATTATAGAGATGTTTGGCATTTAAATGCTTATTTGCCACTTATATAGCTTCTTTGATAAAGTGTCTGTTCAGTAATTTCTCCTGTTTTAACATTTGTTTTATGTTGTTTGTTCTTATTGTTGATTTTTAAGAGTTCTTTGAATATTTTGGACACAAGTCTTGTATAATATATGTGTTTTGTAAGTATTTTCTCCCAGCCTATGGCTTTTCTTTTTATTCTCTTAATAGTGTCTTTCACAGAGGAGAAGTTTTTAGTTAATATCCCCCATCAGTTTTTTTTTTTTTTCATGGATCTTGCTTTTAGTGTTTTATCTATAAACAAACATATGAGAACATAGAAAATAGATTTTCTCATATGTTTTCTCCCAGAAGTTTTCTGGGTTTGCATGTAATGTCAAGGGTTTGTGATCTATTTCGAGTTAATTTTTGTGAAAGCCATGAGGTCTGTGTCTTGGTCTTTTTTTTGGCCTGTGGTTGTCCAGTTGTTCCTGTACCCTTTGTGTAAAAGATTATCTTTTCTGCATTGAGTTGCCTTTTGTGTCTTTTCACAGATCAGTAGACTATGTTTTTGTGGGTTTGTTTCAGGGCTCTATTCTGTTCCATTGATTTATCAGTGACATATGTGTCAATTTTTTGACAAAATTATACTTTCTTGATTATAGTAGTTTTATAGAAGCCTTAAAATCGGATACTGTGAGTCTTCCAACTTTATTTTTCTTCCTTAGTACTGTGTTGGCTGTTTTAGGTCTTTGCCTTTCCATATAAACCTTAGAATCATTTTGTCAACATTTACAAATTAGCTTGCTAGAATTTGTATTGGGATTTAATAGAATCTATACACCAAAGAAGAAATGACATCTTAGCAGTATTGAGTCTTTTAATCCACAAACATGGAGTGTCTCAACTTATTTAGAACTTTGATTTCTTTCATCATGACATACAGATTCTATACATATTTTGTTAGATCTAAGTGGTTTAGGATAGGTTTTTGTTGTTGTTTCTATTAAAAATGTTTGGTTTTGTATCCCTGGAATAAATCCCACTTGATTACAGCATATGATCCTTCTAATATAGTATTGAATTCAGTGTGCTAATATTTAGTTGATGATTTTTGTATCTGTGTTCATCAGGCATAGTAGCCTATCATTTTTTTTTTTTTTTTTTGGTGGCATCCTTGTTTGGTTTTGGTATCAAGGTAATGCTGGCCTTGTAGAATGTGTTTGGAAGAGTTCCCCCTCTTCTGTTTTTTAGGAGAGTTTGAGAAAGATTGGTATTAATTCTTTGAATGTTTTGCAGAATTTACCAGGGAAGCTCTCTGTTCCTGGAATTTTGTTAGTTGGTTTTTGATTATTGAATCAATCTCCTTTCCAGTAATTGATCTCTTTAGATTTTCTATTTTTTATTTTTCTGTTTCATCATGATACACATTTGGCAGGATGTATGTTTCTAGGAATTTATCCACTTCTTCTTGGTTGTTCAGTTTGTTGTATAATTGTTCATAGTAGTTTCTTTTGACCCTTTGTATGTCTGTGTTACTAGTTGTAACATCTCCTTTCATTTCTGGTTTCTTTGAGTCCTTTCACTTTTTCTTAGGGAGTCTAACTACAAGGTTGTCAATTTTGTTTATCTTTTCGAAGAACCGGCTCTTAATTTCATTGATTTTCCTATTGTCTTTTTAGTCTCTGTTTCATTTATTTCTGCTCTACTCTTTCCCTTCTACTAACTTTGGGCTTCTTTTGCTCTTTTTCTTGTTCCATGAGGTGTAAAGTTAGATTCTTTATTTGAGCCTTATCTTGCTTCTTTTTTTTTTTTTTAAAGATTTTATTTATTTATTTGACAGAGAGAGATCACAAGTAGGCAGAGAGGCAGGCAGAGAGAGAGGAGAAAGCAAGCTCTCCATGGAGCAGAGAGCCCACTGCGGGACTCGATCCCAGGACCCTGGGATCATGACCTGAGCCGAAGGCAGAGGCTTTAACCCACTGAGCCACCCAGGCGCCCCCTTATCTTGTTTCTTGAGGTAGATATTTACTCCTAAGAACTTCCCTCTCAGAATTGCTTTTGCTGTATCCCATAAATTTGGGTATGTTATTTTTTCCATTTTGTCTTAGGTATTTTTTTTATTTCTCTCTTGATTTCTTTGTTGACCCATTGGTTATTCAGTAGCATGTTGTTTAATCTCCACATGCTTGTAAATTTTCTAGTTTTCTTTTTGCAAGTAATTTCTAGTTTCATACATTTGTGGCTCAATACCCACAGATCAGTCTATGTGATACACCACATTAACAAATGAAGGATAAAAATCATATGATCATCTCAGGGTACCTGGGTGGCTTAGTTGGTTAAGTGTCCAATTCTTGATTTTAGTTTCAGATCATGATCTCAGGGTTGTGGAATCAAGCCCCTTGTCAGACTCAAATGCTAGGCATGGAACCTCACTTAGCAAGGTTCTCTTTCCCTCTCTCTCAACCCCTCCCCCCTCTAAAAATCATGACCATCTCAATAGATGCAGAAAAAGCCTTTAACACAGTTCAACATCTATTTATGATAAAAACTCTCAACAAAGCAGGTATAGAGGGAATGTACCTCAACATAATAAAGACCATATATGACAGACCCACAACTAACATCATACTTAACTGCGAAAAGCTGGAAGCTTTTCTAAGATCAGAAATAAGACAAAGATCCACTGTCATCACTTCTATTCAACACAGTATTGGCAGTCCTAAGCAGACATTTAGGCAAGAAAAAGAAATAAAAGGCATCCATATTGGAAAGGAAGAAGTAAAACTATCACTATTTGTAGACGACATGATATTATATAAAGAAAACCCTGAAGATTCCATAAAAAAACTATTAGAACTAATAAATAAATTCAGTAAATTTACAGGATACAGTATACGTATACAAAAATCTGTTGCATTTCTTTACACTAATAATGAACTATGAGAAAGAGAAATTAATAAAACAATTCCATTTATAATTGCATCATGAGAATAAAAACATCTATGAATAAATATAACCAAGGAGGTGAAAGACCTGGATATTGAAAACTATAAGACATTAATGAAATAAATTGAAGAAGACACAAATAAATGGAAAGATATTCCATTCTTATGGATTGGAAGAATCTATATTGTAAAATGTCCGTACTACGCAAAGTAATCTACAGTTTCGGTGAGATCCCTATCAAAATTCCACTGGCATTTTTCACAGAAATTTAAAAAAAAAAGCCTAAAATTTGTATGTTACTTCAAAAGACCCTGAATAGCCAAAATAATCTTGAGAAAGAACAAAGCCAGAGGCACCACACTCACTGATTTCAAACTATATTACAAAACTATAGTGATCAAAACCATATCGTATTAGCATAAAAACAGACACATAGATCAATGGAACAGAGTAGAGATGCCAGAAATAAGCTCATCCTTAAATGGTCGATTAATTTACAGCAAAGGAGTTAAGAATATACAATCTAGAAAGGACAGTTTCTTCAATAAATGGTGTTGGAAAAATTGGATTGCTACATACCAAAGAATGAAACAGGAAGGGGCACCTGGTTGCGTCAGTTGAGCATCTGACTCTTGATCCCATCTTGGGTGTTGATCTCAGGGTTGTGTGTTCAAGCCCTGTGTTGGGCTTCATGCCCAGTGTGGAGCCTACTTTAAAAAAAAAAAAAAAAAAAGAACGAAACAGGATCATTATCTTACATCATAAACAAAAACTAACTCAAAATGGATTCAAAGCTTGAACATAAGATGTGAAACCATAAAACTCCTAGAAGAAAAGGTAGACAGCTCCTTGACATTGGTTTTGGCAATGCTTTTTGGAATCTGATACCAAAAGCAAAGGCAACAAAAGCAAAAATAAATGAATGGGACTATATCGAGCTAAAAAGCTTATGCACAGGGAAGGAGACCATCAACAAAGTAAAAGGACAGCCTACTGAATGGGAGAAAATATTTATAAATCATATATTTGATAAAGGGCAAATAACCAAAATATAGAGAGAACTCACACTATTTAATAGCAAAACCCAAACCATCCAATTAAAAAATGGGCAGAAGATCTGAATAGACTTTATTTAAAAGAAGACATACAGGTCTTCTTTTGGCCAACAGTACATGAAAGATGCTCAACATCATTAATCAGTAGGAGAATGCAGGAGGAGTTAAGATGGTAGAGTAGTGGGTGCCTGGGTGGCTCCGTTGGTTAAGCTACTACTGTCAGCTCAGGTCACGATCCTGGAGTTCAGGATCAAGTCCCGCATCGGGCTCCCCATTCATGGGGGAGTCTGCTTCCCCCTCTGACCCTCCCCCCTTTCATGCTTTCTCTCTCTCACTCTCTCTCTCAAATAAGTAAATAAAATCTTAAAAAAAAAAAAAAAAGATGGTGGAGTAGTAGGGGGACCTGTTGCTTGCTTTATCCCTTAAACACAGCTAGATCAACATCAGATCATTTTGAACAACTAGGAGTTCCATCTGAGGATTAAGAAAACAATCTGCAAAATTGGAGGAAGAGAATATGACAGATGCAAGGTTCAAGCTATGAACGGAGGGAGAGAGAAGAGACAGAGGGAGAGAAAAGCCAAGGTGTTTTGAAGGGGAGAGAGCCCTTTTCATGGAGTGAAGTCAGGGAGAAAGGGAGAGAGCAGGAGAGAGAGTGGCATGTATGGTTTGCACAATATGCTGTAGTGAGGGGATCCCCTGGTTTGTACTGAGAGAGATTGCTCCCCTTCTTGGAGTACATTTGGAAGAGGGTATTTTACCTCTCTAAGAACAAAGGGCCCTCCAGGAGCCATGGAGCGGCCGTTCAGCAGTAGGGGACAGAGGGGCACACAGAGAGCAGATAACCTGGTCACAGCTTTTCACTGTCTGTCACCAGACTCCCACCACCATGCACACCATGCAACTGCTTTTCTGGGACAGAATGGTGCCCGGTGTGCTGGGGGGCTCTTTTCTAGGGGAGGGGAATGGGTCTGCACTTTGGTGGGCCCTTTAAGATTTAGAGTTTTGAATCCCAGCCCCCAGCCAGAAATAAAATAGAACTGTGGTGCCGCATGCCACCAACAGGTTGAGGGCAGCGATCCGACAAAAGCCTGGGACACAGGAGAGAGATTGTTCACTTTTCTGTGAGGGTCTCCTAAATAGTGGTGGCCATGAGTTCCTCTCCCCAGAGACCAGAAGGTGGGTTCACCCTCCCCCCAGCATAGTTAGACTTCAGAGTGGAAACAGCACCAGTGGAGGCTGGAGTCATGCGCTCCCCTTCCCCCGGGCCTGGCGTCTTTGCAAGAGCAGGTCTGACTGTGAGCCAGTCCAGCAGGCCTCTCCCTCAGAAGAACAACACAGGCGCCCTGCCCCTCACCTTGTCCCCCTGTGTGCCAGATCTGCTGATCATAGAGTGCTCCAAAGGGTCAGCTTCAGTTCTGGTGGAAATAGGACCAGGCTTTCTTTTGTTCTTTTTTTCTTTTCTATTTATTGCTTACAAGAGACTCATTTTAGATCCAACGACACCTCCAGATTGAAAGTGAGGGGTTGTCTCTCATGCTAATGGACATCAAAAGAAAGCCAGAATACTGATATCAGACAAACTAGGTTTTAAACCAAAGACTATAATAAGAGATGAAGAAGGGCACTATAAGAAAGGGGTCTATCCAACAAGATCTAACAGTTATAAATTTTTATGCCCCCAGCATGGGAGCAACCAAATTTATCAGTCAATTAATAACAAACTTAAACTCACTGATAACAATACAATAATAGAAGGGAACTTTAATACCCCACTCACAACAATGGATAGATGATTTAAGTAGAAGATCAACAAGAAAACAAGAGCTTTGAATGACACACTGGACCAGATGGATTTAACAGACATATTCAGAGTATTTCATCCTAAAACAGCAGAATATACATTCTTTGTGAGTGCACATGGAACATTCTGCAGAATAGACCACATACTGGGTCACCAATCAGGCCCCAACCAGTACAAAAAGATTGAGGTCATACCATGCATATTTTCAGACTACAACACTATGAAACTTGAAGTCAAGAAAAAGAAAAAATTTGGAAAGACCACAAATACATGAAGGTTAAAGAACATCCTAGTAGAGAATGAATGACTTCACCAGGAAATTAAAGAAGAAATTAAAAAATACATGGAAACAAATGCAATTGAAAACATGACAGTCCAAAACCTTTGGGACACAGCAAAGGTGGTCCTAAGAGGGAAGTATGTAGCAATACAGGCTTTCCCTAAGAAGCAAAAAAAGTCTCAAATACACATTCCAAACTTACACCTAAAGGAGCTGGGAAAAGGACAGCAAATAAACCCTAAAACCAGAGAAGATGGGAAATAATTAAGATTAGAGCAGAAATAAATGATACACAAATAAAAAATCAATGAAACTAGGCTCTGGTTCTTTGAAAGAATTAACAAAATTGCCCTACCTAGACTTACCAAAAAGAAAAGAGAAAGGACCCAAATAAATATAATCACAAAGAGGAAAGATCACAACCAACACAGGAGAAATGCACATAATTATAGCAGAATATTATGAGCAATGATATGCCAACAAATTGGGCAATCTGGAAGAAATGGACAAATTCCTAGAACTATAAACCGCCAAAACTGAAACAGAAAGAAAAAGAAAATTTGAACAGACTCATAATCAGCAAAGAAATTGAATCAGTAATCAAGAATCTCCCCACCAGATAGGGGAATGCAAATCAAAACCGCAGTATATCACCTCACACCTGTTAGGATGGCTGTTATCAAGACAAGAAATACCGAGTGCTAACGAAGATGTGGAGGAAAGGGAACACTTGTGCACTGTTAGTGGGAATTTAAATTGGTGCAACCACTGTAGAAAACAGCATGGATGTTTCTCAAAGAATTAAAAATAGAACTATCATATGATCCAGCAATTGTATTTACCCAAAGAAAACAAAAACAGTAGTTCAAAAAGATAATGTGCATTCTCCCATACTCATTACAGTATTACTTATAATAGTCAAGATATGGAAGTAACCTAAATGTCCATCAATGATTGAATGGATAAATAAATAGTGTTGTTATATATACAATGGATTATTATTACTCATCCATAAAAAAGTGAAATCATGCCATTTGTGACAGCATGGATGGATCTTATGCTAAGCAAAATGTCAGAGGAAGACAAACACCATGTGATCACTCTTATATGTGGAATCTAATAAATAAAAACAAAACCAGAAAGATCGAGTTCATAGGTACAGAGGACAGATGAGTTGCTGCAAGAGGCAGGGGTGGGAGATGAGGGAGTGAGGGAAATGGATGAACTTTTTTTTTTTTTTTTCAGTTTAAATAAATAGCAAAAAAATTTTTAACACACAAGCAGGAAAGAAACCAACTATCTTTAGCTCCACTGAGTACCCAAAGTCTACCATTGTTCCATTTGAATACAGCAAGATGCAAACTACCTTAACAAAATTATGACACTGCAGACTCCATCAGTTGGCCTAAATTCCAAGTTGCTTCATTCAGAAAACTAAGGATTTTGAGTTGGCATTTAAGATTAAAAATTTTGTAATTCCAAATTCCGATTTTTTTATTGCTGGTATATATAGGAAGCAGATAATTTTGTATTTCGTCCTTGCATCCTGTGACCTTGTTGTACTTGCTTATTAGTTCCAGGAGTTTTTTGTAGATTTTTAAAAATTTTCTGCATAGTCATGTCATCTAGAAATAAAGGTAGTTTTATTTCTTTGTCTCCAATCTTTATAACTTTTGTATCTTTTTTTTTTTTTCTTACTGCACTAACTAGACTTCAGTATTCTTCTAACTTTGATGTTTCTGCATCCTCACTAGGCTTCTCTTTCTCCCTCTTTCAGAGGATGTATCTTTTTTCCTTCATAAAAATTCATCTAGAAGAAAACTAAGACATGATAATTTGCCTATAGGAAGATTGCAGTCTGATGGTGAGACTCCAAGGGAATTGATGACTGATCACAGTGCGCTATGCCAAGCACTGTGATAGAGAGATGTGTAATGGACAGAAATTGTTTTATTGCCCCGATTTTCTTTCTACCTCCCTTGAAAGGTGTCTTCTCTACTTGCCTTTTCTTTTCTGTCAATCACATTATCTCTTTCTTCTAGACCCTTTTTCTTCACCTAAACATGTAGCTATATTTTGACCTTTAAAAAAAGGGGGGGATCAACAAATTATTCATGAACAAACTTTATGATAGAATAGTCAGAGTCTTTGTTTCTTCATTTAACCACATTTTCTCTCTACCCCTTATACTGTGGTGAAATATTCTGCCAGCAGTCCTCTCTCCAAGGCTGCTTTCTGGGTAAGATGGGGTTGCTTTAGCACTTGTTTAATTTGAGGTGCCCCTGGCTCATCCAAATCATTTTGGGTAGCAGACTGTTGGATATACAGGCTTCACCCCTAATGGATAGCACGGGCAGTTAGGAGTCAGCAGGCTTTTTGTAGTTGGTAGTGAAACCAGAAGCAAAAATAGGATTGCTCAAGAAGTCTTTAAAGGAAATTTTAAGTTGCTTCTTCTTTCTAGACTTCTTACTTCACCATCATTTGTCTGATGAAGTCCTTATCCTTCAGGAGTTGTGTTGGACATTGATTCCTCTGGGAAAGGGGGAACCTTTCATGATGCTTCTCTAAGCTTCAGATGAGCAAGTGCTCTATTGTGGTCCCTATATGGTATCCTCTGTTTACTTCTATGAGAATATTTACCTGGCTTGTCTGCTTTCTGCTTCTTTCCACTAAACTGTACATTTCTCAAGGATAAAGACTATTTTAGCACATTGCCTACACACAGTATTATTATGTATTTAATTTTTGAATCAACAACTATATATATCATGTATACTTATCTTTGTAATAAAACCTTTATAATGGCTCCTACCTGACTTTTACCCCTTGTTATGTGGCATAGTGCCACGTGATTATCACACACAGGATGTATTCGCATTTAAAATGAAGAAGGTACATAATGGTACTGAATATTTTCCTTCAGCAGTTTTTTTTTTTTTTAAGATTTTATTTATTTATTTGACCGAGAGAGATCACAAGTAGGCAGAGAGGCAGGCAGAGAGAGAGGGTGGGGGGAAGCAGGCTCCCCGCTGAGCAGAGAGCCTGATGCAGGCCTCGATTCTTGGACCCTGAGATCATGACCTGAGCCAAAGGCAGAGAGGCTCAACCCCCTGAGCCACCCAGGTGCCCCCTTCAGCAGTTCTTAAACCAAATGTGATAAATACTTGGTTGGGGGTGTAGAGGAGGATTTCTTGGGGGTTTGTTGACTTCCCTGACACTCCTCTGCTCCAGAGTTTCACTTGTATCAGTAATGTAAATTACACATTAAAATTAATCTTATGTTAGTGTGCTTCAGGTGGTCTTCTGATTTAATGCTTCAGAGGGTGATTTCTCAAAACCATTTCATAATATATTATCATTTCTAAGTTTATACAGTGATAGTTCTTCTGTTAAGTGTGTATTAAAGTTTCTATTTGCTCTTAAACAGTATCATAATGGAACAGAAAAAAGTAAAGAAAGGTTGAGGAAAAGAAAAATTTCTTTTCAAAGACAGAGTAGCTGTTATATTTATTCTACAAACATAAGGTATTCAATCGTAAACTTTTAATATAAATCAATTTAGAATGCAGTGATAAATATGAATGTTTGATATTTCCTGTTGTATGTTTCTGTCAGTTTTGTGGAATCAACAACTGTTCGTTGGCCTTCTGCTATTATATGGAAGTTATTGGGGAGATTACTGAATGTAGGCAACCTGTCCTTTAAGAAACATAAATACTGTTTATTTAAAAATATAACTTATAACATGGCTGTGGTTATGATATTTTGAAATACATCAGCTTAAAATAATTAGCCGCTAGTCTCTTTCTGAAAAGTATTGATAGTATGTTAGTAAATAGAATAACCTATTTTACGAACCTATATTATCTGTGTAAATCTCCAATTAATGGAATTTGTTCCAGTGTTTTGTCTTTGGTGCCCTCTTGTGGATTTTTTATAAACTGCCCGTGACAACAATTTTTAAAGGTGTTATTTTTTTATTTTAAAATATTTGATTTTATAATCTTCATATTTTGTCAATCTTTTGACACGCTTTTGGCTGGAGGAGAAAAAAGAAAAATCATGGTTAAGGTTGCTTTTACTTTTTAATTTACTCTATTGTATGTCACTATTGTGCACAGGGGATGTAAGATAATCTTTTGTTTGGAAACTTTTAATATAATGCCAAGAACTTGTGCAGTCTTGCTTCATGGAGCCTCTGAAGTCCTGCCCACACGCCTTCTCACCATTTAGGCTTGTACTGATGAACAAGTCTTTTATGACTTTTGGAAATCTTGAATGCTTTGATGTAACTTTAAAACATGCCTGCGAACATGCAGAAAGTTAGGATCCATGAAGGGAGAAGTTTCTGTTTGTTAAAGACAGGTATGTCAAAGACAGCAGCTGTATAAGCTCTTACGCTGCTCTCGCAGTGAAATAGAAGGACCACCTACTTACAGCAGTGGGAAGAAAGTTCATTCTTTGTACAGATTTTCAGATACTGTAAATCTTAGTAGCTATTAATTGGTAAATACCAATTTATTACTTTTTTTTCAGCCTGGCAGACACTGAAGCAGTGCTTAAGTGCAGCTGTTTGAAGGAGAGTATTTTTGATGTCTTCTCAGTAGTTCTTAGCTCTGCTGGGTTGAATGTGGTCCGAATGAGACCAGAGCTAACCAGCTGATTCTGCTGTGGGTCATTTCATTGGTAACAGAAACAATAGACGCCGCAGGGTTTATTGATAAAGAGGCGGTGGGGTAAGCTCTTCCCTCTGTTGTATTTGGAAGTGGAATTTGAAGTTAATGCTGTGTGGTTCCCATCAGTACTTTGACCTTGCTGTAGCAGAGAGCTATTTTTAGTGCATTCGTACATCAGGCTCTTCCTTGCTGTGAGACATACAAGCAAATGGACAGTGGTACCCTTTGATTTTTGCTTTTACTAATTCAAGTAATAACTCAAATTTATTTATTAACACAGGTTAGCATGTTGGCATAACCAACAGTCCCAAATTTAGTTATGCCCAGGGAGAAAAGTGAAAGATTCCTGCCACAGTTTTCTCCCAATTTTATGTCCATTCCCCTGAACTCACACCATACATGCCTTGTTGATTTCTTATTTGGCCCTTTACCACAAATTGTAAGATTTCAATACTTTCATCATGTGATGAAGTAGCAAATCTCTTAAGTCGTGTTTTAGTTACAAATAGCTGGCATTATTTGTTTTCTCGGCTGTCTTCATCTATTCAGATTAGAACCTATCACACTTTTCTCTTCAGAGTCAGTTTCATCTCTTTATGTTCAGAGTATTGGAGTTATTTTGATATTTGACTGTCCAGAAAGATTCCTTAATATATTGATCTTCTTTCATGATTTCTTTCAGATTTGACTTGTGGTTTGCTTCTATAGACCTTTTCAGTCAAATCTGGATTTCAGTAATAACCTTCTGATTACAAGCTCTTTCTCCATTCTTCTCCAAGTCATCCTTTAGTTTCCAAGGTTCTTGTCACTTCTCTGCAAGCAACTCAAGCAGGTTCTTAGTGTTTAGAGCACTCGGTAAACTGTAGATCATTTTTTAATGCAGTCAAACTGACTTAATGCTTTCCCTTCTAGCCAGAATATTTCTATGTTTGTGCTTGGTTTTTTTTTTCAGCCTAGAATGCCACTGTATACTCCTAATTTTTATCCTAGAAATTTTTGTCTTAGATGCAACTTTCTAAGGTGACTAAGTTAATTTTAAGGAGAGAGTCTTAATTCTGTTTGCTATTCCTACCCACTCTCTGTAGCTTGTCTATTCATTGTTTATCTTTTGAATTGTGAGCTCAGCTCTAGCTCAGTTTTATTTCTGAGAATGATATATGAGTTCTGGGTTGAAGATTGAGTTTGAGTCCCTACATAGGGTGGATTTTTATTTGTTTCTGTCAGGCACCCCAGGTACTTCCATAGTAGGACTGCATAAGGCTAATTTCTCAGCATGGGGTTCCCCAGACCCTGTAGGTCATGTTAGAAAGGACTGAAACTGTGTCTCAAGCTTCTAAAAGGAAGCACCCCCCGCAACTTCCCGTCTTTACCTGAAGCCCAAGTGACAGAGACAAGTTTGCATGTCTTACCTTCTTTTTTTCTTGTTCACCCTTTCACTGAGGATGTAGACCTTCAGGATCCCCAACTTTATGCAGGGGTTTCAGTTCCACTTTGGACAGAATCCAAAGACTTGTCGCTTGTCCCCCTTTATCCACTAAAATCCCATCACCACCCCATCACCACCCCACCCCCATCATCTTATACCCCTAAAGCAGCCCTTAAGGTCAGATTTAGCTTATTCTCACTGTTTTCCAGCACTTTTGGGGGCCCATGTGGATTCCCTTTAATATCTCGAAAGCTCACATGCATTTAGACTACGTTTATTACATTGTTTGCTGTTTCATTGTCATCCCTGATTAGCACCTGTAACAGGTTTGAAAGATATCCAGATCACTATAGTATTGCAACTTTTTGTATAATTGGTTCACTTATATATTTTACGTATTCATTTTTTTCCTTACAAAATAGTTTTGGAAAAATAAATAAAAACAAATTTTTTATGTTTTAACAGAATACATACTTAGTAGAATTGTCTAGTTGAATCAACACCATTAAGATCACTGCTGTATGGTGTTAATGTGCTGTTGCATATTGTACTAGTAATAAAGACGTATTTAATATTTCAAGAAGAGAAATAATTAGAATATTTCCCATTAGAAAGATACCTATTTAAGAAATGGTCTATCTCATTGTTACATATAGCAAATGCTTTCTAAAGTATTTGCGTAAATATCTTTAAAATCAGTCAGAGTAGCTGAATATTTAGAAAATCCTTTAAAATAGTAAATAGTACATGTGTGAAGTTAGCTAATGCAAAGTCTGATTATTTCTCAGACTGTTATAGCATAAATCTGTCTTAGCAATGGAGTAGGATTTCCTAATAATGTTTTCAAATATTTGTATTCCATGTGGATTTTGTGATTCATAACCTGGATTATCATCAGTACTCTGTTTTGCATTCCTGGCACATGATGACCACTGATTGAAATGCTATTGTATTCCTTACTGGAATTGGCTCCTTTCTCCAGTGGAGAAGCATCTGTTCCACAGACCTTTTTCTATAAAGTATCAACATGTTTTTCTTCTGCTTTTCTTTTGTGAGGAATAATGGAGTATGTATAAATGAAGTATAACTCTGGAAAAACATATTAAATAACTGTTTTATTATAAAAATGCTAGAAGTACCAAATGAAATTTTAGTAATAATCTGAAATATCAAGAACAATTTCAGAGTTAACGATTTTTTTAAAGAGGTGTTGCTGAAAAGTTTTTACCACCATTACCAAGTTATTAGTGTTCAAGTCTTCAAATGTCATATAAACTAGTTCTTATTCCATTTGTACTTTATTAATTACTGTTTGGGTGCCACCTTTCATGAGTGAGTTGAGTCCTCTGTTTTTGCATTGCTATTTTTTTTACTGCCAATTTGTAAATTAGATTAGCATCCTTTAGCAAAATAACTATGTAAGTGAAAATAATATGCTGTAAAAGCAGTCCGTTCCAAACTTGATTCAATGTTTTTATAATTTTAAAGATTGCCTGAGTGAGTTGTATGAATCCGGAGGTCCAACCCTCATTATCCCCTTGTAGATTCAACTCTAATATGGCATATAGAAAGACTAAAAGTATTATTTCACACCAACCAAATGGAATGTTTCTGTTAAGTTTAATTGTCACAGCACTGAATCTTACAAGGATAAGAGACAAATGACTCACGCATATAAAAATAGTTTAGTGTTTTGGGAATTAAACTGGTTGCAACCATGATAAAAATATTAAACTGGCAGTCAATTTTTTAATAGAAATGTTTTCTATTCAGTTCTATTCTATTCAGCTTTTTTAAAATAGAAAACCAACTTTTTCCCTTCCTCCTCAGTGGTGTCTACTGGAAAGAGTAAATTCCAGGTTGGTTTTTTTGTTTGTTTTTTAACTTTTGGACCAAGTACAGATCAGTTTATATATGTGTATGTCAGTTGTTTTCTCTTAGCAAAATAAAACATGCTCCAGCTAACCTGTAATATAAATTCAGCCAGACTTGAGAAATGCTGTAAATAATTTTAAAGCCTTATAAAATTGGAAATTAGATCTTGGGCTTTATAATCAGAATGACCTGGTTAGAATCCTTACTCCCCTACTTATTTGTTGTATCACCTTAGACAAATTATTAAACTCATTTGAACTTCAGGTTCATTATTTGCACACTAGAGTTAATAATATTTCACAAGATTAATAAGAGGATTAAATGGGAATATCCTACAAAAAGTCCTTAGCATAGTGCTTCTAACTCACTGGTAACTGTTTTTTTGATTATTAGAAAAATGACCAACTAATAATTCTAGTTAATAGCATTATTGTCCCTCTCAAAGTTTCTTCAATAGCCATCCTGTATTTTAACACAATACATTAGTTTAAATAAAATTCTACTCTAGAACCTAATATAACATTGTCCTTTAGTTCTGTGTTTTGGCACTATCTCATCATAAGGGCTTTAACATTAGTTTAATAGCTTATGTAATAAGAACAGGCTTTGTACTGGATACCAGGAATATAACAGTTAAGATTTGGTTATTGTCCTTGTAGATTTGGAATCTAATGGGAGATTTGGACAAGTCAAGTGTATAGACAATGACAGTATTGTGTAGTAAGCATATGAATGGCATACGCACATGACAGTACAGAATAGGGCACCCAATTCGGTCTCAGGGTAGCTGAGCCGAGTAGGGATGGCTGAGTGTAGTTCTGTTAAAGAAAGAAGCTGTCAGATAAAGCAGTCATCCAAATTCATGTGTATGTGTAACTTATATAGTATGTATCCTTTAAGACCTAATTTAAGGGCAGCTTCTTCTGTGAGGCTTTCTTCATTTGTTATAGGCAGAGTTGAGGCTCTATTCTTGGTTCTCCCATTGTACTTTGCCAGTACTTTTTTTATAGTACTTAACAAATTGCCTTGGAATTTATTGTTCACATGTCAGTCAGTTTCTGTTAGACACCAGACTCCTTAACAAACCAAAATGGAACAAAACTGTTTCTTATTTATCTTTGTATCTGCAAGGCCTGTCCACTCCTTGATATATTATAAATTTACAATAAATGCTTATTGAGTGAATTAATAAGTAAAACTATAAATGGATCCATTCATTAAATAAATTGTTAATAAGTACGTGTTAACGTGCCAGGTGTCTGAGGCATTGGAGATTGATCAGTGAAGAAAGCCTCTGCCTCCATCAAACCATTCTAGTGGTAGAGAAGGCCAGGTATAGGCTATGAGGAATACAGAATGATAAAAGATTGTTGGAGACTTCGATTTTAACTTGGTCAGAACAAGGCTCACCAAGGTGATGACATTTAAGTGGAGACTTGAGATAAGAAAAGGATAAAGCTGTCTTGTGGAAGAGCATTCCAGGTTGAGAGATCAGCCAGTTGAAAGGCTTGAGGAGGAACATGCTTAGAATGCTCAGGAAACAGCCACAGGGAGGCCAGCATTGCTGGGACTTGGTGAGTGAGAAGGAATGTGATAGGAGATAGGCTTGGCAGATATTACTGAGCCAGATCACATTTGGCTGAGAGAGATTTTGGATTTTATTCTAAGTGTGATAGGAAGCCAAATGCAGGGTTTTGAGTAGGAGAATAACACGATGTGATTGATTTATCTTTTGAAAGAATCAATCTGCCTATTTATTGTTTGGGAGACTAAAGTGGGCGAGAGTGGAAACTGTGAAAACTGTGCAGAGACTGTTTTTTAAATAGTTTTTAATAGTTTATATTTTAAACTATATATATAGTTTACATATGTAGCTTATATTTTTTAACACTTTTAATAGCTGTTTTGAATAGTATAAATAAGAGAAGATGGCAGGTTTCACCAGGATGGACCAAATAATTTGTATAAGACCCTTTGGGAATAGGAGATGGTGATATAAGCTGTTAAAATTGTAAGCCTGTACCTCTAGCTCAAGCTTTCAAGTAGATCAGAATTTAAATGTAAGTAAGGTACAAGCATTTAGTGGAGTAATGGACTAAGAAATATAAGAACTAGGTGTGTACTTCTGGCTTTGCTTTTAAATGGGTATGTGTCCTTGGGGAAGTCTATCCCTTTCCTTGAGCCTCATTTTTTTCAAATATAAAATGAGATGTTGAATATTATAGGTTCATGATTTTATAGTTCTGTAAAAAAGTAAATATATAATGAATGTTTACTGTATACAGAATACCAAATAAACAAGTTGAGTAGATTCAGATGTACTGTAAGGCATTCCTATTTGTAAGATACTTATATTTATAAAAGATTTTACAAAACAGTTATTCACAGTATGAGATCATAAATTTAAATGCAGGAGTGTGTGATGCAGATTATAAATTCTGTAGAAATTTGGAAAAGGGGATAATTAATAAAGACTGAAGTAGCCAGGAAGGTAACAGATGCTTGATGGGGGACTGTCCCATTTAGTTAAAATGGTTAGAGAGGAAAGAGCATTCTGGGTAGAGAAGAAGACATAAACAAAGAAGAGGTCTTAATGACATGGCATGACATGGGTTTATAGCAGCTGGAGATTCAGTTAAGGTCAGCCTGACCAAATTGGAGGATATGTGAACTATGGGAAAGTAAGATTAGCCAGAAAACATAAGATAATATAGAAGACATTAAAATCTAGGCAGAAATGTTTCGCTTTTAATGCAGGGAAGAACTGTGGCCGTTAGAGATTTCAGTAGGATATTATGATAACAGTAATATTCAAGAGAGCTTGGTATGGTACACGGACTTTGAAGAAAGTGTGAAACTACTTTGTTCCTGGTAACATGTAGGCATTTTGCATGTCTTTTCTCATTGATCATCATAACTCCAGTGAAAGAAACTAAGATCTAGAGAGTTTAAAGAGCTTGCCTAATGGTCTCATGTCTATTAAGTGATTTGAGCCAGGACTTGAAACTCGTATCTATCTGATTCTAGAAGGTCAGGGTGGAGAGACTGTTCAGTCAGGGAGCTTTTCCTGTATTCACCCAAGTATGAGGTAAACAGGAATTTACTCAGTAGCAGTAGGAATGAAAAAGAAGAGGTAGAGCTGAGAGAGAGATTTCTGAAGAAGAACTTGCTCACTGACTGAATGTGGGACATCAAAGAGAATAAACCTAAGAAGGCCTGTCGGATTTTTACTCTCGGGTAGCTAACGAAGATTTCTCTGCTTTATAATAAGTAGCTGTTGGGGATTGTGGCAGACAGGAGAGACTAAAGAGGTGGATGGAATGATATCTGATTTGGAAATGTCGAGTTTTAAACATCATTAAGCATTTAAGTAGTAAGTAAAGTCAAGAAGATTTCAGGATTTGGGAGTCTTCAACATATTAGATAGTCGAAGCATAAGAATGAAGAAGTCTCCTAAAAGAGACTCATGAAAGAAGCACAAAAGACTGAGAGGTCCTGCTGACTTCATCATGCAGGTTTAGGAAGAGGAAGAGCTATCAAACAGCTGAGAACAACAGGGATGCTCCTGTTCTCTGTATTTGTATTTGACCCCTGTCAGAATTAGGTTTTGCTTGTTTGCTTCCACATAAAGTGGAATAGATATAAATGAATTTCACTGCAGGATCAGGTTCTTCCAAATAATGGAATATTTGGTCTCTCAAACAGAATTTGTTAGTTTTTTTTTTATGACCCTATTTCAGTTTATCTTTGGTGAACATTCTAAAGAGCAATTTTTTGTTTGTACTTCTATTACTGATTTGATCCTTCTGTGAATTTACATTAAAGAACTAATGGCTAAGATGTGATAACAAAAGCGATAAAAGGCAACTTAAGATGCGCAAGCAACAAAAGAAAGTAGATAAATTCAACTTCATCAAAATTAAAAACTTTTGTGCATCAAAGGAATCATCAAGAGAGTGAAAAGACAACCTGCAAATGTGGACAAATGTTTGCAAAGGACATGAATAGACATTTCTCCAAAGAAGATACACGAATGGTCAGTAAACACATGAAAAGGTGCTTAGCATCACTGCTCCTTAGGGGTGTGCAAATCAAGCCACAGCAAGATACAACGTATCCACTAGGTTGGCTGCTGTCAAAAAGAAAAAAAAAAAAACAGAAAAGAATAGGTGTCAGTGAAGAAGTGGAGAAAATGGAGCTCTGAGTACTGTTGGTGGGAGCATAAAATGGTGTAGCAACTGTGGAAAACACCTTGGTGGTTTCTCAAATTAAAAAAAAGAATTATCATGTGGTACAGAATTACACTTCTTAGCATAGACGCAAAAGAATTGAGAATAGGGACTCAAATAGATAACTTGTATACCAGTGTTCATAACAGCATTATTCATAATAACTAAAAGGTGTAAACAACCTAGTGTTCATCATCAAATGAGTAGGTAAACAAATGTGGCAAATATGTGTGTATACACACATATATACATATATATTCCATTACACACACACATATGTATATATTCCATTGCATATATATGTATATACGTGTGTAATGGGATATAATTCAGTATATATGTGTGTGTGTGTGTGTGTGTGTATATATATGTAATAGAATATTACTCAGTCTTAAAAAGGAATGAAATTCTGACACATGCTACAACATGGATGAATTTTGAAGACACTGTGCTAAGTGAAATAAGCCAGACACAAAGACCCATATATTACTTGATTCTCCTAATGTGAGGTACCTACAATAGACAAATTCATCATAACAGAAAGCAGAAAAGAGGTTACCAGAGATTGGGGCAAGGGAAGAATGAAGAGTTATTTTTTAATGGGCACAGAGTTTCTGTTTGGGATAATGAACAAGTTCTGGAAGTGGATGTTGGTGATGACTGCATTAATACTGTGAATTTACTTAATGCCACAGAACTATACTTTGAAAAATTATTAAAATTTGGTAAATTTTGTGTTATATATTTATCATAATTTTAACAAAAAAGCCAATGGCATTTGTATAAAGTTATGTAAATGTTATGGCTGTTAGAATAGTGCTAACATATTCCGTCTTTAATGTGTTCTCTTGTATTTGTCTTGTCACCATATTATATGTTCTGCATTTGTTGATAATTTACTTTTCCTAATCCTCTTTTTATTTTTTTAATTTAAATTCAAGTAACATATAGTGTATTATTAGTTTCAGAGGTAAATGTCAGTGATTCATCAGTCTTATAAACACCTAATGTTCAGAGCATCATGTATCTTCCTTCATGTCCATCACCCAGTTATTCCCCTGCCCTCCAGCAAGGCTCAGTTTATTTCCTATGATTAAGAGTCTCTTATGGTTTGTCTTCCTCTCTGGTTTCTCTTGTTTTATTTTTCCCTCCCTTCCCCTATGATCCTCTGTTTTGTTTTCTTAAATTCCACATATGAGTGAGATCATATGGTAATTGTCTTTCTCTGATTGACTTATTTCATTTAGCATAATACTCTCTAGTGCCATCTGTGTCATTGCACACGGCAAGATTTCATTTTTGATGGCTGAGTAGTAGTCCATCATTTATTTATATATATATATATATATATATACCACTGAACATATGTGTATATGTGTGTGTGTATATATATACACCCATAAACACATACCACTTCTTCCTTATCCATTCATCTGTCAGTGGACATCTGGGCTCTTTCCATACTTTGACTGTTGGACATATTTGACTAGTGGACATTGGTGCTGCAAACATTGGGGTACAAGTGCCCCTTCGGATCACTACATTTGTATCTTTGGGGTAAATCCCTAGCAGTGCAATTGCTGGGTCGTAGGGTAGCTCTATTTTCTACTTTTTGAGGCACCTCCATACTGTTTTCCCTAGTTGGCTGCACCAGCTTGCATTCCCACCAACAGTGTAAGAGGGTTCCCCTTTCTCCACATCCTCACCAACATCTGTCATTTCCTGACTTGTTAATTTTAGTCATTCTGTCTGGTGTGAGGAGGTATCTCATTGTGGCTTGGATTTGTATTTGCCTGATGCCATGAGATGTTGAGCATTTTTTCAAGTATCTTTTGGCCATTTGGATGTGCTCTTTGGAGAAATGTCTGTTCATGACTTCTGCCCATTTCTTGATTATAATCCTTATTTTAAAAAACAACTAGAAGCCTTCTATTTCAGCAAACAATTTCTGTGCTTGAGCTTTAATTATTTAAAACTTTAGATTATTTTGGATAACTTTGGCTCTTACAGTAACATTTTTATGTGTGTCTTTATATTAAAATTAGTAGTTATAATAGTACTTTTTCGTTATTAAAAGTAAAATATTTTTATTATTAAATTATAAAATATTTCTATAAAATTAAGACAGGGATGGGCAAAATAGGTGAAAGGGAGTGGGAGCTACAAGTTTTCAGTTGTGGAATAAAGAAGTCATGGAGATGAAAGGTATAGCACAGAGAATATAGCCAATGGTATTGTAATAGTATTGTGTGGTGACAGATGGTAGCTACACTTATGGTAAGCATAGCATAACATAGAGAGATGTTGGATCACTATGTTGTACACTTGAAACTAGTATAACATTGTGTGTCAGCTCTACTTCAATTAAAAAAGTATAGTATGCTTGTCATGTTGTTAAGAATGAAGAAGTCTAGCGTCTTAGAAAAGTCTTCCTTCAATGCAGTATTTCTGCTTGCAGGACGAGGATGAGCTGGATTCCCACACCATGGTGAAGACTAGCTCAGAGAGTGTGGGCACGATGAAGGCCACGAGCACGATGAGTGAAGGCGCCCAGACCATGATCGAACATAATAGCACGATGTTAGAATCTGACTTGGGGACCATGGTTATAAACAGTGAAGATGAAGAAGAACAGGATGGAACTATGAAAAGTATGTGGCTTTTTCCTGTTGAATATTATTTTTCTATTTTAAAAGCACATTTCTATCAAAACCAGGCTAGTTCTGTCTTACTTTTATAGCCAGTTGTGGAAAATTTTGTTTCTGGGCATTATTTAACAGTAAAAAAAGTATGGCATAAATAAAATTTTTTTTAAAATTTTAGTATAGCAGAAAGCAGCACATCTCTAACTGAGGGTTATGGAACTTTTTTCTGTTAAAAGATGCTAACCCATAACTTAATTTAATTTGTAAAGTATTTTAGAGATAAAAAGATAGCATTCCTAACATTTACTTTTCCAATAAAAAAGTGAACATAAAATTCTGTTCCAGTAAATACAACATAATATTATTTCATGTTGTCTAAATTATCAGTTAAGCCGCAGATGACATGGGTTGCAAGCCTAAGAGAAGAAATAAGGGCTTGGTTGGGAAAGGAAGAAACACTAGGAGGAAGGATCAAGAGACAGGGATACTCCTGGAGAAAAATCAATTCAGTGCATATTTATTACCATTTATCATGTGTGAGGCACCATGCCAGGAGTGCTGCGGGGGCTAAAATGACAATTAAGACTTTTCCTCTCATCTCTGTTGCTTACAGAGCGATGAAGACAGAGATACTTTCACAGACTAGCATTTTTTGTGTGTGTATATATAGATTTTTAAAGATTGCAGTTAACAAGGCAGGACCTTGTGATTTCACAGTTATAGGCCAAAGCAGATTAAGTACCTTTTGATACCCACTGACCTTCCTCTTCTCCCTATTACCCTAGTTACGTGTGGTCAGTGTCAAAGTCTAAGCACTAGGCTGTTTTCCACTACACAGCACTGCTTCTAAATGGCACAAGAGCAGTAATGCATGATTTCTTGCATTATAGAGCCTAGAAAGATATAAATATTCAGGGATTTGTTTCTATTATAAAATGAAAACAGGAAGCAGTTTCCTCTGTGACATTTTTGTTTTCTTTTTGCTACTCCCCCCCAAGAGGCTGCTTAGGAGGTCTTACTTCATGACTTTAAGCCATTTGTTCACTGCTCTTACTTTCTTTACATTTCCTAGTACATACAGCACATTATGGTTGTATACTTTGAAAGGGAGGGTCATGAAGCACAAAATGCAAGCAGATTGCCATGTAGTTATTCCTGGGTGGGAACTGGGAAAGGGATATGAATTTATTTTTAATATCCCACAACTGGTGAGTCTTCTGAGCCTTTGCTATGGAAAGCAGCCTGAAACATGTATTCCTAGCTAGGCTTCTGACTACAGTAGGCATTCTGCATCCAGAACTTGCTTACCCAGCTGTATTGGATGGTCTTGGAGCCTCCAAAGCCAGCCAGTGTTAGGGTACAAGTTATGTGCCCTGTAGATCAAGAAGACCCTATGATAAGGCACTTTACAACATATTACCCATTAGCATGGAGTATCGCTTTTCCATAGCTGATAAAATTCTTTTACTCAAACTCTGTAATTCTTAGCAGACTGGTTAGATGACCATTGAGTGCTTTGTTGTATCTTCTAGAGAGCTACTGATTTCCCTAAAAAACTACATAAACAACTTTTTCTGTGCAGTCACATAGTTGAACACCAACATATAATCACTGGTTATCAAAATAAGTTTTTATACAGTCAAATTCATGTCGGATTATATTTCAAGGGCGAAACGTGATGATGACTTATCAGACATCATACTTGAGAATTACAGTGCATATTTCCACATATTTTTTGTAGTGAGTTTTAGCTTTGACAGCCACAGAAATCATTCAGTATATGTTATAATTTTATGCCCTAAATATATTTTTTGGTCACAGAGATTTTACTGAAAGCTCATTGTTAAGCTGAGCAGATAGTGGCTTGTATACTTGAATTTGTTTATGTGCTTTAGCAAATTTTAAATCCCATGAACCAACTTTCCATGTATTTTAAGGATCTGTATTTAGACATCATTCTGTAATGTGGGACTTCTGTGTTCCCCAAAATCTAATCAAGTGATATTAGTGTAACCTGCAGGGTTATTCATACTGTAATATAGCAATAGTAAAGAAAATAAAGACGTTATTGAGGCAGAACTTACTTTCCCTGAAACTACATAATTAGTTGCAGGTTCTTTTTTTCATGATCTTAATCTTCTTTAAAACTTCTTATATTAGTTGATATGCATTCTCAGGTTATGTCATACGAAAGCCCCATTTGCTAATTTGTCTTTAGCATTTTTGGCCCCCCCCCAATTATAGCAACATATTATTTTTAATTTTCTAAAATCTCTACCATGTTATATTGTGTGGTAAAGATCCTGATTTCCATAACCTTTTCCATTGGAGTCTCAAATGAATTATCATATGCTTGTCAGTTTAAATTATGTTTGTATACTCTTTATACCTTTATTCATGAATCTCAAAATTATGGACCTGTTTCCCTTAACTCTGAGAAGCATGGGATATGACTATAGGAAGCAAAGTTATTAAAAGATCTTTTGAAGGGAAGTAGAGAAAAGTGACCAAAAAATGTTCAAAATTTGATCTGTTTTTTTAAAAAGTGGGCCTAAGAGCATGTCCCCAGAAGAGCTCTCCAAACCTGTTTTCAGCATCGACAGCCTTCCTCTCAGCCTTCCTCTCCCAGTGTTCCCACTCACATCCTCCTCATAGCCCAGAGGATGTCCAGGCTTCTGCATGGCAACCCAGGTCTTTCACACTCTGACACCAGAGTCAGATGGGTCTCTCCATCCTTATATATTGTCCTTTTATCCAGTTGAATTATGAATATTTGATAATAGGTATAAGCAGGTTAATTGTCATTAAGGAAATCAACATTTGGGACTTTCCATTCTGAAGAGTAGATGAGGAAGATCAAGAATTCATATTTATGAGATAATAGAGATTCTTTCTTTGGGAGTGGCTCTAGGAGAGTGGTTGTTTCAGTGAAGAGAAGACTAAGGTCTTTTACCTTGTTTAGTTTAGATCTACACAGTTCTGTTTTGTGTGGTGGAACTTTCCAGTCTTACAGAGGTGGGGCTGGATTGGTGGGTCTAGTTGCCCGGAGGGGAAACTATCTCTGTCGGTATCTAAGGAAGAGCCATACTCTCCAGTCAGGTTAGAGATTGTTTCATGGCTTTAGCCAATCCCTCATTCATAGCCTTAACTTCTCTGCCCTATTCCCTTTCTCTTTTTCCCTCCTGGCAAAACGTGACTGTGGGTCAGTCTGTCCTTCTTCCATTCATCTTCACTATGGCTGCTGAGTGGTGATGGAGGCGATCTCAGATCCGTACAGATGAGGATTGCCGCTTGGGCCCTCAAAACTTTCCTATAGGCCTGTGTTTCTCGCCCTCAGCTCTTTCTCCTACAAAGTGGCTATTTTAGACCTTCACAAAATTTCTTCCTGCCACTTCTCCTCTCAGTTTCAATAGATGACCTTGCTTTCTGCTTCATAGAAAAAAAAAAATTAAACATTATCCTGTGAGAATGTAGAGAGGCTATATAGGTGTTTGGTATAAGATGTAAAAATTAAGTCATCCTTAACTCCTCTTTCTTCCTCACCCCTCACTGAATGAACACCATCTCATGAGTTCGCCTCCTGAATATCTCTGTCCTCTTCCTACCATCTCTGCTTGCCTTTCTGTAGTGTAGATCCTCATAGTCTCTCACATGAAAGGTTTCCTAATTGATCCCCTGCCTCTATTGTTGGTCCCTACACTCCTCACAGATACAGCATCTCTCTCTTCTGCTTATGGCTCTCCAGCAAATGCCCACTGCTCTTAACTTAAAGCCCAATGTGGGTTAAAAGCCAGTAGACACTCTGATGTCTGCTCCCCTTTCTGTTTTCTTGACTCACTGTTCCCTGTCCAGCTCTTTTAAGAGCTCCTCAGCTTTTAAAATGCTCTTTTTATGCCTTTAGGCTTTTGTTCTGCACAGTCCCTCTGTTTGGATTGCTGATTCCTTGGCTAATTCATATCATCCTCTTAGGTGCAGTTAAAGGGTTGCTTCCCTTACTGACCCAGGTTGGGGATGTTGCCCCTCCCCCCATAGGCTGCCACCTCACTTCATGCTGTTATTCTGAATAGCATTTGTCATACTGTGTTCCCATTGCTTCTTTCTCTGTATTTCCAATGCTCAATGCAATATCCAGCACAATAGTAAAAGTTCATTAAATATTTTCTGACCAAATGATGCGGTGTTGTGAAAAAACCGTGGGATTTGAAGTCAGACTGCATTTAATTGTGTTCCTCTTTTCTGAGCTTCAGTGGTGTGTATTTGTATCTCTGGTTTTTGTGTGTCTGTTTGTATGTGTGTGAGTGTGGATTCATTTAGGTAGATCCATAAGGCACCTAGCAGGGTAGGTCATCAATAAGGGATAATCTCCATCTGCTCAGTCTATCAGTTTGGCCTTCGAACAGCGTGGAAAGCTGGAGCATCTGGAGAGCCCAGCCCTGCTTCCCGCACAGTGAGGGAGGCCTGGTCTACCTGAGACTGCTCATGTTGAGCCATTCTACTCAGTGGTTCTGTCCTTTTCCTTCCGAAGGCAGACTTTTGCTCCCACCTTCCCCTGCCTCCTCCAAGACCTTGCACCATCTCTAGTTACTCAGTAAGATAGCCTGAGGGGATTTTATAGAGAGTAATGACTTCCAAAATGAGCGAGGTGGCACAGACATAAATGTGAGTGATTTGAATGGCAAGATGAGGAAATGGTAAGGGAGCATTCAGCTGGTTTGATTACCTCCTCAGTAGGAGTATGATTGCTAATGCGTGTTGAGATAACTTGTAGGTGGGAGAACTACATTACACTGTTTGTGCAATTTGATGTCTCTCTGAAAAATGGGGAAAAGTACTACAGAAGCATGAAAGAGTATATTTGAATTTCATTATTATTATTTTTTATTTTCAGAAAAGAAAAATGGGTGGATTTCTCAAATTATAGCTGTCATCAGTGGAGAGTCTGGCATGTGCCAACATTGTGCTTGGGACTTTGCCTACAGGATGTCATTGACTCCCCGCAAGGACCCTATAGAATAGCATTGTTACTACCATTTGCCCCTAGGGAAACTGAGACTTGGCAATGCAAAGTAACTTGTTCAAGGTCTCACGGCAAGTAAGCAGTGGAACCAGTCTATAGACCCAGGTTTGGCCCCCAGATCATATCATTACTCAGGGGCTGGTGGACTTGACATCCCTCTTGGGCAGGAGTCTAAAACATCTATGAATTCTTTAGAAAAGGAGACCTGGGTCATTATAACTCCACATAGTTTGCTGGGAACAAATCATATCAGAATATTATTATTTCCTTTTTTAGACAGCATTGTTAAGCTTCTCAGTCAGAGGAAGAGCTGGGTTTGAATATTGTGTTTTAGGAGTTTGGGAAAGTATTTGACAAGGTCTCTGTAGAGGTCCTTGTAGACACTGTAGTATGAAGTAGCTGATGTTCTGCTCTGAGGTTTGAATGGTTGTACCTAGATAGGCTTGTATCAGTCAGGGCTGATTAGAGGAAACAGAAATGTCTCTAGGTGTTTTAAACATAGAGAGATTTAAGTCAGAGATGGGAATATTAACAAAATCAGTGGAAAGGTTGGAGGAGAGGGCTGTGTAGACTAGACCTCTAGGAGTGACTCCTCCTTTATCCCAGAAGTGACCCCGCGTGGGACCTACTACTACTGCTGTCGTCAAGAAGGCAGTGAATCCAGAGGCTGCCGTTAGCCTCTGGAGTTCCGTACTACAGACTGAGCTCAGTCCCTGTTGCTCTTCCAGGATGGGAGCGCTCCCACCATCCCCGCCCCCGTGAGGCTGGCGACTGGTGCTGGTATGCTACTGGGAGACCCTCACAGCTTCATAACTATGCTTGCCGGAGGTTCATGGCCTCTGTCTCCCCTGTTGCCTTCTCACTCATGAAAAAGTGCACTTATTCAGATAAGGTGCAGGGAGTTCTGGGAAGTGCAGTGTTTAGCTCTCCAGAGGCAATGCGGCGGTGGCTACATTTCAGTCAACCATAGTGTTAAATCATAAATTGTCAACGAGAAGATTTCTCACTGATGCCCTAGGGCTTAGGCCTCAGTCCTGGCTAGGCTCAGCATTTTTTACAGAAACTTGGATGAAGCTATAGAATGAAAGTCTGTTAGAATTGCAAATGACAGGAAGTGAAGCAAAATAAAAATATATTTTAAGACACGATCAGGATCCTCTGAGATCTCCACAGGCCGGGAGCAGTGGGCTTGATTTACCAGATAAACCCTGCTCCTGGGTCCGTGTAACTAACCTCACAAGTGCCCATCATAGCAGGAGCCCCTCAGAGGTGCCAGTTCTGCAGACCAGAGTAGGGCCTGGGCAGCTCTGAAAAATAAATTAAAAAAATTGAAACAACAAAACTGTGCAAGTACTTCTGAGGTGTGGCTAGGACTGACAACCATATTTTTAGAACATGGAAATAAGCAGCTTCACTCTGCTCTCAGTGCCTAGAACTTATCTGGAGTATTTCGGAAGGATGGAGACACAGTGGGGCATGTTCATCAGGGAGTGAGCCAGATGGTAAAGTAGAACGGAGGCCATGTTGTATAAGAGCGGGTGGAGGAGGACGCCTGGGTGGCTCAGTCCATGAAGTGTCCGACTCTTGATCTCAGCTAAGGTCTTGGTCTCAGGGTGGTGAGTTCGAACACTGGGTTCCACATTGGGTGTGGAGTCTGCTTTAAAAAAAAAAAAAAGAGTGGGTGGAGGAATAACTGGTCACGTTTAGGTTTTACATTGTTTATTTACATTAACCTTTCATAACCAGTTTATCAGTGATTAAATATTGGGTTAAGTGATTGTAATTGAAGAGATATTTTTAAAATGTCCTCTTTTCATACACCTGTAATATCGTAGTGACTTCTAAAATATATCACACTTTATTGTTTCATTTTGGACAGTACATTTATATAGTTTCACTTAATTACTAAGAGAAAGAAAATTGGGTTCTGCTTCAGATTTTTAGGAGTTTAGCCTGGAAATAGGTTCTAGATTGATTTTAAAAGGGTTTAGGAGAGTACCAAGAAGGGGAGACTGACCATTGGGTATTCCTGCTCTCTCTCATTCATCTAATGTCCCTAGACGAAATTGTAAGTGAGAGACCATTTGCTCTGAGCAGCAATGTCCATGTCCCATTCTTTGCTTAGTGACATCTTCTCTCTAAGCTCTGGTTCAGTTCCTTTCCTTCCTTCTTCCTCCTCAAACCTATTTTAGGAAATTATCAGATATATAGTTATAAAATGATTAATAATGTTTTATGTTCATTAGTACCCCCTCCCCCCCACCAAATTACAGAGCTTTGGGCCAAAGGAGTAAATTGCTAAGGAAGGAATTTGATTGCCAAGAAACAATTAACCAGTTGTGGCAGACTGTGTAGGGGATATCCCATTCCCACACCAAGAGCTGACCATTCTTTCATGAAAAACTGCTGTATGCTTCTTGAACTGCTAAGATTGATCTAGTGCATGACATGACAATAAAGGTGACACAATGAACTATAGCTCCCACTTGCAGCTGGGTATAACTACCCATAATAATACTGGGTATCGAGCAGCCCTTGGTTTTCCCTTACAGAGGTACAAAATGTCCAGCGAATGTGTGGCTACAGTGGTTTGGAGTGAGTTAGTTACCTGTGGGTACTGAATATGTTCTGCTCTACTGTGTGCTCTTGGTCTGTGGGATGTGGAATGTTTAATGATGTGTGACCCAGTTTGGACCTCTTAGTGTAGGTATTTTGGTCATAGGATACCTCTTTTACTAGCAAAAGCACTGACAAGCATGGGAATAGTAAGAGTCTTTCTTGTACAAATGAAAATTTGCCTTTCTCGTAAAGGCCTCTGAAGAAAGGGTTTCCATAGACACACAGTGGCCATTACAATGGTCATTACTCACACAGGAAATCATCCCTTTTATTTAACTAAAATCCTTGGGCTTCAGTCTGTCTGTTTCCCTTTATTCTGCCCTCATTGAAGATGGAAAACAGCTGGTCACTATTTTCTGTGGAAGAAGCCTTCAAATACACTCGGATACTTATTAAATGTATCCTCAGACTTTTTCTGGCTGAACAATTTCAGTCCCTTTAACCTTTGTGCAGGTATTATTTTCTAAGCTTTTAATCTTTTTTATGAATAGTCTCTGGATCTTCTCCCTGTTGTCCGTATGCTCCTTTGTTTTAAAATAGTCTGATGAAGTTAAGAAAAAGCTGATGTCAGTAGCTTCTGTATTAACATCCTGGTTTTTATATGTATTCACCATACTCTTGGCAACAAATTAAAGGACAGATTTCCAAGATCATTAATCAGGTGGAACACCCACATCTTAAAATATTTTTAGAAGAACAAATTAGGTAATATTCATAAATCCCTTTGATGTTGAAATATCTAATGCTAAAGTTATGATTAATTGTTGTTTCATTCCCTATACTCAAGTGTCTGGGTCATAATCACGTTAAGAAATTAAAAATTAAACAAATTACATTTTGTTAAAGTATTTTAGAAATTCCTTTCTATATTTAAATTTCCATGAAGGCATTTTACCTGTTTAGAAGACATGTGCAAATTAAGAAAGTTAATGACTAATTGTGGGTTGACTGGCATATTTGCTCAAGGTATTATATTCACACAATTTAGTTTCCTTGCACATGTTCTGGGGAATGTGTGAAGGAGAAGGAAAACAATTTTTTTCTTTAAAATCTCTCATGCACAAAGGGATTGAGTGGTGATTATTTTATTCTCTATTGCTACAGAATTTTTAGTTCCACAGCAAGTAGTTGAAGGAATTGGGGCCAAAATTGTGGAACGAGGTCATTTGGAACATTAAATTTATTATTAAAATAAAAATATATTTTTATAAGCTAGGGTCAGAATTCAGCTGCAGCTAGAGAAATTGTTGTCAGTTTAATGTGATTATTCTTTCTGTGTTTAAAAAAAGTATTTGCCATAGCAACCATAATCACGTAAGACAGAGCTTACAGCCCCAAGACTTTGTGCTTTACTCTTCTGTTAAAGGATCTACTATTTCTTCTTCCCTTTTTAAAAAAATAAAGTGTCAGAATGTCATTCTGTCTGTCCCACACTTCTGCGAACATGCGTCTCCATGTGGACCCCGTTGCACACAGTGGGCATGTGTTCAACATTGTGTAGTTAAACATTACTAGGCAATTAGAGCTGCCCCCTACCCCATAACTTTTAAAACAAACCTAATCTATTTTTGTCCTTAGAAATTTTAAAAAGTGATTTTTAAAATATTTGGAACTATATGCACATACATTTGTGTAAAAAAGTATGTATCTGCATATCATGTTGTAAAGTCATCTGAAAAGAAAAAGCTAATGGAATAGACTGCCTTCTTTTATTTAAGCTGGGTGTTAGACTTTTGTTAACTCTCTGTAGGAATGTTTATTTCTAACTTAGGAATGGGTCAATTTCCAAAACTTTGAGTGCAGAGCCCAACAGGCATTTTACCATAGGTTTTTAGGCCAGCCTGTAAAAGACACTTAAAAATTATAATGCATCTGAAATGCAGTGAAAATTAAACCACTATGTAGAGTAGTAGATTTCAAGTTTCAAATTGGGGTATTTCTGTCATAAAACAAGATTGCTGCTCCTACCACTTCCTACGTCCTCCACTTGGGAATAGAAAAGTATCAGTTAGGGACTGAATTTGGCTATATGTACCCAAAAACCCAAATAATATGGCTTTAACAAAATAGGATTAATTTCTTTTCTCATTTAACAAGAAATCCAAAAACAGAGTGTCCTGCATTGGTAGAGTGATTTCATACTGTCATTAGAGATCCTTTCTGTGACACCAATTTAAGGTATTAATCTTCCCTTGTCCTCCAGCTTATAGAATAACTGCTAAATCTTCAGCCATCAAGTCTGCATTCCAGGCAGGAAGAAAGAGCAAGAAGAAACAGGGTGGGGTAGAACCCATATCAAGAAAATAGAGCTTGCCCAGAAACCCTTTTCTTTTGTGTCATTGGCCGGAGTTGTATTACCTGGCCATTCCTCTCCCCAAAGAAGGGAGCATCTATAGATATTAGGTAGGCAGATTTTTCATTTTGAGGCACTGGGACACTATTGCTGACTCATATGTCTTGGGACAGAAGCTCCTGATGAAGACACAGTTAGGACCAGCACAGGACTATTGGGAATGTGAGTGTAGATTCCCAGAATGAAATTTCTTAGTGATTTTTTTTTTCCTTTTGGTCTGTCTCCTCCCTTTTTATTGTCACTACTCATTTCCAACCATGTTTTTACTCTTCTTGAGTCAGTGCAGACAAGAATACTGTCTGGCTTTATCATTTTTCCTTACTCTGCATCTCTAAAGGAAGTGCCTACCCAACCCATCTTACTTTTTGATGTGAAGGTTTTTATAAAAGACTAAAGTTTCTGCTGCTTTATTCTCTGTATTGGAGAAGTAACTCAGAGATTTTATTTTTTTTCCTCCCCTTTCCTGCGCATGTTGCTGCTCTTAAAATGTAGGCCGTTTTAGAATAGCTACTCTATAAATATAGTTTGCAGGCCACCTGGGTGGCTCAGTGGTTAAACCTCCGCCTTCGGCTCAGGTCATGATCTCAGGGTCCTGGGATCGAGCCCCTCATCGGGCTCTCTCTACTCAGCAGGAAGCCTGCTTCCCCCTCTCTCTCTGCCTGCCTCCCTGCCTACTTGTGATCTCTGTCTGTCAAATAAATAAATAAAATCTTTATAAATAAATATTAGTTTTCAAAAAGAAAAGATTGATCTTATATTTACTCAGATATAGAGGTCTGAATTGAGAGTCACTGGTATATCCAGAGGTCCCTGACTGCTTCAGTGCAGCACCAGGACATTGGTGAAGATGCTGGGATGAAGAGTTTCATACCTCCTAGGTGAGGAGAAAACAAGGAAGGCTGTCTGGAGTTTCTGTGCTGAAGCCAGTGTTGACTGGAGGGAACGGGACTAAGCAGTGGGAGCCTGGCCTGGTGAGGGAAGCCAGGCATCAGGGAGTGCTGTTTTCCTCAAGGGATTCAGGATATAATAATATGTTTTGGGGTTTTTGTTTTGTTTTGTTTTTTGTTTGTTTGTTTATTTTGTTTTTCTCAAAGTACCTCCATGTACGAAATTTATTTTTTTAAAAGAATGCTGTCTAGGAGTTTGCTTCAGTGAAACATTCTCTGTATTTGTCATATGCAGTTAGTAATTGTGATCCTCATGGATTTCTTACTGTCCCAGGAATTAGTTCCCAGTGAAACCATTTTGACTCTCTCTGATTCTGATTTTACTATATAAACATTGATAACCCTGTCTAGTACCAAATGTCAAAGTTTTGAGATCTTTGTGCATGTAAGCCATCCTAAGACTGTTTGGTTCAAAGAAGAACTTACAACACCAATAAATAATCCTGTTACAAAATTACTCTTAAAGAAAGAAAAGAATATTGAACAAAGAAAGGCTTTATTTGAGGGAGTTTCTTTCCTCCCTCAATCATTTGATTTACTCAGCTATTTTATGGAAAATGTATTGAGCTACACTTGTAATATTTTATTTTTTATTCTCATAAGAAAGGGCACAGGTGGAGGATAATTGAGGTTAAATTCCTGGATTTATTTTGGAATAAAAGGTTGCCATAGGAACCAAATTTCAATTCTGAAGATTGAAAAAGATGTCTTATAATGATGAGGCCCAGACATGAATTAAGGGTTCTTAAAATTTGATGAAAATGTTAATGGAATGTGTATGTCCCATCCAAATGTCAGTAATTTAACCTTGTCAGATGAACCAATTTCTTTTTTTAACAGTAGGAGATTTTAAGGAAGAAAGTTGAAGATAAAGTATCGTAAACACAAAATCTTTATATTACACGTATTGATCATTAAAATATATCTTTTCTGGGGCGCCTGGGTGGCTCAGTGGGTTAAAGCCTCTGCCTTCAGCTCGGGTCATGATCCCAGGGTCCTGGGATCGAGCCCCGCATCGGGCTCTCTGCTCTGTGGAGAGCCTGCTTCCTCCTCTCTCTCTGCCTGCCTCCCTGCCTACTTGTGATCTCTCTCTCTGTCAAATAAATAAATAAATAAATAAATAAAAAAAATATATCTTTTCTCCCATATTTTGGTCCTTCTTAACATACAACTAAAGTTTGCTCTGACAGGAATCTAAAGGCGGCTTTGGCTGTTTTCTTGATACGCTGTCCCTCAGGAGTTCTTTTTTCATGGATTTTGTATTTGAGATATGAGAGTGTTCTATGTCCTGAAAGTTTACTATGAATATTGATGTTTTATACTATCCTAATTTTTATGGAATGCCTCAGTATCTTTTCCGGGAGTACCATTTGGGTCCCAGATGTCTTGTCACACTTATTTTCAAGCCTTCTAAAGCCTGAGCAGCTCTAATTAGAGGATGAGTCTTTAGATAAACAGTTTTGGGTTCCTTTTTTTTCCACTAACACATGCATATTCTGAATATCAGATTCCTTCTGACTTTACTGGGACAAATCAGTCTAAAAATTGTAGTAGTTACAATAATTTCTCAAATTTATTATTGCCAGTACACAGTTGCTAGTAATGAAATACTAGCAGCCTCTACTAATTCAAAAGTAATGATGTTGAAAAGCCACATACCATCCCATTAGCTCTTCCTCATGCCATCGATGTTGAACATCTGGGTGGATAATCAAAAACACTCATTGATGATCATAGTTATCTTATTTGTGAAATTATTTGGGTAAAGGATTTGGGTTTCTGCATTAGGGAACTTATAATTTAATGAAAAGGTAAACTCAAAAACATATATAAAAGATATAATTCATAGGCTGAAAATAAAAAATAAACATTACTTTTACTAATAATTATTCTTGTTAGCTTACATTATATCATAATGACTCAGTTGATCAGGGATTAAGTTCAACCATCAAAACACCTGTGAGAAAATGAAAAAGGCCTCTGCATAGGTATTAAAAAGTAAGATCACTTGCAAATAAAGATCTGCATATGTATAGAGAAAAACTTGGTTAACTTAAAAGAATAGTTACCTTAAAAACATAATCAGCAGGGTCTTGAGATGCTTGTACAACCCACGTTCATTGTAGCATTATTCACAATAGTCAAAAGATGGAAGTAACTCAGGTGTTCATTGCCAATGAATGGATAAACAAAATGTGACATATACCTACAATGGAATATTATTGAGCTTAAAAAGGAAGAGAATTCTTTTTTAATTCCTTTCTTTTCTTTTTTTTTTTTATTATGTTACTCACCATACAGTACACATTAGTTTTTGATGTAGTGTTCCAAGATTCATTGTTTACATATAACACCCAGTGCTCCATGCAATACGTGCCCTCCTTAATAACCCATCACTGGGCCAACACATCCCCCTACCCTCTGCCCCTCTAAACCCTCAGTTTGTTTCTCAGAGTCCACAGTCTCTCATGGTTCGTCTCCCCTTCCAATCCCCCCCGCCCCCGCTTCATTTGCCCCTTCCTTCTTCTAATGTCCTCCATGCTATTCCTCATGTTCCACAAGTAAGTGAAACCAACACATACTACAACATGGATGAACCTTAAGGACATTGAACTTCAGAATTTAGCTTTGGCTCTAGAACTGGTAGGTTTGAGGTAACAATAACTCACCTCAGATGGCAGAGTCCAATAGTAAGCAGCAGGGAAGTCAGAGGTAGAACTTAGACATGAGATTTAGAAATAAAAAAATTGGGTTTCTGACTTAAAAAAATATGTCAGAACTCTAGAAATAGAACTTAGAAACAAGGTCTGGGCTGAAGTGAGAGTTAGGAGTTAGATATAAATATGGTGGGTGAAACCATGGGAGCGCAGGATGAGATAGAATCAGCTATAAGGACTAGACGGAAGACATATAAGACAAACCTGGGTAAGTCCTTATAACTTCTTTAGTTTATAGTGATGTACAATGACAATAACAATACAGGCTTACATATTTACAACTAAACATGTACGTTTTAAAATTTTACTTCATTTGACAAATTTCAAATATACTGAAATGATTTTTAATGAAATTATGATTAAGATTCTTGCCAAAATTCTGAAATGTTTCTACAATCTAAGAATATTATAGATCTTTGCCTAATCATTAGTTGAATTCTTATGTGGCCTGGCTAATTTTGTTTTTTCCATTATTTCATTTTCCTTTGTTCTTCATTAAATTGACAGTGTTGGCTTTGAATCTGACCAGTGCAAATGTATTATATTGCTGAATAAAAAAAAAAAGTTTCATACTTCAATAAGAACCATACTTCTTTAAATATAAGAACTGATACCCTCCCTGTGTTCTTTGTTTACCTAAGGAAATGCAACTTCACCACAAGTACAAAGACCATCTTTCATGGACTACTTTGATAAACAGGACTTCAAGAATAAGAGTCATGAAAACTGTAATCAAAACATGCATGAACCCTTCCCTATGTCTAAAAATGTTTTTCCTGATAACTGGAAAGTTCCTCAAGATGGAGACTTTGACTTTGTAAGTACATTTTAGTTCTTCCATTTGTGTTTTATCCTTCTTCATTTTACCATCACATTGAGAAACACAGTTTTTTGTCTTTATAAAATTTAGACTGTGTATTAATATTCAGCATATACCTATATATGTGGGTAAGGGAACGGTGGAACTATAGTTGGCTTATAGACAGGCACTTGGAGAGAAATGTAAATAATTCCTTAGATCGGATCCCAAATTTAGAGAAATGTGTGGGATTCTTTAAAATGACAACTATGTTAAAAATGTTTTTAAGTAGTGCAAAATGAGATACTCTGACGGTCAGTAAATTTAGTTTCCAAAATAAATGATGCAAAGGTATTTATGACATAGACTTTTAGATATTTGCCTCAACTTTGAAAAGTAATTGAATTAGTTTCTACTTGAGTAAGTGTTAATTCCACTTGGTTTGTCAGAAATAATAGTTCTGTTGTATATCTAGTTAGCATACAGATTTCAGTGTAAAACTGTGCCTTATTGCTTCTTTGTTATATTTTCTCTTTATTTCTTCTGCCCTATTCCATGTTATTCATTTCTTTTTTTTTAATTTAATTTTCTTGTATGTGTTCCACAAGTCATTGTTTATGCACCTCACCCAGTTTGTTATTCGTTTCTTTTAAAGAATGTGTAATATAGGTAAACAGTTCTGACGCAGGTATTTCCATATCTTGAGGGAGCAAATTCTCTGTTTGATGGAGTAGAAGTTTTTTTGAAGTAAATTTTTACTTTAGCGTGTTTTAAATAATGTTACTTTTACATATTCTGTAAGATTTTTTCCACATAAAATAACTACAATTCTTTATAGCTATAAATATTAATAAATACATTTATTTGTAAGTAAATAGAATTTTAGATATCTACATCTTCAAAATTTTTAGGTAATAATAAGCCATTTTGCTTCATCAACATGCTTCTGAATGCTTTGGGATTATAAATATTTTTCAACATTAAGTACTTTTCTCCTAAATATTGTGATTATTTGCATTTTTAAATAATCAGATACTAAAGTTTAAAAATCAGTCCCCAGTATAGTTAGTACAAATTCCTAGCAAATATTAACAATGGCACAAGTTTGCCTGAAAATGTTAATTGTAACATCTACTTATTTTTGTTTTTTCAATTTTGAAGTTAGATATTAGGAAATAAAATCTGTAGTTCTGGTAAGATTTCATTTTAAGCCATCTACTTTTTAAAAAATCATAAAATATTTAGAATGCTGACATTCAAGCTTTAAATCATTCATGAACATGATGAATTATGTAAAGTGTTTAGCTTCAAAGTACTCTGTCTTGTCTCAGTTGGAATAAATCTTTAATAGCCTCTGGGAAACAGTTTGAAATGAGCTACAAAGTAATGAATAAGTTATCTTGGTTAAGAAAGAGCAAATAAAATGATTTAATTCTGTTTCAGTTAGTCTTTGCTACCACCCCCAAAACTTAGTGGCCTAAAATAGCAACTTTTTATTCACAATTTTGTGGACAGGCATTGTGACTAAGTTCAGCTGAGTGGTTCTTCTGCTGGTCTCACTTGGTGTCTCTCAGGTGGCATCACCTGGAAGTTTGGCTGGATCTGAATAACCTCTCTAATATTACCTCACTCTTGTGTCTGGCAGTGGTACCCACACTAGGCTAGGCCATATGATGCTATCAGGCAAGCCTGGCATTTTTCTGTGTCAGTAGCAGCATAGCAGGAGGGTGGCAACAGAAGTTGTAAGACCTCTTCAGACCTATGCCTAGAACCTGCACAGTGTCCATTAATAATAGCATCAAAAAGAATGACTACTTAGGAAGAATCTTAACCAAGGAGGTAAGAGACTTATACACTGAAAACTACAAAGCATTCCTGAAAGAAATTAGACACTGATACACGAAAAGGTATTTCATGTTCATGGATTACAAGATTTAATATTATTAAGATGTCAGTATTGTCCAAAGCAATCTATAGACTTAGTGTAGTCTCTGTCAAAATCCCAGTGACTTTCTTTTTTTTGCAGAAATAGAAAAATCCATCCTAAAGTTCATATGGAATTTCAAGGGACTCAAATAGTCAAAACAGTCTTGAAAAGGAAAAATGAAGTTGGGGGTTTCATACTTAACTGATTTCAAAACTTACTACAAAGATACAGTAATCAAAACAAGATAGACATATAGACCAATGGTGTAGAATAGAGAGCCCAGAAATAAATTGTCCCATATATAGTCAAATGATTTTTTACATCTTCATTCAATGAGGAAAGGACAGCCTTGTCAACAAATGATGCTGACGAAACTGGATAGCCATGTGCAAAAGAATGAGGTTGAGCCCTTACCTTACTTATATCATGTATAAAAATTAACTCAAAATGAATCTAAGATCCAAACATAAGAACTGACTATAAAACTCTTAGAAGAATATACATAAGAGAAACTTTATGGCATTGGATTTGGCAATGATTTCTTGGGTATGACCACAAAAGCACAGGGAACAACAACAACAACAACAAAAATAGATAAACTAGGCTATATTAAGATGTTTGTGCACCTAGGAACACTGTTAATAGAGTAAAAAGGCAACCCATGGAATAGGAGAAAACATTTGCAAATCACATATCTGACAAGGGATTAACATTCAGGATGTATAAACAACTACTACCACTCAACAGCAGAAAAACAAACAGCCAAGTTAAAAAATGAGTGAAAGACTCAAATACTTTTCCAAAGAAGATACACAAGTGGCCAATAAACAAAAAGATGCTCAGTATCACTAATCATTAGGGAATGCAGATAAAAAAACCACAGTGAGATACCACTTCACAGACATCAAGATGGATATTATAAACACAGAGAAAGAGAGAGCAAATAAGTTTTGGTGAGAATATGGAGAAAGTGGAACCCTTCCTTATGCACTGCAGATGGGAATCTAAAATGGTTCACCTGCTGTAGAAAACAATATGGCATTCCTCAAAATAATTCAACATAGAATTACCATGTGATCCAGCATTTCACTTCTGAGTATATACTCAAAAGAAGTGAAAGCAGGGAGTTGAACAGAGATTTGTGCATTCATGTTCATAGCAACATTATTCATTGATAGTCAAAAGGTGGAAGCAGACATTCTACTAGAAATTATCATTATTAAAGTTCAACAGATATTAGAATATTGAATTTAGGAAATTGGAGATCATTTGTGATCTTGGTAAGGACCATTTCAGTACCCTGCTTTTTAAATTTTCACACATAGCTTTTGACATGTAATGCTTTCCACTGTCACTTTTAGGCTCATTCTAGTTTTGTGTATTAGAGCTTGAGTTTCCAGTGGCCAGTTGCTACAAGTAAACTTTTGGTAACATTGACAGCCATCAGATTTTGGAGTCCTTCTATCTGAAAACTCCAAAATTTGTTAGAAAACATTAAACTAATTTAACAAATATTGCCCACTCTGCTTTAGATTGTATTGGGCACTCTAGGTAAATTAATTTATAAAGTTAAGATATAAATTAGTTCTAACCCAGAGCAATAATTCAAGTATCATGTGGTTTTGCATAAGCGGGGACTTAGTAAAGGCTGAAGTAGTTTGTGAAATTATATCGCAGAAGGGAACTGTAAGCATTGAAAGATGGCTAAAAGAAGGAGGGAAAGCAGGCGCCACAAAGAATGATGTGTGTAGTAAAACGTTTAGAGGTAGGAAACCACAAGGTGTATTGGATGAAAATGAAGTTGGGACTTTCAAGTTCATTTGGAATGATACAATAAATGAAGTAGAAAGGTGAGTCTGGCTCAGATGGTCAAAGCCTTCCATGGAAGATAGTGAAGTGAATTTTTTATTTCCTAGACAGTAGAAAACCACTGAAGGTTTTTAAGTTGGAGAGTGATATGATGAAAGTGTTTTAGAATATTAATCTCGATGGTAGCATCCAGGATTGATTGACAGGAAAAGACTAGAGATAAGGGAAATCAGTTACATGAAGCAGGCTTGAGATAATATGGTAATAAAAGGAAAAGAAACAACAGAAACAGGAGTAAGTGTAGGAGAAATGAGAAAAGATTAAAAAACAGAAATGGCTATCTTACTAGATTAAAGAATTTGCTTTTAGTTAAGGTGAGGAGCTGGATAGTAGAAGGCAAAAGTTTAAAAAAAAAAAAAAAAGAAAGAAAGAAAGACAAGAAAAGAAAAGGAAAAAAGAAAGGAAAATGTCCTCACAGTAGGAAAGAGGCTTTAAGAGGTCATGACTGGATCAGTTTGTGCAGAATTATTTCTTTTCTGATATATACAGGACATGTAGCCTTAAGAGGGGAGTTGGGGGGCGGGCAGGGACAGAGTGACTAGAGCAGTTCTTTCTTCTCCAGCATTCATGCACCTGTCAGCTGGAACTACTCAACTCTCTCATCAGTTTGAGGAAAGTGGAAAATGTTGTCAGAGCCACTGAGGGGAATGTAAATGGTTATAAAGAGGAGAGGAATAAAGGAAGGATTACCAGGGATTAATAAGGAATTGCCAAGAGTCTGGTGAATGTGGTAGAAGATAAAGACGAGTGTGTGAGAGGGGCTAAAGGAGTAGGAAAAGAAAGTGGAAGGGGTTTGATGGAATCCTTTGCTTACAAAGTAAGGAAATGGACTCAAAGCAAAGACAGATCTCCACTTAAAACACCAGCTGGTAATGATAAGGGAAATCTGGTCTTATTCATCCCATCATACATTAGATATAGAATGTTAAAAAATGTGACTCATCAAAATATAAAGTGTTCTAAGGTTTATGTGATTATCTTCCCTCTTTATGATGTGTCTCCAGGCTACCTTCCAAAAGAACTGGAGTTTTACATGGTTCCTATGTCTATTAAGTAGCAGTTGCTTTAAACAACCCAAAGTTGTTTTGACCATATTTCCAGCACATAGAGGGCTTATCCTTTTGCTTTGAGGAAAACAGGTTTCAAGAAAGAAAATCAAAGATACTTCATTGTCTTTTGTAGTATTGAGGGCAGATTCCTAAAGGACACAACTTACTCAGAAAGGTATTTGCTAGACAGATGTGCAGAGTAAGGGAGGAAGCACTATTTATCTTAAAGCCTATATGCAATATAATTTGTATATTTTCTTTAAGCATTTGTCTTTTAGATTTTCTGTGAACTATTGTTTCATGTCCATGTTCCTGGATGTAATGAGATGATGGGAGTATTAATTTATGATTTCACCAATTTGGAGGTAGTATAAAGAGAAGATAAACTATATTTGGGCTAATTGAACCAGTTATTTAACTCTCCTAAAAACATTCTGTTTATAAAGGGTGTGCCTGTGAAGATTCCTAAAACAAATGTAAAAGGCAAATCTGTTTATTATAGCACTAGTCTGATGTTTCAGTTTTTGTTAGAATTATTTCCAAACAGCCTTAGCATCCAGATTGTTTAGTGTTAAACAGAGAGCGTGTAGATCATGTTTTGCAGAAATTACAGTATCATACTTAAATAGATATATTTTGGGTAACGTAAAGATTTTGGAATAAGAACAAAAACTTTAAAAGCCATCTGTTAACCTACTATATTGGTTCCAATTTTTAAAAATGAAAAAAATTGGATTGACAATAATTACTAGTATATAAGAGGGATTAGGTAAATCAGCCATTTTCTGGTCTTTGACTCAAACTCAAATGTAAGTTTGAGTTGCGATGTAAGTTGATTGCGATGATTCTTAAATATTTGTTCAATTTGTGTTATTCTTTTGAGCTAATGGACATAAGAGTCATCCAGAGCAGCACTAGAGAAAAAGTCTCAATAATGGTAGCAGAGGGGGGAAAAGAAAAGTCCTCCCTTCCGAGTATAAATTTGCCTCAGACTTTCCTAAGTGTTTTTGCACTGGTTCCTGGATTGGCAAGTTTGTGTTCTAGGGAAACAAATAGTGTTTGCAAACAGCACCTCACTGCTGCACGACACAGAAAGCAGCAAACCCAGAGAAGGTATTCCTGGAGCCACCATGTGCATTTTAGGAATCGTCCCTTGTTGTAGAGAAATGTTTCTTTCTCAGGATCTTTTCACCCTCCTCGAGCAGCCGGCAGTTAGGCAGGGTAATCAAGAGGAGACAGCAGTGGAAGATGCAGACATTTGTAGCAACGCCAGCCCTCTGGAAAGCCGACAGTGACACAGGCCCTGTCCACAGCCGGGAGGTGAAGACTGAAGCCGGCGGCGGCATCCCCAGTTTTTACCAGAGTAGTACCCCGGTATCATCTGCTTTATCTTTTCAAAGAGATGTTAGCTAGAAGTTTCCCTTGCAGTGGACTCCTTTAGTCAAAGAACTTCTTGTTCTCTTCAGTCCCTAGTTGTGTGGACTGAGGAAACCACTTCCGTTGAATGAAGTATTTAAGCATATTGTCATCGATTAGCTTTGCATTAATTAAGTGATTATTGTCAAGTATTTCCAGATGTTTGCAAAAGTATTAACAAAGTATGAAAAGATAACTGTAGATATTGCAGATTTATTTCTTCTGGGGTAAAGAAGAAATAAACACAGGCTCTCCAGTGTTTTCGTGGATAGCACTGGATAAGAGTTTATGATTACAGGTGTACATGTGGCATGAACTGGAGTGTATGTGGCACATTGTGCTTTCACTACACACTCCTTCCTTGTAGAGCCAACAGGAAATTAAAATTAATGAGAAGCCTGCACTCTGAAATACTTGCAGAATTCTTGACTATTTCAGTCCTTTGCCAGCTCACGAAATCTGTGCTGGCAGTCGTGTCCACCAGATGGTGTGGCTGTGCACAGTTCTATCATGTGATTGTCTGGGTCCCCGTAGAATTTTTATAAGATTTTGACCATCAGTATCATGAGGTATTTCAGACAGTCGTAACCTTTGTTTCAAAAGGAGAGTGGCCTTCTTGAAAGATAGATGTTTGTATACAGGCAGGAGTAAAATAGTAATAGTTAATTAGTCACTGGGCAATTAAACAGAATTTAATTGATTCTATAGTAGCTAAAGTCAACAAAAACTTGTGTCTCTGACCTGCTGCATTGGTTCCTCAATATAATTTAATCCATTTGGCCACCTCAGGTAGAATGAGCATTTTGCTTCCTTATTCCCAAATATGCTGTTTAAAACTTCCATAATTTCAGAAAATGTTATTTAGCGGTAGTACCTGGGTATGGTCTACTGGAACATTAAGCTAATTCTGCTTATTTAGATAATTAATACCTTAAGTTAAAACTGACTATATCATCATTTCCTTTACAAATTAAAGTGAGCAGGCCTGTGCTTAACTGGATTAATTAAGGCAGAAAGTGCAGGTGCACTGTGTGGTTTCTTGTCATTGTGTTGGAATTTATTAAGATGTTTAAAGCACATGGCAAAAAGAGAAATGGCTTACCAAGAAGAGTTCTAACAAGCATAAACTTGCCTCATAGTAATTTGTTCTTTTTAAAATGTCATTTATTTAGAAGATTGTGTTAAAAAATTGGCTACTTTACATTCTAAAACAAAGATATTATGCTCCAAGCATATGTTATGGCTAATCTTGATGGCTGAGGAAGTTATTTTGACTGTATGGGCTTTCTGTTCATAACCTCAGTTTGAATGTTTGGTCAGTAAGCAGTGGGAACTGTTGGGATCATTACATCAAAAGAGATGTTAAGAACCAATTGTGGCATTTAGGATCAAAGAGTGAACAATGTAATTTATCACCTTTTAATTTAAGACTGATGTCCCATAGTGTTTACTTCTTAAATAAACCATTAGATTTCAAGTAAGTTGTTAGGACTAACTGAAGTTCCCAGTAATACGTATATCAGGTTGTGTTGATAATAAGAGTTGTTTTCTACTTTACCTGACTCAAATGAAATTTCTTTGAATCTGAAATTATTTTTGTACTTTAATACTTAATTCAGATTTTCAGAATATATATGGTAGCTTAGTGTCAGAACCCTTTACATAAGTAGCTTTCATCGTACTTCCCGACATAATCTTTGACAGTTTAAAGTATACTGTTCTTTTTGGGTTTATTAAATGTGTTGCCCTAGTTAAACTAATAATAACACCATTCTCTCCCATACTGACATTAGGGTGGCAACTTTTTCCTATAGTACTTTCCACTCATTAAAATAGAAGTTTCCTTAGGTTCGGTTCATTATGTTGGAAGACTTTCCAGTAGATAATAGGTTTTGTTTTGTTTGTTTGTTCATAATTCAAAACCTAGTTGTCTTGATTTAAAACCAAACTAGTTTTGGTTCGTAATTTTATCTGTCAATAGCAGAAAAATCTTCTTGCTATAAATATAGACAGATCTTAAGGAGATAAATGAAAGAGGGTATCAAAATAATATATAGTTGCAGATAAAAGAATTTTGGAAAACATATCTTAATTTCATTAATTTATTTTGAAGAGACATTTTTCATGCCTCTTAATAAAGGACCTATTTTTTCTTTATGAATTAAGTAATAGTGCATGTTTAATTTGATACACAGTATACAGTATAATTAAAGTTGTTGTTAATTATTAAGGCTTATAAAAGGCTCGGTAACCTGGGTTAGAGTATCAAATTGTAATTCTACAGGCCTTCAGTTTAGTTTTTAACTTTCTGTATTAATGTGAGAATGCATGAAGCTACATAATAGTCAAAGTTACAAATGTATAAATGTATAAAAAACTAATAATCAAGCATACTCTTTTAGTAACTAGTCAAATGAAATGAGAGTCAGTTGTGAATTATTTCTGCTGATGGAAGAAAGATCTAAAACAGCTAATCATTTTAGTGATTATATTTTTGATGAAAAGAAATTTACTCTTTTATTAGAGCTGCAGTGATGGTACAAAATTCCTGAAATTGCCTTACTTTTGATTTTAAACATTTAATCATTCTTTCCCCGACTCTGAACAATGAAAGCTTTCCCTTAGCATATCCATATAAGGCACAACAGAAACAAGACGCAGATGAGTGCCCCCCTTAAGTTGTAGAAATCAGTTAACTACAGCTAATATCTGCAAGCAAATTCTATTTTTCCATTTTCCTTTATTATAGTATTGTAGGTAGAGTCTTACAGAAAAATATACTTTAAATAACTGAGTTAAGGAAATTAAATCATTGTTCAAGCCTTAACAGTCTAAGAGACAGCATTTAACAGTAGCTCTTTAGATATGGTATAAATTCACCATTTTATTGTCATTTTTAAAATTTTTATTTAAATTCTAGTTAATATACAATATAATATTATTTTCAGATGTACAACATCTGATTCAGCACTTCCATACAACTCCCAGTGCTCATCACAAGTGCCCTCCTTAATCCCCAACACCTGTTTCACCCACCCCCACCCCCCCACCCAGCTCCCCTCTGGTAACCATCAGTGTGTTCTGCATAGTTCAGAGTCTCTTTCTTGGTTTGTTTCTCTCTCACTCATTTTTCCCTCTTTGCCCATTTATTTCTTAAATTCCACATGTGAATGAAATCATACTGGATTTGTCTTTCTCAGATTGACTTATTTCACTTAGCGTTATACTGTCTAGCTCCATCCATGTTGTTGCAAATGGCAAGATTTCATTCTTTTTGATGGCCAAGTAATATTCCATTGTGTATATATACCACATCTGCTTTATCCATGCATCAGCTGATAGACATTGGGGCTGTTTCCATAATTTGGCTAATATAGATAATGTTGCTGTAAACATTAGGGTGCATGTATCCCTTTGAATTAGTATTTTTATATCCTTTGGGTGAACGCTAGCAGCACAATTGATGGATTAGAAGGTAGTTCTATTTTTAACTTTTTGAGGAAGCTCCATACTGTCTTCCAGAGTGGCTGCACCAGTTTGCATTTCCACCAAAAGCGCAGGAGTGTTTCCTTTTCTCCACATTCCGCTAACAACTCTTGTTTCTTTTGTTGTTGATTTTAGCCATTCTGACAGGCTTGAGGTGATATCTCATTATAGTTTTGATTTGCATTTCCCTGATGATGAATGATGTTGAACAATCTTTTCATGTGTCTGTTGGCCATCTGGATGTCTTCTCTGGAAAAATGCCTGTTCACGTCTTCTGCCCATTTTTTAATAGGATTATTTGGTTTTTGGGTGTTGAATTTTATAAGTTCTTTGTATATTTTAGAGATTAACTCTTTATCAGATATGTCACTGGCAAATATCTTCTCCCATTCTGTAGGTTGCCTTTTAGTTTTGTTGATTGTTTCCTTCGCTATGCAGCAGCTTTTTATTTTGATGAAGTTCTAGTAATTAATTTTTGCTTTTGTTTCCCTTGCTCAGGAGACATACCTTAGGAAAGAAATTGCTATGACCAATGTCAGAGAAGTTCCTGCCTGTGTTCTCTTCTAGAATTTTTATTTCAGGTCTCATGTTTAGATCTTTCATCCATTTTGAATTTATTTTTGTGTATGGTATAAGGAAGTGATCCAGTTTCATTCTTTTGGAGGTGACTTTCTGGTTTTCCCAACATCATTTGTTGAAGAGACTGTATTTTCTCATTGGATATTCTTTCCTGTGTTGTTGAAGATTAATCGACCATATAGTTGTGGGTTTATTCTGGATTTTCTGTGCTGTTCTATTGATTTATGTGTCTATTTTTGTGCCAGTACCATACTGTTGCATAATACAACTTTGTAATATAACTTCAGTTCCAGAATTATGATGCCTCTAGCTTTGCTTGTCTTTGTCAAGGTTGCTTTGGCTATTCAGAGTCTCTTCTGGTTTCATACAAATTGTAGGATTGTTTGTTCCAGCTTGTGAAAAATGCTGTTGGTATTTCTATAGGGATTACATTAAATATGTAGGTTACTTTGGGTAGTATAGACATTTTAACAGTATTTGTTCTTCCAATCCATGAGCATGGAGTGTCTTTCCATTTTTTGTGTGTCATCTTGAGTTTCTTTCATCAGTTTTGTAGTTTTCAGGGAACAAGTCTTTTACCTTTTTGGTTAGGTTTATTCCTAGGTATCTTACTGGTTTTGGTACAAATGTAAATGGAATTGATTTCTTAATTTCTTTCTTACTACTTCACTATTGGTGTATTGAAATGCAACAGATTTTTTTTTAAGATTTTATTTATTTATTTGACAGAGAGAGAGAGCACAAGTAGGGGAGCAGCAGGCAGAGGGAGAGGGAGAGGGGAAAGCAGGCTCTCCTCTGAGCAGGGAGCCTGATGCGGGGCTTGATCCCAGGATCCTGGGATCATGACTCAAGCTGAAGGCAGCCGCTCAACCGCCTGAGCCACTCAGACACCACTGCAATAGATTGTTTTTAGACTGATTTTGTATCTTGTGACTTTACTGAATTTGTTTATCAGTTCTAGCAATTTTTTGATGGACTCTTCCGGGTTTTATTTTATATATAGTATCACGTCATCTGCAAACAGTGAAACTTTTACTTCTTCCTTGCTGATTTAGATGTGTTTTATTCCTTTTTGTTGTCTGGTTGCTGTGGTTAGCCTTGCAGTACTATGTTAAATAAAGTGGTAAGAGTGTACATCCCTGTTTTTTGTTGTCCTTTTTTAAAAGCATTTTCCAGAACTTAGTCAACCTGTGAGCTTCCTTCTGTATTTTATAAGTTGCTCTCATCTGTGAAAATTTCTTCCTTGTTTAAAATCATGCTAATATTAAATGGGTACTGCACACATATGACACATATTTACGTATCTGTTTAGTTCTGGTTTCCACCATCTAGAATCCTATAATGAGACTTCAAAAATTATATTCATTTGGCATCTCCAAGATAATACTTTATCATTGTCTGTTTACTCTATAAACATTGAGTTGAAAGTTTAACTGAAAATAAACAGAATTTGTGCAAAGGAGCTTAGAAAAATTCAGGCCAAACACCATCATCTCCATTCATGCCTATTATTTTGAAAGATTAAAAAAAAATCACATCCATTTGAAAAGCTAAAGGCTATTTTTAAATGTGATACATACGGAATTTTTCATCCTAGTGTCTGTTTCATAACTAAAGCATTAAAAAACAGTATCATGTGTGTCAGTCTTGCTGTTGGTAATAATTTAATGTGTATACTTAGAATTAAATGAATATACCTCTAATGTCACCTTTATTTTATAATTTAAGAAAAACTTGTTTTATATTAATACTTAATATGAAAAAATAAAACCAGCTTCTAATGGTAGGGGAAGGACTTCTAAAATATTGGAACTTTTCTATTCAGGCTTTGTGTTCTATGTTCAGATATGTAATATATTTCCAGGGGAAAGTGGATTATATTTATGTGCCCATATATTTCTCTGGATCATCGTTAGGAAGCTAATACTTAAGTTCATGATAAATTCTAAAAAGAAATGATAACAGTTCAAGAGAATGCATTCAAGAAATATAGTAGTTCATACTTGTACTCAATTTCATATTCATATATCTCACAGATTTGGCTTCTTGTAATTAGGATAGGATCAATTGAGCTTTCCTTTAAGGGAAAATGTTCTAAAATGCTTAAACAAGACTCTATATTCTCTTTCTGATTCTTAGAATAGAAAGAAATTTCATTTAATTTTTTGTATCTCCAATGAATAAAAATAATCACAGGCATTATATACAGGTATATCACAGGTAACTACTTCATATTTTTAAAATTAAGTATCTTACATTGTTATATTTTCAAATTTGCTAGATACATAAACATTAAATTACTAGATATTGCATCTGAAGTGATTTAAATTCAACACATATGAATAAGCACTCATCTCACTAGATTTTGTTCATTTATCATAGGAACCAATTTTTTAATTAGTATTTCCAGAGCATGGGAAAATATTAATAAGGTTAACTTTGAGGTTGGAACATGTTATTATTTCTGTTTTTTGAGACTTACATGGGATTACTTGGTTTAATATAAATTAATATATAAGGTTCTCCTTTTAGTTACTATTTTTAGAGTAATATGCCAACACTTAAACCTCTTTTTTTTACCTTTCAATTTTTTGTTTATTCAGCAAAAGTATTGTAAGTCCCCTCTCTGTGTCTTTTTATTTCCCTTTAAAAACTAATTCAGTCAAGGGAACCACTTGCAAAACATCCCTGTACTGTGATCTGCTCTTCCCACTTTATTCAGAATAAAGGGCCTCCCACTTTAACTGTATATAGCTGTTAGACTTTAGATCCTAACCCCTAGTCAAATCAGATGCTTGCAAAATTGAAGCAAATCACTTCTGGTGACTTTATTAAACTTAAAAAAAATTATTACTTATGAAAGTAATAGTACATCTTAATAGTACATCTTTACTTTTAGTCTATTTGGGGTTTGCTTATTTGTTCAAATGTGAATTCTGGCTGTAAAAAACTGGATTTAAATGTCTTATATAAATCATCCATAGTTCAAAAGGATACTAGTTCATAATATTATTGAGAGCACCTATGAATAAGTCTTATAACTAGTTAGGATTTATTTACAGTTTAAAGGAAAATGGAAAAAGTCCTCTGATGTTACAGGGGCTAAAAAAAAAGAAGGAAAAGTCCGTGGGTGGGGGTAAGGAACATGGGACCATTTGGCCTGGTAAAACTTCTGTAATTACTTGCAAAATCGATTAAGAATTTGCAAGGAGAACAATAGCATACATAACCAACTTTTGACATAGACAAAAATAGGACTTGCATTTTTGTGGGGTGGCTCTGGATTAGGCATTAAATTGAATTTGACTGTTAAATGATACTTAATAGCAGTTTAAGAAAATGGCATCGAGTGTCCCTGGTAATCCTTTCTTCATTATGGAAATTCATTATGTATTAGAATGATAAGTTTCAAAATTATATTCTTTCAATTATGCCAGTTTCTGCTCTTTTTTAAAAAATATTTTTGTGTAACCTGAGCACCAGTATTGACAGGATTCTTTTTAAAGCCTAGTGCTTTTTTTTTTAAATTTTTTAAAATTTATTTATTTGACAGACAGAGATCACAAGTAGGCAGAGAGGACGGCAGAGAGAGAGGGGGAAGCAGACTCCCCACTGAGCAGAGAGCCCGATGTGGGGCTCGATCCCAGGACCCTGAGATCATGACCTGAGCCGAAGGCAGAGGCTTAATCCACTGAGCCACCCAGGCGCCCCAGTGCCTTTGTTTTTTAAACTTTTCTTTTGAATTTATTCTATGTTGCCGTTTAATAAAATACTTTGATATTGAACCCTATAAAATTTCAAGGTAAAGAACTTATTATTAAATAAGAAGTGACTTTAATAAATGTTAATGAGGAAAAGATAGCTTTCAAATAAAAGCTTAGCAAGTGTTAGAAAAGTATTAGACTAATTTTTATGGTTGAGTTTTATTATTTTATAAGTAACTTCTATGAGTTAAAATAGGATTTTTTATAGTATAGGCAATACTAACTAATTTTAATATGCAGATAAATTATTTCATATTGATAAACTTTAGGTTTACTTACAGTCTTGTTAAAAGACTATTTGTTAGAGTATGAATATGTTCCCATTTTATATTTGTTTTATTCCCCAGTATGTACTTTGATTTATGGTCAATTGAAAGTTTGAAAGTCTTAATCTATAATAGATCTAAGCTTAGGTTTTATGAGATTGGCCTATTTTTTGCCATCATTGCTGGAAGAGCTGTTTGATTACTAGGTAAGAGTAATCAAATCAAATCAAAATTTAAAGTATGTCAAAGTAATTTTCCTTAATAAAATAATTCCATTAAGATGTTTTCATTAAATTCACCAGCCTATTAATAATCTGCATAATCGTCATCAAACTGAACACAGCGTTCACAAGGTAGCTTATATAAAACAGCCTAAGTATTTTAATGCTATGAATCTAGATTTTTCAAACAAAAATACATTTTGCACACACACACACACATATAGACACAGCCCTCTATCCGAAATTGTTATGAGCATGAGTTATGTATGCAATTTTTAAGAGGTTTAAAAGTAAAACACAATTTATATTGATGGGCCAGCCATAAAAGTACTTAGGAAAACCTTAGAGAACCGCCTCAGAAATTGCTATTTAATCCTGTCTAAACATATTTTGTCCAAGTGAAGAGAGGGAAAGGTATTTTGTTCCTATAATTATTTTACTTTCTGCAAGTTCCCTTTCATCATATGCTGAATCTCTATCAGGTTAGATCATTAGACAAACTTCTTAGATTAAAAAAAGTCAAAGGTAGATGATTAGGAAAAGACTTGATTGGGCAAATTTGGGATGAGTTTTAGAAGGGTTTTTATTTTTTTAGATCAATTTCCCTGAGCTTTTGTTTATTCATTTTATAAGGCATGTAAGAATACATCATTAGTTTTTAACTTGACCTTTCCTAATTCTTTTGCATCTTAAAAGAGATCAAGACCATATGTTTAAAACATTTACTGGAAAACTTTTAGAAGATGTGCACCAATAATTTGGCTTACTTTAATTAATTTCTGTCACATTGTGATAGTAATTCTTAGTTCTCAGTTGTTAAGAACTTTATTTTAAACTCATTTTCCCATAGTATTTTTCTAAATTATGTCTTGTTTTTAAACTAATATATCATCAACAGTAACTATTTTTAAAAAATTTATAACAAGTTTATTGAGATATAATTCACATGTCATATAATTCTCATTTAAGGTATACAAGTCAGTGGGGTTTTTCTTAGTATATACACAGTTGCGCAGCTAACACCACAATGAATTTTAGAATATTTTCATCGCCCGTCAAAGAAACCCTCTACCCATTAGCAGTCATTCCTCATTTCCCACTGATATTGCCCTCCCCCAGCCCTAGGCAACCGTAACCTCCTTTCTGTCTCTATGGATTTGCCTGTCTTGACATTTCACATAAATAGAATCCTACAGTTTGAGCCATGACTATTTTTTCTACCTCTCTGCTAGATAGGGGATTATAATAGCAGGATGACAAGAACATCTTTTTTACTTAGAAATTTACCAACTCTCCAAATAATGATAGATAATACAAAGTATTTCTTAAGGCAGCTAGATGTAACTTGAAGTCCGAAATAAAATATTTTTTTTTTAAGATTTTTTTTTTTTTTTATTCATTTATTTGACAGACAGAGATCACAAGTAAGCAGAGAGGCAGACGGAGAGAGAAGGGGGAAGCAGGCTCCCTGCTGAGCAGAGAGCCCGATGCGGGGCTCGATCCCAGGACCCTGGGATCATGACCTGAGCCGAAGGCAGAGGCTTAACCCACTGAGCCACCCAGGCGCCCCCGAAATAAAATATTTTTAAGTGGACTCTCAGGACTTTAAATACTAGGGTAGTGAAATTTTCTGTATATTGAAAATCAATTGTAACACATATATAATTATGCCCCAAGAGCCTAGCTCATCCAGTGTGGGAGTCTTGATTTTTACACTGTTTTTCCCCCCGGGTCTGGCGCAGGATAACTTCCCTATATAGTCTCTGTTAAACTTGCCTTACAACAGAACCACCCTGATCTCCTTGTAACCTGTTTGCAGTGACCACATAGCTTGGGTTTTCCTGGAGAGTTTCTGATTGCACATATTCTATTCCAGTGTCAAACCACGTGTTGGGATTTTTTATTTTAAAAATTTGTTGGGAAATTTGTCTCCACCCATCTTGACCTAGATAAACATTATTTGTAAGTAATAAATATAGTGATTTTTTAAAAATAAATATTCTGCTGGAATATTCAGTGAATTTATTGTGGGTAACCTTTCAATTAGCTTTATTGTTATATATGTTTCCCAAGCTTTCTGTTCTTCAAAACGATATGTAGTCCCTGGATATTAGATGATTTTATAGACTTACCAACCATCTTCTTGGGCACAGTAGTAGTAAGCAGTGATATAGGAAAATGTGTTTATTCTCAGAAGATGTGTGCTGAAGTATTTAGGTGTGAAATACCAGGATGTTCTGCATATACTTTCCAGTGGTTCAAAATAAAAAGTAAATGTGTGTGTGTGTGTGTGTGTGTGTGTATAAAAAGCAAACAAACAAATATAGTAAAATGTTAATAACTGTTGAACCAAAGCAGAGGGTATATAGGTGTGTTCATTGTACTATTATTTTAACTTTTCTAGTGATATTTTAAATTTATCACAAAGGGTTTGGGAAAAATAAGTACTTCCTTTCCCTTTCTGTAAGTTATGTTACTCTCTTTTTGTCGAGATAACGTAACATTTAAAAAATATTTGAGAACACAACATACTGAATTATATTTCTAAAGTTGTTTTTATTTTTTTGTTTCTACCTCTATTTTTTTATAATTCTTATATTTGTATTTATATTCTTAAATTTTGTGACCCAGATATTGTATTTACAGTTTAAAGAATAATTACACACATGCCCAAATACCCACGACCTAGGTCAAGCAATATCAATTCCAGTTCCATAGAAGCCCCGTGTGTCCTCCTTCGCTCCTCGTAGGAATATCCCCTATCCTTGCTTTGTGCTAATTCTTTTCCTTTCTTTGTAATTCTCCCAGCCAGGTATGGATTCTTAAATACACACACACACACACACACACACACACACACACACACACACACAAACACACACACACTTTTTTTTAGTGACTTCCCACAAATTTATTCTTACCTTTCTCGAAGTGGAAGTCCAAATGAATTTCGTTGTTGTGGAGTCAAACTATTGACTGTGCCACAGCACCTGGGGGATGTTAAACAGGATGTTTTGGGGATCATTCATGTTGATGCGTGAAACCCTAGTTCATACACTTTCAGTGTTATATGGTATTCAGTTAAATGATTATTCCCTAGTTTTGTATGTCCATTCTATATTGACTAATATTTGAGTCATTTCTCTTTTTTTTTAATCGTCACCAACAGCACTGCTATGAAAGTTTTTGTACATGTTTCCCATTGCTCAGTACTCTCTAATTCTTGCTTTTGCCAGATTTTTGAATTTTTACCAATGTGGTAGCTATCAAATGGTCTTCTGTTACAGTTTTAGTTCATGTTTCCCTGAATCACCAACAAGACTGAATATAGTTTTATGTGTTCTCGGGAGTTTGGCCATTCTGATTTCCTCTTCTGAGAAGTGCCTGTTCAAGTCTTTAACTTTTCCACTAAGGTTGTCCTTTCTTACTGATTGTAGGAGCTATTCATACATTCTGGATTTTTTTTTCAGTTATATTGTGCTACAAATACAGTTTCCCATTTTATGGCTTGTCTTTCACTCTCTGTAGCATTTTTTTAATGGCAGAAATTCTTAGTTTTAGTATAATTGAATTCAGTATCCTTTGTTAAGGTATGCACTTTCTGCATCCTATTTAAGGGAACATAAATATATTCTATTTGTTGACCCCTAAAATTTTATAGTTTTACCTTCCATGTTGTTTTATTTTAATTAATAGACTTTATTTTTTTAGAGGAGTTTTAGGTTTACAGAAAAACTGGGCAGAAAATAGTTTTCAGATATTCCCTCTAACTCCCTTTCATCACCACTCCCCCATATCTCATATTAACAAGTTATGTGAGTGTGTTACATTTATTACAACTGAGAAACCAGTAGCAGTACATCAGCATTAACTAAAGCCCATAGTGTATGTTAGTGTTTACTCTCTGTATTGTACAGTTCTGTGGATTTTGACAGATACATAATGCCATGTACCCACCATTACAGTTTCATACAGAATTGTTTCCCTGCCCTAAAAAACTCCCCTGCACTCCACCTCTTCATCCCTCCATCTCTTCCCTCAAATCTCTGGCAATTATTCATCTTTTCTTACTGTCTCTGTAGTTTTTATTTTCTAAAATATCATGTAATTGGAATTATGTACAATATAGCCTTTACAGACCGGCTGCTTTTACTTAGCAATATACATCTGAGGTTCCTCGTTGTCTTTTTCGTGGCTTGATAGCTCATTTATTTTTATTGCTGGGTAGGATTCCATTGTATGGATACACCCCAATTTGTTTATGCATTTACGTATTGAAGGTTATCTTGGTTGTTTGCAGTTTTGGAAATAATGAACAAAGCTGCTTATAAACATGGTGCACATGTTTGTGTGGACCTAAGTTTCAGGCACTTTGGTTTTTGAGTCAAGTAGGGGTCTAATTTCAAACTAATCCCAGTACCATGTATTGAAAGGATGGAAAAATCCATCCTTTCTCTATGAAATGTCATCTCTTATAAGTCAAATATCTATATATGGAAGACTCTATTTGGAGGCTCCGTGGTGTATTTTATTAGTCTATTTGCTTAATTAAACAAATACCATACTGTCTTAAATATTATAGCTTTAATATAAGTCTAGTTTTGTGGTAGAGCAAATTCCTCCACCTTGATCAACTACTTCCAGAGTCCTTGGCTACCCAGACCCATTGCACTTCCATATAGTGTATTGTTAGTTTCAGGGGTAGAATTGAGTGATTCATCAGTTGCATGTAACACCCAGTGCTCATTACATCACGTGCCCTCCTTAATGCCCATCACCCACTTACCCCATCCCCCCACCCACCTCCCCTGCAGCAACCCTCAGTTTGTTCCTTAGAGTTAAGAGTACCTTGTAGTTTGCCTCCCTCTCTGTTTGTGTAAATTTTAGAATCAGTATATCAAGTTGCACAAAAATTTCTGTGCGATTTGGAGTGGACTCTATTAAACATTTAGGTCAATTTGTAGAGAATTGAGATATTTATGAGTTTTGAATCTTCCAATTCATGCATAACATATCACTTCATTTAGAGTTCTTTTTCTTTTTTTAAAAAGGAAAGGTTAAATTATTTGCCAAAGTAGTCTTTTAATTGCATAAGTTTTTAAATATTAAATTTGTATTAAGAAAATGTAGATAAACACAACAGGTGAAAGTGGGACATTATGTTGTTTCTGAAAAGATGAAGAGGGTGGAGGGAGTGGACCACCAAAAGGACTATCAAGGGACAATCAAGGAGGCAGGAACCCAGGAAAGCATGGTATCCTGGGAGTCATGTGAGAATAGTGTTCTAAAAGCAGAGCACTCTGAAATAGTTCCCATTCCATTCAAGCTCAGGAAACGTGAGGACTGATAATTTACTCTTGGGTAGTTAGCAACAGGACGTCATTGGTGATCTGGATGAGCAGTTTGGGTTCATAAATTTTTTTTTAAAGATTTTATTTATTTATTTGACAGACAGAGATCACAAGTAGGCAGAGAAGCAGGCAGAAAGAGAGGAGGAAGCAGGCTCCCTGCTGAGCAGAGAGCCCGATGTGGGGCTCGATCCCAGGACCCTGAGATCATGACCCGAGCCGAAGGCAGAGGCTTTAACCCACTGAGCCACCCAGGAGCCCCGGGTTCATAAATTCTTTAAGTGCAAAAAATCCTCCCTAAGTCTCCAGATAATGATAAAAATATTATCACAGTAACATGAAATAATGATTTATTTTGTGAACAAAATCTCTTGAATTGCAGAGCCACGTCGTGCTTCGTGATACCTACCAAGGTGGTGGGGGAGTTTACCTCTCCTGTTCTGTTGCTCACCATGGGGAGACCCATGTTGCTCTGGAATGGAACACGAGAACTAGTGTCTGGGCTCTCTTCTCATTAGCTGCTTTCTTAGAGTTCCCTCTGCTCCTGCCCCGCCCTGAGGGAAGAACTTGGTAAGACATTTTCTCTACTCCTGAGTCAGTCCACATCACATGGGGATTTAAAAACAGAAAGATTTGGGAGACTTTCTCTTTTTTTCATGTATTTTTAAAATGCCATTCTAAGCCAGCTCTCCCTGCCTGCTCTAATGAGAGCTTTAGCTCTAATTACTGTTCCTTCCCATCTTTCGCCTACATCTAGGCTTACTCTTTTGTGAATTCTCTTAACTTCCCAGCTCTCACTTTACTGGACACACATCTAATACTTCATTTCGCCAGGCTGACACCCCTTTCATGGCAGGCTTGCAGCCTTCTTACCCAACAACTGTTTTTCTTTGGTTGCTGCTGCCATTTTCTGTATGAAATTTCTAATCCTCTGTTTTATCTTCTTACTTTCTAATTTTACCTAATTGCTTTTTAAGAAAACTTCCTTAACTTGGTTATTTATGAGCACGGTATTGGCCATATATTCTTTCCTGAGAAGGACGGTGTTTTTGTGTCTGTGTTGTAGTATATCTAAAATGTAAATAAATTGCTTATATTTCTAGTAGTTTTTCTGTCAGGAATCAGGAAACAGTTGAGGTGTGAAGATGTTGTTTCAGTCGTTTGCAGCATGTGTTTTCACATCATTGTTTGCTGCTCTCCCAGAAACATACTTCAGTCATTTCATATTGTAGGCACTGGGTATGTATATAACAGCTTTACTGAGATATAATTCACGATTCGCTTATTTAAAGTATGCAGTTCAGTTGAAATATCACTATATTAGCATCGTCATGGAGTTGGGCATCCATCACCACAATCAACTTTGAAACATTTTCATCACCCCCAAAATTATACCAGCACCCCCAGCCAGCATCCCCAACTCTCCCCCACAACTCCTAGGCAATCACTAATTTACTTTCTGTTTCTTCAGTCTCTATGCATTTGCCCATTCTAGACATTTCTTCCAAATGTAATCATGCAATATGAGGCTTTTTGTGTCTGGTTTCTTTCACATAGCAAAGTGATTTCAGGGTTCATCCATGTTCCAATATGTACCAGTCCTTCATTCCTGCTTATGGCTGAGAATATTCCATTGTGGCAATGTACCACATTTGTTAATCCATTTGCGAATTGGTGGGCATTTAGATTCTTTCCATCTTTTAGTTATTACAAATAATGCTGCTCTGAACAATATTGTACCAGTTTTTGTGTGGACTTTTCATTTCTCTTAGGCATATACCTAGGCGTGGAATTGCAAATCATATGATAGTGCTAGGTTTTAATCATTTGAGGAACGGCCAAACTGTTTTCTAGGCTGCACCATTTTCCATTCCCACCAGCAGTTCATGTGGGTTCTAATTTTTCCACATTCTCACCGATGCTTGCTATTATCTAGATTGATTATGGCCATTCTAGTGGGTATAAAGTGCTATCTTACTGTGGTTTTGATTTGTACTTCCCTAGTGGATAATCATGTCAATATCTTTTCACATGCTTATTTCTCATTTGCATATATTCAGATCCTTTGCCCATTTTTAAAATTGGTTATTAGTATTTTTATTATTGGGTTGTAAGTGTTCTTTATATAGTCCGCATTACATTGCTTATTAGATATATGATTTACAGGCATTTTCTCTTGTCTTTTACTGTCTTGATGGAGCCCTCTGAAGCACAAAAGTTTTTAATTTTGGTGAAGTCCAGCTCGTTGGTTTTGTCCAGCTTGTGTTTTGGTGTCATATCTAAGAAAGTTTTGCCTAATCCAAGGTTGTAAAGATTTACTCTTATGTTTTCTTCTGAGAGTCTTATAGTTTCAGCTCTTATATTTAGGCCTCTGATCCATTTGCAGATAATTTTGTATCTGGTGTGAGACAGGAGTCCAGCTTCACTCTGTTGCGTGTTGCTCTCCAGCTGTCCCAGTACCATTTGTTGAAAAGACTGTTCTTCCCCCCATTGAATTGTCTTGGCGCTCTTACAGAAAAGCAATTGGTCATAAATGTGAGGATTTATTTTTGGACTCTCAGTTGATTCCATTGCTATATATGCCTGTCCTCCTGCCAGTACCACACTATCTTGATCATTGTAGCTCTGTAGTCAGTTTTGAAATCAGGAAGTGTGTGTCGTCCCACTTTGTTGTTCTTTTCAAAGATTGCTTTGGCTATTTAAAAAAAAAATTTTTTTTTTGTAAAAAACATAACATAAAATTTACCATCTCCATCATTTTTTAAAAGATTGTATTTATTTGAGAGAGAGTGTGTGTGAATGCATGCTAGGGAGCACAAGTCAGGGGGAGGGGCCAAGGGGGAGGGAGAAGCAGACTCCCTGCTGAGCAGGGAGCTCCAGACAGAGCTCAGTCCCAGGACCCTGGGATCAGGACCTGAGCCAAAGACAGACTCTTCACAGACTGAGCCGCCCAGGCACCTCCATCTCAACCATGTTTTATTGTACAGTTCAGTATCGTTAAGTACATTCATATTATCGTATGACCCATCTGCAGAACTCTGTTCATCTTGCAAAAGTGAAGCTCTGTACCCATTTAACTGTCTCCCTATTACCCCTCCCCACAGCCGCTGGTAGTCATTATTCTACTTCTGTTCCTGTGAATTTGATTATTTTAGATATCTTACATAAGTGGACTCATACAGCATTTGTCTTTTAGTGACTAGCTTATTTCACTAGCATGATGTCCTCAAGATTCATCCCTGTTGTAGCTTGGTAGGATTTCTTTCTTTCTAAGACTGAATGGTATTCCATTCTACTCTCTGGCTATTTTGAATTCCTTGAATTTCCATATGAATTTTAGGCTTAGCTTGTCACAGAAACCAGCTGAGATTTGGGGGGTACTATACTGAATCTCTGAGTTCCGTAGATCAATTTGGGTAGTATGTCCATCTGAACAACTTTAAGTCTTCTAGTCTGTGAACATGGGATGTCTTTTCATTTATTGGGGTTATCATTAATTTCTTTCAGCAATGTTTTGTAGTTTTCATAGTCTGAGTGTTGCACCTCTTTTGTTAAATTTATTCCTAAATACTTGTGCTTTCTGATGGAACGTTTTTTCTTAATTTTGCTTTTGGTTTGCCCATTGCTACTATATAGGTATATAGTTGATTTTTGCATGTTGATCCTGTATCCTTACAGAATTCATTTATGAGTTCTAGTAGTTTTTTGGTAGATTCCTTAGGACTTTCTATATATATACAAGGTCAAATCATCCGCAAACTGAGAGAGTGTAGTATTGTGTTAAAATACATTAATGCAACAAACATGTATTGAGGACTGGCTATGGGGTCAGGCATCGTGCCCTGTGTTGGAAATACAGAGATAAAAGGCATACACTCTGCTTTTGTGAAGTTGGCAATCTAGTCAGGGAACAGATCTTTAAACCAGGAATCACAATTCAGCACTATAAACACTATTGGTAGAGAGATATGTAGGTGCTCTAGTAGCGCTGAAGAGAAGCGCTGCTGCACTGGGGGAGTTCGGGAAAATTCCACAAATGAGTTTATATAGAGTTCTGGACCATTTCGCAAATAAGTAGCCATGGTTATAATAACTTATCATTTCAAGGCCAAAATGACCTTGAGTATGTAAGAATTGTTGTGTAGTACTTCAGCTTTAAGACTTTTAGGTCTATCAAAATTTAAGCAGATTTGCATTAATAGTGAGACAACACATTGAGATTTCAAAGTATATACAGATGTTTGATGATGTAGTAAATCTGTTGCTATAAAAGCGTATGATCACATTTGGAAAATTGCAATCGCATGTCTTGGCAGTTTATTAAGAACCGAAAACTTTTAAAACTAACTGGTGTTTTGATAGATTAAGTTCAAGGCCACCTTTTGTTTAAATGATGTTTTGTTTTCTGTAATTAGACCATGCTAGGTGAATTAAGTACATAATTAAAAACAGAGGTTTGGCTAATTCAGAGTAAATGAGTACAAAATACAAGGTCATTATCCATCTCTAGTGAGACTCCAGATGAACAGTGCACATGGAACTATTTATAAAACATTTTGCATGGTCAGAGCTCCTCTAGGTTGCTGTCCCATGGCTTTTAAATTAAAGTGTTCACAGACTTTCCAACAAAAAAAAAAAAAAAGTACCTGTATTATAGAAGTATGATCCCATTTACTGTGCTCATCTGAATGGAAAACCAAAAAAGATTAGGATCTCATGTTCTATCCCAAATAAAAAGGTAAAACACACTCTTACTGTTTCAAAAGTGAACACTTAGTATGTTGTTTGGCACACTGAGTTCATGGTTAGAGCTCTGTTGATAACTTTTGAGAGTTCCGAGTCTCAGTTGTTTTCGTTTTCCCACACCCTGGAGATGTGCAAGTGAAACATCTCCAGCCTAATCTGTTTCCTCGATGCTTAGTCACAGTGGCTGCCATGGGATGGGAAGTCTGTGCAGAATTTTATTTGGAGTATTTTTTCTTCTGACGGCTCAGGAATGTGGTGCTCTTAGAAAACAGGTGTTTAATTTAGTGGCTTGATTCACGGAGACATAAAAACCAGTTATGTGAAGCACAAAGCTTAAATTTCTCTTAGAAATCCCTTCACAGTTCGGCTCCAGGGGCCTCTCAGCTTTTTCCTTGCTATTTTCCCGTCTGCAGTATCTGTGCTTCGGTCTTCCTGGACTACTCGAGCATCAGCACTCCTGTCTTTATCTTACTTGTCATTTGCCTGTCTTTCTAAGCACTGTTTAAAGTTGATTCACTCAGGAGAAAAGATGGATCCGGTCTCCCAATACATGTTTCTGTAGTCTCTTGTCAAGCTCTCATCATATACTTTAGAAATAATTTTTTAAATATCTGTCTTCTCCTCCACATTTTAAATTCCTCTAAGGTAGAGATCTTGACTGTCATGTTCATCCCTGCGTCCTGGCACCAAGAATGGTTTCTGGCTAATAACAGTTGTCCAAACGATGTTTGTCCAATGAAATCCTCATTGAATAAATGCTACAGAGGTTTACCACTCTGTGCTAGATCCTGTACTCAGCAGTGTTAAACAAAAATAAGAAGAAGTGGTCTCTTATTCCTTAATCTCTGATAGCTTAAAATTAATTAAAAGACCTCTCTGGACATTTGTTGTTTCAAAGCTTTTTAGGTTAGGGAAGTAGTTTGATAACTACTGTTCTGGGATAAGAGATCTCTTTTAATATCCCATTGTAAGCCAGTTAAGTGCTTAAGATGCCCCTGCAAACAATTATAATGCAGTAAGGTGATTGTTTAATGGAAGAATTTTCAAAATTACAATTAAGAATGTATAAAAAAACACTGAAGTCTACCTGATAGAGAAAAGGGCTGCTGTTAAGGAAATTAGCCTTTAAACAGATACCTAAAAGTAAGAAAGAATATACCAGGTAGACAAGTGGAAAAGTGGTGCTACAGCACGTATGGAAGAATTGGATGCAGGAAGACATGTTCAGTGCTGCTGGAGCATAAAGTTGAGCTGGGAAGTATTGGGAATGCGGAAGGAGGGTAGGCAGGTACACCAATGCCATACAGAGTTGAGAAGGTAGCTTGTCGATGACAGAGGCACTGAAAAATTAGAACACATCTCCTTTAGAAACTAGGTTGCAAAGATTGAGATTAGAGACTGAGAAATCACTAAGGAGACTTGCATTATGACATGGTCCAAATGAGAAATGAACAAAGGCAATGGAAAAAATACAAAGAGACAGGTTTGGGAGAATCTTTAGTCCTTAGTGATTCGATCTGGGAAGTAAGGAAGAGGGACGAATAGCGGATGATTCCCAGATGTTTTACTTGAGCAACTGGGTGAGGGATGGCTCCATTCACTAAGTTAAGAAATAATGAGTGACCTTTTTTAAGGAGGGACATGCTGAATCAGTTTGGGACATACAAGTATTGTCAAACGTTCAGAATCAGAGCTCCACAGAAATAACTGCCTGGACTAGAGATTCAGAATTGTGGGTAATTTTGGACCTGGCATCCCTGGGGTCATGACTCGTGAGGGAGTGTAACAAAAGGCGGACTGAGATGGGAGTCCCTGTGGGGCATCCAGAGAAGAAAGAACAGAATGTCTTAAGTACCGAGGGAGGAGTTCTTCTCAAGAAAGAGGAGATGAATGTATAAAAAGCTTCTGCAGGATTCATTCATAGGAAGACTAGTAACGGAGATTAGATTTGACACTTAGAAGGTCAATGTCACTTTCAAGTGGAAAAGCCTCAGAGAGATGGTGAGGCCTAAAGCCGGACTGCTTTGGGGTGAAGAGTGATCAGGAAGAAGTAGACCTCTTTCCAGGAGTGGCTGGTGAAAAGACGAGAGATCAGATGATACTTTAAAAGGGTACATAAGGTTAAAGAAACTTTTTCTTTTCTTTTGGTTTGGGTTTAGAGAAACTTTAGGATTTTTATATGCCAAAAGGAAAGAGCTAATGGCAGGAGTTTGAGGATTGACTAAAGATAATTTTCCTAAGGGAAGAGGGGAAGAGACCCAGAGCATTGATAGAGAGACCAAGTCTGATGGGAAGAGAGATGTGTTATTCAGGGTCAGAGTAATTAGTGAAAGAGGGGAGCACTGGCTGGGAGATGAGGGGAGTAGCAGTTGGAGATGCTACCTAATCATTAGTCCCCTTTCCAATTACCAGTTCTCTTACCAATTATCTAATTATTTCAAACTTGAACTACTATTGTAGGTTTCCCTGACTTCCCTATCCACAAAATCCATTTTATTGCTGGCAAAAAAGCAAAACACCATTCTTAGGGTCGCTTCCTTTTTTTTTTTTTTTTTAAGGTTTTATTTATTTATTTGACAGACAGAGATCACAAGTAGGCAGAGAGGCAAGCAGAGAGAGAGGAAGAAGCAGGCTCCCCAATGAGCAGAGAGCCCGATGCAGGGCTCGATCCCAGGACCCTGGGACCATGACCTGAGCCGAAGGCAGAGGCTTCAAACCACTGAGCCACCCAGGCGCCCCAGGATCTCTTCCTTTAACCACCACAGTGAATGTTGTTCCCTTTCTCAAAACGGTTAACTTTGAAAATTATTATTCTCAACATACATAGCACTAGAGTTTTAGATCTTTCTCCAGTTTCATGCCTCTTTTAGATTAGTTTGGTTCCCCCACTGTGTTCTGTGTCCCATTCCAGCCTAACAGAATCAGATACACTTCTAACAGACTCCTGACAGTCAGGAAGACATCGTTGTCTTTAAATCCTGCTCTTAGAGAAGGACCCTTGTGCAAGGAACCGCAAGTTGCAGTTTAACTCACTTTTGAGAGAGGAAGATATCTCACTTACTTTGGTGCTTTTGTTTTTTACTTTTCTCTCTCTCCTCTGCCACTCCCACACTGTCTTCTCATTTTCCATATTGAAGAATTTAGGAATATTCATTTGTACTGTTTCACACTCATTAAGGTGTTTCATTGAGTTTCTTGGAGAAAAAACTTTATGAAAACTTAGTAATAACAAATGAATAATAATGTAGAGATTTCACCAAAGTCATGACTTTAGAATAATCATGACTTTTAGAATATAATCGTTTTGTCTTAGCCAGTAATTTCTATTCTTTCCTCTTATTAGCAGTTCTATTTTAGAAAATTTAATTTCAGGCATACATTTGAGTGTTACCCTTTGTGTTTTGTTAAAGCATATTAAGTGGAGGTCAGTTGAAGCTTAATTTTGCTTGTGCCTTTAAAATAACCTTTGTCTACAAGATGAGTAATAACTAAGTGTAAGTAACATCTATAATAGGATTTCTTTTTTGTGGTTCTTAATTACCTTATTACCTGTGTAGGAAAGAGCTTTATTTACCATTTTTAGCCTTCCTATATTAATATTATCCTCATGGTTTTAAGATGCTGTTTTGATTTATGAACCCATATCCTTCGGTGTATTAACTTTAGTTTTAATTTTTTGATTTCTTTGCTGAGTTTTCTACAATTTTCTATACTTGCTAATGGATTAAAAATTTTAAAAAGAATTAAAAATGAAGTTAAAATGTTTTTATACTCATTGCTATTTTTAAGTCTGTAGTAGGTTGAGAAACCGTATTTGTTTTCATTTTACTAATAAGAATGCCAAATGATCTTGAGACCATTATTGTAATATATTTGCAATAACATATTTTCAATATACTATACCAAATCACAAAGTAATGGGTTTATTATTCTGTTTTGGTGTTAAAACAAAAAGAAAACCACACACACACATACATATACACAAACACTTTTGTGTTTATCTTGTGTAAGGAAAGAAGAAGATGTGGAAGGATACCACTAGCAATTACTATAAGTGGGTACTTCAAGGATGTAGAGATGGGAGACTATCTTTTTCTTTCTATGTCTTACTCCTTTTTTCACTTTTGTATATTAAAAATATAAAATGCAGAACGCACAAAGAAAAAAGAAAAAACAAATCTGATTCCTTCTATGGATTACAGTCCAAATAAGTAATTTCCAATCCTGCCTCTATATGGATCTAGGAAGATTTCGTTAAAAATCAGATCCCTGGGGGCGCCTGAGTGGCTCAGTGGATTAAGCCTCTGCCTTCGGCTCAGGTCATGATCTCGGGGTCCTGGGATCAAGCCCCACATCTGGCTCTCTGCTCAGCGGGGAGCCTGCTTCCCCCTGTCTCTCTGACTACTTGTGATCTCTCTGTCTGTCTGTCTCTCTCTGCACCAAATAAAAAAAAAAAAAATCAGATCCCTGACTCTGAAACAGACTGTTGGTTCTCAAACCTGGTAGATCATAAGAACAACCTAAGAAGCTTTTTAAACATCTAAATTTCCTCCCCCACGAACAGAGAATTTGTAGTCTATAAATGGTTTATGGAACTTACAGTTTTTTAAAAAGCTCCCATGGGGGCACCTCGGTTGTTTGAGTATCTGCTTCTAGGGAGCTCTGCTTTGGCTTTGCATGTTGCCTTCCATTGGCTTCTGCTCTGCAGGGAGTCTGCTTCTCCCCTCTCCCTCTCCCCCTGCCCCTCACCCAATCCTCTGTGTGTGTGCATTTGCTCGCTCTCTCAAAAAAAAAAAAAAGCTCCCATGTGATTCCAGTGATCCACAGGTTTGAAAACCACTAATCTAATGATTTGTTTTCTCTCTGCAAGACACTGTGCTAGGTACTATGGTTATTTTAAAGATTGTTAAAATACAGTTTTTCCTTCAAGGAATTTACAGTACAGTTGGGGGGTGGGAGCAGTGTAAAAAGGGGTGGAAAAGACTGATATATAGCAAGTATATGTATTTCTCAAAAGAGCAAAGTGCCTTAAGATGTAAAGTCAGGAAAAAGAAAGGTAAGAGTGTCAGCTATTACCTTTATTAACTCAATTATTTAACATTGTTTTCAAAGTTCTACTACAGTAAAACAAGAAAATGAAGTATATATTTTGTAAAGGAAGTGAGAAGTACTCTCTTTAGGAAATGTAAAATATTATTGACTAGCTAGAAAACCCAAGATAATCAGCTAACATTTATGAACATTATTAAAAGTTATAAGCTGGGGCGCCTGGGTGGCTCAGTGGGTTAAAGCCTCTGCCTTTGGCTCAGGTCATGATCTCAGGGTCCTGGGATGGAGCACCGCGTTGGGCTCTCTGCTCAGCAGGGAGCCTGCTTCCCCCTCTCTCTGCCTGCTGTCTACCTACTTGTGATCTCTCTCGGTCAAATAAATAAATAAAATCTTAAAAAAAAAAAAAAAAGCTGTGAGCTGAACAGTAAGAAGTCAGTTACAAAATAAGTTTTAAAATTGTTTCCTCTATACCAGTACAGAGAAACATATTTTTGAAAATCTTATTTATAATAACATAGAGAAAAAAGAACTATAACCATACTTAGAAATTTGCATAATGAAGTAAGCTATAGAACTTAGGGAAACTATAGAACTAAACTATACAAACTATAGAACTAAGGGACATAAGAACAATTTAATAAATGGAGAAACATTTCACATTTGTGAATGCAAAGAGTTTTAAAGTTATGTATTCTTCCTCCCCCTCCAAATTTCTCTCCATCGTTCAGTACAATTCCAATTAAAATTTCAGGGATTCTTTTTCTGTGTTTGTTTTTGTTTGTTTGTTCTGCCAGACCTAACTACGTATTTCTAACATTTACCTGGAAAGATAAACCAAACAGACTTCTGCTAAAAAAAGGAAAAAGAAAAAGAAAAAAAATGTGAGTTATTTGCATGAACAATAATTAAAATAGTACTAATTCAAAAAATCAGAATATAATAAAACTGGAATTTGAATTATTAGGAAGAGATATACACTAATAACTGTTACTGAATGAGTTGAATCTGGTGTTGGTACAATCAGTTAAATGTGTAGAGAAAGTGAATTCCACATGGATTAAAGATTCAAGGAAAGTAAAAAATTAATAGGAAAATGTAGGTGAAAATATATGTAGTTTTTGACATGGGGAAGGCTTTTTATTTTTTAATTTTTTAATTTTTGGGGGGGTGCTTTTTAAATATATGATAATAAAGGGATACCTGGGTGGCTCAGTCAGTTAAGTGTCTGACTCTTGATCTCAGCTCAAGTCTTGATCTCAGGATTGTGAGTTCAAGCTCTGCATTGGGCTCCATGCAGGGTGTGGAGACTACTTAAAAAAAAAAAAAAATCAGGGAGGGGCCTGGGTGGCTCATTCAGTGAGGTCTGAATGATCTCAGGGTCCTGGGATTGAGCCCCATGTCTGGCTCCCTGCTTAGCAGGGAGTCTATTTCTCCCTCTCCCACTGCCTGCCACACACCCTGCTTATCATGCATATGCGCGCGCGCTCTCTCTCTCTCTCTCTAGGATAAGTAAATAAAACCTTAAAAAAAAAATAAAAATATTAAAAATGTATGATAGTAAAGGCAGGAACCACTTTTTAAAAGGGCTTTATTTGACTACATAAAGATTTAAAATTTCTGCACAATAACAAAATAACCAACTAAATGAGAGGCAAGTAAGTTAGAAAGAAGCATTTTTAATATGGTGCCCATACTGTTAACATGAAAAGAGCTCATAACAGTTAATCTTAAAAAGATTAACTCAGTATTGGGCCAGGAAGGAGGGAAACATATGTAAACTTAAACTTTCAGAAGAGCAGTTTGGCTACATGTACCAAAAACTTGGGAATGTTTTTTTATCCTTCTACCCGCTTCTAGAAATGTGATCTAATGAAAGAGAGAGGTGCCAAAGATAGTTTCAAGGGTATTTTGACAGCATTGTCAAAAATTTTGTCAGAAATTGTCACCACTCGCCATTTCCCCGGGGGCTGCTCTCATTTTCATGGTCGAAGGTGCAGGCATCTCCATTCCAGGCAGCAGGATGGAGAAAAGGATGAAAAAGGGCATGCCACAGCCATCTTCTGAGGAAGGTGCCCAGACAGCGCTGTTTAGAACTGGGTCGTACTTAGTCCTATAGCTACACCAAGCTGCAAGAGACACTGGAAACTGTTCTCTTTATTCTAAATGGGCCGTGGGTCCAACGAAAAATGTTATTCTGTAGAAGGAAGATAGAACAGATATTGAAGGACAGCTCCCTCTCCTCTGCATTTTCATCTTCCATGTCTTTGTTTAGTCCTTCTTTTGAGGGCACTGACTCTTTCTTTTTGCTTCCACAAACTATGTGTCCAGTCCGTAGATCATCTATGGTGAGTCCTTGACTACTTTCTCATACCTGGGAGCTATGTATCTACCTTTAGTGGCCATCACTAAATTTCCTGTCAGTATGTCACTCTTGGAGACATGATACTTTCTTCCTACCCAAATACAGGAAATTAATTGCAGCCCCTAGCAGATGAAATTATTGCTACTAAACATTACCAGCTGGTTTCTAACATTTGGAAGTCAGAAAGGAACCAACTCTGAATCTTCTGTTCTTCCTTTCCATTCCCTCCGCACCCTACCCACAGTCAGCTTTGCACTCCATCGTTTAGAAGTTATGAATGTAGAGGGAGCAGTCCTTGCACCATTTTCTGTCCTTTAATACATTGGAGATACTGTGTAAGTTTGTATCGGAATCCCACTTTTGAGGATCTTTCTAATTTAAAAAGGAAAGAAGCATGTCTGTGCCTTATATGATAGGGAAATATCTTAGTATTTTATCTCAATAAAACTTCTGCACTTTTGCCACCAACTCCATCTGCACACATCCTGTGGTGAAGCCATGATAGTTCCCTGCATTTCAGTATTTCAGAGCTGTCACTCATTAACTGGCCTGTGCCAGGGAAGAGCGAAATGGGAGATGGGAGGAGAGGGAGTGAGAGAGGGGACGACTGGAAGACTGCCATATTTTTTCAGTTTTGTAACTTTTCTCCTCAGGTGACTCCATGCTAGCTTAATGTATGTAGAGAAACTCTAGTATTCTTATACCAAACGTTGAACCAATTCTCCATCATAGCTATTAGCTTTTACATTCCATGGGAATCATGAAGGATAATAGACATCCCATTTTCTACATGAGGACACAGATTATATAAATTAAGTAACTTTGCTCATGACCACACACCTACTAAATGTTGAAGCTGGATTCCATACCCAGATCGTCCTAATTTCAGTGGCCACTCCCCAATCCCAGTGATACACTGCATCTGTAATCATCATTGTCGTCACATTTGTGAGGGATGGACATAGGCCATGGGATTGTGTGTGTTCTCTGTAGCTTCAGAGGGGTCCACTGGTTAGAAATGAAGGTAAGTTTTTTGGTTTTTTTTTTTTATTTTTTGTAAGATTGATTGATTGATTTGACAGAGAGAGATCACAAGTAGGCAGAGAGGCAGGCAGAGAGAGAGGAGGAAGCAGGCTTCCTGCTGAGCAGAGAGAGCCCGATGAGGGGCTCGGTCCCAGCACCCTGGGATCCTGACCTGAGCCAAAGGCAGAGGCTTTAACCCACTGAGCCACCCCGGCGCCCCAATGAAAGTAAGTTTTAACCATGAGTTAGAGAAGGCATTTTACAACAAGTTAGACTTAATGCAGAAAGGGGGATGCATTTTGAAATAATGATTATCCATCACAAAATATTCAGACAGGGTTTTGAAGGAGACAGAACAAAATAATAGAAAGTACTGGATTTGCAGCCTGGAGATAGCATTTCTAATTTTACCCCTGCTTATGATGAGTCTGTATTGTCCTATTTGGGTCTCTGAACTCAGGGAAGAAGCTGGATTCCATCACCTCACAGTGTCACTGCCTTTTAGGTGAGTGGCGTGCGTGTTATGTACGCTCATTAAATATTTGTCACTTGAATGTCGCAGCAGAGTTTCCTGTCCTAATGCCAGTGCCGCATCCTTGATCTTCCCGGCTGAAAGTACTCCTTCCCTCCATTCTGCTGGGATTTTATTTCTCTTTACCGCTCATTAAATATATCACTTTCTACTTTATAGTGAACTTACTTGGGAGACCCTGAGCGGCAAGATCTGTATCGTCTCCACCCCCGTATGCCCCACTGTGTAAGGAGGAGGCATTCAGTCAGGACTGACCAAGCAAGTTAGAGAAAATTACCTGAGACATGAAAGAATTAAGGCCAGCATCTTTGCAACCGTGTTTTTCTCTTACTTTCTTGACAAAATGTTATTTGGGTTCTTAGCAGCAGTAGACAAATGCATGCAAACAGTCTAAACCAAAGTCTTTATATCTGTGGTCTGAAGTTAAATTAAAACTTGTTCGAATAGGACATTGACAAGTGACAGCCACCTCGAATCAGCTTCACCTCCTGAAAAAAAAAAATCTAAACTGCCACCTGGAACTCGTTAGATTTTTTTCATTTGAGGTTTGCTGCCTTGACGTTGTAGCACACTGGGAATCTAAATACTGTTTTCTTTCAAGTACTGCTTCCTGAGAAGACATTTGCCTGAGATTCATTCATAGTCCTCTAATCTTTCTCCCTTTCCCCTTCCTTCCGTAGCTCCATCTTTATTGCTACTACTTTCTCCTGACTTGCCTTTCACCTTCTAAAATTCAAATGGCAAGTGTCCTGGGGGGTTGGAAGTGGAGAACCAAGTGGGAAAGTAGAGGACCTGGTAATTCTAGGGAAAATTAAAACACCTCAAAGTCTTGAGTAGCCCGCTTCAGCGGTCTCCTCTATGAGAACTTCCTTGAATCTCTTCACCCTTTTTAACCATCTTTAAGCCCTTTACATAGTCTCTCTGTGTGTTTATATATGTTTACCTGATATGCGCTGCATTTTATTCTTCTTTGTTATTTTAAGGTGTTGAAAAAAATAACAGATGTGATTTATCTGGCCAACTTCCTGTGTTTTTCTGATAGTTTTTCGCACAGGCAGGTACATTATTCCTGTTTTATAGATGAGGAAGCTATGGCTTAACAGTCAAACTTGCCCAATGCCAGGAAACAAGTAATTAGAGGAGCCCACATTCAAATCCAGCTTCCTGAAGCCCAGGCTCTTTACCTTTTTCCTTTTGCCTCCAAAAGGTGTCTTTCACTTTATTCCTTTCTCCCAGTTGCCGCTGCTACTGTCCTTAGTCTGCTCTTCATTACCTTTCTTTGAGCTTTGTCATGGTCCCTTATTGGGTCTCCCCATTTGTGTCTTCTTTCCCATTCCTCCTCAGGCAAGACTGTTTTGATCATCTCATTTCCTTTGAGGTGTCTGTGACGGCTCCTCACTTCTACAGGATAAAGGGCAAACTTCTTGATATGTAACTACTCTGCTCTAGGGATCTGCCCCCATTACCTTTCTAGCCTTATTTCGCACTCCTGCTGAGCTCCTAGCCTTGCCCACTGCTTCACTGTCCTCCACCATGCACGCAGCAACATCCAGCTTCTTGGTTTTACCTGTGCCTTTCTGTGTGATGTGTGAGTACCCTTCATCCCTGTTTTGCTAGGTGAAATTCTGCCTAGCTTAAACCTAGGTCTTCCGTTAAACGTTCTCCAGTTCCCCAGTTGGAACTAATCTCCTTCAGTGTGTGCTGCTTTTGTATTATATGGGTTTGTGGTTATGTGTGCCCCTGATAATGCATTGGAAGCCCTTCGAGAGTAGGGACTAGAGCTTCAGCTGACTATATTCGAGAGCTTCGTACAATAATTTGTCCATAAAACACACTCCATAAAATTTTGGATGGCTAAAATGACTCTGACTTCTAGGGCAACAATAGAGGTTCTACGTAAAATTCAAATTGACTGGTTGAATATGGGGTGTTTCTTGGCCTGCCTTGGCCTGTCACAAAAGCACCGGATTTTTTTGATAAAAATCTTCCAGAAAAATCAAATGACTAGGTTTGCTTTTGTCAAGAATACAAAAAAAAAAAAGCAGATTTATTTTGTTCTTCAATATTTAATATGCTATAATGTACAGTTTGTGTATGTGTGTGTATACATACATATGTATATATAAAAAAGAGGATCTTAAATTTTAAAGCTTATATTTTCCATTAAAGTATTTTTTAAATGAATCGTTATTAATTGCACTATTGAAAATCTAATTTCACTTATTTTCTTTATATTGACTTTGAAAAAAGAATGATAAAATATGGTGAAATAGCTCATTCACATGGACGTACATATATTGGCATAAAAAGCTCATGAACTTGCATTTTTACATTCTATTTTATTTATTTATTTTAATTATTTTTATTAACATATAATGTATTATTTGCCCCAGGAGTATAGGTCTGTGAATCATCAGGCTTGCACATTTCACAGCACATACCCTCCCCAGTGCCCATAACCCAACCACCCTATCCCTACCCCCTCACCCCCAGCAGCCCTCAGTTTGTTTTGTGAGATTAAGAGTCTTTTATGGTTTGTCCCCCTCCGGATCCTATCTTGTTTCATTTTTTCCTTCCCTACCCCCAACAACCCCCGCCCTGCCTCTCAAATTCCTCGTATCAGAGAGATCATATGATAATTGTCTTTCTCTGATTAACTTAATTTAATATGGACTGTTCACTTCTTTACCTAGCTGTTATCTTCTCTTTAAGACTAATCTTAGGTGTACCTCCTCTAAGAAAGCCCCCCCATCCCAATTCATATTAGTAGCACCTGTAGTTGTTTTTTTCCCTTTTGGGAAATGTCTAGCCTAGCACTGTACCTAAAACTTGGTAGACATCCAGTAAAGGTTTATAGAATGAATGAAAAAATGATTGAAAGAACTTTGCAGTTGTGTGTGTGTCTGTCTGTCTGTCTGCCTCCACTGAAAGCAGAGTGGCAGATTTGCATATACAGATACTGAAGATTGTTCATGATACACTCTCTAGTGCAATGAAAACAAGTTGTGAGAAAAATGATTCTGTTTTTGTAAAAATATTCATGTGCGTGTATGTTAGGGAAAAGACTGGAAGTTATACAACAAATCATAGTTTTCCTTAATGAATTGAGTGGTTGGGAATAGGGAGTCAGAAGTGGACTTTCACTATTTAGTACATTTTCATATTGATATTATTTGAATGTTTTCATTAAATGTGTACTATTTTTGTAATTTTTAAGTGACCAGTAAAATAAAATATTCGTGCCTCTGTTCATAGGAATAAATGATACTTTCAAACTGAACTATTTTTAAAGACAAAATTTGGCACCCACCCTCAGCTTTTGTAGAAGGAAATTCTTGTCTTTTCTCTTTTGAGAGAGAGACCGTGCGTATGCACAAGGGTGGGGGAGGGATAGAAGGAAGATAGAGAGAGATTCATTCAATCAGGCTCCACGCTGAGTTTGGAGCCTGACCTGGGGATCAGCCTCAAGACCCTGAGATCATGACCTAAACCAAAATCAGGAGTCAGACACTTAACCAACTAAGTCACCCAGGCACCCAGAAGGGAATTATTTTCTTTGTGTAAATATTTCCTGGTCCTTTTGAAAACCTGTGGGACTCAGAATAAAATGGGCTGCATTAAGTAAGCCGTGGTGGCACTTGCTTTGGGAAACTAAATCTTCCTGTTCAGTCTTACCCATCAAGACCAGATCAGTAGAGGCAGCTTTTAAAAGGTATTAAGAAACTAACTAATATTCACTTAACAGAAATGGCAATCTTAGTTTTTTTTGAACTGTCTTACCCTCTGTTTTCAAACACACTCCTGGGTTCTTTTGGATGACTTAATTTTCATGCCACCAAGAAGCTGTTCTTAATGGCCATGGTAAACCTTTCTTCTGAGCCCAAGCCCAAATTGAAAGTACCAATTAAAGATACCCAAGATAATTTACCACACCCTAAATTAAATTGGTTATCCCACACCTTATTTCCTTATCTTTTTTATGAACCAGGAAAATGGTCTTATTAAAACAAGTTTTGTTGAGACTTCAGAGGCTTGGTTATTTTAAGGTCGTTCCTAAAATTTTTTCACATGGTCCAGCTGCCAGACAGATTGTACATCAGTTTCCTGCAACATTTGGCAGGCCTGTGCATTCACCGCCTTAAAAACAATTTGAATTTATTGATTTTGAAATTTGTGATTGCTTTCTAAAGTTTTTCCCCCATCTAAATTTACTTTGGAAAAAAATAACCACAGTAGAACACATTGGCCCATTTTTGTGCCAAGACTTTCAGGGAAATATTTCATATGATTAATATTGTGTGGCTAATCTGGTGTAAAAAATCAATTTTATCCATTTTAACTTATGAGAGCATGACCATCCTGTGTGAACTATTTAAAGAGCCTATGACTTCTCTAATCCAAATTTAAGTGTTTTTTGCTGCCTTCATCTGTATGTGTTATATTAAGCACTGTCGATTAATATTGGGCCACATTTAAGGGTTGAAGCATATTTTGTTAGCAGATGCATGTCTTTTCTTTCCAGAGCAGTACCTTACTCTTGCCTGGGGCAAGCTGAAATTAGTGGACTCTGGTCTTGGCTCAATGAAATACATAGTTCATGGTACCAGGCCATTATAATAGGTCTGGATTCAGTTAGAAGCCTTCCATTCCTCCTTATCTATTTCTTTAAACCCATTTGTCCTGAAAGATTGGTGTACTCTCTTTTATTAATAGTCAGGAGAGAAACAACATTTTAAAGTCTGTTTGATGATTTCATTCCACTCAACTCAAACTTTTTTATAAAACATTGGACCATTTGTTACTTGGTGAGTGCCTTATTCTGAAAGCATTAATGTAAACACTTTGGGGAATCAAGAATAGCTATTTGTAATGCTTGTACAACAGTCTGTTATCCTTAGAGTTACAGCACCTCACAAATAACATTGCTTCCACCCAGGGAATAATTGACTCGCCATGGAGGTCTGGCTCCCTTGTCTCGTTAAATCTTCTAGAATTGCTGAGAGGTGGCTAGCAATTATTCTTCTCTGTTTGACATGTGTGGAGAGTTAGGCACTAAGCAGTTAGAGGTCATGCACAGGGCTTCTAAGGAGGTGCTATTTGAGTGTTAGTCCTTGAACCACTGCTGAGCAAATGTTGAGATTTAACTCCTGAGGGCCATCTCCTAAGGGGAGGCAGCGACCTCCCCATTCTAGGCATTGCCAATCCCTGCCCTCATTTACAAATTGTTATGTTTTATGGCATATTTCATTTTGATCTTTTTATCATTTCCTCAAAGGATTTGTAAAAAACATCTGAGCTGTCTCTTATTTGTCATTCTTATTTAAAATTTAAATGGAGAACATTTTAAAAGAGCAATGTAGAATTGTTTTGAGAACATTCAGATTTGACCTTAATTGCTGTTAGGATTCAAAACTCTCTGATTTATTTCTTTTCAGGGAGAAATGATGTTTTCAAAGTACATAACTGATCTGAAAGAATGCGATATTATTTTATCTGCAAGATCTGCATCTCAGAAATCTACCTGCAGGGTGTTTTCTTTTAGAGCTGCTTGGGAAGGTGAATGCTGTAGAAGAAGTGACATTGGGATATGTTTACATTTATTTTAAAGTGTCGGGATGGGGCAGGCAGGAAAAACCTTGAATTTGAATTCCTTCATGACCTCTTAAGTTAATCTTTGAAGCCAGCTCAAGGGAAGTATGAGAAATGTATGGAACTAGCTTCAGTTGAATAAATATTACACTTCAGTGACCTTTTTATTTTTTAGTATGGAAGGACTAGCTGACAAATACAAAGGAAACCTGATTTTCAAAACTTCATTCGATTATTTAAAAAAATGTCAAGTGTATCTGCACGAATAATTCTTCCAGATGAGGTTCCCTTCCTTAATCAAACCAACAGAGACCCATTCTTGAGCCTTAGTAATTGATAAATATACAATATTTACTCTCTACCCTTATTTATTTTCCTGCCTTTGAAGGAGGCGGGTAGTTAAAAGAAATTCTGTAGGTTTTTTCCACTCACAGTGGATTATACTTAGCAATACCCAATTGATCTCCTGATTTTTCTCCCTGTTTCTCTTCCCGACTCCCCACATTTTATCCTTCCTTCCAGAGTCAGATTGGTTCATTTTAAATGTTCATCAGATTATGTCACGTTCTTGCTTAAAACAGGCCAGAACCTTTCCATCGCAAAGTAAAATCTGAGGTCTTTACTATGGCCTGTTGGTTCCATTCAGGTTCTGGCACCTGACTGTCCCTGGCCTCATTCCCGACCACTCTTTGCTCACTCTGCTTCGATTGTGTTTGTCTTCCTGTTGATCTTCAAGTCAGTTTCACACCTTCCCCGAGACCTGTGCCTTGGCGGATGCTGCCAGGATGCTCTTCTTCTCACAGATACTCCCTCACTTCCCTTCAGTCACTTTAGAGTCATTCCGTTCCCTTTCCCCACTTGGTTTTCTTTCTTAATTAGTACTTATCACTGCCCAACAACATCTTGTGTATGTTTGCTTATTGTCTCTTCTTCACTGGAATGGGGACCAGGACTTCTGCTAGTTTGCCCACGACTACATTTGTCACATAGTAGCTTTCAAGGAATATTTGTTTAATGAATGCCTGGTAGCTATCTTGGATAGTCGTCTAAGACTCCTAGACTTTATAACCTTGAGACAGAAAACTTTTAACATAAATTCTAGTGGTTTTTATCCGTATGGATTTTTTAGCAATGGTTGAGGTATATCCAGATCATGTGGGTTTTTTTTTTTTCCTACCGAACATATAGCCAGTACCCTGCCATTCCCACCTCCCCCAACAAGAATGTATCAAGGGGTGCCTGCATGGCGCAGTCAAGTGTGTGGCTCTTGATTTCAGCTCAGGTCATGATCTCAGGGTTGTGAGATGGAGACCCATGTCAGACTCTATACTAGACGTGGAATCTGCTTAAGATTCTCTCCCACTTCCTCCCTGCCCTGCCCCGCCCCATCCCTTTCTTTAAAAAAAAAAAAAAAAAAAAAAAGTATATCAAAATATGGAGAAATGACAGGGGAAGGTATTTGGAATAAGGTTCTTCCAACTAATTTTCCTTCAACATTTTTTCATTGTGGAACTTTCTTTAAAGCTGAAAAATAGTACAGTGAACATATACTAACCACCTAGATTCCAAAAATATTAGCATTTTTCCATATTTGCTTTATTTGTGTGCATGTGTGTATGTGTGTGTGTATTTTCCCCCAGCCAGTTGTGATGCAAGAGCATAGCCTGAATCTTTCCCCCAAATACAGAATTTCTGACTCTGTTGGTTTCACTGTGCAGGTGGGGAGACAGCAGTGGAAAGCATGCTAAAGTTGGATTTGTCTGGGTGGCCTCTGCAGTAATTATGATGTCAGATTGTTATAAAGAGACATTGTCATCTAGATTATCTGATGTGGTTTGAATTCAGTGCTATGGTGCATTTAAAGTGGCTTTTTGTCTGCTCTTGGTTAATGTTTTCTTTCTTTCTTTCTTTCTTTCTTTCTTTCTTTCTTTCTTTCTTTTAATTATATTGTATCAGCTAGGCAGGTGATACAGTTTTTTTTCCTGAAACTAATGTAGTCACTCTAGCCTTCTTGTGTTTCCTGTTTGCATGCTATTTATTTTTATGTCCCTTTACTTTAACCTGACTGCACCTTTATATTTAAAGTGAAGCACGTCCCCAGAACATTTAAAATGTTCCACTTGTCTCTGGTCTCCATGTTTTTTAGAGAAGTCTGATGATTTAAATTGTCATATACAAGGGATTAATATATCATCTGTACATGTCATTTTTCTCTGTCTCCTTTCAAGATTTTTTTCATTATTTTTGTTTTTCAGCAAACCTAGGCATGTTTTGTGATCAGTTGTTTTAGTCCTCTTTACAGTTCATGAGCTTCTTAAGTCTGTAAATTTACATCTGTTGCTAAAACTGGAAATTTATTCAGTTATTATTTATTTTTTAAAACAGATTTATTTATTTATTTGAAAGAGACACAGAGCAGGGGAGAGGCAGAAGGAAAGAATCTCAAGCAGACTTCCCGCTGAATGCAGAACCCAGTGCAGCGGTCAGTCTCATGAGCCTGAGATCATGACCTGAGCCAAAATCAAGAGTCAAATGCTTAACTCACTGAGCCAACCACATGCCCCTTCAGTTATTGTTTCTGTAGATTTTTTTTTTCGCCCCACTTTCTCATTCTCTATTGTCTGGGACTCCCATATACCTGTTAAATCTTTTGATATTATCCCCAAAGTCCCTGAAACTCTTTTCTTTTTCAATCATGTCCCTCTGTTCGGATTGGATCATTTCTGTTGATCTTTTTCCACAGTTCTTTTGTTCATTCTGCTGTTAAGCATACCCATACCCAGTAAACTTTTATTTCAGACATTCAACTTTTCAGTTCTAAGATTTCCATTTGGGATTTTTTTATGTTTCCTATTTCTCTGCTGAGATTTCCCATTTTTTCATTCATTTCCCAGTTTTTTCATTCATTATGAGCATATTTTCCCTTACTGAGTTTAATTACAGCTGCTTCAAAGTCCTGTCAGTTTCTCTGTGTGGGTCATATCAAGGTAGATCTCTGTTGATTGTCTTCTCCTTTGAGAGTGGATCACATTTTCCTGACTCTTGAAATGTCAAGCAGTTTTGGATTATATCCCAGACATTGTAAATGTTCTGTTGTGGAGGGGAAAGTGTTTTTGTTAACTCTTCAGAGCCTTTAGTAGTTGCTTTTTCTATTTTGTCCACAATTGAAGTTGTTATCTGTGAAAGAATTAGTCTATTAGGAGCTTATACTAATATCCCAAAAGCTGAACTCCTTATATGCTTTTTGACCCTTTAACTGCCTGCTGAACTACATGCCTACACTATCACACAGACAGAAAGAAATTCCTCTGTTTTTGTTTTTTTTTTTTTTTAAGGTTTCATTTATTTATTTGAGAGAGAGTGAGAGAGAAGAAATTCCTTTATGTCTTCACTGGGTAGAGTCAACCAGAGCTGCCAAGGGTGGATCAGTCATAAAGATGAAGTTTGTCATTCTCACAACTGGCATCCTTGTGTCTGTATCCTCCTCATTGTCACCCTGACAGGCACTCTTATCAGCAGAGATGAAAGAATTTTGATGTAGTTAACAACAGGTACCACGGCCACCCATCTGGAGTCGGGAGAGAGGAAAATCCCAGAACAAGGTGACGACAGAAGCTAGGAAGTAGAGTATGTAAGAGTGGACGGAGGAAAGCTCTGGTAGTGCAGGCTGGCATCGATGTGGGCTGTGTGCATGAGCTGAAAGGGAAAGAGAGTTTAAAAAGGGGCAGGGAAGCAGCTGTGCCCACCTCTATGCTTGGCCTTTACCATGCGGTTTCATGTAATCTTCAGGAATAACCCTCTGAAATGAGTTCTAGTATTTACATTTTATTTGAGAGGCTTTAAAAGTGAAAGAACTCAGATGATTTTCTTCAAGTCGCACAACTTAATAAATGATCAGGCAGAAAGTAAAATGTCATTTTGCCTTCCTAAGGTGGTTTTACTCATTTGAAGTCCCTTTGGAAACCCTGGGAAGTAGGAAGAGTTTTTCTGGGTTCTGCCAGCTTCCTCAGTGAGAAGCCCAGGCATCCGGTCTGGAAAAATTGCCTAAAAAGCTGCATTGTGATCCTCTGAGATGTTTTAGCTCTTTACTCTGCTCAGACAGCGAACTCGATGTGCCTTAAGCTAGTTTAGTTTTGGGAAGCCCTTCCCCACTTCTCGACTCCCCTTCCCTTTCCCCACCCTACCCCCAGATTTCATCTCAGTCTGCTTCTTGATGGGCTTTATAAGCCAGATCCTTAAGAGAAAGAGTTTGAGTAATCTTACAAAGATACACGGGGGGGTCTCCTGTCAGTGAGGAGCAGATTATTTGAGTTTGGAATTCTCCCTTATAGATATCTCTCACTTTTCCGACCTCTAGCGCCCTTGTCCTTAGGCTTACTCTGAAATTTCTGTTACACTGAATAATGTTCTGAGAGAGAGAAGCATATTCCAAGAGGCATTAACTTCTTCCACATAAAGCTCTAGGGTCTGAATTCAGGTCCCTGTGTTGAATTTTTTTCCTACACCTCTCTGTGTCCAAGACATTCAGAGAAGTTCACTGGTTCTCAACCAGGACTCTAGGACCTCTCACTGTAGGACCGTTTGGTCATGTCTGGAGATATTTTTGGCTCTTACAGCTGGGGGAATACCAGGGCCATCTAGCTAGTAAAAGCCAGGGGGTTTTACTGCTGCTGAACCATCTAGAATGCACGGGACACCCCTCTATAACAAAGAAGTGCCCAACCAAAATGTCAATATTGCCAAGGTTGAGAGACCCTGGAACAGACTCCTAGAGCCTTTTCTCTGTGTCCTTTCCTTTCCCCGTGCTTTTCCTTTCTTTGTTAAGGCCATGCCTCCTGGTCTAATACTGTTCTAGGCCAGCGTGGCAACTTCGAACCCCAGATTGCAGCTTTCCTGTCCGATGGCCAGAGCTGCAGGGGAAGGGGCATGGGCAGAACTGGAGGGACTGCTGATGAACTTTTGGGAAGGAACGCATGTGTGGGATCTGTGGAGAAGAGGGTGTAGGAAGTTTCAGTCCTTGGCCATAGCTGTTGTACCTGGGCTGCTGTGGCTCTGGAGTTAAGACCCGTCTTTTAATGGATATGTATGTGGTGGTAGAGGAAATCATCAACAGTGATATAATTTATAAGTCTTAGGGAAGTTGGAAAATCTGGGGGTTGACTGTAAAAATAGTTTGGGTTATGGTTATTTTTGAAATGAAATCAATTATGAAAAATTATCACTTGCCCATGTCATTAAAAATACCATGTTGATTTTTTTGGTAAGTTGTTGTTTTTTTTTAATTGCAACTCTAAAATCTGTTCCTATATTTGCCTTTTTCATTTGCCAGTAACATGATTGTGAGTTCTCAACTTCAAAAAAAAAAAAAAGAGAAGCAACATTGTTCCCACCTGGAATCAATTTCCCCCCTTTTTCTATTGGAATGAATCTCATAGTTAAAAGGGACCCACACAACCAGAACATTTACCCATAGTCATTTAAGACTGCTGATGAATATAAAGTATAACTCTATTCCTGCGACTTCATGTCAGTGCCCTTTACAATTCTGATTGGTCCTGAAATTACCCTGGCCTTTTCATCACCTAACCAGTGTAATCCCAAGTCTGCCTGTGTTGGAGTTTGTGGGAGAGCAAGGCTCTCTGCACTGGACTGAGGTGCCCCCAAGTCTTCACATTTGCAAGAAAATAACTGCCTGATTCTTATCTTCCTGCCATACCATTGGTTTTGACAAATTATCTGTAAAAAAACTGAGGACATTATTATCTTGCATACATGTGGAACATGTAACTCCCCCCCCCAGTTGTTTGAATGAAAACTTTGAACTATATTAAGTACATTGGATTAAATGTCACATGTCAGGTTCTGATGTTTTCTCTGCCTGATTTATCTCCTTTGCCCTGAAACGTATCTAAGGTGTAGATGGTGCTTGTAGTGCTTGACAGTTCACTTTAAAACAAACTAGAACGTGATGTTACTCTACCATATTTAATCATGACCAATATGTCATGAGTAACTGTCATGATTAAATAACAATTCAATCAGCCACTTGGGGGTGAGCTAACATCATTGGCACATAGAGCAAGAAATTCTAGGGGAGCCGTTGTTCCAGATTTGGGGGGATTATTATTGTTAAATCTGCTGTTTATACGATCCTTAGTTAGAGCCCACAGGGGCACGGTGGCAGCTTGATGCTTAGTTTTATCACAGTATAGCTGTCAGGTGATGCTTTAAAAGACCTTAAGAGACTTGTTCATCTTTATTTTTAAGTATTTCAGATGCACACTTTTTCTTCTCAGACCTCATTTTTATAATATTGCATGGAGTATTTTCTTCAATGAATAGTATTTAATCTTATTGTAGATTAATGTTTCTGATACTATGATTTTTTTTTCTTTTAACTTTCCAAAACATGGCAGCCCTCAGAACAACCTGGTAAAAAAACCTATTGCAGTCAGCTCTAAAACTGTCTCCACTGTGCTTGAGAAACAAAGGCTTTGGAGGAAAGCAAAGATAGGCCATCTCTGCTAGGAGAGTCTTTTCCCTCATTATTTCTTGTGCAGATAGGTCCTACATTCTGCCTCCTTTTCTGGCCACTCCAGTGGTACATCTGACCAAGCTTATATTCACATCTTAAGCAAAAGCCTTTCAGGCACAGGAACCTGAGAGTCCACCAACCTCTGGGCTCTACCCAACATTAAGATGTCAACAATTTGAGTTGAGGTTTCTAATTTGAGAATTGCGCTAATACATTGATAAAGACACTTTAGCTCATTGGATGTGGATATACAGATGAACTCTGATTTCAGGAAATTTCATCACAGTAACATCTTGAATGATTAATACTGAATCGTCCTGAGTATCTCCAAATGTGTCATAGTGATAATAAACACTGATAAATTGATAAACAGAATCTTCCACAGTGGTTTCTGAAACATAAAATGGCTCTTGTTATTAATGCTTCACAGATAATGAATCATCCCTTGTTAATATCTACTATTAGAAGATACTACTAAAATAATAATAACTACTCTTTGTCTGTAATAACCAGCTCTTTGGAAAAATTACACACTGATTCTTAGGAATTCAAGCTTTTCAGTCTGGCCAAGGCAAAATTCCGCCTCAACAACTAAACAGAATCAAGATGAACTGCAAACCCTGAGGAGATATTTACAAGGCTGGGAAAGCTTTCAGACTATGATGAGGATATGTTTATGCTTAGTTGTGTCCACTAGCTTATTTAACAAGCCTTTGTTAGGCACCTGCTAAATGCTAGGATCTGAAGGAGAAGGAGGGAGTAGACAACAGTGTAAAGTGCAGCTTGTTGGGGGAGGGGAGGTGGGCATGAAACAAGATAAAAACTATGAGAAGAATCATTTGAATCTGGTGACCTAACAAGCAGTTTGGAGAGCATGACCGGGGTTAGAAGCAATGTGGAGTGAGTTAAAGTGTGATTACCAGTTTAGAAAGTAGACCCATTTGAGAAGTCTGATTTTCAAGAGGAGAAAAGAAAATAAAACTATGGCAACTGTAGAGGGGTGGTTCGCTTTGTTGGCAATAGGGTATGCTTGGACAATACTTCAGTTTTGATACTTAAAGAGTTTGACAGCGCACAAGAGAAGAAAGAGAACCATATAGTTAGTTTCTAAAACCAGGGCAATCTGGTCTTGTATCAGAGGGTGGTATAAGCCTCCCTTAAAATAGAGCGTGTGGAAGATGGCTGGGCAGGCGTGTTTCTACACTGCAATGCTTTATATTCAGAAAAAATTGGGGGCTTTGACTTGTAATGAGAATCACAAGTTATTTTCTTTTAATCAAAAGTAATAGCTTGCTTTTTATAATACTTTTGAAATGTTCTGTATCTGCCATGTACAGGCTGTTATGCCTCAGAATAATCTCTCATGGTTGTAAAACAGTAACAAATTTTTGAAGGTACTTTATAACGAAAGAATTTTAAAATGCTAAGGACTTTGTATGATTGTTCATCTTAACCTCATAATTTGGGGGCCATTTTGCTCCCAAATTATTTTGGATTTTTTTGATCCATAGCTATTTTTTCCTCTATGGCTTTTTACTTTCTGATTTTTATTTCCTTCTTCTGTTCAGCAATAGTAATTGCTATTGAATTATTAATTGTAGAAATAAAGCAGAAATAATGTGAAACCAAATCTGACATAAGTAAAATATCTTTTGGTGTATCATGAAAATTCTCATTTTTTGTTTTGCAGTGTAATAGAGGATAAAGATTATAGACTTAGCCTAATTCCTTGTACATTCCATCATTTGAGACATCTGAGATTTTGAGGAAATTGTGTTACTTAAGGAAGTCACTTAGTCATTCTAAACCTCATTAATCTTATCTATAAAGTAAGAATACTGCCTGTTTCCAGACTGTCTGTCCCATTTTGCAGAATTATTATGAGGTCCATCCGATATAATGTCTGTAAACATGTGTTGTAAGCTGTAAAATAATTTAAAATATATTATGATCTGAAAAATATTAGATCTCGGGGTCTCCTGCTCAGTTAGAAGCTCCCCTTTGACCTGAAGCGCACGGGAAGAAATGTTCTGGGAAATGAACACAGCTGGCATGGGGCTTTCACTTACCGTTTAAGCATCATTGACTGGCGTGTCTCTGTGCTACTCTAAAGCTAACTTAAAAATCTCTAAGAAACCGTCTCTTTTGGGAGGAAAATTACTGCCACTGGTAAACTGCGTATCGTCTGTCCATAGTGTAATGTTTAAAAGTGCCAGCTCAGAAATTAGGCTGTCTTGACTTTAAATCCCGGCCACACCTCTTAGTAGCTAAATGTCTTTGGTAAGTTTAAACCCCCAGTGCCTCTGAACATTTTAACTCAGAATAATGGTGTTACTAATAGTACTGTTTTGGAGAGCAGTTATCTATTAAATGAGATAACAACATAGTGTCTGCCAGTTCTAAGATTAGCACCATGATTAGCCTCCATGAGTTAGCTTTTATGTGGATGGAATTTACAGTAATATGAATCCATATAGAAAATAATATTTCTTAAAAAAATATTTCTTGTAAAATAGTATCTTCAAGGAATGAAATGTTAAATAACTAAGGACTAACCAGATATTTTCATTTGAGTAGCCTCACCCATGAAATTTTAAACACCTTGGGAGGAACCCTGAATCTCTTTGAATCATTATGAAGCTTACTTTGGGGGGGGGGGTACCAAATTTATACCTAATAAGTAATTCCCCACCTATCTATAGCCCAGCAGTGATATTGGTGATTCTTTCTTTAACCAAAAAAGATCTCAAGATACTGTATACTGTGCTAAATAAACAAACAAACAAATAAATAAATAAATGCAAGCATAGCTCTGCTCTAAAAAGGCTGAAAGCCTGTGGTGCCAAATGTGGCCACTAGAGGGTGCCGGATAGCCAGCGACCTAGCCCTTCCTTAAAGGCTGAGCCCTTGCCCCTGTGAAAGGGGTTCAGGAGCTGCCACTAATTTTATCTGTGGAGCTCAGTGATGTCATATTCTCTCAGTTCCAGTCACCACTGATCTGAGAGTGGCCCATCTTCCTTCACAGGAACCAGGGATTGAGCTGGAAGCCTATCCCCCTCCTTTGTAAAACTGTTCACACTTTGAGCCGGTCAAGTTTTCACATCCCCCCTGCCTCTTTCAGGAGAGGTTCGCCCATTCAGAAATCACTTTGGTTACAATTCAGTGGGTTTAGGAGGATTTAATTTTATTCCATCCTACTGCTTCCACTTTTGCTGCTTTCAGGTATTCTAGAAGTTAATTTCTTAGTGGGATGTAAGAGATTTTACAAAATGGTTACCAATTATTCAATACTTGGTCACTCTGCATAGTTAAAAAGCCTAAAAATCAGTAAGCACTGCCTTCTTTTTTATACTCAGAGCAGAGGTTCGGCAGGGGCTGTGGAAACTTCCACTGCTGCTGACCCAGCAAAACTTACCTAATAGGCAATCTCCCTTCTTTATTAGTAGTTGGTATAATTCAGGATGACACTCATTAAAGGCCAATAAAAAACAAAATTTCTGGTGATTGAAAAAAACCATAGAAAACTAGGAGCTAGCTAACAAAATCTGCAAGTGCCTGGGGATTTTAGTGAGAGTGTCCTCTCCCCTTTCCTTGGACAGCTTGGTCCAGCACATTCGGCTGTTGTGACACTCAGGTGGGCTGAGCGAATGAGGGCAGTTTACTTAGAAAGCTGTGGAGTGAGTAACGGTGAGAGGAGGCTTTGCATACACCTCTGAGGAGGGGCCAGTACCTGTTTCATCCCACTGTGTGAGTGGGAGAGATGTGCAGGGCGGTCACCCAGGACTGGGATGAGCCTGCTTGAGACTCACAAGATCATACACTTTGGTTAAAAGAACTATAGCAGGAACAGGTTCATTCACATGGATGTTCCCAACTAAAAGTGGGCTGGATGTCATGGGAACCCGGAATCGGACAGTGTTGTATGGACCAGATTGCAGTACTTGCAATAGTTAAGTCAGTGGGAAGGTAATTCCTTTGTGTGCAGTATTTTTCAAAATGACTTCATCCTTTCTGGTATCGTACCTCTACTCTGAATCTAATAAGGCAAGGAAATTTCACTCACAATATTGTATAAGAATGCTTGGCGGGGGGCAGGGGGGAGAAGGCTTTGGAGAATTCTGGCATCTCTTGGTACCAGGTACTCATCTCTAGGTCTGTTAGGTCACTTATTAAGGATTGGAAGTCACATGATATTGTATGTTAACACAAAATAATGGCAGGGACGCCTGGGTGGCTCAGTCAGTTACGCATCTGACTTCTGGCTCAGGTTACGATCTCAGGGTCCTGAGATCGAGCCCCATATCAGGCTCCCTGCTCAGCCAGGGAGTCTGTTTTTCCCACTGCTCATTCTTTTTCTCTTTCTTGTAAATAAACAAAATCTTAAAAAAAAAAACACACAACAAAAAACAATTTCAGAATAATTATCCAGTGGATTAGCTACTCTTTGAATAACAGCATATGCCAGTCACTTGTTAAAAACATCTTATGGAAAGTTCCTCAAGAGCACATTGAATTTAACAGCCATATACTCTTTTGTTACTTTTCCATAGGAGGTAAACCAACAGTATGTCTTTCATTTGTTCCGTAATTAAAGATGCATTTTTCCTTTTATCCTTATTAAAATTGGACTTTTTAAGGCTGAGCTGAAATTTCATCCTGAAGAAAAAAATGTTAAGACTTACTAGCAAAACTACCTCATGTAAATGTATATTATTCAAGCCACAGCTCACATTCTGATCCCCAAGTTTCCACTAGTGACCACAATCTCTTGGCTTTCCCAGGAGATGCAGTGAGATCAGCCAGCCTTTGTGAAGTCCCTCAATCTCGGTTCTCTGCCTCTGCTTTCATGTCCGCATTAGTGGTGAGTGCAGTCAGAAAACAGGTGTTTGGCTCAAGGAAAGATCTTGCCAAAACTCTTGTGCCTCTGAAAGAGGTGCTAGCTTGTTCCAACTCAGTGCTGGAAAATTCTGGAAACATTTGGGAATGCACTCATTTTACAAGGTGGTATTACAAATACAAGTTTGATGCCATGTTCTCTATTAAATTAGCTGATACCAAAAGCAATTTTTAAAAATCTAATTTGGTGCCTTTCACAGACAAAAAAAAAAAAAAAGAAAGAAAAGCTTTCATGGAAAATTCATTTTACTGTAGTCTCTAAGTGTAAAAAAATTAGTTTGCAATAAATTTTTACTCTTAAGTTATTTTGTTTGCAAATGACACTGGCATATTACTTTGTCATCTTACTTTTCCGTTATGCATATTAGGTGTCTGTCTAAGATGATGATATATCCCATAAACACTTGTCCTCTCCCTAAACCAGAAGGTTGAAAGTTTGAAACATTTACATTTGTAAGTTGATGCCTCCCAGTAAGACATATTTAAGTTAAATTTGCCAGTTCTATGTATACTTCATCTCATTTTCTATTTTCTTTTAGATTAATAACATTTATGAACATATTTTAAAACAATTTTTTGTGAAAGGACAAGGGCAGAAGCTGTCAGCTTCAGTTTTATTCAGTTAGTGGTATTGCTTTTTGCTTAAGACTGATTATTATTAAAATAGGCAGGAATTTTTAAAAATATTTCATAGGAGCCCTTCTATGCTTTTTCTTTTCCTTTTTTTTTTTTTTAAGAGAAGAAGGGAGTGGGGGAGGGGCAGAAAGAGAGAGAATCTTAAGCAGGCTCCACATCCAACACAGAGCCCCAAGCAGAGCTAGATCTCATGACCCTGAGACCATGACCTGAGCCAAAATCAAGATCAGATGCTTAACTGATTGAGCCACCCAGGTGCTAACCCTTTATTCTTTTAAATCCCTGAGTATCTTCATGGGGTTTTAATTAAATTTGTAGATTTGTCCATTAATGTCTGGGAAATTTAAAATACTGTTTCAGCCACAAATCATGCCTATCTAAAAATAATTATGATAACATGTTCGCTGTTTGGTGAGCTTTTGTTTTCTCAGGCTCATGTGGCAAGTAAGGATGGATAGCTTTGATCAAATTTATTTTTGCTGGGCACCTGGGTGGCTCAGTTGGTTAAGCATCTGCCTTTGTCTCAGGTCATGATTTCTGGGGTCCCAAGACTTCGGAGTCTGCTTCTCCTTCTGCCCCTCATCCCCACTCTTGCATTCTCCGTCTCTCAAATAAATAAATAAAATATTTTTTAAAAATTTTATTTTGGTTCTCTTTTTGAAAACATTTTGCTGTAGTTTGAGTTCATACTGTTTTATAAATAGCTATCAGACTGTGATTGCTAGTCTGTGGTATTTTAAAAGAACTACAGATACAGATGCCTCAAAACAAAAGTATTAGGAATCCTGCTCATTTTAGGTGTTGCTTTACTATTTAAAAAAATTACTGCAATCTGAGTTTCATGATTTCTGGTTTTCAGCTGACCTCTCTTTCATTTTAAAACTTTTTATAGATTTGGCAAAGCAAATGTAGCATCTTTATGATACGAAGATGGTCATAATTTGAATCGTCAGAATAAGTATTATGGTATTCCCACAGTAGAAAATTGTATAAATGGTCATACTTGGTGGTATTAGTAAGAAATCTGTCCTCCCAGAGCACTTCGTTCAATGCACATTTGCCCAAAGAGTAAATTACAGTATTTATTATCATTTTGAAGAACTTTTTTTTGACAGAAGCCATTTTTCTAGAACAAAATTAGTCAAAATCAAAATCTGCAATTTGGAGCATGAGACTGTCTGGTAGTGGAATGAATGAAATATGCCGGAAAATAGCCTGATTTTTCCCTGATACTCTTTATTCTTTACTTAAGTTGTAAGTGCTCCCACTTAATAACACACACACATTTCACACTTTTTTTTTAAGAGTTATCAGCTCTGTGCCACAATGTTGAAAGGGACTTTTCCTGTTGCCACACATTAACCCTGGAGGCCTTAGCTGGAGACTGCAGTATCCCGTATTCTGAGGAGAGCCACCAACAACTGAAACCAGACACCTTTCTCCAGAGTTTACTAAGAATGCCACCACCTTTCTTTCAGTTAGTAAATATTTATTAGGTACCTGTTGCAGGGAATATTCTAGGCACTGGGGATGTAGCTCTTGGCAGAAGTTCCTATCCTTATGGAATTCATAATCTGGTGGGCTAGTGGAAGAAGAAGGTAGCTCTCTTGCTGCTTAGAGTAAAGTTGGGTGTGGCAGGATGTCTTCCAGAAAGCCTGTCACAGAAATGTAGGCAAGGGAGGCTGGCATCTACTCTCCCAGCCAGCAGCTTGCTAAGCTGGTTGGACCTGCAAACCCAGCACTGTGCCACTAGAGCAGAGCTCGTGAGCAAGTGCCTGGGAGTCTGGGGGTAGACAGAAAGAAAAGGTGTCTGAAAAAAAAGAAAAAGAGATGATGTCTGTTTTTCTCCCAGAGAATTGTGTAGGTAGGAGACTTTAGCTGGTAGAGCCAAGGCCTGCGGGCTAACCGAGGGCTATGGTGGAGTGTGCTAGGAGGGAAGAGACTAGAGAACCTCTCCCCTTGGGTCCCAGGGTCTAGAGAACAGACGTCATAATACTGTCAAGGGGACTTCCCGGCCAGAGGAGACAATAACCCATCCAGAGAGCTGCCCCCACTCCAAGAGGTGTGAGCACCAGAGTAACACCAGTCACCATATCAGGCAGTCCACACACACACCCCTTCTGCACAAACCACCAGTAATCCACCAAACCAGAGCAGGACCGAAACCTCCTGCCTTTGACAAGTAACCATGTCCATCACAGGGTCCTGGTTTCCTTCCCAGCTCCCAGCACCAGAGGAGCTGGACCTTAAAAAGAGATGGGGAGAAGGTTCTAGATGCAAACAGCATCTTTTCCCACTGCAGCCCTCTTGGTTTTCTCTGTGCAAGATCATACCAAGGGAAGGGACAAAGTTTATAATTCGTCTGGACTTTTAACTAAAAGTGACCAGAAATCAGTGAGATCCACCCAAGATTCCTTAAGGGATGTGTCAGGGAAATTTGGCATAACACAGCTGAAAGAGTATGACTGGAGAAAAATGAGACTCTTTTAAGTTTATATAATAGTTACACAAAGACTGTGACTGCCCAATAAGCTAGTTACAGATATATTTTAGGAACTGTCTTTCAAATGTTTATTATGTTCCATAAGTAGTCATATAGTTCATTTTTAAAGAAACAGAGAATATAAACAAAGTTAATCACTTAACTTGTTCATCTCATTTATAGCCTTATCAATGTTTTAAAATATTCCAAGTATTTATCAGAATCACTGAGAGAAGACTCATCTTCCCCTAATAGATCTAGAAAGATTTAATTAGTAGTTTGGTTTTTGAGTTACTCGGATCTTGTTGTGTTGGGCCTAGAATTTTAGAGCTGCTTACAATGTAGCAGAGCTATGCATGAATTAACTTTTTCCTGATATTTTTAGCAGGCAGAACTACTACTAGAAACTGAAAAGCATAAAGGGAATGGGTGTTTGACTGCTATTGAGAAATGCAACTAAAATTTCATCATTCCTTTTCCCGTATGGACGGTTCAGATTTCTCCAGGTCAGGGTCATGGTGGAAATGCTCCTCAGCTCATAGCTCATCGCTAGATCCAAGCTGAACACGACACCAAAACAACTATGGGACAATCTGAATGGGCACAAGCCAAGTCTTGCCTTTGAGGCAACGAGGCTGGGGGGGAGGTGGGGGGTGAGGGGACATGTCTTGTTGGTTTTGTCACAGCGTAGCTCTTACTGATTAAATTATAGCACCTGTCCCAAATCACTATGTAGAAATGTATTTATTTTGCTAGAGAGCTGATTAAATTAAATGCTTAAACATATATGTGCTTATTTTGTAAGACCAATTGTAGCTAAAATATATTAATAACTTATAAATACTCCACTGGGAGGAAAGATAGTGTTTTTAAAAGCAGTGTGTCCCTATTTTTAATCTATAAACAGTCTGTTAGGAACTGTTTTATGTGCTATCTGGATGTTGAAGTGCTTTTAGTTCTTGGAAGACCTAAGAAACAGTTCTTGGTAGGCTTCAGTCCCAATTTATATCAGTGGGTTCGATGTGGTCTGTGAGGACCTGCATGAACACTTCTAGCTGTGTAACCTAGCGTGGATCACTTGGTCTCTCTGGGCGTCCTGACCTATAAAATAGGGTTGGTGATATCTACCCCATAAGGTAATTGCTAGGATTAAATGACTTAATGCTCAGGACCTAGGACACTGTCTAACACATTGTACATGATCAGTGGTTGGCATTTTTCCCTTCTCCTCTGCTGATATCCACAAGAAATGGTTTTCTCCCTTTTCTTTGGGAATGCAAAGAAAATTGAAATGTCTTAAATTTACTCTAGATGCTCCGAGGTTAAACAGATGCTTCATGGCAGTTTCTAGTTAAGAGTCCCAGAATATTTACGGTCATTTAGTCAATCAGCAGAAGACGGGGGCCGCTCAGCTCAAATAACCTTGCGTGTAATCCACCATCCTGGTAGGTAAATAGCGTCTATTTTGGGAAGAAGGCCCTGCCAGTAGATTAATGTTAATGCAGCTTTTAAGGGCATGTTTTACAAGGGATTTACAGTGAAGAATTCCATTTTAGTCTATAGTGTGTCAAGTATCTGAAATTATCACCATCTTCATTGTTTTTGTAAATGTGTATTTTAAATCTATATGTATGGTTTTCTTTAACAGACTTCATACTAGTTTGGATTGACTTGAGAGTTCTTTTATTGTCTTCTTCTCAGCCCAGAAACTAAATCAGGAGATGGCTTAATATATTGGTATTTTAAATGTTTTTAACTTTTAAGTCTCCTACCTGTTATCCTATCAGTCTTATGGAAGAAGGCCCCCTACCTGTTTATATATATATCTAAACTAATCAGTGAACTTGACTGGATTTTTTGCTAGTACTAACCTTGGTGTGTTTCCCACTCCCATTGTTAGCAAAATGAGTGTGGCAGCCTCCATGAACAGTGTTTTGTAAAACCAAACCAGATTTTGTTCAACACAGTAAAAATGTGAGTTCAAATGAAATATTAGGGCGAAAAGGAGTATGTTGCTCCAGGCCACAAACAACTCAAAACAGTCTGAGGCACGCACTGGTAAATCTTACAAAATGCTATAGGCAATTCAGCATCAAAATTGCCATAGAAAATTATTGTTGTTAGCCATTCTGTTGATAGTTCATATTGTTAGAATTGCTAGCAGATGGGAAAATAGATGAGTCAGGATACAGTATTAACAATCCATATTTTTTTAATCACAAGCCACTAATAAGGTCTGCAGCATCTGTGAGATTTATTTAAACAGTTGCTAGGAAGAGTTTGTTTTCCCAGTAAACACAGCAAACCTTGTACAGGATTTTCTTGATTGACTCTTTGACTAAATGTGTTAACTTTAACATATCAGACCACTTGCTTCATTGTGATGGTGTCTGGTTTATTTTGACAGACTGATTATACCAGCCGTTCAGTCTTAAATGTTATCACATTTATGCATTTAAAAACTTCATAATCTTGTTTCTGCTACTTATTGAGAGTAAGACTTTTTAAAAAGTCTCGTGTAGTTAGGACTACTTTTGACAAAACAAAATAATATGAAAATCTAAGTATTTTCTTCCAAGAGCTTTAAGACAATGTTATTTTAGAAAGTAATTTGCTCTTATCACTTGAATGTGATATTTTAGGTTTTTTTAGTAGATTGGATATATAAACTTGCAGAAAGTTCTAATGTTAGCGGCAACTCTTCCTGATCGGTAATTAGCAGCTTTTCAATACTTGTCACAGGGTTCGGAAATAATTCTAATGGCTAAAAGTATGACCTGTCAAAATTATCAGTTTATAAGATTTAGTCTTATTTTCCATCTTCTCATGTCACTGAGTTGTTTATGCTGCTGTTTTATCCAAGAGCTAGTAAGTGAGTTATTAATTTGCATCTCTTTTATTTGGGTTTTCTTTTCTTTTTAAGGAATACTGAGAAATACAATTTTTTTGGATATGGGCCTATAATCTTCCTACTCCTGGATGAAATGTGATAATCCAGGACAATTATTAACAAAATGGGCTGCACATTCAAACTGTGCTTATGTACCAAACTATACCAAGTTTCAAACAAATGTTGACTTCTACTGAAAAGTAGTTTTGACTTTTTCATTTAACTTACAAACAATTCATCCATCTACTCATCTATCTAATTATTTTTGTTTAAAAGTTGAGGTTTTTATTTAAAGCCTTTCACTGTTTTAAACAAACTTCTTATAAGAGCGGGGAAATCCTAGTCTACCAGCTGTCCTGAAATGTAAAGAGGATGGTAATTCTACCTCTGGCTTAATTTCTGCAGCTTATTTCATTTTAAAAAACTGCTCTGTAAAAATGTCATCTGTAGGATTTTCTCTTCACTGTGGCCTTCATAGCTGAATACTTAAAAACCATTTTTCCTTACAGCTCAGGTTGAAGACCCTAGAAATTTCTTAGCAGCACGTCCTCACTATTCATGATGACTCAACATTTAGAACACTCTGGCAGTGCTAGATTAAAAATATTAAACTTGGTATAATGAAAAAAATGCATTGATCTCAATCGAGGTCAGGTCGTATCTCTACCATCAACCAGGAGTGTAATTTTGAGCAACCTGGCTCCCATTTTCTCACCCAAAACAAGAAAGCCAGAGTAGATCATCTCTGAGGTTTGCTTTTGCAGTAAGATTCAGTGAGGTTTACCTCATAACCCAGCCTTGTAGTTTCTGCTCCTGTTAAACAACACTTTGCTCATATGTGGTGATGTTTAATAATCCCAGATTCCAGTGTGTTTCTCGGAGGCCCATGTGATTCAATTTACCTGACCTCAGTTTAAACTCTTTTTATGGAAATTGATTTTATTCTGTGCCCTTAAGATGCCTTGCCTCCTGGTATTTGTCATTTCAAATGTCCAAGAAAAGCAAAACTTCTTATGAATAGAAAAACATTGCCTCAGGTAGTAAAACCATATTGTTCTGACGCTCATCTCCATTTCTGTGACTGTGTATTTGAAGAAGTTCTGTCTTTGCTTTCAAACCCTTCCTCTTCCTGCGCCTCAGCTCATTGAGTCACTTAATCAGGTTGCATACCCTTGACGTTTCTAACGATTGTCAGACTCTACAGAATTCTTTCAGAATGTTAAGACCTGAAAATTTAAGAATGATTGTTAGTTGTACGAGTTCTGTGTTATCATTAAATTCAAAACCAAATTTCATTAAATAGAATTAGCTTAGAGCATCTTAAAAGCCATTTCTGGATGGATTATTCATTTTTGCACATTTGTTCACATACAGTAAAAACCACAACGTATGCATATCCTAAAATTCTCTTTACTGACTTCACTTCTGGAACTCTAAACAGACAAATGTAGACCCAGACTTGATATTCCAACTCTGGTTTACTCTGCATTTATTTTGGACTTAGTCATCTGGCAGATGGCTTTGGTAATGTAGCTACTTCATGTTCCTTGTATTGTAGAAAGATAGTTCATAAGTAACATTTCTTCCCTATATTTAAAAAAATATAAATTTAAGTTAATTTACCACAAGCTCTGTTGATCCATACACGTAACCATTCTAAAGTGATTTCCCTTCCTTTTTATGAAGATTTTCAAGAAACCTAATTTTAGTGAATGAAACTTTTGTCACAATGGTATTGGTAATAATTCAGGAAGCTCAAGTTTTCCTTCTAATATTATCCTTGTTAGCCCCCTAAATTGTTTTAATTTGGATTAGTATTTTATAAGGGTGATAGTGGCATTGTTTAATATTATAGGGCCGTTTTTATCATTGTGCGTGTCCATAAAATGTTATCTGGTTTGCGACCCTATTTACTACTAAGCCATTGAGCAGTTCTGCTCTCCCAAGAGATTGGAAAAGCTGCTTCTGCCCACATTTTCTTCCCCAAATCATTTTCATATCTGTGGGAGGCTCGGTAGCTACAGAAATACAGAGTGCTAAATATATGTTATTAGGGCTTAATCATGAGTCAAAACCCAGCCAGAAAATCATGTCTATAAATCATACCCACTGTATAAAAAGTGGAAAGTTCTACCAGTTAACCTCACTTTTTTTTTTTTTTTTTTTTTGTCTAGGTGATACCGTAATCTAGTTATTTAGAAATCTGCTGGCATTCCTCTTCTGTTAACAAAAAGAGAAGAGCCTCTGATCACAAAAGCTAACATTTGGGGATGATTTTCTGTTGGATACCATAGTTAGATCATAAGATCAAGGAGAAAACCTTCATAATCTTACCCTCATCAGGGGCTTGAGTTACAGCCTAAATGCTGATGATTCCCCAAATCTGTAGTTTTATTCTCTTTCCTGAGCTTCAAAACTCCAAATTATAATCCATATCTGATGTCCCCACCCTGACGCTTTCTCTCTCAAACTCAACAAGACTAAAACTTAATTTGATTTACTCCCCTACCTTATTAATGATAACAATCTCTTCCTCATCACCATAGCTTGAAGCCAGAATCACCCTAGCCCTTCCTTCTTCCTGATCTTTCTTAATCAGTCAGTCAACAAAGAAACCCCTATCAGTTCTACTTCTATGTCTCTCAGATCCCTCCCTTCTTCTCAGTCTCCACTTCCTTTTTCCTGGTCCAATCCTCGCCCTCTCTCTAGACAGTTGTAATAACCTGATCACAGGCCTTCCTGCCTCCATTTCCCCCCATGCTAATCCATTTTCTATACATGCTGTTGGATATATTTTTCTATCTCATGTATGGTCATGTCACCAGTTATGTTCAAAACTATCTAGCATTTCTTTCTTGGCTACAGAAAGTCTGTAGCAACATGCTTAAGGACCTTAGCAATCTGACCTCTGCTCTCCTTCCTGTCTCTTCTCCTGGTCCGCCCCACATCCCAATGGCCAGCTGAGGTCTCCCAGGATGCCAGACATCTGTGCACCTTACACCTTCTCCTCATGCTGCTTCCACTGTCCCCTGTCCTATTGCCCATCTTCTCAGTGTCCCCATCCTACGGTGCATTAGCTGTGCATGGACCGCTTGCCAGCTAGATTGCAAAGTCCTTGTGGGCGGTAGAGTGTTTATTTATCTCTGAATCCACACTGCTTGGTCCACAAAAAAGAATAAATATTTTAATAAGTGAGTGTTCTGGAGTTCTCAGCCCACCTGAAAACATAACTATATATGTTTGTTATATAGGTGTCCAATTTCCTGTAACCTTGATCTTACAGAGCCACAAATCTGAAATCATATTAAAAACAAAAAACAAGTGTTACAAGCTTCAGCACTAAAACCATGTTCTATCTTTTCTGAAACAGTCTCAAGCTTTCATTAATGTATTTATTCTTATTTAGTGTAATGCCTTATAAGATTAATTGCTTTTCTAGTTCCCAGCAGGCAAACAAGTTTGCAGTAAAGGGAGAATGACATATGTCTAATGAGGGCCATGAAAAAGAGCCGACAGCTTTCTCTCAAATGAAGATAAAAAGCCAAAAAGGAGAGAGAAAATTAACACACAGCACAGATTAGTGATAGAAACTAATAATGGTGATTTATCATCAAAGGAAGGTTGCTTTAGGTCCTGGGTCCTCTGCTTTAGAAGGCAACATATTTGTAAAGTACTTTATAAGGATTTTCTTTTCAAAATGGGTGAAACGAAGTTTTTCATCACTTAAAAAACTAAGATTTAGATACTTCACGAATTTACTTATGTGAAACGCCTAATTCCCTAACAATGCCAGGTAACGGTTCTCCAACATCACAGACCTGTTTGTCACAAATTTTACATATTGAAAATATAAAAGTCTATTAGAAGAGGGAAACTTGTCTTCTGAGTAGCTTCTTTCTCTGAATTCAGTCCACTACTGTAATATAATATTTATAAACTGTTGGTAATTTGCCCCAGTAAATTGCCCCAGTAAAGTAGCATACAATATTTACAGGAATATCTTAATGCAAAAGTTGTTTGCTTTGTTATTTCTCCTAATCTTAGAGTAACCCATTCCTTTGAGTCATTTTTTTTCTGTATTTCTGTTTACCCACCCTCACGCCATGATATTTAGCACTACAATACTGTTTCATAGTTTCTTTTTTTTTTTTAAGATTTTCTTTATTTGACAGATAGAGGTCACAAGTAGGCAGAGAGGCAGGCAGAGAGAGGGGGGGAAGCAGGCTCCCTGCTGAGCAGAGAGCCCGATGCAGGGCTCAATCCCAGGACCCTGAGATCATGACCTGAGCCGAAGGCAGAGGCTTAACCCACTGAGCCACCCAGGCGCCCCACTGTCTCATAGTTTCTAAGTGTGTGTACAGTCTCTAAAGTTTAAATAAGTTTTGGACTGTCTGGCATGGAGACACGAAACTCTTGCATAAAAATCAATTATGAAATAATAAATGGCTCTAGAATCAATCAAATACTAAATTGTGTTGTTTAAATTATAAATGCCGTATAGAAGTTCAGAGATGGGAAGATTAGCGTGGGCTTAAAAAAAAAGACAAAGTGAAATTGGAACTTATGCAGACAGCACCCAGGCGTGTCTTTCTTGGGGAAACATAGCCGTGTGTTTTCTGTGTTGGCCCTTCATCTCACTGTCACCTGTTCATACAGTTCAGAAAGTTCCAAGGCCCCTGTTGGCTTATTCTTTATCCCCCAGTGATTTGAACAGATTTGAGCACGTAATAGATACATGATTAATACTTGGATCAAAATTAATGAAGAAAGAATAGAATACAACACAGTGCATTGTGTATATATGTAACGCGTATAGTGGTACGCTATCCTAAGCTAGCTCCTGTCCATGATAGGGCATAGTTTACATACATATACACCAGAACTTCTCGACCACCAAAGCAAGTGGTGCTCACCTTCAGAGTCCCCATCCTGGGAGCCCACAGACTCCTTCCCGTAACACTGTCCTGCCTGTATTTTTGGATTTTGAATTTCCTTCAGAATCTGATCCTTCAGAATCGTTCTTTTCAGTATCCTCAGTGGTGATAGATCTTTTTCAATTGAGAATGGATTTGATTTTTAGAACCGAGAGTGAGTGAAGGCCAGGTAAGTTGAATAAAATGGAGAATCAACCCGAAAAGTACTATTTTTGAATAAAATCGACATGTTGACTCTAAAGTAATGAGAGCATTTTCTGATTTGGCTCATAAAATAACCGAAGTTCCCTTATTAAAACAAAAAAGAAGCTGCAAGTTTTATCATATTAAAATCAAGCCTGAATTCTTCTCATAGAATTTTCCTGCTCTGGAGCAGATCGTGACTCCCTGTAGTCCAAACCCTGCTCTGCCCAGCTCGGAACGCCACCAGCCCCTGGTTCTGCAGTGACCTTAGTGCTTCCTCAGAATGGTGGTGCTTCCTCCCCAGGGCCTTGCTCATTGCTCTGAGACACCCCCCCTTTGCACAGACCAACACGGTGCCTGCTCCTTAAAGGAAATCTGCTCTCCATTGAATTTATAGTGAGGCTTCTCTTTTTTTGGTTGGGAATCTGTTTTTTAAAAAACACCAAAAAATGGTGGCTGCTCTCCTCAGGAAAGCGTACCCATGAACGTGCCCGTGAGAAGCTTCTCGATGGGCTTGAGAACCTCTCACCATAATCCGTAGTGCCTGTGGTAGGGGGTTGTGGCTGTCCCTCAGTGCTTCTAGTTCCTGATCTTACCCTTCTGACACTTTGGGAGTTTCTTAGGGCAAGGAGCTTCTTTGCTCTTCTTACAGTACCTACCAAGATGCTGAGTATGTAATAACATTCTGTAAATCACTGGTTTTACGTGTTTTTAAACGACCCACCTGCTGCCATTGATTTAATAGTTTCTGAAGAAGACCGAGTTTTAGATTTTTTTTTAATATTAGTAGATAAAAGCCCAAGTATTAGCATATATATTTCAGGGCATCCTAAAATATGTTTCTAGAGAGAGAATCCATATCTTGCTATTGTGATGTATGAATCATTACGGTAAAGCTCAGGATGCCAGAGATCCCGTCAGGTGGAATGGCTCTCATCCCCCGTATCTGAGAGGCTTCTCTCACAGGAAACCGGTGAAGGACGTGCTAGTGTTGTCTCCAGACGGCAGCAGAACTGAACTAAATCATTATGGTCAAACTATATGTCATTTAGTCAGATCTTATCATTATTGTCAAACTATAATGAATATGGTGAAAATTTGATAGGCAGTTTATCTTCCAGTTGGCCAAGCCCATGTCAGAATTTACAGAGCACTGTTTACATCAGGCTTGGGACATTTTGAATCACAAGTTTAGAACCTTAAGGTATCAAAATGTTTGAGACAGAAGTATTCTAGATCATTTAATTTTCTGATTAACCCAAGTATTTCAAATTTAAGCATTTGGCAAAATGTAGGATAGAATGGTTAATTTAACCTGATTCAATCTCATCGCATTCTTGGGTGACTCTGCAAGTGTTCACAATTATTGGTACCCCAGAGCTGGCAAGGATGTGAGAGATTAGAGTGAAATATATCCGGAACATATCCTGAATGTCTGTGTGTTGGCGCTGGTGGATTGGTCTTTCTGTCTGTCTTTAAAAAAAAAAAACAAATACTTTTCATCAGCTTATTTTTTTCATTTGCTCTTTCCTAAAAGCAGAGTTGGTTTTTTGTTTTTTTTAATTGCTTTTGTTGCAAGATGACTTAAGGTTCTTATAAGATGTTGTGGCTTCTTGGTCGCTCAGGGAAGGAATTCCTGTTTTAATTGTTGAACTGCATTTCAGAGATGATGTAAAGAGTTTGCTGAAATATTCATGCTAAAGCTTGTTAGATTTTAAGCTATTGTAGATCATTTTATTATGTTGATGTCTTCATTTTTTTTTCTTTTTCTAGTTAAAAAATCTAAGTTTAGAAGAACTACAGATGCGGTTAAAGGCACTAGACCCCATGATGGAACGAGAGATAGAAGAGCTTCGTCAAAGATACACTGCAAAGAGACAACCCATTCTGGATGCAATGGATGCGAAGAAAAGAAGGCAGCAAAACTTTTGAGTCTCATTTCTTCTCTGTTTGTTTCTTTAACTATTCTGGAGACCAAGAAACCACTAAGAATTGAAGGAATATTATTATTATTGTTTTTTTTAAATCCCTAAGATTTGTGCTTTACAGCTAGGCAGCAGTCCAGAACTGATGATGGTACTTACCTAGTCAATTCCCAAAAGGCAGAATTTACAACTGTAGCCACTATGTTTTCATTTTTAAATAATGAAAACAACAGACATGTATTCCTCAGCTGCGTACCAGCGCTAACAGTGTGTCCTACGACAAACGCTGTGTTTAGAGACCTTGGAAATCTGAAGCTATTGTTTAATTGTACAGCACTGAAGGGCTTTATATTACAATATTCTTTATTCTTATTTCTAGTAGCTTATTTATTGTATCCCCAGGTAAGCTTATTTATTTATGCTGTTTCACTTCATTTTGTTTTTAAGGACAAGATCAGGATAGCTTTGGTGAAGGGAGGGGCCTATTAATAGATAATAATGTACAGCCAAATTATACTTTCAGCAGGGAGCTATGGGGTACATTCCTTGATTTCCAGGATAGTTTTCCAGTAGAAACAAAGCAATAATAGCAATAGCACCCAAATGGGCCAGATATTTTTTTATACTGAAGCAATAATTCCATTTTTACCTTCGGAAATTTTGTTTAATGTTTTTATTGATGTTTGGTACAAATAGAACTATATATATTTAGGTCACACAGAGCTATAATGTTTAAAACCAAAGAAATCAATGGAACCTTTGCACCAAAAATGTGCGGTAAATATTTTAAAAGAAATAAATCCTTAAGACAAATGTAATTTGTTCATATTGTTTCATGTTGCATGGATAGGTCTGATAGCCGAACTGTATCAAACTGTAATAAGCTCATCAAATTTATTTCTGTGAAAATGTGCTCAATCGTCACAGGACTTTTGTGTTGATTTCATTGATTTCCTGGGAATGGGTAAACATCATGTGCCTGATGATAACAAAATAGCAAAAAACATTTGTACTGAACTGTGTAAGCCTTGGGGACTGAAAAAAAAATATTAAAACCATTAAAAAGAAGCTCATTTCTAAGCTGAATGAACGTTTGTGTGATTGAACTGGGACCAGTCAGTTCCTAAGCCGCACGCATATGGCCATCTTGACAGTGTTTGTTCTTTTGTGTGTTTAATTACTATGTGTAAATCATAAAGACAAATAAATTTTACTGTGCCACCCAGCACATCTCATCTCTACGTCTTTTTTAAAAAACTCACCGCCTGGATTCTTTTTCTGGCATGAAGGTATGTTAGGACAGGCTGGCCAGTGCAGGGATTACAAACGTGAACGTCAGTGGCTCAGAGTAACACAGGTGATAGGTGATTTCTCCCTGGGGCTCCGCCCATCCCACGACCGGGAGCCACCCTGCCCCGCCACCCACTCGCAGGATCGTCGACATGTGCAACACTGGTGGTCACCGCAGCGAGGGGAGGAGTGCCAACGAGTCTCACACGAGCTCCAGCCTACTATGACGCGTGTCAGGGGGCCACAGCCAGTACTCGGAGCTACTCACATGACCACTCCTAATTTCAAGGGAGCAAGGAAATGCAACCTTACCACACACCCGGCAGGTGGCAAGAGAAGGGAGATGCCAGCAGGTTCACTGAGGACCACCAAGGAAGGTGGAGGTCTCTGGAAAGCTTCAGTTCCATTTTAAAATGACGGTTGCGCCCCAGGCCATGCCTTGGAGTAATACTTTCCTCTGTCCTGTTGAGTCCTTACAAATAGTAAATTGTGTAGTTGGATAGGAATTATAAGATTGTTAAAGCAGCGGTGAGTATTGGAAAGTTTCTAAAGGTTAACAATGAAGACTGAATTTACAATATATACTTCAGCTGCATCCTTACAGAGTCTACTTGGCATAGCAGACTGAGTCAGTCAATGCAATCACCCGACCCCTTTTTTCCCCTTTCTTAAGTGTTTTTCTTTTCGGTAACCTGTCTAACACCTTGCCTGATTTGATGGAATCAAATGGCTGACTTGCTATCATCCAAGTAAAACCACCTACATGAAATGTCAAGAAACCTATGAAGATGATTTTTCTCCAGTTTGCTAAATTAGAAAATTTATGCAAATGAATTCAATGAGGCCTGTTAACCACTCTTACTAATTCAGTCTCAACAAGAATCCTCCTTTTAATAGTAAACACTGAATGTTCCAATCACATTGTAATTTGTATGTAAATAGATTTTATACCCTATTGTTATTTTTATTCTTTATACACACACACATGCACACACACACACACACACACACACACACACATATTTAAGAGAATTAAGAATAGTGAGCATATTTTTATTTTAGAGCCTCAGGAAGCTCCAGAATATTTTAGGATGATCTGTTCCAAAATTCTCCCAATCTTCTCAGTCCCTTCCCCCCACCAACCAAATAAAAAGGAACTTATGGTGAGTTCTGAAAAACCAAAAGCCATGAAAGAATGCTTCAAATCTAGGTAAGCCTTGATTAGTCATGATGCCGAGGAAAAGAGTTTTCTAGTTATTTTAATGAGTTTAAGAAGAAGCCTCTTATTATCTTAACCTTGGCTTCTGAGAACATTCCAAAAATAGGTAAGTGTACTTTCTGCACACCCCCGTCCTTTCATAAATGCAGAATTGTAAATGTAATTGTAGCTAATGAGTGAGGATTCTGTCTTGCTGAAAAGCCAGCATCATTGTATATGTTGTCCTGTAGATGAGAAAGTTTTTTTCTTTGATTTAGATGACTCATTTCTACAGACTTAGAATACAGCCTAGCTTATTTTAGCAATAATATTTTTATGTTCAGAATATGAGCTCATTTGGCCAATATACATTGGAGAAGGAAATGTTTTTATCTAAATGGATTTCAAAATAATAACATCTATTATTTGGAACACTTCCTATTTGTCGGACACTATGCTAAACAACATGTTTCACTTACATGCTTTTGTATTTCTTTCCTTATTTACTGAATCACATCCCCAAGGTTTAAAATCACTCTCTACTCACTGAAGGATATGTAGCTTCTCTAGCGGAAATTATATAATACATTAATAAGATGTTTTTAACTTAGTTGCAGGAAATCTTTTCAAATTACTGACACATTAGCTTTCAATGGGAATGCTATTTTGGTTTCCTATCCTGTATGTTAAAGATTAATGATTAAATCCTGAAAATAGTAATGATACAACACTCTAAATAGAGCACGCTTTAAAAAAAAATAATTGGAGTTACATTGCATTACTAAATCATTATCAGGCATAGGCATTTAATTAGGTATTTCATCAAAGTGCTATTTTGGAGTACAAGCTACTTTTTTGGTCCCAAAGCCCAAGAATCAGGGGTCTAAAGAGAGAACCACTCTTCTTTGCTTTTTGAGCGATCTGATGAGATGTGGACTCAAGTTGTATACCCTAGTTGGGTAGTCCGGGGATTGGTAGCTTGTCCTCCAGGGAGTCAGCCAACTTATCCCTGTTCCATGTCCACACAGAATACTTGAACCTTAACCAGCCACTTCCTGAGTCATGAAAAGACCCCAAGAGAGAAAGCAAATGACCAGCTCAATTCTTCCGCCAATCTTGGAAAACCAACTTCAAGGCCATTCTCTTCTCATACTGGATCTTATCAGTAGCCAGACTTCCTGCCACTTTTTTTTTTTTACACTTGATTTAGCTCTTTAAATTAAAATTCTGAATTTTGGGGTCATTCGTCTACTTTCAGAACTTTGCCTACCCGGTTAGGAATGAACTCCTCTTGGCATTCAGGACCTGCATTGTACCCCAGCTGACATAACCTCATCTTATGTTATTGCCTTATTTGAGCCCTTTCTTTCACCAAACCAAACTGCTTTCAAACTCTATTATAGTTATGTGATTTATTATTGGATTTTAAGTTTCCCTGGGAGCAGAAACTTGGTGTTTATCCGTCTTGTTTCCCCACAGTGTTTTCCAGGATGTTAGATGAAATTAATAGTAAATAAAAGTTTCATTGAATACTATTAGCTCAAACAAAAAAAAATTGTCATCATTAACCATAAAGGCTAATCTTTCTCCTTACATCCAGGTAATCATGGTAACAATAGTAAAACTAATATCAACCAGTTTTTGAGCATCTATTAAGCCATGCACTTTTGATAACATTATCTCAAACCTTCATAACAAGATGTAGTCTTTTTCTCAGAAAGGAAAGGACAGGAGAGATTAAATGAGGTCAAAAAGCTAGTCAATGCCAGCATCTGTCTCCAAAATCTTTGCTTTTTCCACTAGACCACGTTGCCTAATAAACAGGAGGTCTGGCTTTAGAATGTTGGATGAAGTTGTTAAGACTGCTTGCTGATCTTAGGAAGAGAAGCTTTTCACTTAAAACTTAGAAAAGGACCTTTGTTAGCTAATGTGGTCCTTTTCTCCATTTCATGAGACCTACGTTTTCTGAAATGGCATCCTTCTTACCTGTAGGGGAGAAAAAAGCAGAATGCTTTAGGTTTCCAAGATGAGTTGTACAAAGATTTCTTTCTCCTTTGTTATTAGAGTGTATTTGGAGTTCTTGTGCCTTGAAATCTATGTTTTTTTGTAAATGAAAATGTGTTCTAGTCTTTCCCTTATAAAAGTCTGTCCTGGATAATGAGTACTTTGGAGAAACACTAATCAGCATAGTAGAAGGTACATGGCCTCAGAAACTAAATTATCTGGGTTCAAACCCCAGCTCTTCCTTTATACTTTTGTTGCCCTGGGCAAGAATAACCATGCAGCTGATCTGTGTTTCAATGTCTTCATCTGTAACAATGCAGCAGTTATGAAGATCAAATGTTCTAATGCATGTAAAATATTAATGAAGTTCTTGGCTTGTGGCACATAGACAAGAGCTTAAAAAATAAACTTAATCCTTCCCAGTTTAGTGCATTGTTTTTACAAGAATGAAGAAAAAGGCTCTGTTCTTCATTGATGAGCAAATTTATGGTAATTTCCAAAGTGCATTAGAGTCTCCTAGAACCCAGATATGTGTTCCTTTAAGGGCCTGGCCTGCTCTCAGGTAGTGATTTGCACTGAGGAAAATCATATTCATTTTTGAAAAGTATTTCCTTGCTACATAAAACAAAACAAGTCATAAACTAAACATTTCCCCCTTGCCCCCCCCCCACTCTCTTTAAGACTTTCCCTTCTATTTTAGGGATATTGTTAAGGCCAACACCTATGGCCACATTTATGAAGACCCATCTGGAAATGTCAAATTTATGCCCTTAAAGTTTTGTTTCACTAAAATTCTAGCATTCTTGGTCCTTAAAATATGAGTCATGCCACTGATGGTTTCCCAACACGCTTTGGTCCCAGGAAGCTCAAAATCAAATTGACAGTTCATAGCCTTATGGGATTCTGTGATCTGCATACTTCCATTTCCATGATCCTATATTTATAAAAACCAAAAAGATACTTAAGAAGAAAAAGAAAGAAAATATCTGGGGAGGTTTGGGTCCTTCCACCATACTTAGAAGGATCTGGTTCCCTATTATGTACAATTTTTATATCTTCTCATAGTGTTCTTATGGGTGTCAGATATGGTACTGGCTGTCAAGGGGGTTTGTTGTTGAGGTCTTGCACCTAGAACTCTGCTGGAATCTTCTACATGTGAGTATTACCACCTGGGGAGAGAGGGATCTCTAAGGGATGAGATTCCTGGAGACTGTGATAACCCCTGTCCTTCCTCTTTGGGAAGGAGACAACCTAGAGAACACCGTAATGCCCTTGACCCCTGCACTTCCTGCCCCCAGTAACCTGTTCAAGTCACATTTACACAAAAACTGATTCAGGATGACCAGACAAGCACCATACCTTCCAGCCCTGTGTCCGCCAACAGATCAGCTTTGCTCAAGAAGCTTATCTACCGCTCAGTATTTTTCCATTTTTTTCTTCTATTCATAAGCCACTTCATATTCACAAAGAGAAGGATATGAACCAAAAAAAGAAAAAAAAAAAGAGAAGAAGAAGAGAGCAAAGGGAAATAGATTTTGCATGATAACAAATGGCAATTGTAACCGAAAATTTCAAAATGTCATACCCCACATTTCCTTAATAGAGAAACAAGTCTATTCCATTTTATGAGAGAGCCCTCCAAGCTAACACGTCCTAAAATTTTTCTAGAAGAAAATTCGGTGCCTGTCCATGTCTAAACCAAGCAACTAGTTGTCTTTTACATTTGAATAGAATTTTCCAAGGTGAACTATAATTAGTTGAATGGAAGCTAAGTAACGGTTGATACTAAAGCTCTCAGTTTGTCAATATTCTCTTTCTAATTTCCTTCTAGTGTGTTGGGAGAGTGTGGGATGGAGGTAGTCCTGCAACTGTGCATTCAGCGCCTCCATTTACTCCAAGACACCTTTCTTTCCTGGTTAAAAAGAAAATACTCATAGCAAAATATTCAGATGAGAAGATATAATAGCACTTGGAACTAAAGTCTTTGATGTGAAAAAACAAAATGCACTGAGAAATCTGAAAATGTAGAGCCATTCCATTATTAATGAGTCAATGTGCAAATGCATGAATTCATGTTCTGTTGACCTTTCATGAAAAATATAGGAGTTTTTTTTTTTTTAAAGCACACCAGCTGATGATCATAAATCAGTTTACATGCTTAGAATGTGGACTTTGGAAATTATACCTGATATTAATAGGCTAATGAATCTGGGCCTTAACAAGTTACAGCAAGGATTTTCAGCTTTGAGAGTAAATTAATTGCTTTAACAAGCAAGTAGCCATTTGGGGTATGATTCAGAATCTTGAGGGTGGCAGACAATACAGAAGTCCGAACACAATGTTTTTAACATTTTTAATGCATGCACACGAGTGCAGTGAGTATAAGAAGGATGCTGGCAAACCCTTATGGCAGCAGGAATTGAAGAAGTCTCGAATGCAGGGTTATTTGAACTGGGCATTGAAGTTTGGGAAGGCCAGAGAGGGGGAAGGGCACTGTGGAGAGGGCAGAACATGTAGGAAGACAGAGAGATGAGAAATACACGGGCTGCCTTTGAGTGCCTAAGAGAGTTCATTACACCATGGCAGCATGGAGTGGAAATGCGTCAAGGACCATCTGTCTCGCTCGCTCGCTCACTCTCTTTCCTGCAGTTTAGGAGGTCCAGAATCATGGCGCCTGTTTTGTTTTTGTTTTTGTTTTATTGAGTCATTGAATGTTTTCTAGAGAAATTAATTCCAAGAATTGTCTGGCCCATTTCCTGGTACCTACGTTGGCCAGTCACACTCAGTTATGCTCATTTCCGTTATTTGGTAGTATCTAAAAGTTTTATCTGCGGCAGCTTGATGCGGTTGAGTGTTGGGGCAAAGGGGCCAGAGAAATGTGGATAGAGGGGTTAGCAGCCGCCTCTAAATGAGCAGTCTTGTGCTTACTTCCTCAGATCAGTTCACTACCTGTTTGCCTTGACCGAAACATTTATCTTCTTTCTGTCAGTGGTTCTCTTCTCAAGACCTTGGGCATGTTCCACCTTCAATTAAAGCAATTTACAAAGGGGGGGGGGCATAAAGTGTAACCAAGTAGCATAAATTAAAAGCAAATTTGGAAAGATTAAACAAAGGGAAAACAAAAGTAGAGCAGCCGTCTGGAGCCGTGAATCATAGTAACAAGAAAAATGTTTACCATGAATTTGGTTCAAAGCTTCCTAGAAGCCAGAGTGAAGAAGGAAACCAGACGCAGTGTACACCGTCTTACCATGCTATTCAATATCGTAGCCACTAGTGCTTGAAAAGAAGCTAGTCCAAACTGAGATGAGTCCTGAGTATAAAACACACATTGTGTTTCAAAGACTTAGTATAAAATAAAATGTAGACTACCTCATTCATAATTTTTAATGTTTATTACATATTAAAAATCTATTTTAGATATATGGGGTTAAAATATCTTATTAAAATCAATTTTACCCATTCCTCTTTACTTTTTTGAAAATACAGCTACTAGAAAATTTAGAATTACATTGGATATGGCTCACATTGTGGTTCTCATTATAAATCTCTTGGACAGGGCACCTGGGTGGTTCAGTGGGTTAAGCTGCTGCCTTCGGCTCAGGTCATGACCCCAGAGTCCTGGGATGGAGTCCTAAATCGGGCTCCCTGCTCAGCGGGGGGCCTGCTTCCTCCTCTCTGTCTGCCTCTCTGCCTACTTGTGGTCTCTGTCTGTCAAATAAATAAATTAAATCTTTAAAAAAAATCTCTTGGTCAATGCTCATCTTTAAGATAAAAGTATTCACTGACTGATGAATGGATAAAGTGTGGTATATCCACACTATATAAAGTGTGGTATATCCATGCCAGTGCAGAGTTCAACGATTAAAAGGGAGTGAAATAATAGGTATAGAGTTTCTTCTGGGGATGACAGCCATGTTCTAAAATTGATTATTGTAATGGTTGCTTAACTCTGTGAATGTATTACACATCACTGAACTGTAAACTTAAAAAAATGAATACATTGTATTTAGCTATGTTATAATAATAAAATAAAAGTTTTTGAACTCCCCAGGGGTAGGGGAAGGGAGCAGATAAAAGCATAGGTGGTCACTCAGAAGAAACCCAACTCTTCTTAGTACCTAGGTAAGAAGTATCTAACAGCACCCATTGGAAGGCATACCATCCATATTCAAATAAACATCAATATTCATTATCAATATTCTCAGAGTAAACACAGGGATGACTTTTTCAGGTCTGTTTTGTATGCTGTTTTCAATATTTCTCAGGAGGCATCACACTCCATTCAGTAAACACCTGTATGCTAAAGGCTCCCCAAATCCTCACTTCAAACCCCATAGCCAGGCATTCTCGATGTCACACGCGTACCTTGAGTTCAACATGACCAAATGCTATTCCCCTGTATATTCTATCTAGTCGGTGCTACCATCTGTCGTCTAACCACCAGTGTTAGAAACCCGGGATTCCCTAAATTTTTACTGTCTTTCAACCCACACCATCCCTCTGCCAATGCAGACTTCCAGATAGTTCTCGACTCTATGTCCTCATCTCCATCCTCTCTCCACCACCCCGCAGCATTCATTGCCTCCTGCCTACATGGTTGCTTCTTCCCCTTAATCTGTGCTCCAGGTTTAGTCTCCTCAGATCACTCCCCGAACCCCTTTGCTGGCACTATCAATCCAGAATGCAATAGATTCCCATCACCTGCAGGATAAAGTTCATTAAAGCAAATAGGGCCCTCTAAGACCAGGGTCCTGCCCCCCTCTCTCTTCCCTGCTCTGAATACTTCTTCAAATGACCCATGTCTGCTGCTGCCCACCCCTCCTGAAACTGAGTGGCCAAGTCCTACTCATCCTGTCAGCTCAGCTCAGGGATGCGTCCTTTGTACGCCCAGACATAGCTCACCATCATGTGCTGTTCATATTGTATTATTATAGTACCCGCTTATCCCTCCATCCCACCATCTAAGCTACCTGAGAGCCAGCACTGTGCCCTGTTTTCCTAATCTCTGTAGCACCAGCACAGACCCTGATGTGGTAATGTTTAATAAATGCTTATGGAATAATGAATGAGCCACAGATAAGAGAAATGCGATTAAATTTTGGATCTAAGCAGATGGCTCAGAAATCTTAGAAACCCAAATTTTAGGTACTAAATACCTTTATTTGTCTCCATGAGGATAGATCGTGTCTATTTTGTTCATCACTGTGTCTCCAGTGTCATTCAGTACTTGCTGGATGGCTGGATAGGAAGAGAAATGAATGAACGGACAAAGATAAAGGTAGAAAAATGAACTGGAAACAAACAGCTTTCATGAGAAAGGCCTGATTCACAAAGTTGTATCTCTGTCACCTCCCAAACCAAGATTACTCAGTATCCAATACTTCGGAGCCTAGGGAAGCATTTATTTTGCCCCTGAGCGAATAATTATTCTACTGAATGGGAAAATTCATATGACAAATACTGCTGTATTCCCTGTACCCAACCATATTATAAGGCCTGAATGAATTTCCCGCAGGTTCTAAAGGGGGAGACATGAAGTGCTGTATTGTCATTGCATAGTGAAAGTGGTCACATCTCCAGAGTTCTAGACCCTTGGATTCATCCAAAACAGACTGATACATCACCTATGTGTCACAAAAACATGAAAAAAGGAACCGAATCTTTTTTATTTAGCTCTGAGACTGTAGTTTTTGTTACTATAATTCTTTGTCAATGGTACAGAAATCTGTGTGAAGAATAATGGATATCTGTGTTTCTCCAAATAGTCTCAGGGCTTCCTACATCATGAGGAACCAACCACAGTACTAAAAACTACTTTATAAAAATGAAACATCCAGTTGATGTGGTAAGAAAATAAAAATGTACTTGTATGCAGTAAAGTTAGAGCAATACTATATATTTTGCAAACCAGTTCTGTTTGCCATGTATGTGATTAATATGCAAAATCCAAGGATTGACAACAGACTTGCAGTCACCTGGTAAGAAATTTTCAGCTTAACGACACATTCAGGCAGAGGAGCTGGAAATTCTGCTTTGTCCTTATTCTACCACTTCTCCCAAACCATGATGTAAACGTGGAAGGCCTTGAGGGGAGCACCTTGGTGGTCTGATCTACATTACCGGTGACATCATTAGTGCTGATGATTCATTCAGCAAACATCCAGGGAACAAAATGAGTTGTTGACACTTATGTAGCAGAGATATTCAGGTGATTGGAACATGGTCCATGCCTCAGTATACCTGTATGCTCAGAGTTGAGTTGAGGGCCAACAGAAGAACCAGTGGCGTGCTTTTGGGAGCTTGGAGAACTGGAGAGGGGTAAGTTTTTGTGCTTGTCCTGGGAAAGAGGGTGAAGGTTTGAATTCTGCCAGGACTGGTGATGGGAAACAGAAGGCAAATCCAAGAACTATTTGGGAGATTGGACCAGTGGGGCTAGTTGGTTAAATGGATTTGGGGTAGGGAAGAGTGAGGAGTCAAAGATGGCATTGAGGACTCCAGCTTGAGCCGCCCCCAAAATAGTGATATGGTAAATTAGAACAGGAGTGGATTTGAGGAGAATGAGCTCAGATTTGGACATGTTGAATTTTATATGCCTGTGAGGTACCCTGCAGGCCTCCTGGAGGCAACAGGAGCTTAAATCTGCAGTTGGATGAATCTAGAGCTGGAACTGAAGACCACATTGTCAGGTAGTGGAGTAGACAAAAGAACCATTGGAGATGGGGCCAAGTGAGGGAAAAGGGAGGGTGACCAAGGGTAGAACCCTGGAGGATAGGCAGAACAAGAACAAGAGGAAGGGTCAAGGGATTTTAAAATAGGCAAGAAGGTCTGAGGGGAAGCTGAAAGTCAAAAGAGGAAAAACTTCAGGGTGGAGATTTGCCACTACTTGTTATGAAACATAGTAGACACTCAATAAATGTGTATTGAACAAATAAATATGGTCAGTAACTATCAAGTTTCCAATTTGACTTTAAAGCAAACTGTTATGTTTGTGTTCATTTATACTCTAGTGGTTATGACTGTTGGCTTTAGAGTCAAATGGGAAGTGGGCTAGAGCTCAGTTCTGCCACTTTCCAGTTGGGTGGTCTTGTAAAGGGCACACAGCCCCAAATGAAGATACTAGTACCCAGCTCATTAAATTGATTATCAGAGGACAGTGGCTAAAAATCTGGTATAACCACAGAATGGAATGCTAGGAGCAGCTAAAAAGAATGAAGTTGATTTTTAGGAACTGATGCGGAAAAAATTCTCTGATATTGAAGCATTTTCATAATGAGCAATTTACAAAACCACTTCAATACTCCAGGGATACAGATCTGTCTATAAATCAATAGGGAGTTCTGGGAGAATATACACCAATGCAATAATAGCAATAACTCTGGGGAGGGGACAGAGGTTGGAGGGTCATATGGGTTTGAATACTTCCTATAGGTTTATTTTTTTTTTTTTTTAAGTAGGCTCAGCGACTAGGAAGGAGCCCAACATGGGCTCGAACTTATGACCCTGAGAATGAGACCTGAGCTGAGATCAAGAGTCAGATACTTAACCAACTGAGCCATCCAGGCACCTCTATAAGTAATTTTTTTTATGACAAATGTCTTCAACCACTACTTGTATAATCACAAATTAATTCACTTTTTTAAAAAAGATTTTATTTATTTCTTAGAGTGTGAGAAGGAGAGCACAAGCAGCGGGGAGGAGTAGAGGGAGAAGCAGACTCACTGCTGTGCAGCAAGCCTGATGCGGGGCTCCATCCCAGGATCTTGGGACCATGACCTGAGCTAAAGGTAGATGCTTAACCAACTGAGCCACCCACACACCCAAATTATTTCACTTTCAAAATACATGTACCAATAATCTACCTGCTAGTGCTATAGCAAAGCATTAAATGAGACAATGACCATAAAACTCATTTCCTGGCACAAAGAAGCTCTCGTTACACAGACTACAGACAGTATACCTGGTAAGGACTCCTGGGAAAGGCAAGAGGATATTTCTGATATTTCTGAGCACTGACTATGAGCCTTGCACTTTCTTTCCATGACATATCCTACAAGGGAGTTGCTTTGTGTGGCCTTGGGCTACTTAGTTATTTAACCCCTCTCTGCTTTAGCATCCTCATCCACGAAATGAGAATAATAACAGAATCTGTTTTATAGGCTGTTGGAACAATTCATGCATGAATACACATCAGGCTCTCTGAATAGTGCTCGCTATTAACATCATTGTCCTCCTCCTTATATTTTAGCTGAGAAGACAGATATTCGAAAGATGAGGTGGTTTAACCAAGTTCCCACAGCTAGGAAATGTCTGAGCTGGAATGTTAACACAGATCTACGGAAGAGTTTCCCTACTGTACCATGCGGGCAGTCCCTCCCCTACTCTACGTGGGGGTATGAAAAAGCCAAACACAGAACTCAACCGACACCAGGGGCCTGGGGCGAGGAGAGGAATGGAGAGTTGTTGTTTAAGAGGTATGGGGTTTTAGTTTTGCAAGATGAAAAGAACTCTAGAGATGGATAGTGGGGATGTTTGCAGTACAATGTGAATGTACTTATTGCCACAGAATTACATACTTAAAATGATAAATTTTTGTCATGTGTATTTTGGCCACTATTTAAACAAATAAATAGCAAACAAACAAATAAATAAAGCTAAATATGGAATAAATTTGCCTTAAGACTGCCAACGTAGCAGCTGGGGCCACAGCCAAAGGCTCTTCAAGGGCTTGGAGCACTCAGAGCCTCTGGCCATGGCCTTCCCCACACCTGATCTGAATTCCTCCCCGGTCCGCACTAAGCATTCATCTCTGCATAGACCCCAGAGCAGCTTCCTATCATTCCACTCAGCCCTCTCGGTTTGGTCCCAGTCCAGTGGAGCAGGCTGTATGCTAGCCTCAACTGTGCGTCTGGGGTCCTGCCCCCAGGAACCAGGGCACCTGCTCTTCTCTCTGGCGCCCCCTCCTCAATGTCAGACCCTGCTCAGAAGTCACCTGTCTTCTAGAGGTGCTGCGCCATGCCCAAGCCTGCAGCCAGGGCACGGCAACATGGCCACATTTCCCAGCTGGCCCAACACATGGCCCAGCAGCTTCATTTGTGCTCCAGCCAGTGAACCACAGAGCCCACTCAGCATGCAGACTGCATTCTGCTTAGCTCTCAGTGAAGAAGACACATCTAAGTAAACGGCTCAGAGCTTTTGGGTTTTGGTTTTTGCTGAAGGATCCGCAATGAAATATTAATGTCAAGACCGCCCCTCCGAACAATACCAAGTGATACCTGCCATCCCGATAGCAGGCACGTTCAGTGTGCTCCGTTCCAGAGCATGACAACAGGGACGATCTCTAGAGGACCCTGCCCCAGAGGAACAGGGTGCTTGTGCATTGATCTACTCTGACATTGTTCCCCTGCACACGGGCTCATGCATTAGTCATTACCCGGTGGGAATGTCTCGGCAACCCTTCCTCAGTCCCCAAGTTCTTTCAGAAATGTGCGTCATAGGGAGTCTGTTCCTTCCCATCCTACCGGTGGCACTGCCTGACCAACACGGCCCAGGTCTCCAACCTGTGAGGCTTTGCTAAGGATGTTCATTGAATGAAAACCCTTGCTGAGGCTCCCAGCCCCGGTTCCAGTATGCGGCAGGTCAGGTCTCCGCCCCAGAAACCTGCCATTTCTCTAGCGTCACTCCGGTCAAGAGGGCCTGAAGTCCGCACGTTGCGCCGGCCTCTCCGCCCCCGGTTTCTTCATCACTTTCAGCGTTTACTCTGTGCCAGGCACGGCATTGAGCACCGGAGGTGACCATCGCTGTGCTCCTGGAGCTTCCCAGTAGCGGGGGGACAGGCAGCCCCCTACACACAAAAATGACAAATTGCAATAAGAGCTAAGACAAAAAAAAAAAAAAAAAAAAAGTCCTGGATGCCGTCAGACATAACGCAGAGGCAGCGGTGGCAAAAAAAAATGGGATGGAAATGGGGCGGAATGCAGGGAAAGCCGCTCTGTGCAAACGACGTCTATGAGCATCCTGGAGGGCGGCTGCTTCCACCTCCCTTCGCCCCCAGGTTCACAGGCACGCAGAGGCGCGCACACACAGGCACACGGACGTCCAGACTCACACAGAGCCGCGCAGACACGCTCAGACACGCGCGCACGCACTACGCAGGGGCAGGCACATGCGCACAACGCCCCGTGACCTTTCAGCACCGCTCCCAGGAGGCCATCCCAGGTGACTCTTCCCGGACGGCGCACCTGTGAAAGGATTCGGGACTGAGACCACGTGAAGAAGATATTCCCACCGCCCTCAGCGCGGTGCTCTGCAAATGGCCTTGCACCCAGCGGCAGGACGGCTCTCGGCTGGTTTACCTCGGCCTCTCTGTTCCTCGCTTGGCGTCGTTTGCTGAGGCCAGCACTCCAGTCTCTCTGAATATGTGACATCTGCACAGTCCAGTTTCCAGGCATCAGCCCATCCCTAAAGTATCAGCTCAAGTGAGTCCTGTAGCATCTGCTAGTTCTGAAGCTTTGACAGTTATTTGCATATTCCCAGGCTGGGCAGAGAGGAGTTCAGGGAAATGTGAAAGTCAGGAGGACATTTTGATTGGACGGCAATTTTTATTTTTTATTTATTTACTTTTTTAACACGAGAGGGCTTTGTAAAAAAAAAAAAAATGAGACTACTGAATAATCAGTGATCTCATGTTTTAAAATTGGCAGATTACATAGTAATATATTTAAACGCCTCCAGTCGTTGGCTCCCCAGAATCTCGGCGGAGGGAAGGGCAGAGTGGCAGTGAGTGACTTCACCTGCCCTGAGAGAGAACCCAGAATTACTCCAGCCCCCCCCCCGCCCCATTCTCACCAGCACCTCGTCCAAAAGCAGTAGTCAAATCTCAAATCTGGGAGAGGCATGAAGAAAGCTGTCTGGCATCTCTTTTAGCAAGCAGTGGGAAAGCCCAGGGATATCCTTGGTGTTCTGCATTGCGGTTTCCCTCAGCTCCTCCACGGGTTCCACAAAAAGAAATACGGGCTACCATCCTCTGATGGTGGCCTTTGAAAGAACTGACCCTGAACACAGTGGGTCACAATTCAGAGGCTGCTGGTAGAGTCAGCTCTGGCAGACCCACAAAGTTTGCCAGGAAAATCAATACGAAGCTGACAGATCAAAAGTGAGTCATGGCAGCTTGCCTCTTAGGAAATGGTTAGATTGGTGTCTGACTGATAACACCTCAGTGCTTTTCATAGTAGGTCTGAAAATAGCTCAGAATTCTTTAAATGTCTGGAGATGTAGGCGACAAAAAGAGTTTTGAGTGGAAAAAACCTCCTGGAGAACCCCAATTCTGTTTCCACCATGTTCCCCCGTCTGCCTTGCCTCATACCATATCCCTGGGTGTCCGGGGATGACTCAGTGCTGAACAGGCCCACACAGCTCTTTGGGAGACCGTGAGTCTAGGACTCAGGATTGGCCGTCCTAGACAGGGAGTGAGCTTGGTCATTCAACATTCAAGCCCTTTGTACTGCCAACTCTTGTGTCCCTTGTTACAAATCTCTATGTCCCCATCACCTGCCACTCATTGCTCCCTTGAAATACCATTCTTTCTTAAAGGAGTGCTTTTCTCTGTCCTCGAGCCTAACTGGGCCCATCAGGTTTTTCACTCCCTCAGCTGTAACTCTTTATATCAGTGGTGCTTATGTCTTTAATATAAGCAACAGTTGTAGCCAGAGGAGTCACCAGGAGGTCTAAGATAGAGGAAGGGAAAGAGGAGCCTGGTGGAGGGTTGCAGGGAAGGATGGATTGGGGGGCAGAGAGCCTGGACATGTGTCTGTTGGAAATGACCAAAGCATGCATTAACAATGACGTGGGGTGGGAGGCTTTAGAGTGAGTACAAAGGGACCAATGCACAAGATGCAGGGAAGGAAGGAGTAACGAAACCTGGTGCCCACTAGACAGAGGCATGAGGGGGAGGGGGAGGACTGTCGAGGGTATCCCTGAGCCAGTGTTGCTCCGGGAGGGTTCTGAACACCACTTGCATCAAAATCACCTGGGAGCATTGTAAGATTACGAATTCCTGGGGACCCAACCCCAAGAGTCTGATTTGACGGAGTGATGCCCAGAAATCTACTTTGTTGAAACCTCCCCAGATGATTCCAATGCACAATAAAGTGGCTGTAAAGGGCTGTAAACAATGCCTTTTACATTTCCTTCCCTTCCATCTACTATGGTACTTGGCAATTAGTCAGGTGTCAAGAAATGACTGCTATGGTGAGAAAAAGTCTAAGTAAGTGGAGAGGACTGGAGGATGACTAAAATTCCAACCTGGGTGGCTGAAAGCACCATGTCTCCATGGCCAGATGTGAGGGGGCAGGTGGAAGGAAGAGCGAGCTTGTGTGATGGTGAGAAGTCCGGTTTCAGACAGGGTGACACCCAAATGTGGGGGCAGCAGGCCTGGGGCTCAGAAGTGATGCAGGGTCGGGCATGGAGACGTGCAAGACATGTGCACACTAGTGGAGGGTGCTGCTTGGCTCAGGTGTGCTAAGGTCAGAGCTCTGGGGGAAATGCAGGACGAGGGTCAGAAGGAGGACCAAGACCCAGTGGGAATGGGAGAGGGAGAAGCAGAGCCCTTGGGAGAACCAGCTATTAGCAGTATCCAAAAAGTAACAGAGGAGGGAGTACAAAGAACTTAGAGGTTGGCCTATGGGGACAGAATCTGGATGGAAGAGCCTGAGAGCTGAGGAAAGGGCCACCAAATTTAACTATCAGGAAAGCACTGGTGATCTTTAAAAGAGCAGTTTGGAGAGAGTGGGAGGAACAGACACCGATCACAGGGATAAAACAAGGAGAGGAATGAAGAGGACAGCTGAGGCTGGTAGCAGAGATCAGCCACTGAGAGTATCTCCGGGGAAAGGGGAAACTAGGAGGGCAGCTAGAAGAGGAGCACAGAGGAAAGCAAGGTAGGGGGCTTCACTCATCCCTGTGGCAGGTCTGGTGCAGGAACCTTCCTTTCTTCTGTTCTTCTCACTACCCTTCCTGGGCTGTCTCACGCACAGCCTCAACCTCCACCTCTCAGTGAAGGAGTCCTGTCCCAGGCTCCCCTTGGGAACCACCCCCCACCCCTGACCTTCCACCTCCACCCCATCTGTGCGAGACACAGGCACTCAGGCAACACCTATCAACCTCAGGGACAGATCCAAGGATTCCTATCTCTCCTGGTGGCACCACCATCACCAACCAAGCCAGACACCCAGCTATCTCACCCTCCCTCTCCCTCATCCCCACATCCTGTCCCTGACCTTGACCACATCCACCCTGGCAACCCACTCTGCCCCTTCCTGTCCAGCCCACTCCCTTCATGTCTGACCTCAAATAGGTCTCCTGGCCCCCTCCATACCTCCCAGCTGCTGTCAGAGTCATGTTCTGACAACACTGATTCGGTCAGACGTCCCACCCCAGTGACTGAAGAATGAAGCTCAAGCTCCTTTCGGGGAGGTGGGGGGTTTGCTTGAGACTGGTTTGCACCACACTTCTATTTAGCTGCTCTGGCTTCCAAGTTCACCACCGTGCTGGCCGCATGTGGCAGGGAGCTTTCTTCCTTCCCCTTCCCCCATCTCTCCATCTCAGACTCCCTTGGCCACCTCTGTCTGGCCAGCGCCTGGCACTCTTTCCATCCGCACCCCAGAAGTCCCACCTTCAGAAGGATACATTTACTGCTCCCTTCCTTGTCTACTCACTCCCTTCACTCCCCTTCACTCAATAGGCTTTTTGTAGCTTCCAGGTCTCTGTTTTACCAGACCATGCACCCCTTTGATGGAAGCATCAAGTAGACAGGGGTGGGACTGGACTCCAGCGTAGGTCACTCTCAGGAGGCCACTGGTGGGCTAAGAACAGACTACTTTGAATGGGAATAAAATGAACTCAAGGGAAGGCCTACAGTTACTTCATCAAGCTTAGCTTCTCCTATTCTCCCCTTCTTCGGTCTGCTCTTTCCTTTCAGTCTTCTGTCTTTTCTTTCCTTCGCTTTCTCCTTCAATACCCCCTTGTGTTTTTCCTCTTTTTTTTTTTTTCTGGTTTCTTTCTACTCCTTCTTCCTTCTGTGGGAGCTTATACCAGCTCCAAGGACGCCTGCTCCTTTTCCTCTGTTGTATCTCTTTCCCCTGGGCCACATCTTTGAGGCATTTGTATCTATGTCCAACTAAAAGCATCGGCTTGTCACCCAAACACAATAATTTGCTTTGGAGAATTTAGCCAGGTGGATAAGATTGACAAATGAGGTCACAGAAGGAAGAAAACCTTGCCGATTTGCAGACCTACACTATCAATTGGCTGTAAAACCCAGACAAGGTCCTTGGGTAGAAATGCTAGTTAAGAGTCCTCCTAAAAATAAGAGGAGATAATAAGCATGTAAGCACAGTATTTAAGCTCTGCCCCCAAGAGGAGGTGTTTGTTTGCAAGGCAGGGGCACCTGGGTGGTTCAGTGGGTTAAAGCCTCTGCTTTTGGCTCAGGTCATGATCCCAGGGTCCTGGGATTGAGCCCCACACTGGGCTCTCTGCTCAGCAGGGGGCCTGCTCCCCCTGCCCTGCCTGCTTCTCTGCCTACTCGTGATCTCTGTCAAATAAATAAATGAATAAATAAATAAATAGTCTTTAAAAAAAAAAAAGATGCAAGGTATCCTGGCCCCAGAGTATGCCTGAACACACCCATTTCTACCCCTGCGGGAGGGGAGACGTGCACTCCACCCCACGTGGTGGGGATGCAGAGGCTCTGGGGACCTCCAGCATCTTCTCAGTGCTGTTCGCGGGTCCCACAGCCCCTCCCTCAGCCCCTGGGAGACGGGAGGCAGGTTCACACAGCCTGTTGCCCACCATTCTGCCACTGCTCCTCAGCAAGAATTAAATGTGGGGTAGGGGTGATCTATCGGCCCTAGTTCCCCGCAGGGGGCCTAGGGCCCCTTAGTAACAGGGTAGAGGATCCACCCTGTTTCACAAAAGAAACACACATAAGTGGCCAAGAGTCCTGAAGCCAAATGCGATCAATGTGATTTTCCTCTGTGTCCAGTGATTTTTTTTAATAACAGGAATTTGGATTAGGCGTACAAACAGTTTCAAGCCCAAAGGAGACACTTGTCAGTTGTGTTAAAACTCCAGTCACCTGACACAGACACCAGTCCAAACATCTCTCTGGTGTCCTTGTCCCTGGAAGTGTTGTCTATCATGGTTGACTACTGAAGGGATAAATGAAAGAGAGAAATGAAATCGTCTGCTGTGCTTCAGGCTATCAGGACCTGCTCACTGCTCTACTAGGGATGCAGGGGGGCCTGCAGAAATTATGTTTTTGCATTGAGATGGAGAACTGGCCAGGCTTTAAGGATGATCTAATCCAACCCTCTCGCTTTACAGCAAGGAGGAGGGGGGCGGTGTGAGGCTCAGAGAGGCCAAATGATGTGTGTAAAATCACAGAATTGAAGGCAAAACTGTGAGTAGAGCTCACTGACTTCCCTACAGATATGGCCTTTGTAATAGCTCATGGTCTAATCCTGGTTCCGTGTATCCCCCAGCAGTCTTCACACCAAAACAGCCAGAGCACTCAGCGGACCCCAGACCCAAGTTACCCTCAGGGAGGTACCACTGCAGTGGGGACAATGGCACCTGGAGGGGGTGCGTTGGCATTGGCGGGCCCCATCAGTGGTGCTGAGCAAGGCAGTGTGGAAGGGAAAATCCTGCAAGGGCTGTCTGTTCCACGAGGGTTCCAAGAATAAATGACCATTCTTTCTACAAAGCAGGCTGGAGGCTCTAGATCCTGGCGAACGATGGCCACCTCTATACACCAGCAAAGAATAAATAACAGCTCTTCCTTCCCAATAAATGCTCAAAAAGCCCAGTCTTTCCCCAGAACTCCGGTCCCCAGTGCTGCACACCCTTGTTGTGTTTGCCACTCCATACGTAATTGAAGTGCCTTAAGGACACATAAGTAATCTTTTTCTATTTAATCTTCGAGGCTGGAGTCCTGAGTGGGTCACTGTTCCTCCTCATCCCCGAGTCGAGCCGTGGAGACCGCCAGGGTAGCCACCAGACATAATGGTTCAGCAGGGCCCATGTCAATGCTTGCACAGTAGTGTGTTAATGAGTGTTGAAACTGACATCGCAAATACAGAGTTCTCAATTTTGCAAATTACAACTCTGTAACAAGTCATGCTGTTAAAACATATAAGAAATACCAGTTAAGCCTTCAAGTAGATAACACACAGCCTGTACAGATCACTGCTATCCCAAAGTGCAGAACAAATCATTTTCTTGGAAATGAGGCGAGAATTAGCAGGTAGTTCAATTATCTGAGTACTAAGAGAAGTAGAAATAACAGATCCAAATGTTAAATACCAATTACTACCTTAGGAGCTACGAATCAGCTCAGCATTACAACACACCCCTCCTCAGGAGCAAACCCGGGAAATGAGGGCATTTGGGCAGAAAACACAAATATATAACCAATGTCCATGCATTAAAGACACAGGGTCACTTCCAACTGGCACTTTTGAAATGCTCCTCACGTATGTTGTCAGAAGGGCCTGGTCTGTACACGTGTCCCAGTGGCATTGAAAATAACAACCTTTCAATGCTGGGAGTGAAGGGGCTCTGAAGCCACAGCTGGAAGTAAATGATCTGAAGCTTCTATTGTGTCCCCCTAAAGGAGGTTTATGGGTCACTCTGACAGCCTGATGGCCAAAGACGTCACCTCATAATTGTATTCTTAACTCCAGAAACAGAGTATAAAATTAACCTGATCCTCCCTGACTAGTTTCAGAGACCAGAAGACACTGCCACATAAGATGTCACCTGGACAGAGCCCAACGGAGAGCTTGGGAACTACATACCTTGATGGTACTTTGAAGGAAAGGAAGGTTATTCCTCCCTAGGCCACTTTCAGGCACCATCCTTTGTGGGAATTAACTCCAGGGTTCAAGCCAGCTGGGTTGTTCTCTCTCCCTCTGATCTGAAACCACCACTTGGAGAAGTCGATGCTATTAGCAACTTCTCACTCTCAGAAGTGACCAAAGTTTATATTGTATACAAGTGTATAAATATGTACAAGAGATGTTAAAAAGACAGTCTCTAAAGCACTTTGGGATTCCCCCAATGAAAGGCACCAAATAAATGCAAGTCATTACTAAAATGGAAAGTCAAGTTTTCTAGCTTTCGCATTGGCGAAGAGTAACCACTAGGGGTTATCTCTTTTTTTGGTGGTAAAACCTGCCTGTTGAGAAAAATACTCATCAGAATGACTGAGTTATTCTGCCTCCTCCCTTTGTTTAGCTTATCACAAACTACCATGCTCAGTGACCCGAGAACCCTGATCCTTGCCAAACTGAACATTCCCCACAAGTTTGTACCCTCGTTGGCCCATAGTGCAGCTGGAGATAATCTCATAAATTCTCTGTCATCCAGTGCTGGAAACATGAGCTAAATCTAGGGCTCCATTCTAAAATGGGGAAAATTCTAAAAAACAAATTCTAAAAAACAACCCTGCTCTTCTGACTGGCAGCCAGTTGCCCCCACGTCATCTCACCTTTCCTGATTCATCTACAAAGAGATGTGGATGGTAGACCACCGGGCACTGGGAGAGGCCACCTCCCTGCCCCCACCCCCATGAAGCTCCAGTCTCATGGAAGAATTTAACCTGGAGACTCAAGGGTGTAAGGGACCAGTGCGTTCCTCCAACCAATTGCCCACTCTGTAGAAGCCACAGCAACTGTAAGTAACAAAGCCTTCTGACAAGACCCTGAGGTATATGTTTCCGTCTACCAGCATAGACACAAAATAGACCTCTGTAGAGAAGGCCCAAACCTTGGATAAAAAGCCTGCCTAACGCCTCACCTAGACCCCTGGATTCAGCACCCTTTCCAAAGCCCAAACAATCATGGAAGCCAATTGACAATCCACCCGATTACCTGGAGAAGTACGTTACGAAGGGCCCCGGGTTCTGTTCACCATATTGTGGGCTAGTTTGACTGAAGAAGAGGAGAGAGGGCATTGTGGAGAAGGAAAGGGTTCTCAACATTCAACCCAAGTTTGCAAATATAAAAATGTAAAAGTCTTTTAAGGAGCAGGAAGCTTTTCAAGAAGTTTGTGATTGACAACATTTTGCAAAGTAACAGTGTTGTGTTTTACAACTCCCTCCTTGCTTCTGGCCTCAACCCACCCTCTCCCGACAAAAGGTCATTGAAGTGGAAGTAAGGGCTGCAGTATTTCCACCCCGGAAGCCACTCAGACGTCACTCATGCATGTCTCTGTTTTGAGCACACACTTCCACACTGCCGGGTTTCCATGTCATACCAGGAACTCCAGGGCAATGAGAGCATCATATATAACCCACTGTATCCTAGAAGCAAAATGATCCAGGTAAATTCTGCTGGGAAAGAAAGGGGCTCTCATTTTATGAGCTTCCAGAGCCAGCAACAGTTTCTAAGCTACTGCTCTTGCTAGCAACACAGTAATGTTTGCTTCCAGGAGAGAAGACAACAGTAAACCTCTGTTGAGTTGAGAAAGACAACAGGACCTTATTTCTAAACATCTTAAAAAATAAATATTGCAAAAACATGCTTATATCTAAGACACAGCAAAGTTTCATCAAATGGCCTAGACCAGGAACCTCAGCCAGAAATAAATATCTCTTTGACCTCCCTTGGAAAGATGAAGGCCAGGCTTTGAAAGGTCTTCAGGAATTCCAAGATTTGGCCTACATGTAGCTGAAGGCCTGTCCCTAATGCTTCTCTTCTTAGGGGAAAAAAAAAATTCAATCATCACTACATGTTTAACAGAGTAACATTCTCTAAAGGCGACATTTACAAGATGAACATTAGCGTACATCATTCTAAAGGTGAACCGGGGTACCCATGCAAGCCACATTGCTACAGATAATTTGTAAAAACAACTCACGGACTTGCATCAGTCCCGAGTGCTCCACTTTGGATTTTTTGTTTTGGTAACAACACTAAATGAAAGCAATGGATAAAGAACTGAGATTTTGTTTTCGTATGACTGAGCAAAATCTCATCACAGCCTTGCCAACCCCTCGGATGGGTTTCTACCAGACAGACCTGTGGGGGCTTTTGGGACAGAACTCACACGACAACCTCAGAAACAAGAGCACAGACAACTCACAAGACAGTACTGGGCCACAAGCACTAGAGTAGAGCACAGGATACACAGAAAAATTAGCATTCTGGGTGGTACTCATCTGGCAGAAAGGGGAACATTTTTATGCCCACGAAGCAAAGACCAGTGAGTATCATTTCACAGAAGGGTGCAAAGGCATGATGTCTAATGCAGCACCCTCTAAAAAAGATTCTAAATGCTGGAGAAGCAACCTGGGGTGCATAGCCCATGCATCTCTCCCCTGTGGGGCTGGGCCTACTCCTTATGGCATAACCCTAAGGTGCCCGAACTGTGTCGGAGGCACAAGAATCAACCCGGCAGTGTGGGTTTGAGGGTGACAAGTCCTCTCGGCTAATGTAGGGAATCGTTTAAACTTAGTTCACTTGGTGAGCTCCTGCTCATGTTTGTCAGGCTTGCCATGAGGGATTTAACTTTATGGGCATAGTAGTCCCTTAAATTGACGGAAGGGACCTCCTTCATTCCATCTCCAAAGTCACAGCTGCGCATGGCACTCTCCAGTTGCTTTTGGCGCCGGTAAAAGTGGGAGAACTTATTGAAGATTAAGGTGATGGGCAGTACCACCACTAGGATACCAGCCAGGATGCAGGCAGAGGCGGTCAGCTTCCCCGCCGTAGTTCCCGGGACCACATCCCCATATCCCACAGTGGTCATGCTGACGGTGGCCCACCACCAGCAGGCAGGGATGGTGGTCAGGCCCTCGTTCTCCTCCTTTTCAATGGTGTAGGCCACGACGGAGAAGATGGAAATCCCCACAGAGAGATAGAGCAAAAGCAGCCCGACTTCTTTGTAGCTGTATTTTAGGGTGGCCCCCAGGGAGCGGAGGCCAGTGGAGTGTCTAGCCAGCTTTAAGATGCGGAAAATCCGCATCAGCCTCAGGACCTGGGCCACCCTGCCCAAGTTGGCCAAGGTAGGTGTGCTCTCCACCACCAGGTTCACCACCAAAGTGATGTAAAAGGGGACGATGGACATGAGGTCAATAAGGTTGAGTGCATTCTTAAAAAATTTGAGGAAGTCAGGGGCCACAGCAAACCTGGCCACCAGCTCAAATGTGAACCAGGCGATACCAAAGTGCTCCACAATTTCGAACCTGGGGTCCTCCCCCTGGTTGCCGTGGCTGTCAGGTATCTGGAAATCCGGCAGGCTATTCAGGCACATGGTGATGATGGACCCCAACACCACCAGGATGGACAAGATGCTGAAGACCCTGCTCAAGACCGAGTAGCCAGGGTTGTCCAGCGCCAGCCACAGCTGCCTGCGGAAGTTGCCCAGCGGCTGCCCATCGAACTTGGAGGCGTCGTTGTAGAACGCCAGGATCTCATCAAAGGAGGAAGTGGTGCTTTCTTGGTCACTCTGCTCGTCCCACTTCTCCTGCTCCGGCTCCACTTTGCGGCCATGGTAGCTGTAGCTACAGCAGGAGTCAATGAAGAACTCGTTTATGCCCCAGTACTCGATCTCCTGGCTGAAGGAGAAGACACACAGCTCGGCCATGACGTGAAGCTTGCCCGTGTGGTAGAAATGAAGCACATAGGGGAAGAGCTCGGGGTTGCGGTCAAAGTAGAACTCACGCTGGACATCGTCGTAGTCATCGCAGAGCTCCAGAATGGCCTCGCGCGAGTGGCAGAGGAGCAGCCGGCCCAGGCGAGTCTCAGGGAAGCGCAGCAGGGTGTGTGAGCGCAGCCGCCTCTTGAAGCCTCCTACATTGATGCGGATCTCTCCGTCTTCGACGTTGGCCTCAGACACGTCCCACAGACTCTGGCGGGTCATGCTGGAGACGCCCGAACGCCCGTGCCGCGCGGGGGCGCTACACCTGCAGGAGGAGGAAACCACGTCTTGTGAGCGCCGAGCGCCCGCAGCCGGGGCGCCCCTTTCTTTTCTCCCCACCCGTCTCTGGCCAGCCCCAGTCCTCCCCAGGCGGGTCTCTAGGGTCTGAGGGCGCTGGGATAGGGGGAAGGTTCCATGGGGTTTGGCCCCTTCCCAAAAAAGGTTAGGGAGGAGAGGGTATATTTTCAGTAGCATGGCCGCGCCTCCACACCCCCCCCGGGGGGGTGGTCCTGTCGATCGCTTTACGCTTGCGGGGGTCGCGCCCCCACCCCCCGCCTCTGAGAGCCCAGTGGGGCTGAGAGCTGACCTTGCCCGTAGGCGGGCGGAGGAGACGCCCCCGCCCGCTCGCCGCAGACATGCGGGACTGTACCTGGGATGCGCACGGGCAGGGCTGGGCCGAGGTGGGGGGCGCGCAGCTTCGGGAGGGGGGGCGGGGAAATTCACCGCTCGTGTTTGTAAACCCGGCCTCTGGGTAGGGGGCCAGCCTGGCGTCCCCTGCGTCCAGCACTCAAGACTGGAGCCCCCTCGCCCCCCGCCCCGGGCCTCCCCGCCCGCCTGGCGCGGTGCCCCGGAGCCGCGTGCGCCGCGCCTTACCCGGCGGAGCTGCCAGGGCTCGCCCTGCGCGTTCTGGAAGCGCTTACCTGCGAGCACGGGGGCCCGCGGCCGAGGCCGGCGGGAAACTTCCCCGACCTGCTTGTTAGCATCGCTGCGGACGCCGCTGCTAGCTGGCTGTGCGTGTGCGCGCGGGTGCGAGTGTGTGTGCGCCTGTGTGTGCGCCCGGCGGATCGGCGGGCGGGGTCCGCCAAGCGTCTCCTCCTGTCTCCGGCCGGAGATGCCGCCGCCGCCGCCCGCAGTTGCGGGAGGCTCACAGGTGGCTGCGTGGCCCCGCCGCTTGCAGAGCCCCCTTCTTTCGATCCGCATGCCCTCAGCCCCCGAGAGAGACAACAGCCCGCGCCGCAGGCGCCCGCGGGAGCCGGAGCGGGAGCGGAGCCGGTGCGCCTCGACTTGGCCCTGCGCTGGGGCGCAGCGCCGTGGTGCTGAAAGGACAGCTCCACGCGCCCCAGCACCCGGCGCGGCCGCCGCCCCAGACTCGGGAGATGCAGCTGCCGCCGCGTCGGCTTCGCGACTCTCCTCGGGCGCGTCACCGCGACCCCTCTGCGCCCCCGGCTTGATACATGGCCGGCACCTTTCCCATCCCTCGGTGACAGCTGTTATTGCCATGCTCCCTCCTCCCAGGGTGCAGGCAGGGGACTGCCTACGGTGACCTTTTCCCACTGGGTGCCGGGCGGGCGAGAGTCTAGCTGGGGAAGGAGGGGCCGCTTGCATGAGTCTGGGGGAAGGGCAGGGCTCGAGGAACCCCGGCTTTCCCCTTTTGGGGACCTGAGACAAAGTTTCCTGAAGCTGGGGGTGGGCGTTGGGGAAAGGCAGTGGGAGGCAAGGGAAGGAAAGGGGCAGGGAAGCCTGAGGTCAGCTCATCTCAGCTTGCCAGGGGTGGCATCGCAGGCACCACTCCTGGGAGGGAGTCAAGGAGTTCTTTGGGGGAATTCTGTATGGGCACCGTGTGTGTAGTGTACAGGCTGGTGTGATGTGCAGGCTTTAGAGGATGATTGTGAGCTATGTGTGTGTGTAGTCCAAGGACAGTAGGACTTTTTAGTGTCTGCATGTGTAGCGTTGATAAAAATGGAACCTCTGAAGGGTGAGGAGGTGTGTACAGTACGTCAGAACAGGAGAACCTAGGGCATGTCAGTGATGCCTGTTACAACTGGTGACTGTATGCAGCGGGCTGTGTGCAGTGTAGTATTCAGTGGCACTGAGACGGGATCTGTGTGTGATAAAATGAGCACTGTGTGCCTGTGGACACGGTGGGGATCGTGCAGGTGTGGATCTGGTGGAGATGTGCTCAGTATCTGTGTCCGCATTCCCTAGGAGACTTGTGGCCCAAATCTGATGTCTTGGTCTTCAAAGATTGCTCCTTAAATCACTCCCTGTTGGGCCTGAGTTGAGACATCAACCCGTAGTCTCTGGGGAGCCCCCTCCCCTTGGTCTTTCAGCCCTTTTCATAGACCCCATTTGCAAAGATTGGAGCACCATGTGACTTAGCAGGGAGCTAGTGGGCTACAGGCCTGGGTCAGAAGTACTGGAGAAAGTCCTCGTGGTGTGGCTCTGGACCCACAGGAAAACCAGTCCAGCAACAGGGGAAAGCACATCCTCTCTGTATGTGAGCCTGGCCATGCTGTCCCATCTAGACAAGTGCTCTGGGAAGCGCCGGTGCTTTGCGGCTCCCTGGATGGCCTGGGGAAGCCCCCTGATCTGGCTTTATATGGGGGTTCCTGAATCCAAGCCTGCCTTCCCTTACAGGAGACTGTCCTTGTGCCAGCCTCGCTGGCCTCCGGGTACGCATGCGGGGGGTAGGGGGGCTGTGTGCAGTGTGGGGCCTGCTGAGAGGGTCCCCTGGCCATGTCCCTGCACGATCTGCAAGTGCAAGGAGTTCCAGGGAGGCCAGCACTTGTGTGTGTGTGTGTGGGGGGGATATGGGGGTGAGGGCCTCATGAGCGTCCTTTCTCTTGTGTCTGATGCATTTAAAAGAGGGGTGTGTGTGTGTGTGTGTGTGTGTGTGTATGGGGGAGAGAGAGAGAGAGAATCTGGTATTTGTCCCCTTTGTCTCCATCTCTGTTTCTGTTGAGGTCTGCGCGTTTGGAGCATACACACCTCATATGACCCCCCTCCCCCATCTAGGTCTGTTGGATCTATTCTTTGAAGTCTGTGGCTTCCTCCACACCTGGCTAACTTACAGTCTGGAGGCCTCTGGGTCTCCTTTATCCCCATTGGAGTGCTGCTGAGAGTGTGCTGAGGGTGTGTGTGTGTGTGTGTGTGTGTGTAAGGACATCTGTGATTGCTGTGCTGCTGCCTCTTTTAATCTTCTTTCACCCCCTCCCACACCTTGGGGACAGTGGTGGCTATGAGATCTCCCTGCTGCAGGTGTCCTTCACAGTAGCACCTGTGGGCTGGCTCTGTGTGCTCTGTGGCTTGCTCTAACCCTTGGCTCCCATCCCCACTGGGTGCTGCCTGTCTTCTGGCCACCCCGAAGCTCACAGCCCCCCTTCTGCTCCACCACCACATGTCTGTGTGGTTTCTGCTGCATGGCCACTGTTCCCAGCCACTCCCATTCCCTTGGTCTCGCTACTGACTCTCCCTGGTTTAGCTTAGTGTTTAAATCACCTTCTCTTGTCGAATTAGGAGGTCCCCTCTCTCCGGAGAAAGGCTTGAGTTTGGTAACTCTGGGGTTCTCTTCCCTCCCCTGCTTTATTTATCTGCCTGCCTCCTCCTGTTCCTGTCTGTTTTTGTTCTTGCTCATTCCTTCTTCCTTTATGTTCATGGGAGATTTCACTCCATGGGCCCATGAAGTGAGAGTCCCCTCTGCATTCTTTTTCTCTTTGTTTCTCCCACACCCACCACCACCCTACCTGTGCTCTGCCCAGGCCCATTGGCTTTCACTCATCTTGGTTCTGTACCCGACTCCTGCCTGCCCCCCTCCTCCTTCCTCCTTCCCATTCCCCTTCATTTCCTCCCTCTCCGCCACTCTCTTGTCCACTTCCTCAGCCCACAGAGCTGTGCCAGTATGTCCCCAGCTTCTTGCCAGCCTAGTGCTCATTCCTGCCTTCTGTTAGTGTTTGCCTGGGGTCAAGGACAAGCCCCCACGCCCACCTTTCCTTAAAGGGAAAATGAACTTGAAGGCTGCAGAGAGAAGCCCAAGTTTGGGCATCTCAGTTATTTCTTGGAAAGGCTGAGGCAGGAGCTCTGCCTGTCTGACAGATGCCTTTGCAGAGGGTTAAGTGTATGTGACAGGGAGAGCCACTTGTTTATTTCCCAGCCACCGCGCTGAAGAGAGATGGAGCCGTCTGCCTCCTTCCCTACCAGGGAAGCTGGCTGTGTTTATGGTTTATTTAGAGGTCTGAGCCCTGATCTTAAAATATAGCCGCCTGCTCCAGGCACACATCAAGGCCTGCCTCTGGGCTGGCCTGCCGGGGAGATCCTGAAGGGGCGGAGGGGAGGTGGGAGAGGCACCCTGGGAAGGGGGACAAAGGGACCCCCAGGCAGTGCCCTAGATCCCTGCACCTGAGTGACTATTATCTCTGCCTCCCCTGCCAGCACTGATCTCTCAGTTGAGCCCACACATCTCAGAGTCGGCTTTTTTCTCTGACAGGCGAGGGGGCTGCTCGGGCGGCTTGGCTGAGGAAGCTGGGCTGCCTGACCTACATTCCCCACTGCAGAGGAGCTGAGCACTGCTTCTCTCCCCGGGGTGCCTGGCATCCCCCCTCCACCCCCAGAACAGACTATTCACCTGTGTCCATCCTGCCCCTTACCAGCAACCCTTCCTGGCACAGGCTGGTTCTCTTAAAGACACAAACCATGTCATGTCTTTCTTTCCTAAAAACCTTTCAGGGGCTCCCTATCAAACTGAAAACAAGAGCCCCTTCCTTACCACAGTCACCAGACTCTCCATGCTTCACCCTTGCCCAGCTCACAGACTTCATCCCACTGTTCTCTACCAATTACACTCTAGCCACATACCCCTTTGCTCCGTGCACAGGGCCTTTGCACCTACTGTTCTCTCTGCTTGTCACAGCAGTTTGACACAGCAGGCTTCTTGTCGCTCAGGTCTTGCATTAAATGTCACCTCCTCAGAAAGGCCCAACTGCCTGATTCAAACTGGATCCTGCCATTAGTTTCTATCGTTTCTTACACAGAACTTACATTAAACTGTTACTGAATATGTGATTGAATGATGAATGAATGAGGCTTCAGCTCCTACGTTAATGTTGTTCTGTGCTAGCCTGAGTCTTGGCCCCACCTCTTCTTCTGATGGATCAAGAAGGCAGCTGGAAAAGGAGATGGTTTGGGGACCCCAAACTCTGGGGTGCTCTCCCAAGTAATTGGTTAGATTAATGGGTCTCATCGCTGGCTGCTCATTCGAATCACTCAGGAGCTTTTAAAAGAGCCAAAGCCCCCAGATGCCTTGGGTCCCACCCCAGACCAGTTAAATCAGAATCCCTGGTGTAGGACCAGGAAATTGGTGTTTTCTTAAAGCCCCTGAAGTGACAGCAATGTGGAGCCAAGGTTGAGAGCTGGAGCAGCATGTCTTTGGGGGCATGAATACAGAACTACGAGCCTAAGTGCAGCCCACTGGTCAGCACCAAAGGCTGGGGGCTGTGTCTTACTCAGCTTTGTAAACACCCACACCCACCCCAACTGTAGAGTCAGTGCCTGCCCAGAGTGGGGCACCATAAATGCAGGTAGATGTATGCCTTTCAGAATCACTTAAAGAGGGGTGCCTGGGTGGCTCAGTGGGTTAAAGCCTCTGCCTTCTGCTTGGGTCATGGTCCCAGGGTCCTGGGATGGAGCCCCACATCAGGCTCTCTGCTTGGCAAGGAGCCTGCTTCCTCCTCTCTTTCTCTCTCTCTCTGCCTTCCTCTCTGCCTACTTGTAATCTCTGTCTGCCAAATAAATAAATAAAATCTTAAAAAAAAAAAAAAAGAATCACTTAAAGATAATTTGTGATTGGGAATAGCCAGGATTTCTTCTTCACCTAGGGAGAGGGTCTGTTCCTGGGCCCTTACGATGCTCACAGTGGTAATGAGGACCAGGAATGCAGGGGCCAGTAGGCCTGTCTGGGTGGATTTACAGACAAGCTGCTAGGGGCAGAGGCAGACTGAAGAGAAGAGGAAAGCAGGAGGGGGGCGTGTCCTGAGCTGGGCCTCGGGCCAGAACCTTGGGAAGGAGGGCACAGGGAGGGGAGGACAGAGACTGGTGTAGGAGATTAAGAGAAAAATTGAGGAACAAAGGGTTTTAAGTTTTGCTGCCTTCCAAATGCAATTCCTCATTAAGTGTTTTCTCAAGAGGCTATGGTAAATATTTCTATCACTCTTGTGCTGTTCTGGTTGCAGAACTGAGTGTGTTATCTGTGAGTCTTGGCCTAGGCCCTTTGGCCTTATCCCCAGAAGCCACCCTCCTCTCCTCTTGCAGCCCCCTATCCCTAGGCTCCTCTGGAGGTCAACAGGGAGGGAGGGTTGTTTCTGAAGGGCTCTTCTCTGAGTCCCTTAGGAAAAAGAGATGCCCAGATGTCCCATGGCTGGCAAGATCAGGAGATGGGGCCTGGTCATCTTGCCTTCCGGCCCTCCGCTCTGAGGCCCTTCTCCTCGGGAGGCTTCCCTAAGAGCTCTGCTGGGAACAGCAGCATGGGGACCCCTCCCTGATTTCCCAGAATGTCCTGCAAAGAGGGTAGAATAACTAAGATAAACTGGATTAAATTTGGACTTAAGGTCACCACAAGGGAAATTACTCAGAGGACAACATGGCACCCAGCTAGGGGTCATCCCCATCTTCCCGTCACCTGCCTCTCAGGCTCTGGCTATCTCTCCTCTACCCCAGGCCTTCCTGAGAGCCCACAGGATGGAGTTTGAGCCCCAGAGACCTCTCCTTCTGCCTCAGATGTGTCATTTCTGTTGTCCTTCCTTTCCTGACCCTTCTCTGGGTGACTGTCAGCTGAACTGAAGCCCCCAGTCCTCGCCTTGGCCCTAATCTCTGAGCTTATGGAGGCATTGGGTCAGGACAAGTCACCCTAAGGCCCTCACTTGGGTTCAGGGAGTGTCTGGCATCTCAACTGAGCAAGTGGCTGATGGAGGGAAAGGTGGTGGAGAAAAGGAAGCTGAGTGTGCTGACAATGAGGGCAGCAGCAAGGTAAGTTCCATGGCTGAGTGCATGGCTATGAAGGTCCCTAACTCACAAGACTATTGTGAGAATAAAAGAAGTATCAAAGAACTGTAGCAAGGCCTGGCACATAGCAAGGGCTTCAAATGTTAACCATGCCTAGTACCAATGACTGAGTGCTCGTGATGTGATCTGCCCCATGCTATGTTCTCTGCTGGCCTCCTGCCCTCACTTGGGTACTGTTATTAACTTCATTTTACTAGTGCCCAGCAAGTGGGGTGTTCAGACTCAAACATGACTCTCTGGCCCCAAAATCTGTCCTCTTAACCATCTCACGTATGTGCAGGATTAATTAGGGTAGGCAAATTGCTCTTACAAATAACCCCCAAATCCTTAACATGATGAAAGGATCATTTTTCACTCCCGTTATAGTCCAGTTGGGTGTTTGGGAGCAGCCTTCCATATCATGATTCCAGGACCTAGGCTCTTTCCCTTTAGAGCTCTGCCAGCTTGCAGAGCTTTGGAAACCTTCCTTGGGATCCTCTTCCTCAAGATGGCAGATGAGGGGAGAGAATGTGGAGGATGGCACGAGATGTTTTCAGGGCCGGATCTGGAAGTGGCAGACTTTATTTCTGCCCACGTTCCTTTGGTAGAACTGAATAACATGGTTCCATGAAACTGGAAAGGCAGAGGAGTTTTCAGGAAGAAGAAAAATTGGGGGTACCACCATTCTCTGTTGCCAGTGAGTGTTTAGAAGCTGGTAGACATCCTGTGTCCATTTCTCCTAAGGTGGGAAGAGAGAGACGTGCTCACTCACTGTCTTCCATGAGGTGGCTGAAGGTGTCCCCTCTGGGACTTTGCTTCAGGATGCAGGCTCAGGATGTCCTGTCTCCCTAGGAGTCCTGAGATGGCCCCTAGGAATGGTTTTGCCTCAAATAAGACTTTGTTTCCCCTTTTCTCAGAACTCTTCCACACCACACATTTGAAGAAATGTGTCAATCCTGGTTCTTGACTAGAAGCTGCAGAAAACTAGGCAGAAGAATTGTGTGATAAAGGATATTAGGTGGGTCACAAACTCTCCAGGTGAGAAACCAGACTTGGAAGCTGCAGAGGTTAAAAGCCCACTCCCTTCCTCCTCTTTTGATCTCCACTCCTTCCCTAGGCTTGGAACTTGGGAGAAATGTCTCAGGGAAAGTTTCCCTTTCTGCCCTGGTCTCCTTACCCTTTATCATGCCCAGCTGTCTACCCTGGGACACATTCCCTTCTCCCCAAACTTCCTTCAGCTCAGAGGTGCTCACAGCTGCCGCTACAAGGCCCTCCCTCTTCTGTGAAAGTGACACTTACCCAACTACCCATCTATCGTCCATCGATTGATCCATCCATCCACCCACTTCCCCATCCCACACCCTGGATGCCTCTGTAGGCTCCTGTTTCTATGGTTACTCCAGGGCCTGAGTTTGCTTTGGGTTTGCTTAAAGATTCTCCATTCTAGGCTGTTCCCAAAACAACCTTGCTGAATGGCTTGTGGGGTCCCACCCTTCCTACAGGGCTCCCTCCCTGCAGATCCCACATTGCTTGCACATTGGTCCATCAAGATGATCAGCTTCCTAGATTTAAAATAAAAGCTCTCTAGTAGTTGAACAGAGAGGTGCTCTGGAAGTACAAGTTCTGGGAGGCTGCCACAGGAAACCAAGTGGAATAATAATAATAATAATTTGTAATAATAATAAAAGCTAATATTTACTGGACACTCACTATAAGCTAGGCACTGTTCTAAGGATTTCATGTCCATGAGCTAGGCTAATCCTTAAAACAATCCGGTGGGGTACATTTCACGATTATCTGAGAGGAAACAGACACAGAAATATTGAGTAACAGGTTCAGGGTTACAGAGCTAACCAGCAACAGAGCTGGGATTCACAGCAAGACAATCTGACTGTAAAGATCTGTTCTTACACACTGTATTCATGACCTCTCTATCGCCATTCCTTCCCACTCTGGGATTCTGGAAGCTTCCCTGATTCATTTTTTTCAAGATAGGAAGTAGGTTTCTGAACACCTCCCTAGCACTCAGCTCTGCGCTGGAAGTGACAAATGCCTGTATATGAGAACCCCTCCTCCTTTCCACTCTTGACCCACTTGACAGCAGCTTTCAGTTGCTGAGAAGCCTGGGTGGGCCACAGCTGTTCTCAGAAGGAGCTCTCTGACCCTTCCTACCCTGAGCTGGTCTGTCTGTGGGCTCTAGAGGTTTCCTCGGGTCAGAGACAAGCTGCAGCTTGTCCTCAGAGGCCTTCAGGAGGGTGGGAAGAAGCAATCCCATCCGAGAAACGCAGCTGAGGGAAGACACAAGATGTTCCCCACGAGTGACAAAAAACCAATTCACACTCTTTCCTGCAGCCAAAAAATTAAGCTAATTTTTCACTTCTCTGCTTACGTGCAACTCAACTAAACATAGGCATCTAAGAATGCAAACAATGACTAGATTTTCTTAATTTAGGGCAGTTTTAATTAAATCTTGTTAAGATGACAGAGGGTCTGGATATTTTTATCATGGTAGGAAGCAATGTGATTGGGAATAGGTGGGGAACACAATGCTAGGAATGCCTCCTCCCTTGGCCATTTCCCACCCCGGACCGACCTCCCCAGCCTGCCCCATTAAGCACATCTCCCGAGAAAAGTTGCAGTTCTGTTGGGATTCTTGTTTCCTTTGCTCTTGTTTTTATTCATAGAAACTAGTTTCCTTACACTGTACTCTTTCTAACTAACTGGAGTTGAAAAATCCGAGTGACTTGGCAAAAAAAAAAAAAAAAAAAAGGTTTAAATTACAGAATTATTTTTGAGAAAAATTTGGACTTCCCGGAAGTTCCTAGCATAAATATTAAGAAACCAAATCAAAAGTTTCAAAGGTAGAGTCTTCAAGTACATTGTGCTCACCCACATCCAGTTCTCCTTTCCCTTGGGCATATGGCAGGATGGCATTTCCCCATCCTCCCCAAGTTTGAGGGAGCCATGTGACTTGTTCTAGCCAATGAGTTGTGTCTGGAGGTAATGTGTCATATGTGGGCCAGAGCGTTCGATGGCCAGTGTGAAAGGCTGTGATGATTTCTTCCCCTGGTGTTAGAGTACATATTGCCGTGATGGTGCTGCAAGATCAAAGCAGCCTGGATCCCTGAGTTACCCCATGGAGCACAGCTGCCCTGGATACTCCTGGATCTGAAGTTGACTTTGTGTGTTTGAGAGAGACATTTTAGTTGGGCTATATCACTGATTTTGGAGGAGAGTTGGTTGTTTCCCACAGCAGAGTCTCTTCTCTCCTGATGAATACAACAAGTAATGTTTTTCTAATAATCATTGTACAATAGCACCACATTACTTTAATTATTTTATATTAGATTATTTTGGAACTTCAAAAATCATCAGTCTTGTTTAGTCTGGAGCAAGATGAAGTTTACTTTTGTTGGATCAGAATAAGATTGCTGGAGAATATGTTTAACTTATTTAAACAAAACTTATGTGTCAACAGCGGGTGTTTAAATTTACCAAAACTCCAGGGTAAGGTTAAAAGCAGCCCCTCAAAATAAAAGTAGTCAGACTGAGAGGTAGACTCATTTCTCAGAGAATTATGGGTGTGGGCAGGTCCATGAGTGAAAACATTGACTTGTAAAGAAGACAGTAAGTGAGTGGTTGGGAAATACTGGGGTGAGAAGATGTCTGAAGAAGAATGTTAAGATTTTCTGTGTAATGTGCTACCCCAACAAGAAAACCCCTGTTAAGATATATTAGGTATACTGCCAATCAGTATACATGTATTATGTTTCAAACATGTTAGAAGTTTACTCCTTATTCACATAAAGTCCAAAATATTAGTTCTAATTGGTGGGCAGTTCTCTTCCCAGTGGTGACTCAGGGAATTGGCCTCCTTCCCATAATCAACACACCCTTCCAATGTTACAGGGCTCATCCACATTCAGCCGGGAGAAGGCGAAAGAGGACGAAGGTGGATCTGGGATGTTTCTAAAACCTAGACCTACCTAGAGGTGGTGCACCAGCATTTCATTGGTCAAAATCCAGTCACACGACCATTCCTAATTGCAAGGGAGGCTGGGAAATGTTATCTAGCTGTGCCACCAGGGGGCAGAGGGATCAGGCTTTTGAAAAACCTGACCAGTTCATGTCACAAAAGAACTTCATTCTTTCAAAGTTGGATTTGAGTATGCTTTTAGAACGTAACCCCATGTAGAAAGAGCCAAAGGTGGACCAAACTTTGTGCAGGATATATTTGGGGTTCCTGAGCAGGCCCTAAAGCACAATTTTCTGCATTTTAGATTAAAATAATAATCATAGACCTGAGCCAGATATATAACTTTTGGGATTACCAAATTGTAGGAATTATGATACAAACAAATATAGGTGAATCAGGTACAAGCACTAAGGGCACAGGAAAGCCTCAGAGAACAGTGGAACCTACTCTGATATTTAATCACAATTTTAGAAAAGAGTTTGTAGCACACAAAGAATTAAATAAATACGGGGCCCTGTGAATTGGTCAAATGGAGGATGCCTCCAAGAGCTCTCTCTTGAGATTGAAAACTGGACATCAGCATTTCATCCAATCCTTGTAGACACCCAACTGTTGTAAGACACAAGTGACTCTTATGCAAGGAGTGAGGAAGTTAATGCTAAACACAGTTGGACTAGTTCAAAGTCGTTGCCCTCCTCTAGCTGGGGCCAGCTCCCCTGGAGCACGACAGCTACTGTGAGGCTTGCAATCAAGTGGACTTTGAACTGTTTATACAAACTGACTGATACTGGAAACGTAAGAAGCTCACAAAAAGTTCTATGCAAGGAACCAGAGAAAAGGACCTTGAGAAAAGAACCAAGCGGTTCTTGGAGGATTTTGAGGATGGCAAGCCCTGAAGGCAGAGACAAGACCTTGTTAAATGAAGTACCAAACAGCAGAGATCATTCGCAGTTCTCAAGCCACCGGGCACCCGACCTAGTGGCTGGCCACTTCACTGCCTGCCTGCAAGAAAAGGGTAGAGTGGAAGCTAGGATTGATAATATTGAGTTTGTAATTAGGAATCTACCACCAGCACAGATGTTCTCCTATGCTGCAGTAGGAGGAACCGCTATAGCAAGTCATCCCCGAGGGAGCCATAGAAGCTGGCTTGGATAATGAGAAGCACTTGGATCAATCCTAGTGGGAGAAAGATCAGCAAGTTTTAGCAAAAAGTGGCTGAGCAATTTGAGATCTGATCTTAAACTTGGAGAGACTTCCTGAACTCCCTCTGTTGATATGCCTCATTGAGCCCGAGGAACAAAGAAAGGCAATGCGGCACTTTCTGGGAGCAAGGTGGCATAATGGAATTCAAACTAGGGCAATCAGGATAATTTGGGGGACCAGTGTGCCTCAACTTGAGAAGCAAGATGGATGGGAGAGCAGTTTCCCTCGTCCCATTCAAGAGACACCCAGATTCAGCCCAGGACGTAGGTTGAAGACAGTATCCCTGAATTTGCTCCCAGAGGGGGTATGTTGGTCACACAGAAGCCATTTTTCAAGCTCTAGCATGAGTGAGACAGTGTCATCCTTAGGCTACCCTGAGTATTGGAATAAACGACATATGTGTGTTTTATTTGTGGCTAGAAACAACATCTCAGCTTGTAACTCTGAGGAAACATGGTCTGTGGGGACTGCCAAGGGTCAGGCAGTCTGATGGAAGAGGCTGGGTGGGTGGGCTCAGATGTTAATAATGCAATAAGTAATGGGGAGGGCATGCTGCAGAAGGGGGCATGCCCACCACTTTAAATCCCCACATCTCCAAACTGTCGAGAAAGAGAAAAAGGGGAAATATAGGCTGAATGAGGGTATAAGTGGAATGTAAAGAGAGGACACATTGGTCACAAATTCATATGATGTTTCGACTGTGACTGCGTACTTCTGAAAGGGAGTTATGCAGTTAATTTTTTGGCTCTGGAAGAGCTGAAGGATTTTATTACATTGCCTTCAGAGGGAGTGGAACTTTGGTTGGTGGCTTCTCATAAGCTCCGAAGCTAGAATAATGCAAAATCCTTGTGCTGCCTCATTTGGAAAGTCCATCCCCACATCTCCATTATTCCTGAAAGATTTAAGAGTTGAATGTTTATTTCTTTTGACTTTGAAAGACCAGAAAGGGCCATGAGGACACTCAAATTTATGTGGGTTCCACATAAAATAAGCCTCATCTAAGTATTAAAACCAACTGGCCAAGCTTTTGGGGAAGGTGGTGGTGGATACTTTGTTAGTATGCAATTCATTGTAATAATGAAATGCCATCATAAAGACTATACTGCTAGAAATTTATCTACCCAATGTAAGACCTTCAGATGTACCAAAGCTCTTATGGATCTGAAGGTAAATGACTACATGAGAAGAACCATGTAGAATCTGCTCTCTACCTTTTCTCTTCCTCCTAGTGCCTGTACCATTTGCAAAAGGCTTTGCCTTAGTAAACATGTGAATATGTGTGTGTACCTGGAGAAGGATCTTATTGGAGGTAAGGTAAGATGTAAGAGGGATGGTAGAAAAGAACACAGTAAGGTCATATCAAAGACTCATTTAATATTATCAATTAAGTTACACATTGTCAGCAGAGCAAGATGTTGATATAAATGGTGCGGGTATTTCTATCAACCATATCATTGAATGAGCAACAATTCAGTTGTTTCTTTATTTACCTATATATCTAATCATCCACACCTATAAGCCTAATTCTCCCCACCCCCCCCAAAAAAGGAAAGAAAGTAAAGAAAAGCATTTGAGATAGACAAAATGTATCCTATGTCAGATCTCTTTCCTTCATTTATTTGACAAATACTTATTAAGTAAGGTTCCTGAGCAGTACAGACCAGTAAAGAAGTAAAGAGCAATAAGATCATATTGTAAATGAGTTCCACATGTTAGGGATGCCCTGGGGGACCCCCTAAGCAAAGGGCAATCCCTAGCTCTCTATCCCATTATTTGTAGAGCAATGTGGAAATGAGAGAACAAGACTCACGTGTCTCCACATGTGTTTTCACAAGAGGGGGAGACAGATCCTCAGCGTTTCAGCCACTCCTTGGCCTGCGCACACTCCCAGCTCTGACTTGTACAGAGCTTGAGTCAGAGACAGCCTTCTAAGATCTTCCAAAGCCATTTTAGCCAGCTGGTTTTTAATGCAATAACCACCAAGATATTCCATTATTCTCTAGATCAGTGATTTTTAATTTATCCCCTTTTCTAACAGCCCAGATTATAACTAATGTGGAAAAACTTAGGAAACACAAGTGCAGAGAAAAAGAGACTGATTCAATGGCTTCCTATCCCAACAAAATCTCATTGCTGGGCCTCTGACTTGGGTCAGTTCTTTCCTTCTGGATATGTAGCTCTCTCTGGCCAAGGAAGGGAGCAGTGAGAGAGTCTGAAAGACACAGGTTTGCCCTTCATCCCCCAGCCTGGCCTAGAAGGCATTTGGCAGAGTAGGTGTGGGACATTGTCCTGAGCTCGAAGACAGCTGTGGATGAGTCAGAAAGGACTTCAGGCCAGTACAAGGTCCCAGAGCCATGTTGACCATGTTTTTTTAAGCCTTAAATTGAAACACATGGTTTGACACGTGAGTTACAATAGGACAGAGAATCTGGAATTAGAAAATTCATGTTGTAGGATGATACAACAGAGTCCTAAGGAAGATTGGGAGGTTGGCTGTTGGTTGACTTAATGGTCCATATGTCAGATTCGGAGCACCTATCTACATGAAGTGACATGCACGGGGTCTTTGTTGGCTGGAGAACATGGTAGGAAGGGTGGCTGTTTCCTTGGGAAAGAAGAGAGAGAGATTGAAGGGTGCAGGGAACAGTAGTCATGGGCCCATGGTTGTCATGCCCCGCCCCCCATGCGGACAAGGGACTTAGGAAGAAAGCCAGAGGGCCTGTTTTCATGAGGAAGCTGAGAACAATCTGGGAGCAAGCCGAAGTGCTTTGGGGCCTTACCCACCAAACATGAGAGACGCTGTTTTTCTCACTTGTGGGGAGCCCAACACTGCTCTTGCTTCTCGTGGGTTGGTGACTCCACATACCCCAAGAAACGGTGCCTTCCTTTCACCCAAAACAGTGTTCTCCCCAGGCCCCATTAACAATGGATTCCCAGAAAGCTTCCGCTGAGTGAACAAGCACATGAGGCTTAGTAGACAATTTAGGGATGAGAGGTCCTGAGTGAAACATTAAGGTAGGTAGAGGAATTCTAGGTCACTGATGTTTATGAAGCTTACAGAAGCCTAGCCACATTACAGGAAAAAAGTAGACCATGGAACAGGGGATGTTTTCTTCCAAACACAAAATTGGGTCATATAGTAGGAGACACATTTGGATAATAGGATAAAGGATATGAATTTGGGGCTGGTCTGGAAAAATTGTCAGGGCAGTATCAGATTAAACTGATTGAAGGTTTCATTTGATTACCTCCCTAAACTCTGGTTAAATGCACTTATGTATCCAGAGTATTGTCTCAGCAGAAAGGGAACCCACAGTCGACTTTATAAAACCAGGAGAAGAATTGCCAGCCAGCCCCTGGCTTTGGCGTTTTTGTGTGTATGTGATCTAACATTTGAAAGAGGCTGTGTCAGTGAGAACTATTTAGAATACAAATGATTGCTTAAACTCTCTTAAAGGCTCTAAGAATATATTTTAATCATTGAATCTTCCCCTAAGCCCAGCAGAGTTATTCATGAATAAATTGTTGTGCCTTTGAGTCAACAGGAATTGGGCAGACTTACTGAATTAATGGACCTTTCTCCTCTTCTGGTCCTTTTCGTGGCTATGGCAATCTGCGTTTCCACTAGCTTTGTGAAATGCAGATGGAGTATAATTTTCCCTAAAGTGATCTGTTCTACATCATTGAACTTCAGCTATTTGCATTTTTATCCCAGAATCAAATTTAGCTTATTATTATTGTTGTGGAAAACAATTATAATCCTTTAATTGTCATGGCACTTGACACTTTAAAAAAATAGTCACAAATACTATTTAATTCTACCCTCACTATAACACGGAGGACGAAGCAGAGTAGGACTCATCAAATGTGCCTCCAACTCCGAACTGCTTCTCTTTTTCAGATGGTAAATTGAAGCCTTTACAGGTTGGGTGACTTGCCGACAGCCACAAGGATATAAACGGTGGGAGCAGAGCTAGAACCCAGGGTAGGCAGCCAGTCAATCCTGAGTTCGGGTCTCATGGAGCCCTGTGTTCAAAGTCCATCGGGGGGCTTCAATGTCTTTGCCCTGTGGGCTCCCTGTGGGTGAGGTACATGTAGTGTCTGATATAAGGTGAGCGCTTCATTGTCTCCCTTCTCCTTCAGTCTTCGAGGGATTTCAGGTGCCCTTTGGAGGTCCTGCACCCACCAGAGCTGAGATGGGAGGGCATAACATCTTCCTCTCAACCAGCCTGGAGGCTAAGGGGCCAGCAGTCATAGCGCACACGCATGCGCACACACACACATACACATGCCCACGTGTGGCCGCCTCTTCCATGCTGGACTCCAGGGCTGGAGCCAACCTTTGCCCTCATTGGTCCAACCCCCTTCTTTTTCAGACGGGGAGTTCCACACTTTGTTCATTTGTGGCAGGACAACTATAGATACACCACACCTTATTGACCTCCTCAGGGGTCAGAGGTCCCCCACCTCTATTTCAGTGAGGAATCGCATCCAGGTGCAAGTAACAGAAGACTCAGCCAGAGCCATTTTCACAGATAAGAGGCAGCTGTCTGGGGCCAGCTTCTGAGCCATTGTCTCGGTCTTTTCCTGGGGTTGTTTCCTGAGGGTCGCACCAGGACTGCTGTACCTCCCAGCCTGAGTCTGCACATCCACCTGGAGGAAGAAGGAAAGAGAATGGGACACTGCTAACCGGCTAATGAACTTGTCCTTCATCTCTTTGGCCTGTGGTGTGAGTCCAACGAAAGGCTGCTCTGGAGGCAGGCCCCAGAGACGCCTGGCTAGCCCTGACCCTCTCCCCGGGTGCAGCTATCAATGAAAGGAACTGATGGATGAACACCCGGGCTCCTTTGCCCCTGTGTGTGGGGGGTGGAGGGGGCATAATTCCAAAACATTTGTTCTGTACTACATCCAAGAGCGCCCGGTGGGATTAAGCTTCAATCTGGCCCACTTGCTTAATATTGCGTCTCTTGCTGGCTGCTTTCCTTCCTTGCACTGGCCTGCTGATGCCTTCTGGTGCTGCGTCCCAATTAAACTACTTTCACAAGAACCATTGTCTTGGGGTCTGTTTTGGGGGGAACCAAACTAAGGTGACAGGGAACCCCACAGTCAGAGAAATTAAACAAACTGGAGGGTTGCCAATGAATATGCAGGCCCCCAGGATTCCAATCCTGAGCCGACGGCTTCTTACCTCCTCCCCTCAACTGTGAGTGTCTGACAGCCCCTGGCGTCAAATGGGGAACTGCAGCAAGATGGGGACCCACCTTCAAGTGGGGGACTGTGAGTGGTGGTGGGGGGAGGGGCGGGGAACCATTTGGCTGCCCTCTGCTTCCCTCAAGGGTCAGCAGCTGTGGGAACAGCTGGGGGACAGGCCGATGGCTCCGTTTTGTGTTCTCCTTCACAATTAGCTCAAGGCCATGAAAGCTGTCAGAGAAAGGTCAGGACCTCCCTGGGGGCTGTCCTCCTCTTCTGGGCTGCAGTGTTCACTGCCGCGTGAGGTCTCCTCCTACAGCCTTCCACCCAGGGGCCCTCTGGAGGGGAGAGAGCAGATGCTGGGTTCCTGGGGCTCTGCTGGGAAAATGTGCTCATCAGGGAAGATTTACAGAGAACTTGCTGCGTGTTCCTTCCCCAGGGAAGAGCAAATCCCAACTGGCAGCGTCTCTTCTAGGGCTCGGAGGAGGAGGCACACACTGCCCCCGGGCATGTCCTCTTCCCGCAGCTGGCCCTACACAGATGCAGCCCTCCTGACTCAGACGCACATTGCTGAAGCTGGGGGGAGCAGAGGACGCACGCTGAACTCAGTGGAGGCTGCTGCCAGACCCAGGAGAGCAGGGCCCGCTTGATCCAGCAGACAGAGAGGCAGAGGGGGCCCCATCTGGCTGTGCCCTGCCCCTCCCACTAGACTCAGCCCCATTAGGGCAATGAGCCAGACCCCAGTGCTGAACACTTCGGCTTTCTGAAAGAATGGATGGAAGTTGGTCAGGGCACTAGATCTGGTTTGAGTTATGCATAGCCAGGATCATCCCACCGCAGGGGTAGTGGGTTTGGAGGAAGGATTCAGAAGCCTCTGATTCAGTGGAGGGAGTGCAGGCTTTAGGGTTAGGTGGGCCTGGGCCCCCATCCCAGCTCTGCCTCTCACCAAGGCCCCTTGGGAGAAAAGAGACAATGGTAATGAGCCTGCACTTCAGGGTCATGGTAAAGATTGGACAATGCCACATCTATGCAGCTGTGAAGTACATACTGGGTGCTGAATCAGTGGTAAAGCTATTATTAATACTAATGATGTCTGGAGAAAACAGAACAAGGATAGTGTGATGCCATTTGTGTGAAGTTGTGTGGTACTGATAGGAGGTTAATCAAAACATTAATAGTAATTATTTCTGTGGAAGGAAAACTTCCAAACTCATTTTATGAAGCCAGCATCACCTTGATCCCAAAACCAGACAAGGATCCCATCAAAAAAGAGAATTACAGGGGTGCCTGGGTGGCTCAGTGGGTTAAAGCCTCTGCCTTCAGCTCAGGTCATGATCCCAGGGTCCTGGGATCAAGCCCCACATCGGGCTCTCTTCTCGACCGGGAGCCTGCTTCCTCCTCTCTCTCTGCCTGCCTCTCTGCCTACTTGTGATCTCTGTCTGTCAAATAAATAAATAAAATCTTTAAAAAAAAGAGAGAGAGAATTACAGACCCATATCCTTGATGAACACAGATGCAAAAATTCTCACCAAAATACTAGCCAATAGGATCCAACAGTACATGAAAAGGATTATTCACCACGACCAAGTGGGATTTATTCCAGGGTTGCAAGGTTGGTTCAACATCCGCAAATCCATCAATGTGATACAATACATTAATAAAAGAAAGAACAAGAACCATATGATACTCTCAACAGATGCTGAAAAAGCATTTGACAAAGTACAGCATCCCTTCCTGATCAAAATTCTTCAAAGTGTAGGGGTAGAGGGCACATACCTCAATATTATCAAAGCCATCTATGAAAAACCCACCACAAATATCATTCTCAATGGAGAAAAACTGAAAGCTTTCCCGCTAAGGTCAGGAACACAGCAGGGATGTCCATTATCACCACTGCTATTCAACATAGTACTAGAAGTCCTAGCCTCAGCAATCAGACAACAAAAAGAAATTAAAGGCATCCAAATCGACAAAGAAGAAGTCAAACTATCACTCTTTGCAGATGATATGATACCATATGTGGAAAACCCAAAAGACTCCACTCCAAAACTGCTAGAACTTGTACAGGAATTCAATAAAGTATCGGGATATAAAATCAATGCACAGAAATCAGTTGCATTTCTTTACACCAACAACAAGACAGAAGAAAGAGAAATTAAGGAGTCAATCCCATTTACAATTTCACCCAAAACCATAAGATACCTAGGAATAAACCTAACCAAAGAGGCAAAGAATCTATACTCAGAAAACTATAAAGTACTCATGAAAGAAATTGAGGAAGACACAAAAAAATGGAAAAATGTTCCATGCTCCTGGATTGGAAGAACAAATATTGTGAAAATGTCTATTCTACCTAAAGCAATCTACACATTTAATGCAATCCCTATCAAAATCCCATCCATTTTTTTCAAAGAAATGGAACAAATAATCCTAAAATTTATATGGAACCAGAAGAGACCTTGAATAGGAATATTGAAAAAGAAAGCCAAAGTTGGTGGCATCACAATTCCGGACTTCAAGCTCTATTACAAAGCTGTCATCATCAAGACAGTATGGTACTGACACAAAAACAGACACATAGATCAATGGAACAGAATAGAGAGCCCAGAAATAGACCCTCAACTCTATGGTCAACTAATCTTCGACAAAGCAGGAAAGAATGTCCAATGGAAAAAAGACGCTGTTGGGAAAATTGGATAGCCACATGCAGAAAAATGAAATTGGACCATTTCCTTACACCACACACGAAAATAGACTCAAAATGGATGAAGGACCTCAATGTGAGAAAGTAATCCATCAAAATCCTTGAGGAGAACACAGGCAGCAACCTCTTCGACCTCAGCCACAGCAACTTCTTCCTAGGAACATCGCCAAAGGCAACAGAAGCAAGGGCAAAAATGAACTATTGGGATTTCATCAAGATCAAAAGCTTTTGCACAGCAAAGGAAACAGTTAACAAAACCAAAAGACAACTTACAGAATGGGAGAAGATATTTGCAAACGACATATCAGATAAAGGGCTAGTATCCAAAATCTATAAAGAGCTTAGCAAATTCAACACCCAAAGAACAAATAATCAAGAAATGGGCAGAGGACACGAAGAGACATTTCTGCAAAGAAGACATCCAGATGGTCAACAGACACATGAAAAAGGGGTCCACATCACTTGGCATCAGGGAAATACAAATCCAAACCACAATGAGATACCACCTCATACCAGTCAGAATGGCTAAAATGAACAAGTCAGGAAATGACAGATGCTGGTGAGGATGTGGAGAAAGGGGAACCCTCCTACACTGTTGGTGGGAATGCAAGCTGGTGCAACCACTCTGGAAAACAGCATGGAGTTTCCTCAAAAAGTTGAAAATAGAGCTACCCTATGACCCAGCAATTGCACTACTGGGTATTTAACCTAAAGATACAAACGTAGTGATCGGAAGGGGCATGTGCACCCGAATGTTTATAGCAGCAATATCCACAATAGCCAAACTATGGAAAGAACCTAGATGTCCATCAACAGATGAATGGATAAAGAAGATGTGCTATATATATACAATGGAATACTATGCAGCCATCAAAAGAAATGAAATCTTGCCATTTGCAACGACGTGGATGGAACTAGAGAGTATTATGCTTAGCGAAATAAGTCAATCGGAGAAAGACAACTGTCATATGATCTTCCTGATATGAGGAAGTGGAGATGTAATGTGGGGGGATTGGGGGGTAGGAAAAGAATAAATGAAACAAGATGGGATTGGGAGGGAGACAAACCATAAGAGACTCTTAATCTCACAAAACAAACTGAGGGTTGCTGGGGGCAGGGGGGTCGGGAGAGGGTGGTAGGATTATGGACGTTGGGGAGGGTATGTGCTATGGTGAGTGCTGTGAAGTGTGTAAACCTGGCGATTCACAGACCTGTACCCCTGGGGCTAATAATACATTATATGTTTATTAAAAAAATAAAAATAAAATAATTATTATTTCTGGGTAATGGGATTGAGGGGCAATTGTTACTTTCCTTTATTTATCTGTGTGTTCCTTGAATATTTTTACAATGCATGATCACATAAAAAATTGCCCATCTATAACCTTAATGGATTCCAGTGAAGGTTGGATTCTTGATGTACTTGAATATGAAAAGTTTTGGATTAGGAGCGTGGAGGGAGGGGAAATACGCTTCGTAGCAGAGCAGGATTTTGGCTCCCAGTGCAACCTGAGGCTCAGGCGAGAGGGGAAGAGTTAGGGGGTGGGGGGGAAGGCAGCTAGTTCACAGAAGCCCATGTGGTCAACAGCATGTGTCTAAATTTTCCATGACGTCTACTCAGTCAGATGCTTGGTGAGAGTGATCCTCACTGTGGGCACTGAAACTAAAACTGGGGCCCAAATTCACATAAGAGTTAATGCCGGGGAGGGGGTGCCTGGGTAGTGCAGTCAGTCAAGCCTCTGACTCTTGACTACCACTCAGGTCATGATCTCACAGGTCGTGAGTTCAAGCCCCATGTCAGGCTCCGTGCTCAGCGGGGAGAATGCTTGAAGATTCTCTCTCTGCCCTTTCCCCAAATTGCATGCTCTCTCTCTGTCTCAAATAAATAAATAAATCTTTTTTAAAAAAGAGTTAATGTGGGGTAGGACAGAGGCAGCCTCTGAGGACACGTGACTCACAATGAGCAACCCATTCAGTTCCTCCAGAATCAGCAGAAATTTCGGGAACCCTCTTGAGCTCCCTGGAGCCTAGACTTGCTCAGGCTCCAGTCGAATCTTCCTGGTTCTCTCTTGCTGCCTAACAAACCATCCCACAATGAGTAGTGTAAAGCAACGACAATCATTTATTGTCTTCTCTCATAGTCCTGGGGTTGAGCAGGCTTAGCAGGCTGGTTCTTGCTTGGAACCCTCCTGTGGCTCGTTCAGACGGCGCTGCTGACAGTCATGCCAAAGCCTTCCCCACTCGTGCAAATGGCGCCTGGGCTAGAGACACTCAGGCAGCTGGGCTTCTCAAGGATTTCTCTCTGTCTCCATGTGGTCTCTCCACATGGCGTCTCCAGCTGGGCATCTTCAGGGGGTCAGGACTTCTGATCCAGCCCTTCGTGGCTCCGAAGGCATGTGTACTGGGAGAGAAGGAACCAGATGGAGGCTGTACGGCCTTTCTGACCCAGCCTTCAGAGTCTCACAGTCCCTTCTACTGCATTCCATTAGGCAGAGCATTCAAAAGGCCCACCCAGACTCCAGGGGTGAGGACACGGGCTCCGTTTCCTCACGGAGGGATTGTAAGGTTTTGGAATGGGCATGTGGGATCAAAAACATCGTCCTGGCCATTTTGGGGAAAATACGACCTGCCACAAGACACCTGATAGATTTTGAGGGGCACAGTGGTCCCCAGCTGATCTCTGAGTTACAATCAGGAAAAAAAAAAATTTTCTTTCTTTCTTTCCTTCTTTCTTTCTTTCTAAAGGCAAAATATTAACAGAGTAGACTTCAACTCAAATCAAAGATTATTTAGAAGAACATGGATGATGAATAGGGACTTTTAGTGTAGCAGATTTACTGGAATTGGCTGTGAAAATCATCATGAAAATGAACGAGCCAGAAAGAAAAATGTTACTCTCTTGTTCAAAACTCTTTCTGGATGGAGGTCACAGTGCTGGAAATGGAACAGGAAAATCCTGAAAGAGGGCCCAAGGGTCAGAAGGGTCAGACCTTGGCTGTTGGCAGGGATTTCATGGCTGAGTGTGAGAGATTGCTGAGTTGAAATGTTCGGGATGGAGCCTGGGGTGGGTATGTGGAAGAGGGACACCAAAATGAGCACAGTAAGCCCATGGGTACCCCCGGTGGGGATTCCTGGGGGGCATGGTGTGGGGGTCCAGAATCTTCTACCCCACTCTGGACTCCTGCCTGTGAGTCAAGGGTGTATAGCGCTTGAACTCTGTTCATTGTTGGAGTCCCCAGATTCCCACCTAACTGAGCACCTCCTGCCAGGAGGAGCCCTTTATGACAGGAAAATCACTGCTAGTCTCTTGCTCTGCTTCTTACTGACTCTGCATTCTGAGTACCCATTGTCAGACCTGGAATATCTGATCCTGGCCCTGGAGGAGCCTCAGGGTCATTTGGGCTAGAAAGCAGCTCTCTCTCACCTTCAGATCTGATGGATGAGCATTGGCGTTTGTGTTGAGAAGGACTCTGAGGTTGCCTTTGCGCTCAAAGGGAAAGAGGGCCTACCTCAATTGGCAGTGGAAGGTTTTCTGAAAACAGCTCCTGACTGTTTTTAGCATTGGGCATTAGCATAGCTCTCCAAGCAGTTGGCCAACTAGCTTTTCCTCCCAGATTTTCAGGGCTAGCAGTCCATAGCCTCCTGTACCCACCAACGCCCTCCTAGGCCACACCCACACTTCCTGTACCCTATTCTCTGTAGACCTTAGTTGATGACATTTTGGTTCTGATTCCTTTTTAAACAAGTTGTCCCTTTGATCGTCTTCATAGACCTTGGTAAGCCTTGAAAAGACCTTGGAGATCATGTAATTCTCTGCCCTTCTTTTACCAGTGAGAAGACTAAGGCCTAGAGAGGGGAAAGAAGGGGAAAGAAGATTTTCCTGTCTGTCTCCCCCCTGGCACCTCAAGCAGAGCTTGCAAAGGGGACCCCTTGGGGCAAGCTTCCTTCCCCACTGCCAATATCACCCTCCAGTCCCTTCCTTGCAGTGGCCAGGCAATGTCGAAGACCATGCCAAGGCGTGTCAACCAGAAACGTGTCTTCTTTCTTGAAATACATCGTGGATCAGCAGGCAGGCCCTTCAAGCCCCCAGCGACGCAGCTTGCTGGGTCCAGCACACAGTAACCCAGAAACATATGTGGTGAGCAATAACAGTCATAAATTTTATGAGATTATGTGTTCCTAATGTGAGATTTCAGGCTGATCTGTTTGTTGAGCTATGCCAAGCTTCAGCATGATTCAATCAAGTTGTGCTTAATCTTCCCTTATTTACTCTGGGTGAGGGTGAGTCACGGACTATGTCTCTAGTCCAGTCTGCTGAACTAATTTACCCCAAGGATTTTGATGGACCGGTGATTTGTTTTCTCTGAATGTCCAGAGTTTATTTACTTATATCATTAGATGGGGTCTGGATTATATACAGTGAGTATCTGGAGCCATGCTGAGGACCAAGACCTCTCTGGAGAAGCCACTAGGGACGGAGAACGCCTTGGAAGTAATCATGGCTTCTTGTCAGTCCTGGCCACATCATGCCAAGTGTTTTGTCACCTGTGCATTAACTCAGAGGATTTTTAACTCTGTGGTCTCTTTATCATAGAGAAAGGCATTTTGGCCAACTCCCCAAGCCTCTGACCCTGAGCCATGTGGATCCGGAGTGAAGGGGGAATATATTGACATCTCATCCAAAGATGTAAAAGCCTGGAAAATTTGCCCGAGGCCGGGAGTGACTCCAGCCACCAAGCATCTCCATCTCCTAGTGTCCAATTTTTTTAAGCCCCTGGGGAGATGGGAACATGCGGATGGAATTTGGGGTCTGTGTCCTTAATGCTGGTTTCTCTGTGCTCTAAGGGGATGCCATATCCCCCTCTATGGGGAGCAGTGAAGACCCGTCTATAGCCTGATTGTGACAATTTGGGGAGCTCCTGGCTTTCCTGGATGAGGAGAAATGTGGGGTTTGGACCTTCTAGGCTTGAGGCTCCAATAATGAGAGTTTCCTTAATTTCACCTTTGATCAGGGTACCAGCTGTTGGGTTTGCTGGGAACCAAGGGTATTTCTAGGATGTAGGACTTTCAGTACTGAAGTCAGGAAAGTTCTGGGCAAACTAGATCAAGTTGATTACCCTAATTTTGATGTCTTTTGTCTTTGGAAGTCAGGCCTTAATATCAAGACAGATCTTTGGTTGGGATGGGAAGGTTACTTTCTTTCAGAAGCAGCTGCTGTAGGGCCTTGGGGTCTGGAAAGACAGATTCCCCATTGCCTCCATTGCTGGGAAAATGAAAGTGTAAAGCTGAGTCCCATCTAATTTCCAGGTTTTCGATGCACTTTTCCCTCTGCTGAGAGGTACTGGCAGGTTTTCCTGCCAGTTGTGGGGCAATGACAGCCTCTGAGCCTGCCTCAGAAGGTAGAAAACTCTACAGTTTGTGTGGGGAGGCCAATAAGCAGAAGCAGCTGTCACTGGGAAGATGATGTGACCCTGCTGAGGAGGCAGGTTCCGAGGCTAGATGTCACCATTCCTGAAACCCTGATGGTCTCAAGCAGCTTCAGCCTGGCAGCAGGTTTTGGATTTATCTCTTGGGGGAAAAAATGTGTTGATTTTTTCCTTTCTTTTTTTAGGGCTGAGAACTCTGACCACTATGGTGAACCCTTTGGTTATGAGGGTAACGCATAATTCTACAGCACCCTGATTAACAGTGCGGGCCCTGGAGCCACTCTGCTGGGGTTAAGGTCCTGGCTGCCATTTAATTTGACCTTGGGTAAGTAATCTGACCTCTCTGGACCTCATTTTCTAATCTTTAAAATGGGCACACAGACACAGTGACAGTGAGGAATTAATTACTACATACAAAGAATTTCGAATAGGGCCTAGCACATCATAATTACTCAAAAAAATATTATCTATGGACCTGGACTGAGACGGCTGAGTCAACCATGTTCAATCACCATGTATGGTAGTGTACAAAGCTGTCTTGGTGGTCGTCAGCATCGCACACCAGTGGGAAGCTCTGCGCCAGAAACCGTGGTGGCTTTTCACCTCTGCCATGTCTTCTCGCCATGTCCCCGACTCTCTCTTGCCACCTGGTCACCACCTCCCAGGCTGGTATGGACACGCTGCACTTCTGCCTTAGAATGTGGACCTAGACTGAAGCTGTGGGGTTTGACAAAATCTCACTGAAAGTTCGCGCGAGAAGATCATTGACCACTAGCCGGCAGACGTGAAAATTCTGAGATGTCAATGGCAAAGACCCTTCCAGACAGATCCCTCCTGGTCAATCTCCTGTCTACCACCAGGTTACAAGGCAGGCTCACCTCCTCTGAGAAGATGCCTGTGACCTGCCTTCTCGTGCAGAGTCCAGACCTGAACTACTTTCTCCAGGCTCCAGCAGGAAGAAACCCACACACTTTCACCCCAGCTCCCAGTCCATGCCAGGAGCATCTGCAGACACGCATCTCTCTCTCTCTCTCTGGATGCTTCTTAGGGCAATGTGTTGAATTTCAGCTCCTGTATTATTTTGGATATAGCTCTAATTTTACTGAAAAAATCTTGCCAAATTAGCTCTGAGCAAATAAACGTAATAGTGGATGTTTTTGAAAGCCTACCTTTGGCTTGAATTCCACAATCTTTGTCTTTATTATTATACTATTCTTCAAAAAAGAATTGCTTAGAGTATCTAATTGAATTTTTAGTGCCATAATGGCATCAACTTAACCTTCCCATCCTGCATTTGGCAACGTTTCAAATTTATGTTTGGTAAATGTGTTTTTAATACACAAATCTATACAACTGCTTTTCAGCTTCAGGGAAACATTGTGTATTAAATGTAGATAGTAGATGGCATAAAAAAAAATGCAGTGGTGTCAGAAGAGATTTTTACTGCACCATTCACTGCCAAGATTAAAATATCCATAGTCAAGGAACAGAAAATGCCATAGAAGAATTTCTTTGAATCATCTGTTTCAATCTGTCGTGTTTTCCGTGAATATTTGCAGCATCGTGATAGCCGTGGCCCCACAAATTATTTTATTCTTGATTGTTTTTGTAGTTACTCTACTAACACTGCTTATAATCCTTTTCCAGTTGTGTCATCTACTGGAAAAAATTCTCAAACATGTTTACATATAGAAATATTTGCATTTTGGGAATCCATGGTCTAACAAAATTTGTTATCTGTACTATATTCATCAGGGGTTGGGTCTCAAATACAGCAACGTTAAAGTTTGTAGCCGAAATATTGAGTAACATTTAGCTCTTCTTACCTTATTCAGATGGATTTTACTCATTGCATCTGCTGCAATTTTAATTATTTAGTTTAATATTTCATCCCCTAAATAGGTGCAATATTATTTGGTGTAAATATTTATATTATGCACAAATGCTCTGCCACAATATTATCAAATTTTGCTCTAACTTCTGCCAAATGGATAAAATTCCCATTATCATGTTCATGCTCATAAAGTTTCTTGGATGTTCCTCTGCACACTAGACCTTGCTTGCCAAAAGTTAAACCGTGTATAATCCGCATTTGACAACAGCACAAAATTTTTTTCTCATTTTTGTAATTTATTTGCAGCATTGATAATTTTTTCTTTTCATCAGATTTTTAAGATTTCAGCTTTTCAGTACTCTTAGGCCAGGCCAGAGAAGGCTTTGGGGAAAAGCCATGCTAAGACTTCATAACTGGACAGACCAAGGTTGAGTTCACATTCTTGTAAAACCCACAGCAGGACCAGGTGGCCTTCTAGAGCAGGTGCTTCCTACAGGGTGACTCAGTGATCCAGGCAGACAGAGACGTCACCGTCCTGCAGCTTTACCCCTGGGACACGTGGCCTCTTTAGTCAGTGCAACAGGCGGGGATGGTGGAGGATCTGAGATGGACAGTCAAATACTTTGGTTCAGAAATGACGAGATCATGGCTGTTCACTACCCATTGGACAGACCTGGTCTTGAGGCCTCTCCTGGCTGCCAGGGGAGCAGAGAAGTGAAATTCTCACACTTCCTTGGAAGGGACAGAGAACCAAATAGGAGTCAGCCTCAGACTTCTTGTGCCCTTTATTTTATTCATTTTTATTAAAAAAATGTAAATGCTGCCAGCCTTTGCACCCATATCTCATTTTTTTTCATTTTTAACTATCCCCAAAGAATTGGCAATATAGAGAAAAACCATGAGTAGTAACTTTCAGAAGAAGTCATGCATAATAAGCTTATGAAAACTTCCTATTTCTAATGTCTTTGGGGAAGTTAAAATTCTTATTTGAGGTTTAAAAGAAAAGTGCAACAATTGTACCCTCATATGTGATATTCAAATTATGTGGTCTCTTTCACTCTAACTATATCCTCTCTGTAGGTCCTCCAGCCCCTTCATATTTCTCCTACTTATTTCTGGGAGTCCCTGGATATAGTCTTGAGAAGGCTTCTCCTGCTGATACTGTGGACTCCTGTTTATTCCATTTTCTTCCTGCTCTGGCTACTCCCATCACTGCTGAAACCAGAGTAATGTCCCCAAAGACACAACCTGCACGGCTATCACCCACTATATACCCATCCTTTCCCGTCTTGGTCTCTTGACTGACTCGTATCATTAAAACACTACACTCCTCTGCATTGGTTAGCAAGCGCTACAGAATAAACTACCCCAAAATGCAGTGGCCTGCAAAACAACCACCATTTCTTCGGCTATGAGTCTACAGCTTGACACTTTAGGCTGGAATTAAATGGGCAACTCTTCTGGTCTTAGATGGGCTTCCTCCTTCCTCCTTTTGTCTGTGGGTCATCTTTGCTGATCTTGACTGGTCATGTCTGGTGTCTCAATTGGAATAACTGGGCTGACTGACTCTGGTTCACAAGGCCTCTTATCCTCTAGTGGGCTAGCGCACATGGATGGGGAGGAGACCCAAGAGAAAGGGAAGAAGTGTGTAAGTCCCATTAAAGCCTGGGCTCAGGGGGCGCCTGGGCTCAGGGGGCGCCTAGGTGGCTCAGTGGGTTAAAGCCTCCACCTTCAGCTTGGGTCATGATCCTAGGGTCCTGGGATCGAGTCCCACATCAGGCTCTCTGCTCAGTAGGGAGCCTGCTTTCCTCTCTCTCTGCCTGCCTCTCTGCCTACTTGTGATCTCTGTCTGTCAAATAAATAAATAAACTCTTTAAAGGAAAAAAAAGCTTGGGCTCAGAACTGGAAAATGTCTGTTATACTAGATTCCATTGGGCAAACAAAGTTATAGGATCAGCCCAGAATCAAGAAAATGGGAAATAGACTCCACCTCTTGATGGGAGAGCTACAAAGTTACATTGCGAAGTGTATGGCTACAGGGAAGAGAAAAGGGCTACTGCCATATTGGTAAAACTTAACAGCCTCCCCTTAGAATTGAGGTGAGAGTCCATGGGGATTGGACTAGAGGATATCTGAATGACAGGTCCAGACTCGCTCGGAATCACCCCTGCTCCCACTATTGGTCTTTTGACTTTGAACATGTTCACACATGCCAATACCATGGCAGTTGGCACAGCCTAAGTTCAAGCTCAACACAAGCCATGCGAGGGGGACCTGGGTATGGCTGTTAAAGCCCACCAAAAACTGGGGGAAGGGGCTGTTCAAGAAGTTCCTTTAGTAACTCTCTCTTTTTTAGGCTCCTGCTTGTTGGTGTCACTTCCCTTGGACTACCAAAGGCAGTAAGTCACTCTTAGGTGGACACCTTCTCAGGGGAAGGTGGCTGCAATCTGTGCCCTCTGACTGTGAGAAAGGCAGAGAGAGAAGGAAAGAAGAGAGGCTAATCCAGGCTCTGGGTCCAGACTGGCCCTTCTATGATCAAGGCCACATTCTGCCACTCCTTTTGAACCAAAAAGGGAAGCCAGGGGATATAGATGAATAACAAGGATATGTTGTGACAATCATCCTTCACCTAGGCCAGGAGGTCAATTTCTTTGTCTCACCTCTCAGTACCAACCCAGGAGGGGTTCGTGGACAGGAATAGGAGTGGAGAACCCACTGAGTAGACAGGTCTACCCTGTTCAGGGATGAGTCTCTCCCTATTCTACGTCAGATGGAAGGGGTAGAAATTTTTATGTTCCCTCAAGTAACATCAAACCTTCAGCATCTGTAGGGGGGTTCCTGAATCCAAAGGGGATAATTAAACCAATGGTGAGATGGTCTGAGAAAAGAGGGCTTGGTGGGGAAGATCGTAGCCTTGGAGTTCCTGAGGTGTGGGGTCCCAGAGGATATCTGGAACTCTCTCAAGTTGTTTCCAAACTGCTTTTAGCCTTGGTACAACATTCAACAGAACACAAAAATGTAAAACAGTTTATCACTGTTGAGTAGGAGGGTTACCCAAAGAATCTTCAAGTCAGCCTGTTTTGGCTGGGCACCAGCTTCCTCTTCTGTAGATGAGGCTCAGGCTACCTTTTCTCTTTCACTCTCTCAGATATTTTTTAGGATGAAATATAGAACAGGTGTGAAAACAGCTTTGGAACTATGAAGCATTCCATAAATACATTTTTTTTCATTTATTTGTTCATTTATGGCTTGGCTACTTTCAAACAGAATTGAGGCAGCTCACAAGATTAGTATGGTGAAAATAAGTCCCCAAACTACTATCGCAGAACCACAAGAAAAGCCAAGTAATAAAAAGAATGGGAATGAGGAAAACTCTATCCAAAATGCAGACCAAGAAAGGTTTCTTCAAATGAGCATAAAATTTAGCTCTGGAGGGATAACAGGATAGACAGATAAATATAGAGATCACTGATGTTTACTAAGCACCTCCTGTGTGCCAGACACTGCAGTTCAATTACATGAGCCAAATTATTTTTTTCTGAGCTTTTCAGGAACCAGGGTAAAAGAAAGGAATTAGGAATGGAATAAAAGAAATCTACATAAATTTATCACTAGCTTTTTTCTAGCTTGAGTTCTGAGATGAGTCTTTATATAAAGCACATCAAGGAACATATTGAAGAATATCTTCTAAATTAGTATATTGTGTTTAGGTTCTAGGTAAGATGAAGTAAACTCACTCTACCGTATCTCTCCCAGGGAAATGCAGTTATGAAACCTGGACAGAATTCATGGGACACTATTTGAGGACTCAAAAGCAAATAGCAGTAGGCAAATTGGGAAAGAAAACCAGAATTTGATGTACCATTGAACTGGCCATGACTCACAGCTTTGACTCAGATGTGAGTGCAGGTGTGGGAGGTACACGACGGGTGGGGTAAGCAAAGCCCCAGATTTCTGACTAGGGAACTGAAAAGGAGAAACCCAGGGAGTTGAAAAGTACCAGAGAAAATGACCACATAAAGGTTTTGTGAGCTGGAAGGCTCGTGCTAAGTTGCACATTTGTGAATCTGATCTCAAACAGCAGATCAAATAAACTAGCAGGTAGACAGTAGTCTGTCTGCCTACGCCCCAGACTAGCTAGTGTAGAATGCATATATATGGACAGATCTAGATAACACTACAAAGAATTTAAAAGCTGAACAGACATTGGAATCACAGCCCACATAACACAAGTTGGAATTTGAGGCCTGAACTTAAGCAGGTTCTTTGCCTCCTATGAAAAAAAAAATTCCTCATAGGATTTAAACAAGACCCAAAGTCTCATAACATAATTATCAGAATGTCCAGGATATGATTCAAAGTTACTTGGCACATAAAGAACTAGGCAGATGTCAGTTTGCATGGGGAAAGATAAATGCTAGATGTCAATGCTTAGATGACACAGATATTGGAATTATCTAACAAAGACTTTAGAGCATGTATTATAGAAATGATCCAAAAATAAAGACAAATTCTCTCTCCCTCTCTCTGTCTCTATCTCTCCTGCTCCCTCTCCTTATTTGTCTCCCTTTCTCTTCTGGTCTTACAACAATAATAATGTTTTATTTACTTTATATTTAGTCGTAATTTTTAATAAAAAAGTACTAGCATTAGTCTAAAAAAATAAAGGTGCATGTTTAATGAATAATCAAGTACTGAATTTCCATTTCTCAAGAACATTGATGGTGAATATATAATTTACACAAAACTGTTGTTGACATCGGGGCTGTTGTGGTTCACTAACTGTAGGAAAGCAGAAGACATATCTGCTAAAGAAACATCAGCTTTTATTGGTTATCAATTTCTTGCCTCTCAGCTCCAGATTCACTCTTTTTTTTTCCTGCTCTGTGATAATGGATATGGAATATAAATATTTTTCCTTTTGTCAGATGGCATTCTGTTAAGCTTTTAGAGTAGAGGGAAAAATTCTCTTGATGGGAATGGAAAACTAGAAAATCTCAGCAAGGGAATAGAAGATATGAAGGAGAACCAAATAGAAATTTTAAAACTGAAAAATATAACAATAACTGAAATAAAAACTCACTGGGCTCAACAGCAGAATGAAGGTGTCAGAGGAAAGAGTGAATGAACTTAAAGATAGATTAATAGAAATCATTTACTCTGAAAGACAGAAATTTAAAATGTTGGGAAAGTGAACAGACATTAAGAACCTGTCAGACAATACCAAAAAGTATAACATTTATGTTATCAGAGTCCTGGAAAGTGAGGAGAAATTATGCAGTGCTGAAAAAAATACTAAAAAAAAAAAAAAAATGTTTGAAAACTTCCAAGATTTGATGAGAGACATAAACCTATAGATTCAAGAAGGTGAGTGACCCCTAAAGAAGATAAATCCAAAGGAATCTTTCTTGGCCACTTCACAAACTACTAAAAAATAAAGACAAGAGAAAGTCTTGAATTCAGAGAAAAATAACACAATCCTTGCAGTAGAACTCAATTCAAATGACCGAGAACTTCTTATCAGAAATACTGTAGGCCAGAAGGAGGTGGCATGACATTCTCAAAGTGTTGAAAGACAAGAAGTGTCATCCCATAATTCTAGTGCAAATATGTCTCAGGAATGAAAGTGAAATAAAGACATTCTCAGAGTAAGCAAAACTAAAAGAATTTGTTGCCAGTGGACTTGCTCAAAAAGAATGGCTAAGGAAGTTCTCCAGACAAATGAAAACTGATACCAGATGGGAACTCAGAACATCAAGAGTGAAGAAAGAGCAACAGAAATGGTACATAGCTGGAAACAGTTTTATTGAAAATGCAGAGGTTTTGGCTATTTCTGACATCAACCCTGAGGATGCTCCAAGGGTATGTGTTAAACTGCAGTCCTAAAAATCAATGCTGTGGGGGAAACTGGGAGCCACGCAGAATATAAGATCATGTCAAATCATGTCACTGCTCAATTCAGTGGTGTCCCATCTCACTCAGAAAAGTGCCAGTTCTGACTCTAACACACAAGGCCCTATGTGACCCAGCCCCTTATTACCTCTTTGGTGTCTTCTCCCACTGTCCTCACCTCTCATGCTCCTCTGTAGACAAACTGTCTCTTGTTTTCCACCTCAGGGCCTTTGCACTTGCTGCCTTTTCTGTCTGGACCTTTTTATTCCTCAGATGTCTGTATGGGGGGCTGACTCTACCATCTCCTTCAGGTCTTTGCTCAAAATGTTACCTCCTCATTGAGAATTTCCCTGGCTATTCTATTTAAAACTGAAAACTCCTCCAACTACCCTGCCTCTCTCTTTCCTTATTTCCTATTTTGTCTTTCTCCATAGCACTTATCAAAATCATCATACCATCTAATTTCTTATTGGTTTATTTATTTTCTCTCGTGTCCTGCTTCATGAAGATAGGGGTTTTTGTCACTTTTTTTTTTTACTGCACAGTGCCTGGCACACATTAGGTGGATTCAATGTCATTTCTCTTTGACTTAATAAAAGTTTACAATCCATACGAGTAGGTAGTTAAGTTTTCTTAGGAAAAGAGCATAACCATTGTCTCGATTGGCTCACAGAGCAAACATTAACTCATATAGTGAACACTTCAGGGTTTTTATGTTCAGCTCCTCTCCTTCCTTCTGGTGGCCGTTGGCCCATTTTGGGGGCAATTGTTCTCCCCATCTCTAACAAACGGTCTAATAGGAGTTCCATCTCACTCCCTGGCTGTGAGGGTGGGTATAGACGAAGCCAAACCCATCAGAGTACTTTCCCAGAACTCTTGAATCAGAATTAGGCAGGGAGATGTATGGTAAGAATCTGTGTCCCTGTCACATGGAAAAGACTGCGTGAGGGAGTAGAGATGAGATACAGGGAGTCCTACACATCTAGCCCGTGGTTGCAGTGGTAACAGTCATCCCATGATAGCAGTCATCCTTCAGGCTCACACCACCCATAACCTTCCTATAATTTGACTATATAAGATAGTTAATCTGTTTTTGCTCAAGCTATCTTGAGTTGGGTTTCTGTCCCTGCAAAAAGATTTCTGAATAATACAGTTTATTTGGCACTGCAACTATCATCAGCAGCAAATACATTGTATGTCAATATTGTGCTAGAATCTGTGGCAGGGGGAAGAATGGATAAGTGAGACAGAGTCCATATTGCCAAAAGTCCTTCAGTCTAGATGAGAAGACAGTTCTACCCCAAAATGTCATTTCAAAGTGCCAAGTCAGCATTGCAGATAGTATATATGGGCCATGAGAGGGGAAAAACCACTGTGCACTGAAGTGGTTAGAAAAGTTATTATGGGAAAGGTGAAACTTGGGCTGTGAGTAGAAGGAAAAGTGAAACACCCATAAGCACACTAGATAGAAGAGAATACTCGGTAGGGGGAAATTCCATGAACAAAGGCAATGGCTCAGGTATGCTTAAAGGAATCATGTGAATTAATTATGGGAGATGGTTTATATGGTTTATAAAGTGCTCTCACATTCATTATCTCATATTTTTGCAAGAATCCAGCAAGGTGGTTTGAGCCAACCAATGACTTCCTTAAGGATATATAGCCTAGTAAGCTGACACATCTAGAACTTACACCAATCTTTTGATTCAAGTGTAAGGCACTAAATATCAGGTCAGAGTGAATTTTTATCATACTGGCAAAAGACATCAGCTAATATTTAATAATTTCCTATATTGTTAAATAATAAATTTTCTCAATTGTCTTTTCAAAATCTTTTGATGTGTTTGAATCAAGATCCAAACAAGGTTCACAAACTGAATTTAGTGAATAGGTCTTATAGGTCGCTTTTAAAACTTAAAGTTTCCCTTCCCACTGTTTTTCCTTGCAACTTGTTTGAAACATTCTAGATTTGGCAAACTTCATCCTATCAGTGTCAGTTCATATGTTCCTTTGTCCCTTTTATACCCTGGTAACTGTGGACTGTGGTTGGATCTTGAGGTTTGATGAGAGGTAGTTTGTTTTGGGGGAGAATATTGCATCAGTGGTAATATGTGCTTCTAGATGCATCACATCAGGTGGCATGCAATGCTTGGTCATTTTTCTTCTTGTCATCTTAAGATTGATCACTGGGTTCAAGCGTTACCAGCCTGAGTCATTCATTTGAAGTCCCCCTCAGTTTTTCACCTAATGGCTTTAGCAACCATTGATAGAGCTGGTGTATTGTCTAGCAGCCATTGGTATTACCTAGTTCCATTGCAACATTGGTAGCTGCAAAGTGCTGTTCTGATTCTATAATTCCTTCTTCAGGTGTAGGCTAGAATTCTTCTGTAAAGACCTTTTCTATACCAACTATTTGACTGCCTGAAAAGGTTGAATAAATGTTTAATTCTTTTTCTTTTTTTATAAGGTTTCAGAATAATGAGTTAGTTCCCTAGCATACTCCAAAGTGACTGGTTAGTTTATTATTATGAGAACTCATAGATTTTAATATTTTTGATATGTTAAGTCCATTACAATTACTATTCATTTTGAGGCTCTGAAATTCCCATCTTTGATCAATGGAAGCCCCTTCGATTTGGCTCCTGGGTCCTTTTTGTGTGATCTCAACAATCTTTAATATCTTCCTTGCTTTCCTGGCTCATCTTATACATTTCCTGGTCCAGACCTGAAATCAGCCATTTCACAAAAGGCTGTAATTCCTTTTTGTGGGAAGTGGTATTTAGAGACAACTGTCTGTGCCCTAGGGGTGTCCATTATTCCTAGGTAAGTCTCTGTATCTAGGACTTTTCAGCAGACAGAGAATGGAAAGAAGGAGGTTTTTCTTGTTTTTTGTCTTTAAAGAGAAAATTTATCCTGGATTCAGGCTGAGATTTACAATTCAAATTTAAAACCACATGTTTTTTACTTAATTTTAATTTTATATTTGTATCTATTTTCTCTGGTTCTGAAAACCTTGAATTCTAAAGTGAATTGTTTATTTGCTTTATCCTATTTTATGTATATTTCAGAGTAACAATAGAATATTATTAACATTGTAATTACTGAAAAACAGTTTAATCTTTCTACTTGAAGTTTGGTGTTTTTTTTTAATCCTTAGGCTATATCTCACTAGAGTTATTAATCAAATTACTGCATTTTAAAGTCATTGGAGAGCCACCTGGGTGGCTCTGTTGGTTGAACGTCCAATTCTTCATTTTGGCTCATGTCATGATCTCAGGGTCCTGAGACTGAGCCCTGCACTGGGCTTCATGCTGGACATGACGTCTGCTCAAGATTCTCTCTCCCTTTTCCTCTGCCTCTCCCCATCCTGTTCACATCCACTCTCTCTCTCTCTCTCAAAAACAAGCAAACAAATAAATAAATTAAATTAAAGTCATTTGAGATAATTCTTCCTTATGTGATTAAGCCACCAAACTGATATACAGACTTCACTGTTTTATCTACTTTCAATTCTTAAGGATTGCATTTTTCTATTTGATTAATTTTGCTTTATGGTTATGTAAAGCATTTCCATTGTTCCAAAGTACAAAATTATAAAATCAGGTACATTCAGAGAAGTCTTGAATTAGTCTTGTCTTCTCCATTTTATTTCCTTTCTCATCTATAAGAAACCATTATTAATTTTTGTTATTTTGCATTTTAAAAATATGTAAGGAATAGTATATATAATCAAATAATCTCCCCTTTCTCAAATAAAATGGAGTGTACTATACATAGTATTCTGTAACTTTTTCCCCCATTTAATAATATGCTTTGGAGATCAGGACACAATAGAATGCAGAAATATCTCTCATTCCTTTTCATAGCTGCTTGGTCATCTATTGTGTATTTTAATAATAATAAACTCCGTAATCCACTTAACCAGTCCCCTAGTGATAGACATTTGGGTTGCTTTCAGTTCTTCGTTAATATAAATAGTGTTGCAATTAGTAGTTTTGTACAGACATCCTTTCCTACTTTTGCCAATATTTCTTTGGTGTAGATTCTTACAAGTGGGCTAAATTGTGCAAAAGGCAAATGCATATGTAATTTTGCTTAGATATTGCCAAATTGCCTTCCATGGGTTTGTACCACTTTGCATTTCTAATCACAATGTTTGAGTGATTCCTTCTTCATGGCCCCCAACATTATATTGTGAAACTTTTGGATTTTTGCTTGAAAAATTGCATCTCGGCTTAATTTTCTTTTACATCTTTCTTATTATACTCCATTTAAGGTTTTTAATTCCCTAATACAACTCCTGGCTCATTGCAGCTATTCAATAATTATTCTTTGAATCCATAAAAGTATAAAGTGGTATTTTAGAAAAATTAATCTAGCTGCAGAATACAGAGTCATTTAGACTCTGGAGAGAACAGAGACAAGGAGCACTCATGAATTTCAGGACAGAAGATAAACATAAGAAATACAACTTTAATTTTCTACAATTCCCACATTACATTTCCTCTTCTTAAGGGTGGGAGCATTGATTTAATAATCTCTGTCAATTCAGACTTTGCACTATTCCTCAACCACTCAGATTATGTCTGAATTCCAGGGTCTTGGGTCAATGCTACAATAGGGAATGTTGGGGACTGGGGTGGAGGGTTATTTGGAAAGGGAGTCAGGTTCCTGGTCGTCATTTGCCCATCTGACCACCCACTGAGATACCCCCCACCCCCACTCCTGGCAGGTCCCTAGTCACGGAGCCAAAAATGTTACAGCTCATATATGACCTTTACTTTCATCCAGAGGGCTTCTATTGACTGTCACTTAGCTCTTTCATTCCTCTTTTGGGAACCTAAGGAAATCTGACTATAATCCCACATGTCTTGGAGTTCACAGGAGAGAGACTGGGAGGACAACTGAGGTCTTTCAGAAACCCCATGCAGCCATCTCTAGTGCTCAGCCCTTCTAGTCCTCAGTCACACAGAGCATCACTGTGGGAGCTGGGTTCGAACTTGAGCCTCCTGACCCCATTTGTCTCCTCTGAAATCTGTCTAAGGCTCAGCTTGGGTATGGAATAAAGGCACAGCATTTCTTCTCAGAAACCCTCCAGTTCTCCCCCTTCCACACCTTCCCCAAGGCCCAGCATAGGAGTATTTCTCTCCTGTGGAAGAGGGTGGGATAGGGAACTTCCTCTGACTGAGATTCTGGTCCTCAAGACTGGTAAAAGCCAAGAACGTGACTGTTCAGTTTTAAGCTCTAATAATGCTTTCTCGTGGGTGGATGCCTCACAGTCCAGTTTGAATGGGAGAGAGCCAAAGGGAAGAAAAGGAATGGTATGTGTATGTGGTGGGGGATATTAATGGAACATCTCCAAATATTAATATCTCCAAATATTATCCCAGTGACATCAGTTAAGAGCATATAGCAACGGCCAGGTATGACATGGTGAGAGGTGGAATGAGATATTGGCTGAAGTTTTGGGGCTGATTGATGAAGGAGGGAAAGAGAAAGAGTCAAGAATGAGGCTGGGATTTGGAGCTGCCCCCACAGAAGAGCGATAGTGCAGGGATGAAATGAGGCCAGCTGGAGGGTGGGCACGCTGATTCTGGGAGAAAGATAGTAAACTTGGCTCCAGGCTGGGGTGAGATGTAGAGGTGACAGTCAAGCCCTCAAGGAGAGGGGTTGAGATCCCTGTTTTTCTGGAGGAAGAGACAGAGAGAGAGAGAGCATTCCTGAAGTCCCAGGGCTGAGTCTTAGGCTGCTTCCACAGGTAAGGAGGATGGGGGGGCAGACAGAGGACTGCTCAGAGGGGCCAAGTTTTTGTGGGGCCAAGCATCGTGTAAACACACCTTTCGTCCCAGGATGTGGTCTCACCCTGGACACCTGAGAGGAGGATTCATTCCGGAACATCTCATGAATATACCAGCCCAGTCTCTACGTGCATCTGACTGTCCACCTGCTGCCCCAGCCCACGATACTGGAGCCATGTCATTTGCAGTTAGGCAACCTAAGGAATACATGAAACTGTACCTTTTTCCCCCTGCAGTTACGACTGTCCCCAGAAGTAGGACTGGTTTACTTTCTATTTAATGTGACAAACATTCGCTGTGCAGCTCACATGCACAGAGCACGGGATGGTGCCACGGCATGGAACCGAAGTTGCAAACTTCGCTTCACAAGCTCTATCTGGCCCAAAGCCTTCTGTCGTTCAGCCTGTGTGATGCTGTTCTTTGTTTTGCTTTTACTCTAACTAGTTGCCAAAATACAGAAATCAAGACCTAACAGGCAGGCCCCGCCCCTCTCACGAGTTCTGTTCTGCATCAGTTCTGCCCCTCTCACCTGTTCTGCATCTCTCACTGAGTCTTCCCGCCGAACTCCTGTGGTCCTTGGTGTCTAAAACTCCCCGCTTGTGGCCTCAACCCACTGGCTTGGGTAATAAACAGACAGAGGCTCTACTCTTGACTCAGCCACCTACCTGTGACCTTAGGCAAGTTTCTTTATTCCCTGGAGTCTCCGTCTCCCCTTTTTCAGAATGGTAGTGATAATAATGCCTACCTTCGGGGGCTGGAGCAGGTAAGATAGCGCCTATGCAGAAATTGCTTAAGGAGAGGCCACTCTCCCTATGAAAGATGGCTGAGACAACTGCCCTGCTGATGGGACTCTGCTGGGTGATGCGAGGCAGAAAGTGGCCTCAAGGAGGGGAGGGTCAGTGCCAGGGAGGTTGGGAGCAGGCAAGCCCCTCATGCTGTGGGAGGGGGAAGGCTTCTTGGGGGAGGAGGAGGACTAGAGGCCTGGCTTTCTTTGTCTTCTGTGGGAGGCAGGCAGCCCAGCCTGGGCCTGCATGGCCTTTGAAACCCCGCCACGCAGAACAGAGCCCAAGCCCTGGGAAGGCTAGCCCCCACCCCGGCCGGCCGCCTCTCTGCTGTGATTCCAGGAACTGGGCCCTATCAGTTGGGCCCAGTTTCAGGAGCTGTTTCTTGCCATTTCCCCTCAGTCATGTGGCCGCTGGAGTGGACAAAGTGGGAGGGAATGTGATTAAGCTTTCAGGCTGCCTTTCAGGCAGGGGGAGTGGGAATGTGTCTCAGAATGGAGAATGGTTAGAATGTGGGTGGGGAATGTGGGAGCCCTGGGGGAACTGGGCAGACCCCACCTCAGTGAGCCGCATGGGCAGGCCTCTCAGGTCAGAGAGCTGAAAAGTGGCCTTTCCGCAGGTCCCTGACCAGGACTCCTCCCTCATCTCAGAAACACAGACTGTCCTGGGAAGGCTTGTTTCTGGGCTGGAAGAGGCGGCCTGCACCCTGAGGCTTTTTCTCACACCATCCAGGCTTGGGAACTTTTCTCCTGACCAACCCTGCCTCTGGGGGACCTGGGCTGGGAAGAAAGTGTACCTTTTAAACCCGAATGACATGTAGATCATGATTGAGAATGCTGCTCGTCACCAAATGTCAAAATCACGTTCGTTTATGTGGAACATCTTTCTTATGCTCAACGGGCATACTGAGCACCATGTTCGTTTTCCAGCTCCGTTTCTGAGGTAGAGAGAAACGATCTGCTACTGACAGGGCAAGAGGCACAGAGAGGCCGAAGTGCCTCTGAGAGCCACCTAGAAAGCCCCTGCAGGAACTGGGTTCGAACTGGGGCCTCCTGACCCCATCTGCACTCAGTTCACCAACCTTCCCTCTCCTCCAGTCCACAGCTTTATTTCTTTGAAAAGGGTGGAAGTTCTTCCCCTTGACTGACTGGCTGACGTCAGTGAGGTACTCACTTGGGGACAAAATTTAAGGGGGAGGAGCAGAAAAATGTAACACTGAAGATAAATGATATTTTAATGCAATATTTTTAAAATAAAAATCAATGCAAAAAAATTAAATCTCTAGGTAAAGGCAAGATCTGACTCTGCATGACTAGCTTGGTCGCCTCTCCTGGTCCAAGCCCTGCTGAGTCCATCATCCCCAGAACCGACGTGGAACACAGGAAACATGGGCTACAGTGCCCAGCAGACAAAGATTCCATTCTGCTGTTTTTTTTTAAATTTTTTTATTATTATTATTTATTTGACAGAGATCACAAATAGGCAGAGAGGCAGACAGAGAGAGAGGGAAGCAGGCTCCCCGCCGAGCAGAGAGCCCGATGTGGGGCTCCATCCCAGGACCCTGAGATCATGACCTGAGCCGAAGGCAGCGGCTTAACCCACTGAGCCACCCAGGCACCCTCCATTCTGCTGTTTACCAGCTGACTTTAGGGTAAGTGACTGACACTCTTTGAGCCTCTATATCCTCATCTTTAAAATGGGGACAATCAGTTAGAGTTCTCCGAGAAACATAAACAACAGGATGTGTGTGTGTTGGGGATGGTGTGTATTATACATGTTATATAATTATATATATATGTTCTACATATAAAAATTTCACATATATAAATATACATCTATGCGTATATAATATAATATATACATTTATGTGTATGTAATTTATGTATATAATTATATTTATGTGAACATAATTTATGTATGTTTCATATATAAATTTTACATATATAAAATTTCACAATATAAGTATGCATATATGTTCATACAAATTTAGAGATTTATTATAAGGAATTGGCTTATGTGATTATGGAGGCTGAGAAGTTCAGACCCAGGAGAGCCAATGGTACAGAGCTCCCATCAAAATCCAAAGGCCTGGGGTGGGGGGCGCCTAGGTGGCTCAGTCAGTTGAGCAGGTTTTTCTTGATTTTGGCTCAGGTCATGATCTCCGGGTCGGGGATCGGCCCCATGCTGGGCTCCTCGTTCAGTGGGGAGTCTGTTTCAGGATTGATTCTTTCTCTCTCCCTCTGCTCCTCCTCCCACTCACTTGCTCATGCATGCACGTGCTCTCTCGCTCTCTCTCTCTCTCAAATAAATAAATAAATAAATAAATCTTTTTTAAAAATCCAAAGGCCTGAGAACTAGGAGAGGCCATGGTCTAAGTTTTAGTCTGAGCCCAAGTCTGAGGCAGGAGAAGACCAGTGTCCCATTTCAAAGACAGCTCAGCAGAGAGAAAATTCTTTCTTACTTGGCCTTTTATTTTATTCAGGCCTTCAATGCATTTGGTAAGGCCCAGCCACATGGGAGAAGGCAAACTGCTTCACTCCGTCTGCTGATTTAAGTGTTAATCTCCAGAAACAGCCTCACAAACACACCCAGAAATAATATTTAACCAAATATATGGGCATCTCATAGCCAATTCAAGTTGACATATAAAATCCAAATACCTACCTGACATATAAAATCACAAATACTTACCTGAAAAGTTGTTGTAAGGGTTAAATCAGGGACAGTCCCCAAAATACCCCGTACAACCTGGCACACAGGAGATAATCAATAAATGCCAGTTCTCGGGGCACCTGGGTGGCTCAGTGGGTTAAAGCCTCTGCCTTCGGCTCAGGTCATGATCCCAGGGTCCTGGGATCGAGCCCCACATTGGGCTCCCTGCTCAGTGGGGAGCCTGCTTCCCTCTTCTCTCTCTGCCTGCCTCTCTGACTACTTGTGATCTCTGTCAAATAAATAAATAAAATCTTTAAAAAAAATTAAAAAACAACAAAAAAAATAAATGCTAGTTCTCATCCCCATAATTTCCCACCAGTTTTTTTTTTTTTTCTCTTAGTTTCACAGGACACAGTATAAACTGGAAACTATTCACTTTAGCACCTACCCTAAGTACCTGCACATGGCAGATGAGCTGTCTATTTCTGTTGATAGCACACTATGAACTAAGTATGGGAAGCAAATTGATCCAGAACTCTTGAGGAAGTGATTAGTGAAGAAGATGGAATTGGAAGAAGTGGCAGGAGTTCAACCAGAAGCCAGAATGCAGTTCCCAGGGACCCTGGGGTAGAAATGTGGGTCAAAAAGATAGTAAAATTAAAAATACATACAACAATCTGAGGGAAGTATTTCCAACTTATACAATAGACAGGAGATTGATTTCCTTATTATGGTGTGCTTTTAGAAACTTACAAGAAAAAAAGAATACCCAGGGAAAAATGAACAACACATGCAGACAGGTAAGTCACAATGAAGAAATGCAAAGGACCGAGAATGCCATGAAAGCATGATCAGCTTTACCAATCATCAAAGAAATTTTTCATGTATCTAAATACAACTTTTAAAAAAAATTATAACTCCTGGTACTAGTAAGTGTTGGAGGGAACAAGCAATCTCGCATATTGCTGAGAGGAGAGTATACAGATAAGATTTTTCTGGAGGTCAACTTGGACAAAAAGCCTTAAAATCAAGCAAACTCTTTGACTCGATAATGACATTCCTTGAAATATCATCTGTCCTGAGGTAACAATAAAGATGCAGGCAAAGGAGGCACCTGGGTGGCTCAGTGGGTTAAGCCTCTGCCTTCGGCTCAGGTCATGATCCCAGGGTCCTGGGATCGAGCCCCACATCGGGCTCTCTGCTCAGCAGGGAGCCTGCTTCTCCCTTCCTATCTGCCTGCCTCTCTGCCTACTTGTGATTTCTCTCTCTGTCAAAAAAAAAAAAAAAAAAAGATGCAGGCAAAATGATAGTGGAAATTCTTTAGCAGGACATAGAGCAAGGGATTGTTCAGCAGGACCCTGAAAATAACCTAAGTGTCCAAGATAGGGGAAAGATAGGTAGATGATATCAAAATATTAATGGTGATTATCACTGGGAGATAAGATTCTAAGTTGTATTTTCTGCTTTTTGCTTTTTCTGGATATTTTAAATTTTCTATAGTAAACATGTGTTACCTTTTATAATAATTTATTATATTGCCTTAAGAATGAAAGAATGATGGGTCTGATTATCCTGGGGAATAGGGGAATACAGTGTGGGTGACCCTGCACCTGTGACTTCTGGAACTATTGTGTCCAGTTCTCTAGTCCTGGGGCACTTGAAGGAGGAATGAGGGTGGAGGCAGATTCCCAGCTGAACCACAGGTTCAGCTAACCAAGGTGGCCAGAGTAGTGTGGGAGGGGTTCATGAGGCCTGATGCAGGTTTCAGAAGCATTTGCTTTACTTAAGTGATACTAGGAAAGAACAAAGTTTTGGAGTAGAATAGTGGCATTGTCTCATACTCCAGGGCCTGAGAGGAAACCTGCTAATAACTATTCTGAGCTAATTATTCCCTAAGGGTCAAACAGTGCTTATGTATCTTAGTGGCTGCATTTAGGGAAGTTCTGTAAACAGACCAGCCCAGTGTTTGGGGAATATCAAATCAACTTTTGAGTTAAACATATTTTCATGAAGTCTTTTTCCTTGTAGGAATTTTTTAGCAGCTGGAATCCAGACTCTGATTATTCTAGAGGCCCCTCAGATATTAACCCCTGAGCTATTTGGCTTACCCAAACCATGCTTTCTCCCATACCCATATCTGAGCAAGGTGAGGAACAGACTAGCGTGGGGACCAACACCCAGTGAAGCCACATGCCTGGGCTCAGTGATATTTCCAGCAGCCAGGGCTTGGAGCCTGTGCAGGCCTGGTTATTTCCCAGCTTCCTCTTCTCATCTACCCCACCCCAAAATACCACAGGGCTCTCGGTGGTGTTTTCATGCCAATCTCTGAGCTTTGATAGGACTACAAAAGACCAATGCAGTCAAGGAGGCCGAAGCCCACTGGTGCAGAGATGCCCCATCCTCCCCATATTGTGGGGAGCTGTCCTTTATAGATAGGACAGGTGTTGGCAGGTAATGCTCAATTCGTGGTTTTTCCAACCTGGGCTCTCCCAATACTAAATAGGCCAGGGAAGGAAGTAGAGTCTCTAGAATCATAATCATGATGATTGAGGAGGAGGAGGAGGATGTTGATAAAGATATCTACCATTCACTGAGTGCACACTCCCACTGTGTGTCAGACAGCTGGTTGAGGGCTTTATACATATTACCTCATATTATTCTCATAATCTGAGCACTATACTTAGATCCATTTTAGGGGTGAGAGAACCAAAGCTTAAGAAATGTAAATAACTTGCTTGAGGCACAACTAGTAAGTGGCAAAGTTAAAATATGAACCCACATCTGTCTGACTCTGGATCCAAGCTCTTAACCATCTAATGATACTGATCTTGAAACATGCAAGAGAAAACCAGTAAGGAAGGGAGGTTGAACAGAGCTCTCTCTCTCTCTCTCTCCCTCACATACACGCACGCGTGCGCACACACACACACACAACCAAGGAACTCTTCAGGAAGCCAAGTGCTGGAGATCTTTATTTAGCTCCTAACTACTAAGAAAGGCGGGCCCTTTTGTAAGCCAACAGACGGTTCGGGATGGTTGTTTGGCTGGATATGATTAGGGGTTGGGAGATTGGCTCCTCTAATCCTACCATATCCTCCCACCCTCTAAATACATTCCCTTTCCTTTCCTGGACTACTTTCAGTCAGTGAAGCACCGATCATTCTTGAATCTGTGGCTTCTCTGGAACAGACCTTACTTTTCTCCTCACCTTCCCTCTGGATCTGAAGGATCTGTGTGACTTCATGCAGTCCTTCTGTGGAAGATTCTTCGGAGGAAGTAAGCTGGGCACCCAGCAGGTGTGCTCACTGGCCTGACCCTCACATTCCTAAATGAACAACTTCCCCACAATAGGCTAGGAGAGAATCCATGCAACTTGAACCTTATCAGATGTTAAAGAAAGACATTATCCTCCCTGAGACTTGCATTGTCTATGTTCTGCAAAGAGTCAACTGTGGGGATGTGGCAGAGGCTGAGTCTCCTGAGGGTCAAACCTAACCAATGTCCCTACTAATGACTCATGCTCAAGAGACCAGAACTGCTTTCAGCCTGTGAAGCGGAAGGGGAAGCTACTCAGGACAGCAGGGTTGGGGATGGGCCTTTCAATCTCTTGGTCCACATGAGGGAGATGCCACAAATCTTCTTCCAGGCCTCACAGTGCTCGTTGGTATAACAGCATACATACATTGTGTAGAGAGGACATTTTTTAAAATGATTTGAGGATTTCTTAAATTTAAACTTTCAATAGATAATCTATTCATATGGTATATAATTATAAATATGTTGGGCTCCTGCTCCATGTGACGTGGAGGAAGTGTGCTTCACCCTTTCTCTCGCACTGACCGCAACTATAAAGCCTGAATAGAATATGCAGAGGATGATTTGATGACAGAGAAAAACAAGTAGCAGCAGGCAGACGGAGGAAGAACGTCAGAATTCAGAGTATCATGGAATCCCACTGAAGGTGAGCTCACATTTCTTCCCTTCAGTAACTTATGACATGAATTTGAAGCATCCAGAAACCCAGAAGTAAGCACTGGTGAGCAGAGAATGCTCCAGGAGAAGCCCTTGAGCTCCTCTTCAAGGACTGGGCAAAGAGACTTCTAATGCTCCCAAGAGGATAGAAATAGCCCATTGTATTTTCTCTTATTTCTCTTCTCTTGTGCCCCAGCTCCCCCCAGCAATCTGGTGGTTCCAACGGCCGTAACGACCCACCAGAACTCACGACACTCAAAACTCTGAGGAAGGGGAGTTTTCTTCTCTGGGAGAGCTACAGTTCTGAGAGGATGGGACAGAAAAACACAACAGGAAATAACAAGTGTCGGTGAGGAGGTGGGGAAATTGGAACCCTTGTGCACTGTTGGTGGGGAGGTAAAATCATACAGCTTCTGGGGAGAACACAATAGCAGTTCCTCAAAAAATTAAAAAATAGAAATTCTATGTGATCCAAAAATTCCACATCTGAGTCGATACCTCGAGGAACTGGAAACAGGGTCTTGAAGAGATGTTCGTACTGGCAGGACTGAAAAATGGTCAGCCCCAGTGAAGAATGTTTCAGTTTTTCATCAGGTGGCATCCATTCCTAAGATCCAATAACCACACACCTGCATATCTACCCTAAAGAAGTAACAAATGTGTGTCTACACAAAAGCCTGTACATACATATTTATAGCAGGTCGATTTATAATTGTCCCATGCTGGAAACAAGCCAAATGTCCTTAAATGAGTGAAGGGCATGTGGGGAGGTTGTGAATCTGTGTTGCATCCATACATACAAAAGGATGCATTTTTGATCCGCACAACAGTTTAGATGAGTCCCAAAGATACTATGTTGGGTAGGGGAAAAAATAGTCTCAAAAGGTTACATACTACACGATTCCATTGACATAACACTCTTTTTTTTTTTTTAAGATTTTTTTGTTTATTTGGCAGAGAGAGAGCAAGAGCAGGGGAGCAGCTAGCAGAGGGAGAGGGAGAAGCAGACTCCCCCTTGAGCAAGGACCCCAATGCAGGACTCGATCCCAGGACCCTGGAATCGTGACCTGAGCTGAAGGCAGATGCTATACCACTGAGACCCCCAGGCATCCTGACATGATATTCTTGAAAAGACAAGATTACTAGGAAGGGGAATAAATGAGTGATTGCCATGGGTTAAACGTAGTGGGATGCAGTGGCATTAAAGGGATAGCATAGTATTTCGTGGTTATGGAATTGTTTAGTATGCCAATTATGTTGATATTATATGAATCCATACATGTGTTAAAATTGATAGAACTTTATTTTCTTGTTAACATATAATGTATTATTTGTTTCACAGGTCCAGGTCTGTGGTTCATTAGTCTTACAGGATACACAGTGCTCACCATGACACATACCCTCCCCCATGTCCACTGAACTCTATTTTTAAAAAGTTTCTGTAAAGGGTCAATTTTATATATAGTAATTTTAAAAATAAAATTTAAAAGTATGACATGAAGTCTTCTTCCCGCCCTACCTTCCCATTCACCCTTTTCCCACCCACACCCTCTCCAGAGATACCCACTCTTATTAGTTGCGTTCACATCCATCCAGAGTTTCTTTATGTATATATAAGCAGACATGAATATTACTTTCATTTTCCTTTACTTTCTCACAAAAGTGACACCGTTTACACAGTATTGATTTTACTTAATATTATATGCTGCGGCTCTCCCCACTTCAGCTGTAGAGAAGAGCTCTTTGGCTCCTAGATTCTGGGAGTAGGTTCCGTTGCAGCCTTGGATTTGGTTTAGCATGCAAAATCCTTGAGGAAGAAGGATGTGTTCTCTAGGACTGACTGCACCCCAGGGTCAGGGAGGGCCTATTTACTGAAGTGTTCAGCCAGGTACAGGGAACGCACAGGCCCGCTGCGCTGTGCCAAGGCTGAGTTACTGCCAGTAATAAATGCTCAGATTCAACTGCTATTGTCTCAGACTGCCTAGCTTATCTGGTAAATATTTGTAGAATAAATGGGTTCACTTTAGTGCGGGTTGGCAGGGAATGCAGGCGCTCCCATTCAAATCCTGGGCCCTGGCTGTCCACTCTGCAAAGCCACGAGATACCAGAGGCTGGTGTCTCGACCCCTGACTCAGACAAATTGACAATTCCCATGGCCAGGCTACCTTGGCCCCATAACACCTGCCCCACAGTTGGTCATACCAGACGATCCATGTGTCCCCAACATGATTCTTCCAGGTGCTTTTTAATTCCAGTGTTAGACCTTCATGGATCCTCAACTTTTTTTTTTTTTTTTTTTTTTTTTTAATTTTTTATTTATTTTCAGGGTAACAGTATTCATTGTTTTTTCACCACACCCAGTGCTCCATGCAATCTGTGCCCTCCCTAATACCCACCACCTGGTTCCCCCACCCTCCCACCCCGCCCCTTCAAAACCCTCAGGTTGTTTTTCAGAGTCCATAGTCTCTCATGGTTCACCTCCCCTTCCAATTTCCCTCAACTCCCTTCTCCTCTCCATCTACCCTTGTCCTCTATATTATTTGATATGCTCCACCAATAAGTGAAACCATATGATACTTGACTTTCTCTGTTTGACTTATTTCACTCAGCATAATCTCTTCCAGTCCTGTCCATGTTGCTACAAAAGTTGGGTATTCGTCCTTTCTGATGGAGGCATAATACTCCATAGTGTATATGGACCACATCTTCCTTATCCATTCATCCGTTGAAGGGCATCTTGGTTCTTTCCACAGTTTGGCGACCGTGGCCATTGCTGCTATAAACATTGGGGTACAGATGGCCCTTCTTTTCACTACATCTGTATCTTTGGGGTAAATACCCAGCAGTGCAATTGCAGGGTCATAGGGAAGCTCTATTTTTAATTTCCTGAGGAATCTCCACACTGTTCTCCAAAGTGGCTGCACCAGTTTGCATTCCCACCAACAGTGTAAGAGGGTTCCCCTTTCTCCACATCCTCTCCAACACACGTTGTTTCCTGTCTTGCTAATTTTGGCCATTCTAACTGGTGTAAGGTGGTATCTCAATGTGGTTTTGATTTGAATCTCCCTGATGGCTAGTGATGATGAACATTTTTTCATGTGTCTGGTAGCCATTTGTATGTCTTCCTTGGAGAAGTGTCTGTTCATATCTTCTGCCCATTTTTTAATATGATTATCTGTTTTGTGTGTGTTGAGTTTGAGGAGTTCTTTATAGATCCTGGATATCAACCTTTTATCTGTACTGTCATTTGCAAATATCTTCTCCCATTCCGTGGGTTGCCTCTTTGTTTTGATGACTGTTTCTTTTGCTGTGCAGAAGCTTTTTATCTTGATGAAGTCCCAGAAGTTCATCTTTGCCTTTATTTCCTTCACCTTTGGAGACATATCTTGAAAGAAGTTGCTATGGCTGATATCAAAGAGGTTACTCCCTATGTTCTCCTCGAGGATTCTGATGGATTCCTGTCTCACGTTGAGGTCTTTTATCCATTTCGAGTTTATCTTTGTGTACGGTGTAAGAGAATGGTCAAGTTTCATTCTTCTACATATAGCTGTCCAGTTTTCCCAGCACCATTTATTGAAGAGACTGTCTTTTTTCCACTGGATATTTTTTCCTGTTTTGTCAAAGATTATTTGACCATAGAGTTGAGGATCCTCAACTTTTGACTCCTGCTAAGACTTGTAATATGTTTTCTTCCTCGCACTCCCCAGAATTACTGGATATTTGAAAAATAACACAGATTTTTGGTTAACACGAACTCTTGAGCCAACCAAGCCACAATCGTTGTTGTTCTCAGCACACTCCTCCAACGTGGGTAGAGGATCTCAGTTCTTGATCCTCAATGCTGGACTGATTATTCCATTTTAGATCTAGAACAACGGAGGCCCCCACGACTTACTAATACGCAGAGAGATGACACAGGGAGGTAGAGTGAGAAGAAAGAAAGGGTACAGCTTTCAGCGTCAGATATTCAAGATCTGAGGTCAGATTCTAGCTCTGGTACTTTCTAGCTGTGTGACTTTGACACACAGCTTAGGGTTTCTGAGATTCAGTTTTCTCATCTATAAAACCCATGGGGTGTTTATAGGACTGGAGGGACATAATGTATAAAACACGAGACGTGGTACCTGGCACATGGCTGGTGTTAAAAAAAAAAAAAGCAGATATTACCATTTTGCGTCTTTAGACAGGAGTTTCTACCAACCTTTTTGGGCTATGAGGTGGCATGGTGGAGTGTAATGGTCAAGCATTTGTCAGACATCCCGGGTTCACTGTGAACCCATAATGGTGTAACTGTGGGCAGAATACTTTATCTCTCTTGGCCTCAGTCTTCTCATCTGTGAACCTCGGCATGAAGATAGTATCCCCCTTACAGAGTTGAGACAATGCAATAAGATGATGAAGAGTAGTGCCCAACACATACAAAGTAGTCAATAGACATCATCAAGAACACGAGAGAAGAAACAAGACGAGGAGTGAGATGAGGAGTCTCTGTTGACGTCCTATCTACCAAGGACCCACTGGCTAAAACAGTCACACAGAAAGTGTACTCTATTCACAGTGAGAGGAAACTCATCTTGCATAGTAAAGGGTATAGATATATAATCCTATTTCAAGGGAGTCAAGATTGGGAGCAACTTACCACCGGTCCCTGGGGCTTTGACCCTGGCTGTTAATGGCATGGATCTGGTTCAGACACATGACCTCATAAACAGCCATAATACAATAAATAATACATAATACAATACATAAAATACATAATGCAATACATAACAATACATAATACAATACATAAAACACCCGCCATTTATGGAGCTCCAACTACAGTGGGAGGGGCTGTTCTCAGGAAATAGGAATGTGAGCTGGGCAGACAATTCGTTTCTGACTCTCTGTCTCTCCCCTCATGTAATTCTGTAATTCATGATGTGGGCTGTTCCATTTCAGGGACATACAGATGAAATAATAACAACAACGATGATAAAAGTAATCGTAATTATATTTTTGGTTACTTTCTATTGTCAGGCATTTCATGCATATTATCTCATTTAATCCTCATGCTAACCCTGTGGTCTGGATGTTATCTTTCTCATATTGTAGATGAGGACACCAAGGCTTTGAGAACGAGTGGCTTTCCCGAAGTCATATAGCTGGTAGGCAGGAGAACTGGAATTTGGACACTTTGAATCTGAAATCTTTCTTCTCATTGTCTCTCTTCCTCTTCCCCGTGCACCACACACATTCTCAAGCACCTCTGTTTTCCAGACCTAGAGCAGAGTCAATGTCCTAGACCCTCCATCTACACTGGGGAAGTGTATAAATATAGCAAGGATATTGGTGCTTACATGAACAGGACGTTTCATTGCTCAGATTTGTGAAGAATGTTCTGAGCTAAGAGTGGAATACAAAGCCCACGTGGGAGATGGGTGTCCACAGGCTGAGGTCTGTCTTGTCTCATAGGATGGGGGAGGGGCTGGGAGGCCAGTGGAGCCTTGACTAATGAATCTGGAAGCCTACCCAGCCGATGGCTGAGGTGCCAGGCTCTGGAACTCAGAGCCCGCCCAGAAGAGCTTCTGTATTAGTTTCCTCAGGCTGTAACAAACTAGTACAGACTGAGTTTAAAACATCGTGATTCTTCCGGGCAGAAGTCTGAACTCAAGGAGTCAGCAGGGCCAGGCTCTCGCTGAGATGAGCTAGAATCCTCCCCTGCTGCTTCCGAGAGTCTGAGGCTAGCTGGCCGTCCTCGGTGTTCCTTGACTTGCAGCTGCATCGCTCCAGTCTCTGCTCCGTCTTCTCACAGTGTTCTCCTCTTTGTTGGTGTCTGTGTCCATACTGCCCTCCCTCACAAGGACACGGGTCACATTGGATTAAGAGCCTACCCCCATCTTAACTTGATTTCATAGGCAAAGACCCTATGTCCAAATAAGGTCACGTTCACAGGTACTGGGCGTTAGAACTTCAACGTGTCTTTTGGGAGGACACAATTCAATCCATAACACGCGCCATGACCTACGACTTGGGTGGGGTAAACATATTGCCTCAAAGTATTGCCTATGAGCCTTCATTGCAGCTGAGACAAGGGTTCTTCCAGGTGGCCCTTGGACAACTTACAAAGCATAATCCAGAGAGGTCAGGCGATACAGTTCCGTTCTCCTGCAGGTGTGGGATCATCCCTCAATTTGCGACTGAAGACTTGCCAGGTCCTGGAAACATCTGGGAAGTGTTTTTGTTGAGGAGAGCTAAACATCTGAAGGAAATAATAGAATGGCATTCTTGCCGGGTGGCTCCCCTCTGATGCACTGCTCCTGCCCTGCCCCCTACTGCACCATGGTCTGCTGGCCTAGAAAGAACATGGGCTTTCGAGGGAAAGGGCGACCCCCATCATTCACTAGTTGTTTAGCTGTAGAAGTGTTATTTCACCTCATGGAGCTTCTCTTTCCCTCATCTGTCAAAATGGGACCTTCAAGAGACTCCTGAGTGGCTCAGTCAGTTAAGTGTCCGACTCTTCATTTCAGCTCAGGTCATGATCGCAGGGTCGTGAGATCGAGACCCGCATCGGGCTCCATGCTCAGAGTGGAGTCTGTGTGAGATTCTCTCTCTCCCTCTTCTTCTGCTGCTCCCTTTGCTCCAGTTCTCTCTCTCTCTCTCTCTTTCTTAAATAAAACAAACAAAAAAAAGCCCCTTCAATACTTACTCAGAGTTGTAGTGACAATGCAATGGTATAATGCACAGAGAAGTATGCATAGTAAGTGTTCAGTGGAGTGTTTGTTTCCTTCCCAACCCTGTCCTTAGTAGATAGATCAGAAGAATGGACATACCAATGATCACTTCACTAGTTCAATTCAACAAATGTTTATTGAGCACCTACTATATATCTGGCTTTGTGCTAGGCCTGACACTACAACAAAAATATCATTTATTTCTTTCCTTTTTTTTTTTTTTGAGATAGAGAGAGAGAAAGGGAGTGCCCAAGTGTGTGCAGGTGGGGAGAGGAGTAGAGGGAGAGAACCTCAAGTAGACTCCCAGACTCTGCACTGAGCGTCGGGCTGATCTCATGACACCGAGATCATGACCTCAGCTGAAACTAAGAGTCAGGCACTTAACCAACTGAGCTACCCAGGTGCCCCAAGCTCAGTTCTTAAGATCACACAATCAGGTAAAAATACAGTAAGCTCCCGCCTGTTCTCTTTAGCATATTTCAATTTTTCAGGCACAAAACAAGCCAGTTTTGATGAAAGGACCCAGTCATCTCATTATATAAGACTCTGAGGCTTGGGGTGAGGGTTAAAGCCAGTGTTCTTTAAAGTCACACACACACACACACACACACTGTAGGCCAGGAAGTCTGTGGTCTCGGAATATATTTTCACAGGCTTCCCTAGTTCTTAGAAGAACAAAAGGTCCCGGTCCAATAACCTGAGAACACTGAAGTGAGTCTGGTCCCGGCCTAACCCTAAAGACCTGGAAGACCCAGGGCTCCTGGGAGTTAGTAGAGTTAGGGAAGGTCTTCCTAGGTCATGGAAACAAAGGGGATCTATTGCTTCTTCCTAGTCTGTTAAAAAAAAAAAAATCAGGATCCCATTTTTTATTTTCGACTGCTGACAACTTTCAAGCGCCATCACCCTCTTTCCCCTTCCGTTCCACGCTGCGGCAAGCTGTTAAGAAGGGCCAGGCACACAGGTGTGGTCCTTTAGCAACAACGGGAAGTTCAAGATCCACGAGCCCTTGCTGGCGGGAGCCCTCCCCCCAGCCCCACTCCTAACCACCACAAAATCCAAGCCTTTTTCAGATCTTCTTGGGAACCTGCCCTGCTCTCCCTAGAAGCCTTCTTTATGTGAGTAATAACCTTTTAAATACCCCCCCTGGCGCATGTGTGGTGTCATCCGTCTCAACATCTGAACCAAGTTTTGGGTGGGGGTACATCCCGTCTCTATGGAGGGACTCAACACAACCTCTTTTGTTTTATCTCTAAGGCCTATGCTGCTCTAACACGTCTGGAATTACTTCTTCTGATTCCTTCACTGGGCCCCTCCACCTCCCTGCAGGGAGTTTCCGGGCAGAACAGGCCCTCACCAAAATTGTGTGGTACTTGAAGTTTATTTGTTGGGGTCCCAAGCCTGCCCTTTGTCTTCCCCCACCCCCCTTTAGGACGTTCCTCTCACATCCCTCACCTTCTAAGTCCCTTAGCATCTTGCCCCACACCCATTCCTTTATTTGAAAGGGCAATGAAAAAAGGATCTGAATAACTCCTTTCCACCAAGGTCTGAATGACTTCTGAATTCGAGGACATTTCTTTTGTGGGAGGTAACCCTCAATTGCTTCAGCAAAAGAACTCACTTGCTAATGGTGGAATTGTAGGCTTCAGCAATAGGATAAGCATCTGCATAGTTAGACTCCTCACTCAGCTCTCAAACATCTTCCCCTTCAACTCTCCAGCTAAATTTTCACAATTAGGGCTTCACTTCTTTGGTTCAAAGCTTCATTCTTCTTCCCAAAGGCACCTCCTCCTCCCCCTTTAGTAATTGATACCCAGTGTATACGCAATTATCGTGTCCTTTCTTGAGGGCAGAATTTTAGGGGAAGAGATGGAGACCAGGGGCATGTTTGTTAATCTAAGATGGCAGAAACTAGGCAGAAACTTCACTGGGGCCAGTAAGAATGGTCAAAATCCTGGAAATTATATTTTTAAGATTTTATTTATTTATTTGACAGACAGTGATCACAAGTAGGCAGAGAGGAAGACAGAGAGAGAGGAGGAAGCAGGCTCCCTGCGGAGCAGAGAGCCCGATGCGGGGGCTCGATCCCAGGCCCCTGGGATCATGACCTGAGCCGAAGGCAGTGGCTTTAACCCACTGAGCCACTCAGGCGCCCCTAAAATCCTGGAAATTCTTATCTGTCCTGATTTCCAGGGACCTTAGGCATGCCTAGTGACACAAAGCACTAAAGAAATTTGACCTAGAGAATGTTAAGGCTGCCAATGTCCTTAGAGGCCACCAGTCCAATCTCACACTTTACAGATGAAGAAACCAACATTCAGAAAAGTGCACTCTCCAAGGTCACTGAGGGTCTAATACCGGAAGTAGGAATCAGCTCTCCTGCCTCTAAGAGGGCACCATCAGGATTGAAGTGCATCCCACAATTAATCCGTTATAAGCTAGCAAGAATGATCTTTACAAGTGAATTCTTTTTCGAAGACATTACTGACACTCACTTATATTCTGTTGTGCTTTTGTGAATGCAGGAGAAATGGGTGTTCTACTCCCTGGAACTAGCCTAGCCGAGGTCATGTCCGTGCAAGTGTGGCGTGCATATAAACATGCCGTATGTTTGGGAGTGTGTGTGGGTGTGTGTGACAGCAGATTACAGGGTGGAAACCTGAGTGCTACCATGTCAGCATATCAGGGAATTGGGGGGCCCTTTGTCCCCCTCCTATGGACAGCTTCTCCCTCAAACCTTGCAATTTTAAACACAGACTGAGTGTGCTTCTTTCCTCTCAGCCATGTAAAAAGGTTATGGGGGTTCAGGCTAAATCCTTACTTGATTTAGGAGAACCATAGGATGGCTTGAGGAAAAAGTCCTGCTCTTTCCAAATCAGTCACATTCAGAGGGAGCCATGGCAATAAGTTTGTGCCTCAACACCCCAAGCCAGACCACCAGCAAAAGGAAATAGGTTGTCGCCCTTTTGGGTTTCTCTCTCAGTAACCTGATGTAATTTTCACCTCTTTTAGGGCCCAACAAATTGAGTCTCATGAGACTCAGGCAGGATTTCCAAGTTAAACAAGGGAGAGAGGGCACCGTCCTCCCCACTGTTGTTTTCCTGTTATTCTGACCCCTGTGGTGTGTCCTGAGGCCATAGCGGGAGCTGTCAATGACACAGCACAGATGTGGGGGGAGGAGTCAAAGAATAACCAAAGTGTACAGCCCACTACTTCTGAAATAGAACCAGCATGCAAATACGTACCTACATGTGTCTATATGTGTTTGCTTTCCCTACAAAAACTTCAATTAGCAGGAAAATTGCAAGTGACCATAATCCTCCAGCACGAAAGAGAGGCTGCGTGCTGGAGCTGGATTTTTCAAGTCAATCAGCTTCCTTCGCCAATGTGGTTCCCATTAGTCCGAGAGCTGCCCAGAAAGGCTGTCTCTTTCACCTGCTTCCTCTGATGAAGGTCTACAGTTGCCTTGTTGCGGTGGGAATGACTACGGGCTGGCTGGCTCCAGTTGGAACCCAGGGTGGAAGGTGCCCCGCTCCAGCTCTAAGTGCCTGGAGATGTGACACCTGGGTCACGGCAACCCATTCAATAGCCAAGTTCACTGTGTACGTCTGGAGCTGCAGAGCAGCTGTTGACACTCAGCCCCGAGGTTCAGCAGGAATAAATAAGATTTCTAAGGGTTTACCGTCCTTGTCAGCGTCCCCTTGTCAGTTTTCCTGTTCTTCCTGGGAGTTCCTAGCCAGAGGAAGCAGAGTGGAAGGGGGAGCTAACCAACATCTTCTACCCCTATTTTCTCACTCCCGCCCACTCTTGCCCAATAGCCTCCACCCCAGGATTATTCTAAAGCAGGGATAATGGGATGGAGTAAACTTTCTTCTTTTTTTTTTCTTTTTCTGCAAACTTTGGCAACTGCTGCCTACTTTTTATTCAAATTTAGCTCATGTCTATTGAGTACCTATCATGTGCTAGGCACTGTGCTAAATGCTGTCACCACTGTAATCTCACATAATCCTATGACAATCCTTCAAGGGAGGATTATTATCCCCATTTTACAGATGGGAGGATTCTGAGATCAGGTGGGGACCCAATTACGGAGGTCTTGAAGGCAGAAAATGGAAATGAAAAAAAAAATAGAAAATGGAAATGGAGGGCCATCAACACTGCTGAGGACAAATAAACATAGATTCTAGCCATGGCTTTGTCTTTTCCTGGCTGTGTGACATCGGCAAGTTTCTCAACTTCTGAGCCTCAGCATCCTGATTAGCAAACACAGGTTGCCTTATAGGGCCATGAGGATTAACTGGATAGTACACATGTAGTTAGCACACTGTCTAGCACCCAGTAGGTACTAAATAAATTAGGTGATGATGATTCTTGGAAAGAGGTCTAAAAGATGAACACACGATGAAATTGAGGAGGGAGATGCTGGAGATGGACATTGGAACTAAAATGCTATAGGTTTTGTCTAACATTTTCAACAGAATTGAATGAGAGGGGGTTGAACAGGGATAGATAAATCTATCAATAAACCAGAGCAGAAAACCCAGAAATAGATCCAACGTAAATTGGACTTTAGTTTATGATAGAGGAAGCATTATAAATTAGTGGAGAAACTATGAGCCATTCAATAAATATGTTAGAACAACTGGCTTCCTACGTGGAAAAAAACTACATTAGATTCCTACCTCACACCACACCCCAAAATAAACTCCAGATGGCTTAAAGACCTAAATTCTTGAGGGACTGTTTTTATGATGAGGATTAGGGAAGGGTTTATTTTACAAGACGTGAGAATCAGAAATCAAAAAAGGAAATGTCAAATTTTAAAACTTCTAAAAAAAAAGTTAAAAGGCAAGTCATAAAAAATTTATATTTGAAATACATCAATAAATTCTTTAAGTCAATTAAAAAAATTCTTTAAGTCAATTTTAAGCCCAACAACACCAAGAGTAAAGACTTTAAGTCAACAATTTACAGAAAAACCCTGAATAACCAACATATATGGGAAAAGATATCTGGGCCTCACCAGTAAACAGGGATACTCAATCTAAACAAGAAAATTCAATTTCATGTCTTTAGCTTGGTAAAAAATGAAAAATTATGGCAATACCAAGTATTGATTAAAAATGCAAGGAAACAGGAATTCACTGGGTAGGTAAAATTATTTTGGAGAACAATTTTGACAAACTCTAATAAAATTCCAAATACACATACCCAACTGAACTAGATGAGCACCGACTTCTGGAATATATCCTCAAGAAAACTTTATACTTGTTTTATAAACACTCCCTATAGAAACCAAAAAAAAAAAAAAAAAAAAAAAAAAACCACCCTGAAACCACAAAATGCCTACCAGTGAGAATTTGGATAAAATGAGTAAATGATGGAGGATCCATGTGGAATATTACACAGCAACCAGGATGCATGGATCCCATCTATATGTAGCAGTAAAGCCAGATCTAGACAACACAATGTTGAGAGATAAAGGCAAGTTGCAGAATATATGTAGAATATGATACCAGTTTTCATACGACTTTAAAAGCATGGAACGAGGTTATATCCTATTTATCAATACTTGGATGTATAGTGAAAATGTAAAGAGAAGGACCAAGGATACACAGAATTCATTAGAAAGGAAGGAGAGGAACAGGCCTGGTGTGAGGACATAGGATATTTTAACTCTGTAATGTTTCAATTCTTTTTAAAAAGATCTGAAGTGGGGTGCCTAAGTGGCTCAGTTGGTTAAGCCACGGACTCTTGAATTTAGCTCAGGTCATGTGCTCAGGCCTATAGCATCAGGCCCCAGAGTCAGGCTCAGCGGGGAGTCTGCTCTAAATTCTCTCTCTCTGGGCACCAGGGTGGCTCAGTGGGTTAAAGCCTCTGTCTTCTGGCTCAGGGCATGATCCCAGTGTCCTGGGATTGAGCCCCACATTGGGCTCTCTGCTCTGTGGGGAGCCTGCTTCCTCCCCTCTCTCTCTCTCTCTGCCTGCCTCTCTGCCTACTTGTGATCTCTGTCTGTCAAATAAATAAATAAAATCTTAAATAAATAAATAAATTCTCTTTTCCCCTCTGCCCCTTCCTCCCCCCCTCTAAAAATAAGGAAGTAAATCTTTTAAAAAGCTGAAGTAAATTTTTTAAATCTAAGCATTTGTTCATTTTGGGTGGCAGGCACATAATTCTTTTCAGGGTTTTGTTTGTTTGTTTTCCTTAAAAATAAGCAGATCTGGGATCACTCTCCCTCACTTCTTTTCACCAAGGAGTAAGGGTCAGGAGTCCCACCAGTTATGGGAGAAACTTCCCTTCTCTTGTCTCTGAGAGTGTCTTTTCTTCCCAGGGCTCCTAGCTTTATTAAGAAATTTTACCTGTCTAGAGTTCTTCTAGAACTTCTAGTAGGCGTCATGTTAAAAGCAAAGCATCCATTCTAGTGATCTTGGTGGAAAAATTATATAATTTTAAAAGTGCAGTGAGTCAAGCTCTGAAATTAAAACTGAAGGACTATTGCGTCAGTATGGACACAACAGGAAACAGAATTCACCCCCGGAAGGCTCTGAGACTATTACAGAAGTGTGGGCAGGAACCCACAGGGACGGTGAGGCACCCAGAGATCAGCAGTGTGGGAAGTCATTATCACCCCAGGGCCTTGGGGAAGGGGAGTAGAAGGAACAGTGTGACTGTGTCCCAGTGAAAACTGAAACTACCCAGTAGGGACCGCCTGGTGGAAGCCTGAGTCATGAAAGCCCTCAACAAAAGCCGGAGTGGAGAGCAATGCGGACAGAACTATGAAACAGCTGAGAAATACCCCATCTTTCCGCCCAGCCTCTAACCTCTTCCAGGTGCCTCTCATTGGCTCAATCCCATTGGAACCAGTTACAAGGGATTCTGGGAGATGTAGTCCACAGGGGGGTCAGTACCCTGAGGCAGAGTAGGGAAGAGCTGACTTGGGGATGCAGGCAAATGGTAACTAACCAAACCAAGAGCTAGAAGCATCCCAGTTACGGAATTAGTGAGTGATAGTCACACATTTTAGCTTGGAATAGTAGAAAAAAAAAAAAAAGATCTGGACCAGCTGCCTTTGCAGAGAGGTCAGTTAAGGAAGTAGAAACCAGAGAGGAAAAAGGAACAGGGTTCTTGCTGCACCTCTGGGAAAAGAGGCTGGCAGACCTCACTAGGCCCAGGGTGAGGGACAGAAGTAGGGGTGCAGAGGGTTCAAGCTGGGACCGGAAGGAGTTGGCAGCCAGTGGCTATCAAGCCCCATCTGTTTCCTCCATGTGGGGATTAGTAGATAGCCATGGTTGCTGAGTGCACTGATGTGGAAGAAGCAGGTGAGCAGGAGGGAGAAGGGCCTTGTGTGAGACCTGGCCCCTGCAGGGAGGAACTGCCGAGGGCACCCTTCAGCCTGAGGCTGCCTGGGGCCCCACGGAAGACAGTGCTTATCCTACTAACCAGGCTCCAGAGGGGCTAGGGAACCTTCAGGAGTCCAGGCTGGCTGCCTCCCCCAGGAGCCCTTCAGCAGACCAAGTGACACCCACCTACTCATTAAGGAGATTTCTCTCCACTTCCAGCTCTTCTGCCAAGGTCTTCTTGGCTTGACTGAGACACAGAGAGAAGAGCAATGGAGGACAGCTCAGGCCAGGGCCCCCTCTGAGACTTCCCGTACTCCTCTCCTGTCCCCATCAGCACTTTCCTAGTGTCTGGTGGGGTGTGTGAATTTAGAGGCTCCATAGTTTAGCAATGGCCAATAGTGGTAGGAGAAGAGCCCACAGGCTCCTCTCTTGGCCGTGACATTTCTGTGGTGTTAGGACTTCCATTCACCCCACCCGGAGGCTGCTATAGTCAGGGAGACAGAATATCAGTCTCTTAAATGTGGAGGGGTGGCTCTCAGCCTTCTTGGGGGGCCCAAGTCCTCACCAGGAAACACTATATTTATCCATCCACAAGACTCTATGGTCTTTAAGGACTGAAGCTGAATTTTGGTTTTTAAAAATATTTTTTCATTCCCAAACACCTATCCAACTCAGACACCACTTAATTTAATCTGGTCCAGCTCCTTCCTTGCAGAGATAAGGTGACAAAGGCTCACTGAAGGTGAGCGTATTTCCTAGGGGAACACAATGAGGACGGAGCATATACTGGAACCCGAGCCCCCATTCCTTGTCTACTGCTCTTTCTCCTCGAGCAGCATTACTCTGTTCTCCTTGTTCTAAGTTGACTTCCTGAGGGGAGGCTTTCCTCCAGGTGAGGGGTAGAGCATCTGGTCTCACAGGTTTCCTGACTGATGGCTTCCCCGCTCAACACAGATGGGCTCTTCCTGGCATCGAGCTGGGTGCCATGGAAAACTCTGAAGTCAATTTTTTACGGAAAAATGTGTGCTGCCAACTCAGGCTCCCTGGGGGACATTTTAGCTGCATGACTCATGGGATATTCAGAGATCCTGCTCCATTTAGGGGTGATCTATTTACAAGCATGTGTAGGTTTTTAGAATTTTACAGTAATTTGTGGGGAGGGTGGAGTATATATTCAGAATGTATGGGTCTTTCCTGGACTGTAAATAAAATGTGTGTGTGTGTGTGTGTGTGTGTGAGAGAGAGAGAGAGAGAGAGAGGAAATCATGTAGGAGCTTTCTAGAAACAGATAGCTAACTCTTTTCAGATCCAAAGGATATTCTACAAATTAGACCTTCAGAGTATCCTTCTTGGTTTGCTGAGGTGCTGGCTGAGGGAGCAGACACGGGGAAGAGACGGGGGCTAAGTGAAGGGAGCAGCCTCTCCTGCACAGCCCAGGCTTAGCCATGATTCCATGATAGTAATTCAGGCAGAAGCATCATACTCTCATTACCCCAATCTCTAAACTGCCCTGCAGGACTCTCTGTGGGAGGCAGAAGGACCTGGTGCTCCCCTCCTGTAAGTGCCCTTTGCCCTACATCTGGGAAGAGAGGGACACCATCCCAGCAACCACATGGTGAATCAGCTTGATGCCCAGAGATTTTGCTGGTTGGAAGCAGACTTCATCTAGGAAAGATGAACCCTGGTTCCTCTAAAGGACAGTGGGACTTTCCTGACCTCCGGGGAGGGGAGTTTGAGGAGCAAGATGATGGAGGAAGGAAGGAAGGCTTATCACAACCACCTTAGCTTAGCTGGGAAAGGAGGTGTGCAGACACTCAGTCACTCAAAGAAAAAAGCCTTAGAACCGTTCTGTCTCTCCCCCACCCCAACCAATGCATCAGAAGTCCTGTTAGTGCTAGGTCCCACGAAGATCCCAAATTTGTGGGTCTCATCCCATCTTCCCACTGAGCGACCTTAGGTCAAGCTCATTTTGGTATTCTCCCGAAAGGGACCTGTTGACTGTAAAGGGGGTTCTGAATTCCTTCCAAACCACTTGCCTTTCTTCTCTTCTAAGTACATCTCTTCCTGGGCCAACCTGCCTTCAAATAGCCTGTGGGAAGGAACACTTTTGCACGAGCCTCCCCAGAAGGACCTTTGCCGCCCAAAAGCCCGTCTAACTGGCTCCACTAAGGGGCTCACATGGCCTCTGCAAAGCCAGCTCCAGGTCACAGAGGACTCAGACCACAAGCAGGGACCAAGCTGAGATCACCAAGCCCTTGGGACTGGCTGGAGTTCAGAACGCTCTATTGCTTGGTTGGAGAAGGAACTGAACTCACTACATTCTGAAAGCCTCTTGCCACAGTTCACTCCAGCCTGGTCAGACCAGCAAAACCACCTCATTTCTAGATCTCTTCTGCAACCAGCACACCAGGGGTCAAACAGCCAATGTCCTGATGAAATGTACAACATTTACACAATGTGTACACAAGTCAACACAGCAAGGGAAGTAGCGGTGGGCATCTTGAACTCTTAGGACTTTTAGGCAACCCAAAGAGACCACCCTTCTTGTTCAACCTTCTTGTTACAATCCTAATTATAGCTCACATTTATTGTAATGCTTACCTTGTGTCAGGCACTGTTGTATGTACCTCATTAGCTAATTTATTCCTCTCAACAACCCTGAGATAGTCAGATATTGCTACTGTCCCCATTCTACAGATGAGAACACTGGGCCACAGAGAGGTGAAGTGACTCTTCCAAGGTCCCCTGAGTCAGTAAGTGGCAGGCAGCCGAGCACAAATGTGTGTTCTTGTTTTATAAATATGGAATGCCTAGTTTAAAAAAGAAACATTGCGTCCTTCTCTCTGAAGCCTTTGCTCCCAGCACTAGGGACAGGAGTCAGGGCTTAGGCTGTGGTATGTGTGGGCCTTAAACTCCCAGTAAGCACTCTTCAGCCTCCAAGGGCTTCATGCAGTGCTGAACATTCATTAGATTCGAACGTAAAATCTTTCTGGTGTCCACTCTGGTGGGAGATGGGGTATTTAGTGCAATCTAATACTCCACTTGGATGCATCCTGCAGGCTTCTCTATCTGCAGGAGTCAGACAACAGCAGAGTATCAGAGTGATAAGATCACACGCTGACCTGGTGATTGGCTATCCTGCAGAGCTCAGGTCCTATGGACGTGTAAGGTGTAAGAAAGTCAACAGAACGTTCATTTTCGTGACCCTCTGATACTCCTGGAAAATGTTCTAACAATTCCTGATTTCTAGTTGCCTCTGGGTCCTTTTGTATAAAAGTGGAGTTGAGAACACCTAACCACATAGCCTTAGCCCCAGTAGCCTGTTAACAAAGCTTTCTAATTGCTGGAATGCCAAGTGAACCACTAGCCTTGAAGACTCAACTTTGCCATTTGGTGAAACAGAGAGGATTCCCCTCTAACCTTGAAAAATGGCTGCATAATAAAATGTTAAGGTAAGGGAAGTGCCCACAAGGGAGGGCTCTTGAGGAAGGAGGCATATTCCTTACAGCACAAACAGAGGGTCAAGTCCATCTGTCAATGGATGTACCATTCACAGGCCAAACTGTGGCATCACTAACGATAGATCTTATTCGATCAGAGAAAGTTGGCCCAAAAAGCCAGGGTAGTCTTTTGATAGTCTGGGCGAAAGGAATGTTTTCACCGAGAAAATATTATTTGAGTTCCTACAGGGTGACAGACTAGGCTCGGGAAAGCTTGCATTTCTGTGGAGCTCACAGTCTTGAGGGGACAATGGGCAGGGCATCGGGTAATTACAGTGTACAAAAGGTGCAGCAGGGATAAGCATAGGTGGCATGGGAGGGAGATAGCACAGGTGTCCCTCTGAATCTTGGGGAGTCAGGGAAGGATTGCCTAATGAAAGAATGTTGAACTCAACATTTGAAGGGTAAAACAGAAGTGGGAGTTGTGAAAAGAGAGCCTTGGGTGTGTGCAAAGATCCAGAAGGAAAGTGGAAACTATTGGGGGCAGAGCAAAGGGGAGGAGAAGAGAGCACACGCCCAATCTGGGGGGGCCCCTCAGAGATGTGAGTCTAGACAACTTCCACCTTATGTCAGGAGAAACGACCAGGGTACACTGCAATGCCCTAGGACCGCTTACCTTTCCTACGCCACTGAAAACATGGCCCATTCGGGGAGCTACAAGACCTCCTGAAAGGGCAAGAGATGGGATTTAGAGGTAACAAGAGTGTGGAGGACATCATCACTTCTATCTGAGGTGGGCCCTTATCCTGAGGGCAGTGGGGAGCCACTGAAAGATTCCAAGCGGGATCTAATTTAGAAAGATCCCCCTGGCAGGACTATGGAAGGTAAATTGGAATAATAATCAAGACCAGAGGTGCGAAAGCCACTGCCCTCATTCTGGAGGATGATCACAGTGGCCTAATTCTGGTATAAAATATTCAAGACAACACTCATTCCTCATTTTCATCACTTCCCCTTCGGTGTCTGTGCCTTTTGGAGCTCTCTGAAGTCGATACATTTGCTTTTATTATCAACATTCAGCAGGAAGAAAGGGATGGTGCCCAGTTCTTGCTCTCCGGAGCTCGCTCACGTCTCTCTCCAAGAATATCGTGACTTTGCTCCCCGGCACAGGAAGGAAATACCATTTCCCCAGCTCTTTTTTCCCCCCCGCAAAAGTCATTCTTCATTTGCTGCCGTGAGATGTTTGTCTCTAGACAGTGTTTGGATTCCACAAGGGTGTGCGTGTGTGCATTGCTGTCCAGCTAACGGGTGGCTCTGCTTTTCTTGGTTTCCTGGATTCAGGCAAACTTCAAACAGTGCAGTTTCCTCCTGATGCTTATCTCCGCAACCCATTTCTCAGAATGTCTTGCCCATTAACTTTCAAACAGCACCATTTTCAGTGCCAAGCTGCTTGCTTCAAGGTTTGGAGCGCCACTGGAGCATAAAACAATAGCATTTCTGCCTCCACCTCCCTCTAATTCCCCTAAACCTTGCCTATCATTCCCCTAGTTCCCAACAAAACAAAACAATGCTTTACACTTCCTGAGAAACACCCTTAATCTTGAACCTGCCCTTGGTCCCTGAAAAAGATTTGTAGGTCACCATATAATGCATTTTAAGAGGAGTGGAAAATGCAGGGAACAACCTTCTTGCAAATGTGTTCCCCAAAGACATCAGAGATACTAAGCAAAAGAGACAGGATAACTTGGGACAATTCCACAGATCTCTGAGAATTTTTCAGTGGCTCCCCATTGCCTTCAGGATAAATCACAGACCCACTGGGTATCTGTGTTCTTTTGGACAGTGACTCCCCGCTCTTTAAGCCCTAGTGGGCTTTTTATTGGGTAAAGCATGGGTGACTTGGAGACCTGTTGAAGGTTGCCTGAACCAGGGGAAGAGCTCCCCCTGCTGGCGGGCAGCTCCCCGGTTGCCCATATACCAGACTGCTCTGGGTGTGTTCTCGGAGGTTTGTGCGTTAAATCGAATCATAAGATAAGTGCTCTTGGGGTGTGCACTTTTAAAGGAAATCCATGGCAAATCCTTTTGTGAGGTGAGAAATCCTTTTGTGACGGGTAATAATCATCCTTCTTCTCCAGCCCTTCATTTGTTGATGCTGTGAATTGGGGGATTTATTGAAGGGGTTCTCTTGATGCTGGTGATCCTGTTGAAGACCCTGAGCATGGTTCCTGGGAAAAGGCCATGGCAGCTGAAGCTGAGCCCCCACATGCTGGCACAATGGACATTTCCATGGTTTGCTGAGGCTCCTTGTAACCCAAAGCTTGTCTTGGTGGAGCGGTTGGTGCTTCTCAAAGCCTGACTGGGGGGTGTCGTCAGCATCCCCAAGAGTCCTCCACTGGCCGATTTAGCTGGACCAAGGCGCACATTTGGAAATGGGTCAGCTCCTCCTGTGGGCCTTGGCTATAGAATGATCAGGAGGGAGCAAGAGGGGGACGGCAAAGAGAAACACCCGCTCCATCAGAAGGGTATCAACCTTTCCCCAAAGGGATTGTGCCTGTCACAACTCGGGCTGTTTCTCCTCGCTCCAGATGTTGTGTGTTACAGAATCCTTTGTTGGTAAGCACACACATGGCAGCCTTGGCCGCAGCCAGTGCCAGCCTGAAGGCTTCAACAGTGGGGGCTGTAATTGAGCATGAAGTATGATGTACCGTGCACCGAGGTCTGAATGTTGTGCTTCTGAGCACCAAGCTGTGCGGTTCCCAAAAGCGCGGACGCAGTTCTGCTGTGAATTCTTTGTCACCGGGTATCATGAGGACCCTGTTTGAGCCTGGAGACTGGGCCCAAGGGAACGAGTCATGGGATTAAGCTTTAAGGCTTGATCTCTTCTGCAACTTGAACTCTTGCTGTGAGAACCCACCTTCAAGGCCAGCCTCATGATTTCACCTGCAGCTCAGGGAGATGGGCCGGGTCCTTTCCCAGACTCCGCAGAAGTCAGAAGCCTAGAGAGGCCAGGCTGCTTCTCTGTAGTTGATTGGTGTACTGGAAATCACCAAGGAGACTGTCTTGTGGGATCCCTGCTAACCCAGCCATCGAAGGGGGCCAGAAACCACTGGACTTGAAAATGACGTTCCCGGCACCTTGAGCTCTGAGCGTGAAGGGAAACCCAGAATAAAAAGCATAAAGACTCTTTCCTTCTTCAATCAAAAGGGCAGACAGGCTACATGCATTTGAAAGTGGTTATAAACACCAGACCCACCAACTACAATTTAGGAGGTCTTCTATGTAATCTGCCCGGTCCCAGATATTTTAATTCTATGTTGCAGGCAAATTAAGTGCCAGCTGGCCGCTGACCGACCACGCTCAGGGTTCAGTTCTAAACAGCACTGTTTGGGAAAAGTTCAATCTAAAACAGACAGCTCTGGATGTGTTTAGGTTTTGCTTTCTTTCCACTTTTAAATATTAAAAATTGACTCCAGCTGTGGGGTAGAAAGTAACGCCTAACCTATAAAAACATTGACAAATAAATCACAATGCAATTTGCTGCGCATTTTTGTGAGGTCTAAACACCAGTTCTTGAAAGGAATTTTCCATTATTGCATTTTGGGAAGATAACTTCTTCATGAAAAATTCATTTGACTTTTATATTTCATAAAATCATCACATCGCATTCCCACATTTGGGATCTGCATGTGGGCTGGAGCACCCATGGCTTTTAGCTTGGCTTTCTAGACTCCTAAAGCTCTCTTCTGTGACTTTTGCAGGAAGGGGGAGAACTTCAGGAGCCTTGTCTGGTTATGCTGTATCGATACCCTGCTTGGGACCCTGTCCTTCCAAAAAAACCAAGCTAAGTCTCAACAAAGGACAGCTCTTTCTGAGCTGGATTGAAAGCCAAACTCCCCTAACTGAACTGTCCATGTATACACACCATGACGTACCACCCCACCCAGGCAAGAAAAGCCCTCAAATGCCTTATTCCTTGGTGGTATCACTATGAAGAAATAGCGCTTTTACTTCTGAGATAAGGATTAAAAAATTGCATGGGAGACTCAGAAAAGAGGAAGAGAGAGGAGTCTGTGTGAATTAGAGATTTTAAGAGACTTTTTTTCCAGAAATGATGCTGAGCCCAGCCCAGTTCACATGGTATCTGTCAGTAAGGTAGGCGTGCTGCATTAACAAACAGCCCCAAATCTCAAAGACTTATTTCTGCTTGTATTACCTAACCACCACAGGGCCATTGCACTGTAGTAATCGTGCCAGTGTCCAAAGGATGGAACAACCACTGTCTGAGACATCGCCAGGGTTCATGGCAAAGGGAAAGGACCATCTTGGAAGGCTGTTCATAAGTCATTAAATGCTCACAGCCAGTTGGGCCTGTGCGCTGGTCACATGGTGCCATCCAGCCTCGGAGTATGCCCAGAAATTAAATCCTACCTGTCCAGCAGACAGAAAGATGGAAAGACTGGGAGTGTGGCCCTGATGGATATGACATCCAACATGTCTACCTAAATGTGGAGGTCCTTCTGCAGTATCTGTGTTAGTCAGCAACCCTGGCCTCAATAAGATCACGACCCTGGGAGTAAAGCTGTGGGATCCAGAATGGGTCAACTACAGTCAGGCTCATGGTGGATACCTTCTTGGTGTGTCTGCCCTGTCCCTGCTCTTCTCTGACCACTATGCCCAGCCTACCTACTCACTGGGGTGGCTCCAGAAGCTGCTGTTGGTCCTACACAGCCCAGTCCTAGACCCAACTGACTGGATGAAGGGAATGCACGTAACCAAAGCTGAACCACTAGGACCCTCTGTCCCAGAAATTTAGAACTGTGGTTCAGGAACAGCTAGTCCGTATGGCACATGTAAATTTGGAAGCTCTGGTAAAGGCTTTTTCTGCCACAGGCATGGAAAAAACTAATGAAATTGAACTGCGGGGCAAAAAGAATAAGTCAGGCGACATGCAAGGAGAAGTGAATACAAGAAAGCCCACGGAGAGAGAGAGAGGGAGAGAGAGAGCGAGCTTTTGTGAGAGCAAGAGTAGAAGGTAAGAGAGGGAGAACCCCAGCCTACGTGCCTTGCACATAGCCACTTGATGTAGCATAAATTGGCACTTGGTTGATAAGGAAGAATGAATGTTGTACAGGCCAATGAAAGGGCCCACCATAAAAGACAATTACTTAGACCAAGGGCATTGAGTGTCTAGAACATTCCTGTTAAAATACTGACAGTCATGGGAAAAATAAACCTGATACTATTACCAGCCATAGCCATTTTATGGTGGGTACATTTAGTGAGTTAGGCAGCCATTTGGTGTTGTCCTTAGGGAAAAGAGCCCAGGATTAGTTAAATATATATAAAATAGTCAAATATATATAAAATAGTCAAAAAACGTATGTATAACTGTCAAATATAGAGAGCAACAGGGAGGAGAAGAAAGAGAGAAAGAGAGAGAACATTGAATTAGAGAGCTTTTATTAACCTCTTAAATCTGTATTCTTTTCTTTCATGCCAAGAGTCCTGGTTCTCAAGGACACAGGGAATGATAGAATGAGAATATTCCATAATTACTTATTTATTTTATCCCATAATTCATACACAGCAGCCTCAGCCCTTTCAGAATCACAACATCAATCCTACCATCATTATGACCAAAAACATTTAAAAATGTTTTGTATATGATCTCTCTCTCCATTTCTCCCACCGTTAAAAAAAAATAGTTGTACTATATCTACATTGTCAGAGCATGGAGCTATTAAATGCTTTCCTCTCCCTCCTGGCCTTCATTTAGTCTCAGTGTGACAAATAATTACAGTCATCCCCTTTTATCTGCAGTTTCACTTTCCGTGGTTCTGGTTACCCATGGTCAACCTGGGTTTGGAAGCAGATGATCGTCCTTCTGATGTATTGCCAGAAAGTCATGATGCCCACGTCATTCCCTTCCCAGCATCTTGTCATGTAGGTATTTTATCCATCTCAGATCATCACAAGAAGAAGGGGGAGTACAGATATTTTGAGACAGAGACCACATTCACATAACTTTTATTGCAGTGTATTGTTATAATTGCTCTATTTTATAATTATTGTTAGTTACCTACTGTGCCTCATTTATAAATTAAACTTTATCACAGGTATGTATAGGAAAAAACATAGCATATACAGGGTTTCATACCATCCTCAGTTTCAGGCATCACTGGGGGGTCTTGGAACATGTCCCCTGTAGATAAGGAGGACTAATGTATATACTTAATGCTCCTCACAAACATCTTTCTTGTTATTTTGATTGTTCAAAGTTTGTTCTCTAGTAGACCCTTCAGGGTGGTCTATGGGACCAGTTTCCCTAAATTGTCACATGTTGATATCAGTATGTCTGTACCCTTTGCAATTGAGAGGAAGTTTTATCGAATGAAAGATCTTGGCTCCCATGTTCTTTTCTTGATTATCTTATACATGTTACTCTATTTCCTTTTGGCATAAAGTGGCACTACCAAAGCCTGATGATAATCTAATTTATTTTCTATTTCTATGCCACATGTTCTTGTTTTCTATTCCCCCAAATATTTTTTTCTTGTTCTTTAAAGTCTCATGATTTTATGGAAATATATCATGGAATTGGTCATTTGAGTCAATATTCCCAGGTACACAGTATGCTTTTTCCTCCTGATGAATTGACCCTTTGATGTATGAAGATAGCCTTATTTCTCTCTGGTAATATTATTTGCTCTGAAATCTACTTTGTGTGAGATTAATATACCAGCTCTAGCTTCCTTTTTATTATTTTTAATTGTGAGACAATATACCTAGTATGAAATTTACCACATTAACTATTTCTAAGTATACAGTTCAGTAGTAAGTACATGCACATTGTTTTTACAACTAATCTCCAAAACTCTTTTCATCTTGCAAAACTGAATCTTTATGTCCATTAAACAAATTTCCCATTCTCCCCTCCCCCTAGAACCTGGCAATTACCATTCTACTTTCTATGAATTTGACTGCTCTAGGTACCTCATGTAAGAGAAATCATACAATATTTGTCTTTTTCGACTGGCTTATTTCACTTTTCTTAATGTCTTCAAGGTTCATCCATGTTGTAGCATGTGTCATAATGTCCTTAGTTTAATAGCTCCAACCTTTTTAAGGATGACTAATATTCCATTGTATGTATATAGATTTGTTTGTCCAGTCATATTTATATGTATAAGATTTTGTTTATCCAGTCATCTATCAATGGACACTTAGGTTGCTTCCATCTTCTGGCTATTGTAAATAATGCTGCTCTGAACATGGGTGTCTAAATATCTGCGACCTTTTGAATATATACCTAGAAAAGGAATTGCAGGCTCATATGATAATCCTATGATCAATTTTTCTGAGAAACTACTATTCTTTTTTCCATAGTGGGTGTCCCATTTCACATTTGCACCAGCAGTGCACAAGGAAGGGTTCCAATTTTTCTACATCCTCACCAACACTTGTTATTTTCCTGGGTTTTTTGTTTGATAGTAGCCATCCTAATGGGTATAAGGTAGTATCTCATTGTGATGTTCATTTGCATTTCCCTAATGATTAGTGATGCTGAGCTAATTTCCTCTTTGGAGAAATGTCTATTCAAGTTCTTTGCTCGTTTTTAATCAGGTTGTATTTTTTTTTGTTATTGACTTGTGAGAGGTCTTTATATATTCTGTACATTAACTACTTATCAGATATATGATTTGCAAATATTTTGTCCTACTATGTAGGTTACTTTTTCACTCTGTTGATCTTGTCCTTTGGTGCACAGAAGTCAAGCTTTCTTATGATTACTATTAGTATATCTTTTTTCATTCTTTTACTTTTTACCTATTTGCCTTTTTAATCCATTCTGATAAGCTCTGCCTTTTAATTGAGGGTGTTAAGACCATTTACATTCAATGTGATTATAGATATGAGTAGGTTTAAATCTATCATTTTATTTGTTTTCTATTCATCTCATCTGTATTTTGTTCCATTTTTCTTTACTTCTGCCTTCTTTTTGGATTAACTGAATATTTGGTATGATTTTATTTTATCTCCCTTATTGACTTATCAGCTATGACTCTTCATTATTTAGTTGTTGCTTTAGGGTTTATAATTTATGTCTTTAACTTATCATAGTCTACCTTCACATGACATTATAGCATTTAATGCATATTATAAGAGCTTTGCTTCTATTTCTCCTTTCCTGGACTTCATGCTATTGTTGACATACATTTACTTTTACATAGGTTATAAATTCTAAAATGCATTGCTATTATTTTTGTTTAAATAGACAATTAGTTTAAAAAGAAATTTAAATAATAAAAAAATTTACATTATACACATTTACTTAGCATTTTCCGTGTTCTTTGTTCCTTTGTATAAAACTGTATTTCTATCTGGTACCATTTTTCTTCTGCCTTAGATGTCCATTTCTAACAATGCAGGTCTGCTGGTGATAAATTCTTTCAGCTTTTTATGTCTGAAAAAGTCTTTATTTAACACTTTTTTTTGAAAGATGTTTTTGGTGGATGTGGAAGTCTTGATTGATGTGACCTTCTTACTTGCATTGCTCCCAAAAAGAGATCTGTCACCCTTATCTTGTTCCTTTGTGTGTTGAGTCTCTTTTATCTTTGGCTGATTTTATGACCTTCTTTTTATCAGTGGTATTAAGCAATTTGATTTTGATGTGACTTCATGTAGTTTTCTTCATGTTTCGTATACTTGGGATCCATTGAGCTTCCTGGATCTGTGAGTTTATAGTTTTCATCAAGTTTGGGAAAATTTTGGACATTATTTCTTCAAATAATTTCTTCAGCCTCTCTCTCCTTCGTCTCTTTCAGAGACTCCAATTACATGTCTATTAGCCCATGGAAATTGTCCTAGAGCTCACCAATGCTCTGCTAACTTTTAAATTGTTTTTTCTCTCTGTTTCATTTAGATATTTCTTTTTTTTAATATTTTTTATTTATTTGACAGACAGAGATAACAAGTAGGCAGAGAGGCAGGCAGAGAGAGAGGGGGGAAGCAGGCTCCCTGCTGAGCAGAGAGCCCTATGCGGGACTCAATCCCAGGACCCTGAGACCATGACCTGAGCCGAAGGCAGAGGCTTAACCCACTGAGCCACCCAGGCGCCCCTCATTTAGATATTTCTATCTAAATTCTATCTAAATAAATAAATATCTAAATGTCTAAAACTAAATTTAATTTAGTTTTCAAATTCAATTAATCTTCTTTTTTTCTACAATGCCAGTCATCTCATCCAGTGTATTCTTAATCTCAGACATTGTAGTTTTTGTCTTTAGAAGTTCAGTTCAGGGGCGCCTGGGTGGCTCAATGGGTTAAAGCCGCTGCCTTTGGCTCAAGTCACAATCCCAGTGTCCTGGGATCGAGCCCCGCATCAGGCTTTCTGCTCAGCGGGGAGCCTGCTTCCTTCCCTCTCTCTGTGCCTGCCTCTCTGCCGACTTGTGATCTCTGTCAAATAAATAATTAAAATCTTAAAAAAAAAAAAAAAGAAGTTCAGTTCAGATCTCTCACATTTCCCATGTTTCTATTAAAGTTTAAAACATATAAAACATCATTATAAAAGTTGTTTAATGTCCCTGTCTGTCAATTAATAGATGTTAATGCTAACATCTGTTGGTTCTTGGTTGGTGTCTGCTGAGTGATTATCCTCCTTGTCTGGGTCCTCCCTCTTTGCAGGCATTACTCCCAGGCCTGTGTGAGCATCAGGTATTGTTTCCTCCAATCCTCTCGTGTGGTTCTTTCCCAGCCTTGGATATCACTGATCAATACTTTGCTGAATGCCCTACATGACCCTCATCAGATTTCTGGCTTCTTTCTCAATATTTCTTTCTGCTAACTCTAGCTCCTTTCGGTCTTCTTGGACTCATAACTTTGTCTTCTCGGCTTGAAGAATCTGCCAGATTCCTCCTGCCACATTTCCTTTCTTGTGCCACAATCTGGAAACTCTCACAAGATGGCAAGTTGGGACAATCATAGAGCTGACCTCAAATGTTTGCTATATCTCAGGAATCACTTCCCTTCATTACTCGATGTCCAATGCCTTGAAACCATTGTTTCATACATTTTGTCCAGTGTTTTAAGTTGTTTCATACTGGAGGGTAAAGCCAGTCCCTGTTACTCCATCTTGGCCTGAAGCAGAAGAGCAATATGCTTTTTCAATGTATGATTTCATTTTTTTTTTCAGGAACATTTTCTTGAATTATACATGTTAGTAATTTTTTTCTATTCTCTTTAATTTTCACCTTCAGGAATTTCTATTATCTGTATATTGGACTTTCTTTGCCTGATTTCAATGATCTTTTTCTCAAATTTTTAAAATCTCATTCTTTATTTTTTTATTTTAAAATTTTACTTCTTTTCACTTTGATTTTTAAGGCATTAACTGTTGTGCATTTTGCTCTCATTATTCCTTATAGTTTAGTCTTTATTTCTGAAATAATTTTTTCTTTTATTTTTACATCTTTCCTGAGGTGTCAGCTCAGTTAGGAGTTTTCCCTATTTCTTTTTTTTTTTTTTAAGAATTTATTTTTAAGCAGTTTCTTCACCCAGTGTGGGGCTCAAACTTACAACCATGAGATCAAGTGTTGCACGCTCCACCGACTGGACCAGCCAGGCATCCCTGAATCTTTCCTATTTCTGACTTCTGTTGTTCTTCCAAGTCTTCAGTTACTTTCTTAATGTCTTTTGCTTCATTTTGAGGTACTAAGTTACAATTTTGATCTGTCTTATGGACACTTCTTTCCAATGTTTTTATTGTTTGCAAGGATATAATTTTCATTGTCTTCTGCTTTAAAGTAGTAACTTTGTATGGGCTTTAAGCATTGGTTATTTTTGTGTGACATTTGTTTTCCTGAGCATTTAGAACAAGGAGGAAATGAGGTTCAAGAAAGCTTTTCAGCTCCCTTTTCTGTTGTTGTGCAGTGTTAACACATACATGAGCTTGTTTTTTGACCCTCTGGAACTCTGTTCTTTCCCTCCACATTGGGATGGACTTCTTTTTTCCTCCTTTACTCATCTATGTTCTGATCAATTTTTATTCCATTCCCATGGGTTTCTCTTAGCTGTGGGACTCTGTTGTGGAAGGGAGCTCTGGATTGCTTTTGAGAATTCAAAGGGTGAGACAGATCCAGCCTCTTCAGGCATTCTTATCATGGGCACTTTTCTTAACCTGGTGTTGGAAAAATCAATACACTTCCAGTTTCATCTGCCCTTCTCAAATTAGCCCACTAGTGTACACCTGTGTACATCTGTTGTCTGTTCTCCAGCTTATCAAACCATGCCCAGTTGCCTCTCTCTCCTTCCTCCTGTATGGATCTTGCTACCATGCAGATTTTGTGGCTGTTAATGGTCAGTCTTCATCTGCTTGTATTTGAGGGTTGGTGAGGATAGTTTGTTACCTAGTTGTGTTTAAATGTTGTCCATGGGTTTCTCAGCTCTTCTATCTAGTTACACTGTCTGTTTTTATGAGGGCAATCAGACAGATCGAAACCTCTGCTGTCATCACCACCATTTTCTGAAAATTCTGTACCAATGTCCAATATTTTGAAAGAGCTTCTTGCTCACTGACAAAGCCCTAGACAGACCAAAACCAGGAAAGAGAGGTGAGAGACAGGATTCCTACTAAGAAAAAAATGGAGAAAAGCATGAGATGGTTATACAAAGCTTTCAGTTTAGGTGCTGAGTGTAAGGGGATGGTGTTGATATTTGGAGAGCTGCTTTGTTTACTTCTACTCAGTAAGTATGAGCTCATCTTTTCATCATGAGACTCAAGAGGCCCTGTGATAGTTAGGGCACATATTGCCTGTTTTCGTATCCATAGATCTCAAACCACTTCAGGCTCAGTAACTTGTAGTGTTTTGTCTTGTTTTTAATGAAAATGGTCTATTTCCACATTCTCACTGCCACTTACGACTTCCAGCTCTAATAGTCTGTGCTTCCAAGGATCTCAAAATCTTTGACAGATATTTCATTGTATGGTTCCTTTTCTGACCTTGGAGATGCAATCCAGGATTCCAGCTGCCCTATATCTTGCTAATATTAGTGATGGAATTAGCATCACAGGGTGATAAATTGCTAAGAGTCCCAGACTTCCAACTCATGCTTTCCTGCTTTAACCATGTTGCATTCCCACCTGAGTTTGCCTATCCCACTCTGCAAAATAAACCCAGGTCATTTGTAAAGGGGACAAAAAGGCACTGGGCAATGAGTATACCTAAATTATACTGGGCATATTGCTTCATCTTTCTCCTTTTGAGTTGTTGGGCTTTCCTGGTAACCAGACATTGAGGAGATGCTCAGAGTATTGGCTACAGGTAACTGCCCATGTTTCATTTGAACCAGAGATATAGGGAGCCACGGAAGAAAATGGGATAGATTCCCAGATGTGAAGAACTGTGACATTGGAAAACACAGTGGAATTAGGGTAAACTTTATCTCCAGATGGAAACAGTGCCTTTCTACGATGTCTCACTATTTACAAAACTATTATGTTTTCTTCCATGGTTTGGAACAATGTCTAAATAGGTTTTTTATGGTTCTAGGGTCCCATGTAGCCCAGTATCTTCTCAAAACCACATTCAAAAGAAAATGTACTTCAGAAACTAAAAGCAATTTTTAAAAGCACACTAGTCTTTACTGTACCTCCCTAAGATGGGGATCCAATTTCTAATCCTAAAAAACACAATGCCCATTCAATTTTTCACTTATCTCCAATTCTTTCACTTCACAGCTACTCTGTAGCATCTAACTCTCAATTTTCTCCAAAACTTACCCTGACATCCTACAGATCTTCATGCATGAATTTTTTCACTATCAACTTTCCTTGCTCTGATGCCTCACCAGAAGTTGCACAGGGATTACCATACCTACCAGACTTCTCCACCAAAGGTGGGAGACCCTATGGCTCCATATTCTTTGGTCTTCTTTTGCTGCCTGCAGAGGAAAGCTGGCAGGACCACTAGGTATTATATTCTTTGCCTGCTCTGAATGCTTTTCTTACAAAGTAAGTCCAGGAGAAAATTGATGAATAGAGGCCCCCTTATATGTTTAATCAATAATGGAAAATACACTTGAGAAAGCTTCCAAATGAGCCCCTGGGGTTGGTGATAGTGGTGAAAGGGGCCTAAAAGGCTGGGAAAAATTAATACTAGCCAACCCAGTGGGTGGACAGAGCTTCCAAAAGGCAGACTTCTAAGGGAAGACTGAGGTATGACCCTGGGTATTGCAGAAGCAGAGTGTGTGGTCCAAGCTCCCTGGCACCCCTCTGGGAAAATTCAGGTTTACTTAGTTCTCTTACATATGCTTCAGTTTAAACCTAGGGGATAGATGGCAAAAGTGAGGAAGTATTATGCAATGACCAAGGACAGTCAAAAGCTTAAAGTGGGCCTAGAATATAGGAGTCTACGGAAGTCAGAGAGGGGCAGTGTGGCTCAATTAAACTGGGGTCAGCAACAGGATGGTCCACCAGGAGTAACAAGAAAGTAGCAGTTCCCATACATCTAGAAAGTCCTGGGGAAACCAGTAGCTCAGATTCATATGCGGTGCTAGAAAGGTCAAGGCAAATATTTTGTTCTGGGAAAGGAGAGATCCTGGGTATGACAGGAACTCAATGCTGGGGAATTCGATAAGGATACAGTGACCAGAAATGGACCTAATCCAAGGAGACTGGTTGCTGAGAACAAAACAGAACCTAGTTTTTAGAATGGAGGGACAAGATCAGGGATAGCCCCTAGGAAATCTGAGTGAGGCTGAGCCCCCAAGTACAAAGTGTAAGAGCCAGGTGCTGTGTAGGATATGTTGCCTGATGTTCATTAAGAGCATGGGCTTGTGTTCGAATCCTGACTCTGTGACCTCCCATCTTTATGACCTCAGGAAAGTTAGAGAATTCCGGTCCAGCTTCCTATCTCTGAAAGGGAATTAGTAATTCTTACCTCACAGAATAGTCCTAGACATTATAGGGCACAGTCATCGTCAAGCACTGGTACTACAGAGTAGGGCTGGAAAACATGTTAGGACTTCTTCTCCTCCTACTAACACCACTGTCACCATCATCACTGTATCTTACCCACCCTGTCAGAACAGGACTGGCCCCAGAGCCTGGGCGGCTGATTCTGCAGACGAGTGTTGGGACGACGAAGGCACAAAATGCACACACATGTCCAGACGAGATGGCCCCAACTTACTCGAGCTTGTTTGTAAGTCAGTTGTTTGCCACTTAGAATCCCTGTCTCTAAAAGCTATACTATAAACAATGGTTGGTTTTCCAGGTGTGCCTACCCATGGCTTTTTGTTCACGAGAAAGACGTTAAACATTGAGTCAGTATGAGGTGAGCCACCATCTTCTCTCAAGCTTTTAGGGCTGACCTTCAAAGCAGAGGACTTGAGAGCAGAGTAGTGGGAATTCACTTGAGATGAGATGAGCTCACAACGGCTACACGATGTCTCTCCCAGAGATTCATGTCCCTCTTGGAGCCATGCTATGGTCCTACTCCTGGCGAGCTGCACCAAGCCAGCCAGAGTGGTGGCCCAGGTGTCCCAGGGTTGAGAGCTGGGGAGAGGGGGGATGACTGGGCCTTCTTTGCTATAATCCATTATCCTCATTCATCTCTCCTGCTCCTGATGAAATAGCTCTAGGGAGTGGACATGTCTGTTCCTGCCAGCTGTTGTAAGAGAATTAAAAGTCTCATGTGAGGCTATGATGAACAATTTAATGATGTGACTGTGAATTAGGGCATAACCGCAGAACTGTCACTTCATTTTTGGACTTAGATTGGTGGAGCTGACTTTATGCTGCCTGACCAGCAAATGGGTCCTGTGATGTAGCTCTGAGCAGGGAAGGCAGAATTTGCCAGGAAGGAGAAGAAGAGGAGGAACAACAACAAAACTTGATCAGACTGTTCCGACCAGAGAAGAGCAACAGAAATTCTCAGATTAAATGGGAACTACAGCAATACCCAACTTATCCCAAATTTCTGGAGAAGAAGGAGCTCTAAATTAATGCGTTTTTTAGACAACTGAAAGCAAATACTTCTTCCCAAAAATGGAAACTTCTAAAAGCACTTTCATCATTGCTCCATGCTGTAATGGACTTCTGTCCCAAGGAGCTTTTGAGGCATGTAGGGCTATTTTCCCTGGCACTGAATGACTCCCAACTGATGTGTTTTTCTATTTGGAGACTCTTGCCTCTTTTTTGCTGCCAGCTACCACTTCTCAGTATGTAATCTCCCAATATCTCCCACTCTACTTGCTTGTCTTTAAATTCTGTAGAAACTAAAGGTTACCAGGGAAAACGAGAAGATCAATCTGTTAGAGCAGTATCCATCAATTTCATTTGCTTCTAAGGCAATAAAGTTGTATCAAGGGTGGTTCTTCTTCTTTACCCTCTATTTGTCTTCTCTGCCACCCACTTGTCTAAAACATACAGAGAAACACACACACACACACACACACACACACACACACACACACACACACACCTTGTTGAATACAAAGGTCCTAACTCAGTCATTTCCTCCATCCCAATCCTTGCCATTTCTGCCCTTAGGCACAACCCATTAGGATTTCTTTTCTGGGCCCCATCTTTTAGAGGACCCTGCTGTAGCCCTTCTATAAACTTGTTCCTTCCCAAGGGTCAAGGAGTCCATGGGGCCAAGAGTAGAGCCCCATAGGGAACACATGCCTCCTCTTTCAGAACCATGTTTTGGGTGCCTAGGACCCTGGGGGTCCCTACCACATGGCTCTGAGCCACCTTCCAGGGCCTCTTTCACGTATCTGTCTTCTGGAAGGTGGACTGTGTTACTGGCATGTGCACTCTTAGGAGTAGCCAAGTCACCTGTGGTTGAAGGGGTGAGGGCGGAGGTTGGCTGTGCAGGTTGAGGTTGCACAGACAGAAGAGCAAACCCCCAACTCAGAATGGAACAGGAAGAGAAGAGGGACACCTCTCTTTGTACTCCTGCCAAAGTAGCACAAACCTTAAGGATGAATTGAATCCCTGCTTGATTCTAGGACTTCCCAATGGCTTTTGTGGATGGCCCATCTAACACACTTCTAGCTTTTGGGGTTCTTGGCCCCCTCAATTCCAAATACCTTCAACTGCACTCCCTAAACTTTGCAAGTACTCCCAAAGTTTCCAAAGAACATCAAATATAATTTTCTGACTCAGGACATTCTCCTCCTAGCCTCTGCTAGAAAACTCAGTCCTCCATTCCTTTCAAAATCTGGAATCCCATTCCTTCCCATTTCTGCAGTGCTACCCTTTGAAGAAACAAGCTACTCCCTCTTTAATATCCAATTTTATTTCTTTGATGAGCCTAGAGAATTTTAAAAACACCAAGTCCTCTATAAGGAATCTCTACAAGACAGATTATCTTCTCTACCTAAAAAAAAAAAAAAATCCACAAAATTCTGAGAGTGAGCAGTATGGAGGTGACAGAGAAATACTTTTCACATCTCAACAGATCAGACACACTCTCAAAGGAGCATCCAGACACCCATAGGCTCTTCCTGGCTCAGAGGGTCACTACCTATAGTTCAGTCTGTTTTGGGACATCCTGCTCCATTTCTTGACTCTGTACCTCCCCTCCTCCCATCACCTAGAGCACCTCTTTCCTTGAGTGTCTTGTTAGTCTCTCATCTGGCCTTTGTTCTTTCTTTAAATATTCCTATTTTATTTGTTTTTTTTTAAATTGTGGTATAACTGACATACAATATCCTTAGTTCAGGTGTGCATCCTAGTGATTTGATATTTTTATCCATTATGAAATGGACTCTGTTCTTTAAATCCTTGCTTGATGCTGCAGCAAGACAAAAATCAGAGTGCCTCACCCTGTGCTTGAGACATTGCCCTCCCCGTGCAGAAAAGGTCTCCCACTCCAGGTCCTCTATGACCAAGCCTCTCCATTTTCCCAGACTCATATCCAATCCATCCCAACCCCATCAACATCAGATCATCCATAATTCCTCCCACACACATTTTGCTAGGACTTGCCTCTAGAGCTCTGTTTATGCTATTCCTCTGCCTGGGTGACCATGGCCATCATCCTACCCCTTCATTGACCACCACCCTTCACATGACAAACTTCTGGTTGTCCCTTCACACTCAGCCACATATCACACTTTCCAACCTTGCTCCTCTCTCCCACCAGCAAAGACTAGGTAGTGGCCCTCGACTGGACTCCCACAGCTCTGGTAAAGCCCCTTTACCTTGGAATGTACCATATTCCATTGAAATTATCCACCCCGTGCCCTTAAGTGACTTGAAATGTCTCAAAAGTAAAGACTGCATCTTTTTCACCTCAGAGTCCCAGCCCTGCTGCACCAAGCACTCAGTAAATGTTTACTGAGCAGATCCAAACTGAAAAGAGTATGTGCATTTTTGTAATACTTAGTTATTTCTTCACTAGTGACTCACTCCAATAAAGATACCAACTGAAAGTTCTGTTGACTTGCTCCTGGGCTAACTATGACTAAGGCTGCCAGAAGTATAACTATTAGATGACAATTATAATTAAACAGTTAATTATTATACATTTATTGAGCATCTACTGCCTGCCAAGCTTTGTGGACAATTACACAGTTCTACTCAGAGGCACAAAACACAGGGCCTGCCTTCAAGGAGATTATAACCTTGATGGTTTCTCTGGAAATTAAAAAAAACATCATTTACAACAGAGTATTTTTAATCAAAGGGACATTTTAAAATTCTCTTTTGCCTTTCAGTGTCTGAAAATGTTTGATTATCAGTTCACCTAACGTTCCCAAGCCACAGGGCCTCTGTTTGGCAGGCATGGTGTGCCTGAGAGAACGGAGAAAATCAAATAAACTATTATAGGGGAATGTGTATTTTCAGGCAGTAAAAGACTCTGGGAGTTAGAAAAGCAACTACAGACTAAAAGGAGGAAAGGTGAAGACCTGTTTCTTTTCTTTTGGGAAAAAAATTAGAACGACCCACTTAGAGAGACTTTTTTGGGGAATAATTTTTTTCTATAACAATGATCGTGTGACCCTGGGTCAGTGGCTCTCCAACAGCGACAGTTTTGCCCCCTCCAGGGGAAATTTGGCAATGTCTTCAGACATTTTTTGGTTGCCACATCTTGGGAGAGGGGGTAGTCTATTAGTATCTGTGTATTGGATGAAAGCCAGGGATGCAGATAAAAATCCTATAATGTAAGGACAAAGCCCCCAGCTGAGAATGATCCAGCTCAAAATGTCAATAGTGCTGAGACTGAGAAACCCTGCCCTATGTTATGGGGTGGGATGGACACTAACTGCATTCCAGAATTCCACAGAAACAACTAAATCTAATAACAGCCCTTGGTAGTCACAAGCTTGACCCCCGGCTGCCTCTGACTCATGCATAAGGGTAAAGCTGGGGCTTTGACAGGCCGGAACAGAGATCTTGGATGATTTTTATTCTGTAATTAGTTTTTAAATAGTCTCACTCTCCTTTACCCTCCCCACCCCCCAGCTGCCTTCTTTTAAAAAAGGAAATTAAATAAACAAGAACGACACCCCCCCCCAATGCCTGTTGTTTATGTCACTGGCTTTTTCTCGTTTTTTTTTGTTGTTGTTGTTTTGGGTGTTTTTTTTTTTTTTTTTGGCTGATGAAATAAAACACGATATAATGGACAAAGGAAATCATCAAAGGCTGCTGCTAAGGCTTGGTGGTAGCTCGCCGAGCTCAGCAAAAGCCCTGCTTATGTGAACCACTCCAAAAGGCAAACACCTCAAACAGAGAAGAAATGCATAGGTGGAATATGATCGTCGCAATTTGTTAATTGTGCTTTCCCCACGGTTGATATTTCTGGGTTATTTATTTATTTAAATACAGTGGTGTACGTTTGAAGTAAGAATATCCCCATCCATATTGTTCTATTTTCCCCTGTGAGGGTCATGTTTCTTCTGTCAATAACACAAGCTTGGATCTCCTTGAGCCCCAAATTACACTTCCTCGTAAGAGATGAAAATGTCACATTTTCCTTGAGATCTTTATTCCACATGACTTCGCTAATGACTAGGGTAAAATTGAGAAGTTCAGGAAAAGGAAATCTCTCCCTCCATCAAAGCGAGTAAACAAACCAAAGGAAAACAGGACGCCAGAAGCTAAAATGTGTAGAGAGTTTAAAATATGTTCCATAGATCTGGAGGATAGCCTAGGTCTATTTGTGGCCCTCCTTGCCTGTCCACCCAATTATCCCCATGATATATAACCATGTCATATGGCCAACACTAACAAAATTTTTCCACCATTTTGTTGTGAGTTTTTGTCTCTTGGCATTGAAAAGACGTGAGGCGAATGCTTATCCAATCCCTTCATTCTCACCTTGCCCCTTGTTGCCTCAGCACCACTCCCTGGCTCATGGGTACCCAGGAATGCACATTAGCATGCTGACTCACATCTCCAAGCCCTCATGCATAATATCTTCTTGATCTGAAACACTTGCCCTACTTGCCCACTTGGAGAACTTTTCACCTTCAAACATTGCTAAGACAGTGCTTGTATGGAGATTTTTCCGACCTAAAATATTCTCTCCCTACACACATATTTCTGTGTCCATGTAGGGAATGTGGTTGGTGCCTCACTCATACCTTCTGGGACTCCCCCAGAAGCCACCTGGAGATTCAGTAATTCCTGTGCATGTCTATGGCCTCATTTCTCAAGCATCTGTTTCTCTTGACTTGAGGGTTTTCTCTGACCACAGGAGCACATCATCCCCACGTGGAGTAGGCAAAAGTGCCAGGAAGTTAATGTCCCAAAAGCAACCCCTAACCATTGAGAGGCAGGAATTCACTGATAATCACCTCAGCTTCTTACTGTACAACAGGACAATTCTGAAGGGTGCTCTCCACCATGTCTCAGAGGGCTCCAAGGACGTCTGGGCCCCTCTGACCCCCAGTCTTTACCTACTTTTTAATACACTCTTTTTTTTTTAAGATTTTATTTATTTATTTGACAGACAGAGATCACAAGTAGGCAGAGAGGCAGGTAGAGAGAGGGGGTGGGGAAGCAGGCTCCAGAGAGCCCAATCCAGGGACTCCATCCCAAGACCCTGGGATCATGACCTGAGCTGAAGGCAGAGTCTTTAACCCACTGAGCCACCCCGGCACCCCTTTTTAATACACTCTTGATTGGCTTTTTCTCCTTCTCTGTTTCACTCTTTCACTCCCTTTTTGTGCTCCCTTGGATCACCTCTCAAATAAATGAATGGCACTCAAATCTCAATCACAAGGTTTACTTCTTGGAGAAGAAAATGAAGACAGTCCCATGCAAACTTCTGTTTTCATGTAACTGCTCTGTGTTGTATTTCTTCCTTTCTGTATGTCTTGGATAATTCCTTCAAGAGCAAGCACTATTTGTTATTTATCTTTAACCCCAGTGCCTAGCAAATGCTGGACCCTCTGTAAATGTGTGTGGAAGCAAACTGAGGGGGAAACTGAGGCATGAGGGACCCCCTGCAGAAGACCTGGAAGCCTGGCTCGGTGAGAGTACAGAAGCAACAACAAAATGCTCAGTTGAGAGGAATTTTCCAAGCAGACCAGTGGTATAATAAATAAGTGGAAGGTGAAATCGAGGGTGGGAGAGAATCCATACTGGCTTTTGGGTGGCCATGGAAAGGGGATTTCCAGCCGCATGGAAGGTATAAACTGGACCAGACACAGATGAAGGGGTGGCCTGGTGTCTCTTTTGAAGAGACACCTTCTTGGGTGGTTGAGCCCCAGACTCATGGGTCACATGACATCAAGGTTTAGCCCTCTGAGAACTTGACGCCAGCTTTCATATAGTTTCTGCTCAGCAATGAATGCTAACAAGGTGGAAAACACACAATTTGCCTTCTAAATGACAAAGCATGTGTTGGGCTGTAGGTTTACTGTGGAGGACTCAGTAGAGAAGGGAGGGAAGAAATATGATGCTCTTGAAACAGGGTGTCCCACGTGTCCAGGTGGAGGAAGCAGAAAGCTCCAGGAACAGAGCACTGGGTTTTATTTGGGGGATGTGGTGGGGGGAGAGTGCATGGTTTCATCACAAGGCTGGATCTTCCCTTAATTTTTTTTCTTTTTGTATCTTCTATTTTTTCCCCATTTGTAATGATGGGACCCTAATGAAAATTCTCAACTGATGTGAATGAACTAGGTATCAGGCCCTATGCCAGGGGCTAAGCTTGAAGCAAACAAAAATATCATCCCTACCCACAATGAACTTAAAATGTAGCAAGGCCATATTCAAAGACTTGCTAAATATATTATCTGCATTACAGTACATTTCCAGAAGAGCCCAGAGTAGGGTATGTGAATTCCACGGAGGGGACAGGGCAAGCTCAGCGCTAGAGGAGAACTGAAGTTGGAGCCAGTTTTTGAAGCAAAGCAAGGATTTCATCAAGAAGTGAAGACAGGGAAGGCATTCCAGATATTTATTCATTTGTTTATGTGTTCGCTTTCTTTGCTGGATATTTATTGAATTCCTATTATGTGACAGGCATTGGGGAACAATAGTGAATAAGATGACAGTACTGCCAATTAAGGAATGCATAGTCCGGTGCTACAAGCTGACAAGAACCAGGCTGTGACCTGACAGTAGAGCAAGGACAAAAGGAGTAATTAGCACATTGTGTAAGGATACATTGGATGACACTATGCTTCCAAGCCTGGAAGACATTGGTAGGGGCAAGAGTCAAGGATGGTGTTCCAGAAGAGATGACATCCCATCTGAAGCCTGAAGGTTAAGAAGGCGTTGACCAAGTGAGGACTGATGCAGAATATTCTGGGCAAAGTGGCTTTTCTGTACAAAGGCCCTTTTCTGTGAAAGGGCCCAGGCATGCCATGCTCAACTCTGAATTTTAGAAAGATTACTCTGGCTACCAAGTAGAAAATGAACTGGAACAGAGAAAGAGGTAGAGGCAGGAAGACCAGTTGGAAGGTGACTGCAGCAATTCAAATGAGAGCTAGAGTACTAGGAATGAGTGGTGCTGGTAGGTAGGGATGGGGAGAAGTGACCCAAGTGGCACGCGCACACGACCATAGGTACCAAAGAATGCAGTAGAACTGCAGCCCATAAGGTGGTTACAGCCTGGAGTGAGTGGTAGAAATTGATGGGAATCGAGGCCATGCAAATGTTGGTGGACGTCCAATGCCATGCTAAGTTTGGAATTCACTCTACAGGCAGCAGTAAACCATTGACGGATTGAGAGGAAAGAAGATTGTAACTTGAATATTTCCAAAGGATGGACTGGCAATAAAGAAAATTGTCGCCACCTTGGAAGTTAATAGAATAGTCCAGATACAAAATTGAGGAATTTGAGGAGTTTGAAACCTGCATGTAGCAAAAAGAATCTAGGCTAAAAAAGAAATGTAAATTCAATTTTCTTCTACTTTTTTGTTCTCTTCGAGCCCTCAGTGGATTGAATGACGCCCACCTACATGAGGAAGAGCAATCTGCTTTACTATGTCCACGAATTCAATCATTAATCTCTCCCAGAAACTCACAAACACACCCAGAAGTCATATTTAACCAGATATCTGGGCCTCCCGAGACCCAGTCAGGTTGACACATAACATTAACTATCATTCATGGTAAGCACTTCGTATTAACCTATTTACCATTGTGAAGATTAAATTAAATAGTGCACATAAAATTCTCAGCAAAGTGATGGTCCATACAAATTAAGAAATAATAGCTACCGCTATTAGTTCTATAATTTTATTGTTAACACTGAAAGTATGAGCTAGTGCTGTGACAGTGGAGAGCCAGAGGAGGGAATCATGTCAGCAATGTCATGCTGAATATAGACTTTGATAAAAACACTTTCCAAAAATAAAAGACAGAAAGCGAGGTTCTTTTTTCATTGTATCTAAGCAGTTGGAGGTACGAAATCCAGCCAATTTACTTCGAAATATTATGATATTATTAAGAAAAACAGGCATATGGTGAGAATGATTTGATAGGTTTCAAATTCCTCAAATTCTTATATTGAGTATCCTAATTTTTTTTAATACAAAGGCTATATACTCTCAGTGCAGATCTGCGCCAAAGTCAGTCATTCTTTCTAGCCTAGATTCTTTCTGTTACATGGAGATTTCAGAGCTTGCCCATTCGGGGTCAGTGACGTGTCAGTTGGTTATTTTTATCTTTACCTGCAGGCAGAAGTGAGTTTACCCTAAAAAGAAAACAAAGCAGAAGACGTGCAGTATTGGGCATCGCTGGCTCTGCTCAGAGATGCCCTCTGACAGCAGCTCCGCAGCCAAACTTGGGAACAGACTTCCCTGTGGGTCCTCCAGAGTGATGCCAGGACTATGACCTGGGCTTTGGGTCGTTCATAACTAAAGGACTTGCAGAGGGATGAGCCAGAATAAAGCTTCATCTCCTACACAGAATATGCAAATACACAAGAACCAAGAGCTTCTCTTCCATTGTGTCAGGACAGCTGGAATTTTATGAGATGACTTTCCAGGTTATGGCTGGATGAAGCTCTAAATATCCATCACGGGACCAGCTGGTAAGTGAACACCACCCAAGATGGCACCCTAAACTCTGTGAACCTCCCCAGCAGAAAGCAATAAATAATACCTGTGCAATCCTGAGAAATTACTTTCCTTCCCACTCCCCCTGCTTACACATGTTCTCCAAGCACCCAAGAACAAAATGGTGGCCGTTAGTCTGTGAGTGTTTATTCAGCAAGTGCTGGTGTCCTCAGGAATCTCTCTAGCCCAATATTCTGTTTGATCTGTTCAGGGCTGGCTCTGAGCTGGCCCCACAAAGGATCTTATTACTTTTCCAAAGCAACGGGGATCATCCTTTATACATCAGAGTAAAATTATTTGGTTAAAAACAAACAGAGCTAGCTGGTTAGAGAAGAGGTTTATTTCTCATTGCTCCCTCTGTCTGGAAGTCTGCTTAAGAATTTAGAAGTGAGTTGGGGAAATTCAGAGGGGGAGACAAACCATGAGAGACTGTGGACTCTGAGAAACAGAGGGTTTGGGGGGGGGGCGGTTGGGTGAGCCTGGTGATGGGTATTATGGAGGCCACATATTGCATGGAGCACTGGGTGTGGTACATAAACAATGAATTTTGGAACACTGAAAAAAAATTAAATTTAAAAAAAAATGAATGTAGTACCACTGAAACAAGATGAAACCAGAGAGGGAGACAAACCATCAGAAGCTCTTAATCTCAGGAAACAAACTGAGGGTTGCTGGAGGGGAGGGTGCTGGAAGGGATAGGGTAGCTGGGTGATGGACATTGAGGAGGTCATGTGCTATGGTAAATGCTGTGAATTGTGTAAGACTGATGAATCACAGACCTGTACCCTTGAAGCAAATAACATATTTTATGTTAATTAAAAAAAATAATTTAGTACCACCTAAGTCTGTTTAAGACCCATGTTGAATAAACAAGACAAAATTTTAAGATATGTCCATTTTTTTACCCTAAAGTTATCAATGAATATCAACCTCATATATCTTGATAATAAAATCATCAGGGTATAGGCATTCTTGTTCTTCTTCTCTTTCTCTTCTGTTTTTGAAATGCTGTTTTAAATTAGAGAAGACAAATGTGGGTCAGTAGAGCTACAGAGTGAGAACAGGACATCTGGAGAACTGAGCCAATATGAGGGTTCGGAGTCCACCTTCCTTCTTCATGTGCAATTCGAACCAACTCAGGAGCACACAGAAGCCCGGTGACCATAACCACGGCTCATAACTGTGCTTAAAAACACTTTCAGTGGTAGTCCTTGCTAAGAGTTTTTTATATTTCATTTCCTTGATAATATATGGACTGACCTTCTCGGGGGATTTACAGGTTTCAAGAGAAAGCAAACCTGTGATTTAGTTAAGATATCGAGTGTGTGGAACAATCAGGACTAGCAATAAAAGAGAGAGAAAACTTTAGGACATTCTTGGTTAGTTGTGAGGACTTTGTTCAAACATAACCCAGTGCATTGGTAGAGACTTGTGTTCAGTTCTATTAGATCTCATCATGTAATTTTGGATAAGTAACTTAAACAGAAACATCTTGGATTGGACAGGACATGATTTCTGGAATCGGACAGATCTGGTTCTAAATCTTGGCTTTGCTATTTAACTAAATAGTGACCTTGGGTACATTAATGAAGAGCTCTGAACCACTTTCCTCGTCAATCCAATGGACAAGGTGATCCTTACCTCACACTGTTTTATGAAGAACAAATGAGATTTTTGTGTAAAATGCCTTCCACTTTCCCTTGTTTTTTCTTTTTCTAATCCAGCTTTAAATGAAGAATTATACCTGTGCCTGCTTGTCTAATGATTTTGGGGAAGAATTAGTTAAGATTAGTTAATCCCTAGAAACCAATTTTAATGAATAAAATAAATTAGTTTACAAAAAAAAGCCATTATTATTTAGAATTAAGTAGTGCACATGCCCAGGGGCCTGAGGAATGGGTGGAATTCACAAACCAACTCTCACCTATGAGGCCCTTGGCAAGTTACTCCTCTGGGCGTCAGTATCCCCCAGAGCACAGTGGGGCTGGATGGAGCAGCAGATTATAGGATCACTGTATGAACAGGAAAGTCCTCCCAGCTGTCATGCCCTTTGATTCAATCAATGAGTAACTTTGCAGTTCGTAAAATATATTCCTATAGAAAAACATTCAAGGATAAGTAAGAATTGTCTAAGAGTGACTTCTATAGCATCTTCCTTCTGTGTGATTAGATAGTTTTCTGATTTCGAAGGCTTTGTGATGGTACATGAATCCGATATTCAAACACATGACTTGGTGAGTTGATTCATGAAATATACGTCACCAAGTTAAAATTCCCTATTTGACATTATCCAACAGCGAGTCCTCAGCTGTTTGTTTCAGTAACTTCTATGCACCAGAGAAGTAATACACATGCATATGCATTTCGGGGGAGAGGGAGCTCTTTTTGCAGTGAATTTCACAAACATTTTAACATCAGAGGAGATACACTTTGAAAAAAATCAATTATGTTCTCATGAACAAAACTGCAGGTGTATCAATGCTTTTATAAGTAGAGTCCAGGGGTGCCTGGGTGGCTCATTTGGTCAAGCATCTGCCTTCGGCTCAGGTCATGATTCTGGGGTCCTGGGACCGATTCCTGCACCAGGTTCTTTGCTCAGCGGGGAGCCTGCTTCTCCCTCTCCCTCTGACTGTACCTCCCCCTTCTTGTGCTCTCTCTCTCTGTCAAATAAATAAATAAAGTCTTAAGAAAAAAAAAAGAAGTAGAGTCCAAAAGATTCTGTCAGACTTAACTTCCTCCTGTCATAAATGACAAGACTATAACAATTTTTCTCACATTAAACATTCATATTTCAAAGGATTTCTTTCCAAGGGTAAAGCCTACAGCAATATCAACTTCTGGGATAAAGGAGGACACTTTCATTCCTAAGATAAAATGTGCACTGTTCATTATTCAGCCGGAAGCCTGGAGCTCTCGCACAATGCTGTCCCCAGGGACCATGCCCAGGATGATGCCACAATGAGACTTTATAATGCGAAGTTTCATCATGGACCTCGTTCATGCAAAATTCATTCTTTTCTGAAAACACAGCAAAGTGCCAAGGACTTCAAACACTTCTAGGGCTTACAGTTATCAAAATGCACATGTATTTCACAATTAAGGATACAATGTTAAATAGCATTTAAAATTTTACCCTTACTGCTCACAGAAAACCCTCCCCCATCTATCTTGTTAAAGAATGGAGCCGTTGTTGTTTAATAACAACCTACACATTAAAAATCTGGCCATTTTACCAAACCTTTACATTTTTGACCACCGACATCACTTTTGTTATCTGAAATAACATCTGCGAAAGGGGTGAGTGCTCAGTTTAGGTCCTTCCTCCTGTCAAAAAGAAACGCGTGTTAAACTCTCAACTTTCTTTCTCAACTTTTTATTGTTTCAATAAGATAATACAGGTAAAAGTCCTAGTGCTAATCTACAGTAAAAGTTAGTTATCTTCTCCATGAATAAAAAGCCCCTTTATCTCTCTGATAACTCCTTTAAAGAGCAAATGCCAGCACGACATTTCCTTAATGGAGAAGTCAGGTCAATAGGCCAGGGGAAACACAGGAGAGGTCCAGGGTTGCTCGGCGGCGGCTGTGCTGAGTTCCTGTTCTTCAATATGCTGCTTGAGCTCTCTGACCACACATCATTTTCAGAGTAGGGCATTCCTACTTTTAAGATCCACAGTACCGAGATTTATTGGGAACTTGGGAATTTGGATCTAAACTGAGGGGCCTCTACCATAACATAGTTGATGTTGAGGAATAGGATTTATAATCCTCTTGAGAGCCTTAATTATTTGGCCACTACCCCCCTTTCATTAACTAGAAAGAAAACTCTGGATGGCTTTGAGAACTCCGTGGTAATCGTACAGGATATACTGACATCTGGTGGCATTGATTAAGCAAATACTCATGAATTAATAAGCAGGGTTGTGATGAAAATTATTGACCACATTGCTTTTAGATACCCAGCACTCCTTCAGAACTTTTCCAAACTCTGTTTTCAAAGGCTTTGCTTTTCCTCCCATAATATTTATCATCTGGCCTAGTCCGTTCGTTTAAGCCTTCAGTAAAAAGTTATGCTTTAACTCAAGGTTAATTGATCCTAGATTAATGACGATTGGTGTGAACTGTTGACTAATTTAGGACTTCAATTTTAATAATAAGGTCTAAATTGTAATCAATTTTTATGGGGTTATTTGGTTTGAAGGAATACTTTAACATGGAATAAATGTGATCCTTCTAGTTTCCTCCTCAGAAGCCAAGAGTGGAGAGCTGCCCACAGTAAAAATAGGGTGTGGTGTGTACAATTTCATGCTACTAAATCATTTGACCTTTTAAAAATACATCTAATCAAATCGAGGAGAGAATTACCACTGTCTCCTTATTACCATGATTCTTTCCAGAGTTGTCCATCAAAAGAAGTAAAACAATAGTTTCCACTCTGCTTTTCAGAGTAAAAAATGAAGACAGATTTTGACTTGTCCAAAGTCAGTGACGAGTCCATGAATAGAATCCGGGAGTTGCTAAGTCTTGGTTCTTGCCACCTTTTGATGTGTGTTTCCATTTAAGATGAGTGACGTGTCGTCAGTTGTCATGGTTTTTAAAAGAGCTCTGTAAGGTCTGGCTTTTGCATCAGATTCTGGACTAAAATCATGTTTAAATTGTGTTTCCTCTCATCTTTTCCTGGTTCTGATTATTTTTTAAGAGTAGTTGATGGTCTCATGACATGAGCCTTCTATTTTGTATTTTGTGTCTCGTGTTTTGAATTTTATGTGAAATTGTGGGTTTGATCTTTGACCTCTGTTTACTATAATACTGATTTGCCACTAATTTGATAGCAAGCCAAAGGGATGTACTGTAAACACGCTGCTCACTTTACACAGCTCTGTTTTACTCTTAAGTGAAGAAATATGTGTGTAGAATATAATTGAGAGGCTCTTGCAGAAGTAAGAAAAACCACATAAGTTTTCAACTTCCCAGGTAGCACGCAGATTAACATAATCACTTTCTGTGATAGAAGGATCTGGTAAATTGAGAGGAAGTCATCAATGTAAAGAGGTATAACTTCACATTTAGTTTTACCCGGTCTATGCACTCATCCCGAAATGGGGGAGATGTGGCATAGACCCCACAGCCCTTCCTAGCTCACTGGGGCTCTGAACCCAGAGAATGCCAATCACAGGTGTGGTCAGCACAGGAGGTAAGATTAAGCCTAAATCATTATGTGCACTAATTCTGGGGTGGAGAGAGCAACTAAGCAGGAAATACACAACATAGAGACATAGGGGGAAAGCATTGCCTATGAGTGAGAAGGGCAGAGAGTGGACATCCTTAAGGCTTAGTCAAGCCTCACAAACCGGGAAGGTGATACTTTCATGAATTTTATGTCCCATTTATCAGCTTTCCAAAGGCATCCATGTTTAGTTCTTAATCCGACAACCAAAGAGAGATGAGAAGACTTTGGCAAAGCTCCAAGGATGGTTTATCTTGTAGCTGCACCCCTGGGACCCATCCAGAAACCATAGGGCAGCATCAGCCTCCAGAAGGTAGAGATATGGCAACGTCAGCATTTTGGGAGGAAAGTACTATCTTTTCTCTTTCCTCCTATTATGGCAACTACCTGGAGTTGCTGGCCTAAAGAAGAAAAAAGTACAAAAGTGTTGTCATATCAGTGTATATTCCAAGTTTTAATTCCGTCATGGGCTGGTTTATGTTATGCCCAGTTTAAGATCACTCAGCCCTTAGGACTCTCCGGGCTTCAGCTAAACATGGTGCATCAGTGGGTGTCCTTGGAAAGTCCTTGGAATACTTTCATTCAATAGAAAAGAATTTGCTATTAAAAACACATTTGTGATATTCAACCCGATCTCCTTTTTTCAGTTTCATCTCTTTTCTCTTAATCATATTCAGAGATAGCGTGAGAATGAAATCATTTGTTTGTCCAACAAATATCTATTGGGCCCTGCCTTCTTTATGCACCATGCAAGGCATGGTGGAGGAGAAAAGAAATACAGGCACTCCACAGATGGTCCCTCAGAAAAAGTATACCTTTTTCTGAGACATGGGGCAGTCAATTGTGCAAAGCTAAAGAATCGAGAATCTCACTCTACCATGAAAATATCTAATAAAGCAAGAGGCACCACAAAGTATGGTGGGATTCTGAGGAAAATCAACGGTTGTCTACAAAAAGTGTGTGGGTTCAGAGAAGGAGAAAGAGAACACTAAATACTAGAGCTCAGGAAAGGTTTGCTAGCAGAGACAGAAAAGGAACTAGAAACCAAAAGGTGACATTCCACAGGGAGCCATTCCACGAGCCAGGAGCAAAGACGAGGTAGGCAAGCACAGAGCATGTTTCGGGAACAAGTCTAACGAAGAGGAAAGGATTCAAGAATGTGCTGCTTGGTGCAGGAGACCTGGGTTCCAGCCCTAACTCAGCCCCTTGCTGGGTGACCTCCGGCCCATCCGCTGAGCCAGCTCTCCCAAAGCCTGTTCATGCGAAAACTGAAAACCACCTCCTCCCTTGATGGGCGTGAGGGGTACTGCACAGATCAAATGAAATAGGCATGAAAATACATTGTGATACCAGCATAAGGGACAGATTAGAGAATGCCTGAAATGCCAGCCAGCCTTGACTTTAATCCTTTAAGTAATAAGAAGTCACTGAACATCTTTGAAGAAGGGAGTGAATGACATGATGAACAAGGTGTAAGGAAGCTAATTCCTTCTCCACCTCCCTCCCGCAGCCGGGCAATCAGTCTCTCTTCTCTGCTGACAATTTTCTGTGATGTCAATTCAACATCTCCTGCAGGTGCAGGGATGAAAACCCATCCCAGCTCTTGGGAAGGGCTGTGCACGTCTTGAAACAATCATGCTGTGTAAATCAAAGGCCTTGCTGCAGCTGAGTCTTCCCATTCACTTGAGCATATCTATTGTTTTTGGAACTTCATCCAATTTATTCACATTTCAAGATGCTTCATACTGTGTACAGAGCATTCTTGTCCTGTATCACCAACAAGCATCCTTGTTTTACGATGTGCTGTCTCTGGCGAGGCAGCGCTAAAGATCATTAGCCCTTTTCCCCCATTTCTCTGCCTTGCTAAATCCAAACACATTTCTGAGCTCCTATAATCTTTTTAATATTATCCACCTCTTGAGAGGAATGGGTTTGCTTTTTCTTTTATTTGAATATCACTTGAAACACTGCTAAAATTCATGATATTACCGAGTTTAACTTAGGGATGAGTCATTTTGCAGCAACAAATTAGAAAAGTATTACATTTCCAAGATATCAATCAAATGCAGTTAACTTTAAAAAAAAATACTATCCAACTTAGTTTTTCCTTTCTTTGTTGGAAACAACTAAAAGGTTTGAAGAAAATTAAAAGGCAATATCCACAGCTCTTTTTAACCCCCCATGAGTGTTTCTATGATTTTTAGTTCTTACCTGTCTAGATGAATGAATGAATGGGAATCATTAGATCTGGAAAAATGTATTTCTTTTTATATCATTTCAGCTCATTTAGGAGTCAGCAAAGATTTCCTATAAATCTTTTCAGGTTTGTGGGCCTGGTGGTCTTTGCCACAACTGATCAATTCTGCCCTTGTAGCATGAAAGCAGCCACAGACAATACAAAAATGATGGGTGTATTTTACACTGTTGGTGGGAATGCAAACTGGTACAGCCACTCTGAAAACAGTACAGAGTTTCCTACAAAGAATTAAAAAGAGAGCTGCCCTATGACCCAGCAATTGTACTATTCAGTATTTATCCAGAAGATACAAAAATTTTGATTTGAAAGGACACATGCACCCCAATGTTTATAGCACTATCCACAATAGACAAATTATGGAAAGAGCCCAAATATCCATCACTGATAAATGGATAAAGAAGATGTGGTATACATATATACACACACACACATATATATGTATGTATGTATATATATGTATACCACATATGTATATATATGTATATGTGTATATATATATATGAATATTACTCAGCCATCAAAAAGAATGAACTCTTGCCATTTGCAACAATGTGGATGGAACCAGAGGGTATTATGCTACACGAAACAAGTCAGTCAGAGAAAGACAAGTATCATATGATCTCATTCGTATGTGGAATTTAAGAAACAAGAAACAAGACAGGTGAACATAGGGGAAGGGAAGGAACAATAAAGTAAGATAAAAACACAGAAGGAGGCAAACCATAAGAGATGGAGGCTTGCTGGAGGGGGATAGGGGGTGGTGATGGGCTCGATGGGTGGTGGGCATTAAGGAGGGCACTTGTTGGGATGAGCACTGGGTGCTGTATGTGGGTGAGGGATCTCTGGATTCTACTCCTGAAACAAGTACTACACTATATGTTAACTAACTTGAATTTAAATTTTAAAAAAAGAGATGAATTGAAAAAAAAATGATGAGTGTGGCTGTATTCCGATGAAATGTTAGCTACAAAAACAGGCAGTGGACATATGTGGCCTTTGGGCTGGTGTCCTTCATTTGTTTTCAAACTATGTGCATCAGGATAATCTGAGTGACTTGTGACCAAAGAAGGAGGCGGGGGGGGGGGGGGGGAGGAGGAGAAGGGGGGAGAGGGGGAGGAGGGGGGAAGAGGAGGAGGGGGAGGGGGAAGGGGAAGGAGAAAGAGAAGAAGAAGAAAAAGAAGAAGAAAGAAAAAAGAAAAGATGCCCAGACCCCAGATGCTGATTCCATGGGTTCAGGCTCAGGTTCCCAAGGTTATTCTGAAGTCCCAAAGTTTGAGAACCCCTGCTCCTTTTCCTTAAGAAATGCAGCTCCAAAATGTTATGTTACTATCAAAATTTTGATAAGAAACTCATAAAAGGGAGGTTTAGACAAGAGAATCAAAGTTGGCCAAATGAAGATTAGTATATTTTAAATTGAAAAAAAAAGAACAATTTCTGCATTTCTAGAAATTTTAGGAACCAGTCATTTTGATCCATAATTCTAGCTTGCATCAATTTCTATAAATCATCTAAATGGTGGCATTTGATAAGTTATGGAACTGTAGCTATAGCCAAATATTCTGGATTTAGTCCTTAGGGTGTAAATTGAATTGAAACAATTTCCACTGATTTTAAAAGGTTCATCATCAGCCTTCCAGCCTCTCAAATAGTTGACTACTACTATTATTAAAATTATCACAACCAAAAATTATTTAATAATAAGAGCTTTACAGCCCATAAAATACCCCCATTGTTCTAGCATAGCATCAGCTGATACTTTATAAATCTGGATCCAGACTTTTTCCAAAAGCTTGTTGAAAGCTACTCAGCAAAGCAATGAAAAGATAGAAAATATTTTTTTCCATATAGAAATTGAGAGGCGCATGGGTTCCACCCTGCACAAAAGCATTTCTCATACAAAGAAAAGACACTCAAATTATAAACAGATGGCCAATCATATGACAATCAATTAAAATATATCAGGTGAGGTCTGGTTCCAAATTTGAATTCCATTTTTGTTGGCTAATGCCAAGAGTTTCCTTCACAGTGGGATGAATTGCTACATGGAGCTGTAGGCTCTGGCCACTCCCTGTCCTCCCTCCCTGAATGGCAAGGGAAGCCTGCTACATAAGCGGAGAACTTGGCATTGGTGGTGGCTTGCATTGAGCCCATCTGCCAGCTGGTGGTGATGGATGGGGGAGTGAACAAGAGCCCTTCTTGGCTAGTGGATGAGTTTCCATTTGGTGCTCTTTTGTTATTCAACCCAAAGCTAATAATTTTTATTATCTTATTATTTTCCTTCTTTTGTTCTTTACAGTACTCTCTCTGCCTGACATACTGTACAAACATTCACCGGGTTTTAAAAAAAAATAAGAGTTCAATTCTTGAATTCTAACACTGGATTGATGACTATATATGTACAAATTACCTCATTTCCCCACGCTTCGATTTTGACAAAGGAGAAAAGTACACTTTTTAATATATTTAATAACACCATTAACAGGTTAATCTTGCTGGAAGGCCGTTGGGTATTAGAACAGAGAAAATTCAATCATCTGATATTTTAAGTTGTTTTTATAAGAGATACCAAGCTGTTTTAAATATGTGGTTAATGATGCAAGACTTTAATGCCTGTATAATTAAGAAATGATTTTTATATTTGCATTGGGCAAATATAAACTGACTTATAAATGCTTAATAACATAGTAATGATCTCTGTATGTGTCCAAATCCTCTTAAACCCAAAGCACCCCCTCCCAATGATGACACATTTAGTACTCTCTGATTTTTATTTTGAAAAGCTGCTAATCCTCGGCTTGTCCTCACTGAAGTGAATGCCGGTGATCTCATTGGTTTCTTTCAAAGCAAGGTGAACCACACTGAAACCCTTTCTGAAGCCTCTGGTAATGCCTAACAGAAACTCTCAGCCATGAGCGATTGTCTGTCACACACCATAACTGCCACTCCGGTTCCAGGGCATGGTCAATAAAACCCATCGTATTCTGGAACTGATTCTTAGAGGTCAAACTTGTAACCATATTTTCCCCAAAGTTAGTGGAATAAAATGTCTTTATGTTTGCTTGATTGAATTTTCCCCCCAAAGAATCAGCATCATGGCTCAAGAATGTTGGTTTACTACCAAAATGATATTTTATCTTAAAGTCACAATACTCTTAAACAATTTATCCCTCTGGGCTGTATTCCCTGTGTCTCTCTTCAGTTTGAAATCAACCCCTGTACTTCTCTCGTCTTGTGATCCAAGAAGACGTACATTCATATCACATCCAATATACATCTCCCAGACCTCCACTGTATGACTTTCCCTTTTGATCTCTAAATTAAACAATGAGTTGCTTATTCACACCTCCTACTTGTAAAGTGGAGGGATCTTGGAGTGGTTTCTTAACTTTCTACATAAAGTGCTACAACCTCCTTAAGAATAACATTCTTTTGCTTGTTGAAAACTTTCAGGGTATATTTTTTTTCCCAAAGATTTTATTTTTTTATTTGAGAGAGAGAGAGCACGAGCAGGGGGAAGGGGCAGAGGGAGATGGAGAAGCAGGCGCCCCATTGAGCAGGGAGTCCAACGCGGGGCTCGATCGAAGACCCTGAGATCATGACCTGAGCCCAAGGCCGGCGCTTAACCAATTGAGTCACACAGGCGCCCCCTAAAGGAAAATTTTACATATGAATATATACTTTTCCCCTTCTTTTTAGTCTTCTATCAAGTATCAAACTATAATATATCAATATCTCAAATAAACAAGACTCCTCAATTCCCAAACAAGAAAAAGGAAACACAAAGATGTTCTTTCGGGGGAATTTATGTCTTTAATTTTCTCTTCTCCAGATGATGAACTATCATTTTTACTTTATTTTTTTTAAGATTTTTTAAAATTTATTTATTTGACAGACAGAAATCACAAGTAGGCAGAGAGGCAGGCAGAGAGGGAGAGGAAAGCAGGCCCCCCGCTGAGCAGAGAGCCTGATTCGGGGCTCAATCCCAGGACCCTGAGATCATGACCTGAACTGAAGGCAGAGGCTTAACCCACTGAGCCACCCAGGCTGAACCATCATTTTTAAAGTCAAATATTCTCTCTATATATACTGTCTCCTGAATTCCTGTTCATCCTCCAACACTTGACTCAAGTCCTGCGCACTCGGAAGTGTTCTCTAACTTCCTCAAACCAGGCAGCTACACTCTTTCTAACCTGGTCTATTTCTGACAGTATATTAGCCGCAGACTAGCCTTCAGTTGTCCTCTCATGCTTTCCTACTGTGCTTTGTGGCTTGCGGAGTCACGTAACTAGTAAGCTCCTCTAAGAATATGAGACGCCATGGCCGCCACTCCAAGTTCTAGGACCTTTCTCTCCACATCATGCATCTCCTTGAACATTGTCACTCTTTACTCAGAAGAAGGAAGAGGTTGTTCTCTCCCCCAAAGGACTGTAACTTGATATTTTGTGTTTTGTCCAACTACTTTGTCTCCACAGGTTGCACTCTTCCAACTGGTTCTCTACCCCTTGGATTTCTCCTTCTCTGTCTCCTTCAGGGACTCGTCATCTTCTTATTGGCCTTTCCAATCTTGAAGTTCCCCAAAGTTTATCTTCAGGGTCACCTTCTCCTTTCATGTTCTCTACATTAGTGACTTCACTTACACCTGCGAGTTCAGCAACTGCTCAAATGTAGATTACTTAGTTCGAGTCTCTAGCCCTATAATCTCTCAAATTCCACTATTATATTTTCTGGTACCGGTTTAACATCTGCAGCGTGTTGTTGTTGTTGTTGTTGTTGTTGTTAAATGATCTCATCAGTTTTCCTTTAACAGCTCTTCTGCCTATCCTAAAAGTTCTCCCCAGAGAGAATCTCAAAGTTGTCTTTTCTTTCTCCTACATCCCCACTCCAATCTCTAAACAAATCATAGAGGTCTGTCCTCCTCTTCCATTTCTAGTGGCATCTCCTTAATGAGGGCCTCTTCATCCTGCTTCTGAACAAGTACAATAGATACCCAATTCTTCTTCTCACTTCCTATCTCCCCGCCCCAATCCTTCCTACATGTTGCATAAAGCCATGGGATAAAGGATGCCAAAGCAGAGAGGCACGGCAAGACAAGTACCTTGACCTGAAACAGATGGAAAACCAGCATTTCAAGATCAAGGCAGGATAGATCAATAGATCAATATTTTAAACTACTGGAAAATATAGGCAGAAGGAGAGAGAAATAGAGAGACAGAGACCCTGAAAGGATATCCTGAAAGGCAAATAGGAGAAGTAGGGAGGAGCCAAGTACCGAAGGGGTCAAAGAGGATATTTCGTTATCTCTCATACATTCTACTTCCTTACCATCTATATTCTTATCATATCCAACAAGAAATAATATTTACATTAAAGCAAAGTAAAACATTGATAGCCAGTTCATTTTAATTTTAACAATTAATTGCACCTGTCAGAGTAATGAGTCCGAAGAGACTTGACAGAGTATGAAGTCAGAGTAGGAAGTTAGTATTAAATAGGATATAAACCTAGATCCTGGGAAAGTACCAAAGTGTTCTTTTTGTGGGAATAATTTTACAACTGTATCAGCCTCAATACAATCTCCTTTATAAGGCTGTATTGTATAAATTTATCCACCAGGGGCGCCTGGGTGGATCAGTGGGTTAAGCCTCTGCCTTCAGCTCAGGTCATGATCCCAGGGCCCTGGGATCGAGCCCCACATCAGGCTTTCTGCTCAGCGGGGAGCCTGCTTCCCTCTCTCTCTGCCTGCCTCTCTGCCTACTTGTGATCTCTGTCTGTCAAATAAATAAATAAAATCTTTTTAAAAAAATTATCCACCAATGCTGAAGAAAAGGTTTTATTTTATTTTATTTTATTTATTAATTAATATATTTATTTATTTATGTAAGCTCAGGTATAGATTTAGACTTTATCAGAAAAAAATCAAGGAAGTCAAACACATTGCAACCTTGAAACAAAGTGTTTCTCATTAGACCACACCTTAAAATTATTTGCAACTGAATCAAGGAATGACAGAATAACCAATCATTAACAACTCCTGGATACCTTTAGTCTCCAACCAAAGTAATCAGCCCTGAGGAGGATTTCTAATGAAAGCATCTTTATGTAGAACAGATTTTTGCCAATTGTGGTTTCCAACCCATTAGTGAGTTGTGAAACCAATTTAGTGGGGGTATGATCAATATATTTTTTTTAAGATTTTATTTATTTATTTGACAGACAGAGATCACAAGTAGGCAGAGAGGCAGGCAGAGAGAGAGAGAGAGAGGAGGAAACAGGCTCCCTGCTGAGCAGAGAGTCCTATGCTGGGCTCATCCCAGGACCCTGGGATCATGACCTGAGCCGAAGGCAGAGGCTTTAACCCACTGAGCCACCCAGGCGTCCCGATGATCAATATTTTTAAATTTATTTTTTATTTACTTTTTATCCTTTTCCCCCATTTTAAAAATTTTTTATTTAAATTCTAGTTAGTTAACATACAGTGTAGTATTAGTTTCAGGAGTAGAATTCAGTGATTCATCACTTACATACAATACCCAGTGCTGATCACAAGTGCCCTCCTTCATACCCATCCCCCATACCCTTCATACCCATCCCCCATCTTCTCCGACCCACCTCTCCTCCATCAACTCTCAGTTTTTTCTCTATCCTTAAGAGTTTCCTATAGTTTATTTTCCCTCTTTTTTTCCCCTTCCCATATATTCATCGGTTTTGTTTCTTAAATTCCACATACGAGTGAAATCAGATCAACACTTTTTTAAAAATATGCAACACAATAAAATAAAAATGTTAGAATGCATCACAAATTACAAGGATGTTGTTTCATGAAACTTTCGTTTCAGTAAGTATATTTGCATATATGTATGCACTAGGTTACAATGTAAACATCTTCTTGTGTGTTACAGTCGAAAAGGCTTGAAAAATTTAGGGCGGTAAAATATGCTTCCTGCTGCCTCAAATCAATAGCAGACTATTCCATCAGATTATACTGCCTTCCACTATCCCAGCTAGTCCCAAAGACGCTGCTTTAAAACCCCTGCCCTCTGCCTGCCGCTCCCCCACTTGTGCTCTCCTTCTCTGTGTCAAACAAATAATAAAATAAATCTTAAAAAAAAAAAATAAAGAATTCCCCTGACTCCTCAGCGATACCTTCAGTGCATTCTTACACATGTGATTCTCAAAGTGCTGTCCATGAGTGCCTGGTGGTCCCTGAGATCCTTTCAGAGAGTCTACAAGTTCAAAACTATTTCGTTGTAAGCCTCGGACATTATCTGCAACTTTTAAAGATATTTTATTTATTTGTTCATGAGAGACACAGACAGAAGCACGCTCCCTGCGGAGCAGGGACCCTGACGTGGGACTCAAACCCAGGACCCTGGGCTCAGGACCTGAGCCAAAGGAAAAAGCTTAACTGACTGAGCCACCCAGGCGCCCTGAACAAAGTTTGCATTTTCAGTGTGTGGACACCTGCATTGGTGGAGCAAAGGCAGGAAGGCTGATGCTGCATGGAGCGCAAGCACCAGCCACGGCAGCGGCCCCAAATCGCGGCAACCTGTGTATATGGCACGGCCATGCACTTCCAGATTTGTCTTAAAATGCCAATTTCACTTAACAGTGACCTTGATGAAGCAGTAAAAAGTATTTACTTTATTAAATGTTTACCCTTGTGCACATATCATTTTAATATTCTGTGTGAGGAAGTGGGAAGTCGTCACAAAGACCCAGACGCAGACCGATTATGATGGTTGTGTCAAGGAAAATCATTTGTGCGGTGAGCTGAACAAGCTGTTTGTCGGTGGAATGGCATTTTTACTTGAAAAAGCTATGCTTATTCAGATGTCGGTATTTGGCAGACAATGTCTCTAAAATGAACAAAGTGAGACTATCACTTCAAGGAAAACAACTGAAAGTATTTATTGCCAATAATAAAATTCCAGCTTTAGAGCAAAAATGAAAATTTTAGAAAACTTGACAGTATACCAATACTTAAACAATTTTAGGATGAAGTCAGTGGTGATATTGATAAAAGTGAGTGTTTGATACTGCATCATGAAATATTTGGAACATTCAGAAGATCTGCATAACTCAGTGAAACAATACTTTCCAAAGGACCAATGCGTGGATTCAAGTAGGAGATAGACCCTTGGAGTTTAAAGTGATGGGATGCGAAAAGTCACTGATAGGTTTTAGAATGCACCAACGGTGAAGAAATAAGCTTTAAGACACTATCACTTGCTGAGTTCTGGTCTCAAATCAAAAGGGAAAATCCAATTATCTAAAAGGGTTCTTAACATATTTCTCCCTCTCCCAGCTACATAGTTGTGTGAGGCCAAATTTTCTTCACCTCCTTCAACCAAAAACGATGTATCACATCAGATTGGACGCAGAAGCAGATACGGAGCTACAGCTGTTTTCCATTAAGCTAGACATTAAAGAGGTTTCTAAGAATGCAAAACAATGCCACTCTTCTCACCTCTTCTCATTAAACGTCTCTTATCTATGTTATTATGCAATGAGCTTCTCTGTTTCAGTGAATAAAATAAATTTAAATTTTTTTCCTGGCTTCCATTTTTAAATACAATAAACGCTGGTAAATATAACATGCATAAACAAAGCTCTCTGGGGTCCTCAGTGATTTTTAAGAGGAGAAAGGACCCTGAGACCAAAATGTTTGAAAACCACTATCCTGGACCTTATTTGATTCCTCTTTCAAAAACCACCAAATCCCAACAAATGAATGTATATTTGAGCTTCTGAGTCAATAATCAATTATACTGGGTGCCTGGGTGGCTCAGTGGGTTAAGCCTCTGCCTTCGGCTCAGGTCATGATCTCAGGGTCCTGAGATCGAGTCCCACATCGGGCTCTCTGCTCAGTGGGGAGCCTGCTTCCTCCTCCTCTCTCTCTCTGCCTGCCTCTCTGCCTACCTGTGATCTCTCTCTGTCAAGTAAATAAATAAATTCTTTAAAAAAAATAATCAATTATTCTAAAAAAATAATAATCAATTATACTGCTCAAGACCAGCTTGCTAACAGGTATGGACTGCGGGTATTGAAAGCCACCGCCAGATTTAAAAAATGAATTTCCTAATGGAAGAGTGTTTAACGTACATGTCAAATAGTAGGTAAGTTTCACGTAGGGCTTCCAAAAAAAACCCTTAATGTTCTCTCTCCCGCCGATCTTGACTTTAAAGTGTTTGCTTTTAATTATTGCATTATCAAGCTGGGTATCATGTAAAAACATAACCTTTATGCATTAGGAGAAGCCACAATTCTAATCTGGCACTTTAAATTCCTCATCTTACCTGAACCGTGTACAAAACACGATGCCAAATGCCTGTCACCAGGCTCTAAACACCACGCTCAAGAACCCATTCCCCCAAACGTCTTCAGAACACTCCAGAACAGACGTTACCCTGCAATGAAGGTTTGTATGAAATCAACATGACTTAATTACACTCATCATACTGAAAATCAAATCCTATGCCAATGATACATGGCACTTGGAGCTTATTTTACAAACATTAACTAATTAATCTGCAAAACATCCCTGAGAGGCAAGGCATAATGATATATGAGCTGACAACCTAATTATGTCTAATTATTCGTAAGATTTTCTCCCTTCCAAGTGTTTTCTATTGCCAGTTCAGAGAAACAGGCCTGCTACGTGCTTAAATCAGATGTGGAAATCAGCTATCACTTATTCCATCCAGAATACTCTTGCTACAGAGTGCCCATTTCCTTTTAGAACAGATCATCCTGCACCATTTTCCACTGGAACAGTTCGTAGAAACTCCAGAGCCCCCAAACATTAATCTAGTGTTGAACTCACAGTTCTAGGTTGTACATGGCATTCTTTGCTCCAGTCTTTCCCCCAGGCAATTTTGGTCATTATTCCAATTGCTCTGACTAGTTTTGCTCTACTGTCCTTTCTTCTCACGGCATCTTTTTCCACTGTGAAGGTACTTGGAGTCATGGGACCAATCATCCATGCACTTTCTTTCCTCCAAATTTTGTCAGAAGAAAGCCAAATGCTGCCTTCTCTGGGCTATCATTTCCGTCACCTGCTTGACTCGAACACTTGGGGTTTCCTCAAGCTTTCTGCATTCCCCCCTTTCTCATCCCACTTGAAATTAGGCAACTTTGTTCTAGCTGATAATTCCACTTCGGCTTCTAAATTTTCTCTTTAACAGCAAGCTGGGTCTTGAAAGTCAATGCCATATGTTTAAAAACATTGCTAGAAGACATATTTGTGAAGTGGGTTGTTACGATGTGTGTGGGGGGGAAAGGTATTATACAATTCTGAACATGCATAGATTATCTCAGGAGTGGGAAATAAATAACAATTCTTATGAGAGCTGTATTAGGGTTCTCCAGAGAAACAGAACCAACAGGATGTGTGTGTGTGTGTGTGTGTGTGTGTGTGTGTGTGTGTGTGTGTGTACAGAGAGAAGAGAGACTTATTTAAGGAGCTGGCTTACACGATCATGGAAAGCAGTAAATCCAAAATCTGCAGGGTAGGCGGGCAGGCTGAAGATTCTAGCAAGAGCCGGTATTGCAGTCTTGAGCCTGGAAGCAGACTTTTCCTTTCTTGGGGGGAATTTCAATCTTTGCTCTCAAGGCCTTCAACCATTTGGATGAGGCCCATCCGCATTATGGAGGACACTCTACACAAAGTCTACTGATGTAAATGTTAATTGCATCTAAAAAATACCTTCACAGCCACATCTAGACTAGTCTTTGACCAGACAGCTGGGCATCATAGCTTAGCCGAGTTGACACATAAAATTAGCCTCACAAATGTTTCAGGAAGCATTTTAGGCAACTGTCTATATTTTTCATCTCCGTGACTTTACCAGCTACCAAAGTACCCCCTATACGAGGTGTTCACTATTCAGTGGCCAAGTAAATAAATGTGTGTTGGGCTTGTGTTTCCAATAAAATTATAAACTTGAGGACGATACTTATCTTACATTTCCTATAGCTATGGAAATCGTTTAACCCAAATTTTCCAGGGTGGTACTGATTTCAAATCTCTGTCCCCATTGTCACACCAGTGTCCTCATTTTTAATTATGGAAAACATGGTTACCATCCCTCGAACAAGTAGTTTCATGTAGACCACAGCCCTTAAATCTCACCAAATAGTGACTGATTAAAATGCAATTTCGAGTCAGTGGACATTTTGCTTAAAATATGACAAAATACAACCGGGGGAAATTATCATTTCTCTTCTCATTTATTCATAAGACACAAAGTGCAGTCTGGTTCTTGTGTTTTAAATTTTCCATGTCCAGTACAGGGTGTGGTTATAATGAATTGCCAAGCCAATATGAAGTAAGATATTTGGTAATCAAGGGCAAGTTTAAACAGTATTGAACATTTTTCTAGGGTGAGTGAACATGCAGGTAATGTATCCAGGAAAGGGCTTGTGTGGAAAGGGAGGGACGCAATTAGACAAATAAAAAATCCCTCTTTATGGATTTCCTGTGTGGGTAATACGACCTTACAACTTCAGAAGGAAGGTTGATGATTTTTTTTTTAAGATATAAGAAGACATTAGAATCAAAAAATAAATAAAACATTTTTTCCGATAAAAGTTGCTTGGGGCATTTCTGGACTGCTGGAATTATTTTCCTATTTTATAATCTGATGTGATTTTAAAAACTGCTGATTTGTTCCAAAATGATATCTCAAAGGAGTACAAGTTATACCACTTGGAGTTTGGATAGCTCTGGTGAAAATTTAAAGCTATTATAGAAAAATGAGTGATGAATGATCTTCAAGGAAGCCAGAAAGTGCCTGAACCAAAAGCCTTCAGATATGCAGTCAAAAAATTAGTGAGTTTTAGTAATGGTTTGGGTACAGGCGTGAAGATATAGAAGGGGATGAGAGACGTCTCAGCTGTGGCAGGAGACTGGAACTACGCTGATCTCATTATGAGAGACAGAGACACTAAGGGAGAGAACCGGCTTGGAATATTTAGCAGAGGAATGAAGGTGATGAGTGATTTGGAGCATGCTGAATTTAAGGGGAACATGGAGATACCCTGTAAACAGCAAGCAAGAAATCAGAACCAGAGCTGAGTTCCCAGGATCTTTACAATAGAATTTAAATAAAGCCCTGACTATTAATCATGGTTAATCCCTTGCCTCCCCGACATCTACCCAAGTCACAAATGTACCCTTCCATCCAGCTAGATGGGATGATTTGTGGGCCCTCTACTTTGAACCTTCTGGGACATGGGATGGTTCTCTCCTTACCTGGAATGTTCTCTTTCTTTCTCCAGCTCCACTCCCAACAACCTCCTACTCCAATTTTATCTCAAACTTCAGATTTTATTTTAGATGTTGCTTCCCTAATTGCCCCCTTACACACACACACACACACACACACACACACACGACTGTGTTAGGTTGTTTGCCCTCCTATGAGCTTCCAGAGTACTTAGTATTTATTTTCCTCATTACACCATGTAAGATCCTGCTTATTCGCCCTCCCATCCCACTCAAGTTTAACGTTCCCAAGGGCAGGCACTGCATTCCTCCTGCTCATTACAGCATTCCTAACTCCATTACATGTTGTAGGCACTCGCTAAATTGAATGAACAAATGAATTACCGGAGAGGGTTAGGCATAGGGCAGATCGCAGTGGACAAAGCCCTCCAAAGGCATGACTGAAAAAGAGGATGATCGTGGATGGTCGGTGATAGTTGATATTTCAAATAACAAGCTTGGAAGTGCTTTGAACAATCAACTCCCTGTTGTATGTGTGCATCTCCTGGAATGGGTGTTGAGGTTATGGTGTTGTATTCTGATGTGGTCTTTCTAGTGAGACAGGGCACCCGTGTCAGGAGTGGGTGTATCTTCCAAGAAGCCCGAAGACTTTCCCTAGAGCACCCACCTGGAAAATCAGAGGGTCCTCAGACAGGAAGTGGAACTGAGGGGTGGGCTTGAGGGTGGGTGGAAGGAGAGACTTGATCGTGCTTTCTCGGTCTGGAGCCATACTTTCCAATATAGGGGCCCCTCTACTGGAACTGGGTTCCTTGAGGCTACTGAGCACTTGAAATATGCTATCTGAATTGAGATACGCAGCAAGTATAAAATACATACCAGGTGTCACACTTAATACCAAGAATATTGAATAATTTTGATTTTGATTTTGATTGTGTGTTGAAATGATCTTATCTTGGAAAGAGTGGGTTAAATAAAGTACATTATTAAAATTAATTTCACTTTTTTTTTTTTTACTTTTTTTTTTTTTAACAAGGCTACAAAGACTTTTAAAATTCCGTGTGCGGTTCACATTATATTTCTTTTGGACAGCGCTGGTCTAGAGTGAAGAGGAGGTCTCCACGTCTCCAAATGTCCTCCTGGGTGGTGTTGTGAAGGCAGCAGATGGAATAGGTATGAAGGCCTGAAAACTAAGCCAGGTCTTGTAAAAGCAGAATGACTTACAAGCATCTCTCTCTTGTTTCCACTCTCGGTAAAGGCTTTTTTTTCTGGTGCCTGAATGTGCCGGACACCACGCTAGAGGATAAACCAGGAGGAGAGGGTCCTGCTCTCACGAAGCGTGCTGTCCAGCTACACGAGTCAGTCCGTCTCCTCAGTCTGGAGATTTCCTTCCACTACTGCCGTCCTCGGAGGAAAGCCTGGGGTGGGGGTGGGGGGGCAGGGGGGAGGGATGGAAGCACAGCAGTTATTATTACTTTTGTTTGTTTGTGGTTGTGATTAAATTTGTTGAATGTTTACTCTGTCCTGTGCAGGCTAAGTGAATGCCTTGTCTTGCTGAATCTTCCTTCAGAATTCTACAAAGCAGGAACCATTAAGATTCCCCGTAAAGAGGAAGACACTGAGGCTTGAGGAAGTGGAATCGCTCACCCAAGGTACACAGCTGGTTAGAGACAAAGGCCAGACTGAAACTCAGATCTGCCTTGATCCGGTGTCCCCCCTCCACCGCCCCCCCCACCCCACTAACCACCGTAACACCACACTTCATCTCCTCACTGCTACACAGATGACAGCCACACTGTGTCTCCGGCTTGTGGATATTTACTATGGGTAGGCACTGTCCTGAGGACTTGATACTTAACAGATTTAATCTTCACAGTTACCCTAAGGACTGTGGTTCTTGTTGTTGTTGTCGTTGTTCTCATTCTACAGATGAGGAAACTGAGTCCCAGGAAAGTGAAGTAACTGGTTCAAGATCATACAGCTACTAAACTGTGGCATTATTTGAATCTTAGTTCTCCTACCTAGAAAGTTCTCTAAGGGTTCCATCTCTCTAAAATGCCCATAAAAGATATTTTTTTTAAAATGTGTCTCAGGGTGGGATATTTTTTAAAAAATGTATCTCAGGGTGGCTCAGTCGGTTGAGCCTCTGACTTGTGATTTCGTCACAGGTTGTGATCTCAGGGTCCTGGGATGGAGCCCTGCATGGGGCTCCGTGCTCGGTGAGGAGCCTGCTGGAGATTCTCTCTCTCCTTCTCCCTGCATCCCTCCCCCCCTCCCCCCACTTGCACTTTCTCTCTCTCTGGCTCTCTTTCTCTCTCTCAAATACATAAATACATCTTTTTAAAAAGATGTGTCTGGTAGGTAAAAGCCAACACTCTTTGATTAGACACCAATATCTCAAGACATTTTAGGGGAAGGAAATAGTACCTTCCAGAGCTGCCCTCTCCTCCCCTAAGTAGCGAGGGGAGAAAAACACTGTCTGATATAATTCGAGGAAAATACAATTCCTCCTAGACTCAGCCTTCAGAGTTGAAACATGCCGCAAGGTCATCTACTCCAAACCTCTCCTTTTACGAATGAGAAAATGAACCCCGGGGGGTGGGGTGTAAAGGGACTTGCCTACAGCCATCAGCTGGGTCATGGCAGAGCAGGACTGGAGCACAGTGGGTTTCTCACAGTGTTTCACTCTCAGTGACCTACGCAACCTCCCAAGGACCAAGGAGGGTCTGCGGAAACTGCGGGGAGGAAGGTGAGCTGCCCTACTGGCTGATGGCCGTGAAGCTTACACTGTCTCCTCACACACCACAGGGTTTCCCTGTTGTCCCTAAAGCAAACCAAGCCTAACACTGAGCAGGGGCTATGGACCCAGACGAACAGAACAAACCATATAAAAACAGCATTCACTGTGCACGTGAAAACAGGGAGAGGCTTTTTCTTTCGTTGCTTTTTTTTTTCTTTAATCATGTGCAAATCCAGCCTTTGCCAAGGGAATGAATATAACTGGGAGAGTCAGGGATATCTGACTGGCTAGACAGGTTTACAAAGTTGTGCTTTGGGGGGGCGGGTAGGAGGGGTGCAGGGAGAGGGGTGGTGGAGATGCCTCTCGGAGTTGCAGATGACTCTCCCTGCTGATCCTGGAAAATTACACACGCAGTGAAAAAGTTTTAATTAGCAACCTGGCCCTAAAGCTGTTCCTGGATGCTACTCTCCAAGCATCAAGCTGTTCGGTGGCTCAGGAAGGAGCCCACCCGACCTCGCCTCGCTGTCTGTGCACACACTCACACTTTCCACTGTCATCCAGGGGGCTCTCCATCGTTCCTGACAGTCTCTCTCATTTTGGATACACCCTTCCCTCAGGGCCTGCCCAATGGTCACAGATGCCTTGAAGCTTTTCCAGACCACTCTGAGCCTACTAATCACTCCCTTTTTGTGACATCTAAGATGAATGTCTTCCCTCACTTACCCCTAGTTAACTTGTTCACAGTCGGTTTGCATTTATTTATCTCTTTATGTGTCTGTTCTGTCTCCTAAACTGTAATTAAGCCACTCAAAGCAAGGGACAGATCTAGTTTCCCCTGTGAGTTCTGAATTCCTTCCTGGTACAGAGCCATGAGAGCAGAAGGCACTCAGTAAACCTCGGATGCTGTCGACGACGGCATGATGGTAATGATGGCGGGGAGAGAGAGAGAAAGTAAATCCTATTCGAGTAAAGTGGTCATAGAAAACCTACAGCACAAATTGGATTAGAAGAGAAACTAAACCCCAAGCTAAAGAAAAATGGTACAAATACTGAAATTCATGTCCGTGAAACTTCTGCCAGCCACATTTGTCACACCTGGTTCCATAGGGCATTTCATTGGTATTCAATGCAATACAGGACTATCTTTTTATTCCCTCTTTGAGGCACTCCCTGTGATGGTTCATTTTGTATATCAGCCTGAGTGGGCCACAGGGCACACAGACATTTGGGGCACTCAGACACTATTCTGGGTGTTTCTGCCAGGGGGTTTCTGGACTCATCCCGAATCCAGAGTCTACCTAGCGCTTGCATCGGTAGACCGAGTAACGCAGATTGCCCTTCCTAATTTGGGGAGGCCTCCTCCAATCAGTTGAAGACCTGAATAAAATAAAAGATTGAGTAAGAGGGAACTCCTCATCGCCTGACCGGTGAGCCGGAACACCAGTCTTTTCCTTCCTTCAACCATGAACTGAAAAGCTGACCCTTCTTGGGTCTCAAGCCTTCGGACGTTGAGTCTAGAACTTCCATCAGCTTCCTTCATCTGCAGCTTGCTGGCTACAGATCTTGGGACTTCTCAGTCTCCATCATCTCGTGAGTTCTGTGTTCATACCTGTATCTACATCTCCTATTGATTCTCTCTCTCTGGAGAACCTTGATTCATTCGCCCGCGTAGCAAGACTTCTTAACAGAGCAGCAGAAGTCCCACTGCCACCCCAGACCAGAGGGAACATTAGATGAGCACTTTAGCTTCCCTAAGCTGAAATCTTTTGGTTTTGTTTTTTATTTATTTTATTTTTTTAAGATTTTATTTATTTATTTGACAGATCACAAATAGGCAGAGAGGCAGGCAGGGGGCGGGGGGCAGACTCCCTGCTGAGCAGAGAGCCCGATGTGGGGCTCAATCCCAGGACCCTGAGATCATGACCCACTGAGCCACCCAGGCACCCCAGTTTTGTTTTTTAAAATAACTAATTTTTTAAATGCTTTTAAGAAACACAAATGCCTCACCTACTTCACAGAGCTTTTGTGAGGATTAGTCGAAAGAACAGATGTAAGCCCATGGGAGATATGAACTGGAAGAAAAAGGTTAATACCAGGATATGGGTAACTTGACCTTGGCGGCCATTCCTCTAACCCTGAAATTCTCACATCAGGACATTTTCATTTAGCAATTACATCTAAAATATCTGTTGTGTTGGGGCCTAAAATTAAATATTTTATTTCTAAAATTAGGGTTCTTATTTAACTTCCCTCAATGCCTTCTCCAGTTTGGGACAAGCCTCATCATTGACAAACTTATTATGAGGTAAGATCTGAGAGGCAATTTTGCACGCCCCATTTCCATCTGCCCAATTGTTTCTCCTTTGACAGAAATACTCCTTTGGGTTAAGACGTCATGTTACCAGGAGAGTCCATTTGGAAAGCAAATAATCACGGAAGAAGTTAATATCTTGGCATTGATCCATTCCCAGATGCCTCCTTGAGAGTGGAGAGCAAAGGAATGAGACATGAGACAATACAGTTTAAGAGGAGGCAGAGGGAATGATGTTGGGGGGTACCGTCTGGGGAGGACCAGCCTGGGCAGGATACAGCCTTGGGAAGTCGTACATTGTCAGATGCCAGTAAAGGCAGGTGGGATAGGGTGGGACATGTCCCCATTAGGGAAGTCAGGAAAGTGGACAGGGGCTAAGGAAAGGGGCCTGAAAGAAGTCAAGACAAGGTCAGAGTCCCAAAAAGGGGTGGGCACTAGATTAACCTTTTGCCAATTGGATACTTGTGTGACGGCTGGCTCAGTTACTGTTTCTCCAGGCCTCAGACCAGATATTCTTATCAGCTCTCTCCTCCCTTGGCCTCTCCCACCTCCCTCGTGACCTCTCACTAAACCCAGCTATTTTAATTTCCACGTAGCTTGGATCCAGCCTTCACATCTGGTTCCCAAAGATACAATTCTGCGGCTGCAGGCCCTGTGGGTCACTCCAGGACTGTGCTCCACCTTTCACCCTGGTTCCCCCCTTAAGGGCTACATCTCCCCCTTCAAGAATCTTCTCCCTCTAGGGTAGATGATCCCAGCACCCCCTTTCCCGGGAGGCCTCCCATGGCTTCACAGTGCTCCGCTAATTAATGAAACTCTTGACCCCCAGCTCGCAGACCCCTAACCTGCTCCTAATATAAGGTCTTTCTTAGGAGTAGCTAATGCTCCCATAGTGAATTGGAGTTTATTGAAATATAATCATCAACTATTATCTGGCGGGCGCCCCCAGTACTCAGCTGAAGCTGCTCAGTAAAGATCACTAATGACTTTTCTGTCATTATTGCCAAAGCACGCGTGAACACCTTTCATTTATCGTCACCGTGTCCTCTTGGCCATCTGTGGCCCTTGCTTTTGCCTGTGTCCCTGGCACGACTCCCCTCAGCGCTGGCTACTGCTTTGGTCTGCTCAGCCTGCCTCTCCTCACCTTGGTAACTGTTCCCACCACCTTCAAGAGAGTGAACACAGGATCCAAATCCCTCTGCCCTTGGGTAACTGGTCCTGAGATGGGTTACACGTCCGCGGATCAGGCCAGTTTTCCACCAGGACTTTCTTTCTTTTTTTTTTTTTAAAGATTTTATTTATTTGACAGACAGAGATCACAAGTAGGCAGAGAGGCAGGCAGAGAGAGAGGGGGGAGGAAGCAGGCTCCCCTCTGAGCAGGGAGCCCAATGTGGGGCTCGATCCCAGGACCCTGAGATCATGACCTGAGCCGAAGGCAGAGGCTTTAATCACTGAGCCACCCAGGTGCCCCCCACCAGGACTTTCTAAATGCAGCTGGCTGGGCATATCCTTAATCAACTGGTGTTGCTGTATAACAGATACTCTCAAGATCTCAGTGGCTTATAACAAACAATATTTATTTTCTCGTCCATGAGTCCTCAGGCCAGATGTGGCAAGGGTTGGCTTCAGGTGGGGTCTGCAGGTGTCTTCATTCTCTCTGGACCAGTGGCTACTTAAGGCCCCCTCTTCTCAGGATAGAGCCCAGGTATACAGAGCAAGCAGAAACATGGGATACCTCTTGAGTTCTTGGCCCAGAACTGTCACATTTCCAAAGCAAGTCATGTGACCAAACCCAGCATCACTGAGAGGCTCTCTCTGGTGGGAGGAATTGTAGTCATTTGGCAACTGGCTGGTAGGGGGGTAGCAGGGAGGAGTTGGGTGGGAATAATACATATATTCCTGCATTGGGGGTGGGGGGGAGCATGAAGACCTGGGAACAATAACCCATCTGTCACACTCTCTTTACCTTTCTGAACCCAGCCTCTAAGGATGGACACCAGGAGTTGCTATGGCCATATCCCCACCAGGTGAAGCTGACCTGAGGATGAAACCCATACCCAGAAATCAGGTTCCTGGATCTAGGGGTCTGACTCCATTCCGGCGGTCCCAGGTTTTAGTTATGAGTTACTGAACTTTCTTTTGGTTTGGGATCTGTTGCTCACGTGCCAAGAGGCCTAGCAAACATACTCTCTTACCTCTCAAGTGCATTCGGCACTCAGCTCTTCTCTCTCTAGAAAAGGGGTCAGCAAACTATGGTCCATGCCAGCCACCTGTTTTTGTAAGTAAAGCTTTATTGGAACGCAGCCACGCACTAATTGACATGCGGTCTGCAGTTGCTTCTGCATTACAACAGCAGAGCTGAATCGTTATGGTAGGAGACCGTATGGTCCACAAAGCCTGAAATTTTTTTTTAAAGATTTTATTTATTTTTTTGACAGACAGAAATCACAAGTAGGCAGAGAGACAGGCAGAGAGAGAGAAGGAAGCAGGCTCCCTGCTGAGCAGAAAGCCCCACGTGGGACTGGATCCCAGGATCCTGGGATCATGACCTGAGCTGAAGGCAGAGGCTTTAACCCACTAAGCCACCCAGGTGCCCCCAAAGCCTGAAATATTTACTCTCTGGCCCTGTATAGAAAAAGTTTGCCTAGTCCTACTCCAAAAGACGGGGGCTGTGTGCTCTCCCTGGCCCGTCTCATCCACCTGCATTCTGGTGGCTCCCAAATCTCCCTGGCTCAGGACGTCACCCCTGCATCTTAAGATAATCCAGCACATGCTTTCTGCTCAGATGCCCCACCAGCTGCTCAAATTCAATGAGTCCTCAACTCAGACTGAACTCACCCTCTCCCCCTAAATGCAATCCTCTTTCCTAGTCCCCATGTCGGTAAGTGGTGCTGCCTCAGCACACATTAGTCCAAACTGAAACACAGCTTAGACCCTCTCTTCTCTCTCTCTCCCCTGCATCACACCTCCTCCCCCTCCTTCCCTCTCCCTTCCCTGCCCCATCCACGGGTTGTGCTAGTTTCACCTGGAAACATTTCTGAAATCTTTGCACTCTCTAGCCTTTCTCACGTGTCCTCACTTGAGCCACTGTTGGCTCTTGGCTTGGCTCTCCCTCTCTGGTGTTTTCCACCTAAACCAGCACTGCTCTTCCAACGGGAATCTTTTAAAGCACCTATCCTGGGCTCCTGGGTGGCTCAGTTGGTTGAGCAACTGTCTTCAGCTCAGGTCACGGTCCCAGAGTCCCGAAATCGAGTCCCACTTCAGGCTCCCAGTTCCATGGGAAGTCTGCCTCTCCCTCTGACCTTCTCGCCCCTCATGTTCTCTCTCACTGTCTCTCTCTCTCAAATAAATAAATAAAATCTTTAAAAAAAAAATAAAGCACCTATCCTGTATGTTGGTTAATTGAACATAATAAATAAATAAATAAATAATAACACATCAACCCTGTCCTCCTGTTCCCTTAAGTAAACTTGCTCAATGGCTCCCATTAAGAGTCAAGTCTGACTCTGATAACCCAGCACACAAATTCTCTATTCCCTGGCCCTACTTGTCCGTCTGTGCTTATTCTCCAATAGATCTCATCCCAGCCATGACGAACATGGAAACACGCACGCGGTACTGTTTCTGGCCTCTGGCCTTGGTTTCTGCTCTTCCTTCAGTCAGCCCTGCTCACTCCCACCTCCCTTCTGCCGTGGCTAACTCATCCTTCAGGATTCGGGACACTCAGCACCCACTTCTAGGTGGCCTTGGCAGGCTGCACTTGCCTTTGCAAACTGAGCTGAAAACAACTCCCAGCTGTTGTCTCCCAGCTCTCATGCTAACGTCAGTTGGAGTCTACCTGTTTACCTGCCTGTCTGCTCACGTCGGTGTCAGCCGCTGGGCTCAGAGCCCAGGCTTCATTCGTCCTGGTGCTTTCGGCTCCTGGCACCAAGGGCTTGGGGAACAGAGCTGAACAATAAAGTGTTTTTCACTCACATTACCCTGTAGTGAATGTTTACAACCGTTTTTGAAACAAAATTACTATTCCCAACTTTATGAATTAGGAAACAGAATCTCAGAGAGTTTGTCCAAAGCCATGCAGCTGATAAGGAGCAGAAGACTGAACTTAAATCCGGGTCTACCAACCTTGAACTTTCAGAAACTTTGACCACAAAACCTTGCATTTTATTCTTCATTAATCTTTTGTATTAGTTATAAAATACACTACACTTATAAAAATTATGTCATGTGAGACATAAATGTATATCTTTCATAATAATAATAAAATAAATGCCCATGTAGTCCATCACTCAGTTTAGGAAGTAGAATATTGCCAATACCTTTGAACCGCTATCCAAATCTCATGTCTATCACCCCCTTGCTTTTCTTTAGATTTTCCTACATATGGATGTACAGTGTATCATCTGATTTTGCATGCTTTTGAATCACACTGTATAATCTGTGGACTTGCTTTTTTAACTCAGTATTATGTCTATGGGACTCATACATGTCAGTGTGGACACTGGATAGCTGTGGTGTAGGCAATTTCGTTGTTGTCTAGTAGTTTATTGTACAAGAGTATCAAAGTTCACTTGCCCACTGTTTCTGTGGATGGACACTTGAGGTATCTTCAGTTTTTTGTTGTTGTTTTGCTTTCACAAAGAGCATTGTTATCCTTGTACGTCTCTCCTGCTATCCATGTTTCTCTGGGGCATACACCTAAGAGTGAAGTTCAGAGAAGCACTTTTATCTTTACCAAATCATGTCAAACTGTTTCCAACATCAATAGCATCAACAGTGAAAAGAAATTTGTTACTCCACATCCTTACCAAAATTTGTATGTGCTGTGTCCCCCTAAAATTCATGTGTTAAATTCCAAACCTCCCCAAAGGTTGATGTATTAGTAGGTGAGGCCTTGGGAAGTGGAGCCGTCATAAATAGGATTAGTAACTTATAAAAGAGCCTCCAGAGAGATCTCTAGCCCCTTCTACCACGTGAGAACATTGCAAGAAGGTGCTGGCTGTGAACGAGGAAGAGGGCCTTCCTTGAATGAGGCCATGCTGGTGCCTTGACCTTGGACTTCCCAGCCTCAGAACTGTGAGCCATGAATTTCTATTGTTTATAAGCTACCCAGCTGGTAGACAGCAGCCCAAATGAACTGAAACAATATATAAATTTTTAAAAAATGGTTTTTGCCAACAAGTGGGTATACATTGATTCTCATTGGGCTTTTTAATTTGCCTCTTTCTGATTATTGGTGAGATGGAGGCATTTTATATGTTTATCAGCCATTTATACTTTATCTTATGAAATATGCTTGTTTATGTTTTTGCCCATTTTTCTGCTGGGTTATCTGGCATTTTCTTATTGACCTATAGGAGTTATTTACATATTTTGGATGTGAACCTCTGTCAGTTACATGTGACAAATCATGGTTCCACTTTGTGACTTATCTTTTTTTTTTTAAGATTTTATTTATTTATTTGAGAGAGAGAGAGAGAGGCAGAGTGAGAGAGCATGAGAGGGGAGGTCAGAGGGAGAAGCAGACTCCCCATGGAGCTGGGAGCCCGATGTGGGACTCCATCCCAGGACTTCGGGATCATGACCTGAGCTGAAGGCAGTCGCCTAGCCAACTGAGTCACCCCCGGCGTCCCTGTGACTTATCTTTTTATACTTTATGGTTGACTGATATGCGAAAGCCCTTAATTTTATTGCAGTTGTGTGTATTAATCTTATCCTCTGTGCTTCGTACTTTTGTGTGTATTTGTTTGTTTAAAGAATTCTTCCCTCTCCCATGGTCATCAATAGTGAAAGACAGCACTGACTGAGTACTTTCTATGTTTCAGTACTCATTAGCTCCCTTTCACAGATGATGAATGCAAAGCACAGAGAAGTTACGCACCTTGATCAAAATCACACAGCCAATCTGCAATGGAGTCAGGATTTAGCTTCAAGTGATGTGGCACCAGAATGGAATTCCTTGAATTAACTGCGGAACAGACCTCCACCATTTCAGTGCTCAAAACAGGCAGTTGATCAAAGGCTTTTGGCATCCTGTAAAGTGAACAGGATATCCCCTGAAGAAACCCCACAAGAGGCAGAGGCCGTCATAAAGCCCTGAACAGCCTCCAGCAACTCCTACGCTGCTGGGACCAAAATAGCTCACGCAGCATTCCTGCCGCCTCCTTGTGAACTGTGTGGAAAGGAACACTGGTCACGAATTCTTTGTTCCAGCCACCCCCACGCACGAGGACAGCCACAGGGACTGTGGTGGCATCTTGGAATCTGGAGAACAGCATGTCACAGGCTACACATCATACTTCTTCTGTACCAAGTGTTGTCTTCCTCCAAAATTAGAGGGTTTTAAACAAATGCAAAGAAACAGAAAATGGTCTTTTTAATTAAGAGATAAAATGAGAGTGATTTGAGCTTAGCAGAGTATGGGGGCCAGATCATAAAATATCTCATATGCCAAGCTTAAAAAGTGTGAACTTTATTGTGTCCGTGGGGAGGTTTGGTAGTGTTTGAAGCAGGAAAGCGACACGATCCACTTATTATCTTGCTTGTTAGAGACCGTATGACTAGTTACAATCTGGCTGATAGAATAGACTGAGGAGTGGTTGTGCCAGGCTCTGCTGATAGTACCCTCCCACCCCATCCTGGTTTCTTCTTTGCTGGTAGAGCTCTCCTCCCACTCTGAAGGCTGGAAATGCCTGAGAGTCACTTTCCCTGCTTCCCTTGCATGTAGAGCATGGATGAGCGTGTGACCCAGTCCTGGCTAGTGGGACCTGAAGGGGAGTCTGCAAAAGGTTTTCCTCCAATCAAAAGATGCATAAGAAGAAATCCTGCTTGGGCACCTGGGTGGCTCAGTCTGTTAAGCATCTGCCTTTGGACTCAGGTCATGATCCCAGGGTCCCTCCCGCTGAGTAGGGAGCCCACTTCTCCCTCTCCCTCTGGTTCTCCCCCTGCTTGTGCGCTCTCTCTCTCTCTCTCTCTCTCTCTCTCTGTGTCAAATAAATAAATAAAATCTTTTTAAAAAGAAGGAGAAGAAATGCCTCACTTACCCCTCCTCTAGATGTGGTCCTGTTTGCATGTAATGCCTGGAGCTGCCACCACGAAAAGGGAAAAGCCTGATACATCAGACATGGTAGAGCAGAAAGATGGAAGTAATGACATCATTGAGCCACACAGAACAAAATTCCCTCCGGGGATAATACATGTTTGTTGTCTAAGCCACTTTTACTAGGATATTCTGTTACTGGTACCCTAAAGCCGCTCAGCTGAAGGAAGCATTAACAAAGTCACCAACACAAGTTAATGTGATATTATTAGAAGATATTCAAAAAGGCACTTTTCCTTCAGATATTTATTTGAAATAAATGAGCCTCTTAAAATTGCAAATAATTAGCTACTATATTAACTGTTCATTATGCATTTTGGATGCTCAAGCAAGAAACTACACAGCTTTCCAGATGGCATGTCTTATTATTTCTCTACCTAAAACGTTATTGTTCTCATGGTCTTCTCGCATTCGCACGCTTCCCCTAGTAAACACTGAAAACTTTCTCCCAGCTTTTAACTAGGCGGCAATTCTCTTTTGGTGAAGGTCTCTCTGTAATAAAGCCGTGACAGTCAAAATACATTATGTAAGGAGAATCTCGGCATTGTGTAAATACAAGAATTGCAAGTTCCGGGGCTTCAGACAACAATACAGAATCACAGGATTCTCAAGGTCGGTGATACCTTACAAGGCATCTGTGTAGTAACAGTAGAATTTGAATATAGACAAAAACAAAACATCTAGAGTTCTCTAAGGCCATTAACAATTGTGTCCCATTCCAAATTCTGATATCCAGCAGCTGGCAACGTTTCAGCAATTCCTTCTGGTTCCACCTGAAGGAAACCCCGTTTCTGAAGGAGACCCTGGGGTCCTCCAGCTACCACCAGGAGATTCCTTCCTTCCTCGCGGTAATGTTTTACTAATGATCTACCAGTCGTTGACGCTGAGATTTAGTGGATCCACGTTTGTTCTCGAGTTGCTTACAATATTTTCGGGAACATGCAAACAACTTCGCAAATTCAAGTGAGACACACTGAAAGCGTGATCGAGAGCTGAAACTGCCAGATCCGGACGGGGTGAAGGGGGCTGCTCTGGGTTAGACAGAGGGGGTTCTCTCCCATTCCCTTCAGGGCGTACCCACCCAGCGCTCGGGGGGCTGCCAGCGCCTTTGGAGGCACCGCCCCCTCGCCCCAGCAGGTGCGGCCACCCGCGCGCACGGGGATCAGGTCTGGCCGGCGAGGACGCCGAGCGCCCAGGCCCCGCGGCTCCGAGGATGCGCTGCGAACCGGGCCGCCCCGGGAGGCCGCAGACGGCGGGGGTCCCCGCGGGTCGCTGGCGCGGGAGGAGCGGGGTCGCGCCGGGGCGGCCGGGGTGGGCGGGGCGTGCGGGCGGGCGGGAGCCGCACCTGCGGCCGCGCGGGGGCGGGAGCCAGGTGCCCGCGGCGATCCCGCCAGCCCGGGCGCCGAGCAGGAAGTGGCCTCGGCCGGGCGCGCCTCCTCCGCGGCGCCGGGCGGAGCGGAGGGGCCGGGAGGCAGCCGGAGCCTGAGCCCGCGCGCCGGGAGCGAGCCCCAATGGCCGCCGCCTCGGCTGCGGTGGACGAGCTGTCCCGGAACTTCACGTACTGGGCGCTGGGCGCCGCCAACGGCTCCCTGTCGGGCGCGTGGTACCGCAGGAACCAGGTAAGGGGCCGACCGCCCCCGTCGCCCGCTGGGGACACGGGCGGGGCCGCGGCGCCTCCTGCTCCTCGGCCGCCCGTCGGCCGGCTCTCAGAGCTGACGTGATGTTTCCACACGTTCACTGAACTGCCGCTCATGTGCGAGAGCGCGGGGCCCCCTCCGCCGGCCTAACGCTCCCGGGCATCCGCCCCTGGGAGTGGGGCGCCTCCGACCTCTGCGGGGTCATTCCTGGGCCTCTGAGTCCCGCACGATCCCGCCCCTCCGGCCTGAATCCGCCTTCTCCCCGAAGGATTCTCGGAGTGTGGGGTGACTCCCCTCCACCCGTATTCAATCCCCCTCCATCCTGATCGTTTTACAGTGAAAATAAGTGACACCCCGTTCTCTGAAGCAGGGAACTTGCTAAGGGCTCGCAAATGTCACCTCCGCGCAGATGCTCTGCGCGCGCGTGTGTCCCCGCTGGCTCAGCAGGGCGCTTCCATTTCCGTGCAAAGAACACCCATATTCCTGGGGGTGCAACTGCATGACTCTCGCCTTCTGTCTCACGGGTCCTCTGGAGGAAACATCGTCAGCCTAAACATTGCCAGTTTATGCTGGAAAGATACACCGAAGGAGATCAAAGGGGAGCGGAGCTGCCCATTTATTTTTGTCTTGGTTTAAGATCAGAAAAACGGCCCCGGCGAGCCCTTCCTCTAGCCGCCTGTACATTCTTTTAAGTGGGGGCTAGCGATCTTCATGTAGTGGACCCCGGGCCTCCTCCTGGGTGCATAAGTGTGTTACTTTTTCCTTGCTCTTTAATAAATCCGTGGGCCTTTTTGGTTCACAACAAAGTAATCATAAAATATTTGTGACTGTTGAGCTAAGCCGTCTTTAACCAATAATCAAAGGTCTAGAATTCCTCTAAGAACACTTGAAAAGTGTTTTGAATGCTAATTTCTAAAACATTAAAATTTTGTTTTCAGAAATTTAACACAAAATTATTTATATAAAGACAAAATAAGCATGTGTCCACCTTATTCGTTTTCAACAAAGGAGAGGGTATTGCTTTAAGTCTGTTTTGCCACAAAACGCACTAACGTAGGAAAAATGACGGCACTCAGAGCCTCTTGGTGGCTGCGTGTGATCTAGTCCACGTCTTCCTTGACAGGATTTACGAAAAAAGGAATTGCTTCTTATGGAAAGCTCTTTGAGTCTATCTGTTAAATTATATTTATGCTAATATATATTATAAACATGCTCTAATGTGCTTATGCGAGAAGCACTCCCAGGAAAGGTTTAAGAATGAACTTATTTTCTTTTGGTAAAGAAATTAGAGGCTTAGTAGTTGTGACTTACATGGCATCATCTGAAACAGGAGAAAACATTGTTCTCATAGTTGAAACTCCTGTAGTCAGTTTCCTTGCTATTTCCTGGAATTCAAGATTGTCTTGGCTCTCTTAACATCAAAACAGATTACCACCTGACATAAATGTGGGGACCTAACTTGATGTTTGCAAGGCCTAACTTGCCTTTGACAGTATATATTTGTACAGGTTTAAAAGGGTGTATCCAGGATATGCTAATTGAAATTACTCAGCTGACATATAAACTATAGCTAGTTTGAGATGAGGTTGTATGAACTTTTCCCATTATTGTGCAAATTTAGGCCATTTTATAAGACTTAGAAGAGTGTGAAAAAATTGATTTTTTGAAATTCACTCAGCAAACATTGTATTGCCTGCCTCTAGTACGGGGCCAGGCCAGCAAAAATAAAATGGAGCCTTTTTTTTTTTTTTCCCCCCTGCCAAAGGTAGATGACTGAAAATGGGAGCAGCGCCAGAAAAACAAAGTTTGAGGTATCAGTTTAGGACTCTCACACTCAAAATTAGCCTGGGATGCTGGGTAGTTCAGTTGTGATAAAACTGATTAAACCATGACTACCCAGCATCCCAGGCTAATTTTGAGTGTATTCACCCGGATCCCGGATCTCTGGATCTTTCCACGTGAAACCATCAGACTGATAAATTAGCCTTACTCCTAGAGAAAGACCAATCCTCTCACATAACAGCTGGATATTTAACAGTGGTCTCTTACAATCAACGTTGTCCAAGGCAAAGATGTGAGTGCTTCTATAGGAAGAAATCCTGAAGCAGATAGAAAGTGGGGAAAATGTTTTGGGAAGCCAGAGAAGTGAGGTCTTTGGCCCTTTTTTGTCACTCAAGCGTCTGTCTATGGAAGCACAGGTACAGGGGAGTTCTTCCAGCATATTTTCTTCATGTTTGAGCCACAAGTTTTCAGTATAAGAGGGTAATATTTCTGAGATGGTTATCAAGCCCCCTGTTTATGAAACACGTGTATATATTCACTCTTTTTTTCCAGGAGTGTTATTAGGTGGTTGGGGAGATAAGCTTTGCTGATAACTTCAAAACAAGGCAGTATGTTTTAAGTACCATGTAAGTGATATAAAATCCTGTGGGAATTTGGAGCAAGGTGGCTTTGCACAGGGGCCATCAAGGATGTTTTGTGGAAAGGTGGTATTTCAGCTGGGTGCTTACGGGTGGACAGAGTTTCACTCTGGGAGTGCACATGTGGAGGAACGTCTGGAGACCAAGGTCAGCCCATGTGGCCTGGAGGTGACTTTCTGACTATTTTTGTATCTAATGTGGAAATTGGGCCATTCTGGTTGCAGTGGAGAACGGAGACTGTAAAGTGGAAATATAATTTGGGGTCTTAAATGTGCTCATGGGTTGCCTTGAAGGACTGGTTAAGAAGTTTGGACTTTTATCTTGTAGGCAACAGGGAGCCCTTTTTGTTTTTTGTTTTGGTGGTGGTGTTGTTTTTTTTGGCAAGCAGTGTGAGAATCAAATCAAATTAAATAAAAGAAATTTAACTTAGGGTTAGCAAAGCTGATTCAGAGGCCTCAAATTGGCTAAATCCGGCCCACAGATGTGTCCTGTTTGACCTGCAGAGAGGCTTAAAAAAATGTGTAATACATTGCCAGCATTTAAAAGCAAGTAGATCATATATAAAGTTTCAAGTGTCAGTGATGTCTTTAAATGTTAAAAGTTCTAGGAGCACTTGGCTCTCTCTCCCACGTGGTAACTGTGCTGAAGTTCAGTTTAGAGCAGCTGTGCTCCCCACCTAAGCCCCTCCCTTTACTCTCTTACCTACTAGCCTCTGTAGGCACTTAATTTGCAACCAGTGTTAGGAGCTGTAGTCTAGACTCTGCTGTGAACTAGTGTGTGCTTGGGTTTCAGTTTTCTCTCCAGGAGAAGAGGGTTGGAATAAAGGATCTCGGGTCTCCCTTTTGCTATCTGATTGATTAAATAGTGCCAAACCAAGACTGTGGAGAGAATGGACAGGGGAGGATGAACGTGCGAAATATTGTGAAGAAGGGGTTTTGTCCCTGGTTCTTAAAGTTTAAGCATATTGCTAAGTATCTAAATTCACAAGGACATTGTCAAAATGGTTTATTCTGCATAGGGTAAAATGAAAATTTAGGATTTTTTATGTCCCTTATTTGAACTTTTGATTTTCAATGGTTTGAGTGTTTAAAGTCAATGTATTTAGAAGAATATTGATACAAAGTTGGCCAGGAAGAGGCAAAGTCAAGACACTGACATTTGTTATATATTTACTATGTAACACTTTGTACCTATTATCTCAGTGGAGCCCCCCAACAACACCTCTTGTAAGGTACATATTAGCCTCACTGTTCATGTAAGGAAACCCTAAATAACTTGCCCCAAGATCAAATAGCAAGTAAGAGTAACTACACAGCTCTCCTTTTCCTAGGCCATTGCTTAGAAACTATGGCTTGAAAAGAATGTGGTGGTGAGAGGCAACGTGAAGAAGGGAATGAGTGTAACTTATTTCATTGCACTAAAGAAAATCGTATTGAGTTTTATATCGCCCTTTTATTGATTTTGCTTTGCTATGCTACTATCTATTTTTTTTTCTGCTGGTAGCTGCATCTCTGTCTCTTGAAGAAAGAAAAGTGCCAAAATTTACAGATAACCAAAGTGCTGGGTAGAGATTGCTGGTCCTTTCCATTTCCTTCCCAAGGAAAAAATCCCCTTTTTGTTTTATTTATGCTTATTTATTTATTTATTTATTTATTTTTTGCCTTCCTTATATATCCAACATGGCATTTTCCTGTTACCAGATTTTCTATAAGATGTATGTATGGGGCAGCAAGAGGAAGAAAGAAACAGATTACCTCAAAACAACTATATCAGAGCTTTTCTAAAAACAAAATAACTCATCATCATCATCCCACAGTTTTTGTTAGAGGCAGAGAGTCTTACTGCTGCTGTGAATTTGGCAGACAAGATGTTTGCATTTCATTCTACCTGATCTCTTCCTTATGGCTTGATTTATACTAACTAGTTATAATATTTGTATTGATGCCATCAACAAAATTCAGGCTATGGGAAACTTTGCCATTTTACAGGTTGAAATGGCTCCATTTCTTTAGAAATCATTTTTACAAGAAAGAAAAGGGAGAAAATGGAGAAGTTGTAAATTAAGAGACCTAAAAAACCTATAGATTAAAAAAAAAAACAAGCCTTCAACTATAGTTTTGAAGGATGCCCACTTGGGTGATGAAACTATAAGGGAAGGCAAGAAAATGATTGCAATAAAGTTGGGCCAGTGGTGTCTTGTGGGAACGGAGCTGGTGTGATGAGATGGGGTGAAGGGAGGGTTTTGGGTGGGTGCTTAATTTCTTTTAGTGTCTTGATCTGGATGGTGTTATAAGGGTGCTTGCCTTATAATAATTCATTTTAGTGATTCATTGATCTGTATCATTCTCTTTGCAGTTGTTTATATATATTTTCTATAACTTTTTTACATTTTATAAATATTATTAGCATTGCAATAACTGTCCAACTTGCATGTTTTACCCAGGTAGATAATGGTGTATACCATATTCACCTTGTGGGAAGTCTGCTTAAACAAGCAATTGAGAATTACTTAAACAATTTCTTTTAAAAATGGTGATGACTGTTCAAGTTGGCATTTGAGAGCTTTACCGTGGAAAGGATGGTGTTTCCCCAAAGCCCTCCTTTCTGTTTTTGTATAGTGCAGTTTTAAAACTCAGCTTTTTTACCAGAGGTGTTGACAAGTTTCTTAATTTCTCCAAATCTTGGCTTTCTCTATTGAAATGGTAATAATAATAATATATACATACCTTGCAGAATTGATGTAGGAATAGAATAATGTGACATATGTCTGAAAGTTAGCAAAGTGCCAGACACAAAGAAAGTACTCGAATAAATACTAGCTATTATTACTAGTAATATTACAGTCAACCTATTTTATAGGAAATGTCATAAAATAATATTTCTGATAATTAGTAATTATTGGATTTAGGTCATTGCAAATGGAAATAAGAGGAATCATGTCAGATGTTTGATGCAGCCTTTCTTTTTTTAACCTAAAGCTGTGCTTTCTCTGTATCTAGCACCTTCCCCACTCCCTTTGGTGTTTCTCTCCCCGTCACTCTGCAAACACATTCACATTCCAGAGCACTTCTTAACTGCAGTACTTTCCTAATTGGAACACTTGTTATTTTGTAGTACTAAGGGAAGGATTCTTCCTCTGTCTTCTGCCAGTTCCCAGACTACTGGGCTGGGGAGATGGGTGTGTGGCACTGGGAACCATGACAGAGGGCTTAGATAGCAGTAGTGTGATCATATTACAGACACTGATTGTAACTTAACCAGCAAGACCAGCACTCCCAGCCTGGGAGGGCTCAGATGCTGTTAATGTTGAGATTTCCATGGCATTTATTTTAGCTTGGGTTTGCCTGTTTGTTTATTTGTTTTTTTCCTGAAGGTCCAATATCACTCTCTTCCGTTTATACCTCTTTATAACTCATCTCCCACTATGTTCCAGATAGACTTATATTTTTCCGTAAAGTCAGAGCTCATCTCCCAGTCCTTCCTGGTTCTCCAGAAAGCCCTGATGGCCTGACTGCTGACAGATAACATTCCACTTCCCCTCACACAGTTCTTAACATATGCCTTCTCTTGTCACTTGCCCCGCCCTTGGTCATTCTTCCAATGGCCTCCTGTCATCTTTGGCACCTGTGGGGAGGTGTGGACTGTCTCCTTATGTAAATACAAGCTAACATATGCTTAGTCCTGAGCACCACACCTCATCAAAGATTGTGTTTGTCCTGGCCACACTCCTTCAGAGATCCTGGCCTTGACACATCCTCCCAAGGTCTGCCTGCCTGCAGCCTCAGCCCTGGTTTCCGAAGTCCCCCACCCCTTCTTCATACCTCTCCAAATGGCTTCTTCTTGCAGTAATTTGGACCGCTGGCCAAACTAAGTTTGCTATAGGAGTCTGTCTGTCTTCTAGCTTGACTTGGTTTCCCTAACCAAGAATGCTTTGTAATTAAGAGGCATTAGTGTGCAGGTCACAGGAAACCTGACACTAACTGGCTTACACAACGAAGGAAATTAATCAGCTTAACATGAGAGTCCAGGAGAAAGCCGGGTTCAACCAAGACCTGACCCAGAGGTTCTGACGACATGGTGCGGGCACAGTATTTCACTGTCCTCTTCACCTTTGTTCCTTAGAGTTTGTTGTTTCCACTTTTAGAGACTCACCCCATTAGCCCACGTTCTTCCTTCCACTTCCAGGAGAGGAAGCTTGACTTTCTCCACCAATGAAAATAAATGGGCATTAGCCTGACTGGACAAGGTTAGGTCCGTGGCCTTCCCCATACCAGTCACGAAGGCCAGAGTTACTGGGTTTGGCCTCCCCAAAGAACATGGACACCTTTAGGAAGGGCTCGCCAAAAGAGGGGTCCTTTAACTAAGAGAAGGGCATACTGTGTGGCTCTAAAAACAATGTCCTCCTATGGATTATTGTCAGCTTGGGCAAATCTCAAACTAACACCCTTCTCAGCTCATGTAGGACCTTCCCTTTCTGTATCCTGCCTCACATGAGCAGCCCAGAGAAGCTGCCCACTGTTTAGCCTGCCTGCCTTCGTGGGCGAGACCTGAACAGGATGATCTCCTTAAAAGCTCAGATTATAGGATCAACTTCTGAAATATTTTTATTAGCATCATGTCAAGTAAGTGGCGACTTATTTCTAAATTCCAGATTTACCACCTAAGACATCACCCAAAAAATAAATAAATAAATAAATAAATAACCTGAAAAACAGAAACCAACAAGCAATCTTCAAAGAGTTCCTGTCTTTCCTACTATGGAAAAGTCAAAGGGAATCATCTGGCAAAGGTAGTATCCCTTGCTTCATCTCTATCTTGCCTATACTTGCTTAGAAATTTCTTTATCATCAACAATCACCTCTTCAGTAACTTGGAAACTCCTAAAAGTTTAGTGGATTTAGATGGAAAAGGTATCGTGATGAGTGCAATATTATATGGGATCCTAGAAGCCGTATTAGCATTTCCAATACTTTATTCAAGTTTAAGGTGAATCCTATGAATTCCGAGGGAGGTGAGGGGGGTGGGGGGAGGGTTCTTTATTTCTTCTTCATCCTCTGGACTTGCAAATCTCTGATTGTTCCAGGGATGTTAGGGACATAGCTGCACTGTGTCCCCTGTTTTCAAAGCCCATGTTAAGCTCGATCAGCAGATCAACAAATGAAGGCCTAAAATGCAATCAACATTCCAGACAATAAAAATCACGAGCAGAGAGCTGTTCTTTTTTTTTTTTTTAAAGATTTTATTTATTTATTTGACAGACAAAGAATACAAGTAGGCAGAGAGGCAGGCAGAGAGAGAGGAGGAAGCAGGCCCCCTGCTGAGCAGAGAGCCCAATGTGGGGCTCGATCCCAGGACCCTGAGATCATGACCTGAGCCGAAGGCAGAGGCTTAACCCACTGAGCCACCCAGGTGCCCCCAGAGAGCTGTTCTTAACAGATAGTGTTAGACAGTAATATCACAGAAATCAGAAAACGTGGATTGTGTCCTCAAAATGTAGCTGTATATATGTGACATACATTGTGTGTGTGTGTGTGTGTGTGTGTGTATGACAGAGGGAGAGGGACAGGGAGAGAGAGAATTCTTTATAATTACTTGATAAACAATATTTGAAGGACTGGCATGAAGCTGCCCTCGCCTATACTATCTGATAGACTATTTCCATCAGACTTCCAGACTAACAAAGCCCAGGTGTGTAATGGTAAATAAGAACGCCAAAGCAGAAGAGGAAACTAAAATGCACCTTTGGACGTGGCTGTCTGAGTCACAGCAGTGGAGAAACGAGTGGTTCTTTGTGGGCTAGGTACAAGCAGACCTTGTGTTATAAGCAGCTGCTGTAGCCATAACATTGAGAATAATCATGAGTTATATGTAGTGTTTTATTAATCTTTGGAATGACATTTGCACACCCAAATCACTGTCACCATCATTGGCCGGGAAGGAGGAGCTTGCGGATAGGGGAAATTATCTGGACTATGAGGAGCGGCCCTTTGGAGGCGATGGAGTGCAAGTTACAATGCCTAAGCGGTGTAGAAAACTTGAACTTGATTTCTGCTTTGCTGTCAGAAAGATCTGGTATAGTGGGTGGCAAGGGCCACAGGCGTCTTGGCAGAAGTCTGTCAGAGAGCAGCAATGTCATTATCTCTCCCTCATACTGAGACAGAAACTCACCCATTGGCTGATGCCTGACATAGACCATAGAGTTCAGGCTCCAGGGGGAATGGAGAGCTCCAGGCAGGCTCTGTTCTTCAGAAGGACCGATACTCCAGAAACCCAGGCAGGTGTGAGGGAAGGACTTAAAACTACAAGAATTCTCAAGTTCCCAGCTTTCGGGTAGGAAGCCTCTTCCAGCCTGGGCTAGCCCCACAGAAGGCAGACTGCAATCCTGCTTCTTTGAAAACAAGGGATAACAGTTTTTAAATTATTATGAATATGCTCTTGCAAAATTTGAAAGTTATGGGATCTTAGATCTATCTGGATAGAAAAATAGCATTCTTTGTGTTCAGCATGTCTGCCCGTGTTTCAAAATTCCCTTCACAACCTACTAGGGAGTTGATTTGTTTTATAATAGAACCAAGTTTTAAGACTTCCTGAACCAGTATCTCACCTTTCTTGACAATTGTTCTCCTTTTAACAAAGTGTTAAAAGTCCCCAAAGGATATGTTAAATATATTACTTTTCCCATATTTTTTTTTCTACTGGAACTTAAATTTCTCAAAGGCAAAAGGTTTATCCTTAATGGAGTTTATAAAAATAATGAATGTACAATTACGTAAGTTAGTGTGTTCCCAAGCAAAAGACAAAATGTAATAGTTCTTAATTCTATGGGAAGGCAATATGTTGGGCTTTTTCTGCCTAGGTTTTAAGGTTGATTACAAATTGGCATGGAACCACTTGTAAGAATAGCAACGATAGACTGTGTTATGTAACACAGATCTATTCTGTGGCTTTAAATCACCAGATTTGGATCCTGTGCCATGAGATTTTCTCAGGATGGAAAGGTAATAACCTTATAGCATAAAACAACCGAGATAACGAATTAAAAATCTGTGTCTGAACATTTTCTTTCTTTCTTTCTTTCTTTCTTTTTTTTTTCCACATATGGTATTATGGTTTTAACTCAGTTTGGATTAGTATTGCAGACAACTCAATTATCTGCAAGGGCAAAGGAAATTAGTGGTAAGAATAGCCAACCCATTCAGTAATCCAAAAAGCATTCCATGTTTCAGGTTGTCTCCAATGTTTAACCACGATGAATATGAATATTGATTCTCCATGGCCCTGTTGTAATTAACTCTCCCATTGCCCCCTACTTCTCTGAACTCCTGACGTTGTCTCCTAAATGGTTTTCCTGTTCTCTGGCCTTGCTCCATGCCAGTCCATCCCTCACACTGCAGCCAGGAGGAATCTTCTTCCGAGTCAAATCTGGATCTGTCCTCTAGTTTGGAGTCTTTTGTGCCCCTTATAGATTCATGGCAGATAACGGCTCCTGCCTGCCTCTCTGGTCCAGCTCTCCTGGCATCTTCTACTGGGAGGCCCTTCAGGCACCCTGTTGACTGCAGGTTGTATTAAGTTAAATATCTTGAGATCAGAAGACTATCCTGGATTATCTGGATGGACTGTAAATGCCACTTTAATATATGAGGGAGACAGGGAGATTTCATACAAAAAAAAAAAAAAACAGACGGTGATGTGGGCATAGAGATAAAGATTAGAGTGATAGAACCATAAACCAATGATAGGCCAGCAGCCACCAGAAAATGGGAAAGGCAAGAAACAAGTTCTCCTCTAGAGCCTTCAGAGGGAACGTAGCTCTGCCATCTTGATTTCAGCTCAGTGAAATTGATTCTGGGTTTCTCGCTTCCAAAACCATAAAAGAATACATTTCTGTTATTTTAAGCCACCGAGTTTGTGATAATTTGTCATCACAGCCATGCCTGTGGCTGATATACTCTCCAAGCTAGGCAGATTCGCACTCTCTGCCCCTTCCGTTCCCATGGGTTCTGTAAAGATCTACCTCTATTATAGATTTAATAGGTGGTAGTCTGTTATCAGGTGCTTTTTCTTCTTCTGAGCTCCTCAAGGATCCTTTGCATCCTCAGTTCCTGACATAGAACCCAGTATTTGGCCGTTTGCCGAATAAATCCCAAATGGATGCATGACCGAATGAATACCTCTGTTGTGAGCATCCTTGAGTTGTCTCTGCCGTACTTACCATTTTCTCTCCGACCCCTTGCATTTCGTGTCCTTTTCCTCCACATTGTGTGTTTCTCCCAAGCAGTATCTGCATGTGGTTTTCAATTGTGCAATTGTTTTATTTCCCCCCCTTTTAAGATCTTTCCTTGGTTTGGCCAGCTTGCTTTATATTTCTTGCTTTTCTTGTTATCATCTCCTCTTTTAACTCTTTTTAAATGAATCCATATTCCCTTTGACGTCATTGAGTCTGTAAAGCAGTTTTTTTTTTAACTTTTTAGTTTGAAAATTTTCCAACTTATAGAAAGGGAGGAAGAGTAAAGCAGTAAATACCATGTGTCCTTCACCTGGAGATTCACCAGTTGTTAACACTGGGAAACATTTGTGTGTTCTTCCTCTCTCTGTGTATTTTTTCTCACCTTGTATTGTAATAGACCATTTCAAAGTAAGTTGTATACATTATGAGTCTTCACACCTAATATTTAGGTATTACAAAGTATTACCAAGAATTTGGATGTCCTCCTGTCCCTTCCTGACTGTTCTGGAGGTGAGGGAATTGTCTACCAGCTTACAAGGTGCAAATGCAAAACAATCCCAGCTCATTCCTAAGAGTTTCCTGTGATATGGGATGAACTGAACACCCATTTCTCAGACATGTCATCTCCTTGCAGATTGAGGCTCTTAGGGTCATTCCTGCAGGGACTAGTTGACCTAAATCACTCAACCTGTGGTATTTCCAGGACTAAAAACTAAATCTGTCACTTGCGTGCTCAGGCTTGTTTTACTGCCTGGAACAGGAGACATAGCATTATTCCAGTTGCAAGGTGAATACGACGATTACAGCATTCCAAACTAGCTCTGAATCTATGGTTCTTTTGAACCACGCACTAGCTCTATTGGGGTAGAATTTATGTTTTGAAGGCAGAGCCAGGAATATGTTTGAGTTCAAAGTCAGAACCAGGACAGACTATTCGCAATTCCACACACCCGTGTTATACCCCACCACCATCTGGCCAAACCACCCCACCCATGGATTATAGGTCAATAACTTTATGCAAAATATCTAAAGAACACTCTTGGCACAAAAAATAGGATAGAAGATTGTTATTCCAAATAAAACAAAAACATCCTTGATACTTATCAGTGCTGATATTTTGAATCTCATTCCAGATAAATTGTTTGCTCTGGCTCCCACCATCTGTTTGCCAAGACATCCTGGAAAAGTCAGGAATTAAGCTACAGTGGTGACAAGAGAGAGCACTGAACAAAAATTAAGGGCATCTTTCTGTGTGTCCAGCCTGTACTTCTAACTGCATTATTGAGCAGTGGAGGAACCTTTCCTTTCGATTATTATCTTTGCTTTATTTGACTTGCGCTGAGAAAAAGAAACAGATTTTGCAATTTTAAAATTGTAGTAAATTGACAATGACTAGCCAGAAGGTTACTGATTGCAGTCGGCGAAGACATAGTGATTCAGACATGAACAGGGTGCCTTGGGGCCAAAATTTGCCTGCTTCTAACTATGTGAATTTGCACAAGTCCCTCTCCTTCTCCGGCCTTCTGTTCTTTCCTGAGCAGTCTCCAAATCAGCAAGGGAGAAAGGGAGTGGAGGAAGGAGATGAGATCTAAACTCCCACTAATTCTAAAATGCTAGAAAACAGAGAACACTCTGAGTAAAGTAATGACGTAAACGAGACATCTTTAATTTAAATGGCGGTTTATAGAGGTCTTCTCACTGTATGCAAATGATACTCCTGACTACAGATGAGGATTTTTGTAGTCATTAAAGTACATTTACCAGAGCCTCTAATTGGAAACAGCGTTTAATACTGGTTACTTCAAGTTACTGTATGTTCTTGAAGGTAATTAAACCATCTTCTTTTAAAAACATTGCAAATTTGAAGTATCCCTCCCCTTCAATTAGGGGTATTAATGAGGATTTACTGTATTACTACTATTTACAATCATGTGTGAAATGAATTTAATGAGTATGCAATTAACCTTGAATAATTAGGGAAAGTTTCAGAAAAACGAGAATAAGATATGCTGAGTTTATCAGGAAACTGTTTCTGACACCTGCTTCAATACTATATAATACTTGTTGTTTGTATGAAATGAATTAACTAGATTTTAAACGTCAACAAGCACCTTTTTATTGTACACTAGTGGAAACTCTTCATTGTCGAAATCTGATTTCTGGAACAAGCTTGTGTTCTCACAAAAACTGAGAGCTTCGTATATTTAAAGTCCTGCTGATTACAAAGTATTTCCTTTGAGATCCTCCTAGGACCAAAGGCCAAAATGTACTATTTCTAGACAGTTTATAATCAGTTCAAATAGCATTTAATAAGCAACTTCATTCTGTCAGGTCCTATACTAGTGATTAGGGTTACAAAAATGAGTTGACAAGTAAGTCACAACTCTGCCCTCAAGGAGCATGTAGTCTGGAGGGAAAATGAACTTGTACAAAATCATCACAGTATTGTAGAGTATATGTAGACATAGAAGTGTATGAAGACTCAATTCAGAGGAGGGAAGTTAGAAAAGCTCATTTAGAACAGGTCTTCTGTCAGAGGGAAGTCAGAGGAAATTGTCTGGAATTCAGTATAAAGAGATAAAGAGTTGGAAATATGATATTAATAGGAAACAAAGAGGATAGTATTTAAGGGTCTAACATTACTAATAACAGGAGTTCTATGTGGAGAGTATAGAACGAAAGGGAGAGGACATTCAAAGAGATAATAGTTGAGAACTTAACCAAATTGGTGAAAGACATGAATCCTCAACTTGAGGAAGCATGAGTCCTAAGCAAAATGTAATTCACATACTGAAAAACTGTAGTGAAACTGCTGAAAACCAATGACAAAGAAAATCTTAAGAACATCCTGAGAAAAATGACAGACCATTTGCAAAGGAACAACAATTAGGTCGACAACCTACTTCCCAACAACAAGTCGTGCCAGGTGACGGTAGAATAATATTGTCAGAGCCCTGAATGAAGCAACTGTCAGCCTGCACGCTCAAGGGGAAAGGTGACATAAAGGTATTTGGAGAATAATTGAGAACTAGAACTCAAGGATTTCATTGAAAGAGCTATTAAATGTTTCTTCAGGGGCGCCTGGGTGGCTCAGTGGGTTAAAGCCTCTGCCTTCAGCTCAGGTCATGATCCCAGGGTCCTGGGATCGAGCCCCACATCAGGCTCTCTGCTCCGCGGGGAGCCTGCTTCCCCCTTTCTCTCTGCCTGCCTCTCTGCTTACTTGTGATTTCTGTCTGTCAAATAAATAAATAAAATCTTTAAAAAAAAAAAAAAATGTTTCTTCAGGAAGGACACTGAACCCAGAAAAAAAAAACTAAGATGTCAGAATATAATATCCAAAAAGTAGGAACAACGCAAATGTCCACCAGCTGATGAATACATAAATAAATGTGGTATACCTTATCATGGAATGTTCCATAGCCATACAAAGGAATGATACATTCTACATACTTGATACATGCTGATACATGTTACAACATAGTAAGCTTTGAAAACAACATGCCAAGTGAAGAAAACCGGACTCAAAAGGTCACATATTGTTATGAGACAACTTATATAAATGGTCTACAATAGGCAAATCCATACAGACGGAAAGTAGTTTGGTGGTTGCTAGGGACTGAGGGGAGGAAGGAATGGGAAGTGACTGTTAATGGGTGTAGAGTTTGTTTTGGGGGTGATGAAAATATTCTGAAATCAGTGGTGACAGTTGCATAACTCTGAACATTCTAAAAACTATTAAGTTGTACACTTTTAAAGGGTGATCATGATGGTATGTGAATTGTATCTCAATAAAGCTATTTTTTCAAAAGAGCAGTGATGAGCAAAGAGATAAACATGGATGAATAAAGCAACTATTGATTGTATGACACAATCATAACAATGATTAACTTGAGGATATAAAAACAAGGTGGAACTAACATACCGTCACACCCTGTAGGATAGGAGAGGAGAGAATGTAGCTAAAGCACAATTTTTATAATGTTCAGGAGATTAGAAATATTGTTTAACATTAGAATTTATATCAAGAATGCAAGATAAATTTAATAGAGAAACTGTATCACTCATATATTGCTTTGGGGGCTGTAAAATGGGACAGTTACTCTGGAAAATAGTTTGGCAGTTCTTTTCAAAACTTAAAATAGACTTACCCCATGATCCAGCAGTTACACTTTTGGCATTTATCCCAGAGAAATTAACTTATTTTCATACAGAACTTCTACACAGCGTTCATAGCAGCTTTATTTATGCAGCCCAAAACAGGAAACTACTCAGAATGTCATTCAGTGGGTGAATGGTTAAATAAATTGTGGTACATCCATACCATGGAATGCTACTCAGCATTGAAAAGGAATGGACTACTGATCCAGCAACTTGGGTGAACCTCAAGGCTAATGCCAATTTCAAAAGTATATAAACTTCATGGTTCCATTTAAGTAGCACATGTAAATTAATATAATGCCAGAAATGGAGAACAGATTAGTGGTTGCTATAGGTTAGAGAAGGGGAGGGAAAGAAGATGGGTGTATCAATAAAGCTGTAACACAAGGGAATCTTATGGTGATAGTACAGATGAGTCTCTTGTTCTCACATACATCCACATACACACAAGTGCTAGCATAAATGGTAACATTTGAACAAGATCTCTACCAATGCCGATTTCTTGATTTTGATGTTTCATTATAGTTGTGGAAGATGTTAAATTTGAGGGGAGGCTGGGGGAAGAGTGCACAGGACCTACCTTTACATTTCTTTGCAGCCTACTGTGAGTAATTATTTAAAAATAAAAAGTTTTAAAAACCTACAGTAATTACTAAAAGAAAATAAATAAAATGTATAACTTCCTAGCCAAAAGAGCAGGGGAAAGAAAAAAATAAAGAACGATCAACCAAGATCCAACAAAAATGAGGAAAGGAGAAAATAGAAAGCAAAGAAAAAACAAAATAGCTACAAATACAAAGATGGTAAAAAACAAACAAAAGTATATTTATAATCACAATAAATAAAATGGACCAAACTTCCCATTGAACGGAAAGTCTCAGGTTTTGTCTTTTTAGTTCAGTTATTTTCAATGTGTAAGAGGCCTGACTAAATATAATGACACAGAAATATTGAAAGTAAGTGATGTGGAAAGTGGCAAATATCCGAAGAAAAGAGCTATATTATGGTAATATCAGATAAAAGAAACTTTAAAGTGAAAACGTTATTGAGATTAAAAGAGTCAATATATAATGATAAAAGGAACAATTAACTGAGAAGATAAAACAATACTGAACTTTTATATACCAATACTATAACACTTTACATTTTTTAAAGCAAAATTCAATATATTTAAAAGGAAAATGGATAAATCCATGTTCATAGTTAGATTTTTAATAAACCTACATTGTGTTAAGAGTAGAAAAGATCTGAGCAATGAATTAATGGAGATAGGTAGATGGATAAATGGATGGATAGGTAGATACCAAAATATATATAGAATGTATTAGCCCAACATACAGACATACATGGAATATTTATAAAACTTGACCATACACTATTAGGTCACAAAATAAATTTCAGCTTATACCATACAGTAGGTCAAAAAGCAAGTGTTAATTTACACACAGCATGTTTTCTGCCCACAGCTCAATAAAATTGGAAATTGGTAACAAAGTAATAACCAACACCCCCATTCATTTAGAAATATTAAAAAAGCAGACCTTTGAATAAGACCAAAGAAAACTGCATGCCAAAAATTAAGCACGAAGCTAAAGCAGAGAGTGTACTTACAGAAATACGTAGAGCTGCGCTTGTACATATTATTAGATAGGACAAAAGACGAAAAGCTAATGGGTTAAGTGTCTAAATGAAGATGAAAAAAAATTCAGTAAACAAGGGTAAAAGCAAATCTAGGAAGGAAAAAAATTGATCTCCGTCAACCTGAGAAAAACATTATCTCTGGAAGGGAGAAGAGACTGTAAGAAAGCGAGCTACATTGGTGGTATTTTATTTCTTTGGGCCAAAAAAAAAAAAGGTGTAAATACTTTCTGTATTAAAAATAATTCTTTAGGGATGCCTGAGTGGCTCAGTCAGTTAAGTGTCTGCCTTTGGCTCAGATCATGATCCCAGAGTCCTGGGATCGAGTCCCACATCGAGGTCCCTGCTCAGCAGAGAGCCTGCTTCTCCTTCTATCTGCTTCTCCCCCTGCTCATAGAGATGCTCGCACTCTCTTTCTCTCTCTGACAAATAAATGAATAAAATCTTTTATTATTTTTTTTTAATTTATTTGACACAGAGAGAGATATCACAAGTAGGCAGAGAGACAGGCAGAGAGAGAGGGGAAGCGGACTCCCTGCTGAGCAGAGAGCCCAATGCGGGGCCGATCCCAGGACCCTGGGATCATGACCTGAGCCGAAGGCAGAGGCTTAAACCACTGAGCCACCCAGGCGCCCCTAAATAAAATATTAAAAAAAAAAAAAAGGAAGAATCCACGGCCAAATCCAAGACGATGTAGATTTATTCCTATGTTTCTTCCTGAGAATTTCATAGTTTTAGCTCTGAACTTGGGTCCTTGATTTGAATTAAATCTTATATATAGTTTATGATGAGCAGCTGTACCATTTAACCTCCTCTTCAGCAGTGCAAATGGGTTCCAATTTCTCCACATCTATCCAACACTTGTTACTTTCTGTTGGTGGTGGTTTTCTTAAATTGTAGACATTCAAATGGGTGTGAAGTGGTAGCTCATTGTGATTTCAGTTGGCATTTTCCTAGTGATTAGTGTTGTTGAACGTCTTTTCATGTGCCTTTTGTCCATTTGTGCCTTCTTTGGAGAAATGTCTATACTTGCCTATTTTTAATTGGGCTGTTAATTTGTTGTTGAATTGTAGGAGTTCTTTATGACGGATATCAATCTTTATGAGATACATGACTTGCAAATATTTATTCCCATTGTATAGATTGCCTCTTCACTCTATTAATAGTGTCCTTTTAGATTTTATATATTTATCTGATAGACAGAGATCACAAGTAGGCAGAGAGGCAGGCAGAGAGAGAGGGGGAAGCAGGCTTCCTGCTGAGCAGGGAGTCCAATGCGGGGCTCAATCCCAGGACTCTGGGATCATGACCTGAGCCAAAGGCAGAGGCTTTAACCCACTGAGCCACCCATGTGCCCCGTATAGTGCCCTTTGTTGAACAAAAAATTTTAATCTTGGTGAAGTCCAGCTTATGTGTTCTTTCTTTTGTTGCCTGTGCTTTTGGTGTCATATCTGAGCAATCATTGCCAATTTCTAAACACTCAGCCTGGTGGTGGTTAAACTACTCAGTGAATGATTTAAAGAACTGAAGTAAGTTATTTCTATTCTACGTTTTACTGTTATAATTATGGAAGATTTCATCATCATCCATTCAATCCCAAACTTCTTCTGAATCTTTATTTTCCTGATTACTGCCAAATGCATTCGATTATAAATTGAAAGCATGGAAATAGCACAATTGATTATGATACAGTTTTTCCCCATGAGGAATAGTGATCAAAATTATTGCCAAGTGCCTTTATTAGGAAAAGAAAATTCTTAACTGATTAAAGGCTATGGATATTATATATAAACTATTAAATGGGTTTTCAACTTTTCTGCTTCATTTTTTAAAAACACTGAATTTCACTTCAGCACATATAATAGAGTTCTAAAACTTCAAAGACATTTTGCATTCTGAAAAGGGTTCCTTGTGGTTATAATATTCATTTGAAATTCAAATAACTCCTTGGAATTTGAAGCTAGCTAGGAGTTTTGTATTGTAAAAAAAAAAAAAAAATAGAGAGGGAAGATCCCTGATACCATTGCTAATTTATACTGCTAAAAGATGTGATACATTTGTGCCTAGATAGGAGAAGCAAACACATCTTCTGAAGTCATCAGACAATACATGCATTCTCTATAGTAAACATCTTAGACAATGTGTAAGAACTTATTTTTAAACCTCTTTTTGTTCTGCTTTTAAACCATTATATACTTTTTCCAGCAAGTATTTTTCAAGAGCTCCTAATTTTGTAAAGTAGATGATGTAGATGATCCAATAGAAGCCTAAGACTTGGTCCTCTTCCCTCAACTTGCCATCCATCCATCCCTAGAAAGTAATGATGCACAAGACAGTATAAAAGAAGAAATACAAGCATTTACCATGTAGAGTCTCAGAAAGTAAGGACGGACTGCAGTGGTGTGATCGGGTCTCAAGGAGGTGGACAGCAGGCCAGGAGGGTGAAGTAGACTAGATGGACTGAGGAAGGACCTGTTCTCTCTAGGCGAAAGGGGAGATAGGAGCCCAAGTGTGACGGACTGGAGAATGTTGTGTGCTGGGTACCTGAGGTAGAGGGTACATTAAATAGGCTGTAGCCAGTTGTCAGGTCAGAAAGAGGACAGATTATGGGGAGCTGGTATGGAGTTTTATATTCGATGCAGCTGACTGCGGAGAAACACTGGGTTCTTGATCAGAGGAGTGGTGGGAAGATGTAGTCTCTCTCCCACGGAGATCACAGAACTTTAGAAGTAAAGGGATTTTGGAAACATCTTATTCAACTTCTTCTTGTTTCCTGAGGCCAGGGAGCTGAAATAACTTGCTCAGAGTCACCCATTAGAAAATAGCAGATCTGAATCTCAAATACATCCTTTCTTCCAAGGCCAGCGATCTTTCCTTCATTCCACACTCCTCCAGAATATAGTAAGAGAAAGGAGCGAGGGAGACCAGATGGGCAACAATTATGAAGTCCACACTTGAGGCAGTGAACACCACGATCAGAGGCGTTGCTGAGGAAAGTTGACTGAAAGGGCAAATAAGAAGCACCCTAGTGGGGTGCCTGGGTGGCTCAGTGGGTTAAAGCCTCTGCCTTTGGCTCAGGTCATGATCCCGGGGTCCTGGGATCGAGCCCCGCATCAGGCTTTCTGCTCAGCGGGGAGCCTGCTTCCTCCTCTCTCTCTGCCTGCCTCTCTGCCTACTTGTGATCTCTCTCTGTCAAATAATAAATCAAAAAAAAAAAAAAAAAAGAAGCACCCTAGTGAGGAAAAAGTCAGAACCTGGTAACTGTCTTCTTTATTTGAGCCAATGAGGCAAAAATCTAGAGAACTCAGTAAAGCATTGTGCTAGTTCTAAAAAATAATATTTGACTAAAGCGAAAAAGACAAATCCTGGTAAAACTACTATTCATAATCCAAATGGCCCTGGCAAATGGGTGCTAAGTAAATATTTGCTAAGGAACAAATAAATAAATGTATCAACTTAAATTTTGTTGGTTTTTGTTTTGTTTTGGGTTTGGGTTTTGGGGGGGGGATGTTGTTTAGGAAATAGCTTACAAGTGTTATTTTAACAAGAAAACATTTTATTTTACAGATTCACCTGTTGGGAGTTTTGCTAGCCATTTTAGGAAATTTGGTAATGAGTATTTCCCTAAATATTCAGGTAAGAAGTAGCTTATTTTTCTGACTCTGTAGTTTGATCCAGGAACACATTATGACTTCAGGAGGCCTCGGGTACTTCTTGGGATCCTTCCTCCGCAAAAATAAACAATTATATCTTATGACCTCATTGATGCAAAGACAAATAGAGTCTAGGCTAATTGCATTCACTTTCTTCTTCTGATTGAAAAAGAAAATCAAATGTTTCTGTGGACCTCTTAATAATACTACATGGCCAAGGCAAGGTCCTTCAGTGGCTTGTGAATCTGTACCACAAATTTATACCTAAGATGTTCATGATCTTGGCACAAACCAAGATTTATTTTTAATGTTCTGTGTTTTCTTCTAGTACTTTTATTATTTTTTTGAAAGTTTTTAAATGTAATGTAGAGTGGTACATACGTATTAAGAGAAAGTACGTTCAGCCATCATCAAATCAGTAATGAAATAGAGCTTTATTTAATGGCCAATTTTCCAGGAATGTCGATGTTTCAAATACAAGGAAATACTCCAACCATGTGTAAACAAGGGTCTACCACCCGACCTCCTACTAGCAAAGCATCTGCCCTGCTATGTTATTGTGGTAGCTGTTTGACTCATCCATTGAAATCCCTTTTCCAAGGGGTTTTCGTGAGTAACTTATTATTTTCATTTCATCAATGTTTATTTTGGCATCTGGACTCTTTCTGACCTTCTAAAGAAAGTGTTGTGGTGTGGTGGACTAAAAGGGCACTTAATTCTTTAGCACACTGCTCGTCTTTGGAGAGCAATTAGTAACGCTAATTTTACAGTTATGAGAATTAAGCAACATTCCTATATAAGGAAGGCCCTTTCCACACAAAATCCCCCATCAATGGCAGTGACTTCTGCAGTTAATATGTTTGGAACAAGCAGAAAACAATAATAATTGTTCTGTAATAATCTGTAAGTAAACTTTAAAAACCATGATGCAAATGCATAGGACCAAAAATGTTCAAGGCAAGTTTTAATTGGGTAGAATATGTTCTTACTTACATTCCGATTTGCTTCCAGAAATATTCTCATGTCCAGTTGGCGCACCAGGAACACCCAAGGCCCTACTTCAAGAGCGCGTTGTGGTGGACTGGGGCCGCGCTCATGGCTATGGGTGAGATGGGCAACTTCGCCGCCTATGGATTTGCTCCCATTACTCTCATCGCCCCATTAGGCTGTATGTCTGTCACAGGTGAGCCATTTCTCTGTGTTTTGACAAAAACTAATGTTTAGAGATCAGAATACTTGGCCAAAAAACACATAACATGAACAACACATGAATAAAAGAAGAAAGTCAACTTCCTGTTTTCTTAGCACTTTAACTTGGACCAATTACCCTGACTTCACTGATCCGCAGTCAGGCTGCCCCCTTACCCATGAAGGAACCTGCACTTTGTAACTGTAGTATTTATGTTTAAAAGCCCAATTTCCAGTGTCTGCACCTTAATAAATTAACAGGAACAGCAAATGTTATATCATGCTTTTTAAATTATCAATGAATCATCTAAAAGCATTTGTGATACATCGTGCTTTATTCATATGTGAAACTGACATTACATGTACTTAGGGTGTTTGATGCCTGATCTTGACTCCATAGTTCAATATCTCTTTTACGTTAAGAATTAAATATTGGCGGGTGGGTGGGGGACACCTGGATGGCTCAGTCGGTTAAGCCTCTGCCTTTAGCCCAGGCCATAATCCCAGCATCCTGGGATTGGGTCCCACATCAAATTCCCTGCTCATGGTGGGGGATGGGGGTTCTGCTTCTCCCTCTCCTTCTGCCCCTCCTCCCTGCTTGTGTACCATCTCTCTCTCTCTCAAATAAATAGATAAATAAATAATCCTTTAACTAATTCTTTTTTTAAAAAAAGAATTAAATATTGGGGCTCCTGGGTGACTCAGTTGGTTAAGCATCTGCTTCTGGATTTAGGCTTAGCTCATGATCTCAGGATTGTGGGATGGAGCCCTGTGGGCTCCGTACTAGGCCTGGAGCCCGCTTAAGATACTCTCTCTGCCCCTACCCCTGCTCACATGCTCACATCCTTGCACATTCTCTCTCTAAAATAAATAAATATATCTTTTTAAAAAGGAATTAAACATTGGTTATTCTACGTTACTATAAGGATGTGTAATTTTGTAGTACTGTCAGAATTAACCTACTTTCAAAATTTATGATTTACTAAATATATCTAGAAAAGAGAATATGAGATGTTGCGAAAGACTAAAAAAATAAAAGAGCAAAAATTGCTGCTAAAAAGATGAATAAATTTTCTAAGCCTTGTTAAAATCAATAAAATCTTTTTAGTTTTACTCTTTATTTGCTGCTATGGCAACAGCATGTTTTTAAATGTGAATTTGAAGCCTCCACTGAAGTAAAAAGGAGTTGATGGTTATTGTCTGGTAACAACTAGATCAAGCATAAGATGCACTCACACACTCCAATTTAATATTTCTCCTTAAAAAATATAATATTCTTAAAGAAAGCACAGTTTAAACCAAAATAATATATATTTGAAAAGATTTAATTTATTTTGATAGTAGTTTCCCCCTCTTAATCACTCAAAATATTGTATTTAAAATATTTTCATGGTATACTATAGTAGAATATCTAGCAAAGAACACTTTTTCAGCTTTCTAGAAATTGCTCAGTTAAAATTGTCATCCTGTTATTACTCTGAATAGGCACACCATTTATGTAATCATTGCTGTTTTTAACATTCTAATAAAATGAGCAGTTTTAGCATATCTTCTCTTTGCTACACATACCATATACATGGACATTGTGGATTTCTTCTTTCTTCTCAAAATCTGAGAAATAATAGATAAAAGATCTAGTTATATTGTAACCTTGGGACCTCTACAGGCTGCAATTATTCTAAAAATGTTGTATTATTCTTCATAATGACTATATGTTTAGAGCTGGTTTTCATTTTTATTTCTTGTTTTGCTTCATGCTTAGCTTCCATGAAATAGGCAAAAAAGTGTCCAGGAATATAAACAGACACCTGGAGGAGGGTTGAGTGTACCACATTATAATGAAATTCTCCATTTATCTTGAGTCTCCCAGGTACTGGTAATCCTTTTTTCTGGGAACAAGAAAAAGAGAGCTATTCCAACTAGCCCAAAGAAAGGGGAGTGTGGCTAGATTTATTGCAATGATCAGGGATTTCACAGAAATGAAATACAGCCAGGCCCTGTTGGGATCTAAAGTGAGAATTTGGAAGTTGCCAGAGATTAAGGGTCCCTTGATACCCCTCACAGACCTTCAGGGAAGCCTCCTGTGAAGCTGCTCATCTTGGCCTGACTTGCTCAAAGCTCCCATTAATAGTAAGAAGCTTAAGTTTTCTCACTCACCTTAGACAGTGTCCTGTCCTCCCCAAGTCCCCCTGGGGCCAGTATACCTACTTTCAAACTCTGAGCCCACTGGTTTGACAGATGGGATTTTCTCAATGTTACAGATCATTTTTCATTCTGTGCTCTTGGCCCCAATTAATATTTCAATGTTAGAACTTTTTTAGCAACCTCCCTCTCTGCCCATAAAATGATTCAAAGAAGTAAAAAAACAAAAACAAAGACAAAAAACTTATAGCCTCAAATACAAACCATTTCCTACTTTACAATCTTTGCAAACAGCAATATATGCTTGTAATATTCCCACCGCATTCCGGAACCAAATTTAGGTTACTGTGAAGTGTTTTGGGTGGGTTATGGGCCATTGGTGATTGGCAATATTCCCCGGAACAAACCACTACCACCCTGAGATTCTTTATAAAGATCCTAGAAACTCTAAAGGACCTGAAGCAAAAAAGGAAAGTATTTTTAAAATAACCATATCATATGGCTCTGTGTACAGATGAGACAGAAGAGTGTCCATGTTTTTCTGTGCTGGAATTTTTCCTCTTATTATTTCTTGGGAGATTCATGAAAGAAATCAGACTTCCTTCTGAGTTTTAAGAAAACAGACCAAAAAAGATATTGTATTTTGGATGGAATGGGAGTTTGCTTATTCTTTTCTGGCCTTTCTTCTATTTTTTGTTGTTTTTATTTAAAAAAAAAAAAGAAAGAAAGAAAATTTTAAAAAGCTGGACCTCCAAAGTAGGGTAAGTGTTTTCTTTCGTCTTCCTTCCTCTGCTTAGGTGATCTGGTTCACACCAACCCCGTGCTCTGTTCACCCTTCCAGAAGTAAGGAGAGATCCCATGTAGGTCATCCTGTGCGCTGATCTCACTGCACACAATATGCCAGGCCTGCTAATATGTCAGACCCGCTGTCTTGTCTTACGTCATCAAAATTCTTTTTCCCTTTGTAACTTCAATTGAACAGATTGTTCGCGGGACTAGTGTATAAGAAACACTATGATAAGCATTATTGCTCTTTCAGTCTGGGCTCTTCCCACATGGCGGTCTCCAGCCATCTTCCTGTCTATCCTTTCTTTTTTTTTTTTTCTGTCTATCCTTTCTTTCCCCTTCTGTGTGTGTTCTGCTAACCCCGCTGCCACGCTCACCTTGAAGCAGCCAGTCCTCAAACACTATTTTACCGGTGGCTCCAAGGGTGTTCTGAGAAACAAAGAGCTCCACGATCAGAAAGATCTCTGCCGTATTGGATTTTCAATGTTAGCTCGGTTTCATGAGGGCAAGGCTCAGCGGGACGCAGCCCGGGACAGGCCCACACACACTGAGTCTCCCAGAGACAGATGCAGTAGGCCGGGTTTCCAGAACCTGCTGACCACACAACATTTTTACATGAAGCACCTGCAAAGGACAGCAGTTCTGCAGAAAACGCTGTAAGGAATTCTTAAGGCAATGCTCATGTGAGTAATTACCCAATCTCTGCTGCTTGGCTTGGGCGAGTTATCCAGCCTGCCGGAGTCTCAAGGATTGGATAACGGGCCATAATCCTGGCAGATTTGAATGCCCAGGCCTGGGTCTGGCTTTTGGAGAATATCAGAGCCCTGGTATCCTTGTGTCATCTTGCACTTTGAATCTTTTTTCTCACTGAAAAATAGGTCCAAAGGCTCATTCTGACTAATACGCTCATTATACTGGCAAGGTGGTTAATTCTGGATGTTGACTTGTGTTTATGTTTCCATTAATTAAGAAAGCTAAATGGATGTTTTTCCTTTTTCTTTTTTTTTTTTTTAAGTTTTTATTTATTTATTTATTTTAGAGAGGGAGAGAGAGCAAGTGAGCAGGGAGAGGAGAGAGGGAGAGGGACAAGCCGACTCTGCGTGCACTGAGCATGAAGCCCAACACAGGGCTTGATCTCACAACCCTGAGATCATGACCTGAGCTCAATTGAATGGATGTTTTCAATTTCGTCTATAGCCTAGGCTGGATATTTGTCCCAATAAAACAGGGCAGTTGAATGGTCAGGAACACACGCTCAGGCCACACAGCCAGCTCTAGGATTCACATCTCAGTTCTGCTGCAGGAAAGCTCTGTGACCTCACACAAGTAGTTTAAACAGGTTGAAGCCTCAGATCCCTAATCTGCAAAATGGGGAGAGAAAAGAGTTCTTACCTTAGAAGTTGTCCTGAGCGGGGCAGGGCAGGGGGGACGCTGGCAGGAACAGAATAAACACAAACACCTAAGAACAGTGTTGGACACAGACTACAGTGTTTGACATAATGACAACTCTAGTGATTGTCACTGTGACTTACAGTGATTATGATCACTCAGAAACAAAGCACATTATTCTTTCTAAGGGCGTCTGTTCCCCAGCCCCAAAAGATGGCTGATGATTAAATTCTCTAAAATGGAGGAGCCAGTTTAAGAAAAGCTCTTTATTGTTCTTATCCATGTAATAGTTAGTTTTCAGGGAGTGGAAAAGTAGGATCCTCGCAGCTCATGGGTTCAGCCATTGAACTGCAATTACCCTTTGACTTCTCCACATCCTACCAACCAAAACATGTTGGAAAATACCAGAATTTCTGAATAACCGACCAAGACAAAATACGTTAAACACACACAGATATTTGTCAGAGGAAAAGCATGGCAGCCTGAGGTGTGTGTGTGACTTCGTGTCTTTTCACTCTGGCTTCATAGCACTTTTGTGCACTTTCTAATTGACTTCAGAGAGGCTGAAGGACCGGTTTCTTTCAGGCCTAATTGCAATTTGGGAATGTGTGTTTGGAGAAACTATTATACCAGAAATCGAGTAAAAAGAAAGAAGTTGGATGTTCTGTGCAGTTTGTAATAAAATTTTAAACTACTGCTAATCCTTCCCTCCTCAGAAGGCCTTTCTTGGCTTCTAGACTAAATTAAACAGGCTTATTCTCTATTCCCTTAACACCCCACGTGGGCCCCTTCTTGTCTATGTGGTGCATTTTTGTGACTAGAAAAAGGTAGCCTTTCTCGTGCTGCTTTATTTCTGTTTGTCTGGAAATTATTATAGTATGGTGATGTCATTAGTACAGGATACTTTGGTACCACCTGTCATAAAATTGTCCTGAAAAATACACAAATTGACAAAATAGGCAATGTGCTTCCTCAGACGTTGTGTCTTTGTGCACTCTGCCACCTGCTCAAACACACACAGCAGTCCTGGTCCTACATTTCCCCTCCGTCGATTTTCGTCATTCTCATGATGACCTGCTTAATGTCTTTTCCTCACCATTTAACTGAGACCCAGGGGACATGGCTGTGTGTGTCTGCTTGCTTTCCATCTTTTTTCTCCAGGAAAGCAGAGTGCAGGGAAATCATATAACACAGCTTTGTAGACCCGGTTTGAATTTGAAGTTTGATAAAATGAGGATAGGATGTTCTGTTCTAGGGTGTTAGAAGACAAAAACACTTACTTAGCATGATAGTTGAGCATTTCATTGCAAGGAGCTCATGGAAATTCACTTCTGTACATGCTTAAAAGTTTATAAGCTTGTCCTCTGGGGGTTAAGTTAAATTATTTGTGCACCTACAAAGTCCAACCTTACATTTAATGTTTTCCTTTTTCCCGTCATCCTCATGATGTATCTATGCTCTGCTTAAGCATTGGAAAAAAGGATGCAACCATCAACAGTCAAAAGAATTGAAGTCCCACGGAATTAAGGAGATTCATGGTAGACCTTAGTCAGTATAAAATTAATTTTTCTGGGAGTGGCAAGGGAGATTGTTGCAGGGGCAAGGAGGGTGAGAGACAGAGCATAATGAAAACACCAATGACAATTTTCAGTTCTATACCCCTGAGTGTATTGACTTAAAGTAATCCGAAGAGAGTTCACAGAATACACCACCACCTTTCAAGTTAAATTCAGTCAGGACTTTAGAAGTAAAGGTAAGAAACGAGTATGGAATGAGCAGCCGCTATGTCAGTAATGTATGAGACACACAAACTTGTTATTTTACTTCATTCTTGCCCAGATGACTAGAAGCCGGTAATGAATAGATTAGGCTTGAGATGAATTACATGAGATCAAACACTTGGAATTTTACATGGAATGATAGAATCAATAGCAGCAAGATCTCCTTGGCCCTGGAAAAATTTCCTAAGAGAAGTAGTCACCGTGTGACTGGGCTAATTCAGATGACGGCTGGAGAGCCAACTGCACCGAGAAAATGAGGAGAGAATGAGACATATGACCGATAAGTCTTTTCCATCTCCCATTTTTCCCCAACATACTGGCTTCGGCTCAAATGGAAACTCATGGTGTGAAATATATGTTGTTTCATGTATCTGTCTTGTGCTGTGATGGAACTCTGAGCTGAAGTGTGTCTGTAATCCATTAGGCGATGGTCATAGTGTAGCCAGAAAACCCTGGTGAGGCCTTTGGAACTTTAAAGAAGTCATCTCAAGCAGAAACTTCGATCTCCAAGATTTTTATTAGAAACAAATGAAAGGAAACAAACAGACCAATAAGCAAGTGACCTGTAGCATTGCACGAACCTAGATGCTGCGAATTCTCCCAGACCTCCGGAGCCCCGTGCTTAGCGCCAGGCTGGATGAGATCACTGGAGCTCCAGACCCCAGGGGCTGCCTGTGGGCGCTGCACATGGGCACTTATTTTAATGTCAGAAATATACAGAAAAAAATCCCTTTTTTTGGTGGCTTGCTGGGTTGTCTGCTTTAGCAGGTTTGTCCCCAAATTTCAGAGCACAGGATGAAGCCCTGAAGTTCTCATTTTATGTCTGCTCATGCACTCAGCTGAAGGCATCCCTAAAACCTAAAAAGCTCTATTCGTAAGGTCTTTCCCACCCATGCTGATTTTTTGAGGACGCCATAAATATCTCTAGAGAAATTTCTCCTGCTGAAGTAATATGCTATTATAGAAATTTATAATACAGAGTTAATCTTCTCAATAATAGAGTTTTTACTTTTTTGGACTCTTTTCAAGTGTAATCACTAATGTATGTCAAGAAAAATGTAGAAATGAAAGAATGATTATTCTTAATCCAGGTGAATTTCCTTATTTGAAATTATACAAATTACCTATGAACTATTTCTGCAGTATCTTCAATAAATGACAATAGCAATTTTTTTTATTAACGTGAATTACTTGACACTTGTATTCCTGCCAATATGGTAGAGCAACTTTTTTTCTCTACAAAGAAACATTTCTCAAACCGTCACATCCTCAGCCTTTCAAATCCAAACTCCATGGAGTACGTTGTAATTGACATACGTTCCCCCTACAATGCTACAACTAAGAGGGAATAATAATTTGGGGGTAGTCAATACCGCCATACGGTTATAGTTGATTGAGCCTGGGAGCGTGCAGAACGTGTCCACATGTTTGAAGCTTGATTGTAAGTGACGGGAAAGTGCTTTAGTGATTTGCTTTTTAGCAGTGCAATAAAGTTGCCATTATAAGTGGTCAGAAACCACAAGCCAGATATTTACATGTGAGGATCTTTTTGTAGCATTATTATATAAATATGTTCTTTTCATGTCAGGGACTATTTTTTTACAAAAGGATTTCCTTTACTACTTTGTCTTCTGCTTTCCCATTGTGTAAAAATATACCCCAGTTTCTCTTCAGATCATAGAGGTTAAACAAAAAATTGGATGACACTAAATGAAAATTGATGAAACGTTCACTGTGGGCTAGATGAGATTCCAAAAACTGGTGTCCTGTAGGTCAGATCTGAACTTTGCTGTGTTTTGTTTGGCTTAAACAGTGCTTTGAAAGACTATAAACTAATTTCCCATGTTTAAAAATTGGACCATGACACACAAAAAGTGGTTTGCCTTAAAGAATCAGACGTGGTAGTCCTGGACTTGGATTTGGCTAGGGCTGAATTATGGCTGAATTACGGCTGTCACCTTTCACTGGTCTTGTATAATCTAGGTCACTGGTCCTCATAGCTACAGCAACCCTCGTCACACCAGTCTACCATCCACAGCCCATCACCCTTCATTGCTCCAACCCACCACCTTTATTATTTTGCCCTCTGGAGAGGATTGCCTAATTGGCCCTGTAAACATTTGAATTCATAACCCATGGACCAAAGGTTTTTTGATTTTGTTTTGTTTTACTTTTTACAACTGAATCAGATAAGAATATTATATCCATAATCAGAGTTGAATAAAGTATAATTGACTGTTTTAGCTCAGGGTTAATTTTGCCTTTTGAGGAGTAGTCACAATTGCGTGAAAAAGAATAAAATACCTAGGAGTAAATTTAACCAAGGAGGTAAGAGACCCGTACACTGAAAGCTATAAGATGTTGATGAAAGAAAAGGAAGAAGACACAAATAAATGGGAAGATAGTCTGTGCTCAAGGATTGGAAAAATTCATATTGTTAAAACGTCCATACTACCCAAACAATCTACAGGTTCAATGCAATCCCTATTAAAATTCCAGTGGCATTTTTCACAGAGCTAGAAAGGACAATTCTAAAATTTGTATGGAACTACAAGATTCCAAATAGCCAAAGTCATCTTAAGAAAGAAGAACAAAGATGGAGGCATCATGCTCCCTGGTTTCAAACCACATTACAAAGCTATAGTAATCAAAACTGTACGGTATGTCATAAAAACAGACGCAGATCAACGGACCAAAAGAGAGAGCCCAGAAATACACCCAGGCATTTATGTTTAATTAATTTACTACATAGGAACCAGGAATATACATTGGAGAAAGGCCAGTCTCTTCAACAAATGGTGCTGGGAAAACTGCACAGGCACATGCAGAAGAATGAAACTGGCCCACTATTTTACACAAAAATTAACTCAAAATGGATTAAAGACTTGAATCTAAGACCTGAAACCACGAAACTCCTAGAAGAAAACAGTAAGCCCCTTGACACTGGGCTTGGCATGTTTTTTTGGATTTGACACTAAAAGCAAAGGCAACACAAGCAAAAATGAACAGGTGGGACTACGTGAAACTAAAAAGCTTCTGCACAGCAAAGTAAACTATCAACAAAATGAAACCACAGTGCAGTACCGCCTGACCAGTTAGAATGGCTGTCATCAAAAGATAAGAAGTAACAAGTGTTGGCTGGGATGTGGGGGAAAAAAGAACCCTTATGCAGTATTGGTGATAAGATAAATTGGTGTAGGGGCACCTGGGTGACTCAGTGGGTTAAAGCCTCTGCCTTCAGCTTGGGTCCTGATCCCAGGGTCCTGGAATCGAGCCCCATGTCCGGCACTCTGCTTAGCAGAGAGCCTGTTTCCTCCTCTCTCTCTGCCTGCCTCTCTGCATACTTGTGATCTCTGTCTGTCAAATAAATAAATAAAAATCTTTAAAAATTAAAAAAAATTTTTTTTAATTAAAAAAAAAGATAAATTGGTGTAGCCACTTTGGAAAACAATATGAAGATTCCTCAAAACTTAAAAATAGAATTACCATATTATCCAGCAATTCCACTTCTGGGTATTTATCTAAAGAAACAAAAACAGTGACTTTAAAAGATAAATGCATCCCCATGTTCCTTGCAGGATTATTTGCAATAAGTAAGATACAGAAATAATCCGGGTATCTATCAGTGAATTAATAAAAATAAGGTAGTAATACACAATGGAATATTATTCAACCATGAAAAAGAATGAAATCTTATCATTGGTGACAACATGGATGGACCTTGAGGGCATTCTGCTAAGTGAAATAAGTGAAATAAGTCAAAGAAAGACTAATACCAAATGATCTCACTTCTATGTGAAATCTAAAAAAAACAAAAAACCAAGCTTATAGATACAGAGAACAGACTGGTCGTTGCTGGGGGCAGGGAGGGGGGTGGGTGAAATGGGTGAAAAGAGTCAAAAGGTACAAAGTTCCAATTATAAAATAATAAGTCATGGAATGTAACGTACACCATGGCAACTATAGCTAATAAAACTGCACTGCATATTTAAAAGTTGTTAAGAGTAAATTTTAAAAGTTCTCATTATAAGAAAAAAAATTCTATAATTATATTTGGTGACTGTTGTTAACTGGACTTAATGTGGTGATCATTTTGCAATATATACAAATATCGACAGAAGTAATGCAATCCCTATCAAAATACCAGCATTTTTCATAGACCTAGAATAAATTATCCCAACATTTGTATGGAGCCACAAAAGAACCTAAATAACAAAGCAGTCTTGAGAGAGAAAGACAAAGCTGGAGGGATCACAGTCCCATATTTCAAGATATACTCAAAGCTGTAGTCACCAAAACAGTATGGCATTGGCACAAAAATAGACACATCAATCAATGGGACAGAACAGAGAGTCCAGAAATAAACCCATGCTTATATAGTCAATTAATCTATGAAAAAGGAGGCAAGAATATACAGTCTTTTCAACAAATGGTGCTAGGGAAACTGAACAGCTGCATGTAAGAGAAAGAAATTGGACCCCTTTCCGACACCACACGCAAAAATAAACTCGAAATGGATTAAAGACCCTAAGTGTGAAACCTGAAATCGTAAAAATCCTACCAGAAAACATAGGCAGTAATTTCTCTGACATCAGCTGTAGAAAAATTTTTCTAGTTATGTCTTCTAAAGCAAGAGAAACAAAAGCAAAAATAAACTGTTGGGACTACATAAAAAACAAAGCTTTTGCCCAGTGAAAGAAACCATCAACATAACAAAAAGGCAACCTACCGAATGGGAGAAGATACTTGCAAATGATATATCCAATAAGGGATTCATACCCAAAATGTATTAAGAACTCAACACCAAAAACCCCAACAATCCAATTAAAAAATAGGCAGAGGACCTGAATAGACATTTTTCTGAAGAAGACATACAGATGGCCAACAGACATGAAAAGATGCTCAGTATTTTTAGGGATACTTAAGGGAATCCCCACAAGTAGAATCTAAAAAAGCAAAATGCATAAACAAAGAACAAGCAGAATCAGGCCTATACGTAGGGAGAACAAACTGGTGGTTCTAAGGGGAGGGAGTGGGGGTTGGGCAAAATGGGTGAAAAAGAGTGGGAGACGCGGGCTTCCAGTTATGAAATGAGTAAGACGTGAGAGTAAAAGGCACAACATAAGGAATATAGTGTTTATTGTAATAATGAAGTAAAAGGACAAATGGTAGCTACACTTGGGGTGAACATAGCATAATGTATAAACCTGTCAAATCCCTGAGTTGTACACCTAAACTAATGTAAGATTGTGTGTCAGCTATACTCAAATAAAAAATTAAATTTTAAAAGAGTACACTAACCTTGAGCACTGAGAAATGTACAGAATTGTTGAATCATTACATTGTGTCCCTGAAACTAATATAACACTGTATGTAGTTATACTTCAATAAAAAATAAAAACAAAAACAAAAACAAAAAACCATGGGTGCCTGGGTGGCTCAGTCAGTTAAACATCCGCCTTCCACTCAGGTCATGATCCCTGGGTCCTGCGATAAAGCCCCACTTTGGGCTCCCTGAGCAGCGGAGCATCTGCTTCTCCGTCTCCCCCTCCCCCACTCGTGTGTGCACGCTCTCCCCCTCAAATAAATACATAAAATTTAGAAAAAGAGGAAAAAACCCAAATACAAATATCAAATCATTATATTGTAATGTCTGTCAATTATAAAGTATTTTAAAAGTTTTAAAAATTAAGTTGTCATAAAGGGTAAAAAATGAGAAGTAGTAAATGTGAACAAAATATTTTTAAGTGCCATAGTATGACACATTAAATAGTAATCAAACTCTTCTGTACTGTTAAACCTTTAATAAAAAGAGAGTTAAGGGGCGCCAGGGTGACGCAATGGGTTAAGCTTCTGCCTTCGCTCAGGTCATGATCTCAGGGTCCTGGGATCGAGCCCCACATTGGGCTCTCTGCTTGGCAGGGAGCTTGCTTCCCCCTCTATCTCTGCCTGCCTCATTGCCTGTTTGTAATCTCTGTCCGTCAAATAAATAAATAAAGTATTTAGAAAACAAGAGCTAAAATTACACATATAAATGTAAAAATGGAGTCCTCAGTTCTCTATTCTGCAGACACAGAAATCTAAACTCACCTGTAAACTCACCTGTAAAACTCACCTGATCTTTGAGTTTTATTGTAAACATATAGAAATATGACGCTTAACTTCTGATTTATTAATCCCTATGGTGGCTATTACAGAAGAAACCCAAATCAAGTTCATATGACGTTTCTGAATTCCCATGCCCCAGATTATTTTATAGTTATCTTTTTCTTTCACTTGTGGCCTGCTATGGATCTTAGAGCATTAACCCTTGACCACGTTAAGTGAAATAACTCTTCCATAATAACAGCCAGTCCCTGGACCAAGTCTGAGATGTCATAGAGGAGGCAAAGAAAAGACAAACTTGGCGTTCATTTCAGGGAGCGTTATGATGCTCAACACCAGGTCATGTGGCTACCGCTGGAACTGGCACCCTCCCCCACATCTAGACTTGGTTCAGCAAAAGCCACCAGAATCTTGCTTGGCCTTAATCTGTTTTCATCTGATAACCTGAATCAGAATTCCCTCATGTAAGCTTCTCCGTGTCAACCTTGACCAGAAAGGACCTCCATTCTGATTGCTGATCTGAGTGACACCTGAATGGCTAAAAATAGAATAGTTGACTATCCTATGATAATTGTTGAGAGTCTTCCTGACAGTGAAGCATTAGAATTTTAAGGCCTAGTGAATACATTAATAAAATGCCTCATGGGAGCACCATTTTGTACCAGAGAAAGTACTAGAAGCTTTCTTATTTTTTCCCCTTACAGAAAATATTCTTGCTGTCTTTTTTTTCCCACCATAAGTTCTGCATAACCAATGTTTAAATTTTGGTATATTATCTTACAAATGCTACCTCTCACTTTTTCTTTTTTAATGCATTATGCTCATTGTGGTTCAGTGTCTGGCTCTGGAGTCCCTGTGTGACACCGTGTCATGAATTCAACCCCAAGTGCCCACGGATACGCTCTGTGTAGACCCGTCTGTGAGCACTCTGTTTCGGTCTGCGTCCGTATGAGGGCCAGAACGGAAAAGGGTTCTTGAACCTCTCCCCAAATACACCCCCAGTCAAAAATCTACACAAAACCATGAGTGCTGAAGTGAATGCTCAGTAGTCACTATAGTTTAATCATACCTAGCACAAATCTGTTTAATTCACAACTGTGCTCTGTGTTAATGCTTTTTAAACTATTGGTTTTGAAATGCTCTATTTCCGAATATTAACTTTTACTATAGGAGTAAAAGCAGAGTAGTTCTTTCCTCTTCCTAGGTCTTTACTAGGCAGTGGTGGTTGTTACAGCAGCAACGAGACAGGGTTGAGCTCGACAAATCTCTGATTGCAAATATATATATATGGCACATTTCAGGTTATTTATTTTTTCTCATTTTAAAAATTTACTGCTCCATTTAGAAGTCATGTTATGTGCTGTTGCTCAAATACTGTCTTTTTGCACAGCACAGCTCTCATTTTAACCATATTTTGAAAGATAAATGAATTGTGAGTGTTTCTTAACAGAATGTTCTTTTTTATCACTTCCTTCGCTAGATAAATAAAACAAAAATCTTATTCTTTCATCTAACAATTTTGTAGAAAAGCTCACATTCTCTTAAACAAAAAAATGAATACAGACGTGTATTAGACATAAGTTCTTTCAGAGAGTAAAAGTAGCATATTTATGTTCATAAAATGCTGAACAACTTTTATGGCAATTGATATCATTTTGTGCATATGGTATATTTCAAGTTTATTGTTACCAATCCTGTCCCTTGTTAGCAATGACATTGTCCCCTACAGAGCAATTCCCCCATCCCTTCTAAGAGTGAAATTATTTATGAAACTGGTTTAGCAGCAAGAAGAGAAGAACAATGCTGTTCTCCCTTCCAGGGAGGCAATGGAGTGTAGGGTCCATGCAAGAGCCCTGGACCAGGGTTAAGGAAATGTGAGCTTTGGTTCCAGTTGTGCTATAATACAAATGTTTGCTAAATGAATGGATCAATGAGTAAACAGACCACTTCTGTGGACCTATCTCCCAAATACCACATTTAGGACCTGGAGTACATTGTCTCTGTACCTCTCACCAGCTCTAAGTTGTCCCCATGTAAGGTAAGCCATGTCTCCCTTCTCCCTGGACTCATTTGCTGTGAGACAGTCGTCTCAGGGATTGTTGTCATGGAATGCTTGTGGTGTGTGTTAGTAGTGACTCTTCACCTATTTCTTATTAATCTACCTCTCTCCACTTGGACACATTCCTTATGCAATCACACAGGGAGTCAGTGATGGGATGGGAACAGGGTCTTGGTTTTTATACCATTTCTAATTCCCTAACGTATGAAACTAGTTTCCCTGAATTGTTTTGGTTCAAATATGAAATGGAAAATTTTCCGATGTTTTTACACCTGTCCCAAACTCAATTCTTAATATAATGGGCTATGTGTCTGTACGGAAAACATTGCTTTAGTGTTTGTAAGCCACACCACCCAATTAAATTCATGCTTGGTGAACGTTTTCCATGCTCTGTTTATTCTGTGTAAAACATCCATTCCGATAAATAACTCGCCCAGGAGAAGTTTGCAAGGACATAGCTCAGCTTGAATAAAAGAGCTAGTTGAGAAAAAGATGGAGAAAACATGAGAGAATCCCAGCTTGTCTTGAATGGGGGTTTCTGGTGTGGTTTTATTTTGTTTTAAATCAGTTGTTAGAATACCAGATATAGTGATATTCAAATTTAACTGATTTAATGAATTATTATACAGACTCATTAAAATTTCTATCTATATAGAATTTTAAATGACATGGCAAGTGTAATAATATGATAACTAAGGAAACTGAAAGAAAATTTGCATTACAATTTTATCTCAGCTAAGGTAAAATAAACACGCCAACATATTAACAGCAGTTTTCTCTAGATGATGAGTTATTTTTATGATGACTTTTCTGTATATTTTTACTTTAAAAAATAAACTTAAAAACATCACTAACAATTTCTGTTAAAAATTTAACATACAGGGGCGCCTGGTTGACTTCATTGGTTAAGCATCCTACTCTTGACCTTGGCTCTGGTCATGATCTTAGGGTCGTGAGATAAGCCCTACATTGGGCTCCATGTTGGGTGTAGAGCCTACTTAAGATTCTCCCTCTTCCTCTCCCTCTGCCCCTCCTCCAAATTTAATTAAATTTGTATTCAATTTAAAAATTTAAATACAAAAAAAAATTAAATAAAAATTCAATTTAAAAATTTAAATACATGTTTATTAAAATAAAAAATTTAAAAAAAAAAAATTTAAATACAATTTAAAAATTTAAATGTTGTGTATTATTTTGTATTATTGCAAGTTTGGATTTTCCCAAGCCTCTACTCACAGAGGAACGGCTCCATGAGAGGAAACTCAAAAGAGATTCAACATATCCTGTATAAACTGATGCCATAGTAGCAGGTCATGGCTCACTGAAGGTTGAGTGTTCAGTAGCATCAGTCATGGGAAAGAGGATCTTCTGTCATGAGGGCCAGCAAATAGCAGGGCAGAGATCCCACAAACTCTCTTCTTTGTGGGCTAGGTAGACCCAGGAGATCTTAGAAGAAGACATATCTCAGAGTCAAAGGAACTGATGGTCTTTGAGGGGAGACAGGCAAATAAACCTTCAGTGTAACAAGAAAGCTATATTGCAGGGGGTATTTACACAAAAGGGTGGTTTTGTCATCTGGGTCTAGGGGAATCCAGAGGTGATCCTTGAGTACAGAGCTGGTCACAAGAATGGAGGCAAAGTTGCAAAGGGGATAACACAAATGAAAGTCCTTTAGAATGAAACTAAATGGTGGTTCTGGGAATTCTGATGATTTGAGTAAGGATGGGCGTAGAATATAAAAGAGATCAAGAACAAATGTGAGTAAAGTGGCAGGAGCCTGAGGTCTGAGCCTGAGGTGAAGCTGGCCTGAGCAGCCCAGGGACACTGGACTGAAGAGAAGGGGGTGGGCTGGACGGACGGTGAAATTCAGACCCAGCAAACCCGAGATCCTGTTGGATGTGTAGTATAGACAGGGGAGATGGCAGGAGTCCTAGGATTCTGGGGCTCCTTAGAGGTATCATTAGAATAGGAATTAACAGAGGAGATGAAGGCAAATCATGAGTTTCAGTTAGGTATAGATTTAAAAGTTGAACCTTCCTTCCTTCCACGCTTTCGTTCCATCTCTTTTTGCTCTTTCTGCCTTCCTCCCTCTCTCTTCTTTCTTTCTTTCTCTCTTTCTTTCCTTCCTTCCTCCCTTCCATTTATCCATTTAGTTACTTAGTAAGCTTTTATGATGCCATTGCTGTCTGCAGGGCACTATCTCAGCCAATGTCCTTGGTCCATTGTAAACCAGGCCAGTTTCTATGTATCCTCAAGCATGAGGGGGATAAAGTTGTCTTCACAGCCACAGCTACTGGGTGCCTCTGACCAGGACATAGCTAGTCCAGGTATAAGACACGAAGTGCTTAACTCCTTTCAAATGGCACCACATAATGTATGTTTTTATATTGGAAAAACCACTAATGGCCATTTTCTTTCTAGGTAGCGCCATCATTTCTGTTATGTTTCTGAAAGAAAACTTAAGAGCTTCAGATTTACTAGGTAAGTAATTGGTTAATTCGTGTAATTGTAGCACTGCTTAATCAGGAAACAAATAATACTATCCATAAAAAAATAGGTGCGTTAAAAACTGGGGACAAATTACTGAAATGGATAAATCTGGAGATGAATAGTGTTTTCCTGGAGCTGCCTTCTGCTCCTTCTCGTGAAATAGTTCGGTTGTCATTGTGCCCGCTGCTCATGCTATTGGCCACAGTGAATTATTATTTTACATTACTATTATTATGAATGTTATGAAATTTTCATGAGCACAATAAAATCCAAGAAAACATCTGTGTTACCTAATAGAGGAACTCCACTTCAAAGGCTGCATTTGTTCGATTGTTACATGGAAGAACTGCATGAAAATGAAAACCACACAAGAATCAGATGCACCAATTAACTACCTAATTTGTATTTCGCTCTTTCCAGAAGTAACACAGAACATTCCCCTTCAAAATTATATTTAGAAATGCAGCTACTAGTGGAAAGGAACAGTAGCCTTTCTGACAGAAAGATTGTTCTTATATAGCAAACCCTCATGTGTTGGTTGTATCTTCCTCCTCTTATTGGAAATATCCCTTGTGAGAAGAGTTCTGGAACTTCATATTTTCTTCCTTGACAAAATGCTCTCTGAATTGCTGCTGACATCCGATAACAAATATGATACTTTAGGCACTTTAAATAAAGGCAATGTCTGCTCACTTCCAAGGAGATCAGATTTTTTGTAAAATCTGAGCTTTAAATGTGACACCAGTGTTGGTATGTTGAGAATTCGTTTTCCCTGATTGTGTTTCCCTTGAGCCCAGTGTCTTGAACGTGTTTTCACTTCTTCTTTCTCTTTGGTTTGATTCTGCTAGTCGAGTTTTTAGTCAATATCATAAGATTTGTCATAGTTACAATGTTTTCCCAAATGCACTCATATGTGCATTGTATCTTTTCACATATGTTATTGTTCTGTACTCTTTTTTAAATATATCATGGCTTGTGGAATCATTTGGGGAAGAGGCATGGAATCAGAAAGGAGAATGAGCATTTGTCTGAGTTTTACAAATTAAAAAAATTAGGTCCTGAATCACTTTTCTCATTTATCAAATGTCTCCAGGAAACTAAATCATTTTATCTAACATATGTCATCTTTTGTAGTTAATGGTTGCTTGAGTTTAAATTAAGCTGAGGTATTTAATGAGGTAGTACAGGTGGATATGTAGGCAGACTTGCTGATTATTGTGAACACTGGCGATAAAAAGATGATGGCAATGGCATCTCTGCCCTCAAATAATACAGTCAATGATAAAATGTATACAGTAGTAAGTTTTTTAAAAGCAGAAAATAGGGGCACCTGGGTGGCTCAGTGGGTTAAAGCCTCTGCCTTCGGCTCATGTCATGATCCCAGGGGTCCTGGGATCGAGCCCCGAATTGGGCTCTCTGCTCAGCAGGGAGCCTGCCTCCCCCTCTCTCTCTGCCTGCCTCTCTGCCTACCTGTGATCTCTGTCTGTCAAATAAATAAATAAAATCTTTTTTAAAAATAAATAAATAAATAAAAATAAAAGCATAAAATAATATGTGTCCTAATGCCTTGAGGATTTAGTTTAGAAGAGGGTTTCTCAACCTTAGCACTGCTGCCATTTTAGGCTGGAGAATTCTTCACTGCAGGGGGCTGGCCTGTGCATTTCAGGGTGTTCAGCGGCATCCCTCCTCGCCTTTACCCGCCAGATGCCAGTAGCACCGTCTGCCCTCGTTATGGCAACCAAAAATGACGTCACATGTTGCCAAATGTCCCCTGGGGGACAGAATCAGCCCCAGTTGAGAACCACTGGCTTAAAATAAATAGAGGTTACTCTAGCTGAGAAGCTCAGACAGAATGTTTTAGAGCAGGAGCATTTCAGTCAGTTCTGCTGGCCGGATAGGACAGGCATGGGCCATTTCTAAGCATTTGGAGGGTGATGTACAGAGGAACTAACATGAGAAGTATTAACAAAGGTGTAAAAAGCCAGGGTAAGTTTCTATTTAATTCTGCACTCTAACTGCTGCCAATCAGCTGGAAAAAAAATCAAGTCACAATCATGGAAAAGGAAGAAATAGAAATATCAATGTGTGCAGATGATTTGCTTATGTACTTGGAAATCCCAATACCAACAAAACATTACTAAAACCAGCAAACTAGCTCAACATCGAAGGGTATAAATTAAACTCACTTTCATAGGTTCAAATCTGGATTCAACTTTTTCTGTTAACTATGTGGCCACGTAATACTGCGTAACTTCCCTGGGCCTCAGTTTGTTGACAAATAGAGAAGACTGTTCAAAGGATCAAATTGAATAATTTGTATAAGCACGTTGAGAAACATAAAGCCTTGTTACTATAATTGTCATCATTTCTGTGATCAACTTCATTCCTGAGAGGAATACTAAAAATGTAATACTGGCAATAAGAAACACACACACACACATATACACACATACCAAAAGACAATGATAATATAAAGAATTAAGCCTCTGTTAACTCTTTGATTCTTTGCTAATTTATCTTATTTTAAGAAGAGCTAACATTTATTGAATAGTTCCTCTTCCCAGGTGCTATTAGTGTTTTACATGAACTATCTCATTTAAATGTAGGAGCAACCTATCTACAGAGCTGATACTTAAAGAGGTTAACTAACTTGCCCAAGGTCCTGTAACCAGTGAGTGGTAGACCAGTATTCTAATAGTGGCAGCCTGATACAACCATAACGTGATGGCTAAGGGTGAGTCTCTAGTGACAGAGAGTTGTGTGACCTTTTGAAGTTACTTAATCTCCTCTTTCTCCTCACCTTTCAGATGAAGATGATATTACCTACTCTGTAGGATTAAATGAGTTCACAGAAGCAGAACTCTTAGAACAGAGCCTGTCACATAGTAAGCACTCCATGTTATGACCGTTATCACTGCTACCTCAACCCCCACCCCTGCATGTCCTCCCAAGGTTCATCAGAGGAAATCTTGATTAGGATACCTTTGCAAACTTTAGTAATCCAACTAATATTTTCCACAATTCCCATTGGATATTTTTGCTTTCCTAATTTAATGCTTTTTAAGTAGGGCTGTATAACTGATGTCACATTCGTTTCATACTGAAGTTACAAGTAATTGATTCTTAACTTTAATGGTGTAGGAAGAAGAAACAAGGGAGCCATCCATCCCATACCCGCAGCTCCCACAGCAATGTCACAACATTATCATGACCTGAAATGCAATAACCTACTTCAGACTAGGGGAAAAGGACTTCTCCCCAACCTCACTCAGTAATCTGTTAAGTCACAGGTATTTTCTTTGGGTCTGTATTGCCATTGCCTTGAGAAAATTTAGCTTTTTCTATAAAGAGCTAAAAATGCAGGTTTTTTTAATTTTATTTTACAGAGATTAAAACCAAACAGGGAAAAGAGTAGTTAGTGGCTTTAAAAAAAAAAAAAAGATTAACATACAAGCATGCTAAAAATTAAATTGTCAAAATGTGCAAAAGAAAATCATTTATTTTTCCCTGCTTCAAGCAAATGAAAGTTTACTTTTCATGATGGAACAAATGAAGATTTTGGGGCCATGTGGAAACAAGCTGAACTAATTTATTGCCAAATGTTGCTCTGTGGCTACGAAGCTTTTCACCACTAGCCTCAAAAAATGACCTCACAAAAGCTATGTCTGAAAGGAATCGCCAACTATTATTAACTCAATGACAGGCTTTGGACTGTGCTCTGATTCTTAGTGGACTAATAACTTTAAATTATTTTAATGATTATTTTTCCTTTAAAAAGCTCCAGATTTCTCTCCCCTTCAATCAGCCAAAACCTATATAGTACTTTCCCCTCTCTTCTCCCTTAGTCATCAAAAGTACTAAATCCAATAGAATATGAGATCCCAATTGACATAAGTCCAGATAGTATCATCGTTAAAAAAAAACAAAACAAAACAGTCAATTCATCAGTACTCTCCAGAGACCAGTAACTTGATTACTTCAAGTGACCTATAAATGGTTTCCCCAGATAGAATGTCAAGAGATTAATAGTGACATGAGGACCATCTCTTTCCTTCCTTCTCCCACACCAAATGGTCAGCTTGGGTAAGGGCCAATATTGAGAATACTGATCTAGCCAAAAAAACCCATCATTTCTGGTTGAGAGAACAGATTGGCTCTTTTGGCTTCAGACCTGCCTCAAGCAAAAAGGTGCTTTCACGAAAGCGTGGGACGGGACCCATGAGCAGAAAGAGCTGCCAATTTTCGATTAAATTTTAAGCGTAACTGAGATAGTTTGGGACTCCTAGTGGTCAGTATCCTGAGGTAGCTCTGTGTCAGGACCCTCTGTCACATCAGGCCTCCAGGTGAACCTTCAAATCTAGTCAGCTCTTCTTGTCCAACCAAATTCCTGGAATCTAGCAGGTGTGGCAAGTTAATTTGTACCTGGAGAGGAAGAGACTAAATCACATAGAGATAAATAACATGCCTAAGCTTTTCCCGCCGGCAAGCAGCAGTGAAATTTGAATTCTGTGGGGGCAGTTTCAGCGTGGTTTAGACTTTCATGATCCAAGTTTTGACCTGGAATTTAATCATTTATGTGGGCAAGTGCAGCTTCCCCTCCTTGAGTATCTTAATGTTTCCAGATGATTCCCTTGGGCAAACAGACCAGTAGAAGGTAAACTAGCAAGTTTTCTAATGTAGAGATCTGTGTCTTTCCAATGAAAGAATATTTGTGGCTTTACTGAAATAAAAATATTGGGAAAAGACATCTCTTGCCACTTTTAGAAAAATATGGGGTATAAATGCATTTTAAGGAAATTTATATAAGGAGCTGCTAATGAGTGTCTTCAACACTTTTAAACACTTAGGAAACCTGGGCACATGATCCATAAAGGAGACCGTGAGTCACACAGACAAACACAAACGACACCCTGTAAACAAACATGTAACAGCCGTTCTCTGGAACTACCTCTGTAATTGTCAGAGGAATCTGAAATTAAAGTTATTAAGAAGAAACAATGGGTGACCTACTGATCTGCCCTAGAGTCATTAAGTAGACTCACAGTGACACAGGGCTCCAGTGATATAATGCACGTGCAGAAGGACTTTAAAAGTATAATTGCAAAATTATGAGTCATTTTATTTGTTTTCAAGGAGTTTTGAAACACACTGAAGATCTACATTGGTAGAAATGGGCAGAGTATGCAAATGTGGAAGCAGATGGGAAACAGGGACCCTGTAGGAAAGTTAAGTTAAATAACACTCCCTCCAGAGAATGGGACATCATGCAGATTTAAAAAGAATGAGGCTGCCCTAGATACACTGATGTGAAATGTTCTCCAAGACGTTCTGCTACATAGAACAAAAGCAAGGTACAGAAGAGTGTATGTAATATGCTACCATTTAGGGGCGCCTGGTGGCTCAGTGGGTTAAGCCTCTGCCTTTGGCTCAGGTCATGATCTCAGGGTCCTGGGATCGAGCTTCGCATCGGGCTCTCTGCTCAGCAGGGAGCCTGCTTCCTCCTCTCTCTCTGCCTGCCTCTCTGCCTACTTGTGATCTCTCTCCCTCTGTCAAATAAATAAATAAAATATTTTTTTTTAAATGCTACCATTTATGTAGAAAACTCAAACATGTGCCCTCTCTCACACACCTGCGCAAAGCACCTCTGAAAAGGGAAATCAAAGAATTGGTGGCAGTATTAACTTCCAGGAGGGGAACTAGTGGGCCATGAGGGTGTACGAGAGATTTAACTTTTCACTCACCACCCTTGTGTGTCTTTTGAATTTTTTACCATATGCTCGTGTTACCCAATCAAAACTAAATTTAAAAATAAAGAAATGTAAGGACACTAGATACAGTTAGTGGAGATTGAAAAAAAAGTCACTGGCAGAGGAACTCAATAAAAATAAGAAATTTGGATTTCACAAAAGAAAGCTTGGAAGTCTCCAAGATTTTTAAGTTGTATTCAATCCATTTATTCTACGTCACTATACCAAGTTTAGAAATCTGTTGTTTTTTTTTTAGAATCCCATCCTCCTAGCAACCTAATATTGAACAATTATAAGATCTTTTTTTCTTTTCCAAAGAAAAGGTGGGGCTGACCTGTAGTTTTGCCCAAGTTCTTGGGTACCTGTAAAGTTTATTATTTTTCTTTTATTGCAATGCTTAATAATATATATTGGGTTTTTTCATTTTTAAAATTCTCAGTAGAAGTAGCTTTTAAAATTTTGTGTATGCAAAGGAATATGCCGGACAAACGTGAAGATGTATGTGTGAGATGTTCATTTATGTATTCGGGGGGGGAATGTATTCAGGGGGGGAAATAACAATGCTGAAAAAATAAAAAAAATAGTATTGAAGCGAAAAAAAATTTTGTGTATAATTTCTGCCTTCACAAAGTATTACAGAGTAAGCTCTTACATTAGAGGAAGCTTATTTTATAGCTTCTACAATACCTTGAAAGCTATCATCTAGCTTGTGTGAAAAGCCAAATGCTGTTTGTTCTCAGAAATAAGAGTTCAAAACCCTAAATCATTGATTAAGAGGAGCAGGAAGTTGGTGTCTTCCAGTTGTGAGATTTTATAGATAAACCAGATTGCTTCAGGTTGGAGTCAATGCTGGTTGTAAATTACATACACAGCAATGCTGACCTTAGTGATGAAACAAGTTGAATTAGGTTTTCAAGGGTGCTGTCTGAAAAATGCTACTTACCTCAGTTTTTCTCTGCTGATTACTAATAAATAAGCAGTTTTCAGTGTTACTTGGAATGTCAAGGTCCCCTTTACTCCTCTTTATGTGGCCCCTCTTCCCACACAGATTCCTTTCCATTATTTTAAGTACTGTGAAAGGGATGACAGTAACACATTCTTTACATAGGTTTATAATGTGGATATTTTACTAAGTTACCCCTAGATTCTAAATGGGATGAAATAAATCTTTTAGCAAAGCCAACATTCACCTTTATTATTTCTGATAAAAGGACTTCAAAACATGGCAGTGATGAATGAAGGTGATCTTTTACCAGTTTCAAAGTGTAAAATCGTGTGTGTGTATGTGTGTGTGTGTGTAAAGGCTTCAAAGATGAGGAAGTGCAGAGTACATCATCAGGTCATCAAGTGGTGGACTTCCCCACTCTCTGGGCTCTGATGGATCTAGATCTATCATGTACTTACTGGTCCACATAGAAACAAACAACCAGCTTGCATATGTTTTTATGTGTCCAAATGCACGTGTTCTGATCTTTCCCATCTTTGGGGAAAAGTTTTCTGAAGGGGCCAGGATTCATCTGGAACAACAACGAAAAATCAGAAGTTATGTCCTACCCCATCCTTTCCCTGGCCCTTATCCTCCTTTAAAGACAATGCCATCAAGTGAATGCACGATGCTATCTAGGGATGGTTTGATGGATCGTATTTTATTTTATTTTTTAAAAGATTTTATTTATTTATTTGACAGAGAGAGCGAGACACAGCAAGAGAGGGAACACAAGCAGAGGGAGGGGAGAAGCAGGCTTCCTGCCAAGCAGGGAGCCTGATGCGGGGCTCCATCCCAGGACCCTGGGATCATGACCTGAGCTGAAGGCAGATGCTTAACAACTGAGCCACCAAGGTGCCCCTGATGCATCATATTTTAATAGGGAGGGACTATAGGCAGTTTTATAAGTAATTTTCAGTCTGCAGGTAATGTTTGCATTGATGAAAAGGCTCAAATATCCCTTTTCAACTTGGTTTGTCTTTTCAATTTTATTTAAAGGTATGACATTGGCATTAGCGGGAACATATTTATTGGTGAACTTTGCTCCAGATAGAAATCAGTCTATCTCTGCAAGAACAGTCCAGTATTACTTTGTTGGCTGGCAGTTCCTGATCTATGTGGTAAGAATCTTAAACATTTTACTATCTCAGAAGTTATATTATCTAGGCCACTGGTAATGCAGATGTTAGCGAATGAATAAAGTCTTGTCTTCTCAGCATTAATATCTCATTAAATTGTAAATATATTTGACCAAGACCAAAGTATTTGAAACACTAAATCAACAATAGAACACCCCCAGTTTCCTGAGTATCCTATTCCTGCAGGTGACTTGTCATTGAAACAATTTCCACAATATTTAATGCAGCAAATTCCAGAGCAACATGTTTTAGGACAACTCGAAGTAAAAAACAAACCTCCAAAACTCTCTTCCTAGATCAAAGGGAAATGCCTGAAGACACATTTAACTTTGTTGACTTTTATTCAAGATAGAGATTTTCTTCCAAAAAAGTATTCATTGAGACCAATGCAACAGGTTGTCTGGGGAGAAGTAGACAGCAGTAGGATAATACTGGGAGATGTGTAAAAGAAAGAATGGAATGAGCTGATGTAGAAATTTAAAGGTACTAATTGGGGTATTTTATTTGACTCAGTGGCTGTATTCAGTAAGTATAGTGAGAACGTGCTGGAGGTAGTTGGTGTGTAAATTGTTACAGAAGTTGGTTTAGGGTGAAGAATCCATATGTTCCAGGAAGGGCAGGTGGTGAGAAGAAAACTGGGGTAGACAACATGAGCATTTAACCAAGAACCATATTAGTAAAATAATTGTGAGTTCAACAAAAAGAATCAAAGCACAGAGAATCACACATCTTTAGGATTAGAAGAGACTTCAAAAAGCTATCTGTCTAGTCCTCTGCCACTGTAACAGGAAACTCATATGACCCAGCTTCATACACCTATTGTTCTAGATGTGACATTGGGATTTGTAGGGACATGTGTTTTGGTGAAGTTCACTCTAACTGTAACCCAGAATATTACAGTGGAGACTATGTGGTACTACATTATTATCTGACAGTCTTTAGTCTGTGTGACAGGAATTCTATGTATCTTGCGATCTCTAATATAGAATTCTGACCACTGGAACACAAATGCTTACAGGTGTTTTCTCTTTCTAGCCTCCCACTATGCTCCTTTCTTACTCAACAAAGATACTTAGGTTTCTCTGCTTCAAAAAAAAAAAATCATTTAAAAATCCTTATCTTTACACACTCTGTCATAAACTGTCCTCCTTCCCTCATTCCACTCTCCCCTCTACTTTCCCAGCTCCTAGTCACTCTTCACTCATTTTAATCTGGTAGATTTCCCCCCGCACACACGAATTGCCAAGGGGAATTGCTTTTTTGGTCCTGCTTCTTCTTGAACCTTGTGCAGCATTTACTCATGACCCAACATCTCCTTGAGCCCCTCTCTTTCCTGGCTTTCTCTGTTTGTTTTCCCTCTTTCTCCTCTTCCTCTCTGACCATCCATCCCATACTCTTGGTGGGCACCTCCTTCTCTTGTGCCAGTCACTCTTAATCTATTCATGCTACATACTCTTCCAGGGTTTTCTAGGGTGATCCCATTGCCAACCCCATCATCCTATAGGAAGACCTCTAAATCCAGACCTGCACCTCTTTCCCAGTCCTCTTCTGAGTTGCAGATCTATGTTCTCATCTGTCCACTTATTACTCATCCTGCCTGGATGTCTCATGGGTTCCGCAAATGTATCATCTCAAAAACTGAACTCAATATCTTCTCCCCTGGACTCTCTTCTTTTTTGTATTAGAAGACTTCCCTTCCTCCTGCTCTCCATCAACCTTTAGGATTAGACTTTCCAGCTCAGATTAGCCTTCCCTGCGCCTATCACACTTTGTGCCTTCCCTCTGCCCCATTGTAATCCTCCTGCTTATCCACAAGACCTAACCTTTGAACAGATTTCATCAATCAAATCCAAGGCTCTAGAAGCACTTATCAAGTGTTTCATAGTAGCCTAGACTTGAAGTCCTACTGACGTGTTATTATTCTTTGCCTACAGGCAAAACAAATTCTTCATCCAATAAGAAAAGGGTCGCATACTCTGTGACCAGAAAATGAATAGCCTGAGTTGAATCCTTTGGAGATTAAAGTTGCATCAAGACTTAATTTCCTGAATAAACAGCATTATTTGATGATGACATATCTTAATATTGTTTTAACAACAGAGGAAACATTGAAAAGAACAAACCAACTTTTTATTAAACCTTAAATTTCCATTTAAAAAAAAAACAGCCTCTGGCATTACTTGCATTTTTTGCAACTTTCCAAAGTCAACTCTTAAATTCATTCATTCATTTATTCACTAATTCATTCAACTGATTAGACACCCAGGGTCTAGAGAAGAATTCCTGTAACAGGGATTTTAGAGTCCTGGGAGAGGCCCATATTCCTATAAAATAATGAAAGTATATTTGAAAGTAAATGTCACCCAAAAATGTAACTAATTTCAGATATTTATAAGATAGTACAAAATAAATCTGTAATAAAGTTGCATTTGATTTAATTTTTTTAAAGATTTTATTTATCTTTAAATACAGAGAGAGAGAGAGATCACAAGTAGGAAGAGAGGCAGGCAGAGAGAGGAGGAAGCAGTCTCCCCGCTGAGCAGAGAGCCTAATGCGGGGCCCAGTCCCAGGACCCTGGGATCATGACCTGAGCTGAAGGCAGAGGCTTAACCCACTGAGCCACCCAGGTGCCCCAATAAAGTCACATTTGAATAACACTATTGGCTGTAGATTCTAAAGGGAATTATCTATGTTATCTTAGTTTGGAATTTTAATCCATTATATGTTGCATCTCTAGAGACTCTAGAAGTTATCAATTATATGCTAAGATCTTGAGTTGAAGTTGGATTTGAATCTGTTAAGCATTGAAGTAATTAATATTTAATCCTTGGAGGTGGCAGTCTCTGTGCTGTTTCTCCCAACCATGACTGCAAAGATCATAATTACAGCCATTAAGGCTCTTCTTTGAAGTGTCATTCATCTAGCTGTTCTTGGATTACACCAAGGATAAATGCAGTACCTGAAGTGCTTTTCAGGACGGATCAAATAACTAATACCATGAGTAAAAATATTTTAAAGTCTGGATAAGTTTTCCATTTCTCGAAAGGGGACCATAAAATCGTTACCCAGCAGGCCGATAGCATCTCCTTGACTTGTGGTCTTACCTGTCCCAGGTGGATGTCCAGGTTACCTTTCAGGCATGCACAAGCTGGAGACCTCAGAAACAAGAGCTCAGGAGTCTATCCTCTGAGCTGGTTCTTTTTCTGGAAGGAAGAGGATTTGAGAAGCCTGGTGTCAACTGGCTGGCAAAGAATGACGTGTCCTCTGCTCACCTGCTAACATGGCCTTACCCGGCCTGTATTCATAGATGGGTGGCCCCTCCCGCTGCTTTGTCAAAAAACAAAAACAAGTGCATGTTGGAGGTTAAACTTGCTAGGGAAGCGGCTGCATAACATGGCCCTGTCTGAGAGATTCACCTCTGTTAACATGTCCAAAGCCAGAGGTCCTTTAGGAAGGGAACAGACTTGCCGACCACAGCATCCTTTCCTCAGAGGACCTCAATCTTTGGTTGAGTGACACCCGTCTATGCGGGATGCAGAACCGGCGTGAGAAAATTCGGCCCTGACCCTCATTTACTTCATGTTCTTTGGCAGGCTTGGTTGTGGCCCTTTTGCCCACCCAGACTTTCCAGCTGAGCATTCGGGTGGAAACTTGTGTCATGAACATAAGATCCTTCACAAAATAATCTCCATGGTGCTCCCTTTCCCTCCACCAGACAAAAAACTAAATCCGCAGAAGCAGCGGCGAAACCCTGTTGTTTGGGTTAATTCTAGACCCTGAAGCTGATTATTATTAAGTCAGTCTTTCCAGCAGAGTTACTTCAAAACCCACCACTAGGTGTCAAAAACCTGAAGGGAAAAAGAGCTATTTTCCGCAGACATCACTCTGTATCACGTGAGGTTCATTTGCTTTGCCGTTGGAATACATACAGCACTTGCACGTCAACGGTAGCTGTAGCCCCCACTCACGGAGCAGGCCGAGCTCTGTGCGGAGCTCTGACTCCCTTCTATCCTTTTCCTCTGCAGCAGATCAGGAAACTGAGGCAGGTAATTTGTCCGAGGTCCCATAAGTACTAAGTGGCAGAACCAGAATTCAAAACCAGGGAGCCCGCCTCCAGGGTGCACGCTCCAGTCCATTTCAGTACAGACCTCTCTATGCAGAACTAGTAAAAGCTGACCACCAAGGATCACATCTTTGTCCTCACTTGATCCTAAGGAGAGCCTTGGCAGAGCTCTTTTTTTTTTTTTTTTTCTCCAAGGAAGTCATCTCAAAGTCTTGACTTTCAAGAAAGGACTTGGTGAGAGAAGATGAGGTAAACATGGGCTCAGATTTTTGTCTGCAAGTGGGGCACCCAGTGGTGAGATTTTGTGTCTCTCTTTTGTCACATCATCCCATTGGCCAGTGCTCTTTTCACTGCCGAAAACAAGGGGGTGAATGCCTTTAAATCTAACAGATTAGAGAATCCATGCAGAAAACCCAGAGTCAACTGAGAAAATTCATCCCAAAGATTCTATTCCCCTGGAAAGATGTCAGCTACCAAAACCTCAGTTAGTTTCCTCTTACCTCTGTAACAGATTGTCACAAGCTTAGTATCTTAAAACAATACAGATTTATCGTCTTAGTTTTGAAGGTCCGAAGTCCAGCATGGGTCTCACCTGGACTAAAATCAAGGTATTGGCAGGGCCATATTCCTTGCTAGTGCCTCTGGAGGAGAATCCGTTTCCATGCCTTTCCCAGCGGCTTGAGACCACTAACATTCCCTGCCTCTATTCTTTCTCATGTTACCTCTCTCTCTGACCAGGCCTGGGAAGGTTCTCTGTTTGTTAGGACTCATACGATTACTTCAAACTCACTTGGATAATCTCCTCCATCTCAAGGTCCGTAGCCTTACTCACATCTCCAAAGCCCCTTGGCCACGTAGAGTAATGTACACGCAAGTTACAGAGATTAGAACGTGGGCGTCTTTAGGAGACCATTATTCTGTGTACCAGACCTACATCACTTAACACCTCTGAGCCTTAGTTTCCTCTTCTGTCAAATGGGGATAATAGTGCCCACCTCCTGGAGTTGTGAGGATTTGACAAATTAATGCAAGTTTAGCGAGTGGTAAGCCTGCTGTCAGTGCTGTTGTTATCTCTGACCTCTGAGGTAGCGATCAGCAAAGCAGCCTCCTCCTGGGTCTCAGCAGCCTGTGGAAATCACAGCTGCTTTAATATTGGTATTTTCAGAGAGGGGAAAAAATGTTGCATGCAGGGAAAAAAATGAGCATGAATTCGTGCCGCTTGAATATTTTATTCCTGGGAGCTCCATGACCTCTTGCAACAAGACAGAACATAGGGCAGCTACAGTCATTCTGAGTCACAGGAGCTCATGTTTTATTTATCTGGAGCCACAGAGATGGAATTTGGAAAAATGTCATATGGGATGTTTGATCTGATAACCACCCTCGTTTTCCCCCACCTCCTCCTGAAAGTAATCATCGTCTTGCTAATAGATTTAACTAACACACTCTGTGCATTAAGGCAGGAAGAGCCTCCTTCTCTCCAGCAACGAATATGGGGTCCCTAACGCTGCTGTGAGTTGTTTGTGATCTTATCATATGAGAAATGGAAGCCTGGGGTTGAAGGGGGGGATGAAGCCGACAGGGATATTTCTGTTAACAGTTGGTAATCTGTACAGACATTGAGACATCCAACGTTTTGATGGTAGCTTTGGGGAAGGCAAAGTGATAGGAGTTTAATAGCTTTTGCAGCATGATTTGATTAAATTAAAGGCCTGGCAAATAAGTCCTATAAGAAAAAGTTAAAGTAATTAGTTTAATTAACCAGGAAAAGACTGAGGGATGACTTAATCTCCCATATGAGATGAAAGGTTTTTAAATGAGGAAGATATGGTCCTGCTGCTTTCCATGCCCACAGAGGATTAAAGGGGGGAAAAAAAAACAAGCAAACCTTGAACTGAAACAGTAGAGATTTATGTTGATTTAGAGAGGGCTCCATAAGAAAAATGCAGACCTAAATGTAGTGAAGTCCCTAACTCTAGTACTTAAAAAAAAAAAAATAGCGGTGGTGTTTTTACTTCTCTGACATCAGAAAAGTAAACATTCGTATTTATGATTTCAGTCCAGGGATACTGCATTCTTGAAAAAAAAAATAGCTTTGCTTCAGGTTATCTTAAGGACTTCAAAAAAGAAAAAATGTTAAAAATAAAATTGAGAACTCAAAACTACATTAGCATTTTCTTAAGGGTAGGAAAATTTTAGACATTCAGTCAATTAATATTTATTGAACACTCAGTTTATTAGACATTGGGTCTGTTTTTTGGCAAGTTGCTCATAATAAATATGAAGTGTAATTTATTCATTAATTCCATAAATACGTATTGGGTGACCAACAGTGTCCCAGCACTGAAGACCACGGTGAAGAGGACAGATGAGGTCCCCGTTCTGACAGAACTGGTGTGCCGGTCAGAGAGACCGAAAAGAAATACATAAATGGATGAACAGGAAATAGTCCAGATGATGATAAAACGCTCTACTGTAGATGAGGGGTGGCTCTGTTAAATCAGAGTGGTCAGAGAAGACATCTTGGAAGAGGTTATCTTTAAGCTGAAATTGGAGTGATTGGAAGGAGCCATTGTAGGGAGATCTGGGAAGGAGTATTCCAAGCAACTCCAGTAGCTAGTGCAGGGGCCCCAAAGGCAGGTGCCATCTGAGCCCTGCAGAGAACTGGGGGGTGGGGGGGGGAGAGGCCCTCTGTGGCTGGATCATATGGGCCATCCCAGATTTTATTCTTAATGGGATAGGAAACCACAGGAGGAAACCACAGGAATGACTGGATTTAACATATATTTCTAGTATGTGTATCATCCTGGATAGACCTCATAAACAGTGCACCGTGAAAAGCCAGGAAGTGAAAACAAGTATGATTCTGCATGTATGAAGTCCGAACATATGCAAAAATAAACAGGGTGCTATTTGAGAACACATAAAATGTAATAAACTATAAAGAAAGTGACTAGTAGACACAAAAATTCTTTGTAGTGGTTGCTGGAGGGATCCTAGAAGGAGTAGAGTACAACTGGGGAGAGGTGTGCAGGAGACGTCAAAGGCTGTGTTAGGTTCTCTCTCTCTGGCTGGGTGTAGGGTACGTGACTACTTGTCACACTATATAAATATCTTATGTGTGTATCATATATGTTCTCTACAAATGACATATGTCATTATTCAAATTCTGCTTTGAAATGATTCCTCCGGCTGCTTAATGGCTGGATGGTAGAGGCAAGGGTAGAATCAGAGACAAACTGGAAACTCTTGCAGTGGTTAGAGAGAAGGTGACAGGGAGTGGGGGAAAGGAAGGAGTTACCAGCTGGTGCAACGAGTATGTATTGAGGCCATTCTTTGGTGGGGGTGAAGGCCCCAGGAGGGACAGGTAGGAAGGAAGGCACTCAGGAGTTTAGCATTGCCCATATTTGTGTGAGATGGCTATGAAACATGCATGGGGAGATGCCTAGAAGATAGTTGGATAAAAGAGACTGGAGTGGTCCATCTCGGGGTCACTGGCATATAGGTGAGGGGAGAGCTCTGGGTCTGGATGGCTGAGGCTCTTTATGTTGTTCTTGTATGTTTATAATTGCCCTTAGGAACACCAGGCATCCTCAGATCTCACAAAATCAGAAAGAGAAGTGTGGCATTCTGAAGACTTTGTATAAAATAATTTACAGCTTACTCTTTTTCATCTTTTTCATTTCTAGATTTTAGAAATATTAATTTTCTGCACTCTGCTGTATTTCCATAAGAGAAAGGGAATGACGCACATGGTGATTCTGCTAACCCTGGTAGCACTTCTAGGTAAGGACGTGCGCTGTTTCCTAATACTCTAATCTAGCCTCGCGGAGTCAGGAAAGAGACTCAAGCATCCTATTCCTTTCTCATCGTTTCTACTTTTGAACTCTGATCTGTTAAAAAGAAACCCAGTCTCAATTAGGCAAGTTCTATTTTGAGTGTCACATGGCTAGAATTGGTATGTTTAATTCTTTTAAAAACCTATGTAAGGGTCTTTACTTCTTGGTAATTTTATTTGCTCTCTAACAATTTGAGGATTGTTTTTCTTAGTATATAATTGAAAATTATTAAAAGAGGCACATATGAACCATCCCAGCTGAAATTTTTGTATCAGGAATTACTTATCAAGACCTATCTTGTTTATAGGTTTAAAAAAAACTTTAATAAAATATGGCTAATAAGAAATGTAAATGTAAGTGGTATGATTTTCTTAACTACAACATTTCTTTCATTCATTGTTGATCTGCTCATCTCCTTTTCTTTCCAGAGGCACTTTATAAAATTTGAAAACTGTTGCTTCTATAAGCCCACCACATATTTTCAAATCTATGTTCTTTCCTCCTCTTTCTCATACACACACACACACACACACACACACACTATATAAATCAACCCTAGGAGTTTTCACTAATCATTGGAAAATTGCCTTTTGAAAATTTATCATAATTCTTCTTTTGCCTCTTCTTTGCAGAGAAGATGACCCATATGTCATGTGTTGTTTGCTATGACTCTATGATTATGCTTATACCACTGGGACAGGTAGCAGCCCTCATGTTAAGGAAGGGCTGGAGCTTTCTTTCTTCTATTTTTTTTTTTTTTCATTTCATGAACTAGTTCACTCCTTTGAATTGGAAGATTTGTATTTCTGATAGTCACTTATAGAAACAAATTTATACTATGTTTAGGTATGCTGTTGATCAAAAGAAAAGAAAAAGAACTCTATATTTGTTTCTTTCCAACTTACCAGATGGGAGAACAAAAGCAAACAAGAGACAAAATGTACGTTATATAGGAAAATATTGAAAAATCAAGGAAATTTTATTTATTTTTTAAGGAAATTTTAAATAGGAAAGTAAGATAACCATATTAAGATCTGACACATCAGTTATGATCGTAAATGCAAATGGGGTACATTTACCTAATAATAAAGAAAGATTGCCAAATTGGATTTTAGAAAAATTCCCAGATTGATTTTGAAAAATATTCTGAAATTGGATTCAGCCAGTATTGTCTGGTTCAGATCTGTGAGAGATGTAGAAATAGTGCCCTTTCTAACTGCCCCTTGCTGGTTGTGAAATACTTTGGCTTCATACAGAACAGTCATCAAAAAAAGTAACTCAGTTTGAAAGTAAAAGAAAGCAGAAGGCCATACTATGACAATCTAAGTTAAAATCAAGGTGGGAGCATTAATTGCAACAGAGGCTCCTGGAGGCCCCACATTAGTATTTAGCTGCTCAGCATGGTGGGCCTGGAGCTTGGGAGGGGGAGACACCCACACCAGGAGGCCTCAGGAGACTAGAACAGCAGCTCTTTTGAAAACTACATTCCCAGAAATATGACAGGAGTAGGAGACTTTTCTTAGCTCATGGAAGGTAGGTAAACAGAAAGGTATGTAAAAATAGAGGACTGAGTCCTTAATTTTGATCTAATGTTGAACTCTAAATCCTGAAAGCAGACCATACACCTGCTTTCAAATGCCTGTGTGACTTTTACAGAAGTTAATCGTATAATTGGCCACAAAGAAATCCTTGATGAATTCCAGGAAGCTGAAATAGTACAGACCACATTCTCAGATCACAGTGAAAGAAAAACAAAATAATAACAAAAATAGAAATGAGTAAAACCGTAACATCTGGAAATGTTAACACTACTCTTAAACTGCAGCTGGGCCCAAGCAGAAACCAAGATTTCATTGCAGCATGTATTTTTTAAAATTATTATGAAAACACTTACTATTAAACCTATAGTTTATGATGAAAGCTGTATGCAGAAGGAAATTCATTACTTCAATGTAAGTCAAGCATTCCACTCAAAAAGTTAGGGAAGAAAAACACTGAAATAAAGCTGAGGCAAGCAGAAAGGAGCAATTAATAAATGTAAAAATTAATGAAATAGCAACTAGAAAAGCCATGAATTGATAAATAAACCCAAGAATCTATTCTTAAAAGACATTAAAATAGATCCTCCATAAGACCAAAAAAAGGAAAAATCTCAAATACCCAAAATTAGAAATACAATTGAAAACAGATATGAAAACTTGGTTAAATTGCTAATTTTTAAAGGAAAATAATGGAGCAAATAGAAGCTACATCCTGAAAAGAACAGGGCTATGTACTTTTACTTTCAACCTAGATGCTAACACCTTTGAATCTTTTTTATTTTAAGATTTTATTTATTTATTTGTCAGAGAGATAGAGTACAGGCAGACAGAGTGGCAGGCAGAGGCAGAGGGAGAAGCAGGGTCCCCACAGAGCAAGGAGCCCAATGCGGGGCTCGATCCCAGAACACTGGGATCATGACCTGAGCCGAAGGCAGCTGCTTAACTGACTGAGCCACCCAGGCACCCTAGGCCTTTAAATCTTTATGAAACAGATTATTCTGATGTTGCTCACACTATTTGAGAACCTAAGAAGAAAGTTTTCACCTTTTTTTTTTTTTTTGGTATAATCAGTATAAATACTGATCCCAAACAGCATACATAAAGAATACCGTGAATGAATTTCCCTACTGAATATTAATGTAAAAGTCTCTAATAAAAAATTAGCAGGTAGAGTCCAGAAAAGAAAATCATTCTTCACTTAACACCAAGTGGTCTTAATGAAAGTAGTTCTTTTTCTTTGCAACACTTATAATAATTTGTACTTGCATAGTCTACTCATATGCTTATATTCTGGTATGAACTCATCTCCCCCACCAGATTAGTTCTATGAGGACACAGTCATGTGTTACACTGTATATAATTACCTAGAACTGAGGACAGTGAGTACAAAGTAAACATTTTGAGTTAACAAAATTAATTATGGGAATGAAAGGATGGTTCCATAAGAGATCCATTAACATAGATCATGTTAATGACTCAGAAGGGAAATATCATGTAAATAGATGCTGAAAAGACATGCTGAAGTTTAATATCCATTCCTAATAAGGAATTCGAAATGCAATCAGAATAGAGATACCTGTGTCTTAAAAACATATTTTTCTCTTTTTAATAATTTTCACTTTATTGGGAAATAATTGGCACATACAGCATATACTTCTAAAGTACACAACATGATAATTTGATGTGCATCTACAATATAGAGTGATTACCGAGCCCAAGGTAATGAACACAGTTATCACCCCATATCGTTAATATCTCACTGTTTTGTGTGTGTGCAGTGAAAATGCTTAAGATCTCTCAGCAGCCTTGGAGTACACAGTACCACAGTATTAAGTCTAGCCACAGAGCTGTGTCTTAGGTCCTCAGAACTTTCTAAGCCAAGTATCTGGGCCCTTTGACCTACATCACCCCATCTGTCCCTACTCCAGCCCCTGACCATTGCCATTTCCCTCTCTGCTTCTGTGACACTGGAAAAACCTATTTCTCTTAACCCAGAAGCCGGAGCTCACCCATTGGTGAAAACCAGGAAGTGAAGAAAAGGGAAAAAGACGCCCACTCTTCGCTTTCTGCCTACCTTTGCTGGCTGGGCATTTTACAATGATCAGCAACGACTTTTACAAGAAAAAAGTGATTGTGAAAATCATGCAGCAGCTTTGAAAAATATGTAGAGTGTCAGGTTAAATGAAAAAGTGGCGCACAGCTGCATACCTACCTCTGTTGTGATTAAAAGCACGCACGAGGCGTACTCTGGAAATGAATGAGAGGCAGTAGGCAGGTGGATTTTTTTTTTTTTACTTTATTGTCATTATTGCTTGTGTAACAGGTTAAAAAATGAACTAAAAAAGAAAAGAGAACGTGAGGGCAACTGGGAAGAAAGAGATCTGGCTTCTGGTTAGTAGCCCCCAGACCTGTGGCTGCAGTCTTCTTCCTTAAAGGAATCTTAAGACTCCCGGCAGAATGCTTTCAGGATCAGGAAGCTGGGAAAGCTTGGAAGTCCTTCTCTCTGCTCTGCATACTCAGATGTAGAGAAGCCAAATTAATAAATGAAATATTAATGGCTCTAATAAGGAGACGATTATGGCAATTTGGGAAAGTCTCTGGAAGGAGCAATTGATGAAGTAGGAGGGAACGGAGAAGGCCAGATTTCAAACGCAGGTCAGCTATGTCAGGTAAAGATGGCACTGCTGTCATGTCTATCGTTGAGAATTAAGAAAACGGAGAGACCCATCAAGAAAACATAAAAATCCATGTAACTTAGCACTGCTGCACGGTATGATGGAGTGTGACTGGTATTCTATGGAAGGCAGCTGGCCGGTATATTTCAGAGGAACAGCAGCTGTTAACAAAGTCCCCTTTAGGTGATTTTCCTAGGCAGTTGGCAAAGTGGTATGCAAAGATTTATGTTCAGGAATATTCATCACAGCCTCATTTTTAATACCAAAAAAGAAAAAAAAAAGATGCAACCTTAACATGCAAAAATAGGGAATTGCCAAGATAAAGTATATATTGATGGAAAGGTATACTCCACAGCTAATGAAAATCATGCTTTAGAAGAATATTTAATGACAGAAAATACTTAATGGCAATGGAAAATAGGTTCCTAATAGTATATACTGTATGATTCATATGTTATAATATATTCATACATAGAGATGGAAAAATAGCTATAAAGAAATACTCCCAAATGTTAAAAATGATTTGGGGATGAGTGTTGAGATTACAGGGGATTTTCATTTTTCTTTCCAGGCTTTTCTGCATTTTCCCAAATTTTCTTAAAGGAATATGTAAACTTTTATAGCTTAAAATAGTGAGGGTTTTTTTTAAAGATTTTATTTACTTTTTTGACAGACAGAGATCACAAGCAGGCAGAGAGGCAGGCAGAGAGAGAGAGGGAAGCAGGCTCCCCGCTGAGCAGAGAGCCCGATACGGGTGCGGGGGTCAATCCCAAGACCCTGGGATCATTGCCCGAGCTGAAGGCAGAGGCTTTAAACCACTGAGCCACCTAGGTGCCCCAAAATAATGAGTTTAAAGATTATTCATAATCCAAGTGCCTAGATAGTGTCTGAATATAGTTTCTTCTAGCATTTTTCCTAGGCTCTTTTTCTGTATATAAAAAGAGAAGATAGGGGCACCTGGGTGGCTCAGTGGGTTAAAGCCTCTGCCTTCAGCTCAGGTCATGATCCCAGGGTCCTGGGATTGAGCCCCACATCAGGCTCTCTGCTTAGCAGAGAGCCTGCTTCCTCCCCTCTCTCTCTCTGCCTGCCTCTCTGCCTACTTGTGATCTCTATCTCTCTGTCAAATAAATAAATAAATAAATTCTTTTTTTTAAAAAAAAAAAAAGAGAAGATACATAAACACTTTATATTCTTATATATATATGCATTTAAATTTTGTATTTTCACCTGTCCTCATTAACCACATGCCCACCCGAAACTAAAACGGAAATACTTGTCACCAGCTTTGAAGTAACTTGCAGAGTTACAATAAAGAGTGATTAATCAGTTGATGACTGTACATGCTTTGAAAATACAGTGATTAACTATAGCAAACCGATAGCTGGTTTAGCTGTTTAATAAAGAAGTCTAGTTTTGTTTTTGTTTTACAGTTAAGTATAATTTAACATCAGATGGTAGTTGCATTAGATGACCTTGAAGGGCCTGTGCAATCCAAAGGTCGTGAGGCTAATGGAACAGTGTGTTCAACTCCTTCTTATTAATGATCCCTTTGGGAAACCTGGCTGTTCAGATCACAAGACCATACCCACATTGTGCTCTAATTTTAAGCAAAATTTTGAGGAGGAAACCAAGGTCCCTCAAAAGCTAACCTTACAAACTTAAACCATCAAGTGACACACATCACAGTACATATTTCAATTTCCTAGATTAGCTAAAGTATGACTATTGTCATAATCTGTAGAAAACATGTAAAATGATGAGGTCAAAAGACATTTTAAGATGAAGAGGGGCCTGGTTGGGAGGGCCTCTTTGTTCAGACTAGGGGTTTGTTTTTAGAATTTATCACCTGTTCTCCTCTGTTAATTATGACTTTTAATGGAAAGAAAATGCCTAATTTGGAAGTATGCCCCAGTACTCTTCAAATTAAAGTATATTTTCATTTTTTTGAAAAGGAAATGAGAAGCTTTCCCTTGTTAGCCATCAGCTGCTGTTTTAATACACACACACGTATATGCATATATATATATAGATATAGATATATACATAAAATATTCAAGAGCTTAAAGGGATAAAGCCCGGATATACTATGACCTGGTAGATCAGCAGTACCAAAGATAATGTTTCTCCTTCTCATTGCCTTTGACTTACAGTTATTTGATTTCATGTAAAAATCATTTTTTTACTTTCTGTAGGTTTCAGCTAAGTTATAGAATTACATGCAACATTAAATGACCAAAAACAAAAAGAAAACACTATTTTCTTCCTACAGAGACATGGTGCTTCTAGAAAATGCTTCATTGCTTTCACATTATAAACTTATCAAGTCACTTCATTGCGATTTGGAACCTATGAAAAACTTTTTCTCCTATGGATAGTTTCCTCTTTAGCATAGAGAATAGACGTTGCTTATGTAAATCTTAGATTTACAGTTGACTCATAGACATGCATACTCAGCTCTGGTCCCTCTTCCTATCACCATCTTTGTCAAAAGAAAAAAAGTTTGTTTGTTTTTTTCATGAAACTTCTAGACATTTATGAACAAAAAGGCTCATATGGAGACTCAGTACAACTCTTAGTAAACTCACAGAGTGAGCTGACTTCCACGTTCCAGTTTTCTCATCTGTTTGGCTTTCAATTTTTTCAGTATAGTTTAATAGTTATTTTCCCTCCCATGTCACAAGGACTGTCTGACTTTTCTTCTCTCCCCACTTCATTGTTTTCTACTCTCCCATCTCCTAGTAATTATAACCTCTGCGGCATCCTTTCAACAGTTGGGGCTGGAAAATAAGCATCTTGCTGCAAAGATAAAAAGCACCCCTTCGCACAGCCCATCTTTAGCTGATTTAAGCAAATTCAGAGTCCAGCGCGGCTTCTAGAGAGAGCTACCGGTCGTCTGGAGCCCCGACCTACCACCGCCTCACACGAGCCTGCATTCCGAAAGCCTAACGGGGGTTATCGACTGCTCCACTGTGTGAACTGGAGATATTTCTGTGTCATTCTATCTCAGCGATGTTTTTTTATTTGTGTTTCTTGTTTTCTTTTTCAGCCTCGCTGACTGTTATTTCGGTAAAAGCCGTCTCGGGCATGATCACTTTTTCTGTGACGGAGAAAACGCAGCTAACTTATCCCATCTTCTATATCATGTTTATCATCATGATCGCGTCTTGTGTTTTCCAAGTCAAGTAAGTTAGCTTCTGCAGACTCTCTCACCTTTCAACCTTCTGGGGCTTCTCTGAGCATTAATCTTATTGACGTCCGTTGATAATTAACATGAGGTGTAACTGGTTTCTAAGGGTGAGGGGTCTACAGCTGATCCTCAGCCAGCATGCCCTGTTTTCTCCTTCGTGCCCAATAAGAAGCTTTAACTGAGCCCTGCCTTCATGTCTTGTGAGTTCTAAAGTATGGCCGTAATCTAGCGAAGTGCACTTTGATACTTTCCTGATGCTCTTCTGCTTGTAATTAATATCCATCATATGCAGGTTGTCATTAGCAATAAATCAGAGGGGCAGGTCCACATCCAGGATTTCATTCTAAATATAGGAAATGCATGAACCCTTCACCTTCATCCCTAGCTCATGCTCATTAATTGCCCAGGGATGGACAAAACCAGACATTTGGCCGGGAGGGAAATCCTTTCCCCAGAACCCTGCATCCTTGGCCAGAATTTTCTTTGTACCCCTGGGATCGCGGCATGATTGTTTTATGTTTCTCTTGGGGCCTAATAGTGGTGACTTGGAACTTTTGAAATTTCTGTTCTTCTCTCCCCCCACCTCCATCTGCTCTAGTCACTTCCCCTCCATTTCACATCGTGATTATGCCTTTGCCTGCAGAGGCTGTCTTTAGTCAGCCAGGAAGTTTTCTGTTTATTCCAAAATGCTATGCAAAAGCACTGTCCCGGTGCCAGGTGGGAAATCAGAGCCTACCCTCCGGAAGAGAGAGCTTCCCTCCATGGGCACCGGCAGTCAAGTCTGACCTCCACGGGTCGGACATGGGCAAGGACTGGAGAAACCCAGTGTTCGGTCACTGTTTCTTTTGTCATTTCCTCATGGGAATGAGTGTGTTTCTCATGCTTAACCCTCGCTACTTTGTTTCATCTCCCTTTCTTCTTCTGAGTTCATCAGCCGGCTAGAGTATCTTTTGGAGTTTTGTGACTAACATCGTTATCTTTCATCTGGCTGTACGAATTTCAATGGCAGGCACAAGGGAGTGTACCCCGCACTCCCATCCCCCTTCTTCTAGTCCCTGCCCCTGCCCCGCTGGAGCTGCGGTGAGCGCACTCCAACTGTAGGACTGGCCACTGGGCGAAAACGCCCAAGGCGGTGTTTGTTCATAGATTTGTGCATATATGTAAGTGTGGGCACATGGGCACCTGTGTACACACATCCCTCAGGCACACCTGGGCTCTATCCACGAACATTTTTATTTTTCAACTGTGCTACAATAGGACCTAAGCGTTTTAGGTTTGTTTTTTTTTTTTTTTCCTATTTTAATTGTCCAGTTGGTGTCAGTGACAGGGCAGCACGACTTCCTGATGGGGGCTGGAATCACGCTGGTGGCCGGAGAGAGACGGCGAGCTCCCACATGTGCTCTGCAGCTGGAGCCCTGAGCACTGTTTTCGAAACGTTAAACATTCCCTCACTCCTCCATCTTCTTTCTTGGCACGTGGCATGTCAATGGATAGCTACACTATTCCCCAGATATGATATTTAACAGATTCTAGGGTCTATCCTCATGAATCAGCTCCAGTGTGATACTGGTCCAGCAGCTTGAACCGCTTCCAACTCAAACTTCTGTGGCCTCAGAATATGATTAATTGCTTTTCATTGTTACTGTTGTTGGTTTAAACAGACCATAAAACCTGACATCTGATCTCATCCATCAGATGCATATAAGCTATGACTGCTGATTGGAAATGCCCTTTTACTGCACTTCCTCTCCCTTTGTAGTTGTAGCTTAAGGACATGCGTTTCTTGATGTTATTGTTAACTTATTGCTGAGCGTTCCTTAAAGCCAGAGCTCCAGTAAGTGCCTTCTGCTCTAGGTTCCTGAGTCAAGCCACGAAGCTCTACGACACAACCATGGTGGTGCCGGTCAACCATCTTTTCTTTACGACCAGTGCCATTACTGCAGGTGAGCCTTGGCTTCCTACCCTTAGGTGACTCTGCCCCCACACCAGGCGTCCATCAAGTTTCTCTTGGGGTAGACAACACACTCGAGGAATCTTCAGGTTATAAGGAATTGCATAGCCCAGGTCTCATCATCCTCCCCTCCGCCCAGGACTGAATTTCCTCCATGACGTCGTCTAGGACGGGTTACTCTGCTTTGTTTGAAGGCTCCCCCAGGGCTCTCTGTCTCCGGAGAAGGCACAGTCCTCTTTTGGATCATGCTAATTATCTGGAGAGCTCGAATTATTGGAAAGTGTTTCCTTATTCTGGACTTGAAACTACGCTCCCTGTGAATTCGAGACTCTCATCTTAGTTTTGCTTTCAGGAGTCTTCTCCTTGCCAGCCCTTCTGATAATCAAAGCTGCTGAAGGGTCCTCTCGTGTCTTCTCTCTGGACCAAACATCCCTATTCCCGTGAACTCTTCCCTCCGTGTCCCTCACTGCCCTGATCAGAGAGAGAGGTCCAAAACTGAATCCAAAACTGAATCTGGTGTTCCAGGGCAGGCCAGGCAGATGACAATAGAAACTGCCATCATTGCAGCTCTGGCCTCTATTTTTCTATTATTAAAGTTCTTTGGTATTTACTGACAATTTTATATATATATATATATATATATATATATATATATAAAACACAACAGTGTTCTTAAAAAATCATAAATTTGAAACTTGATCCAAATCAAAATACAGTAGATACCAGTATCTCACTCCTAAGTCTAGTACTGATGTAGCCTAGTTTACTGGCTTATTGGATGTATTTACTACCTTCTCAGATTGGACGTTCATTTCCCAAAGCAAAATGTATGCATTTTGGAAGCATACATTAAGGATTATGTCTCCTAATTGGCACATCTTTCTTATTTCATGGCAGACAATGTGACTGCTAGTGGGCAGTTTTTAAGAGTAATTGATGCCTTTCTTTTATTTCCTAAAATTGAAACTTAAAAAGAAAGATCATATAGCAATACATTTGATTTTTTTTTTTTAGCATTTGATGCTTGTTGACAGAAGAAAGTAATAAAAGATTGCACATTTGTGTGCCCTAGAATTACTAGAAGAAAAAAAATAATAGGGCCAAAAAGAGTTACAGGCATGACAGACAGCCTAATAGTTAATATTAATGTTGTAAAGATGTGTAAAAAAATGTAGTTCCCTTGAAAAGAACATTTTGTAGGAGGACCAGCAGGGCTGGAATGTCAATACTCAGCGCACCAAGTAATTGATGAGTCAGGGGGGCTGGAACTTTCTGGGAGCAATCATTCATCTGCTGTTGCTGAAGTGTGGAACGGAGGTGAAGCTTCTTGACTAAGTTTCCCTTTTTTGCCCCCATCAAAAAGTCTAGCTTAAGATTAAAACTCAATACCATATTTTGCCTGCAAACTAGTAGAGTTTCTGTTTCATTCTTTTTATTGCACTAAGTGATACCAGCAAGCTACCACAGGTGCTCTCGTGGAGATGGGTGGCACGGTGCCACCCTCCAGGAGCTCCGTTTCCCAGTCTTTATTGAGAGTCCGAAAAATGTTTCTAGTCTCTGATCCTACAGCTCGCCACCAACAACAACCAAAATAACCCAATCTAAAACTGGCCAAAGGACTTGAATAGACATTTCTCCAAAGAAGATGTACAAATGACCAATAAGCACATGAGAAGATGCTCGACATCACTAACAACTAGGGAAACCTAAGTCAAAACCACAAGGTGATACCACCTTAACACCCATTAGTATGGCTACCAGCAAAAACAAACAAAACAAAACAAAAACAAAAAACAACAAAATTAACAAGCATTGCTGAGGATGTGGAAAAAATCTGAATTCTGCTCACTGTTGGGAATGTAAAATGGAGTAGCCACTACGGAAAACACTAGGGCAGTTCCTCCAAACATTAAACATAGAATCACCATACAGTCCAGCAATCCCACTTCTGGGCGCATATCCAAAAAAATCGAAAGCAGGGGTGTGAACAGGTATCGGTACGCCACGGTGGTAGCAGCATTATTTATAATAGCCAAAAGGTAGAAACAACTCAATTGTCCATCAGTAGGTGAGTGGAAAAGGAAAATGTGGTATGTCCTATGAGGAAATATTATTCAGCCTTAAAAAGGAAGGAAATTCTGGGATGCCTGGGTGGCTCAGTGGGTTAAGCCTCTGCCTTCGGCTTAGGTCATGATCTCAGGGTCCTGGGATCGAGCCCCACATCAGGCTCTCTGCTCAGCAGGGGATTCTGCTTCCCCCTCTCTCTCTGCCTGCTGCTCTGCCTACTCTGCCTACTCTGTCAAATAAGTAAATAAAATAAATAAAATCTTAAAAAAAAAAAAAAGAATTTCTGACCCATGCGACAAATGGATGAACTTTGACGACATTATGCTGAGTGACATAAGCTGGTCACAAAAAGACCAATGCTGTATGATTGCTCCTATATGAGGGATCTGGAGTAGTCAGACTTATAGAAGAGGGAAGCAGAGCGGTGATGGCCAGAGGCTGGAGAAGGGGCAAAGGCAGAGCTGTCCGTTAATGGGTATGGACTTCCAGTGTGGCCAGGTGAGAAAGTTCTGGAGATAAGTCGCTCAACAGTGTGAATATACTTCACACAATGACTGCAAACTTAAAAATGGTTATGACGGTAAACTTCGGGCTATTTGTATTTTACTACAAACTTTTTTAAAGATTTTATTTACTTGTCAGAGAGAGAGAGAGGGAGGAGGAGGGTCAGAACAAGAAGGGGAAGCAGGCTCCCCGCTGAGCAGGCTGCCCAATGTGGGGCTCCATCCCAGAACCCCGGGATCATGACCTGAGCAGAAGGCAGATACTTAACTGACTGAGCAACCCAGGCATCCCTTTACTACACATTTTTTTTTTAAAGTGTTGTTTCTACTCTTTACAAAAGAAATTCTTCTTTAAGCAGCAATAACAGAAAACAAATCCTAAAATACTGAGGAAGAAAAGAAATATGTACAAGGAAGTTTATTGCTACTTGACTAAAGCAAAAAAAAAATTCAAAACAGCTTAAAATGCCCTTAGAGAAATGAATATTATGGTGCATCTGCTTAGAATAACATGGAAACGTTAAAATGATTATAAGGAAGTATGCCATAACATGGAAAAATGCTCTCAAAATGTTCATCCACTCAACCAATATTTCTTAGAACTGGACGTGGCTTCTTCCTGGACGAAGTTTATTCTCTAGGTGAGGAGACGGGCTTGTGAGAGCGCTCCTGGGGCATAGGACTCTGTCTTGTCTGTCATGGTAGGCACAACACCTCGCACAATGGCCGGCATGTAGGACTCAATAAATATTTGTTGGCTGATGAGCCAGGCTAACACCACACGCACACAAACACATGCACACACAAATTCAACTCCACATGATACATAGTTTAAAGATAACTTTATTTTTTTAATTAAAGATTTTACTTATTTTTTGACAGAGAGATAGCAAGAGAAAGGACACAAGCAGAGGGAGTGGGAGAGGGAGAAGCAGACTTCCCACTGAGCCAGGAGCCTGATGCAGGACTTGATCCCAGGACCCTGGGATCATGACCTGAGCCGAAGGCAGATGCTTAATGACTGAGCCACCCAGGCACTCCTTAAAGATACCTTTAAAAAAAAATAACTCTCTGAAGGCTTTGGGACCTTAGACCAAGAAGTCGTCATCAGGATCAACAAGGAGAGAAGACAAGTTTATCAGAGTAAATAACACATCCAAGTTTTCCTTCCCCCAAAAGGGAAGACCGGAAGGAAGCAAAAGGAGAGGGTGTTGGCAGTGAGAAACAGAGCTGGGGAGAATGGCTCCCGTGTCCTCCAGGGCATAAGCGTACATGGGGCATTGCCAAGAGTGTCAGCCTGGGCAGCCAGCTGCTGAGCTGAAGGGGACGCTGTGTCCCAGGCCCCAGAGTCCACCCAGACCCTCAGGTCAGGCCTGCTGACCCCTGGCCTAAAAGTGTAGGTGGGAAGGTCACTAGAGTTTTTTTTTCTTGCCTGTTCTGGTGGGACAAATCCTAGACTGGGTAAGAATTTTCTATTTCCAAAAGTTATGTCAACTCTGTTAATTTTAGAATAATAATACATCGTATGAAGTCTACGAATCTGTGTTCTTTTTGAAATCACTGAAAATGTAAGTGTGGCATGCACGTATTTTTAAATATAAGCTACTGAACGTGCATTTTAAGGGTAACTATCCTTAGAAAAAATAATATATGAACATAATTTGAAAAACAATGTAGCTAGTATATATATATTCTTTCCCTAAAATCATATTTGTCTTTTATTCTGGTCACAGGTATCATATTTTATCAGGAATTCCATGGTGCAGCTTTTCTAACTGTGTTTATATATATTTTTGGGTAAGTAGATGTCTCATAAGTAAGGAATGTGAAATCCTATTACTTTTATGTGGGTTTTTGGCATTCTACCTGAGGTATAGAAAATTGGAAGACAATATAAAAAACATTAGTTTCCTGAGCTCTTAAAAGAAACCTAGTTTTCATTTAATATCCTCCACAGGACTCCATGTCTTTGACTTGGTAATTTGGGTCTCTCTCTGAGGCTTCTGAACCTGGGGATTTTCAATCCCAGCCACGGTCTAGAAAAATCCACCACCAGCTGTCGTAGCTACTCCATGACATCTCTCTGCTAAATCAGACCTACCTCGCTCTTGGAAATTTCTAGGTTAGAACCCAGCCAGGAACCACAGATGCCTGTAGGATCCCCTAGAATAAAGGTTAAGTCTGGGGCAAATTATTAGCTTTGGACCTAATAACATCAGATTGGAAGTATCCCTTTCTTGTGTCTGGGTGCCCATCTTTAACCCTTCCTAGAAATTCGGTAGGCATCATTGCTGACATTCTTGCAAACAGAGAGCAGAACTTGGACAGACTATCACCAGTGTATCAGATCTTCTGCTGGATCTGACTGGCACTCCATTAATGCTTAACTGCTTCTTGATCTTGTGTTCTGCATGACCATTATGCAGACTCGAGCCCAGGCTATTTTCAGTGTAGAAAACCATCTAGCTTGAAAATCCAATTTCATAAGATACTTGGGCAAGCCTAAACTTCTAGGATCTGGAAACTATGACTATTCTTATGGCCAAGGACAATTAAATTTCTTAGAAAATTAAAATAAATATATATATTTTTGCTCATGTTGCATGCCAGTAATGGGTCTGGGCATGCATGGATAGAAAATGAGACCTAGTGTCTACCCAAAGGGTTTAGAGCCGGAATTAGCCTCCAGATGGTAAAAACCTGGGGCAGAGATTTATTGGAAGCTGCCCAGGTCTTGGTTCTGGGGAAAAATATAATTGGCTGCAGCAATTAAGACAAGTTCTAGAAGGCTTACCATGAGAAACAGGAAAAACAAAACCAGTGGAATTTATGTCATCATGTAGACTATGGAGCTGGTATTTAACACCACGGGTTGTTTCAGTGTTCTTGTGTTCTTTATTAATATCACTCTTACAGGTGTTTTCTATCATTCCTTGGTGTGTTTTTGGTCACAAGAAATCGAGAAAAGGAACATCTGCCACAGTCCTACATTGATTTTGGAAATATTCCGGGTAAAACTGTATATTCTTTAATTTATGATGGGAAACTTTATCCTTATAAATTAGTAGTTGCTGGTATTATTGGGGTGTTAAAATTAATATAAAACATAATTTTTATCCTCAAGAAAGTGTCTTTTTAACGATGAAACTAGAGGCGACGTCTTAACCATCAGTGTTAATAATCATTTATTTGAACATCAGTTTTGCACAGACCACTGGGGATATAAAAGAACTGGCCCCATTTTCTTGATTTGGGGGATGTTGCAAATTTCTTTTTGTGTTTCCTTAAACTGAAAAAGGGTGGGGATAGGAGTAGGGAATGGCGACCAGGAGAGTCTTTGAAGGAACATCCCAGGAGAGGAGCTTAGACTGGTAAGGACCATCGTTCTGGGAAAGACTGCAGAAACCTGTGCACGGCGGGGCCGAAAGGGACGACGTCCTTCACGGTCACCTGAACGCGGAGAGCTTCTCCCCTCCACTCTGCCTTCTTCGTCCCGATCCATTTCACACCCCCCATCTTTGCAGTCCTCCACTCTCCTTGGGAAATAACTTGCTGTTGTCACGTAGACAGCAGAAGCGATGTTCAGAACAAAGCCAAGAGTTGGCTGTATCTTCACCTCCTCCCCGGCCTACTCAGTATGTCCAGCTTTGCTAGGGAATCGGGACGACCTACGGGTTTCTAAACAGAAGTAATGATGGTCTGACAGCTTCCTCTCCCATTCTGTTAGGTCCCCGACTTTGAAGCAAAAGCTATTAACGCCGCATCCCTACAACTGAGAAAACATGACCTAAGGAGCTCTGTGTTCTCTTTCCCCCTTGGGCCCCCTTATCCCCTAAGAGCGTTCAAGGCCAGAACTGGCTCTGGTGGCAAAGGTGGGCATTGTGAGTGACTTGTGTGGTTAGAGGCTCTTGGGTAGAAAATACCATTTAACTCGATTTTCCAGTTCACAAAGCCCCATACATAGGATCAGCAGCAGCTTTCAGAAGCTGCTATGGAAGTCTGCTTTTCTTTGTTGTTACACGCATTAGACCAAACACGGAAAAGGGGAAAGGACACTGGGAAGGAAGGTGTGGAGATGAGTGGACGCTTCACGTTCATCTCTTGACCGATCCAGCCCAGTTTCCGTGCCCCGCACAGGAGGACCTGTGTGGCGGGGAGCCCGCGGTCTCCTGCGGAGAGCATGTGGACACCACAAGGGACATAGAGTTCCGGGGCCCTTTCTTCCTGACGTTGATCTCTTCTGTGTAAAGGGTAACCACAGAGCACTATAAAAAGGGACTAAAATGTGGCCTAGAGAGAGGAGAAACCGTTATGAGACGTATTCCTTTCTAAGAGCACAAAATATTTTTTGTGTGTGACTCTTAATCTCCACAGGGAAACAAATGTTGGACAAAATACAGCCAGATTCAAATGGCTTATCCTACGGAACGCTGCCTGATGGAAGTGACTCAACAAAGAGCCAAAGTGGAGAGAAGAAAGAGGTCTGAGCTGTCGAGAGGGATGGCCACTGGCCTGTTATTCGATCCCACCTTTAAAAACCCTCCCCTTGTGTCCCAGCTGGTTCGCGCTGACGTGCACAAGCATCACCATCCCCCGGCCCTCTACACGGACACCTGGGCCCTTCCTACGCTTTGACAGTCTCATGTCTTCACAGAATGGGATTTGAAGTGTTCCCACACTCTGGATGTCCCCCCTCGTGAACATCGACCCAGCTAGATCTTAATTAGAGCCTGGCTTCCTGAGCCAGGACGGTCACACAAAAATGTGCATTCACGATTTGGCTACAGAACACGCACAGGCTGCTTTTCCCACACGACTTCAAGCGTCGGCTGCTTGGCTTTAAAGAGACACGTTCATCCCCCAACCTCGCTCCTGTACCAAAGGTTCGAGAGCATCCGTTTCTCCTACGACGTCTTTTACGAGCCTCCCCCGTAAGGATCTCACCTTTCTAGTCCTGAGTTAGAACAGTGAATCATCTTTTTCTGAAAATGAGCCCTGTTCTAACTGTCCTTTGAAAATTAAGACTATCTTTAAAATGAGAGTCTGTAAGTGGCCTTCCATGATGTGTATACCTTGACTGGTGAACTTTCTCAAATGAAGAAAGGAACAATTTAAGAATTAAGACCAGTTTTTCAAAAAATACAGAATGATGAGCATTTTCTTCAGCTCTACAATCCGATCATACTTGAATTGAGACTGAAAACTTCATCTCCTATGCCGGTGTTTCTGTGGGTCTTATGACTTAACCTAGCAGGTTTATTGTACGTTTTAACTCTTGACGCAAGTCTCCAAAAATTGTATTTAAGTTCTAAGTGTTATTTTCACAAGCACACCATTTCCTCCCCCAAGTTATTATCCCAAGCTTTATAAATTCTTCTAGGCAAGAGTACAGCTATGAGTAGAGAATTGGATTTTAGCCATTTAAGTCTGTAGATGTAGCCAGATGGCCCAACCTGCGCCTAGAGAGCGAGGCCATGTGCTCCTGGGCCTGAATGGCTTTTCTGCTGTGACTCGTCACTTATCTACCAAGATTCACTTGCAGATAGAGTTCATAATCCTATACGTTAGTTATGATCTACTCATATATTTAAATGACAAGAAAAGAGCTAGCCTTTACGGTAAACAACATCAAGTCAGAAGCCCTATCCTTAATGACATGTCAAAAGCTTCCCCTCACTTCTGATGTGCCAGTCCAAGGCTCTTCCAGCCAGCTGTCTTGCGTTTGTGAAGGTTGTATAACTCAGAGCTATCGAGACTGTAATCTTAACTGCTTTGGGTCTTTGAGCATTGTTCTTTGTCATAACCTATAGTGCTGGCCAAACTGAGCCACAAAGGCGAGATTCGAATCCATCGCCAATGTATGAATAATAACCCAGAGCCCATGTCTGGCTTTTGAACTCTGCTATTGTGGAATGTATCCCCTAATTCAAATAAAGCAGTCATATAATTTATGGCATGTTTTACTGAATTGGTCCAACATGTTGGCACCGGAAGGCTCGGCTAAGAAATGCGTCTGGTGTCTTAAACTGCAGATTTTTGATGACTCTCAAAACTGGTTTCAAAGATGGCAAAAATATTTAGACTAAAGAGTTTCACTTGAAGTAGGACTACACTTATAGCTACAGCACGTGGTTTTGAGCATTGTAGAATTTTGTGCAGACACAAGCATGATGCCAATATTTTAGTAGTTGCCAACATTTGCATCTTTTAAAAGTTTTGAGAAATGACATTGACTTATGCACTTTTAAGCAATCTAGCAGTGTTTTAGAAGTCCAGGCAACATATAAAATATATTGAGACCTAATTTTACTTTCCATACTGCTTCTTCAAAGCAAGGTGAAGAGGAGTTTTAGTTGTACTAGCTCATAAGATTTTTTAAATTACAAAGTGCATGACAACAATCAAAGCCAACCCAGTACTTCTCTTGGCATTGTGAATTGGGGACCTTTAGCCAACAACTTGACTCACTGGACTATTTGTCTAGACGAGGGGTCTGCAAAATTTTCCTGTAAAGACACAGAGAATAAATATTTTTAGGTTTATTGGCCAGTGTTGCCTGTCACAACTACTCAACTCTGTCATTCTAGCATGAAAGCCAACACGGCCGATATGTAAACGAACGAGCATGGCTGTAGGCCAGTAAAGTTTTATTTACAAAAACAGGTGGTCAGCCCTAGGACTGTAGTTTGCCAGTCCCTGATCTAGATTCCTTTGCTCTTGCCATGCAATTTTGTTCTTGTTCCTTGGGCATTCAGGAGTTGAAAAGGTAACACTTCATGATTCATGACAAACAAGGATACTATGGGATTGTGGAGCTGTGTCTTGATATTTACATTAAGATCTTGTTGTTTACATAAGATACAGATAGAGGTGATGAGTTTGTTTCTCTTGTAAACAATGGTTCAGAGGTACTTGGGTGGCTCAGTCGGTTAGGTGTCTGCCTTTGGCTCCGGGCATGATCCCAGGGTCCTGGGATGGAGCCCTGTGTCAGGCTCCCTGCTCAGCGGATGGGGAGCCTGCTTCTCCATCTCCTCCCTGCTCATGCTCTCTCTCAAACAAATAAATAAAATCTTAAAAAAAAAAAAAAAGCAGTGATTCTTTTGTGAGCACCCTTGCCTATATTGGAAGAGCCTTTCCAATCCCACATTCCAAGTTGATAATAGCTTCGGAAATGAGTACTAATGACCTCTCATTAAAGCAGAGGACTTTACTACCCAATTGTTTTCAGTTTAAGTGTTTGCTTGTTCTATACCCATAATACTTTCACTACCAGAATCGCTTGGGGGAAAAAACACAATAAAAACTTCTCAAGCGGTGACTCAGAATGTATTTTTCAACACCCCCTTGCCACCCCCACAAGCTCCTGGAAATTCTGTTTCGTGGCAGAGAAAGACTGGGAAAGGACGGATTTCATAGATTATTGCAATTTCAGTGCTGTTGAAGAGTAATGGTGATAATGTGCAGGTCTGGCTCCGAAAGGAGCAGGTGTAATGGTGGACACGACTCAAAGGGGATTGAAACCCTGAGCCACATTCCTGAAAGCCAAGAACCCTCTTTACGCTCACTCCTCGTTTCCAAGCACACAGCTCATCCAGGAGTGTATACGCTCGGCCACACTCAAGGCTGCTTCATACTTGCCAATTTAATAATGATCTTGTGGACATAAATATAGCAGTTACTAAAATGAACCTTCCCAACACCCCTCCAGATTGCTTTACTTAAATTCCATGGCTGGTTATAAGGACAGTCCTTGCACCGGGCAACCACAATCGTCACACACGTGTCTGGCACTGGTGGCTATGAGTGCTTCCATGAGGTTGCTAGATAAACACCACGCATTTTGAACTTTTCAAATAAGATCTCAGAATTGAACCTACCACGATTGTGTGGGAAGTTTAGGAGCTGTTTCTAATCGTTAGACTCATCAACAGTCTGGCTCTTATTATGGCCATCTTGAAATTAAAAAAAAAAAAATAGAATTCCACACAAACATGGTTTCCATGCAAATATAGACCAGTCTTGGGCTATTAAACCTAGTGTTTTAGCAATTGTGGTAAGCGCAGGGAAAAGCCTTCCCACCCAGGAATTCTTGATCCTGTCTCCTTTCTTACCAGCCTCGGGGTACCACACAACACGCAGCCCTGTGCCAGGAGAGCAAATCAGTCACAGGAGCTGTGTCCCGTCCAGGGAAACATTTTTTTAAATTTTTTTTATTTTTTATTTTTTGTGAGAAAGGGAAGAAACTCCTCCTTCGATGTCGGTCCTTATTGGGAGTTAATGAGTCCCAACCACAATGTAAAAGAGGAATATCAATTTCGATATCAAATAAATGTGGTGTTTCGGGATGCACCCAGCTGAGCCGAAAGCTGCCAACAGTTTCGTGGAGTTCCAGGCAAGATGCAAGATAGTCTCTGTGTTCCAGGAAAGAATCTCCTTCCCAGGGAACTGGCAAGTGCCTGATGGAGAAGGAGGCCATCCTTTCCCGATGTGACCGGCCCGCATGAACCCAAGCCACTTTGCACATCTGAGCTGCTGCTACCCAGACGCGAGCTAATCCTTCCGGCGTGCACGCATCCCACTTTTGGAGCCGTTTCCTTCATGGTTCTAATTTGAAAACCAACCTCAGCAATTTTCTGAGGTTTGGGCTCTACTCCTTCTGTCCAAAGCTCCTCACCTAAACCTCGTAAATGCTCAGCGTGGACCAGGAAATGACCCAGCTCGAGAGCTGACTCGAAGTTGGAGCTGGCTGCCTGATTATTGACCCAGTCACCACATGCCTCAAACTTAGCAGCTATTAATTCACTTCAACATAATTAATCACACACTATTTTCGATGCAATGTGTTTAAAGTTATTAGGACTATAAAAATGAATTAGACATGAAGACCAGCTGTCCAGGCACTTACGGTGTGGTGGGAGAGACCATCGCTGTCATCTCTCGAGCCCTTCCAATGCGCCAGGCACGAGGCTAAGTGGCTAAGTCTCGTACTTGGGTGAGTTATTGAGTCCTTACACTTTCTCTACCAGGGACATCACTGTCCCTATTTTAGAGATTAAAAAACCAGGACAAGGGGCAGAGAAGGAGAAGAGAGGCATGGAATTTAAGGAAGCTCATGGAAACATCCCTGTCAAGGTAGTGAGAGGGCTATCCCTGTACACATTGGACCCCAAGAGTGAATAGCTCCTAACACATTGTGCCCTAAGCACCTCATGACATCCTGGCCCTAGTCAGAAAAGGAAAATGGTTTGACCAGTGTCATTCAGCTAGCAAGTGGCAGAGCTGGGATTGGAACCCAGGACATCTAACTCTGCAACCCTCACTCTTACCACCAGTACCAATATGCCTACACTACACAAGAGAACATCAAGAGTGTCCTGGGACACCTGGGTGGCTCAGTCAGCTAAGCGTCTGACTCTTGGTTTCGGCTCAGGTCATGATGTCAGGGTTGTGAGATCGAGCCCCACATTGGGCTCCGCGGTCAGCATGGAGTCTGCTTGAGATTCTCTCTCTCCCTCTCCCTCTGTCCCTTCCTCTGTTCTCTTAATTACTTAATTAATTAATTAAAATCTCTAAAAAAATTTTTTTTGGTGGAGGGCGCCTGTGTGGCTCAGTTAAGTGTATGATTCAGCTCAGGTCATGATCCCAGGGGCCTCAAGCCCTGTAGCAGGCTCTCTGCTCGTTGGGAAGACTGTTTCTCCCTCACTCTCTGCCCCTCTCCCCTCCATTGTGGGCTCTCTCTCTCATGTAAATAAATAAAATCTTAAAAAATGATTTTTTTTTTAAATTTTAGGTGCCTTCAAGGACTTCAGTAAAGGGCATGGAAGCCCTGAAGAGAAAGAGGTCATTTTTGACCAGGAGGCAGTCTTCAGAAAAGAACTAGGGATTACAGTAGGTTAAGGCATGCTCCCCCCAGAAGATATGTCCACCTCCTAACCCCCAGAACCTATGAATGTGATCTCTTTGGCCAAAGGATCTATGTAGATGTCATTAAATCAAAGATCTCGAGGTGATATCATCCTAGATTACATCCTGGATTATCGGATCCAGGAACAGGGGTCCTTATAAGAGATGGAAGAGGAAAGGACACAAACACACTGGGGGGGCGGGGGGGGAAGCCACATGAGCATAGAGACAGAGATCAGAGCCACGAAGCCACAAGCCGAGGAATGCTGAGAAGAGGCAAGGAAAGACTCTCTCCTAGAGCCTTTGGAAGGGGCACAGGCCTGCTGACGCTCTGACTGCAGACTTCGAGTTTCCAGAACTGTGAGAGAGCACACTTCCGTGGCTCGAAGCCGCCCTGGTTGTGGTACTGCGGTGTCTTGCTGTGGTAGCCCTCGGAAATGAATGCAGATCCTGAGCTGGTCTCTGAAGCTCATGTGGAATTTAGACGTAGATGGAAACCCACAAGCCGGAGAGAAGCTGAATAGCTCAGAGTAAGCCTGGGGACATCTGCCACATGGGGTCACGCAAAGAGCAAGGCAACTGGTGGGACGAGAAAGGCAGGTTAGAAAGACTTGAGTGGCCCGCTCTAACACAGAATGAAGAGTTTGGGTTTGGTTTGGGAGGTACATGATGACATTAACTTTAGTTCTGGGGACTGGGGGAAGGGTGGACCTAAGGACATAATTAAAAAAAAAAAAACTCACCTGACAGAATTTAATGATATTCCCCTTTCTCTATCTTGGGTGTTCGCCATCGATATTAGATGGCATCATAAACATTCAGAAAGTCAAGGCTGAACTCAGACTCTGCATCTGGTACATCACAACCTGCCAGAAATGTCCTGTGCTGCCAGGCCATAAGGCTGGGCGGTGCCCTCTGGGATGGCTTCAGGCAGAAAAGCTGGGCCCCCGAGAAGGATGCACTGGGCCAGCCGGAGCTGCACTCCCCAGAACCTGAGCTGAGAGGTGTGGAGTCAAGGGGTCAGGTGGGGAGCGGAGACTGGAAGTTTCCTGGTGGGGTGGCTGGGGGGAGGGTGTGAAGGTAGAAGGGGCAGCAAGGGCATAGCAAGGAAATTGAAGTTAGAGGGAAGAAGGAATTATAAGCATTAAAGAGCCACATTTGTCGGCAGTGGAAGGGGAGTAAGTAATATTATAAGAGAAGGAGACACACAGCGGGGTTGACCAGAGAGCTGCGGGGACAGACTGCCACAGCCCAGGCCCGTCCTGGGAAGGCCCGGGTGTGTGACCTTACCTCCCTCCATTCGGGGGCTTACAGTAACAGCCAACGCTTTCTCCAGCTGGCTGGAGAGACTGTGTGTTCCTGGTCACCAAAACGGTTTGATGTTCCCAAGACTCACAGGGTTTATAGAAAACATCAGTTAGATGTTTGAGAACAGTAGGAGACAGTGTTCAGGTAGGAGAAAGGAGAAGGTGGGCCCAAGAAACAGACCACAAGTGCCCGGGAGATCCTAGGCTTAATCTTTTTTTTTTTTTTAAGATTTTTATTTATTTATTTGACAGACAGAGATCACAAGTAGGCAGAGAGGCAGGCAGAGAGAGAGGAAGGGAAGCAGGCTTCCCGCTGAGTAGAGAGCCAGAAGGCAGAGGCTTTAACCCACTGAGCTACCCAGGCGCCCCACCTAGGCTTAATCTTAATGAGCACCAGAAACTTGTTCTTTTTTTTTTTAAGAGCGGAGCAATCCTGAATATACGGTAATTTAAGGATGGCCGAGGCATCTGCTGAGAGGGAGGATGGAGACGGGTGTTCATGGGAGCCGGAGACACACTGAGAAAACTTCTCATTGTGGAGAGAAAGATCAGTCACCCCTAACCATACAGACAGGGAAAACCCTTGGAGTTCAAGGACAAAAGAGGCTTACAAACCCCTCATTCCCTGACTCCAGCAGGGAGAGCAGATGGGAACAGGGAACCCACGGCCACAGCAGAGAAGAGAAAGGCGTCTACAGCAGAGAAGAGAAAGGCGTCTGTCCGAGCAGTACTCCTCAAGGCCAAACAAGCTCATGGTGGGCGGAGTCTTGTGTGCAGGACCCGCCTGCATCCCTGCAGACCGCAGAGCAGCGACCACCCTCTCCCTGGGGCCCGGAGGTCTCCGGCCACAAGCTCCGGGGCTGACTCCGGTTGGGGGGCATGGGGGGACAGGAGCCGGGGTGCCCCCCTCCCCCGCGGCTGCCGGGAAATCAGGCTTCTGCGGGGGAGGACCGCGATCTGTCACCGCGGGGCGCCCCTCACTGGACTTCTCTAAAGCAAGCCACCTGCTTCCTGCCCCGCGAGGCCCCAGCCTCCAAGGTCTCCGCAAAGAGGAAACGGGTCCAAGCCACCGCTGAGGAATGAGGGCCTTGGCACTGCCTCCGTGTATATTTGCTGTTCGCTACGGAGTTTTGTGGAATCCAGACTCATTTTCCACGGAAACAAGGGAAAGTAAAGACAGCACCAAATAAAAATAGATTTCTGGCGTTTCCTGTTTACCCAGGGCCGCTGCTCTCTGCAGGCTGGGGGCTTCTCTGGACATCTGGAGAGAACACCCCCCTCCAACACCCCCCCCCAAGAACATAAAAGTGATGACTTCTCTTCTTCCATGTTTCTATTTCCTGCTCTTTGGTTGCTAGTAGGTTTGGGAGGGGGTGTCCTCCTGGGGGAACTCCCAAATATCCTTTTTCTAGCCCTATTTGGAGGAAACCAAATTTCTGGGTGCCTGTCTGCCTCTAGTGACCCCTTTTCCCCGTTTACAGAGTAGAGCTCATTATTCTGGCCTGCTGGGCCTCAGCGAGAAGACACAGGAGGAAGAGGGGATGACCAGAGGAAAGGGGGACGTGAGGCCTGGCACAAAGACCTCAAGTTCCACTTCAGGATAACATACACAGGGCCCAGAGTCCCCAGGAAAGGCACAAGGTGACAAGACAGGAAAAGCTCATCCAGAAAGACCCGGCAGAGACGCTGCGGATATCAGGCCTAAGGACACATGTGCAACTTCATGTCCTTCCGGAAAACCATGGGAACGTCCAACATGTTTGGGGAAAAGGTCTGAGTGGTGAAGCAGCGGTCCCCGGGTGGGCTGGGGGTGACAGGTCCTTGCTCCGAATCAGTATGTGGCCCCTTCGCCCAGCCACGTGCCGCACGTGTTTTCTCCATCCAAAAAGCAGTGAGAGCGGCCTCGCTTCCCTGGCTTGAGTTTTGCACCGCAACGATAAAGTTAATAATGGAAAAAACATTTTCCCCGTGGCCAGGGGCGCTCTCCTCAGGCAGACTCTCTGATCTCCAGTCTACCAACATCAATTTTTGAGAGCAAACCAGAGCCTATTCACTGATTTTTATGAATGATTGAAACAGCAAAGCAGATTGATTTCATTTCCATAATTTAGCAATTGACAATTACATAAATATCTTTCTAAAGCCATCAGGATGAAAACCTTCCTGTTCTTCAGAGCATGAGAAATGAAGTTAGAAGAAAGCCAAACCAAGACGCTACTGGAGGGAACTGTTACGGGCTGAACTGTGTGCCCCCCCCACCCCACCCCCCGGAATATGTACTGAAGTCCTAACTGCCACTACCTCAGAATGGGACTTGATTTGGAAACCGGGTCATTAGATTACCCCCTATAGAGGTAATCAAGTTAAAAATGAAGTCGTGAGGCCAGGCCCTGCCCCAGTATGACTGGTGTCCTTTAAAACCGGGAAATTTAGACACAGAGACACATGGAGGGAAGACGATGTGACAATGAAGGAAGAAGATGGCCAGCTACACCCCAGGACACACCCAGGGCTCCCGGAAGCTAAGAGGGAGGCACCGAACGGAGTCTACCTTACCGCCTTCAGAAGGGACAGCTCTGCTCAGACCCCGATCTTGGGACTTCTAGACCCTGGAACCGGAAGCTGAGACATCTCCATATTCCGCACGTCCGGTCTGTGGTACTCTGTTGCAGCAAAACTAGCCAACTAACACAGGGACTTTTGTTTCCATCGATTCCCAACATATGGTCCCCATGATTGGGGCACCTCCGTAGTACTAACCTGCATGGGAAGCAGAAGCCCCCCGGCACCCCACCACCACCACATACCCACTATAAAAGCTGGAAAAGCAGGACTCCCTGTCCCCAGCCTGAGAATTCACGTTCCTTCCCAGAACATTGAGTCTGGAACTCGAGGCCATTAAGCATGGATTCATTGCTCCCAGTAGGGGGCGTCCAGCATCCAGTTATCATCCTGCGCTCCCGTATGGGTGATGCCACTCAGTGTTGGCCAGAACCCAGCCATTTGGTTTCACTTGGTTCCTGCCCCCTCTCCAAGCCCAGTCCTAGGGTCTTCCCACTGATTCTGCGAGCCACTCAACGAACAAATCGGCGCAGAGCTGCAGAGAGCTGAGTGTGGCCACAACGTCTTGACCTGCATTTCCAACCCCTGCTGGACCAGTGTCCCTCGGACAGCTTGCTCTCAGTATGTCCAAAAGCAAAGTCATCACCCTCCTCCTCTCCTCTTTACTCCACCCCTGGCACCAAACTGCACCCCTGTTCTCCCTGGGCCCAAGCTGGGCCTCAGGGCCATTTCTGACTCCTCCCTTATCTGCCCCCTAATCACTGGACAGATCACGTTTGACCTCTCTCCCAAGCATCCCACTCATGCCTCCCCTTCTTCCTAGACTCCCAGCTGTTGCCTTCATTTTAGGTCTTTCTTCCCTCCCCGAGCTCTCCCACCGGTTCACCCCATTATCCCTGTTCCCTCAGATTCCACCGCATGCTGCAGGCTGGGACAGAAGGGCAGGCATGGAGAGAGAAAGGACTCAGCCTGTCCCTGTCTCTCTCACCTCCCCCTTTTGCCCAGGCTGTGACTCCTGTCCTAATTGCCTTCCCACCCCTTGCTCTGGATGAAATCTTCCACCCTGCAAAGCCTAAATCTAACACAAAGATTTAATGATTTTATCAGCCAGATGTATTCCTTCCCTCCTTAGAATCCCTTCTACTTTTGTATGTGTGTAGCTCTTAGATTGTTCCACTCTGAGTCAGTCACGTGTATGCTCATATGATTCCTGCTGTCCAATTACAAGTCTTTGTGAAACAAGATGTGTCCTGGACTTGTCATCACCTCCACTGTCATGACTTCTGTCTCGCACTGGATTATTGCTCTAGCATTCTAAGTGGCCATTCAGTAGAAAAGCCCAAGTCCAAAGACCTGACGTGATCCAACCTCCAGGAGGTTACCCTGAAAGGCCCTTCCTACCTCCTTTCCTAATTCCCTTCCAGCCTCATTGCCTCCGTGAACATACCACGCATACCCCTGCCACAGGGCCTTTGCACATGCTACTCTTGCCATGTTAACCATGAAAGTTCTCTAAATCTTTGCTCAAATGTCACTGACCACCTTATTTAACATCACAACCCATCCCACCTTCACCCAGCACTCTTAGGCCCTGTGACCTTTTCCTCTTCTTCCTCTTTCTTTCTATAGCATTACTCACCCCCTACAATACTGTATAATTTATGTAGTTATTATATTTATTATTCACCGTCTGCCTCTCCACCCTAACCTGCCACAACAGGAACTCCCCAAAAACAGGGATCTCTGTCTTTTCTGCCCACTGATGCCTGGTATGTGGTAGATGCTCAGAAAATATTAGTTACATAAATGAATCTCTGTATGCTGCATACACAGAGCTCTGACAATCACTGGGTTCCCAAATCATACTACTTTTTTTTCAAATATAACTGCCTGGTTGCTTGGCTGCTCTTCCTGGCGCTGCCATGGAAACCAACAGCCCAGGGACAAGTTACTTCCCATCAAGTCAGGCAGTGTGTATCACCCCCCGCCCCCCGCCCCCAAACACACAGAGGTGTGCCGTGCCCCCCACAGCCCGGGTACAGGATGCCATGGCCAGCCAGCTGAAATTATCCAGGATGCAAATGACCTGGGACCAGTACTGCTGGGGCAGCCTCGGGCTTTCTCCAGGACCCTGAGCAGTGAGCCATGGAGGATCCCAGGAGGACTCGCCCCTGGCTGACATCTGCCCACACAGACCACACATTCTGTTCTTGGGAGATTCTCCAGTCCGAAAGTGCCCATCACCTCCCCCAGGAATCGTTTTTTCTCTATTCCCAATAATAGCAGACATTTACGAAGCACTTTCTAAGGACAAGGCACTTTACGGGTATTATCTCCACGCCTCAAAACACTGCAAGGTAACCATTATTATTTTCCCCATCAGAGCTGAGGGGCTGAGGCTCAGAGAGACTAAACGTGTGCCCTGGGTCACAGAGCCGTTCAGTGGTGGGTGGGTCCAAGGCAGAACCCTGGGCACACTGTTCCCCCACTCCGGGTTTGCTCCCCTCTGCGGCCACTGTCTCAGATGGCACACCTGCAGGGGGCGGGGGGGTGGGGCAGAACCCCTGGAGCACGCGCATCACACACACATGCACGCACATGCACATACACACACACACGCACACACATGCACAGTGCAGCAACATGGCCTGGGGAACACAGTATCACCGGAGCAGTTTTCCGAGGGAGGCCCGGCTCTCTCTGGAGGTCTTTAAAAACTAACAACAAAGAAAAGATCACTCCTTCTCTCTGGAATGACTTACGTGTGGTCGTGCCCGAGAGCAGAGATGAGCTGACCCCTAATGGTCCCGCTTGGCTTTATGACAATGACAAACCATTACTGGACAGGCGGACTGACTGCCTGGAGCATTACTAAATCTGTTTTTAATAACATCACCAATCCAGGACCAAACCCTGACCCGGCACTGCAGTCAAGTCCATCATCGCTGGAGAGAGAGAGAGCACTGGGTCAGGGAGGGCAGAGTAGGGGAGACTGGGGACAGCCTGTTTGTTCTGAAGAATGGAGGGGGCTTCTTGAGTCATAGACGGCTCGGGGAGGAGAGGAGGGCTTGAAGATTTATCTCAGAGGAGGGCTGAGGAATGAAAAAGAAAACAATGGCGAGGAGACCATGTGGGGGCAGCAAGGAGAACGGCCCGGCCGGGCTTGAAAGTGGCCTAGAGAAGGGGCGCGGAGACCGTGCGGTGGGCAGACACCCAACGCGTAAAATGTGTGAGTCAGGAGCACACAAGGGGAGCACCGAGTGTGTCTCAGATTATCAGGCAAAGTGTGTCTGAAGAGCCGATCGCATGAGTCAGACGTTAAGTACTGCCTTGGAGGTCCCCCACGGGCCAAACCTGGTAGGTGCTGAAGAAACTGATGGGCCTTGGGGGGAGGATGGGAGCCAGCCCCCCACCTTCCATGAGCTACAGAGCAGTCGTGGGGACCTGGAGAGTCCCCTGGAGGGGGAGGAGGGCAGACGGGAATCTCAGGGCAGTAAGGCCCGCCTCCCAGGGCATCTGGCCTCTGGCCCAGGCCCTCGGACACCGCTGATGTTGACAGCCCTCTGTCTCCTCCCATAATGCCAGCATCTGGCCTTTTTGTGTCAAAAAAGAAAAAAAAAAAAGGGCAGAGTTCATATTGGGCAAAAGAATGCCAGACTGAGCAGGAGAAGGTCCCGGCTCCCACGTGTGAGCTCTCAGAGAGCTGACAGCGAAGCTGCGGAGGCTGCTTGGTGGGGACACTGAGCTGCCCCTGTCCCCCAGCAGTGTGGCTGGGCATTACCACAGGTGACACAGGCAGGGCAAGATGGCCTCCTTTCTGCCCCGGCACAGGACCTGCCCTTGGCTGGCTCCAAGAATACAGGGACTGGGAACATTTGCATCGGTGTCCCCTGCAGACAAGCCACGGTGTGGCTCCTGGTGGCTCCTGGGAGAGCGCATGTCCACAATCCCGGTGTGCCTGCAGCCTTGCAGACCTTGCAGAGGGCTCAGAGTGTAATACACCTGATGCCCCCTTAGGACGGAAGGGTGAGACCCTTCATCAGCAGGCGGGGGCTGGAATTTTAGATTCCTGTCCCTGCCTATCAGAGGACACCCAGGGACAGGGGACTCAGGTGGAGGCCACATTGTGGTAACGAGCTCCGGTGCTCGAGATCCTCATATGGCTGCCCAGCTCACTTGGAGTAAAAGCCAACGTGCTTGGTCTGCGCCCTCGCCCTGTGACCTCGGCTCCCGCTGCCCCTGCTGGTTCCCGCGGCAGCCACGCAGGCTTCCGTGGTCTCTCAAAAATTCCTGGCTGCTCCTGCCTCAGATAGGATGCTGGCTGCTCAGGCCTCTGCCACCACTGCTCCTCCGTCTAGAACATTCTTCCCTAGGAGTCACACCGCTTGGCCCTTGCTTCCTTTGGGCCTCGACTCAGATGTCCCCTGCTCTGCCAGCCCTTCCTGACTCACTCACTAGAACCACAGCCCCTCCTAACACTCACGCTGCCCCTTCCTTTCCTCACAGTACCTCTTGCCATCGAACACCCAACTGAATGTCTTTTATTTTTTATTGTCTACCTCCCCAAGCAGAACGCAAGCTCCTTGAGGGCCGAGATTATTGTCTGTTTTGTTCCTGCCCCTCTGTCCAGGGCTCACCACAATGCAGCTAGTATTTACCTGTGCATTGTCAAGAGGAGGAGGGCAGGGAGGGAGGGAGGAAGGGAGGGAGGAGTGGACAAACAAGAAAAAGAAGAAAAAGACACACAGCCCCTGCTTCCAAGGCCCTCGCTGTCGGGCTGAGTAGGTCCTTTTGCTTAGAACATCTTAGGAGCAACACAGCTCATTTCTCTTATCCAGTGTTTAAAAATGTCACCGCCTTTACAGCCCTGCCCTGCAGATCCCAAGCAGAAAACCCTATCGATCTTAGTCCTTTCCTCCAAAACGGTCATGAGCCCTGCCTGAGACTCTGGAGGGAACAAGGAGGAAAGTCATCTGCTGCCTTGTGGTCCTCGCCCAAACCCGCCAGCCTGGGCGCTGAGGCGGAGCGCTGAGCATGGGGGCCACACTGAGGAAGGCGGGTACCCCCCGGGGGGTGCTGAGCAGCACCCAGGCTACGGAAGGGGAAGCCGGGCAGTGGGGGCACAACCCAGAGCATGTGATTTTAAAGCTCTCCCAGGCTGCACAGCTCCATCCTTAGCGCCGAAAGTGCATGCGGTTCAATTATAGGAAGGATCTTGAGGTCTGAAATCGCACCTTTTGCAGTATGTCGGTATCATTTAGCAAATGCTGCGTAACAAGTCATGCCAGAACTCAGAGACTTAAACACCAATAAGCCTTGATTATCTGCAGTCATTTCTGCGGGTCAGGAGTTCAAGAGCATCATGGTTGGGCATTTCCCGCTCAGGGTCTGTCACGAAGTCTTGGCTGGATACTAGCGAAGGCTGCAGTCGTTAGAAGGCAGAGCTGGGCTGAGAGTACCCTTCTAAAGTAGCTCTCATGCGTGATTGGGAAATTGGTGCCGGCTCTTGGTGTGGGCCCTGTGCTCCTGCCCCTGTAGGCCTCTCTGTAGGACTGACTGCTTGAGTCTCCTCCTATCATGGAGGCTGGTTTTCTCCAGAGCAGGTGATTCAAGGCCCAGGGCAAAGGCTTCAATGTCTTTTTGACCTATCCTTGGAAGCCACCCACTGTCACTTCCACCGTCGTCCGTTCCGCACGCAGGCCAGCCCACAGGCCAGCCCTGATTCAATGTGGGGCGGACTTCCCAGGGCAGGGATGCCCAGAGGTGAAATGTACTTGCAGCTTTGGAAGTCAATGACCACACTGTCTTCTGTGACATCAAGTCATTGCCCACAGTTGGGTTACAGGGCCTCAGGGAGAGGCAGCAATTAAATCTTGTCAACCCAATTCTGATCCTACTGGAACGGACTTCGGGAGGTTCCTTCCAACCAGGTCTTCTTTTCCCACAGGCAGGAGGCAAAGTCTAAGAGGAGGCTCAAGGAACATGACAATGAATGGGGGGTGGATAGTGGGGGAGGTAGGAAGGGAAGTGAGAGCCCAGGAAGCCGGGAAAAGCTGGATAAGGGTCTTCTTCCCTGCATGCCCAGGGCTCCCCTGATTGTTCATTCATCTCTAGAACAAACAACGATGGTACCCCTGCAGTGCTAGGCATCTGGCCATGACCCAGCCCTCCCATCCGAAATTTAGAGTTCCGTGGGACTTATGTTCCCATGTGGGGATGTTCAAGGTCTGTGCAAGGAGCACAGAGAAAGAACTACATGGAGTCCGTAGTGGGGGGTGGGGAAGATCAGGAAGGCTTCCCGGAGGAGGCATCACTACACACACCAATGAAGTGAGTTTTCCCAGTCCTTGTCAGTCAGAGAAATAGGCACAAAAGACTGAGCATCTCATTCACTGCCAAATTGGGGTCACAGCCAAGTCTCCTGACCTCTAGCAACCGTATAGCACATTGGCAGGCTGTCCCGTTTGATACGACTCTCTGGCTGTCGCCAGGGGCATGAGGCTGTTATAATAGAGCAGGCAGAGGGCTGGGAGTGAGCAGAGACCCCATGGCCATTTACCAACATGAAGCCCAGCAGGACCACAGACGGGCGGCTGTCCCCCGTGTCGCCTCCGTGACCGGAGAGATGAAGCTCGGTAGCACCTTCGGCCGACTCCATCTGGGCACACAGCCCTTGCTGAGGTGACAGTCTTCCAAATGCCTGGTGCCAGCCTCACTGGCTGGAGGCGGAAGCTAATTCTTACCATGAGAATTGTAATAGTTACTATACAGTGTTTGCCTTTTTGTGCTGACTTGTTTCACTCCCCAAAAAGTCTTCAGGGTTTCTTCGGGTGGCAGCGGGTGTCAGAATTCCCTTCCTTTTTAAGGCTGAATAATATCCCATTGTATGTCTAGACCACATGGCGTTTATCTGCTTATCCCTTGACCGATATGTGGGGTTGCCTCCCCGTTTCCGCTGCTGTGAATCATGGTGCTTGACTCTGTTCAAGTCCCTGCTTTTCAGTTCCTTTGGGTGTGTCGGGCAAGCGGAATTGCTAGATCCTATGGTAATTCTGTTTTTACTGTCTTGAGATGGCACCATATCATTTTCTGAAATAGTTATTATATAACAGCTATTAATAATAGAATCATTAGTGAAAGCAGCCCCAGGCAAAGCCCCTTCACTGGGTCTCTGTCCCACAACTGGTCGTCTGGGCTCAAATCCCAGTAGAGAGCCTTCCCTCGCTTGCATTCAGAGCTGCTGCCGTACCTTAAGCTTTCCCAGCTCTGCTCACTTCTCGCACAAACAGTCTGAGCTGAGCTGAGGAAAGGGGACTTGCCACGGGCAGGAGGGTAAAAAGTCAGGATTCAGACAGAGGCTGGCACCTGGGCGACTCAGCACTCCCCTGGCCCAGGGAGGCACGGTTCTGAGCCAGGGTTAGAACTGTGGCTGGTGCGGCTCTGCTGCCCAGGTCCTGTCACCAAACTTTGCCTTAGTTTTTCATCTAGAAAATAGGTCTAATGGCACCGACCTGGGCATTTAAGGATTAAGTTAAGTAACTATCTTATCCCTAACAAAATTTACAGCCCGGGTGGCTTCAACAACACAAATTGATTTCTTATTGTTCTGGGGACTTGAAGTCCCAGATCAAGGTGTCAGTAGGGGAGCTCTCAGTCTGAGGCCTGTCCTCGGGGCTCCTTGGTGGCCGCCAGCTCACTGTGTGCCATGTGACCTCTTTGTGCAAACGTGGAGAGACCACAAGCTCTCTGGGGTTTCTTCCTAGGAGGAAACAAATCCCATGTTGGGGGCCCAACCCTCATAAGCTCATCGGAGACTAACCACCTCCCAAAGGCCCCAGCTCCGGAAGCCACCACGTTACAGGGTAGGGCTTCGACAGACGAATTTGGGGGTGGGGACAACATGCTTTCGTCCATCCCAACATCTCACCCCGAGGTGTCCCTGTGTGCCAGGTGCGGCACTGAAGGCTTTTCCGCATGACCTCACTCTGCCCTCACCTCACACAGCTGTGCAAGACAGAAGAACTTTGAGGCTAACGGGCCCGGGAAACCAACAGCCGGATGGAGGGTGAGCACTCAACCAGGATTTGCCATCATTTGCCCCCACTTTACAGATAAGGACACTGAGCCTGAAAAAGTCTAGAAACTTAGCAGAGGGGGGAGCTGGGCAGAGATCCAGGCTCCACGTGGACGGCACGGGGTAGGCTTCCAGACCCTAGGTAAACGCTCAGGGGACAGTAGGCCTGGCCCCGGATGAGGGTCATGATGTTTCCTTCCAGTTCAGGCAGCTGTCCTTGGCCGCTGTTGCCTGGGTGTGGAGGGGAGACCCCACACGGACAAGCCCCTGTCCCCGAGGCCCATGCCCCCTTCCCCACACTGTTGTCTCAGCCTCCGAACCTTCCCCCCTCCCATTAGCCATGACCTGACTGCAAGATGCAGCTTCCTCCGTTGAACTGGAGCTCACGTGGGGATGTTTATTTTAGAGAGAGAGAGAGAGAGAGAGCACTTGTGAGGGCAAGAGCAGTGAGGGGAGAGAGAGTAGCAGGTTCCCGCTGAGCAGCGAGCCCGACACAGAGTTCAATCCCAGGACACGGGGATCATGACCTGAGCCCAAGGCAGATGCTTAACTGAGTGAGCCACCCAGGCCCCCAGTGCGGGCTTCTGATGGCCAAGGGAAGTCATATGTCCCAGCGTGCACAGCAGCCGTGGCCAGTGACTCCAGCCCCCTCCCCCATCCTTCCCTTGAACTTGGCTTCGAGAGTCCCCTGCGCCCTGAATGCTGGAGAGAGCTTCCGTGTGTATGTGCGTTGGTCTGTGCTCTTCCCAGGTCAGAAGGGTGAGTCATAGCCCTGCTCTGAAGCCTGGTCTGAAGACACCCACACACCCTCCCCCCACGCCTGTGCGCGCCTGTGCACGCACGCGCACACAGACACACACACACACACACACACACACACCCTGCGGCCACTTTATCTTAGTGCGTGTGTTATCTTTTTTCCAAACTGCAAGCTCCCTGCGGGCAAAAAGCAAGAGAACATTCTGTCCTGAGGCCCCTGGGAGGCATGCAGCTCCAGCTGTCACTCCAGGAAAGCTGATCAAACCAGATTGAATTGCTGGAGTGAAACCCAAAGCTCCCCGGGCATCTCATTATCACCCCAGCGGGACCAGAAATGTCCTGGTGAAAGAATGTCTTTGTGTCCCAGGCACTCATTCCAGGCCTCCCCCAAGAGGGAGAGGGAGAACTCAATCAACAAGAAGGGCTAGAAACGTTTGCTTTTTTCTCTTTTTCCTTTTAAGGCATGTTTGTTGTTATAATTGGCCCAAATATTTTAATTCCCACAAAGACGTGTCTCCTCCAGGCTCCATAATGTCAAAATGTCATCGGGTAACCTCCCTGAGGTTGCTTTCCACCTCCCCCGTCAGCCATCAACACCCCCCTGGAGGGCGCAGCACAAAGCTGGGGTGAGGCGGTAGGGGTAGGTCCCTCTCCTGCCACTCCTGCTTCTATATATATGCAAACTAGGGATACGCAATAAAACAACTGTCTCAGATGCTCAAGCTAAATCTTGCAAGGATTATGTCTTGCTGTTCTCTGTAAACCGCCCAAGAACTGCTCGTCTGCAGAACTATTATCCTCAGACACGGAGAGAACATTATCATCTCCCCGCAGCATCACCGCTTTCGCCTGCGGCTCTAGGAGTTTTCTCCCACGGCATCATGGGCATCATCGTGTTCTCAGTCCTAAGCATACTTTGCTAAATAATGGTGTGGGGTAGGGGGAGGGGAATCTTCTTTAAGAGACACAACCGTTTTAATTTCCCGGCATTGCAGATTGTTTTCACACATGTCCTTTCTTTCTTTTTAATTTTTGGACGCGTGGTGTTGTGCAGGCTCTCTGCGTGGCTAGGAGGGGTTTCCTATTCCCCACTTGTGTGGGAGTGTGACTCATAGGTGTGTGCGCTCATGGATGTGTGTCCGTGTGTGGATGTGAGCACGTGTGTGTGTGTGTGTGTGTGGTTTTCTGGCAGGGTTTCACCAAATATGCACTTAACGTTTCTCAGCTGCCCCTGGTTTTATGGTGGGGTCACAGGGCCAGTTTTGGCCAGTGGATCATAAGCAGAGGTAACTTCTGGGCCAGGACAACCCGTGTGCCCGAGTGGCGGCAGCAGTTGCAAACCGAAAGTTTGTGTCCCACCACCACCACCACCACCGCCCCCCGAATTCCCACAGGGAAACCCTAGCCTCCACTGTGAGAGTATTTGCAGGTGGGGCCTCTGGAAGGTGGTGAGGGTGAGAGGAGGCATGACGGGAGGGAGATCAAGATGGGATTCTTGTATATATAAGAAAAGAAAGAGAGACCAGGGTTCTCCAGCTCTCTTGCTGTCAACCATGGAGGACGTAAGGAGAAGATAACCATCTGTCAGCCAGGAAGAGGGCCCTCAGCGGGAGCCGACTACACCTGTACCTTGATCTTGGACTTCCCATCCTCCAGAACTCGTGGGGAAACAATGTCTAAGCTCCCCCAGCCTGCGTTCTTCATTACAGCAGCCGGAGCAGCCTAACAGGCCTTGGAGAGATGTACTCGGGATGAAGTAGCTTCCAGTGGAAGATGACTGTCCACCTGCCCTCAGACCACAAGGGAGATAGAACTCCTGAGTGTGCTAAGCCACTGGGATGTCAGGGTTCACCTCTTGCTTCAACTAGCATCATCTCACCTATAAAATAGTGCCAATAGTACCAAGTGAACAGGGTCGTTGCTGGGTTTGGATTAGGTAAAAAGTGGCTTTTAAAAATCCTGTGTGTCGGGCCCCTGGGTGGCTCAGTGGGTTAAAGCCTCTGCCTTCGGCTCAGGTCATGATCTCAGGGTCCTCCTGGTCGAGCCCCGCAACAGGCTCTCTGCTCAGCAGGGAGCCTGCTTCCTCCCTTCTCTCTCTGCCTGCCTCTCTGCCTACTTGTGATCTCTGTCTCTCTCTCTGTCAAATAAATAAATAATAAAAATCTAAAAAAAAAAAAATCCTGTGTGCTTTCTCTCTCAAGTACCTCAATTAGGTATTTGTTAAAATTGAACAAATACCTAATGGGCATACCCCTTGCCCAGCACTGTGGTGGGTGCTAGGGATCCAGGCCCAGGGGCCCTGCCCTCAGGGACACTTCAGTCTAGCAGCACACAGATGCGCAAACAGGTTACACACAATGTGACAGATGCCCCAATTGTAGGAGGGTCCGAGATAGAAGACAAAGTAGTTCATTCTGCAGGATTCAAGAAAAGTGACACAGAAAGGGTTGGGACGAGCAGTGTTTTGAGAAAGAAATAGAACTTGCCAGGTTAAATGAGGCAGGGGTCTGCCCCAGGTGAGATGCGGAGACCGATGAGTTCGTGAGGAGGGCCTTTTACTGCTCTTCAGAACATTCACCTAAGCCCTAGAATCCTCAAACACGACTTTCAACTGGGGATGACCCACCCTCCATGAGCAGCCAGGGGTGGACGAGGGAAAGCATCAGGTTTTTTTGGTCTTGGTAAAGAAAATTCAGGTTGGGTTTGTTTGGGTTTTTTGGTTTGTTTTTTTTTTAAGATTTTATTTATTTGAGAGAGCACGCAGGCATGAGCAGGAGGCAGAAAGAAGCAGCCTCCCCACTAAGCAGGGAGACAAGGGGCTCCATCACAGGACCCTGGGATTGTGACCTGAGCCAAAGGCAGATGCTTAACTGACTGAGCCACCCAGGTGCCCCAAGAAAATATAGGTTTTCGTTCTTTTTTAAGGCTGTGAAAAACTGTCCTGCTTTCTTCGTATTCATTCTGAAGAGAGCGACAATGTCCACCTCTGCCTCCGCAGGTGGGGTGTGTGCTCTCCCAAGGGGGCCAGGGATAGACCTGTTCCCACATGCCCCTGGGCTCCCCAAGGCCAGGGCCCAGTGTGCGATTAGAACTCCACGAACACCTGCTGAGTCCAAAGGAACCTAAGACTCAGCCAGTTCCTGGGCTGCGGCACTGAACCACAGAACCCAACGCCCCTCCAGGGGCTACTTTCCTGGGCCTCTGGAAATCTCTCCGTCCACAGTCCACCGCAGTCTCAGGATTGAAAGGAGGCTCCTCTCCCTGGGACCTACGAGGTCTCCTGTGTCGGTCCACAGCGCCACCCCGCGGCCAAGTCTGGGAACTGCGCAGAGAAGCCCCCTGTCTCCTGTCATTGCATCATCCTCTGGGGCCCAGGGTTTGAAGAAAACCCAGATCCGGAGCTGCTCATCCTCAGCCCCACCCTCTTCCCCTACGAAGTCTCTGACACTGGACAGGCGCTGCTTGGACCAGTTATTTTGATCCTCATACGTTAAGCCCCAGATACTTAAAAGGGGTCACTGTGAGAACCCAAAATGTATGAGAGAGACACAGGGGCAAAGAAAGGGTGCCGTGAACCCTTACCAAAGAGCATGTCGGGTAAGGATGCTGACAGATGTGGGCTCAAGCCCAAAGAGCTGTGTGGCCCTGGGCAGCTCCCCCACATCCCTGAGCCCTCAGCTTCCCTCTCTGTAAAATGGGGACGGTAAAGCTCATAGAATTGCCTTGAGGATCGAAAGGCAGATGCCAAGGCTCCGTGAGTCGTACACAGCAAGTGCTCAACAGACACAAACATAAAACACGTGTGCTTCTCTGACTGCTCTGAGTCTCAACTTAGAGATGGTGAGGTGGACAGCAACTTTAGTTCCATTTTATGGACAAGAGCACTGAGGGTCAGTTTGCTTACGTGACCTGCCTGTTGTCTTTCAGCCGAGGAGAGACAGGAGTTGAAGGCAACTTCGGCTCTTGCCACCCTTGAAAGAAGATGGGCACAGGGCAGAGCCCCTGAAGGAAAGTCAGGATGGTCGAAAGACAGGACGAAAGAGGAGATGCAGAACTTGTACCCAGCAACCTCCCCTCTTCCTTCCTGGATTTTAGACTCTTTCTGGAAAATTCTTTCTTCAAAAGTTGGTCTTGAAGAAGCCCCGTCAGGAGACGTGCGTTCTGGTGCCAGCTCTGCTGAGGGGCAGCTGTAGGACTGGGTGAACTTCCTCACCGGCCGGTGGGACTCGGGACGTCCCCCCTGCTCCGGGCCTCTCGGCTTTCACCCGGTCACTCGTCAACGGCCTGTGCCTTGCAGGTGGGAAAGCTGCCCAATAGTCACCCTGCACTGTCCTTGGGCAGGAGTGTCACCATTTGCCCTCAGAGACCTTGGGGAAGGAGGAAGAAAGGACACAGAACTCTGGACTGAGGGGCGACAGATGGAAAGAATAACTCTTAACTCAATCACATGAACGGGAGATTAGCATTAATCCTTGCTGGGCCTGAGTGACCGCCCGAAGAGGCCGCACCAGCAGCCGGGGGAGCAGCAGGCTGAGCGCGATGCAGGCCGGGGAGCTGGGCCCCCTGATTTATGGGCAACAGTCAGAAAATGAAGTGAGCGGAGGCTTTGGAGACCATCACGGGGCAGAGCGGGAGGAGAGGCGAGGGCTTCGTGCAGACTTTTCCGGGTTCAGAAAGGGAGGGCTCCGTGGTGTACCCGCTCCTTTCTGGGGGAAGGGGTGGCCGTGTGTGTTTTCGTGTTTTGCTTTTGGCTGATGTTTTAAACATGAGCGGGCCAACTGGGAGACGTAATCACAGGCCTTTCATAACTGCCTAACGATGGCAAGATGAATGGTTTGGGTGGTGCTGGAGTCATAAATAACAGCAGCATATCAGGGCAAAACTAAAGAGCGAGAAAAGGGAGTGAAATAAATCTACTGGGATTCCAGGGCCATCTTTCCCAGGAAAACATCAGGATGAGAGACTCGGTTCCTGTGCCAGACTGAGAGCCAAAATCCTCAACACTCTTCACATGGCACCAAAGCAGCACGGCATTGACCTTGAAGCGCTTGAGGGTGAGTCCAGGCCTGATCGAGGTTGGGATCTAACCCCTCGGGTGCCCGGCCTGAAACAGCAGACTCACTGTGCCTAGATGGATGGCAGGAGGTGGCACGGCCTCATGGCAGACCCGGATGAACTCAGCCTTGAAGTCAGCTGTCTTGTGCCCACACCCGGAATCTGTTTTTTTCCAGCAAATGATGAAGCCTCTCTAATCCTCACTTTCCCTGTCTGTAAAATGGAGGTAATAATAGAAGTATGGCTTCCAAGTTTAACTGGAATATTGCACACAAAGCCCAGCATATAGCGGGGTACCCAGTGTTCCCCCCTTTATGATTACTAATGACCTCATGAAGTAGCTGGAAACTAAAAGAACCATTCCACCGGCCAAACTGGTGAAACTAATTTTTCTTACACCTCGGGGAGATTCAGGCTGAGGAGCCATGACCATGATAACAGCAGTGTCCTGCTGGGGTTTGGGGCTCCCTAGCCTTCCCTGCTCTTGGCCTGACTCTATGGTTAACGCGGCCCCCTCCTCCCCCTGTCCTCTCGGCCTTGACTAAGGGGAAGTATCCACAGATCAGGACTAGGAATATGGCGGACACCCGGTCCACAGCCACCCCCATCTCTGGCCTCTGGGGAGGGCAGGGAGGGACAGAGCCCTCTGTGACAATGCTACCCCAGGAAAAACAAAACCCCAAATTCCAGCCCTCATTGACACCACTCCCCACCCCCGTCCTGAGAGAGCTCGCTTCTCTTTCGTTACCACTTCCTTCTCCAGGGGGAGTACCCAGCCCTGGTATGTTTGACAAGCTTCTGCAGGAGCCAAGCCCTGCCCCTGGTAAGAAGCAATTCCTAAAATTTCCAAAAGGACAGCTCTACAGACCCCTGACAGAAAACAATGAACGGTGCATAAAGGAATTTCATGGCTTTGCACAAGAGCCCAAGTTCCAGGCCTTTCTGAGGAAATCTTTTCTTTTGGTCTGGAGCCTCTGGCCACCTTGTCACCTCTCAACCTGGTGGGGGTGCCCTGAGGTCTTCGGCCTCCCTTCTCTCAGCTCCCAGGGCTCAGTGCTCCCAGGGCAGCTCAGGCCAAGTGCCCACTCAGCTTTTCTCCTCTCATAAGAGTGCGTATCCGCACAGACGTCCCAGCCACAGCTCCCAGGGCAAAGGAGAGGAGTGCTCCCTCAAAGGCCACTTAGGCTTGTGCGGGCATGATGTAGGTGGACAGGAATGACTCGGGGCCATCCAAAATGCTGAGCGAGACCAAATGCCAACACGCTCTGACCTCTCTCTGGACACGCTTCAGGCTCCATCTCTCAACAGGGAGTCAGGACCTGGCATCTCAGACACGTCCCTCCAGTGCCTAACAGCTGAGGGGCGGAAGCAAAACGCCATCCCAGGCGCCACTGAAGGATCCCCGAAGTGCAAGGTCGTGGGAGCTTGCAGGGCCTGGCAGAGTACCCACAGATTGCTTAAAGGGACATCTATTAAAAGCTGGAAGAAACTCAAGTTCCTGACAGAAGAGTCAGCAGCCAGAAACTAGCCCTCACTATTAAAACAAACACACACACACTTAGGCCCCACGAATACCTAACCCCCCAAAAGGGTAACATTCACATTTGTGAAAAGTCAGTGTCAAAAATACCAGAATCTTTGGGGGCACTTGGATATCACAGTTGGTTAAGCGTCGGACTCTTGGTTTTAGCTTAGGGTCGTGAGATCGAGCTCTGTGTGGAGTTCTACGTGGGGCTCTGCCCTGAACACAGGGTCTACTTGAGATTCTCTCTCCCTCTGTCCCTCCCATTCGTGCATACACACTCTCTCTCTAAAATAAATAAATCTTAAAAAAAAAAAAAAAAGAATGTTAGGAGTGGAAAAAAAAAAACCCAGAAGATGCCTATCCTGGTGATCCTCACACACGATCCCATGGCCTATGTTGGAATCATGTCCGGCGCTTAATAAAAATTACAGATTCCAGGGCCATGCCGCAGATGCTCAGAAATGTGTGTTTGTAGCAAGTTCCCCAGCTGCTTTGGGTGATAACCAGGCTTGGAAGCCACTGACTCAGTCCACTGCTCCTGCAACTTTTCTGTGACTAGAAGCCCCTAGCTGTCTTACTCAAGTGCAGACCTGTTTCAGGTCTGGGGTGCAGGGTGAGAGGCTGCATTTCTCATGCTGATGCTGCTGGCGTCAGGCCCACACCGTTCCCCAACCTCCTCCATCCCACCGAGGACAGAGGTAGACTGAGTGGCAGGCACGGTGCGGGGTGGGGGAGGGGTTAGAAAACAACGAGACGGGAAGGGGGCGCGCACACGTGCCCCTTGGCTCCTAGAAAAGTTGCACCAGGTAACAGCCTGTCTCCTGAGGGATGGGGTGGAGGTATCTTTTATCCCGGCTCACGTTCCCGCAGGACACTTCTTGTCCAGCCCTCTCTGCAGCAACCAGCCGGCCGCAGGTGTGGCCCCAAGACACCTTGCCCTCGCTGCACTTCTTGTTTCTGCCCTAGGGGCTTCTGGGGGGCCTTCCCTGCGGCGCCCACATAGCCGACTCAGCCCTTCTAGCACCTGCACAAAGATTCGAGGAAATGAGCACTCCCTGGGGCAGCCCTTGACCAGGGGGCCTGCGAGCTGGTAAATACAGATCGCCTTCTCTCTCAGAGGTGCGTCCCCTGTCCCCATAGGTCAGCAGCTAAATAAAGCTCCCTTGGATCGGCTTCCACGCCTTCTCAGTTCGCTCTGCCAGTCTCCACATTCCCATCTCCTGAGGTCACCTCCTGAAATAAACTACCTGCGGGTCTGCTATCCGGGCTCTGCTTCTGAGAACTACCAAGCTCACGCATGCCTCAAGTAGTAGCAGCGAAACCCTGCAGAGCAAGGGAAGAGGAAGCTGGAGACTTCAGAGAGGGCCCCCGGTGACCCAGAACATCTGAGACTCCCTGAGGCCAGAGGCCTTGCCCGAGGCTCACGCAGCTGTGCAGGGTTGTTCATGGAACAAATTATGCTGTGTCCAAAAAGTAAATTGAAGATCCTCTGTGAGATGTTGGAAACCAGAATGAAAGCTAAAGAATGAGGCTTGTTTCGTTTGCCTGGAGAGGAGAAAGCAAAACGCACTTCCTAAAATAAGGGGCTGAGGGGCACCTAGGTGGCTCAGTGGGTTAAGCCTCTGCCTTCGGCTCAGGTCATGATCCCAGGGTCCTGGATGGAGCCCCCGCATGGCATCGGGCTCTCTGCTCAGTAGGGGGTCTGCCTCCCCCTCCCCCTCTGCCTGCCTCTCTGCCTACTTGTGATCTCTCTCAATGTCAAATAAAATAAATAAATAAATAAATAAATCAAATCTTTAAAATACGGGGCCAAACGCCCTAAGAAAGGGCTGGCTCTCAGTCTGAGCTGACAGAAGTAAGGATGAGGGGAGACAGGCTTATGCTGGGGCTGAAGGGGCCATGCAACCATTGTACAGTGCCGATGGGGAGACTGTCTCTGAAGGCAAGTCATGAGCTCCCTGTCACTGGGGATATTCAGCTTGGGATGGGGAGGGCAGACTCACCAGGGATAATGTGGAGGGGATTCATTTTTCAGAAAAGAACTGAAAAATTGTTTCTTATCTAGAAACCTCTTTTAAAAATCATGGAGACTGGGGCGCCTGGGTGCTCAGTCGGTTAAGTGACTGCCCTCAGCTCAGGTCATGATCCCAGGGTTCTGGAATCCAGCCCTGCATTGGGCTCTCCGTTCAGTGGGAAGCCTGCTTCTCTCTCTCCCTCTGTGATCTCTCTTGCTTTCACTCTCTCAAATAAATAAATAAATAAAATTGTTTTTAAAATGGAGACTTCTCAAACCAGTATTTTTTTTTAAAGATTTTATTTATTTATTTGACACAGAGAGAGAGCTCAAGTAGGCAGAGCAGCAGGCAGAGGGAGCAGGCTCCCCACTGAGCAGGGAGCCTGATGTGGAACTCGGTTGACCCTGGGATCACGACCTGAGCCGAAGGCAGCTGCTTAACAACTGAGCCACCCAGGTGCCCCTCAAACCAAGATTTTTAACAGTATGTTTCTGCCCCAAAAGAAGGAATATTGATTAACCTGTAACTTCATAAATCACCCCCCCGCGCGATTTACACGATGATACATACAACAACTGAATCGTATTTTAGTTCTGATGTTTTCCCCAAGCATCTGTTTTCTCATGAGGTCTTGGCACCACCTAGTGGCCCATTCATCCATTGCAACACATGCCTGGGTTAAAACAGGCTCCTACAATTTACTATCAACACGTTCTTTGATTAGCACAGCAACTCAACAAAAATATAGTAAACGCCAGGCATGGGTTAGGGACTCAGCTAGAGCCTGGAGTGCAACAGTAATCAAATAAGACATAGTAGCCCCCTCATGAGGCTGACAGCCTCATGCTGTAGACAATGAAAAGTAAATAACCAAAGCATTATTTATTATACGTCGTGATGTCCTTCAATAAACCCTTCTGTGATAGAAAATAATGTAGGCAGGAGTAGGCCTCTCCGAGAAATACGAAATCAACTAGGAAGGATGGGATGAGAGGGGACAGGGGTACAGCGAGTGGGGAGGAGGATCAAGAAAGTTCCACAAACACAGCACATGCTCGGTCTTCCAAGTCCTGGGGGCACCAAGTCCTGGGGGCACCAGGGGCTTAGCTGTTCAAGAAACCAAAAGACCAGCGATTGGAGGGAGAAACTAGGAGAATCCTGTGTTTATAAACATTTCCTGAAGTGAAAGCACACAAATGGTTAGGGTGGATTCTTCCAAAACAGTACCTGACCGGGTTAAATTTTCATTTTAAAAAAGCAGGGAAGGGAAATGCCATTATGTGGACTTGGCTGTTCGTTCCAACCCTGCAGGACCCTACTCATGGCCACCAGTGTCAGCCGGGTGCCCCACTCAAGACAGCCTACGTCTGCTCCCACCCCGTCATGTTTCCCCGTCACTGATAGGCTTCTGTGTTCTTGCCTAACTACATGGGACCCTCACATTAAAAGTCTAGAACAGTGGTTCTCTATCGTGGCTGCAAGTCACCTCGGGGAGCTCTTAAGAATCCCAGTGTCTGGGTCACACCCCTCACCAGTTAACTCAGCATCTCTCGGATGCGGGCCCCAGGCACCCGAGCTTGGAAGACTCCGCAAGTGATTCCCAAGGTGGAGCCAAGGTTGAGATCCGAGGCTCTGAAAGGATGCTCACCAAGAGAAAACAGAGACCTCATTTTGTACTCAGTAGTGAAGGTTATTTAAGTCATGAACCAGGCTCAATCTTTCAAGCCCAGGCCTTCTCCCCAGGTGGAAGCCCCGACTCGGGGCCGCCCGGGCCCACCACGACGCTCCCATGAAGTTCCCGCCTGGCTGTTTCACAGCCCGGTCCACAGACCTGTGAGCTGGGCCTGGTCCAGCCACAAGGGTAGTAAGGTCCAGTCATACCTTCCCAAGGTGCAGGGGCTCAGAAGAGCCAGACCTCCCACCCCTGCAGCCTCAGCCCAAGTCACAAGTCAGAGCAGCCTTAGGGCTTTTAAGAAATACCGCTGCTTGGGCCCGACCCGAGATGGCTTTCTGGGGGGTCAGATGATTCTACGGAGCAGCCAGGAGTGAGAGTCATGGTTGTCCAAAGGACAGTACCTGTACCCCTGAGTTCTGGACAGGCCCTCCGTGGCAGGGATAGCTGTGTAACAGGGGGTGTGACTCTGAGGACCTCCAGGTGGTCTCTGTTATGTACTATTCCCTGCTGAGCAGCCCAGTCCTGACCAGTTAAGACCACCCAGCTGTCCATCCAGCTGTCACCTGTCCATCTCCCTTCCCACTGGCCCTCCCTAGGCCTGTAGCAGCCCAGCCAGCAATGCTGCAGCGAGTTCCCAGCAGAGTCGTTACATACAAACTTCTTCCTACCAGCAAAAGAGGAGGAACATTTGGGTTCACGCTAATGAAGCTCCATAAGGAACTGGCAACGTGCTCTTAACCTGAGAGGTACCACATGGATTCTTATATGAGCAATTACTGATGCTGTTTTTCTTTCTTTCTTTCTTTCTTTTTTTAAAGATTCTATTTATTTGTCAGAGAGAGAGAGAGAGAGCACACGCATGAGCAGGGAGAGCAGCAGGCGGAGGGAGAAGCAGGCTCCCCTCCGAACAGGGAGCCCAATGCGGGGCTTGAGCCCAGGACCCTGGGATCATGAACTGAGCCGAAGGCAGACGCTTAACCGACTTGAGCCACCCAGGCACCCCTGACCCTCTTTTTCTTAGAAGAAAGCTACTGGCACACATCTCAAGGTCTAGAAGGGTATGTACCAGAAAGATAACGTAGGTTACATGTGGGTACTGAAAACCCAGTGATTTTAACTGTTGTTGCTCTTGCTTACCAGCATATTCTAGGTTTTCTATGATGAATATTAATACAAAAATATTACTTGTGTGTAATATTTTTGAAAAGCTGAGCATCATCCTACAGAAGCAATCAATTCTGTCTTACACCACTCGGGTGGTGTGTAGCTGGTCTCCAGGTGCTGAGCTCACAACGCTGCTTTTTGGGACACTTCCTGACTTGGCAAACTCTGGAGGCTTCACCCCCATGACAAGAGGCCAGGGGCCACATCGTACTTTTTTGGTAGTTCTGCAGCACCGGTACAATCAAAATAAACACATTTATTCATTTTTTGCTGTGGACAGCAACACCCTTCCTGTGTTTTTTCACAAAAGAAATGGATTCTTCCCCGCATATGTGCGGATTTTGTCAGTGATTCTGCGAAGTATATTCCCCGAAATTCATGTTCTCTGGACAACAGGTATGCCAAAAGAAGAACAACGCGGGAGAGGGGGAGTTCTGTGAAAGACAGCTCGATTTCCTTCCTGGAATCTGCAGGGGCTTGGTGACACTTGAGCACTGTGAACCAGCGAGCGGACAAGGTGGACTGCAGCCCTCCCAAATCTGTTTGGCCATCACTTTCCAGGAGACAGCTCCAGGGACCAGCGCTCCCATGAACCGATTTTGGGAAACACGAGTCTACCCTTTCAGCACATAGTTCTTGGGCCTTCTGACACAAAGCAGAGTAAGCGTGCCCTCTCCTGTTATGAGGGCAGGGCGGCAGGCCCCAGGCGGGGTGCTGCGAAGAAAGAGGTTGGGGGACTCGCGGCACGCTCAGGCTTCTGTCATCCAGCGAGCTGAGCCACGGAGTGGCCTAGAGCCAAGAAAACCAACGAGGAATGGCCCAATAAACACTCACAACTGAACATCAGGTGACATTTGAATTTATTCTGTTTACAGACACCACTAAGTCACACTGGTGTTTTTCTTTCTTTTTTTTTTCTTTCTTTCTTTTTTTTTTTTTTGCAGTCTCATTTGGGTTGGACACAAATACATCCAGAGGCATGGTGAGAGGGAGACACATGGGACGGCTCAGTAGCCACTGGAACACCTGCTGTCTCTCCCCGCAGCCCGTCTCCCCCAGAGACATTTCTAACGACTGCTACTGCAAAACCCAATACATTTACACGCAATAACGCCTAACTGTACATTTAAATTAAAAAACAAACCCCACTCAGGCTCTGCTAGAAATGGGGGGCGGGATGACAAGGGTCTGAGGGTGTGAGACGCACAGGGTAACAAAACGTGAATGAGCACCCAGTTTCTCCGCAAGTGAAAAAAGCTATGACGGCACTCCTGTGTGGGACAGGACAAGACCTCTTTGACACCCTGCTCCGTTGTCAGGTGGACATCGTGACTGCATGAGTGTCTAAAAGAGGCCGTCCTTTTAATCATCACCTCTCAGAGAGGTAAGTACTGCATGGTACGGCCACGTTCCCCAAAGTGTGTCCCTAAAAACACTGGTCCTACAGAGTGCTCCTTGCAAAAGGAGCTTGGGAATCAAAAAGATTTAGAAAATACTGTAGGCTGTTATCTGCTTCCTGGAGAGGCACAGTGCATATTATCACATAGAAGGTTCTAGAAATCCCTTAAAAAGAAATGCTTAGCTTCATTTAACCCATAGTTTCCCAAATCAATGAAGTTAGAATCTTTTTTTTTTTAGATAACACACTTCATAGAACATATTTTGAGAAACCAGCCTCTGTGGCTTTGAAAAATTTTTTGCAGAAACAAAAAGCACAGAAGAACCAAGTAACTTCTAGGATCATGTATTTGTTGGCCAACAGCAAAGGGGACAATGGGTCCTAAAGACCAGAGCCCCATTCGGATTCCACCTCAACCCCTCTGCCATACACCGAGCCTGCCTGACAGGCAGCAATTTTCCACGGTTTCCTTCCGCACGGTGTCAAGTGTTAGGCACGCTGATTCCAGGACGGACTCGAACATGGTCTAGATGGGGGAACCCTATATCATGCACAGAGGCCAAGTGTTTATAGCCTTTCCCTCGCCTGTAACAATCACACCATTAAACAACCATTGTCGCTTATCTCGTGTCTAAGGGCTTTTCAAATACACTTGACAGTCCTTTGTTCCTAATAAAAAAGGAACAAGAAAACATACAGAGCATCTAATGATTTTCAGCAAGAATGACACAGACCAAGAAATCAATACAAAAGCTTTCGGCTATCCGTGCCCAATACTCTTCAAGTGTTACAGCAAGCACGAGGAAAGATGGAAGCAATCCAGGAGGTTACCATGACATTACCGGAATGATGTCAGTATCCCTTCATCTGCATAATGCCTCATCTTTATTCTCATTTCCAAGGAATTTCATGTGATATTTTGAAGCAGAGGACGGCAAAAACAAAACTCTACAATGGGGTGACTTGGCAAATAAGCAGGTAGCCCGTCTCTGCTGCGGGGTGTCCATGGGCGCTCACACCTCCACAGCAATTCTCGCAAACCGATACTGTGGGGAGGCGGGTGCCCTCAGCAACACGAGCCCCCTCTCGGCTGCTGGCTGGGTGGACAGCATATCCAGCAAGCCCGTCAAGCTAACAAACCCCAGGGCTTCTCCACTGCCGACGGCCATGGAGAAGTCTCCCTGCGTGACAAAGCCGAGGAGAACTCTGGAGCAGTGAGAAGTCACCCCCTGGAGGGGGCCTGACCACAGGCCCAGGGTCAGAGCTCGGTGCCCGGTTGCAGGGGGGCCCCCGGCCAGACCCTCAGGCTCAGTGGGTGCCTGTTTGTTCTGCCTCTTCTCCACTTTCTTCCTCTCTTTCTGCTTCCGGATCTCACTCTTGAAGGGGTCACTGTGCTTGGATTCCTGGGGCCCACAGTACAGCTGATCCCGACGGAGCCGGAGGAAGTCCTCCTCGGCGGGGACACAGATCATGGAGTGTGGCTCGGGGCTGCCCTTCCTCAGCAGGGCCAGGCTGACCCATACCAGTGCCCTGGGGAAGCGCTCCAGGAGGGGCAGGCAGGCCGCTCTGGTCGGTGCTGGCTGCCCATTGCCCGGAGCCCGCCGGGCTGCCCGCCTGTCCCCGGAGCTGGGCCCACACCAGATCGACAGCTGCTTCAGCCATTTTCTACTCCTACGTGAAGTGGGAGACACACGTTTGAGGAGATTTTGTTCGGGGAGAAAACATGCCGTCAGAAGACTGGGCACTGTCAGGAGTTAACTTGGTTTTTTTTATACTCTATGTGGGGAAGGATCAAAACAGTAATTTCTTCAAAAATTGAAAACAGACATTAATACATTTTTGTCATATTTTTCTTCTTATGGGTCTACCATTTGTAGATGAAGGCCTAAAGGTTTAAGAAGTTGATGATAGAGAAAAATGAGACAGAATCTAAGGCTGAGAGAGACAGCTCTGAAAGGAAGGAAGGACAGGAAATGAAGTTACTGGGCAGAAAAGTAGTGCGAGGCAAGAGGCATGAGCACAGAACAGAGCGTGACTGTGAAGCCCCATCGAGCAGGGAGCGGCAGGAACACACTTCGTACAGAGGCCTCTCTGACAGGACGATGTTACAACAAGGGGACATGGAATCACTCCTAAACTCTGGTCATTCCAAAGGAACCAGAAGAAACGAATTCGGGGATGTAAAGGGAAGAATGCTTACTCAGAGTTCACAGAGGGAACGTTCCTCGTTACCTCAGGACACCCTCTGGTGCAAGGGGACTGCTTTGTCAGCAAAGACTAAATGAAATAGGTCACAGAAAATAACTGCCTCGGTTTATGTCGGTGGGTGACAATACTTTAAAGAATCTGGGCACATTAGTATCGTGCCCCAAATCAGATGTGGCTCAGCTGTGTCCCTGAGCCCCCTGTGGGCTGGGTGACACAGGAGGACTGGCTTGCCCCCCACCCCCGCCCCCACCCAGAAAGTCCAGACGTTCCCTAGGGCTTTGCATAAAGGAACAATGAGAACCTTTACAGCCTATAGCCTGGTCAGGAGGAAAAGAGACCACGTAGACTGCATCCAGGGGGTCATGGGCACTTACCGCAGAACGCAGAGGAGACTGCCGGTGGCATCCTGGCCCACTACCCACTCGGTCCCCATCCGGGTTGGGCATTCTGTGTCCATGACTTCTCGGGGCTCATTGCAGCTGCTCGGAGATGTGCCCCCTTTGTCAGGCCGCAGATCCGTGTTTTCAGGTGTGGGAGTGCAAGGCAACTTGTCTCTCCTCGAGTCACTGTCCTCACCACTTGGAGAGGAGGCCACAGAGGATTCCTCTTGGGCCCAGACTCTTGACTCCCACTCCTGAGCTAACTGCTCCCAGGGACAGCAGAAAGGAGCCAGGGTGCCAAGCTTCACATAGTTGGGCCGTTTTGCAGGAGGGCGCCTAGTGAAAATCAAGGAGGAGAACCAATTTTTGAACAATTTAGGATCAGAACCACAAAAATAATTACGGCATTGCACTACATTTCTACTTGAAAAACAAACCTACGAAACAAAGTTTTCCAAGAAGTATGATAAAGATAACAACCAACTCTATTGGCCAAGCTTATTTGTTTCCTTTGGTTTTACCACGTGGCCACCTCACAACTCCAGGGGTCACCCTTCCTGAAAGACCACAAGTTCACGGTGTCCCTGGAGTCGTGCTGCAATGTCCCTGTGTGTGACAGTGTTCTAAGTTCCACGGGAACAGAAGGGGTGCTGGTGAGGTTTCTCCCCCACTCGACCTGTAGCTGGTGAAAAACGGCCCTGGGGTACTTGCCTCCCTTGGGGACACTGAGGAGGAAATGAATGACCCAGCCACCCTCCAAGATATCACGTCATTATCTGTTTTGTAATGCATCCTTCCCGAGACATTTTGTGGACCTATGTGCAGATATGTAGCCTTTTCTTTTTGTTTTGTTACCCATTTTACACAGGTGGTGATATCCCAGACTCAATACTTCTTGTTTAACTGTTTCCATTTCACAGCATACCTTGGAGATCATTTCATATGAGTACACAAAGAGATCCCTCATTCTTTTGCAAAGGGCTGCCTATCTTATTCCTGGATTATACCCTAGCTGATGAGATAGTCCCCCACTGCAGGGCATTTTGGTATTTTCAAATCTCTGCTTCTAGAAACAATGCTGCAACGAATGACCTTGAACATGTCACACAAGCACAAGTATATCCGCAGGATAAGTTCCCGAATGAACTGCTAAAGCAAAGACAATGAGCATTTGCAATTTTGAGAGAGATTTCCAAACTCACAGGGTGACAGCAATCAGCTTTTTTCAGCGATGTATGAAAGAAGAGCCTTTCAGCAATACCACAAGCTAATGAGAACCAGGACCCCGAAAGGCAGGGAGCAGCCGCACTGTTGGCCATTCTGGGCTGGAGGACTCTTAGGGAGTCCCAGACCCCATCCTTGGACTGACAGTGTCCTGTGGGACAGGCCCTGACACTCCTCCCCTCATATGCTTCTTACTTTGTGCCATGCCCCAGGACCCCAGGTAGACAATGAACCCGCAGACTTAATCAGGGGTTCAGTTTGAGCCTCTGCTCTGGAGTTTGAACCAAATGTGTTCTGGCCTCCCAAGACGGGGCAGCTGGTAAAAAACACTCCCATGGTACTTGCCTCCCCCGAAGACCTTTAAACGGAAACAAATGAGCTAGTAACAACAACAAAAAAAAAGGTGAAAAACACTTAAAAGTAAACACTTTATACTCATTAAACAAAAAGTTAAAACAATAAGATGTTACTTTTTCCACCTATCAGTTCTATTAGTATTAGAAGTTGGTGATATCCTATGTTATTGGGAGTGAGGGAAAACAGCCACGCTCCTAACTACAGGTGAAATCCTAAATTAATACAAATGGCAATTTATGGATAGTACAAAAAAAATCCGTGGGGTGTATATATATTTTTTTTAAACCAGAAATCTTATTGATGGGATTCAGCCTAAGGTGTGTGCTTTCTTTCCCTTTCAGCTCCTCTCCAGCGACCGCTGTTTCTTTCTTACATGCCATGAGCCTGGGGGGCAGGGGGTCAGATGATCCCCTGATGCCCCCAGACCACTTGTCTTCTCCTTCCTCCTCTAAGATCCCAGCTCCCCTGAAGCACACGCCCTCAGACAGACCATGGGCTCTCCCTCCTCAGCCAGGTCCTCCTCCAGCCGCCCCCATCCCCCAACCACCCCACCCCCACCCCCCACCCCACCCCCCACCGCCGCCATCTCAACCCTGGTCACTCAGCGGTTTCGGCACCTACCAAGATCAGCTCTAACGCCCTGGGCTACCAGAAACTTCATGTCCTCATTTCCCATCTTTTACTTCACCTCAAACACCTACTCTCCTAGTGGCACTTAGTTTTTGGTCACTGCTATCACCTGCTCCCCCTTAAAATCTCAATTTCAAGTGTCTACCCTCAGAGCAATACCTCCCATTCCAGCCCATTTGCCCCTCCCCCACCACAACGCCTCAAGCGCTGGAACTTACTATTCCTCCACCATCTCCTCATAGCTCACCACCTTTCTTGCATGTCTTTTCTTTTTGTTTTTTAAAGATTTTATTTATTTATTTGACAGAGAGAGAGAGAGAAAGAGCGCACAAGCAGGGGGAGCAGCAGAGGGAGAGGGAGAAGCAGGCTCCCCTCTGAGCAGGGAGCTGGACGTGGGGCTCGATCCCAGGACCCTGAGATCATGACCTGAGCTGAAGGCAGGGGCCTAACCAGCTGAGCCACCCAGGCACCTTCACACGTCTCTTCTTAAGCTTAAACTCTCCGGTTCATAGGAGAGTCATACCCTCAACTCCCTCGACCTTGTAAAGCCCATCCTGGTTACATCCAACCCTCTAACTACCCCCACACCAGCCCCGATCAACAGAACAGGGTTGGGGAAGAACACCCAGCAGCCCTGAATGGTCCTGCTGTAAACAAGTGCACTCCCTGACATTTCTCCAGTCAATTCTATCTACTGCTCATCCAGAAAACGGTCTCTATAGCTTCCTCTCTCCTTGAATCTCCAATAGCCTCTCTCCCCTTCTTAGTCCTAACTGATAACCGCACCTCTCTTTTCACTGAGAAGCCCGTCATGATCAGGAAGAGTTCTACCTATCTCTGGGCCAGAGTCTACCCTACCTAAATCTGCATTTGTATCTCAGAGTCAGCCTTCCAGTCGACTGAAATGAGCGATCTGAGCCTCTCAGATCGCTTTGCTCTTGTCATGTCAGCTTCCCTCCCTCTGCTGGGGCCCTCCCCCACCAGCCTAGAAACATGTGCTTCCATCAAGAACATAAGCTCCATGAGGAAAGGCACCAGTGCCTAGAAGGCATTTGACACATGGTAGGCTCTAAATAAATGTATTAAATGAATGAATAAGTCAGACAAACAGGTAAAGATGCATATGGAAAGCAGTTCACAGAAGCGCACAGCAAAAAATCAGAAATAAACTAAAGAGCCGCTGACAAATTACAGTTCAATATATGGGAGCCCTGGATGTAACTGCTGAGTTCTATTTTGAGCAAGGTTGGCAGATGATGACTCACATGCCAAGCCTGGCCCACTGTCTGCTTTTCTATGACCCAGGAGCTAAAAATGGCTCTTATGTTTTTCAATGGTTAAAAAACAAAAAACAAAAAACAAAAAATGACTATTTTATGACACATGAAATTATATGAGATTCAAACTTGTATGTCCATAAACAGAATGAGGCTGGCCCACAGCCATGCCCATTCCTTTATGTATCATCCGTGGTCGTCCTTGTGCCACAAGGCAGAGCTGAGCTGAGGGGCTGCCATGGAAACCAAAGGGCCTGCAAAGCCGAAAGTATTTATCACCCGGCCTTTTACAAAAAAAGTTTGCCGACACTTGGTTTAGAGTCACATTTATTGATACAGGAAAACTATCCATAATAGATTGCTAAATAAAAAGTACAGGTTTTGAAATAGTATATATAATATAATCCCATTTCGAGAAAATTTGTACCTAAGAAAAATCTGCATGGGTAAAGAAATCTAAAGGGTGAGAAGTAAGTACTATTGTCAAATAGTACTCAACAAACACACAGAAGACTCTGTTACGTATTCTGGGAGGCACGAAATACATGATCACTGCCTTCAAAAGAGCCCATAAGCAGCAATCCAGGAAAGCACCCCTGTCTTTCCACTCATTCATTCACCTGTCACTTGACAAAGTCTGAACACTGAGTACTGCCTGCCTCTGTGGTTGGATGGTGAACAGGAAAGCACAATCATGGAGCTCATGGTCAAGAAACTACGCCATCCCGCTAACGCTCCATTCATCAGTCAACAAAAATAGTTACTAAGGACACCACGCACCAGGCACTGGCTGGATGCCACTGACGCCACAACAAACAAGGGAGTCTCTGTGCTCCCGGAAGCCTGCAATGGAGGTGAGATTCAGGCTCTGAAAGGTGGCATGCACTTCACAGTGTAAGAGATGCAAACCCCTTTGCTGGCCAGTCCCCCAGGGAGAGAAAAGAAAGGAAAAAAATAAGGCTAGCTGGATAGATACCGACATGTAAAAATAGTTACTTATCTCTCTGGATGGAAGGAATACACCTGTTTACAAAGCACTTTTACACATTCCCATAGTTTCATTAAAATCTCATAAATACATATTACCTCTATAACTGGTTGTTAAAAAACACAAATGCTATTTTGAGGGGACGGGCATCTGAAATTCAGGCCCCCAGTTTAGGCAACATCAATGTAAGCAAATGACCTTGGGAAGGGTCTGTAACCTGGACAGGCCTACAAGAGCCATGTATAAGACGATCTCCTAATTTCGCTACGTCTTGGTTATGTGAACTCAAGGAAAAGTCTATGAACGCTCCACGTTATGTAAGAGTTACTGAAGCCATTCCGAGCATCGCTGGCCAACACTGACAAGGCCCTTCTCTTCCTTGCAAGATGTTAGGAAACTGGAGAAGCTGGTTTCTTACCTTTTGTACTTTTCGAGGAGGTTCTTGGCTTGCTCCTCGGCAAACACAACCCCCGCGGGGCAGTCTGGGAAATCTCCGGGGATGTCTGGTGACCTTTTGTACTGCGAATGCATCGCGGACTCTTTTAACCCACCAACTCTTGCCCCTCGATAGATCTAACAGAAATGTCAAAAATACCCTATTAACACACCAACCTAGAGTAAAATTAGTGCTTAATGTTTGTATGGAGAAAATGCGAAACCACCTAAATGCCCATCAAAAAGAGAATGGGTAAGTGTGGAATAATCCTACAAAGGGTTATACACGAGCAAAAATGATGGAACAGCTTCATCAATCAACACAGAAAAAATCTCAATGTTGAGTGAATATAGTAAGTTGCAAAAACATAAATGTGGTGAGGTATATAAAGTTTAAAAACATGTCAAATATAGTTATTTTATGTGGGAATACAGAGCATACTTAAGAAACCTATAAAAATAGGCAAGGTAGTGACAAACACTGAAAACAGGAATAGTGATTCCTTTAGCAAAAGGATGGGAAATGGAGCTGAAGAGAGTGCTTCCAATAATTCTGTAATGTTTCATTTCTTTTTTTTTTTTTTAAAGATTTTATTTATTTGTCAGAGAGAGAGAGAACACAAGCAGGGAGAGCAGCAGGCAGAGGGGAAGCAAGCTCCTCACTGGGCAAGGAGCACGATGTAGGACTTGATCCCGGGACATGGGGATCATGACCTGAGCAAAAGGCAGGCACTTAATAGACGGAGCCACCCAGGTGTCCCTGTAATGTTTTCTTAAGCTGCATGATGGGTGAAGGGTCCATATGTATTATTTCAGTATCTATACTTTTTTGTATGCTTAAAACAGATCATAGTTTAAAAATTAGAAGTGTTTTAAAATATTCCCCTTTTTATTATTATTATGATGATGATGATTTTATTTATTTGACAGAGTGAGAGAGAGTAAGAGAGTACAAGCAGGGGAAGTGGCAGGCAGAGGAAGAGGGAGAAGCAGGCTTCCTGCCAAGCAGGGGGCCCGATGCAAGGCTGGATCCCAGGACCCTGAGATCATGACCTGAGCCAAAGGCAGCCGCTTAACCAACTAAGCCACCCAGACACCCCTACTATTATTTTTTATTAAGTAAGCTCTACACTCACTGTGAAGCTTGAACTCATGACCCTGAGATCAAGAGTTGCATGCCCTACCAACTGAGCCAGTCAGGAGCCCAAGAAATGAATCTTAAATGATTAACCGAATGTCTCTTGTACCAAGCATAATTGCTAAAATTAATTACCTATGTGATTCTAACAGTCTTATCTATTATACCCTCTGGTTCAAAGTAATATTTAAACTATCAAGAAAAAGGATGCCTGGGTGGCTCAGTCGTTAAGCATCTGCCTTCAGCTCAGATCATGATTCCAAGGTCCTGGGATCGACCCACATTGGGCTCCCTGCTCAGTGGGGAGCCTGCTTCTCCCTCTGCCCCTCCCCCTGCTAGTACATGCACGCTCTGTCTCTCTCTCTCAGACAAATAAATAAATAGAATCTTTAAAAAATAATAATAATAAATAAACTATTGAGAAGAAAAAAAACCACACTGGATTTTAATAAAGTTTTTAGCTGCAGCTAGTAGGAATACATGGTCAGCACTTAAAACTAAAAAAGGTATTCTATACAACTATAAAAATTAGAAAATTATAAAAACTGCTTTTAAACTGTAACAAATTCTTTTGAGTAAAAAAAAAACACCACATACATAAAACAAGACAAAAAGCCATCTCAGGGACGCCTGGGTGGCTCAGTCAGTTAAGCGTCTGCCTTTGGCTCAGGTCATGATCCCAGGCTCTTGGGATTAAGTCCCACGTCAGGCTCCCTGCCTAGTTTGTTACCACTACTATTCAAAAATCAGGACACTTTTGGGGCGCCTGGGTGGCTCAGTGGGTTAAAGCCTCTGCCTTCGGCTCAGGTCATGATCTCAGGGTCCTGGGATGGAGCCCCGCATCGGGCTCTCTGCTCAGCGGGAAGCCTGCTTCCCCCGCTCTCTCTCTGCCTGCCTCTCTGCCTACCTTGTGATCTCTGTCCGTCAAATAAAAATCAGGACACTTTCAAAATCTCAGAAATTCACACTACGTCAGCCCAACTCTTATTAATGACAACCCAGCTCTGGGGACATTATGAAGTACCTTGGATCAGAATTATAGCTCCAAGGGTAGAAAAACAGCCCTCGATTTCTAAGTGGGGCATGCAGTATGGAACACTTTCAGCATGTGGAATGGACTAGGAATGTATTTTACACTCTACAGTGGGAACAGAAAAAGAACTTACAAATGGAATCCAGAAAGCCATGCCCCAGCCTTTTGGGAGCAGGATGTCCCAGCCACTTCCCCAGCCTCGTCGGTCATCACCGGTCACCTTCCCTGGCTGCTGAATCAAAAGTATAGGTATCTTGGATTCCTGGGGACCTAGAACAAGCTGTGACCCAGGCACCAGCAATTCACTTCTTCTCCGGTTTAAATCCTAAAGCGGAAGAAAATCATTCAAGACAAACAACACTAATTTTCTGGGAGATTCTACTGGCTCTCCTGATGAGCAGCTTTAGAAAGTTAAACGCTCTTTCAAAAAACAAGGGAAAAAAATGTTCTCAGTAAATAAATGGAAGCCATTTGAAATACATGGTATTCCTCCTGCAATGATTTTCCTCTATACAAGTGTTTTGGTAGAAAATGCCAAATTATCTTAAATTTGAGCTACACTATACCAGATGATTCAAAGTTATATAATAACCCACATCCATTCTGCTAATCTCTTATGTCAAGATTAGTTTTGTATTTGGATGTTCAGTCCTTACATTTACTTTGGTTAAGGTTCGTTGTCAGGAGGTTTAAAAAAAAAAAAAAAGGTACAAACAATAACTTCTCAAGGAGGGGCGAGTGGGCAAACACTCTGGGGCTCTTGAGAAATTTTCTCACCAGGTCTTAAAGACTTAAAAGTGAAGATGCTATAAAGTATTTGTTACGTGGACTGTAGGGAGTGGTGCACAACAGCCCCTCAGACTTGTCTTGCCAGCTGTAAAAAGAGATGAACGGGCAGGAGAGAGGCCTAGCAACCACAGGAGAGACTACACAAGAGACCACCGCCACGCGGCCAAGTCTGCCTCCTACCTCACGGATACTCCTCGATCATGACCAAGTCCTGAGTATCCTTCTCACCTCTGGGCTGAGTTTCTACTACCATCTCTACATGGTATTGATTCTAAAATATCCATCTCCTACCCTCCACTTTTCCTCCTGGGATCAAAAGATGTGTGCTGGGCATGTACTCTGACAGCAAAGTCCGGAGGACCTTCCAACTCAAGTTTATCCAGGACTGAATTCATCTTCCCTACTGTATCTGCTCTCCTCCTGCGTTCCCCACCTAAGATGGGGACTCACTCATTCATCCACTCACATATTTGCTCTTCATTCACTCATCCATTCGAATGTTTACTGAGTACATCTTATGTGACAAACACTCTTCTAGAACTTGGGAATACAGCAGAGATAAATCAGGCTCTGGGTCTCTTTTACCTGAAGTACTGAATCCAAGCTAGACTCTTAGGAGCTAATTTACATGTCTCCTCCTTTCCTACTTCCCGCCATCCAATCAATGACCATGTTTTGTCTTCAACCCCAGCCCCTCCACTCCACCCACACGGTCTCGATTCAGGCCCCCCTCATGTCCTCAATTAAGGACTATTTGCAGGGTCTCTTTTTAAGGCCATCTAACCACAAGCCCTCTCTTCAGCTCCTCTGCCCGAACCCCCATTCCTAGTCTAATCTACCTTCCACAGTGTTACCAGGGTGAAATCTGATCACGTCATGGCCCAGCTTCAAACCATCAGTGACGCCCTATGTCCTTTGCCCAAATCCTTTAAATACTTCAAGGTCTCTTATGCTCTGAACCCTATTTATTTCTTCATCTCCTGCCCCACCCTCAACTCCAAGCTACTGACCCACTTAGAGATTCCTGAACACATCATCCTGGGCCCTTGTTCATGCTGGTCTCACTTCCAGCAGCCTTGGTTCCTGGCTCCCAAAAAGTCTGATTTAATTCTGTCCACCCACCTAAGGGTCAGGTCAAACACCAGCTCCCCCATCTAGGAAGCTTTTCCCAACTTCCCTAGTCTGGGCTTAGTACTCCTTCTTTGGGCTTCCTTTGACCCTGTACTTCCTCAAACATACCCTAGCCATCTAGCCCATAAATCTACTATGATCCCTGATCTGGTAAGAGCTCAATCACTGTGAGATTAAAGATAGAACATTTAAGGGAAAAAGAAAATAAAAGAAAAACATATATTTAAATCGTGGAGTTATCATTTTAAGAAAAAGTCTTCGTAATAAATTTTTCTTAAGATTATTCTCTAAGAACAGAAAAAAATCATAAGTAAGGCATCAACAAATTGAAAATAAAAGGGAGTCTATGGGATTCTCTAAAGGATGAAATAACCTTTACAGCATCTACAGTGAGGAATTTCAACCTGTCTTCAGGACTTGACCAACAATCCTTACACCATTAGTTACCTGATCCGAGATTTTATTCTCTGTGACATTCTTACAGATAGCTTGGTTCCAAATAAAGCTATGCGCACAGTCCACAGGCACACCCTCCAGATGCAGCTGTCTAACTTTCTCATTATCTAAGAGGGAAAAGAAAGAGCCTTCAAACTACATCCTTTAGATCAACGAAGTCAAGCTCTAAACATTGCTGGTTGACCTTCTGTTACAAGAAAATATTTTGTAGGTGCTCATTTCTCTAGAAGAATTTACTTGACTAGAAATTAAGCCACTCCTATAGTAGGTTTCATAAAAGAGCAAAGGCTCCTAAACTTATTTTTTTGACATGTACTTTTAATGTATAAGATATAAAGATCACATTCAGCTAAATAACTGCCTAATCCCACATTTAAGATAACCAAATTCTAGGAAGCCCTGCACGGGTGAACAATTTCTTTATAACACGCTAGGATAGTACAAGCCATATTTTAACTGTTCATTTAAGGGCTCTTTATATCATTCCTGGCCCGACAGCTGTGAGCCAATAGATACCAGCTTTTTCTTCTGCTCTATTATTTCAAGTCTCTTATAATCCTTTTTCATTGAACTGAATATTTATTCCTTCTGTAAAACGTGTTTTTCTCATTCCTTTAAAATGAACCTATTTGGGGCGCCTGGGTGGCTCAGTGGTTTAAGCCGCTGCCTTCGGCTCGGGTCATGATCTCGGGGTCCTGGGATCGAGTCCCGCATCGGGCTCTCTGCTCGGCAGGAGCCTGCTTCCCTCTCTCATTCTCTCTGCCTGCCTCTCTGCCTACTTGTGATCGCTCTCTCTCTGTCAAATAAATAAAATCTTTAAAAAAAAAAAATAAAAAATAAAAAATAAAAAAAAAATAAAATGAACCTATTTTCTGTGAAATGTATTGTTTCATCCCTTTAAAGAAACTGCACCATGCCAAAAAGTACTCTAGTGGGAAAAAAGGAGAAATTTTTTCAATTATAAACACATATACTGGTAGAAGAGATTTCCCACATGAAGTCATTGAAACACCAGAGGGTAAAAAATCTTCCAACTCTCTTTTGTTGGACTGAAAAATTAAAAGAAAGATAAAAAGAAAGTCAGACAACTCATGAGTTTTGGCTAACGTCTAAACTACCTACACAGAAAGGTCACACTCAAAGGCACATACCTGCATGGGTCTGATGGCTGGAAAAAAATAAGGTGGAATCGACTGGCCCACAATGTGACAGATTTCAGGGCAGAGCAAAGATAGAGAATATTACATCGATGTAAAAGATCTGAGATCAGAGCTCCTTAAAGCAGAAACTGCTTCTAGTCCTCTGCTGCTCCTCGTGGAAGATAATAACCAACAGCATCTTGAGTACCAGTGCTGTGTATGTGAAAGTTCCCACGGCCTGTCTAGGAGCAAACGGGCTCCGTTTCAAACAGCCTCTGTCCACCCAGAACCGCTTCCCTGTGGAGAGCTGCCAACGAAGTGAGTGACAGAACTGGGACTCTACAAAAAGACAGGGCTGATCCTGAGGCTTGCAAAGGCACAAGAAAGACGCCCGCAACTCCAAATATTCTAAAAAATAATAATAAATAAATAGATGAAACAAAGTAGGTAGGACATCCAGACAATGGAATATCAGTCAGTGTTAAAAAGAAATGAGCTACTGAGCCACGAAGAGACATGGAGGAACCTGAAATGCTTACTACAAAGTGAAAGAAGATATCTGAAAAGGCTACATACTGTATGATTCCAATGCAATGATATTCGAGAAAACACAACTATGAAGACAGTGAAAAGATCAAGGGCTGGGAGAGAGAGAGAGAGAGAGAGAGAGTAGGCAGAGCACAGATTTTTAGAGCAGTCAACCTATTTCATGATACTACGATAATGGATTCATGCTGTTACAAATTTGTCAAATCCCACAGAATATAAAACACCAAGAGCGCACCCTGATGGAAACCGTGGACTTTGGGCGACAATCATGTGTCAGTGCAGGTTCATGGAGGCTGTGTGTATGTGAGGGCAGGGGAATACAGGAACTTTCTATTCCTCCCATTCAACTTTGCTGTGAACCTAAAACTGTTCTAAAATATAAAATCTATTTTAAAACAAAACAGAGTATGCCTGAAGGCAAAGGGAAAGACCCTTTTACGTCAAGAGTCTAGTACCGAGGGAAAAAGAATATTACCAGCTGAGCCAGCATGTACCTAAGTGGGCTTAGAATGACAATTGATTCTGAATGGAATTCTAAATCCTTGGCCCAAGACCCAAATAAAGAATACTTTCTTTCATACCAGGCAAAAGCCTTCTAATTCACTGCATAACTATAGAATAACTTAAAGGTTGAAGGAAATAGTTTTTCTTTCTTAAATGTATTTGAAGATGACCAAATTTTAAATTAAAACTTTCTTTTTCCTTAGGGAAGCAAAGGAAATTAAAGTTTGCCTCGTTTGGGAATCAAATAAACCAAAGTTAGTCTTCAAATTCACTCTATTCTAAATTAAACCTGCAGAACAATAAAGGGGACCAACTGAGGCTATGAGGGCTTTTTCTCCCAAGAGCAGAAACGGAGGAGTCGGTGCAAAATGACCAATAATTGGACACTTCACGAAGTCACCTGCAGCTCCGTGCTCTAAAGGTACTTGGAAAAGCTGTAAAGAGGGATGATCTCTCACCTACCCCTCTAAAGTCAAGTCGATTCTTCCTGTATTTTGGGTATACACTATCAAAGAGTACATAAAGAGAAAGATTAAGGAGAATAAATCCTACATTAACAGTGCAACAGGAATTATATTTTAAAAATCTCACATGGAAAACCAGTTACTTACATAGTGCAATGCTGTTGTTAAGTTGAAAAGATTTGCAAAAACAAATTATTAATATTCAAATCAAAATCCAGGATCAAACGATCAAGTAAACTTTTTCAGCGCATCTGAAAATATGCACCATTACTTCAAGTTCTTCACTGAAAGACACTTTCCTTCTCCACACTCTTGCAATTCTACTCCCAATACTTCTGACACTCAAACGTGCAGCCATTTTCCTGAGAGCAAGCAATCCTGCAACACCGGCTGGGTGTCCTACAATTCACACCAGTTCTGACACCACCTACCTGGAGAAGGTGTCAGATCCCGCAGGTTAAGGACTCAGTCCCACAAGACTGCCCCTTCTCCAGATGCCACTGGAAGTCCCTGGTCTCCAATACCTCTGACCAGCTGGCTAGAAATTGGTCTCACCTATATAACCCCCTCCTCAAATTCAGTAATTTGCTAGAATGGCTCCCAGAACTCAAGAAAACAGTTTACTGGCTCCATTACTGCCTTTTTTTTCCTTCTTTTAAATGAAAAGATGTAACTCAGAAACAGCCAGATGGAAGAGAAGCACAGGGTAAGGTATGAGGGAACGAGGAGGCCCTGGCCTTCTTCGGACTCACTAGCTTCCCAACACCTCCAAGTGTTCAGCAAACGGGAAGTTCTCCGAACCCTAACTGTATAAGATTTTTACACAAGCATAATCAAGTGGGCATGATTGATTAAATCATTGCCTGTTGACAATCAAACTCAATCTCTGACCCACTTCCCCCTCCCAGAAGCATGTCTGGATGGGGCAGGGGTAGAAGTGGCCCAGAAAGTTCTAACGCTCTAACTTTCAGGTTCGTTCCCCCAGTAACCAGCCCACCATCCTTAGAGACTTTCCACCTCATTAACATAAAAGTTGTGACTGAAAGGGGCTTTAATGAATAAGAAAAGACACTCCTTTAGCCTTTAAGGCTGTTATCACTCAGGGAATTACAAGGACTTTAGGAGCTATATGCCAGGAAAGGGGCAGCTGCACAAAGACCAAAATACATATTTCTTATTATATCGCAATATCACAGTCATCTACCCCCTCTTTTCAGAATCCTCCAATCCCCAAGTACACGCAAGAAGATAGTTTGTCCTGCAAATCAGGCAAACCCTTCTTTACGATTTAAGTAGTACCAAAATTGGTCTGTTTTGTCCAAGTCAAAATAGGCAGAGAATGACTTCAGATGTACAAAGAGAAACTGGAAGTACATCAGAGAATTAAGTTTTCAATCATCATGACACCGAGACTCTTCCAAGGATTAATCTTTCATTAATTGACCCGGCTCATCAAAGTCTATTTCTAACTTTAGTTTTCAGTTATCATCCTGGATGATATGTTACATCTATTAGTGATATTGTTATAATCCTAATTCCTCAAAAAGTTTAATTCTTTATGGAGCTCACATACCAATACTTCTTCAATGAAACTACCTAAAACCGGTTTTAATAAAATACAACAAGGACTACCAAGATGGTAGGCTCTCAAAGAAATTAAATCATGTGTCTTAAGGTAGACTTTAATTTTCCTGGAACTGATTCCTATTAAGATAAAAGCCTTAAAAAGAATTTAACACGTAACTGCCTCGTTCCAAAAAAGGATCTGAAGCAGCAAGGGAAAGTAAGTGGAGTTGAAACTACAGCTTTAAGGCAATTAAGACAGTCAGTGTTTAATGCTCAGTCAACACTGCAACTTTGAGGGTTGCATCAGACGATAATGCCATTAAAAAAGAAAAGAGGCAACAACTCACTGAGTAATGTCTGAGGCTCCATGATTAACTAACCTGCCTACAGAGCTTCAAACTCCTCTCATCTAATCCCCCTTTCACGTAAGAATCTGACAGACATTTTTGTTGCTCCTTTAATAAGCTATTAACTACATGTGGAGGTTAAAAAAAAACTGAAGTTATTACTACACATACCTGTATTTTTCCTCTCAAAATTCAGAAGGTAATTTTAATGATTCTTCCAATTCAGTGTTTAAATGACAGCAAATACAACACGATATTATCACCATTGTTGAGAATCCCAGATCAGACTAAAATTTTAGCAGGCTCCTAACCATCATCTGACACCACCCTGCCCAACAACCTCCCACAGGCCGCTCTACTGAGTCTAAACCAAGACTTCTTACCCTTCAGCACCTGGGATGGCCTTGCCAGGATTCGAACCTGGATCATCTGTATGGTCAGACAGAGGCTTCCAATGAGCACAAGACCAGCTGCGGGTGCAGATCCCTTCCTCACAATTAAAATTCTGAAATGCCAGGCATTTTCAGAGAACCCAGTTTGCAGAACGACAGGTTTTTACCAGATACTGAAAATAAAGAACTCAGGGGGAAAAAAAAATGAACATAAGGATAAGGCTACATGTCTCCTAGCTAAAAGGCACTTCCATACACACCATCTCCTTTGGTTATAATCACCTTGAAAGGGAGGCAGGTAAAGATCACCCTAACTTTTTACAAATGAAGTCAGTGCAGAGCTGTCAGAACTCTTCTCATGGAACTGAATTCCTCAAAATTGTAAGGAAAACCAGGGGTGTTCTAGAAACTTTACCTTGGCATTTTTCTGGATTGGGCAAAACTTTGGACCTCTTTGGAGGCAAATTTATTCGAGGATCCCCAACAGTCAGTCCCAAAATAGTACCGGCTGGAATTTCTGCTGGTGATGTTATTCCTTTAACAAAAAATAAATAAAACCCAACCTTTTACAAAGTCATTCACAATATATATACTTGCTTGAATATCCAAATTTTTTAATAAAAATTTCTTCTTGGGCTAATTATTAAAAAACCTACATTCCTCTTTTGTCCCATTAATACTTTTAGAGAGTAAATTAACATTCGTAGAGAGTAACATTTCTTACCAAAAACATTAAGTTAACATAACAGAGTATTTTACAACACGAACATGTATATTTCCATCAGTGATAACTACAGTAGCTTCACACACAAACGTAATTGTGTATGGATAAGTAGAGACCTTAGATTTAGTACCTGGGCTATGTGTTCACCTATCATATCAGAATGCCAGTTATTTGGAATACTAACATAAACTCAGAGTTTCCTAAGTTCACTGAGTCAGGACCCTCTCTTCCATGTTCTCGTGCTGTATTATGACAAGGAGTTCCAAGTTAAAAAGCACTGCTCCGTGTAGTTAGCCCAACTGTAAAACACTCTTTTAATGCACTTCCCACTCCTCCCTTCGTCCCCAAACCACCCGGCCAGTATTCCCTCCGAATACCTCCCAACAACTCAAAAATGGCTTCTTGTCTGTGATGAAGGGAAACGCTATCAGGATTCTTACAGGTTTCAATCCACCAGCGGTGAGGTGTCTTGTCTGTGTCTTCTCCCTCCTGAAAAATAACAACTCCTATTCACCAGAGGAATGATGAATCAGACTTGATCATTTTGTTAGGGCTGAGATGTGTGGGCAACTGCTCCCCTATTTAACACACTAATTCACACCAACCGAAGTGCTCTTCTAATCAGAGGCATGGACATAGCATTACACTTCTCTCAAGATTTCACACACTAAAAACCACACCTATGGTTTTCAGAGAGACACCTGCGTTCTTCTCTCAGCACACTACTGACAAAAGAGGCCTGCTCCTTGCTCCTTTCCCACTGCTGCCAACTTCATACCAATTTAAGCAATAAGGCTTTCCCCACAAAAAGAAACACCAAACCTATACTGTGTGAAGAAATCTTTGGCAAAAGGGTATCTTATAATTGCTTTATTCCCGGAAACTTCAAATAAGATACACAAGTCTTTTACTTGTATTTTTCCCAGACAGAATGAGGAATTGAGCTAGGTTTCAAAAATCATCTCAGGGTACTTGGCTGGCTCCAGTCAGAAGAGACTGAAACTCTTAATATCAGGGTCATGAGTTTGAGCCCCATGCTAGTACAAAGATTACTTAAATGAATAAAAATATAAGAACTTGGGGTGCCTGGGAGGCTCAGTCAGTTAAGCATCTGCCTTCGGTTTGGGTTGTGATCTCAGGGTCCTGGGATCAAGCCCCATGTTGGGCTCCCTGCTCAGCGGGGAGCCTGCTTCTCCCTCTCCACCCCGGTTCATGCTGATGCTATCTCTGCCTCTCAAATAAATAAATAAAATCTAAATAAATAAATAAATAAATTTTAAAAATAAAAAACAAAAAGAAAACCAAAAAGCACCTCCGTACCAGGTGCACACCGAGAAAGAGACTTACAGCCATGATTCATACGGAAGTTCACTGAAGTAGGAAATGCTCCTACAGATTCAACGGAAGCAACCTGTTAACATACAAGCTATTTATGTCACTCAGGTAGCATAGGTTATTGGTTTAAAGCACAGGCTCCGGAACCAATCTTCTCAGGTTCAAATCCTCCCTGAGCAACTTATGAGCTGGAGTGGAGCCCCTCGTCTGTGCCAAGCACTGTGCTAACCTAAACACGAGACAGAGTCCTTGCCCTCACCAAGTTCAATGTGAACATCACCTAAGTACACAAGCAAATCTAAACATATAAACTGAGGAAATGTACAAAATGCAATGAAATACAATATAACTGATTTCATTTAACCTGGGGGTCAGGAAGGGATTCCAGAGGGAAATGAGACAGAGGCTGAAATCTGAAGACTAAGGAAGGTTTGCCAAGCGGAGAGGGGGCGAGGACAGAACGTTCGGCCAGGTGGGGAGAAAGCAGGTGAGAAGGCTTTAAGGAAGAGGAGACCTGACATATTCCAGGACCTGAGAGAAGGCCGGCACGGCTGAGCTGCAGTGCAGAGAGAGAGAACCAGGGGCAGGAAGCCACGAGAGTACGCAGTCACGCGAACGACCACAAATACGGTAAGAAGCTACTCAATAGCTTTAGACTGGGAAATGACAATATATGAATCAACTGTTAAGAGACCACTCTGTATCTCTTTGATATGAGGAAGTGGAGATGCAATGCGGGGGGATTGGGGGGAGGTAGGAAAAGAAAAAATGAAAAGATGGGATTGGGAGGGAGACAAACCATAAAAGACTCAATCTCAAAAAACAGACTGAGGGTTGCTGGGGGGAGGGGGGACGGGAGAGGGTGGTGGGGAAATGGACACTGGGGAGGGTATGTGCTATGATGAGTGCTGTGAAATGTGTAAACCTGGCGATTCACAGACCTGTACCCCTGGGGATAAAAATACATTATATGTTTATTAAAAAAAAAAAAAAAAAAGACCATTCTGTTCCCTGCGTGGAGGCTGGAGTGAAAAGAAGGAAGAGCAGAGGAAGTGAGGAGGCTGCTTCAGTGAGACACACTGGTTGAGGCCGGTGTAGAAGCACAGAGAGAGAGGACAGAAGTAGCTTTTGATTTTTAAAGTATTTTTCTTCTAACAGCTCAAAATCTGTTCCCACCTATATCTCATCTGACCACGTGAACTCTGCGGGAGGCCCCGGCACGGAAGGGTCAGCTGTGCTAACACAGGGAAACAAACCAAATCTGAACCTGGAGCGTCTGATTCCTAACCTCGTCGCTCTTCTCTAAACCTGCAGGGGCAACTTGGTAGCCACTGGCCAGAGATCTATTTTTATTTAATTTCTAGTTAATTAAAATTCAATGAAGGTACAAATTCAGCTCCTCGGTCACACCAGCCACATCTCAAGTGCTCAAGAGCTACATGCGGCTAACAGCTACCACACTCGGTGCACCCTTGCCGAAAGCTGGACAGGAGGGCCATACTAGACATTTTGCTCTTAACCTTTTCGGGACCACAGACCTTTAAAACTAGAGGCCCCAGAGAGCCTTATTACATTGCTGGAGGGAATGCAAGCTGGTGCAGCCACTCTGGAAAACAGCATGGAGGTTCCCCAAAACGTTAAAAATAGAGCTACCCTATGACCCAGCAATCGCACTGCTGGGTATTTACCCTAAAGATACAAATGTAGTGATCCGAAGGGGCATGTGAAGCTGAATGTTTATAGCAGCAATGTCCACAACAGCCAAACTGTGGAAAGAGCCCAGATGTCCATCAACAGATGAACAGGTAAAGAAGATGTGATATAAATATACAATGGAGGGGCGCCTGGGTGGCTCAGTGGATTAAAGCCTCTGCCTTCGGCTCAGGTCATGATCCCAGGGTCCTGGGATCAAGCCCCGAATAGAGCTCTCTGCTCGGCAGGGAGCCTGCTCCCCCCCCCCACTTCGTCTGCCTCTCTGCCTACTTGTGATCTCTGTCAAATAAATAAATAAAATCTTAAAAAATAAATATATATATACACACACACACACAATGGACTACTATGCAGCCATCAAAAAATCCTGCCATTTGTAACAATATGGATAGAACTAGAGTATATTATGCTAAGTGAAATCAGTCACTCAAAGAAAGTCAAATACCATACGATTTCACTCGTGTGGAATTTAAGAAACAAAACAGAGGATCAGAAGGGAAGGGAGGGAAAAATAAAACAAGATGAAATGAGAGAGGGAGACAAACTGTAAGAGACTCTTAATCATAGGAAACAAACTGAGGGTTGCTGGAGGGGAGGTGGGGGGATGGAGTCACTGGGTGATGGACATTAAGGAGGGCACGTGATATAATGAACACTGGGTGTTCTGTAAGACTGATGAATCACTGAACTCTGCCTCTGAAACTAACAATACATTGTGTGTTAATTGAATTTAAATTAGAAAAAAGAAAAAAAAAAAACTAGCCCCAGAAAATATGCACCACACAAGTACAAACAAACAAAAAATGGCACAGAGGGGCGCCTGGGTGGCTCAGTGGGTTAAAGCCTCTGCCTTCGGCTCAGGTCATGATCTCAGGGTCGTGGGATCGAGCCCCACATCCGGCTCTCTGCTCAGCGGGGAGCCTGCTTCCTCCTCTCTCTCTGCCTGCTTCTCTGCCTACTTGCGATCTCTGTCTGTCAAATAAATAAATAAAATCTTTTTAAAAAAAAAAAAATGGCACAGAATTTTCGTAACTTTAAGGGCTCTGTTACCCACAAAACTCACAAAACTCACCAACTACATGGACAGTCTGCATTTAATAAGAACAAGTCTGTTTACTTATTAGATTCACTGAGATCTGTTCTTCTAGAAGTGGAAGGTGACCAAGTCTTTGATAAGAAGCAGAGAGAGAGAAAGAAACATTTACAGGCCGTGGCCCCAAATGGTACTGAAGTATGTTAGGTCTCACAAATTTGCTAAGAAGGACATGAGTGGAATAAAGCACCATAGTCGCATTTACTCTCACGGTCTGGACAGAAGCGGCCTTCAGCGCCTCCGTCAGGATGGAGTGGGAAAGCGGACCGATCAACCGGAGCCTGTTCATCTCCATCGTCAAATCACTGAAAGAGAGAAAAGGTCTCAAGATGGAAAAGTCCACCGTACACAGTGTCTGAGCCACTGGTGAAAACAGAGCAAGTCTTCGCTAAAACTATTCAGTGGGTTCAGAGCAAATCCAGCCTGTACCTGATTATAATGCCTGTGGCTGTGGAGATCCAAGAAGACGGCTGGTGTGGATCTCTAGTTCCGTCACCGATGACTTTTTTAACGGGTTTAGCATTTTCTCCATCATCTTTCCGTTTTCTTTTCTTGCCAATTTTCTCATCAGGCAGTTCGGTTTGGCTTTTTTCTTCGGATGTTGTCGGCAGGGGGCCGGGGGTGCAGACAATGGGTTTGATGGGTTCCACACATTGGCATGCTGCTTTGAGTTCCTCTAAAATATCCTAAGGAAATATTGAGACACTTCAGGGGGTTTAGTTCATATTATTTTTTTACTCCCTTTAAAAAATTTACAACTTTATCCCTTTACAAATTAAATGAAATTCACCATCATCAAAAAGCTTTTGGGGCACCTGGGTGGCTCAGTTATTAAGTGTCTACCTTCAGCTCAGGTCACCGTCCCAGGTTCCTGGGATCAAGCCCCGTGTCAGGCTCCCTGCTCAGCGGGAAGCCTGCTTCTCCCTCTCCCACTCCCTCTGCTGGTGTTCCCTCTCTCGCTGTGTCTCCATCTGTCAAATAAATAATATCTTTTAAAAAAAAAAAGCTTTTTTGCTGCTTCAAACAGTGCATGGCATTTGAAACAAAAAAACTCCTAAGTGTAAGGGGCGCCTGGGTGGCTCACTTGGTTAAGCCTCTGCCTTAGGCTTGGGTCATGATCCCTGGGTTCTGGGATTGAGCCCCGCCTGCTTGTGCACGCTGTCAAATAAATAAATAATTATCTTGGGACACCTGGGTGGCTCAGTCGGTCACAATCCCAGAGTCTTGGAATCAAGTCCCGCATGGGGTTCCTTGCTCAACAGGGGGCCTTCTCCCTTTGCCTGCCTCTCCCTCTGCTTGTGCACTCTCTCTCTGACCAAAAAAAAAAAAAAAAAAAAAAAAAAGAAAGAAAAAATCTTAAATAAATAAAATCTTAAAAAAAAACCAAACTCCTAAGTTTGTGAAAATTAATGAAAGACTAATGAAAACAACATGACTACTCTGAACAGTTAACATTTTTTTGAAAATGAGGTTAAAGAGAAAATTTACAGCTTACCATACAAAACCAGTGAACAACAACAACAAAAAAATGAACAACAGATTAAAAATCATCAGACTTACTTAAAAGAGCTTCTCATCATCAAAGAGGCTCTGACAAGCACATAGATACCAGTGAATTCAGGCATCATGGGAGCATTAGACCAAATGCAGCACTTCAAGCCACTATTTAATACAGTGAGTCTTTATCTCTACTTTTGCTTATGGTTTACCAAAACGTAAAAGGTCAAGATTTGCTTCGTTTCATATTCATATAACATTTTCTTCCCTATATTCAAATACCAAGCTATCAGCCCAACTTTAATACTACTTAAACTTCCAAAACACTGATTTCAATGGTAATTAAGAATGCAGTAACAGGGGCATCTGGGCGGCTCGGTCATTAAGCATCCGCCTTAGACTCAGGTCATGATCCCAAGGTCCTGGAATCGAGCCCCACATCGGGTTCCCTGCTCAGTGGGAAGCCTGCTTCTTCCTCTCCCACTCCCCCTGCTTGCATTCCCTCTCTCGCTCTGTCAAATAAATAAAATCTTAAAAAAAAGAATGTAGTAACAGAGTTGCAAGGAAATCATCTCAAGGGTTATACCTGTTTAAGCGTTGGATGAAGCCAGATCCACAACTGCCTGCTCTCAGAAGTGTGACTGGGGGTCCTCTCAGACTTCCAAATAAATGTGACAGGCCCCAGCATCTCTCGAGGGTATCTGTTTGCCCGGTAGAGCAGGACACTACCTTGGCGCTTCCCAGACAGGCAGTGAACTGCCGCGAAAGTCAGTCCTGATGTAAACAAAGACAACATGTCATGATCTCTAGTGATGAGATGGTGCTATCGCCCGATCGCCACACTGTTTCTTGTTGTCTATCTCCCTGAGGGATGATCACTGCGTAGATCAAAGCCTGGCACACGGAAAGTTCTCAATAAATAGTGAATGAATGAATGTGGAGTGAATAGTGAATGAATGATTTGATGAGGTTTGAGTTTCTGCCTGACTGAAGTCACTCCACCCGAACAACGGCTCTCGCTTAACACCTGACAACATTAGAAACGATCTGAAACCAGCCCCCCCTTCTCTAACATTAACACACTTCTTGGGAACAAGAACTGTCTCTCACATTTTGATGTATGTTTAAATTCCAAAAAGCTTCCTTGCTAGAGATATGAATAAATACGCAAAGACTAAAATAGCACTCAGCTTTGAAACAGGTTTACCTGCATCTATGTTACACATCGGAGAAAGAGCCTTCAGGATTTCTTCCTCTTTGCCCTTCAACTCCAAACAACAGTAGTAGGATAAATCCTGCACAGAGGGAGAGGCATAATTAAATACTTAGGAAGGGACATGGGGGAAAACTGTAAGAAGCCAAAGGCCACATAAGAAAAACTTCTACAAGTCCACAACACAGACCAAATTGCTAAAGCTATCATTTTGTAAGTCAAAATCTGAAATCTATTTCTAGGACATCAGCAAATATTCTTAAACCAATCTTAAGCAAAGTCAAAATGAATTTTCATTTAAAATGTTAAGTTACGGTGTCCTTGTCAGAAAGAATATCTGTGGGCGCTCCTAGCTGGCTCAAATGCCCATTGTTGGATAAACAGATAAACAAGATGGAGTATCACATACAACGCAGCACTACTCTTCAGCCTCAAACATGAGGAAATTCCAACATAGGAGACAACATGGCTGAACCTTGAAGACATTATGTTAAGCGAAATAAGCCAGTCTCAAAAGGATAAATATTGTGTGATTCTACTTATATGAGACATCTAGAATGGTCAAATTCCCAGCGACAGAAAGTAGAATGGTGGTTGCTGGGAGCAAGAGGGTGGGCAACGGGGAGTTACTGTTTAACAGGGGTAGTTTCATTTTGAGAAGATGAAAAAGATCTGGAGACGGATGATGACCACAGTTATACAACAATGTGACTACAGTTAATGCCACAGAACTGCGCACTTAAAAATAATTAAAGGGCATGCCTGGCTGGCTCACTCTGTAGGGCATGTAACTCTTGATCTCAAGGTTATAAGTTCAAGCCCCATGTTGGGTGTAAAGATTACTTAAAAACAAAATCTTGGGGCGGCTCAGTTGGTTAGGCATCTGCCTTCAGTTCAAGTCATGATCCCAGGTTCCTAGGATCAAGCTCCACATCAGGCTCCCGGCTCGGGAGGAAGCCTGCTTCTCCCTCTCCACTCCCCCTACTTGTTTCCCCCCTCTTGCTCTGCCTCTCTCTGTCAAATTTAAAAAAAACAAAAATCTTAAAAAAGAAAGTAATTAAAGTGTTCAAATTTGATGTTATGTACATTTAACCACAATTGTTTAAAGGTTCTTATATTGATTATTCTGCTATATTGCTCTCAAGATCTTGGTATCAAAGAATCATAGTATCAATGGCTTTCAAAACTTGGTCAAGGCTTCCAATTATGGCATGAACACGTCACGGGGATAAAAGGCACAGCACAGAATACAGTCAATGATACTGTAATAGCATTGTGTGGTGACAGATGGCAGCTATGCTGCGGTGAGCGTGGCATAACAGAGAGAGAAGCAGAATCACTGTTGTACACCTGTGACTCATTAAGACTGTGTGTCAACTACACTCAGATAAAAAAGTTAAAAAAAAAAAAAATCTGGCCAAGGTCATCCTGCCATTGAAAGATCCTCTGCATAGAGATTTCTAAATATTTACTGGGAGAGAGAAAGCAATTTGATTTAGCAACTGGGGGAGAGGAGAGGGACAAGATTAATACTACCACCAGCTCTACAACAAACTGTCCTCTCAAAGAATTTAAAACAAACTTCCCAGAATCCCACTGAATCATAAACATCCAGAACAGCATTTTGAACATAGCTCTAAGGGCACACAAATATTTGGTGTGGATCAATGACTTCTAAATGAATCAGTACTGAAGAAATCTCAAACGTGACCACCAAGACCCTGCAGGACCTGGCTCCTCTTTATTTCTCCCAAACTAACCTCCGCTTCACATTATCTTCAACCCCACTCTCTTCGTCTTAATCACACCGAATTTATTTCCGTTCTTCCGTCTTACCTGACTTCCTCTGCCTCCCCGACTCTCCCACTGTCTTACCCCTTAGGACTGAGCCCAGACATCACATCCATTTTGTCGAAACCAACCGAAAAAGAAAGGCAGCCGGAAGCACATACCTGAAGGAGGCACCGGTTTGTCATGGCTCGGTAGCAGGCTCTGTGGCTCTTCACCGTCGGCCTCTCCCCCAGGCAGTAGCCCCACTTCTTGACCATGTGAAACCGCTTGGCGTGCCAGATGTGAGTCTCCAACCATATGTTCTTCTTTTGTCTACGGTTGAATTCTAGCACCCGGTTTTTGTGGCATCTCCGAGCTTTATGGCATTTATTCTTTGAATGTTCTTTTTTCTGGTGTACTGCTTTCTCGGCCTGCGGTTTCAAGGACAGAGGCAGATCCTACTTTGTAACAGTCTCAAAACAAAGTTATGTGTGAGGAATTCAAACAACTAGCTTTAGATTAGTATCATACCATTAGTATGCTTAATTTTTTTTTTAATATTTTTATTTATTTATTTGACAGACAGAGATCACAAGTAGGCAGAGAGGCAGGCAGAGAGAGAGGAAGGGAAGCAGGCTTCCTGCAGAGCAGAGAGCCCGATGCGGGGCTCAATCCCAGGACCCTAGGATCATGACCTGAGCTGAAGGCAGAGGCTTTAACCCACTGAGCCACCCAGGTGCCCCCTGCTTAATTTTTTTTTTAAAGATTTAATGTGAGAGAGACAGAGAGAGCACAAGCGGGCGTAGGGGCAGAGGAAGAGGGGGAAAGAGACTCCCCGCTGAGCAGGGCACCCAAGAGGGGGCTTGATTCCAGGACCTGGAGATTGTGACTTAAACCGAAGGCAGATGCTTAACCCACTGAGCCACCCAGGCGCCCCAGTATGCTTATTTTTTTAACTTGGTTATCTCTCCAAAGAAAGAGCAGAAGGGGAGGCAACAGAGTGAAGACCTCAGAGATGGACAAACTTAGAGAGGAAGCCCAGTCCATCACTAACTGAGCAAGCTTCATGGACTCTGAGGATTAGAATATTTATAAAAGGCTCCACACAGTAACACAAGCTTACTGTGGCTATTCATATGAGAGAGCAAGACAACAGTCAGATGCTAGCTTTTTTATTATTGTTTTTTAACCTCTGAGATTAGAACGAAACCCAAAACAGGATGAAAAATATCAAGCGAGGAAAACCTACACATTTCACATTGGCTAGGTCCCAGGAGACAAATGCCAAACCTGATCACTGGGAAACAAACCTTACATTATGTCTAGAAAGCACAAAATCCCTGTTCGGTTTTCGCTCTTAATCTCCTTCATATCTGAGCAAAACTTTGGGGGGGGGGAACAAACCCCAAAACTCTTCCCCTTTAGTCTATGGGCTCCTAAGGATAAAGAGTCTACGTTGATGAACTCTAACCCCACCACCAGAATAGTACCAGTTCAGAGAAGGTGCTCCATGGAGAACTTTTGAATCAGCTAGCAAAGATATGGGTAGCCTAGACAATCTGACAATGTCCAAGTCAAGGATTTTAGTGAAGCCAAAAACAACTAGACTTGAACGAAAATTAAACCCAAGTGTCAAGTTTTCAATGTTGAAAAAGTCAAAAGGCAAATACCAGGCATTGATGCTTTTTTCCCTTAACCTTCCAACTTTGAGCTGGCCACACACCCAAAATGCAGAATTAAAATCGCTAATATGGTAAGGTCAGGATTTTATTTTAAATCTGGCAGGGGACCATCAACTATTTAATGCCATTAAAAGAAAGGGCTTCCAAAAAAAAAAGAAAGGGCTTCCAACCTGAAACAAAAAAAAAGAAAGGGCTTCCAAATACTACATGTAATATCCAACTGCCCGTTAATTAGATAGCAAAGGGGGGTGGGGTGGGAGGGATCATGATTAAACCAAAATATGCAAAATGAGCATGTTGCTTTTTTCATTTTAATTCTATTAGGTTAACAGTTCTCAATTTCTTTTAGTAAGTACTAACTGAAACATTTACACTAAGTGAAACTCATACCTCTTTCTGGGCAATCTCCCGCAACCTCCTGGGAAGGCGCTTGACGTTGTGGCTCATGGCTCTCCGTCTCATGTGCCGGGGCAAGGTCTGGAAAACCAGCGAATTAGAAGACTTCTGGGTCACTGCTTTCAACATAGCACTGATTTCCGCAGCTCGGGCTTGAGCAAAAGTAGAAGCTGTCGACAAAACCAGCACCATCATTAAAGATTAAGTCTCAAATCCATACTTCTGGTAGATCTCAGAAGGAAGAGAGAGCTGAAGTCTGTGGGCTTACAACTCACCCACCACCTGAACCCCCAATTAGATTAACACCGAGGGTGGTTATTTCTGTATTATAAGATTATGAAACTATTCTCAGTGTTACTTTTCTAATCAGATAAAAAGTTTAAAGCAAGTTTACAAAGAATTTCTTAAAACAGAGGCCTACAGGCAATATAATCTCAACCATTTTTAAGGGCAACAATCCCATAAGAAAACAAAGAAAAAGCAAGATTTTAACAATGGTTGTGACTTCAAGGGTTTTTTTTTATATATATATTTTCTGCTTTTTCCAAATACGTACCCATAACTATTACTACTTTTCCTTCTAGAAAAACAGAAATTTTTAGGATGTCAACAGGAGGCACAGAGGTTAGAAGACACACCTAAAGAATACAGGGTTTGGGGATCGCAGGGGCGACGGGAGACAAGGTCTGAAGGGCCTGGTGGTCTTATCCTAGGAGTGTGTTAAATTTGGTTTCATCTTTGCAGAAAGGGTGCTGAGACGCAGAGATGGCATTTTATATTTTAAAAGCGGGTAGGGGAAGGGCAAAGAAGATTTTAGGACGAAAAGGAAGAGTTCACAGATAAGGACTTAGAAGAAGACAAGTAAGAGGGAAAAGAGAGACTGAAGAGAGGAGAACAATCAGGTTCAAGGAAGCTAGAGCCAAAGTCTAGGCCGGAGGCGAGAAGGGAGGAGGAGAGGAGGGAGCTGGGGAGGCGGGCCAAGACAGACACTGAAGTCCGGCTTTATCAGAAACCGAGAGCTCATCGTGTAATCAAACTTCACTTCTTCACAAACACCTACCAGTTATATACTTGGGAATTTCCTGAGACGTGCCCTCGGGACCTGCTTTCCAACCTCCCTTCTTTTTAAACATGATTTTGGAGGAAGACTGCTCCTTCACATCAGGATCCACGGGGGAGTGGTGGGTCATTTTGGTTTGCCGCTGTCGTGAAGTTCCGGGAAAAGGCTCTGGTTTATTTTCAAAAAGAAAACAGAAAGAAATAGGTCAGCCTTACCAAGGATCTGCATTACAGTGGAGAACACCATTCACTGGGTGGCAACAGTAATCATGTTTTTAATCCTACAACCACCCTGTAAGGAGGTTGTTACTATCTTCCCTTGAAAGAGGAGGGAATCTTGGAGATCGAGGTGAATTACCTTGCCCAAGGTGACACTGCTAGTAGACCTCACACTGGCTAATGTTGTAAGCATGACAAATTAACCTTGCATATAACTCATATAAGGGACCTTTTCTCCACAGAGTACAAAATAGATTTTTAAATCTCAGCTCCCTTAAATGCTACAATTTACATGATTTTGTATATTTAATCTATTATCATAATTCTCTGGCACACTCAAGTTGGGAGCCTGCGCTAAATTAAAGAAAGAAATAAAAGCAAAGTCTCTACACAAATGTCTGGGCGATGAAACCACTGACTTTGAGACAACATTGAATCCCTGTCTGCAAATGGAGGGAGAGCTCAGTAGAGAACTTTATGGTGTTTCAGCTTATTTCCATTATAGTTTTAATTATTAAGCCCCTGTACACCATGAAACGTTACAAAGTTTGTCGCTGGGAGGTTTAAATGAGATAGTATGTGTTAAGGCTTCTTACATGGCATGGTAGGCATCAACTGCTGGATCCCAATCTCAATCTTTGAATACGAGTTTAAAACTCAGTTAATCAGACCCAATGCATGCTATTCTTTAAAGCGTCCCCATAAACTTCTTAGTCACCTGCTTGCTGTCTTCCCAAACTGGCATTTTCTATTGCTACCCAATGAACAACTATTACCTTCATATCATAAGTTCTAAAATCAGCACATAAGTTAAACGCAGATATAATAAACACACTGTGCCTCTTTTAGGAAATAAAATACTGTAATTTTTCTTAAGATTTTATTTATTTATTTATTTGTCAGAGAAAGAGAGAGAGAGAACACAAGCACAAGCAGCAGAGGGAGAGGGAGAAGCAGGCTCCCCGCTGAGCAGAGAGCCCTATGCTGGGCTCCATCCCAGACCCTGGGATGACCTGAGCCGAAGACAGATGCTTAGACTGAGCCACCCAGGTGCCCTGAAAATAGTGTGATTTAATAGTAATTGTGTTAAGGTAGAGATATAATATACCCACTCTAATACAGCCAATTCTTATTCCTAGCAGTTATGTACTATAAAGTCACAAAGAACACTGAATTAGCAAACACTGAACCATTGTTCCTAGAGGAAATACATACATATACAAACACATACACACACATATCACACTGATTGCAATCTCACATCATAAAAACAACTCATCCTGGTACATTCTGTTTCCTTTATTTACAAAGGAAAAAAGAGATTCAGAAGTGCTAAGTGATCTGCTGGAACTCAATCCCCAGTGGGAGACGGAGCTCCCTGGGCTCTGCTGTGATACCGCCTAGTCTCCCCCATCTGGTCATCTCTGTCAGAAAGCAGAAGCAAGAACACAGCTGGGAACCGCAGCTAAGATCGTCCACATGGAGTGACTCAAATTTCTCCCCTTTCTTCACAAGTCCACGAATGACCACCAAAGTACCATAAGTATTAATTTGGGGGTTACAAATCAACTTATTTGCAAATACAAAATGTGTGAATAATGAGGGTCAACTGTATCTGTTTTTAATGCAGGTTATTTACTATTTAAATAATAACTATCAAAAAGAGCTGACAAGGGGTGCCTGGGTGGCTCAGTTGGTTAAGCATCTGCCTTCAGCTCAGGTTATGATCTCAGAGTCCTGGGATCGAGCCCCAAGTTGGGCTCCCTGCTCAGTGGAGACTCTGCTTCTCCCTCTCCCTTTGCCCCTCCCCCTGCTCATGCGTGTACTCAGGCTCACGTGTGCTCTTTCTCTCTCAAATAAATAAAATAAAAATCTTAAAAAAGAAAGCATTTTGATCCAAGCGGAGTGGAGAAAGTACTGTGTATCTTACCTTGTTTTTGAGCTTGGAAAGGTCTCCCACCTCCATTATGGTACTTTGTGCCCCTATCGGCCACAAAGCCAGAAGATAAAGTCACATTAGTGGGCTGGTTCCTCATTTTCTTAGCATGTTTTCTTTCTTTTGCATTAGACATTTCTGGAAAGAAAGCAATAAATTTAGTACAGGCACAGGGAACTTCCATACAAAAATAAAAATACATGTAGTCAACAAAAATTCATGTAACTCAAAATCTGATTCTTCACTATAACGAAACTTTGTTTATAGGTGGGCTGATGAGATCAAAATGTTATCATGATACTGATCCACAGAAGATGCATCACCAGGGGCACCTCCAGGGGAGCCATGAATGGTATTAACATCAAAAAACCAATTCAACAGGAAAAAAAATGAGTCTACTGATGGAAGAGACCATTATTAGTATATTCCAGAATGTATCGCCAGATAATTCAATCACATCCCAATGTTGACACTGCACAAAGTCTATTGAAAGAATGAAAAATGAGGTACAAGAGAAGATCCCTCTGCCAAGGCAAAAAATTCTTAGTTGAAACAAGAGCCACCTGAATCACTGATCTAGAGTACACGCTATTCTGATCTTACAAACACATAAATTACTGATGTTTTCATTTCTGCCACTGAGACAAGGCCAGCTGTACCTGTAATTCATAACAGCCAAAATATTTCAATTTAAAACAAGGATAAAGGACAAAATCCTGTGGAGCCTCATGGATTTACTCAGTAGTTCTCAACTCTCAAACTCAACAGCCCCCTTTTACTTTTTCTTTTCCAGTTTATTGATTTATTTGAGAGACAGAAAGAGCAGTGGGGAATAGGCAGAGAGAGGGAGAGAATGTCTTTGGCAGACTCCACACTAAGCATGGAGTCCGACATGGGGCTCAACCTCCTGACCAAGATCATAACCTGAGCCGATACCAAGAGTTGAACCCTTTAACCAACTGAGCCACCCGGGCACTCCTCCCTCTTTTTTCCTAAATGGCCTGCAAACCTGTTTTCTATTTTGAAATGAAATTCATTAATAACATAACTTACTACACATCTAACTTTTACCAATATATACCCTACAATATGTGCCCTAACTATAAGGTAAAGGAGAACTAAAAAGTAATTTCAATAAAATAATGTGTACCTTCTGCATGTAACTATGTCACCACTACTGGGTGACCTTATGTAATAAGGAGACAGGGGTGTATATATACATATATAAAACACAGGGGTATAATCACAACACAGGCCCCAGTACAGGCACTGCCGCAACCTGTACTGCTGGAGAAGAGGCCTGGAAGCCCCCATGCCATAGTCATTAACTCTCTTCTTACTGACTATAGGGAATCTGAAGAGTCTGATGCAAAGGAAGGAAGCTCAGGGTAGCAGAGCCAAGCCGTTCTCTAAGCATTTCAATATTTTAACACCAGTCCTCACTGGTACCTATACATGGAATTACCACGAAATGCAACAGCTACAAAGGCAAAGTAATATAGGTGGGTTGTACCAGAGCCTCAAAGAGAAGGCAGCAATGCCACTGGCGACATAGCTTTCCGAACTAGTGAATACCCCTTGGTAAAGCAGCAAAAGGAAGAGAGGGGGAAGGAGTACAACCTTGTTTTGATTTATTGCGCTCCTAGAAAGTTCAGTGTATATTAAAACCATGTAACTGATATTTTGTGCTTTTATGTAAAACAGGTACTGGGCTACTGTGGAACTTTCCTGCACACTCCAGCATGTCTAACATCCCTGGTCCCTGCCTGACAAATACCAGCAGTGTTACCCCCACTCATTATGCCAACCAAAAACACCTGCAAAAACAGACTGCCACATCAAGATGTGCACCACTCCCACCGAATGCCACTGAATTAACTACCACCCATTCACTTACCTCCTTCTCAATGCAGCGCTTCATTCAAAACTAAAAGGAACCAGTGTTGTGTAGTATTTAAGAACCGTTCCTTTGGAATTAGAAAAATCTGGATCAAATATGTTCCTTAACACTTTTTAATTACCTAATCTTAGGAAAGTTACTTTCCCTCTTTGAACCTCAGTCCCCTTCTCTATAAATGGGAATCATCACAACGTTGCTGTACATAACACACTGAGCATGGCACTCTGCAAAAACTAAGGGCTTGATTTACGGTAGCTATTACTCTCAAACAGAGGAGAGAGAAAACTGAGCAGGCGAAGGGAGGCCAGACTGAAATTACAAAGATTATGTCATTTCACTTTCACCTAAATGAAAGACAACTATGTGTACACCCAAAACCATCTCTCAAATTTAAAAAATATATAGGAAGCAAATGAAGTTCTGCAGAGCCAATCAGCTAGTGAATGACATGGGTTGGATCAGTCCGCATTAAGAACCATTCAGAATGATTTCACAAAACAATTTCACTCACCCACTATTATCTGCTTGAATCAGAACTTACCCAGCAAGACAGAGCACACTGCCTGGGAAGTATGCTACTGATTCAATCTGGATTTGAATCTACTGAACACTAAAACATGCCAGGAGGAGGCTGGGACTCAGGGACTGGGGTAAGCCTTCATACCAGACTGAAAAACTAGCAGATTGAACTAGCGGTGGTCCTCAAACAGTTCTAACAGCAGAAGAGAATGACTATAGATTATATCCTTATGAGGTCTAAAGATGTTGCTTAAAAATAGCTTCCAGAAGGAATTTTAACTCCTACCTGGACAATCCAGTGAGTTTTACATCTATTCCTAATATTCAGTTTGTGTGTTTCCACAGTTACTCCTTTAGCGTTAATGAGCACTAAGTATATGCCAGTGTTTACAAATGTGTTTTCCAAAAAATCTCAAATAAATTGGATATATCATGTTTTCTCACACCGCTTACTATCACCTGGTTGACCAGATATACCCCTTTATAATGGGCTCCAGTTTGACCACCTGAGCATTAACCAGATGATCTCTGGTTTCTCCTAGACCTAAAAAGCTGGTGATTTGGACTGATACAAAATCTGCCTTAAAAATACAGGTATCTGGGGCACCTGGGTGGCTCAAGGGGTTAAAGCCTCCGCCTTCGGCTCAGGTCATGATTCCAGGGTCCTGGGATCAAGTCCTGCATCAGGCTCTCTGCTCAGCAGGGAGCCTGCTTCCTCTGCTCTCTCTGCTGCGGGCTTCTCTGCCTACTTGTGATCTCCATCTGTCAAATAAATAAATAAATAAAATCTTAAAAAAAAAAAAAAAAAAAGAATACAGGTATCTTGGGGTGCCGGGGCAGCTCAGTGGGTTGCCAGGATCCTTGGGGTGCCAGGATCTTAGGGTCCTGGCATTAAACCCCACATCGGGTTCCCTGCCTGCCTCCCCCTCTCTGTCTGTCTGCCTCTCTGCCTACTTGTGATCTCCCTGTCAAATAAATAAATAAAATCTTAAAAAAAAAAAAAAGCATATGGGTATCTTGGGGCACCTGGGTGGCCCAGTTGGTTAAGTGTCCAATTCTTGGTTTCAGCTCAGGTCATGATCTCAGGATTGTGGGATCAAGCCCCCATCTGGCTCCATACTCAGTGTGGAGTCTGTTTGTTCCTCTCCCTCTGCTCCCCACCCCCACTTACACACACGCTCTCCCTCAAATAAATAAATAAATATCTTATTAAAAAAAAAAAAAGAATACAGGGGTACCTGGGTGGCTCAGTGGGTTAAGCCTCTGCCTTCGGCTCAAGTCATGATCTCAGGGTCCTGGGATCGAGCCCCACATCGGGCTCTCCACTCAGCAGGGAGCCTGCTTCCCTCTCTTTCTGCCTGCCTCTCTGCCTACTTGTGATCTCTCTCTGTCAAATAAATAAAATCTTAAGCACTGAGGTAGTACCATCATCATGCAATGGAAAGAGCACAGGGTTTAAAAAAACAAAAAAAAGAATAAGGTATCTTGTTTCACAAGCAATATTTTACACAAGCTAAATTCTTTGTCATGCCCCAAGAGAGCTTCTTATTTAAAGAATCGTATGGTGAATTATATTGTATTTAAAAGCACCTCCTAATTGTCCAGTTTAATCAAATTTAACAACCTTTTGGTATCTATCCTGTGCTTATTAGTTTCAGGCTGTGTGTATACAAAAGTAGCATAAGGTTGTGGCTTCTTTCCTTACAGAATTTGGTTGTCTTAAACAGCTAACATTTATGGAGAAGTGTGTGTGTTAAGCACTATTCTACATGCCTTACTCATTCAGTTCTCAAGACTCCATAAGGGAAATACTAGCACTACCTGTATTTCATAAATGAAGAAACTGAAGCACAGAGAGGTAACATAACCTCACCAAGGCTAATAAGATTATAAGTGTACCAGAAGTCAAACCAGGCAGTCTGGCTCTAGTTACTATTTTTAAAACCCAAAACAATTAGAAAAAAAAGACGACACACATTAAAAGACCAAATTTTGCAGTATGGTACAACAGGTAACTGAATAAGAAGGGAAAATGTGGATCCACAGGAAAAGTCAATGAGAAAATAGGATTTTAGTGGGTTGGAATTTGGATAGGGAAGAAAGAATATTCAGGAATCTTCTGATTCCTTGTGTGATTTCAGGAGCGAGGGCTCTGGATGTCTTGAGTAGGATGAGACAGTAGGAGGGGTAATACTGAGCAGGCCAGGGAAACCATACTGGAAGTTCTATTTTATTCCGTGCTTGAAGCCCCAAACCAATGAAAAAGCTCTGAAGGCTCTTGAGCAGGAAGTAAGAAAACCAAACCTTTGCAGTATGTAGGACAAATGAGAAGGAATAACAAGGACTTTTTTAACATTACGTTTAGAAGCTGGGCAGGACAGGAATCTTACCTGTCTTTTCCACTGTCGTCCCTCCAGCTCCTAGCAATGTGCCTTGCACAAAGCAGGGCTCAATATGTATGTGTTGAATGTAAACCTGCACGCATAAATGGAGTGAAGCGTGCTTATGATGCATTTATTAACAGAATAAGAAATACCTGGCCAAGTACCACGCCTTCTGACACGGCATGACTATCTGCCAAGAGACCAGCCTATCTTCCTTTTTGAAATCAGACCCCAGTCACTCGGGCTCCGTTCAGATCTAAGGAGAATGCGTAGAGCCCTTGCAAAGCTGGAGGAGAACCCAGGAATGGGAACATGGGAGGGGCGGGCGGTGGACGACGCCCAGATCTCAGCGCGGTCCCCTTAATGACTCAACTCATTCCTTCAGAGTGCCTGGCAGGACGGGGGCGCAAGCCCATTCCAATGGCGGCGTCCGCCCGGCGGGACAATACGGGGAAATGACAAACGCAGGGGGCTTGAGCTCAGGGGCCGAAGGAGGCGCGGGGCGGCAAGCCGGGCCCAGGCGCAGGCTGCCAGGGAAGAAGAGCAGGTCAGGGGGGTTTGAGCGAAGACTGGGAGGAGAGCTGGGCCGGTGCGCGGGCGCGGGGCGGGGGCCATCGCACTCTCCCCCAAACTCGCGGACCCTGAGGCACACCAGCCCCGCACGACCTACCTGCCAGAGGCTTTGAGGGAGGAATCCAGGGCTCCCCGGGTCAGAATGACAAGGCTCTGCGACAGTCCCGTCCGTGGAGACGTGTGCGGCGAGCAATCTGCATAGCGCATGCGCCAGTGCGCTCGCGGCCTCCACGTGGCCGGGGACCTGGCTGAGACTACAACTCCCAGAATGCCGAGCGAACCTGCTCCGGGAGAAGTTACTGCGGGGACTGGACCCTGGACTAGTTAGTCCTGGTGAGTCGCTACTAGAAGCGGTGTACGGGTTTGTTCTCTTGGAGGGACAGCAAGCTAGCTAAAAGGGTTAGCCATGGCGTCTCTGATAAGAAAGGTGATCAGCACTGCGAAAGCCCCAGGGGCCATTGGTCCCTACAGGTAACAAGACGTGTGGGAGCGCGGATGCACTCTGGGCCTGTGGGGTCGGGGGTCCGGAGCGGCGGCCACTCCGGGCCAGAGCTGGCGCCGGCCTCGGGCTTCAACCGGTCTAACCTGCTCGAACTCGCTGAATCCGGGAAACAACTCTGGAAAGAGGCAGAGCACCCGGAGATCCACAGAGCGGGAGCCTGTGCGCCCAGGGACTCTGTCCCGGACCTGGAGGGCCAGAGCGCTTCGCCGGCCATAAGCGGTCAGGTTTTGAATTTTTTTTTTTTTTCCGGTAACCATTTTATCGAGATATAATTCACATACCCATAAAATTCACCCCTTTAAAGGGTACAGTTCAGTGATTTTTTAAAATTATACTGACAAAATAGTGCAGCCATCACCACTATATAATCTCCGAATATTTTAATCGCCTCCAAAAAAAACAAACAAAAAAGCCCATAGCCATTAGCAGTCACTCCCCAGTCTTTTCCCCTAACCCCTGGCAACCGCTAATCTATTTTCAGTTTCTGTGGATTTGCCTGTTCTGGACTTCTTGGGTAAATGACTACAACATGTGGGCTTTATGACTGACAGCTTCCACTTTAGCATAATATTTGGTCTAACCCTCTCTTAATTAAAAGGAGTAAATTCCATGAGCAGATATGGGTGTCCATCTGGAGAGAGCGGAATTCTTTTCACAGAAATGCTTAGCAAATATATGCTCATCTACCGAAGGCACTTTTTTTTACGACCCATACCGAAATGCATTGAGATGTTTATGAATTCATTGCCCATGCTCATCTCCCACTAATAAAGTCAAATACAAATCACAACAAAAATTGCTAAGATTGCCTTGACATGCTCTAGCTGTACTGTATATACTGTATACTGGCCAGAAACTCTACCCTGTGTACATGCATTTCCACTTGTCAGAAGTGCTGCAAATATAAAAAGGTTAATTTCTTTTTTTAAAAAATTCTTTTTTTCCTTAAAACGTCTCAGCTTTAAAACAATTAGATCCTATCCTCTGCCTTCTTGAAGACCTTTTTCCCTTAATATAACTTTTGTTATTTTAAATTCCTCGCTAAAGTATACCGTGTAAACCTTTTCTCATTTTTCCTTTTTAAAATATAGTGTGTGTTCATTATTAAAAAAAACCACAGATGGAAAACTTCTACAGCTGAAACACTTCAGCTATGACAGGCATATATTGAGCACCTACTATAGGCCAGGCACTGCAGAAGCTACAAAAAAAATGTGTAAGAATTAAAGCAGTGTGAAAGATACTCAGGCATGTGGGGAAAGAAAAAGAAACATTTTCATTTGGTGCATGCAGCATGACAGTTAACCACCTTCTTCTCTGAGTCCCATCTTCATTTTGCAAAAAGAAAACTCAACCTGAAAGTGAACTTGTCCAAGGTCAGATAGTTCATAAGTGGCAGAGCTTGATTTGAACAAGCCCCAGCTCCCTCTTCTGTACCACATGGCTGTGAGAAATGACACTTAGAGGTGCAGAACAATAATTATTATAGCAGGGTTAGAAACAAAATGCAATGGGAGTAAAGGGTTGGGGGGGTGAGGGGTGGGAAAAGAGAAGAAAGAAATTAATGGAACTTGGGCAGAGGAAGAAAAAGATCTAGGGGGGCTCCTGCAAGAGGTAGTCCTTGAGCTGGGTTTTGAAGGTTCTGTTTGCCATCTGTATAGTACTGTTGTAAATGATTTTTAAATCACTTTGTTAAGGAACTAAGCGGGAAGTCAGAGGGAAGGACATGAGGATACATGGGATAAAGACATTATGGAGGAAATTTTAGTAATCCAACTACGACTTCTCTTTTTTTTCTTTTCCATTTGCCAAATCTGTGTACTACCTGTATCATAATTTACTTAACATTTTTATTTAAGCAGGCTCACTTTAACAAAGTTAAAAAGGAAATTTTACAGTCGTACTCTAAATAGAAGACAACCCAGTGGAAGGTAACAGTAAAAAAAAATAAGCTCAATTAAATAAAAAGCATAATTAAATCCTAGGTAGCTGCTGCAGTTGGCTCAGAACCCAAGGCCAGCTCTCTTTGTTAAAAGTGATGCATTTCTTTGTTTTCTAAAATTGATCTCTTTTCTCCTTGATGTAATCAGAGGATTGATGTCGTAATTGCTAACATTTATTGATGCTCACTGAACACAAGGCACTGTTCTAGGTGCTTTAATGCTTTATGTGCACAGTTATTGTGACAGTACTTATTTTTCAGATGAAGAAACTGATAGACACATGGTTAAATAAGTTGCGCAAGGTCAACCACCAAGATGGGATGTGACAGAATTTGAACTTAGGCAGAGCTCTAGAGCTCAATCTTCATCAGTTAGTTTGCTGTCTCCTGCCACGAAGGAACTCAAAGAGAATTTAAAAAGGAATCCTTCCCTTACTGTGATTCAGTTTGCATGTGACGTGTACTTTGGGAAACCCTGGTTCGGAGTTGGACTTTGACTCTGAATTGTTGTTTTGTCTCCTGCTAAAAATTAGCTTTTAGCAAAGTCTGGATTGTGATCGTTCCCAACTCTAACCTGGAGAGTAGAAACTTTATTTTGTAGGCACTGAGGAGCCTTCAAATGTTTTTGAAGAGGAAGTGACATGATCAGTTTTCTTTTAAGAGTACTCTAATAATTATTTAGGAAGAACATTAAGACTAGTTCAGGGGGGTATTAAATAAAAGTAAAAAATCAGTAATCTTTTTCCTGCTCTGCCCTGGTCCTTCTTCCTCCATTACCCACTGGTTTTACTTCAGAGCAAAAGCAACCCTTACCAGAAACAAACATGAAGTGATTATAGGGCCTGGAGCATAGACCTTCCTCAAGTGTTCTTTGTTCAAGAAAGCAAGCATAACAGCAATATTCCTGATTGACCTGACGTCAGCTAACTTTATAAAGCTGCAAGGGGGAAAAAAAGGGAATCAAATGAATATACCAATGTGATTAAAGACAAAACATCAACCAGCTTCACTATGGGGGGACTTCCGAGGACCTTGTCCTCTTGTACTTTTTCCCTATCCAGAGATCATATAAGGCCACTAAAAATGGTGCTAATATTCAATATTTTATCTTGAAGAAAACCACACTCCAACTAACTAGTCATATCCTGATAAAGTTAATTGGACATATTTGAAGAACCATTTGGAAACCAATTTTTGTGCATGTAGATGGTAGTGAGCAGAGTTTGAAAATTCTGGTCTTCAGGAAGGATTCAAATGTGTTGAACCTCCAGTCCCTGGCCTTGTGACAGACAGGGTGTTGTCACCAATTAGCTAATCAGCTCAGCACATTTCACTTTTCAAATCAGGACGGAACCTTGAGAGATTTCAACATCACATTGCCTTGCTTTCCATTTTGCCAACACACCACCCAAATAGTCGTGAAATTTGGAAGTGATAGTCCAGGCGGCATAGATTATAGTATGAGAATTATTACTAAGATGCTTTTGAAAGTGTTATTACCCTTTGACCTGGAAATGGAACAGTAGACTTTTAAATTTTTTGGAGTCTAATGACTTGTCTGTGGATAGTAGGATGCTGTGATCAGAGGGTCAGCTATTTAATTACCTTTGTGAACAATCTCTTTACTAATCTGTAAGAGATTAATTCACATAGGTCAGATAGTCTTAGATGTCTGTTAATTTTCTGAGAATAAATGAACTCCTTTTTACTATCACAAATTTTTTGACCAATGGTAATGTATATGGGCTTAATCTTATGTTTCATATATGGGGAGAGCTAGAGTTACTTTTGCAAAGAGCTGAGGGTAGCCTAGTTTTACACAGGACAGTTAATAAGAAACCTTGTTAGCTGATGATACTTTTCAACCTGAGAAAAGCTTACACATTAACAAATTCAGTAGTTACCTGTTTCTGGGCCAGGGTGAAAGCCAGATAGTTGAGAAGAATTTCCAGACTTTCTGAATCTTGTTACCAAGTTTAAATCTACCCTCTTCCATGCTTCAAAGCCCACACAATAAGCCAGTAGGTCCTGCTAAAAAGATTCTTTATTGACAGCCAAAGTCATTTAAGCTGGTAAGTCATTAGCAAAACATCAACAAGAAGGTATTGTGTGCCCACTATGTGCAAGGAGTCACCTCGTTCCTGCGCAGCTGGAGACAGTGGGACACAGCTCTTGTAGTCAGGGAGTTTACAGTCTGGCACACCCCAGAGATAAGATAACAGACTGAGCTATGCTGTGAGGCAGGATCCAGCACGTAGTATAGGAAAAGCTCCTCTGAGGTTTAGATGAAAAAAAGGCTTAGTTACCTGCCCAGGGAAAATGAATGTGTGATGGTTTTCACTGTAGTTTTGTTTACAATAGCAAAATACTGGAATCAGAAGTAACTAGTTAAAGTATGTCCATACAGTGAAATACTACACAACCGTTAAAAGAATAAGGATGTATTCTATATACAGTTATGGGAAGATCCTGATATACTGTTGAGGGAAAAAAGCAAAATGCAGAGAACTGTTTAATACACTACATGTTGTATTAAAAAAAGAGCTTGGTATACTACATGTACAAACAGGAAGAAGATAAATATATTCACTTTTATTCACATCTAAATGAAGAAACTTTGGCAGAATATGTCAAGAAGAGCACTGTTTATCTGTAGGGACTGGAAATGAAACAGGAGGAAGATAAGGAAAGAAGGGAGGAGATTTTTCACTGAGATTCTTTGAATAGTTTCTAGATTTTTTTACCATGTGAATGTTGTCTTCTTCAAAAAATTTTAAAACTTTAGAGGGGCCCCTGGCTGGCTCAGTTGATAAACTCTTGATCTCAGAGTTATAGGTGCAAGCCCCACATCGGGCACAGAGCTTACATACACCCATACATACAGAAATGCCATTGTTTAAATTATAAAGAAAAAAACATATGCTCAGGAAAATCAGGGGAAACATCATGAAATAAAAGAAAGCTTGGAGCATATTGGAAAACACCATAGGGACCTAGAAGATTAGAAATGAGGATGTAATATTAGAAATATGAAATTAGAAATGAGAAGATGCTGTTTCTAGATAAGCATGGAAATGGTACAACATATTTTACTTCTGAATTTAAACTGCTACTAAGGTTTCTTTATCAAATTTTAGAAATGGTGGCACTTAATGCCACTGAATTGTGTACCTAAAAATCATTAAAATGGTAAATACCTTTTACCACAGCTAAAAAGAGAGAGGGGATTTCTTTATCCAAAAAGTTTTAAAAAAATTAAAGTTGATTTGTTTGGTTCTTTTTCAGGTCTCAATGTGGCTTATTCCGTTTCTTGTTATTTTATCCTAATTCTGAAATTTAGTGTCCTCATTACACAAGTCATTTCCAAAAGCAAGCACTTGGCAGAAATGAAATGTGTACAGTTCCAGATGAATCTTGTCTGAGAATAATTACTTCTTTTCTTGGGTGCTCTTGGGATTGTGTTTTTGTTGTTATTTCACAGCTCTACTGAGGTATAAGTTACATTAAAATTCACCCTTTTTTTAAAATTCCCCCATTTTGGGGCACCTGGGTGGCTCAGTGGGTTGGGCCTCTGCCTTCACCTCAGGTCATGATCTCAGGGTTCTGGGATCGAGGCCCACATCGGGCTCTCTGCTTGGCGGGGGGCCTGCTTCCCCCTCTCTGTGCCTGCCTCTCTACCTGCTTGTGATCTCTCTCTCTGTCAAATAAATAAATAAAATCTTTAAAAAAAAAAAAAGTAAAATAAAATTCCCCCATTTTTAAGTGTAGAGTTCATGAGTTTTTGTAGGTGTCTAGACTCATGTACCTGACACCATAGGCAAGTTTCAGCTTATTTCCATCACCCCAAAAAAACTCCCTCATACTGTACATTTGTGGTCAATCCCCACTGACCCAGGAAGCCACTAATCTACTTTCTGCTGGGGCGCCTGGGTGGCTCAGTGGGTTAAGCCTCTGCCTTCGGCTCAGGTCATGGTCTCAGGGTCCTGGGATCAAGCCCCACATCAGGTTCTCTGCTCAGCAGAGAGCCTGCTTCCCCCTCTCTCTCTGCCTGCCTCTCCACTTACTTGTGATCTCTGTCTGTCAAATAAATAAAAAATATTTTAAAAAAAAGATGGATAAATACTTTCTGCTGCTGTTGTGTCTTTTCTGGAATTTCATGGAAGTGGAATCAAATATTATGTATCCTTTGGTTGGATCTCTCTGTGGATTTTTAAAAATTTTTTGTTTTTCTTTTTTGCTTTTGTGAATAATGCTGTTCTGAACATTCCATATAAGGTCTTTGGACATATATTTTCATTTATTTTGGATAGTTGCCTAGGAAAGAAATTGCTGGGTTGCATGTTAAGTATATGTTTAAGTTTTTAAGAAACTTGCCAAACTGTTTTCCAAAGTGTGTACTGTTTTGCATTCCCACCAGCAATGTATAGGGTTCTGGTTGCTTCCCATATTCACCAATACTTACTATTACCAGTGACCTCTACTTGTGAATAGTGGTATCTATTATGATTTTGTACTACATTTTTCTAATGAGTAATAATGTTGAACTCCCTAGCTCTTGTACTCCCTAGCTCTTCATGTGTCTTCTTTTATGAAATATCTTTTCAAATCACTTGCCCATTTTTTAATTGGGTTATCTTCTCTTACTGTATTATAAGAGTTCTTTATATATTCTGGATACAAGTTCTTTGTTGGATATATGTTTTGCAAATCTTTTCTCCCAATCTGTGACCTCTATTTTCACTTTCTTAAAGATCTCTTTCAAAAAGCAAGTCTTTTTAATTTTAATGAAGTCTAATTATTAATTATTTTATTTGACGTTTTGTGCTTTATGTGTATTAGCAAAGAAATCTTTGAGCATTGAATTTTGTATTTTTTATCTTATACATACACCCAGTCTCTCTATTGCAGTCAAGCCGTATTAGTCGACAGGACTATTTACATTTCGGGACAGCTAGGCATGGACCCTGCAAGTGGACAGCTCGTGCCAGGAGGGGTGGCAGAAGAAGCCAAACAAGTAAGTCATTTTTCACATTTGAAATTCTCTTCTTTACTGCTTTTTCATGTTAAGCATCCACTTGGCTGACCTTTTTTATAAAGATTATCAGATAAATGCCTTTAGAGTTACTTACTGATTGAAGACAGTTGTATGTAAGTAGAAAGTTCGAAATTTGAGGAATCATTTAACAAGCAAAAAAAGCAAAAGCAAAAAAAAAAGTCTACCATCTAAGGTGACTTCAAACCTTCAAACCTTCTAAGGTGACTTCCTTTTACAGTATATACATATTATCGAATCATATTATATACCTAAAACTGATACAATATTTTGTGTCCATTATCTCAGTAAAATTATGTAGCTCTCAATTAAAGTATTGAAATCAAATAGTATCTTGTCACTTCTACATGGATTGGGAATTTTTTTTTAAGATTTTATTTATGGGGTGCCTGGGTGGCTCAATCAGGTAAGCATCTACCTTCATCTGAGGTCATGATCCCAGGGTCCTGAAATTGAGCCCCGTGTTAGGCTCCCTGCTCAGTAGGGAGTCTGCCTCTGCCTCTCCCCCTGGTAATGGTCTCTCTCTCAAATAAATAAAATCTTTAAAAATAAATAAGTTTATTTGTCAGAGAGAGAAAGAAACAGCACAAGCAGGGGGAGCGGCAGGCAGAGGGAAAAGCAGGCTCCTCGCCGAGCAAGGAGCCCAGTGCAGGGCTCAATCCCAGGAATCATGACCTGAGCCAAAGGCAGATGCTTAACAACTGAGAGCTACCCAGGCGTCCCCGAATTGGGAAATTTCTTATCAGGGCCACTGACCTGCAAGAAAAACACCACAAAAGTAAAAAGTTAACGTTTGTTAGTAAGAACTATCAAAGATGATGTGTAATGTGTTTTTCTAAATAAGAGTGGGGAGTACAATTCTAATCCAATAAATAGAATTAAATTATAATTTTATGCATTCACTGAGTCATTTGTATTATCCAAAGACACAAAACAACCCAAATGTCTGTCCATAAGAACTAGTGAAATAAATCATGCTGGAGCCATACAATTGAATTAATGCAGAAAAGTCCCCCAAGGTAAATTGTTACGTGATAAAATAAAACCAAGATGTGAAACAGCTTGCACAGTGTGATACCATCTGCATGTGTGTGCACATTCCCATTCATGCTGGTATAAGCACTGACTGTCTCCACAATGATACACAAGAAACCAGAAGCAGTGGTTCCCTCTGAAGGAAGCTGGGGAGGAGGGCAGTCAGGGTGAGAAACATCCTCTCAATGAATATGCTTTTTTATGGCTTTTGAATTTTTTGCCATATCCGTATGTTACCTATTTAGAAGATGGATTTAAAAAATATATATATCAGATATTATAATGTGACCCGTAAAGTGGAGGGGAACAATGAATTGAAAAAAAAATACATTAAGGAAAGAGTGAAAAACAGATGTTTTTCCAAAGTCCAGAGTGTCACATATACTTAGTTTACTGATATTTTTTGAGAAAAAGATAAAAGTACTCTTTAAAGTGAATTTTTGCTTTAAAAGAAAATATGTTTTAATGAATCTTGGAACACTGAAAAAATAAAATTAAATTAAAAATAAATAAATAAAAGAAAGTATGTTTTAATGCTCCCAGCTCATACTTATCCTCCAATTGATGATTAGGAACTCCAGGAGCTTTCTCTGTTTCAGCTGAGTGGACATCGGCTGAGAACTTCACACGCTCCAGCACTGAAGAAGAAACTTCAGTCTAGTCTTTTTACTCACAAAAGGAGGCAGAGTCTCCCTGTATTTCAGAAAGATCCATTTCTGTTAAGCAAAAGGCAAGAAGCAATTTGCTTGTGTAAAGGTGGCCTAGAAAGAGTAGAATTTCCTAGAAAGGGAGAATTTTTCTGCAGCGTAAGCTATTTGAGGGGTTATTAGCAAAAAATGATTAATTGCATTGAATTGAAGCTTTACTATAACATTAGTGCCTTTGGCCTTTCTTGCCTTGCTTCCTAGGCTCTTAAAAACATGGGCGAAATTCTGAAAGCCGCAGGCTGTGACTTCACTAACGGTGAGCAACTTGATATTCCTTCAGATTACTGTTTGCTGTTTCTGCGGGCTTTTTGAAGAACACAGAGCACCCAGTAATACATCATGCCACATCTTCCTTGCTTTTGAAAGTTGTTTTAATTTCGGGCCCATTTTAATCAAGACAATCAGAGCTCTATGTTTCTCTAAGTAATATTTTGGATGAGTCCAAACAGCCAAACCTACTAACAGTGTATCTATCTTCTAGTGGTAAAAACAACTGTTTTGCTGGCTGACATGAATGACTTCAACACTGTCAATGAAGTCTACAAACAGTGTAAGTAATCTGGCTTTACTACTGTTTTACATTTTAACAAGAAATGAATCTATTAACCTTATTGAGTGTCTGTTATGCATCGAGAGTGATAGGAGATGCTAAAGAAATGGTCATAGATTCTGTCCCAAAAGAACAATCAGATTGAGAACATGCAGTGAGGCCCCACGTAAGACATTTCTATGGCACTCCCTAGGAGAATATACTACAACTCTACGAATTCATTTTCCCAAAGCTTAATATTGTTACATGCTTCTCAGGTTTTTTAAGCCCTCCTAATGATTTTTTTAACACAGAGATTATATTTTTTACTGCTGTGATAAGGCCTCACCACCATCTCTGTTCAGGCTCTCAGAATCATTAGCTAGTTCATTAACATTTTTTATGCTTTGGTTTCCTCACATGCAAAATGGGGAAAAAGCTTTAGTTGTTGGGATGCTTAAATAAGAGTTCATACAGCAATAAGTATTGTTTTAGAATCTTTTTTTTTTTTAAAGATTGTATTTATTCATTTGACAGAGATCACAAGTAGGCAGAGAGAAAGAGAGGGAAGCAGGCTCCCCGCCGAGCAGAAAGCCCTAGGCGGGGCTCGATCCCAGGATCCTAAGATCACGACCTGAGCCGAAGGCAGCGGCTTAACCCACTGAGCCACCCAGGTGCCCCAATAAGTATTGTTTTAAACATAAGATCCTGTTCGTATCAAACACGATCAAAGTCTCAAAGGATGTACTTTCTTTTTTTTCCAGAAAGCGAAGGCATATTTTAAAAAGTATTCAATATCATAGAAATCCTAGGGCAAAATATTTTATCAAACAGATATGAAAGTGAGCTTTTCTTAGTGTTGCTTATATCTAAGAATGGACAGATCTATGAAGCACTTACCAGAGTCTTAATTGTGTAGTCACAGTACAGTGTCCGAAAACTAAAATGAAATTCTTTTACATCTAGATTTCAAGGGTAGTTTTCCTGCAAGAGCTGCTTACCAGGTTGCTGCTTTGCCCAAAGTAAGTACACCTTAAACTGACTAATGTACATGGTTGTAAATTTCTATGTTGTTTTCTGAGTATAACAAACTAAGTACTTTGGCAGGAAATTTTTTAAAGAAAAAAAAAAAGGAATAATCTCTGATTTCCAGGATTTTAAAGACTAAAAGGAAATACCCAATATTATATGCTGGGCGGTGGGGGGGGTGTTAAGAAACTTGAGAAATTTTTTTTTTTAAAGATTTTATTTATTTATTTGACAGAGAGAGATCACAAGTACACAGAGAGGCAGGCAGAGAGAGAGAGAGGGAAGCAGGCTCCCTGCTGAGCAGAGAGCCCGATGTGGGACTCGATCCCAGGACCCTGAGATCATGACCTGAGCCGAAGGCAGCGGCTTAACCCACTGAGCCACCCAGGTGCCCACTTGAGAAATTCTTAAAATTTGTCTTAAAAATTAAGAAAATGAGAACTCAGGGTCACACATGAACATGAACACAACAGAATCAGAGGGACTTGAATTGTAAGAAAAAGTAAAATAGCAGCTGTATTGTTTTCACATACTTAAGAGACTATACCCTGAGCCAGGGTAGTGAGCTCTGCAATAAAAAATTTCCCTTGAGGGGAGCCCGAGTAGCTCAGTGGGTTAAGCCTCTGCCTTCAGCTTAGGTCATGATCTCAAGATCCTGGGATCGAGTCCCGCATCGGGCTCTCTGCTTAACAGGGAGCCTGCATCCCCCTCTCTCTCTGCCAGCCTCTCTGCCTACGTGTGATCTCGCTCTCTCTGTCAAATAAATAAATAAAATCTTTTTTTTTTTAAATTCACTTGTATAACGAAACATCCAGACTTCCATTCAAAAAATAATCTCAAAATCCATGGCCCACATATTTTCTCACCATTGTTACCGTGATATTCGAATGTAATGAGAAGCTCCTAGCAGCACAATATTCCTGCCTACAAAAAAAGCAGCCTACTGACTGCCCTGTAAAGAAAATTTATCTCCTGCGAGTGGTATGTTTGTTGTTTTAATCGGTTGTTACTTGGAGTGGTCAGTATTCTCAAACTAAGGTCTTGGGTGTAGTAGAAGGAGCTCTGAACTTGGAATCGCAAGACATGGGTTTGAACCTCTGCCATTTAGCATGGTGTCCTGGGACAGGTTAAAACCCCCTCTCCAAGCTTCCACATATCGTTCTCTGGATGGAAGGGAGAACACTGTCTAACGGAGCTGCCCTGAGCATCCTGTGAGCTAATGCGCATGAGCACATCTGGCATGGGAGCCTGGCCTGTCCCTGCTGCTCCGTGAATGCTTCCCTATCCTTCCCTTCTTTGGAAAATGTAACGTTAATAATGCTGTATCACTATCAGTTGTATATGTTTTTAGTAGGTATTCTAGAGCTCTCTTCATTTGTAAAAAATTACCTACCCGTTGCTTCATGATTTTCCTTGCAGGGAGGCCGTGTGGAGATTGAGGCAGTGGCTGTCCAAGGACCTCTGACAACAGCATCGCTCTAAGTGGGTCCAGCGTTATTTAGTCTGGAATTTTAACAATGTTTTCAGATTAACATCTTAATTTTTACAGTTGACGTTGGAAAGCGTATGACTGATTTAAAACATTTGAGGCCATTATGGAAATACCATAGAATAAGGGGAATTAAGCCTGAACTGGGGATCAGATGACAACTGCAGTTACTGGTGTCATAAATCACACGCACACTCATGCTCCTGGATGTGGGGAAAGAGACGCTCATTACATCTTTACACAAATAAATGAAAGGAAAGGGAAATAAATCGTTGGAAAGAGGGGTTACTATTCTTGATAATTAAGAGCACACGCAATTCAGTTAAATCCTGTTAATTGAATGACGTGAAATACTTAGTTCTCACGTGAGCTATGTAATTCTGCTTTACTCGAGTAAAATTAAAGTACTAAAATTTGAATGGTAGAAGTGAAGGAGAAGAAAGTGGACCACAATTTTAATAGATAATATTTTTCTAATGGAAATAAAACAGACATGCATATTTTCCTTGGTGTGATTTTGTTCGCTTATTTTTTAACAGTTTAATTTGTACAGTAAAGCACATTACCTAATGCGGGGGGGGGGGGACCATGAAGTTAAAACCCCAACTATTTTTTCTCAAAACTTAATTCTGACTTTGTACATTTCTACACTGTTGTAATCAGGCTATGTATAATCATTTTGTGTTTGCTCCTTTAAAGTCTTTTAATTTAGAAGACTGCTAACATGAATACCTCCTTGCTGTAGGATAAATTCCAACACAGAAGTATATAGATTAAAAAGGTAGAAATAGGGGCGCCTGCGTGGCTCAGTCGTTAAGCAGCTGCCTTCAGCTCGGGTCATGATCCTGGGGTCCTGGGATCGAGCCCCGCATCGGGCTCCTTGCTCAGTGGGAAGCCTGCTTCTCCCTCTCCCACTCCCCCTGCTTATATTCCCTCTCTTGCTGTGTCTATGTCAAATAAACAAGTAAAATCTTTAAAGAAATAAAATAAGGGCGCCTGGGTGGCTCAGTGGTTTAAAAGCCTCTGCCTTCGGCTCAGGTCATGATCCCAGGGTCCTGGGATCCAGCCCCGCATCGGGCTCTCTGCTCAGCAGGGAGCCTGCTTCCTCCTCTCTCTGCCTGCCTCTCTTCCTACTTGTGATCTCCGCCTGACAAATAAATAAAATCTTTAAAAAAAAACATGTCATGTTAATTCAGAAAGCTTAGTCAACCAAAAGATGATACTAGAGGCAGTTAAGGCAACAGTTTTTAGAGCACAGACTTTGGAGTAATTCCAGTGGGGTTCGAGGCCCACATCTATCACTTACTAGCTCTATGACCTTCAGCTAGGTATTTAAGCTCCTTAATTAAGCCTCAGTTTCCTGAGAGATAATTGCACCTCCTCAAAGGGATATCATAACAATGAAATAAAATAATGTATATAAAAATGACTTCGCAGAGGTTAGCATACAGGAAAGGCTCAAAAAGAGCTACCTAATTCAGCAGTACTGGGGAATTATGGATCGTAGGGAATAATGTGCTAGGTGGGAAATTTTCTGCTGCTTGGATAACTGAACTTACTAACAAAGACTGAGTATGACAACTCTTAATTAGGCAAAGTTGGGGATTATGGGAGTGTGAGCTGATAAAACAAAATTAGGCACTGGACGTTCTCTTGGACATTTTTACATGAAGTCGTATAGTCTAGTGCTTCAGGGTATGGACTCTTGAGCCAGACTACCTGAGTTCAAATCTTCTTCCACCATTCCTAAGCTTTATAACTTTAGGCAAGTTATTTTAAGTTCTCTGTTTTGTTTATTATGTAACATGTCTGTTTCATCTGTAAAATGGGGATAATAGCAGTACCTACTTTATAAAGTTGTAAGGGTTGAACTGATGTGTACAAAGCACTTGGAATCACACCTGGCCTGCAGCTGTGATGGTGAGGATCATCACAGGAGCCTTTGCCATTATTCGACAACAAGAAATGAGCTGCCAGGCCACAAAAAGACATGAACTGTGACTGCACGTTGCTAAGTGAAAGAAGCCAGTGTGAAGAGGCTCCATACAGCATGGTCCCAACTCCAACATTCTAGAAAAGGCACAACTGTGGAGACGGTCAAAGATGAGTGATTGTCACCAGTTTGGGGAGTGGTAGAGGAGGTAGGGGAGGGATAAAGAGGTGAAGCACGGGAGCTTTTTAGAGCGGTGAAATTCATCTGTAGGGTACGGGCTTGGCAGATGCATGCATTATGCATTTGTCACAAAGCACAGAATGCAACACAAACAGTAAACCCCACTGTCAACTCAACTCGAGATTTCAGTTAACAGTGTGTATCAGTGTTGGTTCATCAGTTGTAACAAATGGACCACACTCATGAAAATGTTAATAATCACGAGGACTGTGGGCGATGGGGAGAGAGAGTGTGCATGGGTCCACTCTGTACATAAAAATGCCCTAGAAAAAACAAGCTTCATTATGTTTTAAGGACTGTAGCAATGCAGTCTGTGGTAGGGGATTAAATGGAAAGGTTGCCTTTCAGTTAAAATGGTTGTTCATACTTAACCAGCATTTCCTAAAAATATGAACACAGGTAAATCAGCAAGGGACAAACTCCACCCCCCACCCTGAAATGTGCTGGAGAAAATGTTGACAGGTGATGAAATTTGTCTAGGATGACGCCTGAATTTAAGTTACCCAATAAAACCAGTTTATTTTTATGTGTAGCAAACAGACTGTCTAATTTTTATGCATGGTTTAGATAAAATAAATACCAAATCCAGCTGAAGAAAGGAACACGACCAACACTTTCTGAGCCTTATATAAACATTCTCAGTCCTATTATTGTTGCTTCCCCCAAAGACAGCTGCAGTCCCGGATTTTATGTTAATCATTCTTTGGCTTTATTGTTTGACCACAGAAGTTAGGCATACAAATGAACATTTACTTTTGCCTGATTTTGCATTTTATATTAATATACTGAACATGCTTGACTTGCCTTTTTCACTCAATATTATGGTTCAAAATTTTTTAAACATCTTTTAATCCTGAGTAGATTCAAAGGAATAATAACCACGCATGCTTCCACCACACGGTTTGAGAAAAAGAGCGTTCCTATTGCAATAGGAGACCTGACGTGATGCTCCAGTCCTGTCCACTTCCCACCCATCTCAGGAAACCAATATCCTGAATTTTCCATTTATCATTTCTTCCTGTATATGTTTGAGTCATTAAGCAAATATTTTCCTTTCCAATTTTCTGAAATAAAAAGTAAAATCACTTGCATTGTGTTTTGTTTTTAAAGGAAATGTCTTCAACATTTAACTGCTGAGTGTGATGCTACAGGATTTTTATTATACTCCTTTTACTAGATCAAGAAGGTTTCCTTCTAGCCCTACTTTGCTAAAAGTCCTTTCTTCCCTTCTTCCTTCCCTCCTTCCTTGAATATTTAATTGTCATGTGTGATGTCAGGTTTGAAATAAAGAGCCCAAGACTCTTGCCCTCAGGGAGCTTAACTTCTAGTGAACAGACCATAAGAAAACTGGTAAATTATACATTAGGCAAATTCTAGTGACAGAATGAATAGAGGTTACCAGGGGTTGGGTGGAGGCAGGGGGAGCTATTGCTTCATGGGTACAGAGTTCCCGCTGCAAGTGATGAAAGAGTTTCGGAAATGCGATAGTTACATAACATTGTGAATGTATTTAATTCACTGGATTATGTATCTAAGGATAGCTAAAATGGTGAATTTTGTTATGTATGTTTTCCCACAATTTTTAAAAACTTAAAAAATTATGTTAGCTTGTGGAGAGCTGTAAGGAAAAGTAAAGCAAGAGGAGTTGGAGAGTGTTGGGGATTACAAGTTTGTTTGTTTTTTTAAGATTTTATTTATTCATTTGACAGAGATCACAAGTAGGCAGAGAGGCAGGCAGAGAGAGGGGGAAGCAGGGCCCCCACTGAGCAAAGAGCCCAATGCCAGGCTCGATCCCAGGACCTTGGGATCATTACCGGAGCCGAAGGCAAAGGCTTTAACCCAAAGAGCCACTCAGGGGCCCCAGGGATTACAAGTTTTAAAAAGGTCAGTGGGAAGAGAAGGTGTCACTGTTATGACACTGGAGTTCAAAGTGGTTGTTGAAATTTATTGAATTTTTTCTGTATCATGATTGTTCTCATTCACCTTGGTAATATGTTAAATACAACTGATAAATTTTTTGTAATATAGAACCAACCTCCCCTAGAATAAATTCAACTTGGTCAATATATGTGTTTATATATATTCATATATATATATGTTTATATATACATATGTGTGTGTGTGTGTGTATATATATATTTTGTACCCTCAAATTTAGAATGATACATTTTGTTTAGGATCTTTACATCTATGTTTATCCGTGAGATTGGCTTCTCCCTCCTGTTGTGAACATCTATCCTTGAACATTTGATAGAATTTACCTATTAAAAAGTTTGGGCTTGGGGCGCCTGTGTGGCTCAGTGGGTTAAAGCCTATGCCTTCGGCTCAGGTCATGATCCCAGGGTCCTGGGATGGAGCCCGGCATTGGGCTCTCTTGCTCAGCAGGGAGCCTGCTCCCCCACCCCCACTTGTGATCTCTGTCTGTCAGATAAATAAATAAAATCTTAAAGAAAAAAAAAAGTTTGGGCTTGATAGTTTTCTTTGGGGAAAACTTGTGATCTCCTGATTCAATTTCTTCCATGGTAGCACGAACATTCAGATTTTCTAGTTTTTCCTTCAGTCAGTTTTGGTAATTTACATTGTTGTGGAATTTGCGCACTTCATCTATATTTTCATACTTGTAGGCATTTTTTCAATCTCTTGAATCTGCGCCTTTTCATCTAATATGGCTTATTTGGGCTTCTGGGTTTTTTTTTTAATCAGTCTTGCCCAGAAGCTTATCAATTTTACTAATCTTTGTACAAAATTGTTTTGGGGCCCTGTTGATCCTTTCTAGTATATCTTTTCATTATAATTCATTTCTGCTGTGATATTTAATATTTTCTCCAGCTCATTTGTAAAACACCTCTTTCTACTTTTTTTTTTTAAGATTTTATTTATTTATTTGACAGAGAGAGACTACATGTAGGCAGAGAGGCAGGCAGAGAGAGAGGAAAGCAGACTCCCTGCTGAGCAGAGAGACCGCTGCGGGACTCAATCCCAGGACCCTGAGACCATGAGACCATGACCTGAGCCAAAGGCAGAGGCTTAACCCACTGAGCCACTCAGGCGCCCCTCTTTCTACTTTTAATATCAAGATTCTTATGTGTAAGTGACAGAAACCCAACTCATACTAGTGTAAGTGGAAAGGAATTCATAGGTTTGTGTAGCAGAGAAGCCCAGAGTACAGCTGGCTTGCTTTATGCATGCATATCCCAGAAACGTCCTGGCTCCGGCTGTCTCAGGGAGACTAGCTGCAGGCCCAGGCATACAGACCCATAAGGTCCTAACACCTGCACTAAGACATCATTTTCTGTTATCTCTGGCAGGAGCTTCCCAGAGAAAGCTCTGATTGGTCCAGCTCAGGTTAGGGGCCCATCGTGTGGGTGGCCAGGAAATTAGGCCAGGCCAGGCTGGGCCTAAGGGGCACAGTTATACATAGGTCTTGGCTTCAAATTCAAACCCTAGAATATAAGAGCTAGAAATAAAATGCTGGTACCCAAGTTAATCAACTTGTTAGTGGCTGGGTTGGGATTTTGAGTCTTCTTTCCACACCAAAGGAGAATCACTAGATTTTGCTAAACGTGAAAAAGAACAATTTATTTCCTGTTAGTCTTTCAAACATCAGAAATAGCAATCTCTTCAAAATGTGTTATCACTAAATGATCATGAGATGTCCAAAAGGAGTCACCCATCTTTCTCGGCTATCGGCAGATTCCTTACCTTTCACAGAGGGTGTGATTTAAAAAATACTTTTCTTATGGAAGAACATGATGAGTCAAAGGTAATTTTGTGTGTTTCTGTAATAAAAATTCAGATAGAAAATATGCCACAAAAAACTTTCAAACATTTTATTTCTAATACAAATTCAATCAAAATTGTAAATAATGAACCAGCAGTACAAAATAATTCTATAAAAATTTTGGCCATATTTTCCTCTCCAGCCAATTATATTCAGTTCTGAGGAAATCATCAAGATTATATAAGAATAAAGACCATTGGTCATCAACAAATATTTGCCGAGTGCCAAATTTATACTAGGCTCAGTAGGGCACTTTCCCTGCCCGCTAAAGAGCTTACAGTCTTTTCTCTAATATTGGGTTAGCAGTTAGCATTAAAAGTAATTCCAAATAAAATAATAAGTTGCAGTGTTTTTCCCTAAGATATCAAAAAGTTATCATAAATTGTGGTCAGCTAAGTGCTAATATACTTGGGCACAGCTTCTCTCCCTACAGCACTAATCAATATTTACCAACATAGCAAGTATTATTGGAACATTCTCTAAAACCTATTATCCCTCATAGAGTCCAATGAGGAAAATCCAGAAATGCTGCATTCAGCCTTTCAACAGACTTAAATTCTATTCATAGTTGAGCTTTGGCTAACTTTGTATTTTGTGATGCTTAAAGGAAAAAGAAGCCCTCCTAAATACATCAACATGCTTTTTGATAACCCAATCATGTGAAACATTTAGATTTCATCTTTTAAAATTTATATTTTCTGAAGTTTCTACCATGAACATCTATTCATTTCATACTAAGAAAAAAGTGATTATTTTAACAATAAATCCCTCCTTGCAATTATCACCTAAATAATCATTATGTCACATTCAAGTATTTGGACAATACCAGTGTTATTTTTACAAAAGTCACTTTTTTAACAAAATTCTAATATCCAGAAAACATGAAGCAAATCCAGACCGATCGACTGAATAACTACTATCTACAATTGAAATAGTTAGTCCGTGCCCTCACTGAACTCCTGGGAGGGTGGTGATGGTCAGAAAAATCACCTTGTGGGGCGCCTGGGTGGCTTGGTTGTTGGGTGTCTGCTTTGGGCTCGGTTCAGGATCCTAGGACAGTGGGATCAAGCCCCGAGTCAGGCTCCTTGCTCTATGGGGAGCCTTCTTCTCCCTCTCCCATTACTCCTGCTTGTGTTCCCTCCCTCGCTGTGTCTCTCTCTGTCCAATAAATGAAATCTTTAGAAAAAAAAAAAGAAAGAAAAGAAAAGTCACCTTGTGACTTGTCACCTTGAGGGCCTTGTGACTTCCTTCTTGGTGCTGAAACCCCTCCCAACCCCTCCAGCTCAGCTGCTGTAGAAAAGCATCTGTTCTCATCCTTGAATAATTCCTTTTTTTAAAAATTTTTATTTTTTATTAACATATAATGTATTATTAGCCCGAGGGGTACAGGTCTGTGAATCGCCAGGTTTACACACTTCACAGCACTCACCATAGCACATACCTTCCCCAGTGTCCATAACCCAACCACCCTCTCCCTACCCTGAATAATTCTTTTTATTTTTTTATTTTTTTTTAAGATTTTATTTATTTATTAGGCAGAGAAGCAGGCAGAGAGAGAGGAGGAAGCAGGCTCCCCGCTGAGCAGAGAGCCCGATGCAGAACTCGATCCCAGGACCCTGGGATCATGACCCGAGCCGAAGGCAGAGGCTTTAACCCACTGAGCCACCCAGTCGCCCTGAATAATTCTTTTTAAATGTTTGGAATCAGGGTTGCATAAATCAACTCAATATAATATGCATTACTTTTTTCATAAATGTATATAATAGCATGAATGATATTTTGCTAGTTACTTTTATTTAAAAAAATCTGAGAACCATCTATGTTCTACAAGAAAAAAAAAATGAGGCAGATTTCAAACCAAAGTGAGTATCTCTTTGTCAATTATACTTCAATTAAAAAAAAAAATAGTATCCTTAACTGGTTTCTCAAAACTGTTTTTTTCTGGAAACTGGTGAGGCTTGCTGATCTCTGTTCCCAATAGTGGGTAGGAAAATCATGTTTATTCATCTCAATTTAGCACATTATTAAACCTTCTTCTACCTTCAAAAGTTATTAAAACCTGGCTTTGATGTCTGGAGACTTCTTTCATTAGCCACAGAAATAATGATATGGGTGTGAGCTTACAATATTCCCTATACTGTCCAATAAACCTGCTGAGTGGTATTACTGAAATGAAGCTAAGGGCCTCCACCAATGTGATTCTACACGGGGTTAGTAATGCCAGGGAGTTCCCTAGCTTTTGTTGATAGTAACAGCTGGAAAGAGAAATTCCATCCCTGTGAGCTGCTGTCCAGGATCACACTGATTCTGTTTCTGTAATTAAAACCTTGCGAGTATAAACCAAATGCTCATTAACTTGATAAACTCTGAGGAAGAGAGGAGCTGACAGAGTTTTAGATTAAATGATACCTTGTGGGCAAACGCTTTCAACTTTTCAGTCACAGCCGCACCCTGCTATTTGGTGTGGGGAGAGAAAAAAAGGAGAGGATCATTCTCCCTTTACCTTATACATGGGGGTGAGCTAATGAATGGCTTTATGATGTTCACAAGTGGTCAGCAAATCATTTTACAAAAATGAGATGTTTGTAATGTTAGGTGCTCAAACAAGTTTTTGTAGTTTCCTGAAGAGCACCCATACAAACCCTCTCAAGGTTATTTGGCCATGACTATCCTATGCTCTTGGATTCGTTAAATGCCGGGGGGTGGGGGGTGGGGGGGTTGGGGGGGTGGAGAGGTGGGGGGGGTGTAGGGGTAGGGATGGGACCGGGAGGGGACACACCACCATTTCCTTTGAAAGCCATTCTTATTCTTAATTCAAGGGCAAGTGTGGAATAAAAGCATTTGTTAAGAGGGATTTGGGTGTTCTGACTGTTCCAAGCTAGGTTAAGAGCTCTTACACCAAAGCCAAAATGGAAAAGGCAATAAAGGTCACAGGTTGGTGACGTATTCCTCTCCTGGTTCCCCCCACACCAGGTCGGGGCGGGGCGAGGGTGGGGGGTGGAGGCTGAAGCGGGTACCTGGCTGCACAGCTTCCGGACAAGAGTTCTGGAGTGAGACTGGGAATTTCTTAGCCTTGCGACTGGCGCCCTCTGTTGGTAAATGCAAACATTCACTCCCTACTGGGACTGCTAGCCGGCAAATCATTTATTCACCATTTCCCTCCCACTTATTTGTAGAAAATACTGCAACTAGCTTAGTAGAACACAAATGGGGCTACAATCCTGGGGCTATATAGAACCCCAGCATGAAAGAATCCACCCCCAATGATAGTTTCTCTATTAATTCATTACAAAACAGCTCAAGCCTTTTGTCCAACTTCTATGTTTTAAATCTGGGGCAAAACTGATTACCTCTTCTCAGAGTGAAGAATGCCCTGGGCTATGCTATCTGTCCGTCTTGGCAAAAGAGAAAAATTCTAACACAGGAAAGGATAGATTAGTGGTTTTACATGCACTTTTCACAACACAAGGGCTATGTAAATTCTTATTTATCTTTTAAAATGTGGATATGTAAATACACACTTGTGTTTTAGCATAGGCATATAGCATGGCATATATATCACCTTCTTGTGGAAGTATATGCAAGAAAACTTATCTCTTCATGGAAGGACTAAAGATAAGGGAGGGAGAACTTCACTGACCATTTTATACCTTTCTGTATTGAGTTTTACTACAGACACTTATTACTTTATTTAAAAAACTAAATATTTAGATGAGATGTTTCAATTCTAGAATATTCACGTATTATGGAACATTTTAATATATAGGTTTTGAATAAAAAAAATACTAATATCATCTAAAAGAACAGTTTCTAAAAATGTTTAGTAGCCACATTAAAGGCCAAAGTATAAAAAGTGCCAGAAATGTATATAAATTTAGATACAAAATCTAAGAATAAATTATTTTAGTAATTAATGGAAATTGATAATAGAATTATTAATTTTAATTTATTATTAATGGAAATTAATGGGAAATAATAAGATTAATAAACAATTAGAAAACTTATAACTCTATAATAATGCCTTTGAGACAGAGTTCTTTCAAGAACCAGCTCTAAGTAGGTCTCTTTAGCACGCTACCGATTAAAAAAAAAAACCTACACAACAGAGAATGGAACTTCATGTCTATTAAGTAAACGAAGCCTACTATTTGAGTACTTGACACAAAGTACAATTCCACCTTTTAAGGTGATCATTCATAGTTACACTAAGCGCTATCATTTTCTCCTTACTAGATATCTGTTACTTACTAGATATCTGTTTAAAAATACCTTTTGGTCAGGGAAAACCCCCTTGGATTATAAAAGGCAGCTTGAAAGATATTATATCAGTTCTGATTTATTTCACTTCCTGGCCACAACATAGTGCCATTTTCAGAACTGCACCAAATACACAGCTTGTTACTGAGCTTAGCAGCCCTCATGAAAATGTCATTGTTAAACTGATCTTTAAAATCTATTCTTTTTTAATGAATTAAATGTAAATGGGAGCCCTTGGTACTCATTATTCACTTACTGATTTGACAAATATTTATCAAGCACCTTTCGTGTTCCACTGAAGAGGCTAAATGCCTGCATTAAAGATATATAAAAGGGTCCTTGCTCTCAACAAAATCACAATCCAGCAACTTGGCAGAAAAGAGAATGGCACCTGCTCAAGCACTTCCTCTTGCTGTCTACTTCCACTCTTTAAAGTTACAAACATAAACTAATATTAAAATCAGAATAAAGATGATGATTCTTCCCTGTAGCCTATATTCTTGAAATTACTTAGAGGTCATCTTAGTAGTCATTTTAATATAAAAGCTAAACTAAAAGAGTCTTGTTAATTCATCTGAACAGTTATCTTAAAAAATAGATATTTGCAAATAAGAAAAGACACCAAGTGTTTCCAGAATATAATTCTATCCTGATATTCATGAACACAAAGCACTCAAGGGTAGGCAAGATTGCTATCATTGTTACCATTCACATATAATCTTTCACCAAAATCCCTTGGGAATTTTGGAAGAATTCTTAAAAAGTAACTTTCGATGGTATAACATTTTAAATTAATGAAATATTATAGATGGTTTTTATTTATTTTTTCAAAGATTTTATTTGCTTATTTGGGATAGAGAGAGCACAAGCCAGGGGAGAGAGGGAGACGGAGAAGTAGGCTCCCCACTGAGCTGGGAGCTAGAGGCGGGCCTCGATCCTGGGATCCAGCCAAAGGTAGATGCTCAACTGACTGAGCCACCCAGGTGCCCCATTATAAATGGTTTTTAAATTCTAATTTCTTAGCTCCTTTCTACCTCTAATGCCTAACATTAAACCACAGTAATCTAAAACCAAACAAAAATAATGGGGCCCAAGGAATAAACTTCACATAGGCAACTAAACTAGGTGTTTTGCTTGTTTTTAGAGAGTGCGCAGAGCCGGTGCAGGGGTGGGGGGAGGGGCAGAGAGGGTGAGAGGGAATCTTAAACAGACTCTAAGCTCAGCACAGAGCCCGTGCAGGGCTGGATTTCACAATCCTGAGATCATGACCTGAGCCAAAATCAAGAGAAGGATGCTTAACTGACTGAGCCACCCAGGTGCCCCCCTAATCTAGGTTTGAATTCTTATTGTTTGTTGCTTCTGAAATACATTTAAAAGTCCATTTTTTAAAATACCTTTAATGTTAGTCAAAAGGATAACACCAGTTGAAATCCTTCACATAGGTGCAAAATCAACAGCTCATTCAAAATGGCACATGGAAAATGTATAGCCTTTCAGTGTTGAAATGCCTGATCTTACAACAGCACCAGAGATGCATTCCTTTGATGAGGATTTTGTTAACACATTTAACACACCGTGATAAATGAGAGTCAGCTGCGGTAGACAGACTTCAGGTGAGACGTAACTAGAGGAACACACTTTCCAAGATTCCTACCAGCTTTAAATTCTGCAACAGGAAAGAAACACTAGGTACAGTTTGCCCTGACATTGTTGTTCTTTCTTATCCCATCGTAATTATAACTGTGTAACCTTATCATCATGAGCTCCCTAATATGTGCTAACTCCTTTCTCCAACCCCCTACAGCTAAGGCTTATACCTTCTTTTTAGGGTCTCATTTTCTTTCTTTTTTTTTTTTTAAAGATTTTATTTATTTGACAGAGAGAGTGAGAGACACAAGCAGGCAGAGCAGCAGAGGGAGAGGGAGAAGCAGGCTCCCCACTGAGCAGAGAGCCCGACGTGGGGCTCGATCCCAGGACTCTGGGATCATGACCTGAGCCGAAGGCTGTCGATTAACCGACTGAGCCACCCAGGCGCCCCAAGGGTCTCATTTTCTAAACGGAATAAACCTATTACCACAATGAAGAAAACACCCTCACCCTCCAGTAATTGTATACCCTACTTGTTATGGGCGATGGCTGCTGCAGTCTTGAATGTATTACTATTCTAAGTGCCTAAGACAACTGTCTACAGCTTAGAAGTTTTATGGAACAACGTAATCAAGAACATGATAACCACACTCTTTGTATAAAATACGTACACATTAAAAGATAAATCTATACCCACACACTTCAGTCCATTTTTCTCTCTGTTACAACACACCGTGTCCGTTCATCCTTCTACCATCATGCCAATTTATGTGGCTGCGGAAAGATCCACGGCTTCTCCTGTTTCTTCTTCTTTTGTTCCAGGCCCTTCACTTCCTTTCTCATTCTCCACCTCTGTTTCAACCTTTTCTCCTGTCTCACCTGGAAAAGTAACCAAAGGAGATATTAAGAGATGCTCATTTGTCATTAACAATAAAGTACCTGACAGTTGGTTTCCAATAGAGCAGCTTCTGTTCTCTAAGTCTAATTAGTAAGTTTCTCTGGTGGGGTCAAGAGAGGCAATTGCCTTGATTCTCTCAGATTCTCTGAATGGCCGATGTCACTTGACATCTCCTACCTTAGCATCCCCCTATATAAAATGAGACTGCAGAATTAGCCAAGAAGTGAGAGCAGAACATATTATAAATAAAAAGTTCCATTTATATTTAAGTGAAAAGGTGGTCTAGGCATGTCCATAAACCTATTTTGTTGGGCCATGACGGTGTTTAAAGAAAACAATCATTAATTGCAAACAGTTAAAAGTCTGAAAAATAAATAAATAAAAGTCTGGACATTGTAGATACAAATTTGTCTCCCTAAGAAGTCAGCATGGGCAACATTGGCCCTATGCTCATGGACAGAGCCAAGAGGCAGCTGCCTCTTTTAACACGTTGGTGCACCTGTTCACTACCATGCCCAGGGCTCCCCAAGATACAACACATGCCCCTCACTTGATTCACTGTCATTCTCCTAGGCCCTAACGACCCAAGTTTGCTAACCCTAGTCTGACAAATACATGTTTTTACTTGCTCCTCCCTTGTTATTCCCGGAGCACTTTTACACACCTTCATTAAAACACCTCAATAGATTGTGGTAATTCGTTTAAATTCTGCCTTCTTCCCACCAGACTGGGAGCCCCTGGAGAACAGGGCCTATCCCTCACCCCTGTAGCCCCCGCACTTGGCATATGACTAGGACTCAAAAACTGCTGCTGTGGTCGTAAATGAGTTAAGAAGCAGATGAATGAATGCTTTACTCAATTACACAGTAGTATGCAGCTAAAACTCACCAAAATGTAGATCATGGCCTAGAAGATATCTTTTTTTAAATTATGACTGTAATAAAGAACAGTATAGATACTATCTTCTAGGTCAAGTACATTTTTTATTTATTTACTTATTTATTTATTTTTTAATTTTTTTAAGATTTTATTTATTAGAGAGAGAGAGAGCACAGGCAGACAGAGTGGCAGGCAGAGGCAGAGGGCGAAGCAGGCTCCCTGCCGAGCAAGAGGCCCGATGTGGGACTCGATCCCAGGACGCTGGGATCATGACCTGAGCTGAAGGCAGCCGCTTAACCAACTGAGCCACCCAGGCGTCCCAAGGTCAAGTACATTTTAAAAGCACATAGGGACAAGAAGCCAGTGGGAGGACAGCAGCAGACTGACAGTGATTTATTTTTTCCTAAGGATAAGTTGGCAAAGATGAAAACTGCCCTGTTCTATCCATTAGTTGGCATTCTTTCATTAGGTGAGTTCCCCACTAACCACCTATTCATCTCTACTTTGGATCTTCATCCCATACATGGGCCCAATGAAAAGTAAACTTGGAAAAATTCAGAACTTTTAACACGTTGCCTTCAACATCCAATTGCATTCAACAATGACAACTCCAGGTTAAAAACTGTAGACACAGACAATGCTTTAGAAAAAAGTTTTAAAGATTTTATTTATTTATTTGAGCAAGAGAGAGAGTGAGAGAGAGCATGAGAGGGGAGAGGGTCAGAGGGAGAAGCAGACTCCCCTCGGAGCTAGGAGCCCAATGTGGGACTCGATCCCAGGACTCTGGGATCATGACCTGAGCTGAAGGCAGTGGCTTAACCAACTGAGCCACCCAGGCGCCCTGCTTTAGAAAATTTTTGCTGGATCACTTCCCAGCCATTTGGCTAAGACCAAAGTGTAGAAAATTTCTGCTGGAGAGCCAAAAGCCTATTTTCCAGGTATGGAAACCTTTTCGGTTTGGGTCAAATGAAGTCCAACCACCTGAAACAGTGGTCCCCAGGGATGATCTCTCACGCAGCACATCTACACAACCAGCATAAATTTACCTTCAACGTGTTGGTCCTCTTCATTAGTGTGACTTTTCCTGACCATTTCCATATCTGCTCCTATTTCTAGAATTCCCACTGGATGCTCCATGCTTCCAGCTATCATTCCTTCAAGTTGACTCTGCTCCGTGTTTCTGGGACCTTCGTGAGTTTTCTGGAGCAACTCACTGTTTACAGCTGTTCCCACAAACTGACTTCCTTCCAACACTTCCGGTGTTTCATTCTCTCTGGGAATGGTTTCTAGAGGTTGGGACTGCTCATCTTTTCCTAACGTTTCTTGAAGTTGCCGCTCTCCAGCTGTTTCCACAAACTGACTTCCTTCCAGCACTTCTGGAGATTCTTTCCCCTTGGGAACTGTTTCTGGGAGTTGGGTCTGTTCACCTTTTTCCATTGCTTCTTGAGGTTGTGGCTCTCTGGCTGCTTCCAGAGGAGGGATTTTCTCAGATGTTCCTAGAAGTTTCATCTGTCTGGCAGTTTGTGGATTCTCAGTACCCTCCACTGCTCCCGGAGAGCCCCTCTCTCCTGTGGTCCTCAAAGGCTTGGTGTACTTGGGGTCTGTTCCTCCAAATTCGGTCTCAGCATTTCCTTGTAAAGGCTGAGCCTCTGTCACCGCTCCCATGTCTTTCTTCTTTCCTCCCATACCCGGAGTATCATCTTTGCCACCTGGCTGGGGTGACCCTGACTCCTCGGGTCCGTCTAGAGCCTGAGCCTCTTCTGTGGATGCTGGTGGATCCACAGCACTGTTTGCCAGGGGCCGTTCACGGACGGATTTAACACCGTTAGCTGTAGACACTGCTGAAATCTTGAGCTTCTCGAAGGGGGGAGGACTTTCCTTTTCTACCTTGCCATAAAGAATGGATTCTTTTCCCAGTGTCCGTGGTTTGGGTTGAGCAAAGCAGGACTCACTTTCTTCTGTTATTGAAAAAAAATACATATTTAATGTTACTTTTTGATCATTCACTTGAAAAAGAAAAAGAAAAAAAAATCAAATTGTTGGTTAGTTTCTAGCCCGAGAAAGAATATCACCATCAAGAAATAATGGGGACGCCTGGGTGGCTCAGTTGGTTAAGCGGCTGCCTTCGGCTCAGGTCATGATCCCAGCGTCCTGGGATCGAGTCCCACATTGGGCTCCTTGCTCGGCGGGGAGCCTGCTTCTCCCTCTGCCTCTGCCTACCACTCTGTCTGCCTGTGCTCGCTCACTCTCTCTCTAACAAATAAATAAATTTAAAAAAAAAATTAAAAAAAAAAAAGAAAGAATGGACATCATTGGGGAAGGTATGTGCTATGGTGAGTACTGTGAAGTATGTAAACCTGGTGATTCACAGACCTGTACCCCTGGGGCTAATAATACATTATATGTTAATTAAGAAATTTTTAAAAAAAGAAATAGATTTAGGGGCGCCTAGGTGGCTCAGTCGGTTAAGCGTCTGACTTGGGTTCAGCTTGGGTCAGTCTCAAGGGTTGTGGAATCAAGCCCCGCGTCGGGCTCCAGGCTTAGCACAGAGTCTGCTTGAGATTCTCTGCCTCTCCCTCTGCCCCTACTCCCCTCTCTCAAATCAATCAATTGATCAATAAAATCTTTTTTTAAAAGTAGATTTAACATTCAAGAAAGTCCTGTGCACAACTGAATAAAGAAAGGCCATACCATGACCCTAACACTCCCTAAGTCGAACTTCTTTACTGTCTTCAGCTCAAACACCTTATCTGAAGCGTTAAGGTCCTCCAAAACCACGGTGTTTTCGTGTTTGCTCCTCAGACACCTTCTCATGGTTCCTGTCCCATTTTCTAAGGAAGCCTATTTCACTTTGTTTTCTCCTGTTCTTTCTGCTTCTTGCTCTTTCTCCTCCTTAGCCCTGGTAGAAGATTTCAGTGTGTGGTTTGGGGGCTGCTAGAGAGGTCTTCCTTTTTCCTGAAGAAGAATGGCCCTCAGTGAAAGGAAAGGGTCCCATGACAGAGAAGCTCCACTAGGTGAAGACCAAGACATCTGGGAAGGGAAAGTACAGGGACAGCTCAGCCTGGGTTTCATTTCATTTTGGAGGAGGGGCAGAAGTCATGAAAGAGTTGGGAACCATGCATTTTAATTCTGGCCCTTCCTCCAGCTGCGTGACCTTGAAGACTTAGCTCCTAAGTATCTCATCTATCAAATGGCAGTGACTCTCTCTCACTACTTGTCTCCAAGCTGCATGAGGCATCACATTAAACACTGAACGTGAATGTGCCCTACACAGTTTAAGACAAGCAACTTGGCAATGTGATTCTACTCTATGACCCAGGAATCCTCCTTCTGGAAATTTATCCTAAAAACATACATGTCAGGAAAAAGCTTTAAGTATATCATCTCAGTATTCCTTATAACAGCAAGAGGTGGCAAACAACTTAAAAGTCAAATAATTGAGGGGAAAGGCACATATTCTGCTGGATGGAATATTATTTTTCCATGAAAAAAAGATGATTATGAAGACCATATGCTAATGTAAGAACATAATTATGATAGAAGTTAAAATTTCAGCACGCACAGTGGGGTTAATCAAATGAAATGGTGCATATAAAGTGTGTATTAGCACACGGTCTGCTGTGCCCCTAAGTGCTCAGTAAGATAGCTATCAATTTTATTACAGTATGATTACAGCATTGTTAATCACTGGAAGGGAAAGAGGGGGGAAGAGAAAGACGATCACAAACAGAGGGTGAAAATAACTGGGAGGAAATAAACCAACATGTTAAAATGGGCCTCTAGGTGATATACTTCTATCTTTTTTTCCCCTGAAGATTGTTTTTATTTTCATTATTTTAAATCTTTTTCCCTAAGTTACTCCCCACCCCAGTTACATAGGTGTACATACATCTCATTATCTAATGTAAGATGCACAACTAATATTTGAATCTCCTGGGGCATCTGGATGGCTCAGTCGTTGAGTGTATGCCCTTGGCTCAGGTCATGATCCCAGGGTTGTGGGATCGAGCCCCACTTTGGGCTCCCTGCTCGGAGGGAAGCCTGCTTCTTCCTCTCCCACTCCGCCTGCTTGTGTTCCCTCTCTTGCTGTGTCTCTCTCTGTCAAATAAATAAATAAAATAAAAACTCGGATCTCTTCTCACTTCCCTAGGGGCAAGTATTTTAATTCATTTAGCTGTATTGGAGAGATATTTTTCTTCTATACCTCTAAGCAAATTGCTACTTCATAATCTCTCAGTTTGGGCATTTCTGCTAAGTCCCACTATGGAAAATAAAGATGTGGGCTCTTCTCCCACTTCTGTCACCCCCTACCCTCTCCCTTTACACATTCACATTTCCTTTCAATTCAGCCACTGTATATTAGCAATCATTGAAAATAGGAATTATGTTATTTGGGTAAATCAATACCCAGGTACATGTCCATAGAACGAATATGTCTGCTAGGAGGAACTGAGCCAAACAGTAAGCTATTACTTTGCATAAATTAGTTTTCATTTCTCCCTGAGTTAATAATGTCATAGTTCTTCCCTTCCTTAGTTTGTGTATTATTATCATTAATTCAACTCATTGCCAATCGTTTCTCTTTTTATTTATTTATTTTAAAAGATTTTATTTATTTATTTGAGAGAGAGTGAGTGAGAGAGAAAGTGCACAAGAGGGTTGGGTCAGAGGGCGAAACAGACTCCCCACTGAGCAGGGAGCCCAACATGGGGCTCAAACCCAGGATCCTGAGATCTTGACTTGAGTTCAAGGCAGACACTTAAGTGACTGAGCTTCCCAGGTGCTCCTGTTTCTCTTTTTAATACATTTGTTCACATCAAATCATCTCCCGTCTCGCCTCTGGGACTGGGTTTGAAGCCCCAGGTGGAAAGTAATGTAAACCGAGGCTTGGAGCAACAGAGTTTGGGAAGGACTGGGGGCGATTCCAGGCCCTGGCAGTGGGTCCCCCCAGGAGTCAAATGTCAGAACAGGGAGAAGCTATCCGTTGGCTCTCCCTCAGGTCTCATCATGAATGAAGTTTTCAAATGAATAGCCCTTTAGGCCACTTAACAAAAGGGATCTCTCAGGCCTATAAAGAAACTTCATTATGACGAGACGATTCATTTAGATCTCACAAGGGATGTTCTGGAGATGGCTGCCTTAGGGAATTAACAGGGAAATGTGTTAATATACTAATCACAGATGTCTGCCAAATTATATTTGCCGGTAAAATAGTTATTACAGTGATTAGTACTGTCAGTTATAGGAGACGGACGACTTCCATGCAGCTGGGCCTGCTGTGGGTGCATTCCAGAGGCATCAATCTTCTAGAGCAGAAAGCCGCGGGGGATGTCACAACACACCCCAAACAAAGTCACTCGGTTGTATATTTTGAAAGACATATTATGCCATCAGACCCAGCCAAGTTTTCTTCTCCAAAATCAAAAGCTTTGTGAAAAGTTCTCTATCCACAAAGAGTGTCGCAAGTGTCCAAGTGATCTATCAATTTTTGCCACATAACTAGAACATCTATGCCCGTGATCACAGTATCAATTTTCATTCTTAGGTATTTTCCTAATCTTACAGATAAACTTGAAGTAGGCAAATGTCCTCAACACAGAACATTTTTATAATACAGCCTGAAAACAGCCAACCAAACTAGGAAATGTTACAGAAGAATGCCACGTCTCTATTATTTTCCTATAGTAGCCCAAAGGAGGTAAAACATCTTTAAAATGACCACCAATGGGGCGCCTGGGTGGCTCAGTGGGTTAAAGCCTCTGCCTTCGGCTCAGGTCATGATCCCGGGGTCCTGGGATCGAGCCCTGCATCGGGCTCTCTGCTCGGAGGGGAGCCTGCTTCCCTTCCTCTCTCTCTGCCTGCCTCTCTGCCTACTTGTGATCTCTGTCTGTCAGATAAATAAATAAAATCTTTAAAAAATAAATAAAAAAAATAAAATGACCACCAAGTATTAACTATAGAGAATAAACGGATGATTACTGGAGGGGATGCGGTGAGTGAGGGGGGTAAAACAGGTGATGGGTACTGAGGAGGGCACCAGTGGGGATGAGCACTGAGTGCTGTTTGTAAGTGATGAATCACTGAATTCCACACACCTTAAACTAATATTGCACTGTATATTAACTAGCTGGAATTTAAATAAAAACTGAGGAAAAAATAAATAAAATGAACACCAAAAAAGAAAGAGAGAGGGGCGCCTGGGTGGCTCAGTGGGTTAAAGCCTCTGCCTTGGGCTCAGGTCACGATCCCAGGGTCCTGGGTTAGAGCCCCGCATCAGGCTCTCTGCTCCACGGGGAGCCTGCTTCCTCCTCTCTCTCTGCCTGCCTCTCTGCCTACTTGTGATCTCTGTCAAATAAATAAATAAAATATTTAAAAAAAAAAAAAAGAAAGAGAGAGAATGTTCTAAGTATAGTGATACATTCATTTTGTATTTCTATCGATTAACTGCATTTTTTATATAAATAAAATCTTTTTAAAAAATTTTTTTTAATTTTTTATTTATTTGACAGACAGAAATCACAGGTAGGCAGAGAGGCAGACAGAGAAAAGAGGAAGCAGGCCCCCCGCTGAGCAGAGAGCCCGATGCGGGGCTCGATCCCAGACCCCGGGATCATGACCTGAGCCGAAGGCAGAGGCTTTAACCCACTGAGCCACCCAGGTGCCCTGATTAACTGCATTCTGCTTGAATTTTGAAATGAATGTATTTTGGAGGTCATGGTTCTTAATGAACAGCCCAAAAGTTCTTTCTCTTATGTGACAGAAGAGGATAATCTGTTCTAAAGGAGAGGACAGAGATCATATGACCTTGAAAACAACACCCATAAGGTAGTGGGTCTAAGTCCTGATTCCTGTCCTCACTAGCCTGATGATGGCTCTTTATGCCTCAGTTTCACCAGCTGTATAGTGCAAACAGTATTAGCAGAGTTGCTGTGAGGATTCCGTGTGTCACCTTGCGAGTGGAAAGCACTAGCTCGTGACTGGCACCACTGAGGGATAACCCATGTTAACCATCACCGGTATTAGACCTCAGTCGACAGCGCTAGCAAGGAAGAGAGGATGGTAGACAAACAGAAAAGTAAAGTAATTTCATTCATTCCAACTCTGGTACCTTCTCTAAGCTTATTCAGAAATGAAGAGCGATTGGAGTAAGTAAATGAAACAGCTGGAAAACAAATGGTAGTTTCAAACCACTTCTCAGAGAGTAAAATAATGAAGTCTGCAGTCACCACAAACGCTTCCCTTCAGGCACCAGATTTCTATCCTTCAGAGGATTTTTATCCCCACCCGCTGAGGCAAATACAATTTCGGGATTTGCTTAACCTCCCCTCTCTTCATCTGGACCAGTGTATTCCAGACTATTCTGATGTTGGATATGAATCCTGACTCCACCACTTAATTGACTGTGTGAGCTGGACAAGTTCCTAAGTCCTCAAGACCTCAGTTTCCTTATCTGCAAAATGGGGATATGACAGTTGCCTTTCAGGCCTCTTCAGAGAACTGACTGAGGCAATAATGTGTGTAGGTCCTCAACAGAGTGTGTGACATAAGCAGGTACTTGGTAAACTGAGGGCAACAACAGCCATGCGGGTGCAGGTTTCTCACCACAGAGGGTGTCCTGCCGAGGGGTGAGGGAGAGCTGAACTCCAGCCTTTGGGCACCTGCAAAGGGGTGTCAGGAGTGGGGAGGGCATCTTTTTCCAATTTCACAAAGGTCCTTTATGGCCTCCTGGTGGCCTTGCCAATAAATTACAGCTAACTTAGCAATGGAAAGAATGAACTGCAACATTAAGGAGCTGGGATAAACATGCCCCTAAACACTGGAAAGTGAAGAAGGTACGATGACATCCTTTCTCCTAGCACACAAACTTGGAAAGCAGTGAGATCTTTGGTCCACCCACAGAAGACGTTCTCGGCCTAATCTGTATTATTATGTAATAAATACTGTGGAGGGACACATTGTTTCCACATCCAAACTTGTTTAAAGATGTATGTGTTGGGGCGCCTGGGTGGCTCAGTGGGTTAAAGCCTCTGCCTTCGGCTCAGGTCATGATCCCAGGGTCCTGGGATCGAGCCCCGCATCGGGCTCTCTGCTTGGCAGGGAGCCTGTTTTCCTTCCTCTCTCTCTGCTTGCCTCTTTGCCTACATGTGATCTCTGTCTGTCAAAGAAATAAATAAAATCTTAAAAAAAAAAAAAAAGATGTGTGTGTTTTCTGAACCCTACATTTTATCAAATCATACACTGCTCTGGGCCTAATCCTTTGGTGCTCATTCTCTCTCTTGGTTCTGTTGTAAGCTGATCCGTGTACAAATTTATTGTGACAGCTGAACTAACAGAACCCTTGTTGTAAGCACCGTTGTGATAGGCACACAAAGAAATGAAATACTAGGCAACATTACAGAAGGGATTAGAATGAGAGCTAACATACCTGAAATTCACATTATGATGGAAGCTTTTCAACTCAGTTCATTACCCTGATCAGACATGAAAAGTTTCTACCCAGCAAGGAGGAAAACTTGAGGTCAATATTTCCTATCCCATGGCTGTGACATATTAGACATCCCAAAGACCTCGCAGGTTTTCTAGAGAACTGGTGAGAAAGGGGTGCCCTGGTACTTCCCCTCGCTGCCACCACTTCTAGGTCATTTACTTTGGACCTTTGGGAACCAAGACGCAGCAGGCACCAGCCCCCAGGGAAGAGTCTACTCATCTTCTCCTTTTCTTGCTCTGCTTTGTCCTCAATTTCATCCTACCATTTATCCAACAAACATCTGTGGGCCCACCAGTGGTGCTGCTCTAGATGTTTCTGCCCATTTCTCTCACCAAAGTGTCTACAAACACTGTCCTCGTGGGCTCATCCCCAACAGTGCGCTCTGTCATGGGCAGATGTGAACAGGGCGCTCATTTTGAAGAGAGGGGGACTTATGCAAAACCCCATGTAACTGAAGTATGAAACCATGACCAAAAAGTCCTGTAAGAGGGTAAATAAAAACTGGAGAAGCCAACCTTCTAACAGAACTCTCTAAGATGAGTTTTCACCATCCCAGAGTAAATTCGATCAAGTTTGAAGGTGAACCTGATGTTGAGGTTTAACTGTAGAGGAACAAGACCATGTCATTGGGGAGACACTTCTGGAACACTTGACGCAGAGATGCCAGGCCAGGGAGGGGAAAGGCTGATATTTAAGAGCTACAGGGCCAAGTAATGACAAATTGTCACCTACTGCAGAAATCATGTTCCAATTTCATTTCCTTTGGTTATTTTTCGACTCCTAGAAGAGAAACTCTTATTTCAAAGAAGCTGTTGCACAAAACACCACTTTTGAAATGAGCAACAGTATTCACCACTGAGAAAGACATTTTTTCATTGACTGATGCTTACTACTGGCACCCGGGGATCCAGCATTTGGGCAGAAATCTAGTCTCAAAATTAAAGGCATTTCAATGAACGAGGCAGAGGAGAGAGAAAGTGAAGATCGTGTCTCTGACAAGCCCACATTGTGACACTTGACCAGCCTCAACAGACCTCGTCCACCCTGCTTCTCCAGAAGGAACAACAGTGGCTCCTGTTCGTTGAGGGGCTTTGCCTTCAGCTTTTTTTTTTTTAAGATTTTATTTTATTTTATTTATTTATTTGACAGACACAGATCACAAGTAGGCAGAGAGGCAGGTAGACAGAGAGGGGGAAGCAGGCTTCCTGCTGAGCAGAGAGCCCAATGTGGGGCTCTCTCCCAGGACCCCGGGATCATGACCTGAGCCGAACATAGAGGCTTTAACCCATCGAGCCACCCAGCTGCCCCTACCTTCAGCTTTTTGTACATTACCTCATTCAGTCTTCCTAAAAAACTCCACAAGGCAAGTCTTATTATCCTCAGCATGCAGCAGAGGAAATTACGGCACAGATAGATCACGAGCCTTCATCTAGGAGCAGTGCACAGCTTGTGAGGGGCAGAACTCAGATTCCAGCCCAAGGAAGTCTGATTCTACCTGGAAGACTTGGGTGCTTTCAGGCACATTATGGGCCCAGAACCTGCAGCATCAGCGTGACCCGGAAGTTATTTTATTGCTTGTGTGTTTGCTGACTCGCGGGCCCCACTCCAGATCCCACTGAACCAAGATCTGTATTTGGACGAGATCCCCATGTGGTTAGGGTATCCACAGCTGCACTCTGGGGTCCCCAGGGAAAGGCACAAGGGAACAGGTTAGGAAAGACGAAAGGGGATGGTGAACACACAGAACTGCTGGGTGTCGTGTCCCTCACTCTCCATGGGCATTGCTGCTCGTCCTTAGACAGAGGGTCCAGGCTCCATCCTCATACTCGCCTGTCATAGAGTCAGCACTGGGGATCAGGTGAGTACACTGATTTAGCAATGTCAAGGGCCCAGGCTGGTCTAAGTGAGCTCCACACCAGAGAGGGAGATTTTTCTCAAGCTTCCTTCATGTCACAGAACCGGCTGGGTTTGCTAAGCCCCCTCCTGGGGGAGGTCCAGAAAAAGGAGACTTCTGATTTCTCCTCTGAACTTAAGGTTAATGCATGTTCTATTCTACCCTGCGCTCCAAGGGCAACAAGCAGGTGGCCACACCGGTGTGAGCTGGCTGTTCCCCTAGCTCGGCCACGGTGCCTGTGCTTGACTCAGGTGGGGTGCAGGGTATGAAGGCCTGTGGCCAGGGGCAGGTGCCCATGCCTGAGAAGCCGAGTATTCCCATGAGCAGTTAGCAAATTAGGGGCTGGGATCAAATATTAAATTTTACAGCAGAGCAGTCGTATTCACAATGGACGGGTGGGTGGTCAGTGCCCCCCTGAGGCCCTAGGACCAGAAGAGCAGTGGCAGACTGAGTAGGACCCCAGGACTTTCAGGTGACCACTGCTGTGACTCTCTCAGGCTGCGGACCCACACTCGGTTCCGATGATTTTGCCTCCACAGTGAGGGAACAGTACAGATCGCACTGAGGGAAGTGAGGGATCTTCTTTTCCAGAATGAAAAGCCACTTGTCTTCCCCTTACAGTCCTAAGCACCTGGGAGGCCAGCATGGGGCTCTGGAACAGACATTTGAAAATTGAATTGAATGAGCTTCTTCATAAAGCAGGGCATAAGAAAAAGCTTTGATTTAGGAAGAGGCAGTTTTGACCAAGAATCACGGCAATGATTAAGCTAGAAGATTTCAGTAAGACGAGAGTATAAAATAAATTCCTACACTTACCCTTTCCCAAGCTTCAGAGTCTTCAAACGGAGGATTAGAGAAGCTTAGGGAGGCAGTAATAAGTCACACTGAGAATGTGTACCCTTGAGATGATGTGGTGTGAAGGGCACTTTACTTCTGTTATCTTTCTCCCAGAACCCACAACCCCATGAGCACTGGAAGAAAAACAGCAGACAAAACCCAACTGAGGGATAGTCTAGAAAATACCTGACCAGTACTCAAAACTGTCAAGGTAATCTAAAACATGTCTGAGAAACTGTCATAGTCAAGAGTGGTCTAAGGAAACACAATGACTAAACACATTCTGGAATCTGGATGGAACTCTGGAACAGAAAAAGGACATTCGAGAAAAACTGAAGAAATCCGAATAAAGCCTGGACTTTGGTTAATAATAATAATGTACAGAGGGCGCCTGGGTGGCTCAGTCAATTAAGCATCTGACTTCGGCTCACGTCATGATCCCAGGGTCCTGGGATTGAGCCCCTCATCGGGCTCCCTGCTCAGGGGGAGTCTGCTTCTCCTGCTCCCTCTGCACCTCCTCCCACTCTTGCTCTCTCTCTCTCTAAAATAAATAAATAAAATCTTAAAAAAAATAATGTATTCATATTGGTTCATTAATTGTGATAGCATGCCCTACTCACATAAGATGTTAATAATAAGGGAAAGTGGGTATGGGGTCTGTGGGAGCTCTCTGTATATTTTCATAATCTTCCTATAAATCTAAAAATAAAAGTTGTGTGTGTGGTTTTTTTTAAGTATAGCAGCAAAAATACAAGAGGATGTAACCTAGCAAAATAAGATCTGATAACTGTAGAAAAACTTTGGTCATTCACATACCACTTTTATGATTTTTAATTTTTGTACCACTTGTGTTATTACTAACTTAATATTTTTAACAGTCCCTTTTCTTTTGCAAATCTACTAAAAAGAAAGAAGTCAGAAAGCATTCCTTTTACGAAAAAGAAAAAAAAAAAAGAAAAATTAGACTAGAGGAGCATTAGCTGGGTGAGACTGAGAAAATAATAAGGACAGATCAATCAGGGCAGTCTGCAAAGTGTGTCATGTTTTCATCCTGCAGGGACCCTTTATAAAGATGTTTTAAAAACAAGCCTCTGAATAAAGCAGAAAGGTCCTTTTCACTGAATGTAAGGACAAATATATTTTAGGCTTGAGGAAGTATTGTCCCCAAACGGGAAAATGCTGGTGAGAGGAACAGGCAATTAACTCGTAGACAAAAACAAAACAAAACAAAACAAAAAAACACAATTACTTGGTTTGTTGGTGCATCCAAAGAAGTAGATTCCGAGGACCTTTCTTTTAATGGAGAGGAGGCAGGTCAATCACTGAGAGAGAGGTTCACTCTGGGAAGCTGGGGGTGGGGGGTAGGGGGGAAGTGGGGGATGGGGTGGTGGTTGATGGGGAAGAGTCATCCGGAACAGCTGCAAAGAAGCCAGGAAAGGCTAGGAGCTCAGGTCATAGGGAAGGCTTGTTGAAACATAGAGAAGTTTCAATCTGTGGCTCATGAGGTCAAGTTCATTTTATCCTAGCTGATGTTAATTGGTGCTATTTTGATGCCCACTTTGAATTACACTGTCATGACTACAGAGTGTGCTGTTTGTAAATGAAATGTGACGTTTGGTGACCCTAAAGTAGATAGAGAGGGCGAGGATGTCATTTTGCTGTCTATGGATATTTCTTGATCTTATATCTTGACTTTTTAAGGCACATTTGGACACTTCACTTACGTAACCAGCTTTATATGATGTGCTCATCTCAAAGCAAGTGTTCAGAACCATACACACTCGAATGTCAAGGAGTGTTCCGTATGAATAAAGAACATGTTATCGAGTCTTGAGGTCTTTGTCTTATTGGAGAAGCCAGCCTAGAGGAGCAGCCAAAGGGACTGCTGAGTATGTAGTCTGAGAAAAGAGGGTCATCCTTCCTAAGATGTCAGACTCGAGCCCATCCAGTCACTGCAGCCCAGCCCAGTTATCCTGGGGACCCACAGCCCCTTGGGCCCTTCCATGGGGAAGAAAATGCCCTTTCTTTTCCTTGCCTATTTCCAATGACCATTCCTTGTTTCTGAGCATACGATCATTACCTGGCCTATTTTGTCCACCTTCATAAAGCAATTCCCATAGACATTTAGCTATTAAAAACAATGTGGGGCACCTGGGTGGCTCAGTCGGCCCGGCCCTTGATTTCAGCTCTGGTCATGATCTGTGGGTCCTGGGATCGAGCCCTGTGTGGGGCTCCTCACTCAGCAGGGAGTCTGCTTGAGGATTTCTCTCCCTCTGCCCCTCCCCCTGGCTCATGCTTTCACTCTCTCTCTCTCTCAAATACATAATAAATCTTTTTTTTTTTTTAAATGTGGGTGGGTTTTTTCCTTCAGTCCTCATCCTTAAAGGGCAAATCTCTGATATCCTTGAATATATACAAAAGAATGAACTCTAGAGCTAGACAGCAACTCCCAGGGAGGGGATCAAGGAACATCAACAACAGCAATGTCTCTGGGAAAGTAAAGAGGTTTCTGAGGTTATTTTGATGCTTTCCAGACATTAACACTCACTTGGAGAGCTACAGTCTGGTACTTTGCTTAAAAACAAAAAAAATTACCTGGAACTACATACCCTTAAACACACCAGGTGCTGAAGCCTGGCCAAGTTTGGTGTTCTTTATCAGTTTTGGTGAGCCCTGCAGGAACCCCCCACGAGTGGTAGGTTTTTATTTTAAACCTGATGTTGTAAAACATTAACACAGAAGTGAAACTGTGCACATTAGCTGGGACGTGGGGCAACCTTACAGGTGCATGATTTAAAAGAACACAGTGAAGCTTTGTTTGGCTGTGTTGACACTTGCCTGCCTGATTAGGAGACCCCTCTCCACAACCTACTCTCTTCTCAAGCCCACCTCAGTCAACGTTGCCTCCCAAGTTTTTGTTATTCCCTGGGTCCCGATTCCTACTCTCCCTCGGCTTTTCTATGTGGTACCCTCGTGCCCTTGAATTCCCATCTCTGTCAATCCAGCCATCCACCCATGCACCCACTGGACAGACAGGGATTGTGTTCTTCCTACAGGTCGGGCCATACAATGAGTTATGGCAGAAGAGGGGCTGGACCTCAGATGGAACTGGACTGTGAGAAGAGGAGGGGCTCCCGAGTCACACGAACTGGGCTGCAGCCTTATCCCTTGCTAGCTCTGAGATCTCGGGCAAGTTATCTCTCCTCGATAAGCTGCAGTCTCCTAGCTGTTTTTGCTGATACTGATGTTTGCTTTAGAAGGTTCTCGTGGGGATCAGAGTCTTAAATACCCGGAACCAAGTGGGAACTCCTACCTGTCTCCTGCCTTCCCCTCCAAGCCCATGTTTTGATGTAGCTGCACTAATCTCGAAAATCCTTCAATTCTATTTAAAAAAAAAAAAAAAAACTTACCGTATTGTTGATGAGAGAGTAAACTGGTACAAGTCTTAAGGAAGGCATTTACGCAGTTATCCATGAAAATCATAAAGGCACATACCCTTTGACTTAGTAATGCCGCTTTTGGGAAATGGTTCCACAGTTACTCTTGCACACATTCAAAATGATGTATATATAAAGGAATTCACTGCAGCCTTGTTTGCAACAGGAAAAGATTGGAAACAAACCAAATGTCCATCAGTAGCGGACTGGTCAAACAAATCACACAATAAATTGTTAAGCAAGGGTAAAAAAGGAGAAAGACATTCTCTATATATCAATATAGAAAGATCTCCATTTTGTTTGGTGAAAAAAATACAAGGTGAAAAATAGTGGGGATGATACATTTTATTTTATTTTTTTAAAAGATTTTATTTATTTATTTGTCAGAGAGATAGAGTACAGGCAGGTAGAGTGGCAGGCAGAAGCAGAAGGAGAAGCAGGCTCCCCGTGGAGCAAGGAGCCCGATGTGGGACTCGATCCCAGGACACCGGGATCATGACCCGAGCCAAAGGCAGATGCCCAACCGACCGAGCCACCCAGGCATCCCAGGATGATACATTTTATAGGGACACCTGGATGGCTCAATTGGTTAAATGTCTGCCTTCGGCTCAGGTCATGAATGATCCCAGGGTCCTGAGATCAAGTCCCACATCCGGCTCCTTGCTCAGTGGGAAACCTGCTTCTCCCTCTGCCTGCTACTCCCCCTGCTTGCATTCTCTCTCATTTGCTCTGTCTCTGACAAATAAATAAATAAAATCTTTAAAAATTACATTGGATATTGTAGATGGGAGTGGGAAACGATATTTGCAATGTATAAACAAATTTTGGAAGAGTATCCAAAAAACCTTCACTCAATAAAAGTATTTACCCATGGGCATGATTGGAACTAAGCAGATGGTGGGAATAGGGCAGGAGGTATACTTTTCAAAGCATGTATTTTTCAAATGTTTTCAAATTTTTGAGCCACGTATGTGGTTCTTATATTCCATTTTAATTAGCTGTATGTAATAACCACCCAACCACAAAGACTTGCCAAGCTCTGTGTGCCAGGCTCTAGAAGGGACACAAAGACATACTAGACTTGGTCTAGACTTCCAGCATTTTTTTAAAAAAGATTTTATCTATTTATTTGAGAGATACACAGTGAGAGAGGGAACATAAGCAGGAGGAGTAGGAGAGGAAGAAGCAGACTCCCCACCAAGCAGGGAGTCCGATGCGGGGCTCGATCCCAGGACCCTGGGATTATGACCTGAGCCAAAGGCAGACGCCCAACGACTGAGCCACCCAGGCGCCCTGACTTCCAGCATTATAAAGGAAGAAATCCCACTTTTATATATAATATCTGCAGCCAAGCCTATTAAAATGAGTTTTAATGTTGATGATATTTAGACTTCAATTACAAAGAAAAAACGTTTGTCTACTTAGGACTAAAATGTCACTGTGTGAAAATATTGGCTGAAGGTATCTCCACAGTACAAAGAACAATTCACATAACAGTGTGAAATTCAAGCCTCATTCAATTGCCTTGGTAACACGGACTCCAAGCAGCTAGTGGAGAGTTGAGGGTAGAATAAACAAATGATTATAGCCAGCAGTGGAAATGTACCTATTAACCTAGCAGTGAATGTGTCAATAATGACCATCTATTTACTTCGTCCATGCTGGTGCTGAAGCTGGAAGATTTCAGGAAGAAGTTTGCCAGAAACAGATGGTTATATTAGGGAAGAGCAGAGCAAGGATCACACATGGACATAGGAGGCTGGCAGCACAGAGGGGAAGCTTCAGGTATGAAAACCTAGAGACCCGTGAGTCCCTTAAAGTCCGTAAAATCAACAAAACCTTTGTGTTCAATTCCACCGGACCCTCGGGGTGCTGAAAAGAACAGAAATTTGGAACAGAATATGGCCCCCAAATTTAGACTTGATTCCACAAATACAAGAAAGTCCGCTCAATCTGTCTAATCGTTCTTTTGGAAAGAAAAGCCTCTTTCCTCCCACATTTTAGGGCAATCAGTAAAAACCCATGTGTGAGTAGCATATACCAGGCCCTGTTCAACACTTTGATAGCACTGGATAGTTATCTGACTACCCACCTGTGTCCTGGTCCCCCACGTCTCTTTCCGTAGTCCTTCGGAGATGAGAGAAAGAAGCTCGGTGGGATTCAGTCTCTGATGGGTCCGAGCAAACACAGCCATGTGATCAGTGGAAGGGCTTTTCCTAGTTAGCCTAACAGCTGCCTAACCAAATAGCCGCTATCTGATTTAAATTTAAGCCCAGAAAATAAGTACCTTCATATTTTGATGGTACAGGATTTTAGAGTCATAATTGATCTCAGAGGTAATCTAGCCCAAACCACTATTTAACGATTATTTTGCTTGTAAGCTAATATTATGTCACGTATGACAGTTCTTAAGCTACTTAACAGAAAATTCAGAATTTGTCAATGCAAATCCAGTCTACAGGCTAGTTCACATATTTTAACATCAACCCATGTGGTTTTAAGGTTGATATTGTGAATTTAAAGAATGTCTGGTAGGATATGAGGATTATCTGCATCCCTGTGGGAGGACACCAGAAGTTTCTCTGCACCTATGTACTCTGCTCAAAATAGCTCTAAGGTTAAATAAATATCTTCTAAATATTCCTAGTTTATATTTGGAAGTAAACACAAAGTTCATATTTTACTGACTCATTTGGGATAAATAAATACTTATTAAAATATGTTTATTATATATTAATATAGAACAAATGTTATTTATTATACATATCACAACTGTATCATATTTATTACTATAGATCTTATCTAGGAATTATGATAAAACTATAATTATATTATTAAATTTATTAAGTTATAATACTATATTATACTTCATTAGATTTCTTTTGTTGTTTGGAAGGTAGATGACATACATCTCTAATGGGGATCCAGAGTGATCTGAGGCAAAAACAGATTTAAATCTAGTTATCACAAAATGGTTTAAGGAGAAATAGGTCAAGCTCTGGAAGCAGAGGACCTGAATTCAAAGCCCAGCTCTGACTCTGAAGAGTAAATAATTTGCCCAAGGTCACAGGGCTCCTTATCTTTGAAATGGAGATAATCATACTTAGAGTATTGTCATAAAGATTAAGTGAAGTAATTAATTCAACAACTATGTGCCAAGTATTGTTAGGCACTAGGGGTACACTTAATAAAGGTACTTACAGGACATTTAATAAACTTGGATTTTTTTTCTTAATCTAAAACTCATACACACAGACTTAGGATTGTATTTAGGATTTAAAGAAGTTTTGAGCTGCACAAACAGGAATGAATTATTTATTGAGCCTCCATGATCACTGAGTTGAAATGCTGATGAACATACAATAGTATCCAATTACAAGAGAGTATTGTGTCATTGGGGATCAGAAAAAATACACCTGTTGACTGATTCAATATGTGCATTGAGCAATTTATGCAGCAGATTAATTTTCTATACACTAAACCTGGTTGTTGGGCATTTTAACATTTCTTTCAGAACAACATCCAGGAAAACTTAGAACAATGAAGAAAGCATCAGTAAAAAATGAAAGGGTGTGACTTATATTGATGGTTATTAATACCGGTGATAAAATTTTTTTTTAAAGATTTTATTTATTTATTTGACAGACAGAGATCACAATTAGGCAGAGAGGCTGGCAGAGAGAGAGAGAGAGAGGAGGAAGCAGGCTCCCTGCTAAGCAGAGAGCCCAATGCGGGGCTTGATCCCAGGACCCTGGGATCATGACCTGAGCCGACGGCAGAGGCTTTAACCCACTGAGCCACCCAGGCGCCCCAATAAAAATTTTTTTTAAAACAAGGTTATTCATTATGTTTTGAAAGGATTAAAAACTTGTTCCCCTTATTACTTTTGCCCTTCCCTAAGAGTAACATTCCCCAGAGTTATGTTTTTATCAGTTAAAAAAAATCTATAATGAGGGGTGTCTGGATGGTTCAGGTGGCTGAGCTCCTTCTTGATTTCAGCTCAGATCATGATCTCAGGGTCCTGGGATCAAGCTCAGCCTCTGCACTCAGCATGGAGTCTGCTTATCCCTCTCTCTCTGCTCCTTCACGTGCATGCATGCACTTTCTCTCTTCAATAAATAAATAAAATCTTTAAAAAGTAAAAAATAAAATCTATAATGATGATATAGTGCTCAGCTTTAAGAAAAAAGATTTATTTATATATTTTTAAAAGATTTATTTATTTCTTTTATTTATTTAGAGAGAGAGAGAGAGAAAGCATGATCGAGCAAGAGGAGGGGCAGAGGGAAAGGGAGAGAGAATCCTGAAGCAGACTCTGCACTGGGCGCAGAGGCCCACACCAGTGATCCCAGGACCCTGAGATCATGACCTGAGTGGAAATCAAGAGTCTGTGGCTTAATCAACTGCGCCACTCAGGCGCCCCCATTTATTTATTTGGCAGCGGGGGTCATGAGACAGCATGCACATGCAAGGGGAAGGAGCAGAGGGTGAGCCTCTTCAAGCCCACTCCTGCTGAGTGTGGAGCCTGAGGCATGGCTCAGGATGGGACTCCATCTTACAACCCATGAGATCACGACCTGAGTCAAAACCAAGAGCCAGAGGTTTAACCCACTGAGCCATCCAAGTGCCCCTAGTGTTCTGCTTCTTAAATCAGTACGCTACTCCTGGGATATCTGGGGCCACAGAAGGGGATAAGAGAAACCAAAATATGGTCTATCTTCTTGAAGCATCAATTTTCATCAGTTTTTCATATTGAAAACATTTTTCATGGACAAAACATTTGTCATGGAACAGAATGCAAAATCTACCCGGTTTCATAAAATAAAATAAAACATCAAAGAAATTGTTCCTTGTTCTAGCGTCTTTAAAATTTTTATTATTATTATTATTATTATTATTTTTTTTTTTTGCACTGGCCTCTTGAGAGCACGTTTGAGGTATGAGGCTTTCATCTCTTTAAAAGAAAGGTTAGCAAGTACTGTACATTAGGAACGGATTTTTCCATCACTTCACATCGTTGTCAATGACAAAGGGTTTGGAATCACTTTTATATATATGGTTTTAATGACCTTGCCTATTTTCAAACTTTTTATTGCTTTTAGAAATAAATTTATCATACACCATGAAAATGACTGCAACATAACAAACATACTTCTGACTAGGACACAGTGTCTGAACTTTGAAACAGCATTCACGAAAATCCTGTGCTCTCTACTACAAAATCAGAGGGGAAGACGTTTCTGTTATTGGAATAACACAAGGTGCTAAAAGACCTCTGAAAAGGAATTAACTGGAATATAAAATTTCCCCTAGCGTTAGCCTTGAGTATGACTCCAAACTAACTTGAAGGAATTTGCTTAACCTTCGAAACTTTGTCTAAGAATGTTAGCCATTCAAAATCTAAGAAGTGCACATAAAACCCAGTCATTCTCTAGTTAATTAATCTGCTCTTACTCTTTTCACAGCACTTCTCACTGTCAGAAACTTAACCATTGAACTTGTTTATTGCCTGTCTCTTTGATCCCTAAGTAGGGTCACGTGTATCTCCAGCATCTAGCCATACACCTGGCTATGACATAATAGACGTCCAAAATACACTTGTTGAATTTAGGTGATGACCACGTTTTACCCCATGGATATTCGTCAGGAAATACTGAAGCCAAGGATAGGGGAAGGTGTATCTGACCTCTTCAAAAGAGCAAGAACCTACTTGATGGAGTGAACGTTCGTCCACCTGTACCATCTTTGATGCTGAAAGGCTGACGAGAGAGCAAGGTCTCAAAAGAAAAATGGGTACCACGTCTCTCCTCACGACCAGACGAATAGTTCCCAGTTCCCAGTGAGTTTGCAGCTTTATATAATCTGAAAGTTCGTACTTTTGGGAGATAAAAGAGCACCTCTTTTAAGGGTCGGAGAACACTCATCTGTTTAAGGGAACCCGCCGCCAACGCAGTAGGGATTGAACACCACCTCCCCGGTCGCCCCGCGGGTAGAGCGACCCCGGGCCCGGCCCTTGGCTTCCCGCGTGCGCGACGGGGCGCACGGAGACCTCCGCGCCGCGGGTCCAGCGGCTTTCCGGAGGGAGTCGCGAGGCGTTCAGGGCCCACTCCGGTCGTCAGCGAGCAGCCCGCCCCCTGCCGGGCGGGGCGCACTTGAGTCGCACCTTTCGGACCCCCGGGGAGCAAGGCGACTCGAATCCTGAGGCCCGGGCGGGTTGGGGCCGGGTCCCCTGCTCACCTCTGCGGAGCCCGCTGCTGTCGCCGGCCTTGCTGAGGGCGCTGCTGGAGCAGCCCATCGCGGGCAGAAGGGCGGCCCTGTGGACCAGCGCCCGCCACCTGTCCCAGCCCCGCGCGGGCGTCGGCCCGGAGCTCGGATCCCGCGCGGAACGCACTTGCGGCGCACCGCTCCTGCAACTCTGCCCGCCCGGGACCGGCGGGCGCGGAGCGCAGGCGCACAGCGGCGCGCCGGGGTGGCGTTGCGCACCTGGGGAGGAGAGGGTGAGCCGCAGAGGTGGAGGGGTTGGGGGAGGGGGAGGGGTCGGGGGAGGGGGCGGTCAGGGAGTGGGGAGCGAAGAAGCTGGAGAGGACAGGGACAGGGGGCCAGGTGGGCAGAAGGTGGGGAGTGCAGTCGAGGAGGAGAGGGAAAAGGCTTCAGAAGCAGGGATAGGGAGGTGTCCCGGCGAGGGCGAAGAGCTGGGAGGGCTCATCTGAATCATCACTAAATAGCTGGAGAGGGGAGGAGGCGATTGTGGTCAGTGGCTATTGATTGGTAGACTAGCTTCGGATGGCAGTCTTATTCTTACATAACGTCAGTACTGTTACCACGAGGAAGTTTGCTGTTGATATACTATTTAATCCACCTGGTAGTCAAGTTCAGTCAATTGTCCAACCCGGGACCACACATCACATTTCATTGTTGTGCCTCTCTTTAGTTTGCTTAAATCTGAAGTAGTTCCCCCAGTCTTTGTCTTTCATGACCTTGACCTCTTTTAGGAGAATGGGCCATTTACTTTGTAGAATATTTCTCAGTTTGGGTTTGTCCGGTGTTTCCTTATGATTGTTTTCAGGCAGTGCAGTTTTGGCTGGAATGCATGATGTTATGTCGTCTGTGAATTCCCACCGAGAGCACATGATGTCAGTTTCCTCTATTATTGGTGATGTTAACTTTGACCGGTTAGTTAAGGTAGTGTCTGCCAAGTTTGCCACCAAAAAGTTACTATTTTACTCATTGTAATTTATTGTAATTTACTCCTTGTAATTTACTTTAAGACTAACATCCTATATCTCATCAAACTTTTATCTGCCACTGTTAGCATACATTAATATTCTTGCCGGGACCAATTATTACTATGATGGTTATCAAATGGTGGTTTTTCTAATTACATAATCCCTTCTACATTTATTAGTTGGCATTCTACAGTAAAAGGTAGCACTTTCCCTTTTCCTCCATTTATTATTCATTTATTTATAAGAAATACAAACTCATGAATTCTTACATTATTCAATGGGTCATGTTACCACTTGTGTTGGTTTTTTAGAGCCGTGATACGACAGATTAATGGACTTAAACAAGAAAAACTTATTTTCTTGTAGTTCTGAGACTAGAAATCAGAGAACAAGGTGTCAGTAGGGTTGGTTTCTTTTGAAGGCCTTTCCTTGGTTGGGATGGCAGTGTTCACCATGTATATCTTACATGGTCTTCCCACAGTAAGTATCTCTGTCCTCATTTCCTCTTCTTACAAGAACACCAGTCATATTGGATTAGGGCCCACCCATATGAACTCATTTTACCTTAATTACCTCTTTAAAAGCCCAGTCTCCAAAACAGCCACATTACAAACTACTGGGGTTTAGAACTTCAACATATGAATTAGGAGGGGGCACAATTCAGATCACAACACCATCATTATTAACTTGGATGCTCAAATTGCCTAAAATTGGACATATTTCCCTATATGAGTCATGGCAGTACACAGCTATGGTCTTTACAGCGTGTAGAGGTCCCCCCCCCCCCCCCCCCGCTTCTCTACCTCACTTCTCTTCCCCTTCCTTACCATTCCCTTCCCTTCTTCCTCTCTTCTTCTCCCTCCCACAGCATAGGCCTAACAAAGCCTGGGCTGCCCAGCAATCAACTCACAGATCCCTTCAAATGAAGAGGAGACTGGGTATCTTTGAGGAAGTACACTTTGTAACATTATAATAGGTACTATAACTCTCCTTCTGACATTATGTCCAGAGTTACTGTGCCCCAAGGAGAGAAGTACTTTGAAAGTGGCTAAGGATTTGACTAGATTCCAAGTCCTTAGGCAAAATTACAGAATTAGTGCAAGGAAGTTTAGGGGGAGAGGTACGTGGATGGACCTTTCAGAATAGGCCAAAATTTGGGAAATATTTGTCTTGCTTAAATGCTACTAAAAGGACTTCATAAGTTGGGCTGCCATAACAAAATGCCATTAACTGGATGGCTTAAAAAACATTTATTTGTCATAGTTCTGGAGCCTGGGAAGTCTAAGATGAAGGTACCAGCCAATTTGGTTTCTGGTGAGAACTCTTTCTGGCTTACAGATGGCAATCTCCTCAGCGTGTCTTCACATGGGAGTGGGGGTGGGGGGGGCTTCATCTTTTTTTTTTTAAGATTTATTTATTTATTTTAGAGAGACAGAGGGCAAGAGAGAGTAAGTGGAGGGGGGGGCAGAGGGAGAAAATCTTAAAGCGGACTCTCCCGCTGAGTGTGTGGCTCAATGCAGGGCTGGATCCCATGACCCATGAAACAGATCAGAGCTGAAACCAAGAGTCAGACTCTCAACCAACTGAGCCATCCAGGCATCCCTGGGACTTCCTCTTCTTACAAGGCCATAGTCCTAACATATTAGGGCCTCACCCCAATAACCTCATTTAATCTTAACTACCTCCTAAACCTACCTCCCCACTGAGTGACATTGGGGGTAAGGGCTTCAACATATAGATGGGGGAGGGAGGGGACACAAGTCAGTCCACAGGCAGACTCCCACTTCAGAAGATGCTTTTTTTTAAAGTTAAAGTCACATTTAATTTACTTAGCTAAGTGAAAGTTTTCCAAAACTCCATTCTTTCTTGAAAGAGATGCAGTAACTCACAGATTAGTTAAATATAAACACTATCTTGAAATCTCTGAATCCTAATGCCTTCATGCTAAACCAGGACTTACTGGGCCCAGTTAAGTACCCACTTTTCCCCATCAACTATCTTCTGGGAGTTGACTGGGGTATCTTACTTTTCCTTGGCGATAATTTATCAGCCAAGCCATGGTCTCTTCCATTTTCTTCAGAGGAAGCATTTTATAATCAGGTGAACAATAATAATCTGGTATCCTGTGGATGGTAGTCTTTTTTTTTTTTTTTAAAGATTTTATTTATTTATTTGACAGACAGAGATCACAAGTAGGCAGAGAGGCAGGCAGAGAGAGAGAGGAAGGGAAGCAGGCTCCCCGCTGAGGAGAGAGCCCGATGTGGGGCTCAATCCCAGGACCCAGGGATCATGACCCGAGCTGAAGGCAGAGGCTTTAACCCACAGAGCCACCCAGGTGCCCCGATGGTAGTCTTTCTCATGAGCCCCTCAATGCTTCCTCAACGAGCTCAGGAATAGGATGGCTCTAAGAACAGAGAAAGAAGCCATACATGAGCTCAACTGCATGTTCCTCCACTTAACATGATTTACCTGGCTGAGTGCCCAGTTTGCCAGTAGCACTAACAATGACTACAGTAAGCCTCGGAAATGGTACCTATACCTTGAGCGGCCCTATGACCCACTTCGTGAATGAGTGATAGAACCTCTTTGGTATTTTTTCTTTAATAGACATAGGATTAGATTTGTTTTTCCTGCACATCATTATAGTATCATCAAGACATTACACCAAGACACTACATTCAGTATCTTATCAAATAACTCATTTTACTATGAGACAAGTAAGGTAATGGGTTAATTGCTACATGATTTACTGGTCTTTTCATCTACCTCCACATCCAGAAGCCAAACCTATAGGATGATGGAGGGGCACATTAAACACTCAGTTATGGCACCAGCCAAGAGAAAACATCTTTGAAGGTTAGGGTACTGCCTTATGGTTTGCAGAGTTTGTTTTGAACCAGTGACTAATAAATGGGACTGCTTCTCCAATGGCCAGTATACACAGATGTGGTCTTACTCTCCAGGCTTCTTGTTCATTTGGTAAACTACAACATAATTTTCCTTTTATGCTTAACTGAGCTAGTTTGTTTCTGTTGCTTACAACTTAATTATCTAGACACATATACAATGCTTACCCTACCTCCCTTCTCCTTGACCACTCTCCTTCTTAGCAACTACCTGTCCTGCCTTATTCCTTCAGTCTTACTGTGATAATACCTGAATATAACTTATACTGTGATTTTAAATGCTGATAGTACCTTGATGTGTAACTTGAAGGGATAGTTCATAAATCTTTTCACCTCCAAGTACTCCTTTTATCATTTTTCTTCAACATACCCATGTTTTAATGTTGTCCCAAATTTGCATTTATTATTTTGCCATTAACTGACTCTGGTCAGCATGACATACAGTATTATCATATTAAGTTAATTAAGCTCCAGTTAAAAGCAAAAACATCAGTGTTTTAGCCTATGTATCACACCTTTACTAAGGAAGAAAGTACATGTACATGGCAGGCTTTTCAAATTACTGAAAATAATATGTAAAATGTCATATTATAGACAGATACATAGGAACCCCATTTATACTAAAATTTCAAAAACTGACTCTTAGAAATATAAAATAACCTAAAAACAAACATTTGTAGACATCACTCTACGTTCCAAGTTTCACTCCTTCACAGTAAAATAATGAACAAAGTACTGTGGGTTCTTTGTATCCAAGAGTATAAAAAACATACGCTCCTTGGATGGAAAAATTGTTTTTAAAAAAAAAAAAAAAAAAGGAGAAAGCATTTCTCTGGCCTGTTTTTAATCCAGTGCAGTCTGGAGCATTTGCAGTCTGGACAGAGGGCATAGAAGAAATATTTTGGATTCCTTATTATTGTCCTCTAATGGTTCAGAATTCTTGTATCGGTGTATGTGTGTTTAGTTAGTTGAAAGGTGTCCAACATTCATTAGGTTTACAGGCTATTTTCACTTAGAATGCCCATCCTTCCTCTCTTCCAGCAGATTTCTGAGCATGTTTAATGTCCAGGGTGACTTAAGACTGTAAAGGTTGGGTTAAACAAATAGAGTTCCAAATTACAGTTGACCCTTGAACACCACCACTTATACATGGATTTTTTTTCTGGTACAGTACTGTAATGTACTTTCTCTTACAGTTTTCTTAGTAACATTTTCTTTTCTCTTGTTTATCATAGAGTATATAACATATAGAATATAAAAAAAGCATTAATTGACTGTTTATGTTACTGATAAGGATTTTCTGGTCAGCAGTAAGTTACTAGTAGTTAAATCTTTGAGGAGTCAAAAGTTATACATGGATTTTTGAAATGCATGGGGGAGTGAGTGCCTCTAGCCTCTGAGTTGTTCAACAGTCAACTGTACTAATGGGCCGCTTCCAAATCTGGACATTGAATAACTCATAGCTGATGATAATATCATCGTTTTAACTGCTTAACAATAAGGGAATGGGCCAGTGTACTGAACCAATGAACATCAGATGAACTTGTTAGTATTTGCTCTAAGAGGGAATGCAGCCTGTCACTTTTAATTCCCACAGCAAGTATGAACTTTTGCACAATGAAAGCAGGTGCCTGCAGAGTTCTCAGAAACTTGGAGCAGCAATTTTGGTGAATGAAAACCAAAATCTTGTGTTAATTCTGTTCTATCACATTTACCTGTTGGTATTTTTTAAAAAATCACTCTGAAATGCTATGACTGATATCCAGAAAAACAAAAATAATATCTAGATGGCAAAATCCTTCTTAAAGTGTATATACTTGGGGCTCCTGGGTGGCTCAGTGGATTAAAGCCTCTGCCGTCGGCTCAGGTCAGGATCCCAGGGTCCTGGGATCAAGCCCTGCATCGGGCTCTCTGCTCGGCAGGGAGCCTGCTTCCCCCTCTCTCTCTGCCTGCCTCCCTGCCTACTTTTGCTGTCTGTCAAATAAATAAATAAAATCTTTAAAAAAATTAAAAATAAAAAAATAAAGTGAAAAAAAAAAAAATAAAGTGTATATACTTCCCGACTTTTTAGTATGAAGATTTTCAAACTCAAAAACATTGAATAGTAAAACTACCACCTATGTACCTTCCACTTTAAATTCAACAGTTGTTAACACTTTACTGCATTTGCTCTACCTACCGGTTTACCTTCATTTATTTTAGATTTTATTTACATTTATTTCAGTGACTCAAAAAGAAGTTGCAGACAATCATTACACTTCACCCATACATACTTCAACAGACATCTCTTTAGAATAAGGGTATGATTTAACGCAGTTATTTTTAATAATGGTAAGAGTAACCTTTTAACATAGGGGTCAGCAAACGATGGCCTGGAGGCCAAATCTGGCCAGCTGCTTGATTCTGTAAATGTTTTATTGGAACACACCCATTATATAAGTACTTTTATATAAAAGTAGCCTGTGGCTACTTTTGTGCTACGGCAGAGCTGAGTCGTTGCCACAGAGAACATATGGCCCCAAAGGCGTAAAGTATTTATTCTTTGGCTCTATAGGAAAAGTTTGCCAATTCCTGCTCTAATAAACACAAGTGTGGAAAATTTTATAAAATCTTCTTGAGTCAAAAAAGATATGTCATTTTTGCATGGTAAGTGTTTCTTCCCCTAGTGTATAGGTTTTGTAAAGTTGTGAAAGACTTTAGATGTGGGTGGGTGGCTATGGTAGGAAGGTTGAATAGATGAGTTGGACTGATGGAGAGATCTAATATTCACTGCGTATGTGTTCTGTACAAGGCCCTGTGCTAGGTGCTTTACACACCATTACGTTGACTGGGATCCTCACAACAATACTACAAGGCAGACATATTATTTTAGTTTTCTGATGAAGAAACTGAGGCTTAGGGAGTTTAGACAATTTGCCCCAAGTCCTGCAGATATTAAGTAGAAAAACCAAGAACCTAAGACTATCTCCAAAGAGATGTAATAAAATCAGTTAAGATTACCTAAGAAGACTTCTCAAACATTTTGTGGTCATGTTTAATACATAAAGTAAGTGCTTTGGGCTTCTCTGGCTTCCAGTACAAGACCATAGTAAGACCACTGGGATCTTTAAAGTATAGCAAGGACATACATAGTTAGGACCAGAAACCTCTTATAACAAAAAGCGCCCCAGATAAGTCTTACCAAGTACTCCAATTATTTAATCTCTAAAATGGGGCAATATCTATCCTGACTACTTTGGGAAAAAGTACCAAAAAGCTTTGAAAATATAGGGCTCAATATAAAAGTATAAAGTCTTATACTTAAAAAACTAAGTAATATACATTAAAAAATAATTAAATTTTATTAAATAATATACATTAAAAAAAACTAAATAATATACATTATTTTGTTTTTGTCTTTACCTAAGCAGGCATGCCTCAAACTCAACTTGGTTATCTCATTCTTCAGTTTTTTTGTGTTTTTTTAAAAGTAACCTCTACCCCTAGCATGGGGCTCAAACTCACCACCCCAAGATCAAGAGCTGCATGCTGTACCGACTGAGCCAGCCAGGTGCTCCCTATTCTTTACTTCTCAAATTCTAGTATTTATAAGAATTCCCGAAGCTGCATACTAAACACAGATTCCTAGGCCTCACCAGAGATTTCTTCTACATACCTGCGTGGGGTCCAAGAGTCATAATTCAAGGTGCTTTTGAATCAGGTGATCTGGCAGCCATACTTTCAGATATTGCTTTCAGATATAACTGGTGTTTTACAAGACCTATTTAAAATCACCACTTTATCATTACAAAGGAACTTTTCATAACAATTCATGCTATACAATAATTCAAGTAGTACTGAAATACATAAGGTAAAAAAATGTCCTCTTCTCATCACCCACTCTCCTCATACCTTATCCAGTGGTTAAGTTTTGATGGTTAGCTTTCCAGACTTGAATTTTCTTGCATATACAAACACATATACTAAGAATGATGAGCATTTGATGTTTCTAATTTCTTTTGCTATTAAAAGTGCTAAAATCAGGGGCCCCTCGGTCGCTCAGTGGGTTAAGCCTCTGCCTTCAGCTCTGGTGGTGCTCTCAGGGTCCTGGAATTGAGCCCCGCATCGGGCTCTCTGCTCAGCAGGGAGCCTGCTCCCCACCCCCTCTGCCTGCCTCTCTGCCTACTTGTGATCTCTCTCGAATAAATAAATAAAATCTTTAAAAAATAAATAAATGAAAATTTTAAAAAAACAGCTTAAAAGAAAAGTGCTAAAATCAGGACGCCTGGATGGCTCCGTTGGGCGTCTACCTTCTGGTGGGGTCTTGGTCCCAGGGTCCTGGGATGGAGTCCCCCGTGGGGCTACTTGGTCAGGGGGAACCTACTTCTCCTTCTGCCTACCTCTCCCCCTGCTTGTGTGCTGACAAATGAAGAAAATCTTTTATAAAAAATGCTGAAATATGGGGTGCCTGTGTGGCTCAGTGGGTTAAAGCCTCTGCCTTCGGCTCAGGTCATGACCTCATTGGGCTCTCTGCTCCGCAAGGAGCCTGCTTCCCCCTCTCTCTCTACCTGCCTCTCGGCCTACCTGTGATCTCTGTCTGTCCAATAAATAAATAAAATCTTTTTTAAAAAATGCTGAAATAAGGGATGCCTGGGTGGCTCAGTGGGTTAGGCCTCTGCTTTCAATTCAGGTCATGCATGATCTCAGGGTCCCGGGATCGAGCCCCGCGTTGGGCTCTCTGCTCAGCGGGGCAGCATGCTTCTCCCTCTCTCTCTGCCTGCTTGTGATTTCTCTCTCTCTCAAATAAGTAAATAAAATCTTTTTTTTTTTTTTTTTTAGATTTTATTTATTTGACAGACAGCGATCACAAGTAGGCAGAGAGAGAGAGAGAGAGAAAGAGAGGAGGAAGCAGGCTCCCCGCTGGGCGGAGAGGCCGACGCGGGGCTCGATCCCAGGACCCCGGGACCATGACTTGAGCCGAAGGCAGAGGCTTTAACCCACTGAGCCACCCAGGAGCCCCTAAAATCTTTTTTTTAAATGCTGAGATAAATATCCTTGTTCACATGACTTTGAGAAATTGTGATTGTTTCTGTAGGATATATTCCTAAAAGTTGACACACGATAACGGCTTACCTACCGGTACTGGTCCGATTTTACACTTTTTTGGTACTAGCGGGAGACGCTCAGTGCGTGCTATTTTGAATGATCCGTCACTGGACATTGATATCAAGGTCCAATGTTCACAACAAAAATATCTGTAAATTAGGTCTGTTTATTGCTCTCTGTGCAAATTCGGCTTATAAAATCGCGCTAACACCGCCACTCAAAGAGGTGAGTTTGGGAAAGTCTGCGTGGGGCTCCACCGTTCTCCGAGAGGCCGGCAACTTGGGCGAGGGCAGGAGAGGGTACACAGCTGCTTCGGCCTGAGGGGAATTGACGCAGGAAGGTAGACCCAGGAGCAGAGGCTCACCGGAGTCCTCCCCAAGAGACGCGGCTTCGGTATAGACGAGCTCAGCCGCACTAAGACCATGGTCCAGCCGCCGCCGCCCCTTCTCACTGTTCCCTCCCGCCTCACTCTCAGTCGGCTTCTCCAACTCCCTCCCGGTTTGACGTTCCCGGTTCCTCAGTCCGCAGCTCGCAGCAACACACTAACGCAACTTCAGGACCTGCAGGAAGAGGGAGCGTGCAGCTCCACGCCATTCCAGCGACCTGTATCAACAGCAGTCCGCGCGGCAGCGGTCTTTTAGCCCGCCCCTTCCGTCTGCGGCTCACTTCCGGTTCCGACGTCCCGGCTTGGCCGTGAAGAGCTTTGCATTGTGGGAGCTCTTTCCTTTCTCTCTCCCGGCCATTTTGGCGGCTGCTCTTGGTGAGTGGCCTGCGCGGGGCCCGGGTTTAGGCAGTGTGGGGATCCCAGCGAGTTGCCATTTGGAGCAGCGATCCTAAACTTCCTGTCCTGTCCTCTGTATGTTCTAGGTTGGGGCCGTCCCGCACCTAAGGCAGGAAGATGGTGGCCGCAAAGAAGACGGTGAGTGAAACGCGCAGGGGCCGGAAGCCGATTCACGTGGAAGACTGAGTCTCGGCCCCGGGCGGGCAGATCCGAGCACACTGGGGAGACAGCATGCCCGGTGGCATGGAGGGGCCAAGGAGGAAGCCGAGTGGTTCTCTCAGTGATTTAGGACCCTAGACTGTCTAGGAGGTTTATTAAAGGGCTCGGCTTCCAGAAAGCTGGATGCTGTTTGAGATGGTTCAAAAACAAGGCCTTAAGGTCCGTGTTAAATGTTTGCTTTGTAGAAAAAGTCGCTGGAGTCGATCAACTCCAGGCTCCAGCTCGTTATGAAAAGTGGAAAATACGTGCTGGGGTACAAGCAGACTCTGAAAATGATCAGACATGGCAAAGCGAAGCTGGTCATCCTCGCCAACAACTGCCCGGCCTTGAGGTAATGGAAGGAACCTTGAGGGTGTGGGTCGCCCACTGTATATTGATCGGAGTGAATACCCAGGAGTTTTAACCATGGGCAGTTTGGGTAGTATGAACTCGGTTTTATGTAAAATTTTACAAGCGAGCACTTGGAGAAGAATTCACGGTTTCTTAAGTGGTGTTTGGGGCTGGCCCCATCATGTTCTCCCGTTGTGTAAGCTTATCTTCGGGGAAAAAAAGTGTGGCAGAGGGGTAAAAACCACAGAACGTAGAAGTTTGAGGGAAGCACAGACTCATGCTTGTTTTTCCATGTGTTTTGTGTCCTGCCTTTTTGGTCATTTCTTTAAAAACCATTTTTCGAACTTGTTATAGTGTAGAACAGCTAATACGATAAAAGTTCAGGCAGGCGGTGGAGCTGCAGTTTCCTAGTTCCCCAAGTATTTGCTTGACTTCACTGTTTGGAAAGTGTACTTAGTATGGAAAATAAGTTAAAGAAACTTGGGCTGTGCAGTTCCCTACAGCACGTTGATTTTTCTGTGGTAATGTATAACCTCACAGGATTTTATATAGGGTGTCAGTACATAATTGGCTTTCCTGGAGTACTCCATCCTCCATCCCATCCTATAGTTTGGTCTTCAGGCTTAACCTCCTTTTGGTCTTCAAGCTTAACCTCCTATGTGCTTCTCAGCACAGTTACTGGTCATCTTGTTAAATGCTGGTTCTGATTTTGTGGGTTTGGGATGGGACCTGACATGCATTTTTAACAAGCACTACCGCTACTGCTGGTCTGCGGATCCATAATCTGAGTAGTGGTGCTGTTCTATTAGAACTCTTCAGATTTGTAAAACCTTCGATGTCCACCTGCTCAGTTGACAAAGAAGTGTTAGCTTTGTGTAAGTAACATCACTCCCCATCTAAGATTCAGAGCACCAGAGAGTAACAGAAATAGCTTATCTTTTAAAGACAACATGTGCTTGAATTTGGAACCTTCACTTACTATTTTGTGCCTGAATGTCTTCATTAGTTATAAAAAATGGAACTTAAGATGTTGTCCTGGAATTATATTAAGTGTCTGGTGACTAGTGATTGTTAAGTAAATACTTTTATTTCACATCTTACTCTCTTTTCCATGAGCAGAGTTACAGTGTTAAATGTAGATATTCAGAAGATACTTGATTCTTGCTGAAGATACTTGCTGATACTTACTGATCCCATTTCTTATAGGGGATCAAAGGAAAGGATGGTTTGTTTTGGCTAATGGATATGGTACTTTTTTAAAGAGTAACAACTGGTTTAGTTACTGTTGGGAAGCCTTACCAACATTAAAACTAATGAAGAAAGTGGTAACGTTTTATTTGTCAGTCATTTGTGACGGTATTCATTTGCTTGTCTTCTGGTTTCTGAAGGAAATCTGAAATAGAATACTATGCCATGTTGGCCAAAACTGGTGTCCATCACTACAGTGGCAATAATATTGAATTGGGCACAGCATGTGGGAAATACTACAGAGTATGCACGCTGGCTATCATTGATCCAGGTATGTTTTTTAAAGTCAGAATAATTTTTTTCCTTTATAATATAATTACAGGTATTCTTTGCTATACCAATGTCTGATTCCTAGGTTCAGATATTGAGAATTTGGATAGAGCAAGTGATATCCTGTAGTTTTATTTCACAGAGAGTTGATAATGAATATCATTACATTATAATAGATCTTGTTATAAATGAATTTTTTTTACTTTGAAATGAATTTGGTTTTGAAGCACTTACATAATTAGGACCTTGGTAAAGGTGAAATTATAAATGGGGAGAGTATTCAGGTGAAATAGTTGAAGAAAGAAATTCTTACTGGCTGCTTAAGAACAGATAGGTAAAATTAAGTTGAGGAAAAGAAGTTCCTACAAATACAGATCATGTTATATTTTGAACTTACAAGTTTTTAATTCATAAAATATTGCGAATATTCTCGCTGTTCTGATTTTGTAATAATCAGGGCAGGCTAAACATTCGCTATATTAAGACCATGCATGTGTCCCCAGACCTAGTTCTTTCCCTAGGTCTGGTTTTATCAATGCTGGTGATAAACCAAGTCTGATTGATAACGATGTATCTTATATGGGAAATGCCTATGACTAGGTATCTGATCATCTTGAGAAATGACAGCAAAGCTAGTGTGAGAACTTTTAAGGCTAACCATTGCTAATTTGATGATTACCACTTGTGATTAAATGAATTGTAAAACTATTGTGTTTTATTTTTTTAGGTGATTCTGATATCATTAGAAGCATGCCAGAACAGACTGGTGAAAAGTAAATCACGCAGAATTTTTCTTTAATAAAACTGGCCACAGCTTGTTTTAAAAACACGGTATTCGTTGCAGTTTTTTCCTTTATATCTTTTTGTTTCCATACCGTTCTGAAGATAGGATTTGAGAGGATAAGGCAGTTAGATGTGGTGGCAAGACTTTTGGGTTAAGAACTATATGTCCCAGTGTTTGTTTTCCTTTTTGTAAAGGGAGTGCAGAGTCCTTTCCTCTACTAGATTTTTTTAAAGATTCCAGTCTTTTTAAAGTGTTGATACTATTGGCATTTTATATTTGAGAATGTTTGAGAGGCAGCAAAGATCAATATGTAGAATTTAACCAGAATTGCAATTTGTAAATCCGGCTTAAATCTACAGATTTGAGTAGCAGAGAGGATAAAATGAAATATGTACTCCCCTCCCAAAATTTTGTGTGTCTGAGAAAAGTTCTGTTGAACTTTAATGTAAAGAAGGATTTTTCCTACAGGTGTGCAATGGTTGAGGTAGAAGATCTGTACTTGGAGCGCTTCAGAAGAATCCCAGGTCTTCAATAAGTGCTAAGTCCACAGTTGCCCAAAGTTTGTTTTATATTTTATTCCTAGAAGATACACTGTGAAGTGTGTTTGGTGTTCAGATTTTGGGGAAACTGCATTCCATATCTTCCAAATACGTCTGACTGGAACCCTTTTCCCTCATTTATTTCCTTGGGGACATTTTCAGGAGTTATTTGGGAAAAAATATATCTTGATTTACAGAGTCAAATGTTGCTGGTAAAGTATACTCTACACAGTCTGTGCTGGGCTTTCGGGCTGCAATGGTGTCAGAATTAACCTTGTCTTTTGGACTTAAGATCTTAATCAAAGATCTTAGCTCTTAGGCAGTTCAGGTAGTAGATGAGTGAGACATAGGAGATGAGGATGCCATCAGTACACTGTACAGAATGTCCATGTCCCAGTATGTACTGAACTTGGAATCACAAGAGTCCTTTTTTAATAGCTATGGAACAACCACAGGTGGGTGAAATTCCCAATTTTGTATAGGAAAGGGAATGAGTTAATACTGCATGATTTTAATTTGTGTCTGAAGTTAATCCGAGGTTGTAGATAAAATTTGAAGAATAGCTGTTACTAACTAGTTTTCTTACTGATTGTTCAGTTACTTAGTATTTCTCAATCTGGGAGCACTACTGACGTTTTTCCATGGGACAGTTCTTTGTTGTGGAGGACTGGATACTGCAGGATATTTCTCATGGTTTCCCATGTTGTAATGATAACCCGAAATGTTACCCCATGTTTTCAAAGTAGCATCTCCTGTTTAAGAGCCACAGAGCTGTGGAAATCTGTTAAACGTTCTGAAGTGCTCATATTTTCATATCCAGAGACTAGTGTGCCCAAGGTGGTTTAAGATGTTTGAAGTTTGTCTTTGAAAAGAATTGCTTGGTCAGACTGTTGCTGGCCTCTAGTGTTATTAGTCTGTTAAACAGTTGTGAAAACTGTTTGTCTTTGGGTTAAGGAAGTTTGTGTGCTTATTTTCTACTTAACTTCGTAAATTTTGCCTTTGAAATTGAGCTTGCAGTGATTTGGGTTAATTTTGGATTGGTTTTTCCCTCCAGATTGATAAGTTACAGTTTAATTTCTTCAGGGGTGGTTTCTGGAGAATACAATATCGCAGGTACCAGTGTACCATTTCTTTGTAATGATTCTGTTGCAGGATTTTTGGCTGCAGGCATTTTAGAATGATGGCTTTTAGGAAATAATTTTGTGATTTCTTGGGGCTTCTGTATAGTGATATTACACTATAAGGTCATTGAGCTTTTGCCTTTATCTGTGTTTTTTGTGTACTTTTGTTTAGGAAGAAAGGAATTTAAAGTTGAGAGAAAAGGAGTTTAAACCTCACTCATTCTGGCTTAGGACAGCTGTGAAGAAGTGCCATTAAAATGCTGCCAGAATTAGAGAAAATACTACTGGCCAGGAAGATCTGGGAAGGTCTAAGTTGGTATTTTTAAATGTTATTTTCTGATTATAATCAAAGTAATGTGTTTGGCTGGGAAGCTCTAGTATGCGGGAGATTGCAGGAAATTCCAGCCAATTGGATTTATTGCATACTTGTGCTGAGCTACCTATTAGGTCTGGAGATAGAAATGTCCCAAAGAAGAGTTTGGTTATTGTGGAGTGTGTTAACTGCAATTGGTATGGTATCATGGCAGGGGCAAAACGTACTTGGAAAAGAAACCAAACCCTAGGCTGGTCTCGAATGCAGTTAGTTGGGCCTTTTGGAAGATCTGGTTCATGGAAAACAATTCTCTTTGCTTTCATATCTTATTTCCGACTGCCCCTTCACACTTGGGCTCCCCCTGTCTGCCGTGGCATCTGCTTTCCTTTTGCCCTCCTTTTCCAGGCCTACCCCAGTATCCTCTTCCAGTCTAGACTGGGTGCCTCTGAGTTACCATAGAACCTTTTTTATGGCATTAATCACACCTGTTTCTCACTAAACTAAGGAAGGCCCTACAGGACAGACTCAACTCTGTATCACATGAGTTCAAACACCAGGATGAATAATGACTTTTAGGGCTTAAACATTTACTTAATTCTCTTTCATAGCCTTGTGACTTTCTAGGCCAGAATTTCATCTTCATCTTGTTTTGATAGTAGGCCTTGAGCATCTATACATGTACTGTAATTTACTACCTCCTACCTGTTTGCCTCAAAAGAGAATTAAGGAGTAGGAATCTTCCAAAGTCCTGAGCGTACTGAGCGTAATGAGTAGGAATCTGCCAAAGTACTGAGCGTACGTACGTACCTGAGCTAAGGTAAGTAAAGCATTCATTCATTCACTCAACATATACATAAATTACCATCTTTGTGTCAGACATCATGGACTGCTGAAGAGTAAAAACACAATGGCTAATAATTGAGTATCTAAAATGATACTTTACTAAGTAATGTACACATTAAGCCATTTAATTCTCTTGACAATCCAGTGAGATCATACTTCATTCCATTTGACAGATGAGGAAATCAAGGCTTGTAAAGGTCACCACAATAAACCTGAATGCAAAACTTACACCTAAGACCTGCATAGAGCCAAACAAGGAAAAGGGAGAAATACTTCAGATTTTAGACTATCTTCAAGTATCTTGGATGTATATGTAAATTTGATTGGTTGGAGGCCTTTGTTTCCTTTGAAGGCACTCTTCCCAACATGAAGAAACTTGAAAACTGATGAAATGTATTTAATAGCTAAGAGTTAAGGGGTGGGAGGGTGCAGTCTAGAGCCACTAGGGGGAGCTGGGACTCAACAGAAAGTGAAGTACAGTTGAGCCAAGGAAGCAATGCCTTAACTGGGAGTACATCTCAGAAGGTAATGCCAACCCAGGTCAGTACTTACTAGCGAAAGCCCGTTCAGGACCAATTGGGTGACTCAAATGCAAATACAAGGCTTAATACTTTGAATTGCAACTTTTATATTTGGAGAAAATCAGATGATTTTTCAGATAAGATCGAAGCTTAGGAGATGTTCTCACTCTACCACAATGCCCTTTGGGAGGACATTCTGATGAAAACACTCATCTTGAAATATTTAAACAAGCTTACTGAAAGTGTTCTGTTTAAAAAGTATCACTTGGGGGCGCCTGGGTGGCTCAGTGGGTTAGGGCCTCTGTGTTCGGCTCGGGTCATGATCTCAGGGTCCCAGGATTGAGCCCCGAGACGGGCTCTCTGCTTGGCGGGGAGCCTGCTTCCCCTCTGTCTCTGCCTGCTGCTCTGCCTACTTGTGATCTCTCTCTCTGTGTCAAATTAAAAAAAAAAAAAAAAAAGTATCACTTGGCCTCATACAGTAGCTTCCATGGGAAAGATGTCATTTTGGGGGGTCTTTTTTTTTGGTTAGAGATTTAGAGCACATGAGTTATGGGGGGGGCAGAGGGAGAAGGAATCCCTAGGCAGACTCCCCGCTGAACACGGAGCCACACTAACACCCATCCCAGGATCCCAAGATCATGGATCATGACCTGAGCTGAAGCCAAGAGTCAGATGCCCAACTGACTGAGCCACTCAGGTGCCCCTACCTTTGGCTTTTTTTTATTTTAAAGATTTTATTTATTTATTTATTTGACAGAGACATCACAAGTAGGCAGAGAAGCAGGCAGAGAGAGGGGGAAGCAGGCTTCCTGCTGAGCAGAGAGCCAGATGCGGGGCTCGATCCCAGGGCCCCGGGATCATGACCTGAGCCAAAGGCAGAGGCTTTAACCCACTGAGCCACCCAGGCACCCCTACCTTTGGTTTTTTAAAATTCAGCTTTGAGTTTTATACGTATGCATGTAAGTCTAGGGCCTTCCTCTTAAATGTTGTATGGTATTGCTGAGGTAGGGATCACATCATAATTTTATCAGTTCCCTTTCTGATGATGATTTAGGTTATTTTCAACAGGTGATTTATAAACTCAAGTAACGTTCTTGTACAGGTCTCCTTGTGTGTATGTACTGAAGTCCTCTAGTTAGATGCCTGTGAGCGCAGTTGCTAGAGTGCAGGCTGGTGTGCCTTTTCAGTTTTACTAGGTATTGACAGATTATACTCCAAAGAGGACGCCTGTTTGCATTTTCACTAGTGTACAACTTGTTTTAACTTGGGTTTTCCAGATTGCCAGTGAGAGTCGAGGTTTTTTTCAAATGCATATTGACCGTTTCCCACATAACCATACTTTGCATTTAAAGTTAACTAGGAATTTTACGCAGAATACCATTCTCTGAAGTGGTGAATTTTAATATTGTATTAAAAAATCCAACTTATTCAAGTACATATGTTTTATGAATTTATGCATACATCCATATACATATATCAAGATAAAAGTCCAATACAAAAAAATAGTCTTCTATGGCCAGTGTTCTACAGAAGTAAGACTGCAAACTAATTTAGTCAAATGAGATCACAACACTAAGGCAGGATAAGGCAAAAGCAAATCATGTCCACAGTATGTTACAGAATAGCTTGCATAGCTTATTTATTCTCACTTGATAATCTCATTTTAGGGTTCTGAAGGACTTTTTCTCAAATTTATACAAGTTAGTATTGTACTTTTGCCTTTGTGTTCTATAGCAAACCAGCTTTCTAAGTACTAGTCCTGTTTTACTTTACAACTTTTTAGACTTAATAGCCTGAGCTTTGGGGCTCAAGCTGCTTTCATTGTAACATTTGATACAATGACATACAAATACATAGCGCATTTCATATCTTCATCTGTATCTCAGGCGGTTTTCCAGGGCTTCCATCCTTTGTGTCATTTCTTCTAGTAAATCTCAAATTAAGGAAGAGGAATCTGAATTGTCTATTTTTATTTACAATCAAATATAATTTGATGTAGCTACGTAAAAATTTGTCCTCAAAGATACAAACCTTTGGTTTTCCCCATTTAGAAAAACTTTTTAACTCAGATTGAAGGTTTATAGTAAGCCATTTAACGCATGCTATCAAGACTATGAATCTCTTGGGGCATCTGGGTGACTCTATCAGTTAAGTGTCTGCCTTCGGCTCAGGTCATGATCCCAGGGTCCTGGGATCAAGCCCCATGTCAAGCCCCAGATTCGGCTCCCCGCTCAGTGGGGAGCCTGCTTGTCCCTCTGCCTGCTGTTCTTGCCTGGTTGTGTTCTCTCTCAAATAAAATCAAAAATTTTTTTAAAGATTTATTTATTTATTTATTTATTTGACAGACAGAGATCACGAGTAGGCAGGGGGGGGGGAAGCAGGCTCCCCGTGGAACAGAGAGCCCGATGCAATGCAGGGCTCAATCCCAGGACCCTGGGATCATGACCTGAGCCGAAGGCAGAGGCTTTAACCCACTGAGCTACCCAGGCGCCCCAAATAAATAAAATCTTTAAAAAAAAAAAAAAAAAAACACTACAAATTCCCTTCAGGTTAAATACTTCAACATCAAAGCAAAGTAGTTCAGTTACCAAAAAAAAAAAAATTTTTTTTATTTTATTTTATTTTTTTTTTTTTGAGAGAATGTGTGTGAGGGGGAATGGGGCGAGGTGGGGGGGAGAGGGAAAGAGAGAATCCCAAGCAGGCTCCACCTCCAACACAGAGCCTGAGGTGGGGCTCAATCTCACAACCTTCACATCATCACCTGAGTCAAAATCAAGAGTCAGGGGCTTAATCAACCAAGCCATCCCTTTAAAAAATGTTTTTAAATTTTACTCACACCTGTGCTGCTTATAAATTAGTTTGCCGTAACATACCTTTAGGAGCCAGAAGTGACAATTTGGGGAATGTAGTAAAGAGAATTGGGTTTTCAGAAGAGATGATGTCACAAGAGTGAAGAGATGGGAGAGTTTTCACCCATGATGCCAGATAATGGCCAAAGGGTAGCAGCATTGAAGACTTCTGACCTATGCTCTTTTACAGATAACTTCCTTAGTCTCTGGTGAGGCAGACCCTCAGACGTGTGGTGGGAAAGGGGAGAGGCGAGGGGCATTAGAGCAAGCATTTGTTTTCATGTAAGCTCCTTAATACCCTCCGCCAGTCCCCCTGGCAGAATGAGAGCCTGGATTCATCACCTACATTAACCACTGTCAGATTTTACTTAGGGGAACAGATTTCCAGCTTTCAGAAAGGGAATCGCTACATCTGTTCCTTATTATATAAACCCATTGGCAAAGAGAGAGTTCAGAATTCAACCTTCTCCCTATAGGCTCGTTGATGCATGTTGAGATAGAGATGAGCCAGCTTTAGTAAGCTTACTGTAATTTTAAGTTCAGAACAACTGGCGATACAAAAACACTGAATCCTCATTTCTCCATTATCTCAAAGCATTCCTTTTATGTGTAATATTGGTTTAATGAATCATTGAGTCTGCTGTTCCCTTGATAAAATGTTTCATCTTAGAGTGCTGATATAAAAGAGCCCAGCTGCCAAACAAACAAAAAACCCCAGTCCTCTAGAAACTGCATGCTTACCAACTGTGGCTGGCTGCAGTGTGGCTTGGGGCCCAAGGAAAGGTTCGGAATTTAGATGGGAGTTTGAAACTTCATCATTCTACATTCTTTGCTGAGACTTACCATACCTTTGATGGACATCAGACCTGGTACAGATCCTTTTCCTCCCAGCAGAGAGGGAGTTAAATTTTAACTCTGTCTTCTCTTTGCGTACTGACTGGCTGGCCTCAAATGCTGAACCCTAGAACGGCAGAGAGCAACCGAGTTCTTGACCCAAGCTTGCCATGAAGCTTGGCTTGCCCTTGATCTTCAAACACCTAGCAGGTTGCTTAAGAAAAAAGCCTTTCTACGAGTTCACTACTCATGGATTTATGGAAATGACTTCATTTAATACATACCGACAGATAGTATCTGTGAAGTTTGGTGAAATTCTTCATATCACACAGACAAGCACAGTATTAGAAAAGGATATAGCGTTGTGTTAACTTTCTCACTTCTTCATTTGCAAGGTTCTGGAACATGATAAGGTTTTCGCATTTGCATTGATCATGTTTTTCTTCCAAAGGACTTCCTGAGAAAGCACATGGAAAGTGTTCACTCACCTCTATAACCCACCAGACTTCCCAGATGCATAATAATAGGACTGAATCAGCATAGGGAAGAAACCAAAATGAAAGAAATGTTCAACTTTTTCCACGCAGCCAGATCCAGTAAATTCCAGGAGAGGGCTGCATGGGTTTCCAACACCGAGAGCTGCCGCTAGTGTGGACTGCAGGGAAGGCTACTCCCATTTCTTTCAGCTAATTTTTCTAGTTCTCATTTTACTTAAGCCCCTCTCTTTCCCCCTTTCCCATTTCCTACTTCCTCCTTTCCTTTCCTCCTTGCGACTGAGTCTGTTGGCAGGCTAAGAGGCTGGTATCGAGCCACTGGAAGCAATACTGTATTTGGAATTACCTGGAGATTTTGTTGAATGGAAAAGTTTTTGTGTGGACTGTGAAACATTGTCTTCTTCAAACAGATATTGGTGTTGCACTGCAAAATTAGAACAGGAAAGTAGGTCTCGGATATTTATGGTGACTGGCTCAGATTCTGTAAAGAGAAAGAAAACTGAAGTCAAACCTGCTTTACGCGGTTGTGATTATAACAGCCGTCAGCGGTCAGAGTAAGGTACTTAGTATTCCTAGCTGTGGCACACAGCTCTACTTTGGGACATACTGTGGCCAAAGACTGTCAGTAGAGAGAGGCTATTACCAAATATGGCTTAAAGTATAGAGTAAATGTTTCCTATCTGATCAAGGAAAAAAAGCCATAGTTGGCATAATTCAAATCTTACTGAGTCACTTCTCTATGACTTTTGTCTGGGGGAAATCATGGTGGAAGCATCCACCAAAAATTCTAGAAACACTGCTTTTTAAAATTTACCTGTTGGCTTTTCCGAATTTTACCTGTTGGCTGGTGGACCCTCTTTGGCAGTTCCTCTGCTGGGGAGTCCTGACTTCCATCAGAGTCTTCCAGAGCTGAGGGGGAAAAGATGACCAAAGGCAGTGACAGTCGTCTGTGTGCGTGTGTGTTCCTTAGGAAACAAGTCCCAGACCAACTCCCCACCTACCTGCTGTCACCCAGGGTGTTTCGGTTTTATTTGGTAACACCAGTTTCAAAAATCAATTGGTTTCCAGAGTAATCCAAGACCACACTAAGGACATTCTCTAATAAGAGAAACCTGGACCCCTTAAGTGCATCTTACTTAAAATTTCATGCCTAGAATTGGGGTGGGAAAAGAGGTCACGTTGGCCAAGGACTAAAGCTGCAGGGGGACCCCCTCTAAGAGGCATTTCAGCTGGAAGGAAACAGCCTAGAGGTGAAATCTTCTCTCCTGGGTATTAGAAATTTGAAAGGCCTTCTCGCCCCATCCCCCTCCCTCTTGTTGCTCTTTCCTTCAGAGGAGTGAAGCATCACTTAGCTTGGGGTTTGACTGGTGACAGAACCTGGGACAGGAGTAGGGAGCCGGGGCAGAGCTGTTCTACGTGAGTGTCCTGGCATAGTGAGATCAGCACAGAGAGCTCTGGGACAGAACAGAATGGGAGATTCTAAAGGGCAGGCTTGTGTTCTGTAAACGGAAGAAGCATTCCTTGCAGCAAGGTGTTCCTTATATTTGAAAGGATTACCTTCCCTTTCCAGTCCACAGAGCCTCAGCTCTGTGCGGTGTATAATGGTTGTGTCTTAGCTCAATGTTTGTTTCTAGAGGGCTTTTGAGGGGATGAACTGTGCTCTTGTGTCAAAATATTGATCACACTGCCAAGCCCAGAGCAAGCGCTCACGCAATGCTAGCTGTGAATTCTGAATTCTCTCCTGTTCCCCTTTTTGGGCATACTGTTTCCAGACATTACTGGCCCCAAACACCAGGGAGGCACTCTTTTGAGCACTTGGGAGGAACAGGTTGAGAATTGTTCCTCCAAGCGTTCATAGCTGCTCTCCTCGAGGTCAACTACAGTACCTTCACATATGCCCTTCTTTAGTTTTTCACTTATCTCTCCCATCGTGCTGAAATCTTCGGCATAGAAGAGATGCTTGTCCGTGGGCTCAGAGGCAATCTCTTGTAGTTCTTCCTCAATAGCTTTTCCTACCCCGACAGCATACATAGTTATGCCTACATTGCAGAGCAAATGAAGAAGAAGGTAGTTAGAGCTATGTTCCCAGGGTCTGGAAGTTGTGTGTACCATACCTAAAGCCGGGTGCATGTTACGTGGTGTGACTTGAGGGGTCCAGGTCAACCTCCCTTTATCTTTCTGCCATTTTTATTTCTTTTTATGAACAAAAGAAGGGGTTCCAACGAGGGAAAGGTGAGGCACTAGGGGAAGTTGGGAGCTAGACCACCAACCTGTTGCTCAGCTCTGGGCAAGGTCATTGAACAAATCTTCAACTTCTGCCTGAATTAGCCTTGGGGATAAAGTAGAAAAGAGCAGTATCTTATGGCTTATAAATGGGAATCTCTTCAGGGAGAATTCTAAGAAGCAGGTCAATTTATGACCTTCTAACCTAGTTTTTACTTCTCAAAGGTACAGGATAGGAACCTTTAATGATGAGGGGGGTGGCATGCAGGGGAAGCTTCTCTTCTACTTCTCTTGAAAGGACAAAGCCTTATGAGGAGGTGCTGAGCTGAAAAGGAAAATCTGCAGACCCCGGGAAATCCTCCATGTCAGACAGAAAGAATAAACCCAAGTACCAACCTTAGATATCAAGAGGGATATGAGATTGCTCCAAAACCTTTTCTAAACAACAGAAATCATTAATTCCCTTCCTCCATATATGCTTCACTTGAAAGCAAAACACAGTAAGAACTTAAATTCTCCTTCATTTTCAACATTTTTTAGCCTTGATATCTTGTTCTGGCTAATTCATTAGGCAGGATTAAAAAAATACACATAAAAATGGCTCTTTAAGCCAAGGGGCAAGAGTTATGCCTTGTTCTTAGTCTGTGTAGGGTCTATCGGCAAGTTCAACATATTTGTCCGGGAGCCCAGTGACTTCATGCAAACTTCCTAAAAAGGATAATTACTATTTTAAAATTATATTAGCTATGCATAATATAATTCATTTGAATTATATTGAATTCATTAATTAAATTCATCAGAGGATGTCACTTCAGGTAAATTTTGTTGATTTTAGAACCAAATAAACATCAGTTTCTCCTACCACCTGCCCTTGGGTGATTGGTGGAAATCTAAATGGGGGAAAGAGGAAGGTAGACCACTCTCAATGAGGCAAATAAAAGGAGACAAGATACTGTCTTTGGAAACAAGCTACTTCTCCTAGTACACTTTAAAAATGCAGGCTAGAGGGGTTCATGGGTTTGATATGTGTTCTCAGGCTATTTTTACAGTCCACTCAAAGGATTCAGAACAGGACACTTTTTTGGCTACTATTCTATTGGGCTAGAGAAAAAGGTGTCAATCCGTGAGGTACAGAATAACAATAAAATGGCTTCCATCACAAAGCCAGCCTTTCTGTGAGGAGGGACGGAGTCCACTAATAGGATTGCTAGTACTTTCTCTCCTTGTTCATTTACTCTCAAGTATTAGTCACACATGGACTACGTGCCAGGCCTAGTCTAGGTACTAGGCCCATAACACCTGAGACGAAGCCCTGGTCTGCATACCTTCTCCCCCCTTACAGCAGTTGCTAAAGTAATGTACCCTCAACAAGTTCTTGAACAAAGTGGCTTTCAATCAAACTGCTTCAAGACCTCAAATTTTCTCATTTCCCCCAAGGAATCCAATCACTTCGTCTTCCTCTAGCTCTACCAACCATCCTAGCTTTTGGGTTTCCTTTTTTGGGGGCCACAGCTACTCCACCATACTTTGCATCTAGGCACAACTAAAGTAACTTCCAATCATCTGGAAAACCTCAGAGAACAGGCTTTGCTTTCCCGAGTAACAACTGAGTCATGCTCTCTCCCAACATTTTGACTTTCTCAAAAGCTAACTTTTGCCTCCTACAAACACAAGGGTGTTGGCTATCATAAGGCGTGCAGAGTCGCTCCTGTCCACTGGAGGTCCCACACTGGCCAGGAAATGGCCAGGGACCACTCCAGTGTGGTAGGCGTAGACTACGTGGGTGTCCCATCATGGCCTCTAGGGGGCAGTGCAGGAAAGGTGTATCCATGCTTTACAGGCAGCCTCTCCCAAAGCTCAGGGCATCTCTCACTCACAGCCTGACCACCCAGTGAATCTAAGAACCCCGACCCTTGAGTGACGTGCACCACACCTCCACCCCTTATTACCGTTGGCCTGGGCTTTACTGGCCCACTCCGAGACGTCATCCTGAGCCCGTCCATCCGTGAACACAATGGCCACTCTGGGCACCCGTGTGGAGAGAGGTCTGGCCCCTTCCACTTGGGTAAAACTTCTCTCAAACATGTGTTTCAGAGCCAGGCCCGTCATGGAGCCCTTGCCCATGTATTTCATGTGGGCCACGGCCTTCTTCATGTCCTTAGCCGAGTTGAAGTTCCTCAGGGTAAACTCTGTGCGGACCTGCGTGGAATACTGGAGCAGCCCCACTCGCGCGGCTTTCGGGGACACCGCCAGGGAATCTATGATGCCGGTGACAAACTGCTTCACAATCTCAAAATTCTCTTCTCCGAGGCTCTTGGATCCATCGATCACAAAGACCAGGTCGATCGGGCCTTCAGTGCATCCTACAGGAAGGAAAGGACAGTCGAGATGGCCAAGGGGTCAAAACGCACTTGGAGTAGGAGACAAGCGTGCTTCAGTGGGAGGCGGAGAACCCCCTGGGTTCCTCAGATCAGACACGGGGCGGACAGAAGGGGCTGGGAGAGTCACAAGCCATGCTAATTTTCCCATTTGCCTTCCCGGTGGCTTGTTAAACTGATAGAAAGAATATTCTTCACAAGCAAAATCACACATCAGAGGTACAAACTGTCAGGGAAACCGAGCCCACACGGTACTCTGGGTCACTGACAGCCAAGTCTGGGAGGGCCTGTGTGTAGAGTACACTGTAGGGTCTGACAGCACCCAAAAGATTCCTACAACTTCCCTCCAGGAGGGTGACATCACCCCAGGGCTGGCATTCTGACTGACGGCCAACAAGGAAATTCTTAAATTCTTAAATCCGTCATCTCTTCCAGCGAAATTTCCTAGTCACTGAGCTGATATTCGTTATTCTCTGTGTCTTCCTAACTACTAATTTATTCGACAAAAACTGGCTTCTTGAGCACCTGCTTCACGCCCGGCAGCAGGCACAGCAGGATGGCAATAGGGACGGAGGCAAAATCCCTGACATACCGTGGTTTCCAGCCCCGTGGAGTCAGTTAGCCCTCCGCACGGCCCACCAGCTACCTGGTTATGTGTCCTTCTCTCTGCTCTGCCAGCTTCTCCTCAGCAAGGACAATGTCTCATTCATTTCTCTCCCCCCATACCTGGCACACAATAGTTGTTCAGCAAACGCTTGTGGACGGAATAAGTGAAGGAGGGGGTGCCCTTTGAGTGCCATACCTGTAAACACCCCACTGACCCATTCAAACTTAGAAATGAATCATCGCTGGGAGTTTGTTTTTTTTTTTTTTTTTAAGATTTTTAAAATGTATTTATTTGACAGAGAGAGACACAGAGAGGGAACATAAACAGGGGAGCGGGAGAGGGAGAAAAAGACTCTCCACTGAGCAGGAAGCCCATTGCGGGGCTCCATCCCAGGACCCTGGGATCATGACCCAAGCCAAAGGCAGACGCTTAACGACTGAGCCACCCAGGCGCCCCTTCACTGGGAATTCTCTATACGGAAGCTCTTCAGGCAACTTGGACGGCTGACAGGAAAGCCCTGTGTGAATACTTAGGCAATCTGGGTGTGGACAGACTTTTTGTTACTTAGGGCTGCATAAAAGAATTTACAGATCCCAAATGAATGATCTCATTTCCAACAGCCTACAGTATGCAATATAACGTTCTCTTTTCTGTATCAAGCAGTTGTCTGATTTTGGAAAGTGGAGCACAATAATACAAGCAAGTAAGGACACACAAAATCAAAGGATATGCTAATGCGTGTGTGTGTGTGTGTGTGTGTGTGTGTGTGTGTGTGTTGTTGGGGGCTGAATTCTCCTCTTACCCCATTAAGTGCTTGTTCCTGTTATTCAACTTATTGATTGTTTATTAGCAAAAGAGGAAAAGGCCAAGTCTCCGCTTCATTTACATTCATAGCCTGTTCTTGAATCAAAAGAATAAAAATTTAAGACTCAGGCGGCACACACATAACTCTCCAGCAGCCTAGAGAAATACTGGAATAATTTTCCAGCAGTAGGTATGTTTCCCCCTCTTCCCCACACACTCTTTTCTTACAGAACAACATCAGTCCTTGCAGCCTCTATGCAGAGAGAAAGGCACAAAAGGCTTCTCCAGGAGAGAAGGATGCTGGAGAGAGTGGAAGAACTTCAGGGCAAGAAGGACCAGACTTCTGCTCCCAGACCCAGGAAGAATGACAGCTTCCTTGGGGGCTACTTGTTTGCAGAGGGCTGTCCAACCATACTTGGGCACGTTCTTTTCGTGGTTAAGTCAAGGAGACTGCAAGTGGGGCTGTGAGTTGCCTTTGGAACTTCATTTTCAAAGAGGTCCCCCATTTCAGGGCTGGACAAGACTTTTGAAGGTCATTAGTGCCACCCTCCTGTTGCTTACATCCTTATAACATCCTTACGCAGTAGCCATTCAGCCTGGCCTTGAACACCTCTCCTGATGAAGAGCTCATTACCTCCCTGTTAAAGCCCTGTCTCTGGACATGTCTGCTGTTGCTCGTGACAGGACCTACTGTTTGGCGAGTGGTTGGTAATGTGCCAGCATTGGGCTAAGCACCTTTAAATACACGATCTCCTTTAATTCTCAGGACAATTCTGTGAGGCATCATCCTCATATTATAGATGAAGAAACTGAGACTTGGAGAAGGGAAATAATTTGTCCAAGGTCACACAGGAAGTATGAAGTCCAGGTTTATCTGACCCGAAGTTCGTGATCTTAACCAACTAATCACACAGCTTCCCTGAAAGTGTCTTTGTCCTCATGCTGAGCTGCAGTTTCTCCCCACTGTTCTCTCCTTCCCTAGCCCTGTCATATAAATCACCAATGAAGTGACTGTCACTTTGGTATTTGAATGGTACCTCAAGTCTTTTTCTAGAAAGATCCTCAGTTTCTTCCTTTATTTTTTCATTTGACATCGTGTTGAACTTCTTAAATCTTGCTTGTCATTGTCCTTTTTCTTTAAATATTTTTTTCTAAAAAATAATGCATGCACATGGAACAGAATTTAAACATTACAAAAGGATATATGTATGTATGTGTGTGTATGTATGTGTGTATGTATGTGTGTGTGTATATGTATGTATCTATATATTTATATAATACAAATAGATGTGGAATTGCCTTTTAAAATTTCCAAACTGCCTTCCTCAAGGCTGATTCAGACACCTAGCAATAAATGTATTAAGTGTCTATTACAACATACCTTTGTCAACCTAAGGAATAATCAACCTTTTTGATCCCTGATAATAGATTTTTTAAAAAGATATCATAGCTTTAATCTCCTAGTAGACATTTTCTCTTTTTTAAAAATGGTTTTTGGGGGGCACTTGGGTGGCTCAGTGGGTTAAAAGCCTCTGGCTTCGGCTCAGGTCATGATCCCAGGGTCCCAGGATCGAGCCCCGCGTCGGACTCTCTGTTCAGCAGGAAGCCTGCTTCCCACTCCCCTCTCTGCCTGCCTCTCTGCCTACTTGTGATCTCTGTCTGTCAAATAAATAATGAATAAATTCCTTTTAAAAATGGTTTTTGGGATGCCTGAGTGGCTCAGTTGTTAAGCATCTGTCTTTGGCTCAGGTCATGATCCCGGGGTCCTGGGACTGAGTCCCCCATCAGGATCCTTGCTCAGTGGGAAGCCTGCTTCTCCCTCTGCCTGCTGCTCCCCCGCTTGTACTCGCTCTCTATCTGACAAATAAGTAAAATCTTAAAAACATAAAATAAAAGTAAAAATGGTTTCTATGTTTCATGTCATGTTTAGAAAGGTCTTCTCTACTCTGAGATTACTAAATACTTTACTTAAGATTTTTTTCTGCTACTTTGGAAGGCATTTTTTTTTTTTTAATGTTTAAACTTAGATCTCTCTTTTCCTAAAATGCAATGCCCAGACTGAATGTAATTCCCCAGTAAAGAGCAGAGGACAAATCTTGCCTCTCTCATTCCAGATATGCTTATTCAGTCTAAGATCACTCCAGCCTTTTGGCAGATAATGAACTTACTGTCAACTAAAACTAAAAGTTTTTCCACAGGTGCCTCAGTTAAGCTCCATTAAGGGAGAAGCAGAGGTGAGGGATTTGTTTCCTGAAAATACTCCAAAGAGCGACTGCTCCCAAGCCAAATTCAAGCAGAAAGCCCAGTTCAGATCACTTACTCTTGCACCGTCTTCCATCCTCAGCTAGAACAAATCCCTCTGAGCATTTGCAGATGTAGGAGTTGCCACGATTAACACAAATGTGTTCGCAGCCGTGGTAGGTCGACTTGCAGATATCCTTCCCTGAGGGAAACACAGGGAGATGAGCAACTCTGTCTGTGCAGGAATGAGCCAGACTGAGTGGTCATGTCAGGACAGATCAAGGAATTAATCCATTTAAAAAAAAAAAAAAACCCATCTCTGTTTAAACTTTCTTTTATAATATGCCCTTTTTTTCATTCTAATACTCAGGATGGGGCATGGGAAGGGAGAAGCTCCTCTCAGAAAGCCCCAGCCTCCACAAGCCTGAATGGTGAGATGGATGATTGGGTATCTCGTATTTCTTATTAATTTTTAGAATTATTTGATGTTGCTTTGGGGTTTGATTTTCCCAAGCTACTGATTTTTTCCCCATAGACGTTCCAAACACTCCAGTTTCAGTTAACAGACATTTCTCATGTGTGAGGTACTTTAAATGCTTCGCTGTAGTTACAGCCCTCCAATCTTAAAAATATGCTGTGAGAAGACGAAAACAGGAATAATTATACCCAGTGTATACACGAAGAAACTCAAAACATGTCACGGAGTCACCTGAGGTCATGTAGTAAGTTGATGGCAGAGCTGAGAAACGCGTCTCCCGTGTGCTCCTCCCCCATCACATGAAAGCCTGCGGCTCTCTTCTGTCATTAGCTCCCTCAAAGGAGACGCTTCCTATAAAGTTGGGATTGGTAACTACAGATCCCCCTAGAAGTGGGTAGGGTGGTAATTGGTCTAGTAATCAAATTCCAGAGGTTGTGCCTGGTGTACATTAGCTCAATTTGCTGAGCAAAAAATACATTGCGTGGATAAATGGCACCCGTGTGCACACATGCGTTCATAGAAATCAAATCATGAACATTCAGCTGGGCAGACACAATGGGCAGAACCGCAGGCCTGGCCTCCACTGAGGGAACGCTGTAGTGTGACGGTAAAACAGGGCTGTGCAGGCAGATCTGCAGGGTTAGGCCAGGGTCCCGCCAGCATCCCGGAACTCAGTTGTTCAGACAGAACATCTCACTAAAGGTAGGAGTCCCTCGTCCTGGTGGAGGAATGAGGACAGTGAGCTCCACTCAAGCCAGCTTTGTTGACATGTGGGATGTCCCAAGTTACCTCAAAGGAGTCTCTGAGGTAATGCCCCAAAATCAACCTGAAAAGCAAATGAACTGATTTTGCCTTAACTAAAAAAGAGCCATCCTGCCCACTAGCGCAGAGTGTCAACAAATGCAAGTACAATTTCAACACCAACACCCCCCACCCAATGCCCAAATAGGGACTAATAGCTCAGAATCTCCCAGTGGGGAAAAATCCTTGCCCTGGGTTCTTCTAAGGCCCAAGCTCATGTGTCCCATCTGTCTCTTTTTTTGGGTGCTGTGATGGTTAATTTTATATATCACCTTGCCTAGGCTATGGTGCCCACCTCTTTAGTCAAACACCAATCTAGATGCTGCTGTGAAGGTATTTTTTAGATGAGTTAACATTTCAGTCATTAGACTTTGAGTGAAGGAGAGTACACTCCATAGAGCTGGCCTCATTCAACACTTGGAGGTCTTCAGAACGGAAGACTGAACCCCCCACCACCACCCCAAGGAAGAAGGGATCCTGATTCCAGACTGCCTTTGGATGAGAACTGCCACATCAGCTCTTCCTGGGTCTCCAGACTGCTGGCCTGCCCTACAAATTTTCTCTCTGTTCATCTCCCTCTATCTCCATGTCTATCTCTGTATATAGATGCGCGCGTGCATGCAGGCGCACACACACACACACACACACACACACACACACACAACCTATTGGTTCTGTTTCTCCAGGAAACCTAATGTACCTTCTAAGTAAACTCTCAGAATTCACTCAGACAGACCTACAGAGGCAAACAATAGTGAAAATGGATAAATAAAACCCACAGAAAAATCCCTTAGTCCCTCTCCCACCCTCTACCCTTACTTATAAGGTCTTCCAAGAAGGAAAGCACTGGAATTATCCTTTGATCCTCATAGTAATTGCTGGCAGAGATTCTAATTCTGTCCAATGATCAGCCAGGCTCTGTGGGAGGCTCTGGGCATCCACACAATGGTTGTGCAAGGGCCAGCAACTGGGAGAAAATGGAGAGACGCAAAGAGCCTGACAACTCGGGACCCTGACTGAGAAAGGCCTGAAGAACTAAGGGTCTTCTGCACGGGTCACTAGCAAACACTCTCAGAGCACCCAAGGCAGGAACTTGTAACAATAGGGGGAAGATTTTAAATACAGAATGAAGTTATCTAAGTGTCCGAGTCCCGCAGATGGAAGAAGTCATCTCTACCTGGAGGCCACTTACTTCGGCAGCGCTTCCCATCCTCGGCAAGCCGGAATCCTTCCCGGCACTTGCAGAAGTACGACTCATTACTGTTCACACAAATGTGCTCACAGCCATGGTCTACTGCTTGGCAGACATCTTTCCCTGAGGACAGCAGAGCAAGTCAAATCAATTTCACCAACATAAATTTTCCCCGGGCTTCACCTTGGAGGATTCACCCCTCTCAGCGGCCAGACCCTACACCCACGGGAGCTCAGTGATCCACAGGAGGAAAGTAAAATTGAGGATGAAGTTCAGTGGGTCTAATTTAGGTTAACTCTTCCAACTTCCTCACTATCATCCCCCCCATCCCTCACCAGCACCACTTCAATATCCCATTAAATGCAATTGATCATTGGCTTTCTGCAGAGGCAATTTCTGATAGCAATAGGAAACACTGTGGGTCTGATACGATAACTTTGAAGATTAAACCTCAATTTAGACTGGCATTGAAATCTAATTTTGGCTTTGTCCCTGACCTATAGCTTTGGAGAATCACTTAACCTCTTGGACCCATACTTTTCCTGTCTGTGAACTATGAGAGTCATAATTCCAATTACCTATCTTTTCTTGAAACGTGTCAGCACAAGTTGCTCTTTGCAAGTGCTTTGAGAAGCTTGAGGAAAAGATGACTGATAGGGATGAAAATCATTTGCTCAGGGTTACGCACTCCCCTTTGATGAAACAGAGATGCATCTTGGCCCCATCTGAGAGGCCTTGCTTTCTGACACATAAGCATGGACTCATCATAAGGTGGGTCTCTACGAGAGATTTGTGCTGCCAGCAACAACAATGATAATATTATTAAAGAAAAATAGAGGGTCAGAGAGGTGAAATAACTTGCCCAGCTAATAAAGGGCAGGGCTAGAAGGTGCTAGAATCTTGTTTCTTGCCACAGGGCATAAATGAGCAGCTTCAGTTGTACCTCTAGCCATGGCCTTTCTTATCTGTCCATTTGTTTGTTTTCTTTTAACAGGCTTTAGTTTTTAGAAAAGTTTAAGATTTACAGAAAAATGGAGAAGATAGCACAGCGTTCCTATAAACCCCAGACCCAATTAGTAACTTACATTAATGTGATACATTTGTTATAATTAGTGGACCCATACTGATCCATTAAAACCAACTAAAGTCCATGGTGTTTTTTTTTTTACATTTCCTTAGTTTTTAACCTGATGTCATTTTTCTACTTCCACCCCACAAAATTAGATTTCAATGCCAGGACCCCACATTATGTTTAATAGTCATGGGGCAGTGGCTTTCAAGGGGAACTGATTTCAACAGAGATCAGGATGGTGGAATTCATGCAAAGGTCAGACACAGTCATGGGAGACAACCCCAGTGAAAACGTACTTCTGCAGGTTTTCCCATCTTCACGGAGTATATACCCTTCAAAGCACTGGCACACAAAAGAGTCTTCACTGCTTACACACGAATGTTCACAGCCATGGTCCCCCAAGGCACAGGAGTCCAATTCTGGGAATCCAATTGGAATGAGAGAAACAGAAGGAAATGGTTCATACATTACTGACTTAGTCAATCTTTTTTTAGTAACTTATTCCATCTTGAAAGACATTTGAGACACCTTAAATTAAAACACTGTCTTATCCCATGATGCACATTTCAAAACAGAAAATTTGTCTGGGAGCAAAAAATTCTTCATATGTAAAGAGTACACAAAATAAAATCATTTCTATAAAAAATGCACAAAAGACATGAAAGATGATTTATAAAAGGAGAGATATAACATGGTCTATAAATATTAGAAAATAGTGCATCTTTGTTGGCTATCATATAATCATGATACCAACTTATCAACTTTCTACTTATGTACGCATGTACGTGTCACACTTAGGTAATCCGTTCTTCATCTACTCATGCTGTCATCAACTATTTCATGCATTCCTACTCTGAGTCAAGTACTCTTCTAGGTTCTGGGGATTTAACAATGAATAAGACACCATTCACTTCTGTGAAGCTTACATTTGGCAGCAGGTGTGGGAGGGAAGAAGGGGGAAGACAAACAATAAAACAAATATATATGTCAGACAGGGAAATGGCTGTGGAGAAAAGCAGGAGAAGGGAGAGAGAATGTGCCCGGGCCGGGGAGGGCTTGTATTTTACATTCGGCAGGCAGATACAGTGCCCCTGAGCAGAGCCCTGAGGAGACGAGTAAGTGTGTGGTATTTGGATGGAACAGCACCCTCAGCAAGGAAAAGCATTTGCAAACTGCAGAGGTGGGAGCATGTGTGGCACATTTCAGGAAAAGCAAAGAGATGGGTGGGACCCACGCAACCGAGCCTGGCAGGGGACAAGGCCGGTAAGGCCAGCAAGGGGCAGACCCTACAGGCTTCACGGGCAGCAGTGGGATCTGAGTGAGGAAGGGTCCCTGGAGGGTTTTGAGCAGTGAGGTCACATGAACTGGCTTTGTCATAAAAGGTGTACTCGGTGTGGGTGAGGTAGAGCATGGAGAGCTGGGAGAAACCTCTTCCAGGAAGCCCGGTGGCCCCGATCAGGATGGTGACAAGTGTCAGACTGTTGGCTGTATATTGAAGGTGGAGCCTACAAGCTTTGCTGATGGGTTGATTCGCAGAGGCCATCTTCATATGGATAAGAGAGAAGAGGCATGGATGTCCGAGGCTGCAGGACAGAGCAAAAAGAAGGGCTTTGCCTCCACAGGGCTGGGGTGGCTTCTGTTTGTGACTCTGTGAAAACCAAGCTGATATTTTAAAAGCCTGATACTGAGGCCACGGGGGAAGTGACTTCTTATAAGAACAATAAACAATTCTGAGTCAACGCCACCATTCCAGATGGAAGAGAATTTGACAATGGATACACATTGAAGTTATGAAAGTGAGTCTCCAAAGTACATAATCACTTGTACAGTCAGGCACAGACCATACACTTATTTCTAAGGCATTTTTGCAGTATTTCTTTTTGGAGGGGAGTCCTGAGAACCGCCCTGTGGATCAGTCAAGGCAACTGTTCTTATTCTCACTCACCAGCTGGGAGACTAAGGCTGGGAAGGCTAATGGCTCGCCAAGATCAATTGCTAATAAGTGATAGCATCAGACTCAACATGTAATCTTCTGATAATAAATCCCATGTTTTCCCCCAACTACATTGCATTGCCATATGGTAAAGTAAGCCTTCAAACATGAAGGGAATTTTGCCCGTCTTCTTTTGGGCAGATGTGCTGCCAAAATCCTTGAACAATGGGAAAATATTATGTTAACTAAAATTATAACTGCAGAAGAGAGTCAAAGCAGAGCTGGCCTGTCGTGTTTGCTCTGAACATGACTGACTTCTCCGGGCACAATCTAGACTCATTATTAATGCAGAACATTCCCCAGTGGCTTCGGGTCGTTCCTCACATAGTGTTGAGTGGAAATACAATTGAGTGATCCACAATACAGACAGCTGGCTGGCTGTGGAGGTGAGCATTTTTTTCCCCACCATGAATTTATATTAAGAATACTCCATTTTCCAACATAATAAAACAGCTGTAACTCTTTCAGGCCAGCCTTGTCAAGCCATAATCCAGACAGATACCCTCTCCCCTCCCCCAACCCAGCACACCCTTTCTTTCTGGAGCTTCCCCCATGCCCTGTCCTGGCTCTGTCTCAGACTGTCATGGAGAAGAGTGGCTGAGTCTTGCCACACAGACCCTCAGCCATGGTGGTCTGCACCTGCACTGGCCAGCTGCACCAGGAGCCTGCCGAGCCCAAAGCCACTATCCACGTCACCCTTGGCTACATACGATCACAGCAGCTCCCAGCCCAGAGTTTCTGAGTTCTCCTGAGAGCTCGTTCACATTAGCAGCTGTTTGAAATTTTATTGAGTGCATGTTTTTTTTTTTTTAAAGATTTTTATATTTATTTATTTGAGAGAGAAAGAGCAAGCACGAGCAGGGGGAGGGGCAGAGGGAGAGAGAGAGAGACACAGGCTACCTACTGAGAGGGGAACCCGACGTGGAGCTTGATCCCAGGACCCCAGGATCATGACCTGACCCAAAGGTAGCTGCTTAACCGACTGGGCCACCCAGGCGCCCCAACTGGGTGCATGCTTTGAAAGCACAGGTGGAGTTTGGGTTTTTAACCTTTTCCCTCCTCGTCCCCTTAGAGCATCTAATCAGTTGACCGTAGAGCAGTGGTGAGCTCTCCATCTCATGTGAACATTAGAATCACCGGCAGAGATATTTTTAAAGGCAGAACAGGCAGATGATTCAAAATTCAAACACATTAAAGGGGATATGTCTCCTAAGGAGGGGTATCTGGCATCATCTACCAAAGTTACACGATGGAACTTTGACCCCAGAACCTCACTTCAGGAATTCTCTCCTACAGGTACCTGGCACCACAGGAAGGGATATACTTTCAAGCTATTCGTGGCAGCATTGTTTGTAATAATGACAAGTGGGAAACAACCCAAGTGTCCGGCAACAAGGAATTAAGCAGCTGTAAAAAGAATGAGAATGTTCTCTCTGTAAAGATTTGAAATCTTCAAAAAGTATCATTGAAGGAAGGAAAAAAAAAAAAAAGGCAGAGGATGGGGTATATAGAGTACAACATTTTTTGTGTGGGTAAGAAAAGGAGGAAATGAAAACATATATCTGCTTTTACTCACATAAAGAAACATGAAGGATAAATAATAAACTAATGAAAATGGTGTATTAGTTATCTGTTGCTGTGTAACAAGTTACCCCAAAACATAGTAGCTTAAAACAACATTCATTATCTCACACAGTTTCTAGGGGTCTGGGATCCAGGAGAGGCTCAGCTGGGGAGTTCTCTCTCAGGGTCTCTCATGAGTCTGCAATCACGCTGTCAGCGGGGACTGTGGTGATCTCAAGGCTCTACTGGAGCTAAAGGATGTACTTCTGAGCTCACCCACATCTTTTTTTTTTTTTTTAAGATTTTATTTATTTATTTATTTGACAGAGAGATCACAAGTAGGCAGAGAGGCAGGTAGAGAGAGAGGGGGAAGCAGGCTCCCTGCTGAGCAGGGAGCCCAACGCGCAGGGCTTGATCCCAGGACCCTGAGATCATGACCTGAGCCAAAGGCGGAAGCTTAACCCACTGAGCCACCCAGGTACCCCTCACTCACATCTTTACTGGCCAACATCACTCAGTTCCTCACTGGAAGGAGGCTTCAGTTCCTCAGCATGTGGGCTTCTTCACAGGGCGGCTTATAACATGGCTTCCCCGAGAGCCAATGATCCAAGAAATGATTGAGAGGGCTCCAGATGGCAGCCACAATGTCTCTTATAACTTAATTTGAGAAGTGACAAGCCATGGTTCTTCCCATATGCTATCGGTCACACAGACCAACAGTGAAGGAGGGGACCATACAAGTGTATGACTGCCAGGAGATGAGGATCACTGGTGGCCATCTTGGAGGCTGGCTACCACCACTTACTGATAGGAAGGGAGGTAGGGAATAGGATGGGAGGGCAAGAGGGGGAGCAAAGCTGCTGCTTCTTCTTCTTTATTTTTTTAAGATTCTATTTATTTATTTCTTAGAGTGAGCACAGGCAGACAGAGTGGCAGGCAGAGGCAGAGTGAGAAGCAGGCTCCCCGCTGAGCAAGGAGCCGGATGCGGGACTCGACCCCAGGACGCTGGGATCATGACCTGAGCCGAAGGCAGCCCTTAACCAAGTGAGCCACCCAGGCGTCCCGGGAGCAAAGCTTCTTAATGTACATTTTTTCATATTGTTTTGAGTCTTAAAACATGTAAACCCGTACTTATTCCTTTTATTTTTTTTTTTTAAGAGAGATAGAGAGCATGTGCACACGGTGCAGGGGGGCAGGAGGCAGGGCAAGGAAGAGGCAATCTCATGAACCTGAGCTCAAATGAAGAGTCAGATGCTTAACCGACGGAGCCACTCTGGCGCCCCAACCCCTTACCTACTTCAAAAATAGGCCAAAATTTGAATAAAAATTCTTAAGGGGAGCAAAGGATTTATAATGAAAAGTTTGCCTCTCTCTCACCTTTGACCCTCTACATCATCACTTTTAAAGCCCGCACCATCATTTAACCAGTGTTTTATTCAGGTGGGCATTTAGGCGGTGCCTAGTCTCCTACTATTATAAACATTATTGTAATGGATATTCTTGCATATGTAGTTTCGCCTACAACATGAAGACCTATCTGAAAGATAAATATCTGGAAGCAAATGCCCAGTTAAAAGGTATGAACATTTAAAAGCTGATAAACATTTCCAAGTTATCCTCTAACGAGGTTACACCAGTGTAAATAGTCCTGGGTTCTGGGGGTCTAGGGTGCTTCCTGGGCATCTGGCTGTTTTAAAGCCCCACAGGTGATTCCAATAAACTACCCGGGGAGAGATGCTGGTGTTGGACCCAGACCTTATGTCCAGAGACCTTCTCAAGCGTCTAGATTACTCTGCACCTCCGCCACCAAGAACCAGACACCACTGTCTTCCTCTTGGGCTGCTGCATCTACTGACTGGTTTCCACACACTCTTTACCCCTCCAATCCATTCCCTCCCCTTGTCCTAAGTCCTCTTTTCAAAATGCACATCTTCTCACATCACTTCCGCCTGAGAATCTCTGCCTGAGATTCTCAGAGTCTTTGGAAAAGACAGAATCCCTGAAGCCTCCTCTGGGCCACCCTACCCCAGCTCTGAGCACCTTTGTTCAATGCGTACCTCAGTACCAAGCCAGGGGCCCAGCCACCACCATGGTTGGTGCAGCCACTCCTCTGCCTCTCCTTTCTCAGTCTCCCTGCGCTGCCCCACCCCCCACCCCCATCTCCTGAGGTCTTCCTGGACCTCCCCACACGGGGCCTCAAAGCAGCTGGCATCCGCCCCTCTCATACTACTGCTGTCACTGAACACAGAGTCACGTGCTGGTTTGGGTCTTCACCTGTGCTCTCCCTGGGCTGTGCTCGCATGGGCTCTGATCAAGAGACCACACGCGGGATGCCTGGGTGGCTCAGTCAGTTAAGCCGCTGCCTTCGGCTCGGGTCATGATCCCAGGATCCTGGGATTGAGTCCCACATCGGGCTCCTTGCTCAGCGGGGAGCCCGCTTCTCTCTCTGCCTCTGCCTGCCACTCTGCCTGCTTGTTCTCTCTCTCTCTCTCTCTCTCTGACAAATAAATAAATAAAATCTTTAAAAAAAAAAAAAAGAGAGACCACATGCTCACTCCGCCTGCCCTTTCCTCCTGCATCTCCCATGGCCCAGTGCAATGCCTGGTACACAACAGGCCTGTAAACACCTGGTGAGTAAAAGGAAACATTTCCTCAGTTTCCCACTCTGAAAGTTAAGGGTAACCAGACCCTCCACCCAGGGGTTTTGTGTAGATGTTTTATTTATTTATTTTTTTTAAGATTTTATTTATTCATCTGAGAGAGACAGAGAGAGAGCATGAGTAGGAGAGGGGGGCAGAGGGAGAGGGAGAAGCAGATTCCCGCTGAGCAGGGAGCCCAGTGCAGGGCTCCATCCCAGGACCCAGAACACAACCTGAGCCAAACACAGATGCCTAACCATCTGAGCCACCCAGGCACCCTTTATTTTTCTTATTTTATTAAAGGTTTTATTTGGGGGGGGGGTGCACCTGGGTGGCTCAGTCAGTTAAACATCTGACTTGGCCTCAGCTTAGGTCTTGATCTCAGAGTCATGAACTCAAGCCCTGCATTGGGTGTGGAGCATACTTTTAAAAAAAAAAATTATTTTTAAGTAATCTCTATACCCAACATGAGACTTCAACTCATCACCCCAAGATCAAGAGTCACATGCTTTACTGACTGAGCCAGCCTAGTGCCCCTAAGATTTTATTTTATCATTTTATTAAACATTTTGTTTTTAAGTAATCTCTATACCCAACGTGGGGCTTGAACTCATGACCCCAAGATTAAGAGTTGCCTGGGCAAGGGCACCTGGGTGGCTCAGTTGGTTGAGCACCTGACTTTAACTCAGGTCATGATCTCAGGGTCCTGGGATCCAGCTCCCTGTCAGGCTCCCTGCTCAGCAGGGAGTCTGCTTGTCCCTTTGCCCCCACCACCCTCAGCTCATGCTTGCTCTCTTTTTCTCTCTCAAATAAATAAATAAAATCTCACCCCCCAAAAAACTCATCTGCATGTGCAAATGTTTTTTGTTTTTTTTTTTTAAAGACTGTATTTATTTATTTGACAGAGAGAGAGACAGTGAGAGAGGGAATACAAGCAGGGGGAGCAGGAGAGGGAGAAGCAGGCTTCCCACTGAGCAGGGAGCCAGATGCGGGGCTCGATCCCAGGACCCCAGGACCATGACCTGAGCCGAAGGCTGATGCTTAATGACCAAGCCCCCCAGGCGCCCTGTGTAGATGTTTTAAATGAGAGCCCTGTGGAGGCTGGATGCTGGGGGGTCCTCACTCTCCCCCACACCAGCCTTGCAGAGCGCACACTTCACATCTGCTCAGCAAAATGTCCCGTTTCTGTCAATCCCATTGAGGGTGCTCTGGGTCACTCATAAGTTAAGGAACCACATGCGGTAAGTTAGAAAACGCCCAAAGTGTACAGCAGTCAACTTCCTGACCACAGGTTCTAGCTGCTTCCTCTTCAACCAAGAGGGAAACCAACTTGGAGTCAGCTTCCTCCCAGAGCCAGATGGTCCCCTATGGGAAAGTACTTCAGTGTTTCCAGAACAGGCAGAGGGAGCCACCATTCCTGAGTCACCATCATGGGGCGCCTTTAGCCCGGGGAGAATGGTCGGTATCCCAGCAAGGTGTTCATCCGTTCCCCAAGTGTTTCTGGAAGCACATGCCCTGTGCTGGGCACAGGCCTCCTCTTTGGCCTGGAAGGGCCTGGGAGATTAAGTGGTCCAACCCTTTATTTTAGAGCTGAGGAAACGGATGGCCAGAGAGGAGAAGTGACTTTCCCAAGGTCTCTGAGTCTGCCGAGGTGAACCGTATCAGCTGTGCTGGGGACAAAGCTGGGATTAGACCACAAATCTACCACCTTCGTGTTTTCTGGTCCAACCGCACATCCTAGCTCGGCAGAGTCTCCTCAGGCTGGGAGACTGTTAGAGAACAGAATCAAATCATTTCCTCAAAGGAGGCCGGGCCTCCAAACAGTATCATGTAACTCTAGAGGCTGTAGGTGGTCTGTCCCCTGCTCCTCAGGTCCCATTGTCCCCCACTGCCCTCGAGCGCTCAGTACTCCACACTCAGCACACTCATTCTCTGGGCTTCTGCATGCTGTTTCCAGTGCCTGGGAAGCTCTTCCTCTTCTGTCTTAGGCTGTTCTGGCTCCTATATCAAAATACCATAGACTGGGGGCACCTGGGTGGCTCAGTGGGTTAAGCCTCTGCCTTCGGCTCAGGTCATGATCCCAGGGTCCTGGGATCGAGCCCCACATCAGGCTCTCTGCTCAGCGGGGAGCCTGCTTCCCCCTCTTTCTCTGCCTGCCTCTCTGCCTACCTGTGATTTCTCTCTCTGTGTCAAATAAATAAATAAAAATCTTTATAAGAAAAAAAATACCATAGACTGGGTGGCTTGTAAACAGCAGAAATTTATAGCCCCCAGTTCTGGAGGCTGGCATCTGAGATCAGGGTGCCAGCATGGTTGGGTGAGGACCCTCTTCCAGGCTGGAGACTTCTCCCTGTACTCTCACATGGTGGAAGGGACTGGGGGAGGTGGGGGGTGGTTCTGCGGATCCTCCTCTATTAGGCCACTAATCCCATTTATGAGAGCCCCATGCTCATGACCTGATCACCCCCAAAGCCCCACCTTCTGATATCATCACCTTTGGGAGTTAGGATGTCAACATATGAATCTGGGAGGACAGCAACACTCCGTCCATCAAACCCTCCGTCTCTGGCTAGCTCATTCCTTCAATCTCCAGATGTCAGATTGACCATCTCCTTCTCAGGAAACTTTCTCTAGACTAGCTGAGGGTCCCTCGGTCCCACGCCCCGGGGGCGCCTCTTCTTCCCACATCACATGAAAGGTTTTAATTTCCTTCTTCCCTGAGAAACTTTAAACTCTTGTCAGGGCAGAAACAGAACCGGCATCCACGCCAGGAAGGCAGGCTCAGTGCCCAGCATGATGTGCCCAGCACACTGCAAGTTCAGGGTCAGTATCTGTGGAGAATGAGAGCAAACGGACCGAGAACTTAAGGAGGTGCCTGGACTCAAATCTAGAGTCTAGAGTGAGGACAAACTACCGGGAAACATCACTTAAATAAAACAGATGAGGAGGTATGAAAATCTCAGGAGGCAGGAAGAACACATTTCCCTCCAGGAGAAGAATGCGCTTCCTTTCATCCTTAAGGAGGCAGGTCCATGCCTTCCATTCAGCCCCCGTCTTGAATGGGATCTACAATCTGTGATCAGGATGATTACAGGTTTCAGGACAAAGCAGGGGTGTTCAGGACCCACATCCCACAGGCCTGCGCGCCGACGGAGACGGCCGCGCTCCCATCCAGATTCCTCATCCGGTGAGTCACGGATGTCTGTGGCATGGCCACGGCTGGGTCATGTGTTCCATGGTCTCGCACCTCTGTGGTGCTGACAGACGGCAATCCTGTGTCTGCGGCTCCACGTAGGAGGCTGTGAAAACCAGCCCAGCCCCGGAGGAAGAAAGCCACCATGGCCTGCCAGGAGGGTAACGAGGGCCCGGAGATAGAATTACACCATTTTGGGGCGTTTCTTATAATAAAACTAGGAGCAGCTAATCATTCTCTAACTCTGTAATGGCTTTTGCTTAGACAACCCCAAAAACGGCTGAGCTGAGACGTCCCCTTAGAGGACACCTTACTCTGGGCACAAAGTCCCGAATCAGGGGACCCAGGTTCTGGTCCTGACTGTGCCGCTGACCCTCAGGCCCAGCTTGGAGGTGCCAGTTCCCTTCCTGGGCTTGTTTCCCACCAAAGAAATGGAAGACCTCAAAGCTTCCTTCCGCTCCTATAGTGTGAATACACTGAGGGTGAAGGTGGTCTTCTCCCCTCACTCCGTGCTAAGGACTGAATTATGTCCCCCTCCCCACTACCAAATTCAAACTTTGCAACCCTACCCCCCAGTGTGGGGGTTTTGGGAAGTGAGATCTTTGGGAGGTAAGGAGGTAATGAGTTGTAGATGAGGTGGGGACCCCATGATGGGATTAGGGTCCTTAGAGCTTGTTCTTGTCCCCCCGCCCTCCAACGACCACCATGAGAAGACGCAGCAAGAAGACAGCCATCTGCAAGGCAAGAAGGTTCTCATCAGAACATGACCATGCCGGCACCTAGATTTGGGACTTCCAGCTTCCCAAAGGCTCCCTGGGGCGGCTGGACAAGGATTCCCAGTGCTCTGTGGCTTGTGGCCCAGATACCCGTCAGCACCCTGCCCTTGCCAGAGTCTGACAGGAGCCTTTGGGGCTTATGAGTCTGACTTCTCCCAGGGTGGCCCATCTCTACAGCCCCTCCGATGGAAAGAGGCCCAGCCCTAGGAGGTAGGTCTCTAAGGCAAGGTGGTACCTCAGCCATTGCCTCATTGCAGGGCAGTCTAATGGTGGGAGGAAAGCTAGGGTTTAAAGCAGTTTACAAGTTCCCCAAACATTTCAAATTTGTCTCTCCCTGTGCCACTTGGCAACCCTGATGGAGAGGCAGAAATCATCATTCCAAGTTGACAGTTGAGCAATCTGATCCAGAAAGGGTCAAGGCTTTTGGCCGGGGTGGAAGCAGCAATATTTAAACCCAGTCTCTGGGCTCTTACTTCAGTATTCTTTTGACTCTGGCACATTATTTCTCAGATCTGTGCAAAGGGTAGCATGGGGTGAGAGGGCAGAGAAGGCGCGCCCAGTGGGCTGGCAGCAGGAAGTTCTCCGTGGGGAATGTTGTCTACGGGCGGGGTTTCCACCAGCAAGGCTGGGAAGGGAAGGCGGCGTCGCCAAGTGGAGAAAGGACAGCCTGGAGGTACAGTGGCCACTCAGAGAATAATGGGATTTATCCTCTTGAGGAACTGGAGGGATCGGGGAAGACCTGGGGTTGGGCTCAAGAGGTGGAGGAAGGGATTCTCTGACATTGCCAAGTTGAGAAATGCAACTGGAACTTTCTTTGGGGGGACAGTGGGGAGCCACTGAAGGCTGCTACACAGGGAGCGGGGCCTGCGCCCGGTGCCACAGGAGAAAAAGACAGGTGGTCTCTGACCATTCACTTTCTCACTTGATGAACTTGATTGAGCATCTCCTGTGGGCCAGGCCTGGGAACTCTGACTCAGAACAAGACTCAGTGTCACCCCCAGGAGCTGGCACACCAGTGGACAGTGGGCTCTGTGCACATCCAGCCTGTGGAGTCTTTCCTGATGCTGGGACGCCCTTGCAAAAGTCTACCTTAGGGAAGTCACCAGGAGCTAGAAGGGGAGGAGGCCTCTCAGCTGCACCTTCTATAAGAGACTACCTTATTCCCCTCCCCACCGTAGCCCCCAGTCTGTGCATCAACCCCACAATGCAAGTCTCTTGGGGAGAACCTACAGTCACAGTTTGGAGGCCAAGGACATGAAGAAGGACAAGAAGAAGACAGGCTTCATCCCACAGGCTGGAGAGCCCAGGGTGCCTGCAGGTGGACGGGGGTAACAATGCCCACCTGGGAATGTGGGTCTGCCCTCTATGCTTCAGAGAACCTTCTGGAAAGTGAGTGAAGTGTTCTTCAGGCCACCTGCTATCAAGGCTCTAAGAGGAGGCTGCCTGTCTGAAGGGTGAAGGACACCCTCACGCACTGAGCTGGGCCTGGCTGGCCCGTGGCAGGCTCCCCCCATCCCCAGCACAGCAGATTGTTCCAAAAAGTTGGAGTCATGTCGTCAGGCTCTTTGTCAACTAGCACAGAGCTGGGAAACATAGCCCCCAGTTAATGATGGCCACACTGAAAACAAAGCCTATTATTACAGGACAGGGTGGCTGAATCATCCCTGGGCAGGCAGACAGCCTTCAATTAGGGGAAGAGTTCAATGCTGGTGGGTAAAATTCATTTCTTTATGAATGGGAACCACCATTCTCAGAGGATAATTCTGACCTATCTGATCATCCCAGAAGCCTTCAGAGTCACAACCACATATAAATAGATACACATCAAAATTCACTTCTGATTGCACTGCACTCAAACGGGCAAATGTACAACATTTAAAAGTGTCAGAGGCCTCACTCCTATGGACCTGGGTGAGGAGGGACGGGGTGTGCGACTGTAAGGGGCCGTGTTTGCTGGGAAGGGCTGTGAGAATTTCTTAGACACCCTCCAGCCAGCTAATAGTGGGCTCTTGATAATCACAGTAAGGTGTGGGGCGGGGTGAGGGGGGCAGGGATGGGGGGTGGGTAGACAAAGGAAGGACATGAATAATCCAAGATGATGGAAAATTAAAGCAAATCAATAAAAAACCATGCCTCTGGCTCTGGCATGCAGTCCCACGTAGACGCAGCTCCCCGTGCCCACCCTCCTTTTGTGCCCCAATGCCCACCCCTTCCCTGTGCCAGTGGCAGTAGCCGCAGGCCAGCCACACAGGGATGACCCGTCCTCAAGAAACTATCACAAACTAGGGAAACGTTATCTCGCCGTCTGCAGGGAGGGGCGCACCGCAGCTTAGCCGCCCATGCGAAAGGCCACCATGGTACCCGTCGTCAGGGAAGTTAGCCCTGTCACCAGAGAGACCAGCAGGCTAGGGGGAAGGACAACTGTAGCCCTCTCCCTCCATTTCTGACGCCTTCTGTCAAAATAACTATTTCTTCCGTCTTTACCTTAGTCCACTGGGAGTGCAGGGCAGAAGACACAACATTCTCCAGTGAGGAGAGAGGGAGATCTAAGGGCCATTTTTTTTTTTTTTTAATTAATGGAACAGGGGCGGGGTGGGGGGGGTCTGGGTGGCTCAGTCATTAACCATCTGCCTTTGGCTCAGGTCATGATTGCATGGTTCTGGGATCGAGCCCCGCATTGGGCTCCCTGCTCAGCGGAAAGCCCGATTCTCCCTCTCCCACTCCCCCTGCTTATATTCCCTCTCTCACTGTCTCTCTTTGTCTCTATCAAAGAAATAAATTAAAAATCTTTTTTAAAAAATTAATTAATTAATTAATGGAACAGGAATTGGGGCTAGCTGCAAGGATATATGTGCTCAGGAATCATCACTGTCAACCTCTCCATCTGCTGACAGATTATGTGGTTGGGGGAAGGAAGTTTTCTCAGGAGCCTCCCCTTCTCCCAAGACTGACTTCTATGGAGTCCCACAGACCAGAGCTGGGACCCACCCCTTTAACAGGGGGAGCCTTAGACTCCTGACTCAACCTGAGCTGCGGTTTCCCCACAAGCTGGGGACTCCACAGTGTCGCCAGAGCCTGAGGCTGCGGGTGCTTAGCACAGTGCCTGGAATGAAGTCAGCATTCACTGGGCACCGCGGGCTGGCTCCCATTTTCTGCCAGACTGGGGGTAGAGAAGAAAAAGGCAAGAAATAGGGCCCTGTGCAGCTTTGACATGACCCCGAGTCACCCTGCAGAAACAGGAAAAAGCTGTCTTGGGGAGCAGGGGAAGGAAGCTTGGTAGGGATGGGGGGAGAAGCACTAGGGTTCAAATTGATGAGGGAGCAGGAGGCTGGCTGAGGACAAAGCAAAAGCTGGCACCTTGCACCCCCTCTCCACCCACTCCCCTGGGTAATATGTGTGACATTCCTCAGGCACCCCCGACTGCCCTAAAAGAAAAACAAATAGTTAACTTGCAGAGATCACAATCCTGCAAGACAGGAGTCTCCCTTGGTTTACCAATGTCCTAGAGATCTACAAACAAAGAAGTTACCTTATCAATAGCACAATTTCCAGAGGCAAATAACTCAGTTCCTCAAGCCCTGAATAAAGTTAAATTTCTTCTAAACCCAAATCTCACTAACAAGGACACTTGATCCGAGAAATGTGAAACTTTATCTCTAGATCTCCAAGATAGTGTCGAGAATCATTCCCAAGCATATGGCCCACTGATATACATCTAAAGGGTCTCACAAGAAGATTTTTACTACTAGTAATAAATAACCTTTCTCCCAACAATAGCTGGCCCCTCAAGGTCCTGGAGACCTTGCTTCCAAACTTCCTTAGAGGCTAACATCACCCGCTTTGTTCTCACCTACCCAACTCCTGTGTATACAACCAGCCACTCCTCACATCCCCGGGGCAGCAGCTCTTTCTGCCCACGGGTCCTGTCCCCGTGCTTTAATAAACCACCATTTTGCACCAAAGAATTCTTTCTTGGTCATCGGCTCCGGACCTCACCCCACCGAACCTCACCTAGGTTCTAGAACTTCATCAAAATCACTGAACAAGGCCTTTAATGCCCACTCGCGCAGGCCCCAGCGAAACCCTGCCTGGCTCCACGCTCCACCCACGACTGGCCTGTGCCAAGTCCCGCTTGTCGCCGGACCCAGAACACTCACTGGCACAGGTCTTCCCGTCCCCTCGGAGCACGTGTCCCTCAGGACACTGACAAGCAAAGGACCGGTCTGTGTTGATGCAGGCGTATTCACAACCGTGGTCACTCAGCAAGCAATAATCTGCCCCTGCAAAGCCAGACAGCCAGGTGAGGTGGGCAGGAAGGCTCCGGGCTCCTGAGGATGGCCATCAAGGGACCCCCGTCTTGTTTGTCTCTCCCCACTCACCCCACAAGTCATGCAGTCTTCTCCCCCACCCCTCAAGGGCATGCAGCCCCCGGACGTCCGCCACCATCAGTCCCCAGAGCACAGAAAAGGCCAGAGGACCGGGAGGGCCCTGAACCACCCTCCTCTGAGGCGGCCATGTTTTTCACTCCCGTTGCAAAGCTTTTCCGCAGAAGAGAAGCATAGCGGGGGACTTACTGGAGCAGGTCTTGAGGTCCTCATTGATGAGGAAGCCTTCCGAGCACTGGCAGACATAGGAATCCTCCGTGTTCAGACACAGTTGCTCACAGCCGTGCTCCTGCTGTGCACAGTGATCCACTCCTGCGTTTGTCACACAGGAAAACACAAAATAACCCGACAATAAGGCTCACCAGTCACGGTCATTAAAAACACCTACTGCTGTGTAGGGGTAGAGGGGTGGGGTCCTAGGAGCTATTGACTTCATTGGCATCACAAAGAGCACTGCTGGAAGGTTCCATTCCACCTGGTGTAACGGGCCTCTAGAAATTCAGCCTTGTTTGTTCGTTCTCGCATTTCTGTGTTTGAGGAGTGAAGTGTCTACACCTTACGTGTTAGGGTTAGTGACAGCAGCACTTTGTGCCAGGGCCTTGGCGCCCTCATCTACAGTCCCTAGGGCCACATGCAGGTGTGAGTCCCATCTCAGAGAGGAAAGCGAGGCTCAGGGAGGCCCAGCTGCCTGCCCAAAGCCACAGAGCTTAAGAATGAGGGCGGGGGCGACACACGAGCTGGGCTCAAATCCCACTGGTACCACTTGCTAGCCAGGCAATGCTGGGCAGTCCCCAGGCCTCTGGGCCATGGCTTCCCCACCTGAGAAGTGGAGATGACGACGGCTGCTTTCTTAGAGGAATGTGGTGAGGAGAGCACCTGACACAGGTACGGCCCTCAGACTAGAGCTGGCACACGGTAATCGCTGAGGGGAAGCTTACTAAGTATTGTTGGGAAAGAACTAATGGTAAAGTTTCATTTTTCTCTGAAAATGACACAGAAAAAGTGTTTTCATCCCCCCTACCCAGGACACCCAGATGCAGAAAACAACCCAGAGCCACAGGCTGCCTGTGTGGCTGATCCTGGCGCCCAAGCCCAGCACAGCTGGCCCTACTGGGCAGTGAGCAGCGAAGGACAGTGAACACAGAGCTGTGGTGAGCGGCTCCCACAGACAGCCCCACAGGCTGCCTCCCAGATTTCCTTGACGGAGAAAACGCATACCCAGGGACTGGAGACACATTGAAGGCCTTGTACCGGGCCTCTGGCTCCACAGAAGGGCCCAGGATGGTGCCTTCTGGAACATTCCACCATTGGATGCGCCTACTGCAAACTCTTGCAGGATCTCAGGGGCCAGAAGCCCGGATTCACATCTTGGTTCCACCGTCAACCAGTCATGGGACACTGGGGAAGTTACTTAATCCTTTGGTGCCATAGTTTTCTTGTCTTTGAATAGGGATAAGACTGTAGATGTCTCCTACGGCTACAGTGAGGATAGAGTGAGTGGGTGCCTGGAAAGGGCTCACCACAGCCTCAAGGAGTATGCACCTCGCCAGTATGCTTGCTGTCATTAGGGTTGGGGCTCCCTGAGTACTTGAGGGGAACAGGTTACCATGGCCTTCTTTGGGAACTCCTAGGAAGAAATGGTTTGGTTTATACTCTCTTGAAGCAAAGCGAGAGACAGTATGGCCCAATCTCTTCTGGGGCCCATTCTGAGCCCTGTTAGGATCCCCCAAGGCAGGCTGGGAGAGAGGAACAGGCATGGCCCCTGGGGCTCTAGGTGGGCTCCATCAGGTTGTACCAGGTCTGTCCTGGGACACTTGCCAGGGCTGTCAGCTGGCTGACCCCTCACTCCTGGAAGAAGACAGAATGTACCCAGATCCATCTTTACCAGGGCATGCCCTGCTCCCCACAGGCTTCTCTCAGGACTCGGAGACTTCCAGAGGCAAGTGCAGAGCAGCACTAACTTTCTGGTTCAAAAGTTCTTTGACCTCCGAGATCAGTCCTTAGAAAGCCTACTGGAGGCACTTTGTTCCCTCTACAGACTGAAGGGGCACAAGTTTTCCTGAGAATTGCTCTATACCTAATACTTCATCTGTGAAATTTCCCCTTCTGGCAGTCTGAGGTCCAAATGTTCAACAGCTGCTCTGTTCTCATTCACAATCTATCTCTGTCCACAAAGCCGGAGCAGATGTGCGGCCTGCCGGGTAGAGAGCCGCACAAAGGGCCCCTTCTGTGCTGGGCCATGTCACGGAGCCCCTCTCCCAGTGGAGCAGGGTCACAGGCCCCCACGGCAGTGCTCATGAGCCCCCACCCCCGCTGGCCTGGACCAGTGGAGACTGTGCCTCATAAACCATGATAGAACCTTCCAGCTGGCAAAGCCTGCAAGTTTCCATGCATTTACATCACCAAATGGAGATTTGTTGTGCCTCTTACACAAGAAAATTAAGAAAGACTTCACAAAAAGTCCCATATTTCCCAGCTCCGCCCTCAGACCAGCTCTGTGGTAGCCCACGTACTTTCTGAGGACTGTCCCTTTTGGCCCCTTGTCCTAGCCTGCAGCCGCACTGGTCACTCTCCCAGGCTCCGTGGTCATGATGAATGATGATCTTTCATTGTGTTTTCCTTGTGCCAGGCCCAGGCTAAGAGACTGAAATGGTCCTGCTTATTCCCCTTAAAAACTCGAGCACATCATTTCTGCTACTACTGTCACTTTTTAAACAGGAAAATCAAGGCTTGGCAAAGTTATATACGTTGCCTGGGAACACATGTCTGATAGGTAGTCGTGCTTGGATTTTAGACTCCAGCAGGTCTGGCTTAATCAGCGCTCTCAACAGTGAAGAATAATATTAGCTGATATTTATTGAGTGCTCATTAATATTTAGTAGCACTTTGAAACATTTCCTCAGTTTCCTACTCTGAAAATTAAGGGTAACCAGACCCTCCAACCAGGGGTTCTGTGCAGATGTTTTAGCAGCACTTTTCTTTTTTTAAATTTAAATTCAATCAATTAACACATGGTGTATTATTGGTTTCAGAGGTAGAGTTCAGTGACTCATCAGTCTTCTATGATGACCAGTGCTCATTATACCACATGCCCTCCTTAAAGTCCATCACCCAGTTACCCCATCCCCCCGCCCCCTCCCCTCCTGCAACCCTCAGTTTGTTTCCTATGATTAAGAGTCTGTTATGTTTTGTCTCCCTCTCTGATTTAGTCTTGTTTCATTTTTCTCTCCCTTCCTCTATGATCCTCTGTTTTGTTTCTTAAATTCCAATTATGAGTGAGATCATATGATAATTATCTTTCTCTGATTGGCTTATTTCACTTAGCATAATACCCTCTAGTTCCATCCACATCGTTGCAAATGACAAGATTTCAATTTTTTGATGGCCAACTAATATTCCATGGTGTATACATACCACACCTTCTTTACCCATTCATCTGTCCATGGAAATCTGGGCTCTTCCCATAGTTTGGCTACTGTGGATATTTAGTAGCACTTTTCTAAGTGCTTTATACATATTGATTCTTTTAATTCTCATAACACAATCCTGAAGGTGGGTAGCATGAATAGTCCCATTTTATGGATGATGAAACTGAGGCAAGGAAGGGTAAGCCTGTCGGACCATCAGGCCCTTAGGAGACCCAGCAGCTTCAGAAGTGAGGCCCGGGGACTACGTGTGAACCATGCCCTCCCATCCGAACCGCCGGCTCCAGCACACTCACGGCTGCAAGTCTTGCCATTGGGGTCCAGGGTGTAGCCCCGGCGGCAGCGACAGTAGTAGCCTTCCTCCGTGTTGATGCATTCATGCTCACAGCCTGGTTTGTTCAGTGCACAGTAGTTGATCCCTGAGGGGAGAAAGGGCAGACTCTCCTGAAGGTTCTGAGCTTCTCCCACGGCTATGCGGTCAGCCCCTCATGGCACATACTCAGTAAACAAGGCGCTCTACAGGACAGAGAAGACAGCTCTTGCTCTCTGGGAGCTGGTTTGAAGGAGAACCTGGGATCAGAAGTTTGGATTCCTCCAGCTTGGGTCTTTCTGCCTTTTGATGACCAAAGGCTGGTGAAATGAGTTGAGGACCATAATCCCTAGCCTGTCCCTTCCCAAGAAAGAAACACCCAGAAAATCTAGTTAGTCTTTTCTTCCAGTTAACCTCATCACTAGGACTCAAAGCACGTAGGGAATCACTGTCTGCAGTGATATCTGACAATGACATTGGCCAGCACAAGGCAGAGTCAACAAAAGCTCATCGTGCAAAACATCCAGCTCTCTAGGGGAGACAGGACGGGGCAGTTACATTGAGAAGGGTCCAAAGGCTTAATCTCGCTCTATGTGAGATCATGGTGGCCTCCATATCAAAAAAGTGGAGAAGACACATCTGATGCTGCCCCAGGTTGTGGCAGTTGTGTCCTATATAGACATTTGTCCCGATCCAAGCTCAATTTCTGCCCCTAGGTGGGAGTGGCATCATAACCAGGAGCCAACGAGCATTTCATTTCCTGGTAGAAAATGTTTGAATCACAGGACCTCACAAAGAGCAGGTTATAGGGGAGATGGAGAACGGGGAAATCAAATGACCTCATGGAGGGCCTTCATGAGACTGGTATTGGAAGAACTGTCACATTAGTGACTGAACTGGAGCTGTCTAACTCATTGTTCTTTCTTCTGGGGATGTGGTAGACACTGCTGGTTGCCTTAACAACAACCATTACCCTGTCTTCTTGGCACTGAACCCTGACCCCCAAGGCATGAGTCATGACTGATCTAAGCCAGCCTGGCAACCATCCCTTCAAGGGGCTATAATGTGCCCTCCCAGGTGACTGGTGGGTGGAACTTTCCAAGGGTACAGAGTTTGAGCAGAAGTGCCTGCAGACAAAGCATGCAGAGAGCATTCTCTCCACACGCAGGGAATGGTCTGAGAGGAGAGATGTCACCACAAGCGTCATTGACCCCTTGGCACTCTCTGTAACTCAACCCTTCTGTGTGAGGGGAGCTGAGCATGGTTTCAGCCCGGAACTCATCAACCACCTTACCTGTGTGGAACAGAACTGAATGCTGGGAAACAAGCAAGGAGCTTCAGTGAGGAAAAGGGGGCCTATCAATAAAACACTGGCTACATACAAACAGACCAAAAAAACCAAAAAGAAAACAAAAAAAAAAACCCAACCAAGCAAAGAGACACAGAGTACAAAGGGCCCTATAGTCTGGGGCCACATAGCCAAGGGTCTGCAGGAATCATTTCCTTACACATTCAAAGAAAGGTCAAATTGCTTTCGGTAAATGCTATTTTTAAAAGCCAGCATTCAGCCACTATGGAAAGCAGTATGGAGTTTCCTCAAAAAATTAAATAGAGAATTATTCCACTTGTGGGTATTTACCCAAAAGAATCAAAAGCAGGGACTTGAATTCAGCCTTAAAAAGGAAGGAAATTCTGAGATGTGCTACATCGTGGATGATGCCTGAAGGCATTATGGGACGTGAAATAAGTCAGACACAAAAGGACAAATATTATATGATTCCACTTATATGAGGTAACTCGAACAGGCAAATTCAGAGACACGGAAAATCGAATGGAGGTTGCCAGGAGCTGGGAGGCGGAGATAGGAATGGAGAGGCATTGTTTAATGGGTATAATTTGGAGAGATGAAAAAGTTCTACAGTTTGAGGATGATTGCACAATAATGGGAAGGTTCTTAATGCCACTGAAGTGTACACTTAAAAATGTTTAGAATGGTCATTTTTATGTTATGTATATTTTATCACAATTTCTTAAAAACCAGCAATCTCTCTCTTTCTCTCTTTTTTTAAGGATTTATTTACTTATTTGAGAGAGAGCCAAGACAGAGAGAGAGCCTGCCCACACGCAAGTGGGGGGAGGGGCCAATGAAGAGGAAGAGAATCTCAAGCAGGCTCCCTGCTGAGCCATGAGAGGACCCTGAGATTCTGGCCAAAATCAAGAGTCAGACACTCCACCGTCTGAGCCACCCAGGCGCCCCACCCCCAGCATTATCTTTAAGAAAGATTTACATACGGAATAATTAAACTGAAAATCATTTAGAGTCTTAAAGATGTTATCACTCAGCTATCTGGCAAACAGCAAGGCAGCCCTTCTCCAAAGGGTTCCTGACTGCAAAGGTTTAACCGTGGATCTTGGCTGTCTTTACATGCTTGAGTTACATTTCTTCACATGTACATCACTTCATCAGTATTTACTGAGTACCTACTATGTGCCCCAGATCTGGTTCAGTCTCTTCACTAACTATAAGTGCTACACACAGGCTGGGCTGGAGGGTAGCTTTACCTGGTGAAGCCCACGTGAGGTCAGTTGGCAGAACCGTCAGACAAAACATTTTAAACAGAGCTTATGGGGGCCAACTCACAAGAAAGCTGGAGACTTTGCTGAGAAGGTACAACATAAAAACATGAAAGAGTGGGGACCCCAAGCAGTGAATTATAATGCCCATGGAGTGGCTGGCACAGAGAGCACATTTCAGAAAAACTGTACAGGCTACCAGATGTTAAAGCAGGATGTCCTTTGGTTTAGCAAATCCAGGTCCAGAGAAAGAGAGCAGTATGTTCAGTGTCGCAGGGGCAGTATGAGTGACACAGCTAAGACCAGCCCTTACATCTCCCAGCTCTGTCCAACCCGTGGACACCATCCCAGCTCTTCAAGTATGATGTCTCCGAGCAGCGGCGAGCACAGCCTTGGTGCCAGCATGAGCCATCCTGGAGCCCAGCACACAGGTCACACCCACATAGGATTCTACCCACAGGCCCCACCTCAACAGCCAGGCCAGTCCCAGTTTCTGCGCTTTGCACCACCGCCTTAATAATTTATGCTTTAAAATGATGACAGTACTTTCTAGAAAAAGGAATTGTGCCCAGATGAGGAGGAAGAAGAAATCCCAGCCAAGAGAGTTTTCTTTAGTGGAATTCTGTCTTGAACAGAACTTTGTTTTCCACCTTAATTGGATGACATCAAATTCCTTGGAAAAACAGATTTCTTATTAGATTTGAAAGTCGCCCATATCCATCCACCATCAATTAAATGCAAATGGCTGTACCCTGAGCTCGAGGTCCATAACGCTCTTGAGATCTTCAAACTCCTAATAACAAACTCCAGATATAAACTGAATTTCTTGTTTCCTTCTTGCACGTAATGCCCCAGAGAGACAGGGAGCGCTTACTTCCATTAACAGCTGTCTGCCATAATGGACAGAGTGCAAACATTCAGTCAGGGGAGAGGCTGATCTCCCAAGCCCAGGGCTGGGTCTGCACAGACAATGGAAAATGTAATGATGAGGGAGGATGTTGGGAGAAGGACTGGTGAGGATATGGGGTTTTAGAAACAAATTCCATTTTTCTTGGATGAAAAAGCAGGACACCTGGCTAGAGAAAAAGGAGCTGCGATTGCTAAACAGGAATGAACCAGCATTAGAGACTCTGGACTGGGCCACGGCCTGGAAACAGGCCCATCTATGGGCTCCTCTGTGGTGGTCACACTACCCCCCACGGTCACCTCCTCTCCACTCGTGCTTCTGTTCTTGACCTCCCTCCTCGCCTGATGACAATGCATGTATCCACCACCTTAGACCCTCCTCTTACTCCAAGTCCCTCTCCAGGCAGGATGTGGGGGAGTGGCAGAGGTTGAAGGAATCCTAGAGGATTGATAAGAGATGAAGAGCTTCAGGGGCGCCTGGGTGGTGTGGTCAGCTAAGTGGCTGACTCTTGTTTTTAGCTCAGGTCATGATCTCAGGGTTCCATGCTCAGTGTAAATCTGCTTGAGATTCTCTCTCCCTCTCCCACTCATGCTTGCTTGCTCTCTCTCTCTCCTCTCTCAAATAAATAAATAAGAGATGAGAGCTTCAAGCAAATTCCTCTGTACTGATGGCCATATGTCTAACTTGTTACCTTTTCCCTCCATTAGTAACACACATGAAGCTGGCAACCAAAACATGTGCCTGAGTTGAACCAGATCTAATGATCCCCTACATAAGAACTTCTGGTCTGCAAAGGAGTCCACCCGGAATTGATCTTCCCTGGGTATAGTTAGCCACAAACACACTTATCCCTAGAAAAAGGTATAAACAGCAGAGAGGAGTGGCCTAGCCAGAAAAGTTGGCCCTTCACCATAATGAACGCATGTGTGGTCTAATGGAAAATATTCCACCTAACTGTTTTCACATTCTGAATGCTCTCAGTGCAAATTCTTATACAATGCTCGAATGTTTCCAGGGCTTGCATCTAGGCAAGACCGTAGGAATTATCTTTTATGAGAGAGGCTCAGTTTCAAAACATGGGCTCTGCAACCATCTCCCACCATACAAGGCCTAACGCTTATTAGAGTGAGTGGCTAAGTCCGTACGTCCTAGGAGCAGAATGGGCCCTGTCTGGATTCAGTTCTCACAGGGCTTTTTCAAGAGAAATTCATGGTCAAACTTTTGAAAATTCAGTCCTGCCTGCAATGCAGAGCCCTGCTGTACACATCGCCAGGAAGAGGCAAGGGAAGAAGTGCATGAGAACATACACCCCTAAATGGGGCTCCAGAAAGTTCCGTAAACAAGACTTCCAGGAGAACATGAGCAATTCAGTGTTGACCAACTATGGAAATACTTCTTTTAAAAGTTCACTATCTGCAGGCCTTAAAAGGGCCATCTTTCTAAAGAGATCGAGTAATTCAAATAATAGTGGCAATTTCTCAGGATGATAAATCTCAGAAAGATCCTTTACTCATTCCTTCAATCATCCGCTCAATAAGTCTTGTATTACACCTCCATGTGCCAAGCCCTTGGGGAGCTGAGGATTCAAGAGTGGGAGAGCGAGAAGCCTCTCTGTCCTTGTGGACCTTCCGTTCTAGTGCTTTCTCAGGGACAGTCTGGTTTAAAGAGATCCCATTTGGGGAAATGCTCTAGACCCCCTTGATGTGCCAGCTGACTTGAACCACTCAGCATATCATTCATTGCAGCCTGTTGACACCATATACCTCTTGAACCCTGCAGGGATGCCCCAGAATCATAGTTTTTCCTTCCTTCACGTCAAAGAGGATAGAGCAGCAATTTCCACCCCCTTAGCAACCATCAGATATCTCAACTGGTATAACGGGAAGAAACGAACCCCTTTTACCTTCTGTCTCTGGGCCCAGACTGTTCTTTCTCCAAGTCCCAAATACATGTTGTGGGGCTAATGAGGACGGAAGGTGTGCCCTCATTTCCCATAGGCTGGTGCTTCGGCTTGGGTTTCACCTTTGCTCAATGAATCCCATGGGCAGACCCAGTCTATTCAGTCTCTAGAAATCATCCCCATCACAGAATCAGGGATGACAAAAGGTAAACTCAAGGGCAGAAGAGTGTTCGTGAACACAAATGCTAAATACAAGTAAATCTGCTTAAGACTTGCAAGGACAAGGAAAATCAGCGGGGCGTTGATGGGAACAAGCCCTTCTACACCCGGGGTGACTTACTTCTGCAGGTCTTCTTGTCTGGATTCAGGGTAAAACCTTTTAGGCAGCGACAGAAATAGGACTCATCTGTGTTAACACACTCGTGCTGGCATCCATGACGAGACGAGGCACAGTAGTCTATCTCTGGAGAGAAAGAAAAATCATAAAAATGATGAACAAAACAATAAGTCTAACAGGAAAACCAAGGGATATTCAGTCTTCATTTCCCCTAAACAGATAAATTCCTGTAACCTCAAACACTCCTGCCATGAAGGGATCTCTCAATAAAGCTATTTCCATGTTTAGAGATATGGCCCCCCAGCGAGAACTTCCTCGGCATGTTACAAAATGTTTATGCAGCAAATGAATTTGTGAAGATGCTTGCCTTGTCCTGGTTCATGTAAGAGCTGTTAAAACAGAAGAGTGTGATGGGGCATCTGTTTGTTGTATCACAGGCTGGGAAGAGAGAGCTTAGTTCAATGCTTTATGGAATTTATGCAATTAAAACAATGAAATCTTCCCAAAGCCTAACTCCAAACCACTTAAATCCCTCAGACACCGAGCCAAACAACAGGACACCAAGTCAGATCCTGGGAAAATGGGGTGAACGGCACAGATATTCGGATCGCAAAGTACTGCTCTCATTATTTCACTGGACTCCTCTTCACTTAGATTTTCTCAAGCCTTCCCAGTCAGAGAATACAGTCTCTAGATTAATTCAAACCAAAACATCAAGAAAAAACAAGGTTACATGGAATTTTTTATAATGGGGTTTTAATTGTATAAACATTCTTAGATAAGGAAAGTGGCTTCTATGGAAGGGTCTGATCAAAGTTTTTGGCTCTCATGGGAATTGGACCCACTGCTTAAAATTGCTCGAAATAGTTGGCCAATGATGGGGTCATAAAAGAAATAGTTTTGTTGTGATGAGGATTTTTATTGCATTAAGGAATACGTGACCTAAGGATATCATTTTCATAACGAAACATTTGGTATAAATGAGCTTTCCCAGACAGTACCATAGGAAACAAAATGAATAAGAGAAAGGCATACAATATCCTTAAAAGGAAAAACATTGAGTGAATGCCAATTCTCCCCAATTTAAAGTAAGGCATGTTAAACGTACACAAAAAGGGACAGAAGTGTATAATAAACTCATGTACATCACATTCAGCTTCGAGAGAATCAATCAGTTTCTCCTATATTAGGATTCCATGTTACTTTGAAACAAACCCCAGATGGTCTATCATTTTGTCCATAGATATTTCATAACGTATCCGTAAACGATTGGAACTCTTTATGTTTTTAAGATTTTATTTTTAAGTAATTTCTATACCCAATGTGGGGCTCAAACTCATGACCCTGAGATCAAGAGTTGCGTGCTCCACCAACTAAGCCGGCCAGGCCCTCAAAAAGACTGGAAGTTTTTAAAAAATATCATAATCACTTATAAAGTATTTTTTAAGCTTTTAATTTGGAAACAATTTTAAATTTACAAGAAGGAGCAAACATAAAAATACAAGGATATAAGTACAAGAAACACCCATATACTCTATCCAGATTTGCCTATTGTTAACATTCTACCCCATCTGCTTTATCATTTGCTCATCTTTCTGAACTACTTGAGGTCAGTTACATCCATCTTGGTCTTTTTTCCTTCAATACACTGTGAGCTTCCTAAGAGAAGGGATATTCTCTTACATAACCATAGTATAGTTATAAAATTCACAAATCTACATTGATAAAATACTTTAATCTACCATCCATATTCTAGTTTGTTTTTTTTTAAAGATTTTATTTATTTATTTGAGAGAGAGACAGTGAAAGAGAGCATGAGAGAGGAGACGCAGGCTCCCTGTGGAGCTGGGAGCCCGATGTGGGACTCGATCCTGGTACTCCAGGATCATGACCTGAGCCGAAGGCAGTTGCCTAACCAACTGAGCCACCCAGGCGCCCCATATTCTAGTCTTATGAGTTATCTAATTGGGCTGCTTATTGTGTTTTTACTCTTCCATTAATAGGATCCAGTATAGGGTCAGAGATATATTTAGTTTTCATTTATGCTTAGCTTCCTTTAATCTAGAACCATGTGTCAAATGTGGCCATTTAAATCAAAATGAGTTAAAATTAAATTACATTAGGGGCACCTGGGTGGCTCAGTTAAGCATCAGACTCATGATTTTGGGGTCATGAGATCTAGCCCCTTTTCGGGCTCTTTGTCTGCTTGTCCCTCCCCCTCTGCTCCTCCCCTCCCCACAAGCATGTGCACGCTCTCTTGAATAAATAAATGAATGAATAAATAAATAAATCTTTTTAGAAAATTAAATTAAAAATCCAGTTCCTCAGTCACACCAGCCACATCTCAAATATTCAATAGCCACAGTAGCTTCTGACGACTGTACTGGGTGGTGCACATACTGGACATTTGCTTCCTGATAGTGAGTTCTATTCAGTGGTGATAGTCTAGAACATTCTTACAGGCTCTCTGGGTGTTATGACATGCATGGTTCTGAGTGATACGGTCTCCCCTACCTGTTTTGAGTTGTACTAAGAAACAACAGGCAAACAGCACATATTTAAGATGAACAACTTGATGAATTTGCACATATGTATGCTTCCATGAAACCACCACCACCATCGAGATAATGAACTTACACGGTCCTCTCTAAAGTTTTCCAGTGTCTCTAATTCATTCTTCTCCAAATCCTCTGGCCCCATATAATCATTAATCTTTCAAAAATTTCAGTTTGTGTTTTCTAGAATTTTATTAAAATGGCGTATTCTTGTGGATCTAGGTTCTTTTTTTTTTTTTTTAAGAGTTTATTTATTTATTTGAGAGAAAGAGAGACAGAGCATGAGCAGGGGGGAGGGGCAAAGGCAGAGGGAGTGGAACAAGCAGACACCCTGCATAGCAGGGAGCCTGATACAGGGCTTGATCCCAGGACCCTGAGGTCATGACCTGAGCTGAAGGCAAACGCTTAACTGACTGAGCCACCCAGGTGCCCCCTTGTCTAGATTCTTTCACTCATCATAATTATTTTGAGATTCATCCTTGTTCATGTGTATATCAATAGCTGTTCGTTTTTATAGTATTTCATTCCATGGATATACCACAGTTTATTTATCCATTTACCTGGTGTAGGGATTTGAGTTATTGCTAGTTTTGGGCTATCACAAATAAAGTAGCCAAGAACACTCATGTATATAGATCTTTATGTAGACATCGCTTTTATTTTTCTTGAGTCAACATCTAGGAGGAGAATGGCTGGGTCATATGGTTGATATGTGCTTATTTCTTAAACATTCTCAACAGCAGTTTATGAGAGTTCCAACTGCTCCACATCCTCACCAACAGTTGGCCATTTTAGCCATTCTTTTAGGGTGTAGTAATTGTCTCACTGTGGTTTTATTTTGCAAAATAAATTCAACTAACACTGTTGCATATATTTTCATATGAGTATTTGCCATCTCTATATCCTCTTTAGAGAAGTATATGTTCAAATCTTTTGTCCATTTTTTAAAAAAGATTTTATTTATTTATTTGACAGAGGGAGAGAGATCACAAGTAGGCTGAGAGGCAGGCAGAGAGAGAGGGGAAAGCAGGCTCCCTGCTGAGGAGAGAGCCCGATGCGGGGCTCGATCCCAGGACCCTGGGATCATGACCTGAGCTGAAGGCAGAGGCTTAACCCACTGAGCCACCCAAGTGCCCCCTTTTGTCCATTTTTGTTGGGTTGGTTGTCCCATTATTAAGCGTCAAGAATTTTTTATATATTCTAAATATAAATTTTTGTTGGATATAATTTTTGCAAGTATTTCTTTTTCAGTCTATAGCTTGCCTTTTCATTTTAATAATGGTATCTTTTGAAGAATAAGAGCTTTAATTTTAATGAAGTTCAAGTTATTCATTTTAAAATTTTTATATATTGTGCTTTTCGTGTCCTATTTAAGACACCTTTGCCTAACCCAGGGTCACTAAGATCTCTATTTTCTTCCAGAATTTTTATAGTTTTTATTCTTATATTTAAATTTAAAATCCATTTCAAGTTAATTTTTGTATGTGGAATGAGCTGAACGTGAAGTTGCCTTTTTTTTTTCTTTTTTTTTTGCAATCCAATTGTTCCATTTGTGGAAGACATTATCCTTTCCCCCATTAAATGCCTTGGCATCTTTACTGAAAATCATTCCACCATATATGTGTGGGTCTATTTCTGGACTCTATGCTGTCCTGTTGACCTATATGTCCATCTTTACACCAATACCACACTGTCTTGATTACTGTTGCTTTATAATTAGTATTAAAAATCAGGTAGTTTAAGTTCTCCAATTTTGTGCATCGTTTTCAAAATTCATTTGACTTTTAATCCTTTGCATTTTCACATATGTTTTATTATTATTTTTTAAGATTTTATTTATTTATTTGACAGAGATCACAAGTAGGCAGAGAGGCAGGCAGAGAGAGGGGAGTGGGGAAGCAAGCTCCCTACTGAGCAGAGAGCCCGATGCAGGGTTCGATCCCAGGACCCTGAGATCATGACCTGAGCCAAAGGCAGAGGCTTAATCCACTGAGCCACCCAGGCGCCCTTCACATATGTTTTAGAATCAGCTTGTCAGTTTGTTCTTCTTCTTTTTTTCTTTTTATGATTTTATTTATTTATTTAATTGACAGAGAGAGAGAGAGAGAGACAGTGAGAGAGGGAAAACAAGCAGGGGGAGTGGGAGAGGGAGAAGCAGGCTTCCCCCTGAGCAGGGAGCCTGATGCAGGGCTTGATCCCAAGACTCTGGGATCATGACCAGAGCTGAAGGCAAACGCTTAACAACTGAGCCACCCAGGCGCCCCCAGCTTGTCAATTTCTGCAAAAAAGCATGGTATGATCATGATAAATATTGCTTTGACGGGTAGATCACTTTGGAAAGAACAGACAGTTAAATATTAAGTCTTCGGATCCATGAACATGATATATCTGTTTTGCTAAGTCTTCTTTAATTTCCTTTAGCGATGTTTTGTAGCTTTCAGTGTATATGTCTTTCACATTTTTGGTCAAATTTATCCATAGGTAACTACATATTTTTGATGCTATGGTAAATGATATTTTTTAATCTTAATTTTGATTTTCCATTAAAAAATATATAAAATAGTTGTGTTTTGCATATAGACCTTGTGTCCTGCAACTTTGCTAAACTCTTAAAAGTTCTAGTAGCTTGTTTAGTAGACGCCACTGAATTTTCTACACAGATGATCATGTTGTCTGTTAATAAAGACGCTTTAATTCTTCCTTTCCAATCTACATTTCATTTCTTTTTTTCTTCCTTATTACAATGGCCAGAACCTATAATACAATGCTAAAAAGAGGTGGGGGAAATGGGTATCCTGTTCTGTTTCTAATCCTGTAAGGAAGCTTTCAGTCTTTCATCATGAAGTATAATGAGAAACCTGATGGTTTCTCCACTGATGGACTTTATCAGATCGAGGCAGTTCTCATCATTCCTGGTTTGCATAGAGGTTTTTTTCTTTTGGAAAATTGTAACTGAATGTCAGGTTTTGTCCAATGTTCTTTCTGTATCTACTGAGTTGGGCTATATGGCTTCTGCTTTTTTTTGTATGTTAATATTGTGAATTACACTGAGTTTGAATGTTAAACGAACCTTGAATTCCTGGGATAAATCTCACTTGGTTGTGATGTACTCTCCTTTTTATAGACTGTAGGATTTGATTGTTAAAAATATTTAAAGAACTTTTACATGTATTTGATGAGGGATATTTGTGCGTAGTTTTCTTATTATTTTTCTGAGTTTTGTGTTGGGGTAATGCTGGCTTCACAGAATAAGCTGAAAAATGGTCCCTCTTCTTTGATTTTCTTGAAGCATTTGTGTAAAATTAATATTAGTTCTTCTTCAAATGTTTGGTAGAACTCACCAGTTAAGCTAACTAGTCCTAGTGTTTTCTTTGTGGGATGGTTTATAATTTCTTTTAATAGATAGAGGCCTTATTTACATGATCTATTTCTTCTTGAGTTAATTTTAATTTGAACAGACTATTCATTAATCAAATAACAACACCAAAAACATATATATTTGTCAATTATCTCTACATATTACTATATAGTTTTATGAAGAAAGGTAATTAGATATGATAATAAAGCAATGATAAAAAATTTTCTCTTAGCAAGTTAGCAAAAAAGTTTTAAATCGCCTCCTTAAAACACTTACAGAGGAGTATAAATTGTTACAAACTTTTTGTAAAATAATTTTGCAATACAAATCAAAAGACTTAAAATTGGGGTGCCTGGGTGGCTCAGTCATTAAGTGCCTGCCTTTGGCTCAGCTCATGATCCCAGGGTCCTGGGATTGAGCCCCATATCGGGCTCCTTGTTCAGCAGGGAGCCTGCTTCTCCCTGTCCCACTCACCCTGCTTGTGTTCCCTCTCTTGCTGTGTCACTCTCTGTCAAATAAATAAAATCTTAAAAAAAAAAAAACCTTAAAACTGTTAACAGCCTTTGATTCCATAAATTTCCTTTTATGCTTTATTCCTGATCAGAAATGCAAAGACTCACATATGAGGATATTTATCACAATACAATTTGAACAGCCAAATTGTTGAACAGTTTGTGATACATACTTATGATGGATCATGATGCAGAAATTAAAATGTTTTTAGATGTTTTTGATAAAATGTTTTTAGATGTTTTAAATGACATGTGAAAATGCTCATAGTTTAATGTTATACCATATGACCTCAACTCCGTAAAAATATATTCATATGCCTTAAAAAAAAACTGTAGAGAAACATAGCAAATCAGTATTAACCATGGTTATCTCTGGGTGATTTGAGTATAGATCGTTTTATTTGATATGATTTCATTTCTATATGATCCAGTTTTCTACAATAAGTATATATTACTTTTATAATCAAAAAAGGCATTAGAAATAAGTATACATGCTCTTAATTGTGAAATGAGTTGCCATGGAAAAGAGCATTAAAAAATAGAAAAAAAGAACAGTGTGGGAAGTGCCCAGTAACAGAGACGAAAATAATCAGGGAAAGTTGCTGGGGACATTATGTATAGCTTCTGATGTCTATATCCAAAACACAAAATACAGGCAACAAACAAAGCCAGTTTGGGTTTTTAGAATAGGGAAGTGACTATGACCTCAGTATCACTGGAATTTGGGGATTCAAAGATATGACTATGGAGAGCACAGGCTCTGTGTTCCATGGACCATAACACTACATTGTTATGTCTCACTCTGTTCAAGTCACATGGACTTCCTTGCTATCCCTCAACATTACAAAGCCTCACAGTGCCTGCCTCAGAGCCTTTGCACTGGTGCTATGTTACCCCTGCTTCAAAAGTCTCCTCTCCCTTCTCCTCTCCCTCACCTTTTTCAAGTCTTTGATCAAATGCCAGTTTCTTGTGAGCCCATCTAACTCTGCTCCAATAGAATGTCCATAGGCACAGTGTTTCGGTCTGTTTTACTTACCACAGCATGCTGTTTCCAATAGTATCTGGTTACATAGTAGGTGCTCAACAAACATTTGTTGAATAAATAAATGGGGATCAGGATCACTCTTAATCAGTGTTACTCTTAGATGTGTAAACACTGCCCACTAAGAACCAACACGGGGTCACTAAGGATATAAGACAGATTTCACGCCCTTCTTCAGGCTTCTTTTTGCCAAGCTCCTTAAAAAGCCTCCCTCCATGAGCATCTCAGCTCAGCAGTTAACATCTTCTGGGTCCAGACACTCAAGCGGTCACAGACCCAACCAATTATTCTTTCATCCGGCACACATTTCTCCATCTGGTCTATGGGGTACAGGGCTTTCGTCAGCAAATTGGCTGAATGTCTATGAAAGTATAGATAGTTCCTACCACATTTTCCATGCCTGACTAAATGAAAGAAAGTTATTCTGATATGACTCAGTTTTAGTGACCAAGAAAATACAAGAAGCTTAATTTGTTCTGTCAGTTTCAAAGGGCAAGGAAGTAGTTATCAGCTTAGTTTAAGGAATCATTTCCTAAGAGTCAGAGCTGCACAAAGTGGAATGCACTGTGTGGGATGTAGTGAGTATCCTGTCAGTAGGAGTATTCAAGTGCAGGCTGGACAATGGCATGGTGGAATGTTGTAGGACAGGTGGTTGGGCTAGAACTAGGTTGAACTTTAAGGCTGCCTCCAATGGAGAGTCATTGATGCACACAGGTCTCACAAAAGTGGCTTATTACAGTAGCTTAACCATGAGCTGGCCAGGAAACCAAAGACTGATATATTTTACACATTCTGTATATTATGTTGCTGATTCAGTATAAAATTACCCCCTTTCTCCGTGTTTTACTTTTAGTGAAAAGTATAAATATTCATGTAGTACTTTCAAAGCATTCCTCTTTGAAAAAATAAGGATGGAAATGTCAACCAAGTTATCAGTGGAGTCTAAAACACAATGAGTATAATGCTCTCAAAGTCAGTAAATAATAAAATAATAAAATAATAAATAGCAATGTATTATTATGTAAATTACAAGTGTTTATAATTGCCTTAACTCATGAATTCCTGTCCAGCGGATGGAAGCCCTCTATCTTTCCCATGAAAAGACCCCGAACATCTGAAAATGTTCTCATGCCTGGCTCCATAGTAATGGTTTCAAATTAGACCTCAAAAGGTCTTGCCATAATATGATCTAGCAATCTGAAAGCAGGGCTTGAACAGACACTGGAACATTCAAGTTCATAGCAGCATTATTCCCTATAGTCCAAAAGTGGAAGCAAGCCAGGTGTCCAGTGACAGATGAATGGGTAAACAAAGTGTGATGTCTACATATAACGGAATATTATCCAGCCTTAAAAAAGAAGGAAATTCCAACACAGGCTACAACATGGAAGGGTGAATCTTGGAGACATGATACTAAGTGAAGTAAGCCAGTCATAAAAGGACAAATGTTGCATGATTCCACTTACACCAGTACCTAGAGTCATCATATTCATATGGACAGAAAGTAGAAGGGTGGTTGCCAGGGGCTGGGGGCTGGGGAGGGAATGGGGAGTTATTTAATAAGGATGAGTTTTAGTTTGGGGAGATGAAAAGTTCAGGAGCTAGATGGTGGAGATGGTTGTCCAACAAGGTGAATGTTCTCAATGCCACCGAACTGTACACTTCAAAATGGTCACAGTGGTAAATCTATTAGATATATTTGATTATAACGAAAAAAAGTCTTGCCAATATTTTGCAAATTAATGGCACCTGCATATTTCTACTCTTCTCCCCTCTACAAAATATTCAGATAGTTTTGGATGGGTTGCTTCAAGGTAAAGGATTGATATAAAAAGTGGTGCTTTTTTTGAGTACTTGCGTATTTTAAATTATTCAGGAACATAAAGCTCTATTATGTATATTTTGGTTTAAACATAAATTGATCATGCTTGGTAGATCACATTGACATTCTCTTATTTCCAGACAATAATTACATACTTAGTGATTAGATGAAGCCCTCAGATATACTCTTGGTTAAAAATAGAGACATTGAAGGGACTGAGTATTTTTTGTTTTATTTCATTTTCTGCAAGTTTATGAGAAGTGGAAAAAATGTTTTAGAAGATCTCTCAACACCACAGCGGCCGCCAGGTCGACTCGGCTGGAAGCTGACGTGATGCCTCATTAATTACTAACAGGTTGGCTGCCTAGATTCTGAATTTCTGCCCCCATCCTGTTTCTGTCTTCTTAACTGGCCCCTCTTTCACGGTTCTTGCTCTTGTCCCTCACAGATGTGGGGTGCTCCCAAGGCTCTCAGTTCTTACTGCTGGATTTCACTTTATTTCCTGCTCTCGCAGCTTTCCATGTAAGCCAGGAGGCCCCTTCCTCTCGCCAGTAACCTCCCCAGGTCTGGGTCTCGCCCTGCTCCTGAGCGCGGGAGGAAGAGGGTCCCTTTCCTAGGGGACACATGTCCCCGATGCTGCCTGCCCAGACTCCTGTAAGTGCCTAACACTTCTCTCTGCCCACTCCTGGGTCTTGACCCTACCAGGGCTCAGAGGTGGCTGGACTGCTGGGCTCTGTGCCTAATTGGAGAGGCTCCCAGCTGGACCAGTCCGTCCCCTGCCTCCCAGCCAGACCTCTCCTCCCAGTGCCCCTGTGCTTCGGCGTCCACTGCCAGGGTCCCCTTGCCGGCACCGTTGTGGGACTTGTTACCCTCCACGTCCCAAGAGCTTCTGGGATAGGAGACATGCTGAGGCGCAGGGTGGGGGTGATGGTGAGGCACTGGGGACAGGGACCCCAGGCAGGGACGAAGTTCTGCAGAGGCAGGAGGGAGATGGGATAGGATGTGTGTTTGCCTCCAAGTCTCATCCCAGTGGAAGCCTGGGGCCCTGTCTTGAATTTTTTATGCACAATTAAACTTAGCTCAGGCGTGTGGTATATGCTCAATAAAATACCAATTTAAAATCTTTGAAGGCAGTATCATCCCTTCCGAGAACTGGCTCAGTACCGGACCATTTGCCTAATGGTTTCTGCGGATGATTTCATTTAGTTTTCAAGACAACACTCTGAAGCAGGCAGGATTCTCATCCCTATCAGTTGAGGAAACGGGGACACAAATAACTCGCCCAAGACCATCCAGTGAAAGAAGAGAATTCAATCTGAGGCCGAAGGCTGCCCCTTGGCCCCACACGGTCTCCTCTCTGGCGAAGAGAACTGACCTACCAGCCCAGCAACCACGTTCCCTGCCATGACCACAGCCCAGGCTGCTGGCTTATGGTTCCGAATGTTCAGAAGGGAAGGGAGATGAGAACAGAGGAGTCCTCGCATTTGTTCACTTCTTCTTTCAATGAACTGCGTGGAGGTCCTGGGCCGGGCATGGGCCTGAGCCTGTCTGGCTCATATCTTTGCATTTCTTTCCTCCTCCAGGCCCCCACCCTGTCTCAGCCTTCTTTGCCTGGTCAATAAATGAAGGCTTTGCCTTCAAGACTCAGCCCAGATATGCTATTGTCCAAGAAGGACCTCGCCTTGCTCATTGCAATTGGCACACGGTTAGGACTCCAGAAATGTGTGTTTTGACTGAAGGTGTCCCTTGCAATCTCATGCTCCAGCCTGGCCTCCAACTCCAGTGTTTGGAAGCTGCTGGTATTTAGGGATCGAAGGGCAAGTTCGTATGTCAGGAGTTTTGTGGGAGATGATTTTTAAAATACGGTGCAAGTATATCCTGCTTTACATCATCGATTTATTTTAGAAAGGTTATGGGTACAAGAACTTTTTATGAATTGAAATCCTATTTTCTCACTGATACATGTTTCAGAGATGACTTACGCTAACCTGCTGTTGAACTTCATCTTTTAGGCATACTGGGTAGCTCAGTCGGTTAAGCGTCTGCCTTTGGCTCAGGACATGATCCCAGGGTCCTAGGATTGAGCCCCACATTGGACTCCCTGCTCAGCCAGGAGCCTGCTTCTACCTCTCCCTCTGCTGTTCCCCCTGCTTGTGCTCTCGCCTGCTCATTCTCTGTCTCAAAAAAAATACATAAAATCTTTTTTAAAAGGACCAAACTTCATTTTTTAAAAATGCTGGGCCCTAATACTTTACAAAACCAAGCTTCTCTCAGGTGAACCCCTCTCCAAGATGATAATCCATACACAGCCTCGTAAGTACGCTGACACACCTTCACGTGTAAAAAGAATGCTCTTGCAATCCCTTTGCAAAACATCTTTAGTTTATAAATTTTTTATGGTCGGATTTCAGGAGCTCAAATTAATTCTGATTTGTGTGTGTATAGTTAAAATCAAAGAGAACTAATTATGTCAAACAAAAGCATGAGCAATTCTCGGCAAACCGCCCTCTGGCCACCCCTCCCCCACCCCAAAGCAACCACATTCGACTCCTTTTGGCTCAGCGATTTCCCTGTACTCATGTGGAGTCAGAGCTGAAGCCCACAAGCCACAAGGCTTCAGTGAAAGTATTCCTTAAGCTCTGTTAATACTGATGGGCACTGCCAGGCTGAGCCAGCGTGAAGTAAGATGGTCCGGTTGTCAGCACACTCAGCAAATGTTGGAAGAACATTCCCATAGGGGGTCTCCAATAAAGGACAGATGCCTCTGTCTAATGCCTTGAAGAGTGAGGTAGAGACAGGGTGGGCTACAGTCCCGGGACAAGTGAAGAAAGGCCTAACAAAGGAGGAATGGGGCAGAAGGTCTCAGACTCCCCAGCACATAATCTTGTCTTACAACATGCTTGGGAGAGGTCCCAATGCCACAGTGCCCATAGTGAGAGCACCAAAAAAATGCCGGTGGTGTTGCTGAATGACCGTATTGTACATCTGAAACTGATATGACACTGTATGTTAATGACACTGGGATTAAAATAAATGTAAGTAAATAAATAAAATGTGAGGTCCAAAAACAGTCCCCCCAAACATAGACACACAAACTTTTTTTTAAATGTAACTCACTTGTGCAGGTTTTTCCATCTGGGTTAAGAGCAAATCCCTTAGGGCACCGGCAAAAGTAGGAGCCGTCCGCATTCACACACTCGTGTTCGCACCCGTGGTTCTCTGAGGCACAGTAGTCCACAGCTGTAAATGTTCAAACACAGAGTTGAAGTAGAGACACAAACAGGAAAGCAAATAATTGGATGGAATGGAGATAGTAGCATACTTATACCAAATGTAAATGAAGATTAATATCTTTGCCCCCCAAACAGTATGGAGAAAAGAGGGATGAACCAAGGCTTCTCCCCTCCAAAATCCAAAAAAGATAATCAGGGGTCTAGAACAGGTAGTTTATAGCAGAAGACAGACTAAAGAACACTGGACCAACTGTATATAAATGTTAAAGAAATGCAAATCAGGGGCACCTGGGTGGCTCAGTTGGTTAAGCGTGGGAGGTCTCAGGTCAAGATCCCAGAGTCCCAGGATAGAGTTGGGCTTTGGGCTCCCTGCTCAGCAGCGTGTCTGCCTCTCCCTCTGACCCTCCTCCCTCTTGTTCTCTCTCTCTCACTCTCTCTCTCAAATAAAGAAATAAAATCTTAAACAAACAACAACAACAAAAAGTAATGCAAGTCAAAACCATCACAAGGCTTACAATACTTAAAACTATTAAATGGCACAAATAAAGACAGGACAAAACCCAACAGTGGCAAGGTAGCCTGGAAAGAGAGTCAGAGCTATTCATGGTGGTGGCATCATAAATTGACTAAAGTCCTTTTGGAAGGACATTTGGCCATGTTCACTGTGGAAATGTGACCCAAAGAAATCATTAAGAAAAGGGGGAGATAAACTATATGAATTAAGCTGTTTATAGCAGCATTATTTACGGTGACAAAAAAAAAATCTGGAAAATAAGATGAACATTTAATAATGGTAAATGCTTTAGTAAATTATGAGACAATGTTTTGTCCTAATTCTCATTAATTCTATAAATGTTTACTGAATACCTACCCCGGGCCTGGCCCTGTTTTAGGGACAAAGGATAGAGCAAAAAAACAAAACAGACACCGATGCCAGTCCTCATGGGGCTCCCATTTAGATGATGGAGGTAGCGGTCAAAAAATAAAGTAAATAAGTAAATCAGATCATCTCGTAGAAGGTGGAGAGTATTCCGGGGAAAAGAAATAAAGCCTGTGGGAGGCGGGAAGGATGGTGGAAGGTAATAGAAGTGGCCAGGAGAGGCCTCAGGAGAAGGAGGCAGCGGTGTAGAGTCTTGAATGAGAGATGAACCAAGCGGATAACTGAGAGGGAGCAAGCATTGGGGCAAAGGAACAGCAAGCACGAAGGTCACGAGGTGGGCATCTGCCTGGTGTACTGAAGGACCCGCAGGGAGGCCAATGTGGCTGGAGCAGAGACAGGTGGGAGGTGAGGACGAGCGCATCAGGAAGCACTGAGGCCCACTGTGATGACTTTGGTTTTTACTCTGAGTGAGCAGGGACTCACTGGAAGGTTCTGAACACAGGAATGGAGAACAGACCACAGACGGCAAGTATGACAGTGGAAAACCAGTTAGAAGGCTACAGTCATCCCAGTGAGGAACAGTAGAGGCTGGAAGTAGGATGGCATGGGATAGGGGTGGGTGGGAGAGACAGAGGAGCCATGCTCTGGGTCTTCTGGGCTAACCGTGTCCCCCCAAAAGATAGGTTGAAGTCCTCACCCTGGTACCTGTGAATGTGATCTTCTTTGGAAATAGGGTCTTTGCTGATACAATGGAGTGGCACTGAGGTCCTATGGGTGGGCCCTAACCCAATATGGATGGTGTCCTTATAGGGAGAGGAGAATGCTACATGAAGACACGGACACACAGGGGGAACACCACTTGAGAATGGCAGCTGGAGTGATGTGGCCGCAGGCTGAGGAATGCCAAGGGTCAAGAGTCACTGCCAGAACCAAGGAGGAGTTCCCCTCCAAGTTCCGGGGGGAGCACGGCCCCGCCAGCCCCTCGGCTTCAGGCTTCTAGCCCAGAACTAGGAGGCAATAACTTTCTGTTGAGTTCAGTCACCCAGTTTGTGGTCTGTTGTGATGGCGGCCCTAGGAAGCCAATACACCAGGTATAAGTTGAGGTGGGGACAGTGGGGGTTCCTGCTGGAACAGAGGTGGGAAGGAACGAAAGAGGGAGGAAGGCTGACTTGGGGGATCTGGCGTGAGGGTGGAGCTGCTGTCATCCGATGGGGGGAGGTACAGCGGGTTTTGTGGGAGAAGATCAGGAGTTCCATTTGGGGCACTAGATAGTTATCAATATTCTCATCCTAATATAATTGTAAATAGGAAGACAGATAAAATTTGGTGAAAAAAGTAGATCTAAAAATGGAATATTTACAGGGAGTACACCCAGGTGAAATAGAGCTTCTAGGTATGTCTAAAGCCTGGAAATCAGAAATAAAAATTCTTGCAGTGTTTAGGTGGTAGAATTATGGATGATTTGTTTTTCCTTTTAAACATATTTCCTTTGGGGCCTGGGTGGCTCAGCTGGGTAAGCATCTGATTCTTGGTTTGGCTCAGGTTGTGTTCCCAGTGTCATGAGATCAAGCCCCGCATCCAGCTCTGCATGCACTTAGTACGGAGTCTGCTTAAGTTTCTCTTTCTCTCTCTCTCACTTGGTCCCTCCCCACTGTTCCAAATAAATAAATAAATAAATAAATTCTAAAAAAGCATTTCCCAAATAGTAAATTTTGGGTTTTTTAGAACATTGCATTTTGTTTAAAAAAAAAACTTTTGTAATAAAATTATGTATATTAAAAAAAAGCATTTCCCTCTATATTTTAGGATATTCCAGTATCAAAAACTTAGAAATAATAAAAAGGAAATAGTACCCACAATTAATATACGTGTGATTTGAAAACCAAAACCACTCAGTGGGAGGATAATGGCATACTTAACATAGCAATCAAAATATGCAAAGGAAAAATCTACAGACTTTTAAAGGCTGTGTTGTGCTTATCCTTTTACTTCCAGGCTTCGTTAAGTTTCTGTCTAAAGTATCATTTTTGCGACTTCGCCTCCCGAAAGAGTTCTAACAGCACCTAATATTTGAGGGTTTAATACACAAGTCGTTGTGGGAACATGACATTCACATAGTTGCAGGATCTGCGTGTCATGGGACCTAAGCCAGTTGCTGGAGTTGAGTCATACCATAAATAGTGATTTAGCACCAGATTCTTCTAAAAGCTAATGTCTCATTATTTAAGAACCATTGTAACACTGCGCAAATAGTCACGGAAACAGAGGACCCTGAGACCAAGCCCTGGCATGGGTCCCAGTCTGCAGGTCGCAGGAGCGGGTCATGCTGTGGCCCACACTGACCTGTGTTGGCAGTGGGCACCTCCCACCTCCGACCTCCCCATGCTGGGCCTCATCTGCCTTCTTAAAAATCTCCCAACCACTGACAAGGGGCGTCTGCTTGTCAGCTTGACCCACCTCAGGCCACTTTTTAGTGTCCCCACTGAAGAGAAGAGCTGCTCCTCTGACTTCCAGATTCTAGGACGGTGACAATACCAAAATGATGAATGGAACGCTATCTATACCTAAAGTCAGAAACTCAAATTCTCCCTCTCTCTTAAAACTTCCTCTTACACGCCATGAGGTGTAATTTCTGAGCCCAGCCAGCTCTGTCCCTGAGAGAGACACCGGAATATGTTGGCCCCTTATTAGAGTGAGGATAGGTTGGAGGTTTTGCTTAGGCCTAAAATCTAGGCCCTATACTCCGAACTTGCATTTTTCCAGAACGCTCTAGAACATTCAGTGTTGGATCAGGCAGTTAATAGAGTTGTACAGAAGAAGCTCTTTCAACTGACCACCACTTACCCAATGCCTGATCAATCAATGCTTTTCATTCCTTCTGAGAATATGGGACTTGATGCCCAGAGCATACAAAACGCTCCAGGCTGTTAGAACACCTGTGCTTCTAAACAGCTGTGACTGGGCTGTGTGGTTATAAAGCAGCTGTGGTGGAACACCTGTGCTCCAGAACACCTGTGTACTTTCCCTATTGACTGACGGCATGCTTGTAAAGCTTTGGTTCTCAAAATGTGGTTGTGAACCAGCTGCAAAAATCATCATTTGAGACCGTGTCAGTCATGCAAATTCTCAGATCCCACTACAGACTTAGTGAATCAGAAACTGGGTATAGGACCCAAGAATCTGTGTTTTAACAAGCCCTCCAGGTGATTCTCATCCATGTTAAAATTTGAGAACCACTGCCAAAAAGAGTCAAAATTGGTTTTGTTCCCAAACCTATATATGCCATTTATATATGTAATTGTAAATAATTATAAATACTATAAAAACCAATTAAACATAGGCATTAAAACAAATTGAGCTTTTAAAAAAAAGCAAAAACTAAATGGAAAGCTTTGGAAAGAACTAATTAAAGCAATTTGCTAACCAAAATTGCGTGGAAGCAGGCCTGGATAAAACATGTAAAAGATTGGAAAATTTTCATGAAAATTTACAAGCATTCTGCCCTTAGACTGCTTTACAGAAGTCTTCCAATTCTTGCTCCAATTTAAGGAAACCAAAGTTGGAAATCGTGGACAGTACATTATGGACATGATTTATGTAAGAAAAAAAATTTTAATCACAGATTTTAGAAATTGACTTCAAATTAGTACTTTTTAAAAGTGTAATTAAAGGTAATTTTTATTAAAAGTACATTTATGTGTTTTCAATAAAAACAAAAAGGTTAGGATAGGTTTGGATATGTGGTTTTTTTATGATTCCACTCTTTGAAAGACACTTTTCCATCAATCGGCCAACCACAGGCTCAAGCTCATGGCTTCTCCTGGACTTTGATTCTCTTGCTGGTTTTGGTTTTTGTGTGCTCAGCAATCTGGGGAACTGAAGGGGGTGGGGAGGTCGGCAAGGCGGGAGTCAAGCATTCCTGGGCCTCAAGACCCTGGCCTGTAAAACCCCACGGTGTCCAATCCCCGTCTTGGCTTGAGGGCCACTCATTGGCTTGCTGCCAGGCTGCATCTGATGTTAGGACAACATCAGATGCGGAGGAGCCCACTTCAAGGATGTGAACCTCAAAGCTTTTTAAGACCAAGAGAGTTCCAGTCCATTCAACTCTGACACCCTTTGCCACATGCTTTGGGTTCTTGGCCTAACTTCCTTGGTTGCAAAACTGTACTTGTAAAAAGAGAGGCCAAGTTCAGGGGCAGATGTATGGAGGTGCTCCATGTGTGTAACTCAGAGATGTTCCTTGTTCCAAGTCTTCATCTCCTTCAACAAAATCCTTTCTCGGTTGTTTTGCCTGACATATCCATATGCTCTCCTTTACATGCAGAAAGGGTCATTCCCTGATTGTAGGGAATTTGGCTCTCCAGATCACAAAGGGTTAAAATTACAGGGTTAGAAGAGGTCTTCTTACGTTCAGACTCTGCCTAAACTCAGCTGTGTCCAAGGATAAATGGTACTTTGGTGCAAGGTAATGGAGCCCAAGATGGAGGGTCTCCGGTTTACAACCCGGTCACATTCCAAAGATTTCTCAGGAGGCATCAGTCTGCAAGGGGATGGCATCAGTAGAAATAGGATATTTCAAAGAGGAACGTTTGGGTTTTAAAGTTTGTTGACAACAGAGTAAGAAAATACAAATTCATTGTTGGAGAAATGGTAGACGCATTTGACTTGCTGAATATATAGGAGATACCCACGTAGAGTCAGGGTCCTAAAACCTCTCCGCTGAGGGCCCAGCTGGGTTTCTATATGCAAAAGTCTGAAACTCGGAGAGTTTCTTATTGATTTTGGAACAATAGGGAAGCGTTCTGGGCTGAATGGTCTTCCCCACACTAAATACAGATGTTTAAGTCCTAAACCCAGTCAGGATATAACTGTAGTTGGAGGTAGGACCTTTAAAGAAATGATTCAATGAGGATGAGGCCATTCAGGTGAACCCTACTCCAGTCTGACTGGGGTCCTTTTAAGAAGAGGAGATCTGGACGCGCAAAGACGTACCAGGTAAGTGTGTACCCAGAAGAAAGATCACATGCAGAGGCAGGAAGGGACCGACCTTCTACGAGTCAAGGAGAGAGACCTCAAAAGAAACCAACCCTGGTGACACCTTGACCTTGGAGTCCTGGCTTCCAGAATGGTGAGAAAATAGAGCTCTAATGTTAAAGCCACTCACTCTGTGGCTTTGTTATGACCCTAGCAAACCAGTATTGGGAGAAATCCAATACTTAACAGGTTGGAACTGGGGGAAGTCACACATCAAACATGGGTGGTTAGCTGAAGGTCTAAAAAGCTGACCTTTCCATATAAAAATGGATCCTCCCACCCCTTGTCCCCAACTCAACTACCAACCATCCCCTCCTCAATGAAGGCGATTGGTAGAGCAGAATCCAGGGGGACAGCTCTGAAGGTAGCAGTAATGCCCCGCTAAAGCCCCATGGCTATGTGCCACCATCGTTCTGAGTACGTGCCTCAATCTGATTCTGTAATGTCGCATACATCTGACATGCTGTTAAATGCAAGCATTCAAAAGAAGACAAAAGTTCATAAAGGTTATAGAAATTCAGGGGTGCCTGGGTGGCTCAGTAGGTTAAGCATCTGACTCTTGGTTTCAGCTCAGATCATGATCTCCGGGTCATGAGATCAATCCCTGCATTGGGCTCGAGTCAACACAGAGTCTGCTTAAGATTCTCTCTCTTCCTCTCCCTCCCTCTCTGCACACCTCCCCTCCCTCACACTTGTTCTCTCTTTCTCTCACTCGCTCTATAAATAAGTAAAATATTTAAATAAAGAGGATACAGAAATTCAAATTCAGCTAATGCTTATCAGTTGCCCCTGTATCAAACAATATAATGACAGTAAAATTTAACAAATGTCTTACATATATCCACTCATTGAACCCTCACAACAATCCTTTGAGGTACGAATTATTGTTACCTCAATTTATAGATAAAGTCATTGAAACAGAGACAGGTTAAGAGACTTATAAAATGTGGTAACAACAGTACTTACCCCATAGGGTTGTTGCAACTATACACAAAGCATAGTATAGTAAATTATGACTTTGTAACATTCAATAAATGTGGATTAGGTTTTATCACCCTGCATCTTTATTCAGATAAAACTGAATTTGGGGGTTAAGAAATACCTTAATGCCATTCATTTGTTCCACAACCACTTACTGAGCAATTACTGTACAACGGACATTGTGTTAAACCCTGGATGGTCATGACAAGCAAATACCACACATAAGACATCTTAGAAGAAAGGCAGAAAGGAGAAGCCAAGCTTTTAGCAGAGATTACTTCCAGGAACTGAACCCGAAGAGGAACGGCTTTCAGGGTTTGACTTATACACATTTATTCTGACAATTTCTTTAATATGCAAAAGCTGACTTTGGAACTGGAAAAGTCATCGAGGGAACAAAGCTTTTTAAAATATATGACGGCTTGAGATTGTGATCAATCACTCAGCCTCCCTCGATGTACTGAAACACACAAGTCTACCCTGTGAAAGATGAAAAGGACACTCATTGGCCTCTCCCCAAGGGTTTACAATCTGCTTAGGCAGATAAGATGCAAACTGGACCAAAGTTACCCCCAAAGACAAGACAGTTGGTAAATACCAGAAGAACAGGTACAGCAGAAAAGTAGAGGGAACCCAATTAAAGCAAAAGGAGAACCTAGGTTGGGAATCCATCCTCGATCACCTGAATGTGGAAATAAATTCAGTAGTGGCCAGAGTGAAATGAGCAGTTAGGGAAATGGGACTCCAACACTAGAATTTAATGTTCCTCTAACTCAAAAATGGAAATGCTGTCTTGAAAAGTCCTGAGGATGGCTAAGAATTGGATTTCCATGCAGGTCACGGTCATAACTCTGGGATGAGTCAAAGTGCTAGACTCACAGCTTTGAGGGTTGCATCCTTTCACCTGTAGCTGGACGTAATGAATTTCTACCACACGTCTCTAAATAAATAATTTAGAGTTGCAGTCCCCGCTGTCCCACCACCTCCCCCTCCCCCTGAAATCGGCCCTCTGTTCCACCCCTTTTGGTCATTATCAGTGGGCTTCTGGCCATCTTTGTGTCCCTAATGGCCAGCAGAGTGCCTGGCAGAGAGTTTGGAAATATTCGCTGAGATGAATCCGTGACTCAACTCAATGGCTTTTTCTCTAAGTTCTGTTCCCTTTGGCCGGAGCATGACATTGATATTGACCTGGCCTAGAAATTCTCTTTCCCATCATATTCCATGACTCCTGATTCTTTTGCCCACCTCTCCTCTCCCCCACCCCCACCTTAGGCTGTTCCTTCACAGATATTTTTTCTGCCCCACTTGTCCCCCCGGCTCCCTACATGTGGCTCAGGCCAGCAAGGCTCAGGCCTTCACTCTCTCCTCACTCCATACTTCAGGATAGCCAGGAAATGATGATGATGATGATATACATTATAATAATGATAATAATGGCCTTGTGTGTATTAGAAACTTGACTCCTTATTTAATCCCACAGCACTCTATGACGTAGGTATTATTACTCTACAATATGGATGAGAAAAACGGAGGCTCAGACATGAAATGACCCATGACCAGTGAGCAGCAGAACTGGGATTGAAGCCCAGGTCTTACTGTACTGAAGGTCAAAACAGACACACACACAAATACGCATTTAAAGTGAAAATTAGATGGAAATTAAAATTTAGGAAAGAACGCACTGCGTGGCTTCCCAGCTGCGCTGTTGGTTCTCACTTCCCCTCATCATGAGGTAATCTTTTCTCCTCCCTCCCGACACGTCCTTGTCAGGGTCCCACCTTAACTTCGGACTCACCTTGTCTCGAACTGCTCATTATCTGTCAGAATTAATGGAGGCTCAAACTCAGGAGCGACTTCTGACTCTTCCTCCGCCCCTTTACTCACAGCGTCTCCTCACGCCTTACTCCCTCCCTCTCCATCTCTTCAGTCATCCCTCAAACTCTGGCCCTTGTCACCTCTCCTTGAGGACTGCCAGAGTCTCCTGACTGGTCTTTCCATCCCTCACCGTCTTCCTTCTGGAATCTATCCTTCAGTTCACCATGAGATTCAGTTTCCTAAAATGAGGCTTTACATTTGTCACTTCCGATTAGAAACCCTTCAGTGTCTCTCTTGCAGAGATGAAGTCCAGACTCTTCACCCTGATTTTCAAAGCCCTGAACGCTCTGCTTGCAGCTGGTATCTTCAATTCCTTCCTCTACTTCACACCTGCCGGAGCTCTCTGCTTCAACAGAGTGGGTCTCTTCCACTGTTTGAGCCAGGCTGGCCTTAACTGGGGTGACCCTGTAATTTGTCACCCCAGAATAGAACCCCTTTGAAAGCGAAAGGGAGGGCTGTTGAGAACTAAGCCAACAGGCATAAGCAGGAATCATGCTGGATTAACTGGGATTTATGGTCCCCATGTTCTTAATGTTCCCATCTACACACAGGCCATCCAGACCAGCTGCTGACAGAGAGTTTCCAGAGTCCCCACCAGCCTTTGCTTCTCTAAATTTCCTGTCTCAATCTGACACCTGGAGTCTCCATCTTTGACAAGCCCCTTCAGACTGCTGTCCTCAAGTAAGATTGCCTGCTTAGCTTTAAGTCTGGCATCCCTGTGATTGTCTCCCCCTCATCCACCCGCTCTCAGGAGCAAGGCCTGCCCCTCCCAACCCAGCCTTCGAGCTTTGAGAGCTCTGCCGTGTCCACACCGTTACCGCCCTTCATGTCTCCCCTTGCCTTGGACACCTGTCCAATGGCTACCCGTCCTTCCTTTCCCAGATTTTCCCCACCCCGGCCATTAGAATGACCTTCTTCTCTGACCTTCTGCAGTTTCTCTTACTTCCGCCATTGGCTTTGCACCCAGCATAGCTCCACCAAGCAGCACTGGACCCCTAGAGACACCGAGGTTCTCCACCACACAGGCACGATAAGGCAATTATTTGTGGCAACGCTTAGAAAACTGGGTTCCTCACCACCCTCCAGTTTCCCAAGGCCCAGGGCAGGCCTCCTGCCCCAGCCACAGCCCCTACTGCCCCTGCCCCAACTACTCCTTGGTGCCCACACAAGCTCTGGGCCTTCCCTGCTCCTTCCCTCTCCTGATTAACCAGACACACTCGCCCTTCCTCCTGAAGCTTATCCACTGGCCTTATTCCCAATGGCCCAGTTTCCTTCTGACCCAACAGCACCCAATGTTTCCATCCATTTAACCACCGGTAAGGGAAAAAATATGTTAGACACAGGAAACAGTATGACCTCATTTTGTTCAACATTAACAAAATGTTTTGAATTAGATATTTTTGTAAGTTTTTATTTTATTTTTTTTAAAGATTTTATTTATTTATTTAACAGAGAGAGAGAGAGATCACAAGTAGGCAGAGAGGCAGGCAGAGAGAGAGGGAGAAGCAGCCTCCCCACAGAGCAGAGAGCCCGATGCGGGTCTCCATCCCAGGACCCTGAGATCATGACCTGAGCCGAAGGCAGCGGCTTAACCCACTGAGTCACCCAGGTGCCCTTTTGTAAGTTTTTGAAAAGATTTTATTTATTTATTTAGAGCACATGCATGAGTGGGGGGAGGGGCAGAGGGAGAGAGAGAATCTCAAGTAGATTCTGTACCAAGGGGCTCGATCTCACAGCCCTGAGATCGTGACTTGAGCCAAAATCAAACGTCAGGTGCTGAACCCACTGAGCCACCCAGGTGCTCCTTGAATTAGATATGTGTGTGGGGAAAAGTCTGGCAGAAAATACAACAAACTATTAATAATGATTTTTCTCATCTGCTTAATCCCTTTTTTTTAATTTAAATTCAATTAGCCAACACACAGTACATCATTAGTTTCAGATGTAGTGTTCAACAGTTCATCAGATGCATAAATCACCCAGGGCTCATCTGTTTAATCTGTTTATCCTCAATGAAAGTATATTACTTGCATGATAAAAGTGAATGAAGCATGTTGACTTCTCTTTTGCCCCCGTTAGTGGGTGTGATAACTTGCTCCCTATCACTGTCACCACCGGCAGATTAAGAAAAAAATAAATAAAACCTCCAAGGCTTAGGAGACCAATTCCATTTGTGGACCTCTGATGAGGGCAGTTTTCATTCCTGTCAGTGTGTAAAAACAAGCAAACAAACCCACTCCATTCTCACCTGCAAAGAAGATGCCACCAATACTTTTGTTTTGTGGCTTTTTCCTTCTGCATCCTTAGCTAAGAATCAAAGTGTGCTGGAAAATGTAAATTCTATGTGCAATGTAATAATCATTCACTACGGGAAGCAAGACCTAACAGGACACAACAACATATCCCCCTGAAAACAATGGGATATGGACGAGAAAATGCAGGATTTAGAGTCAGTAGCTTCCCCCTCTGACGTCAGTCGAGTCCTTTCCCTTCCTTTGCCCCCAGATTTTTTTGCCTTAGAGGTACTGAGTTCAGTTCATTGAACACTTCCTGCTTGCCAGTCACTGTTTGTTGGAGGAAGGACGAACGAGACCGTATGAGTTTAAGGACACACTGGGAGGAGGCATTAGGGATCTGCTGGTGTGCTCTCTAAGTGCTCAGGAGAACCATTATCCTTCACTGAAGAAATCAGATGCCACCCCCTGCTCTTCTACATCCCACCAGGTCACACAAGGTAGGGTTACCCAGTGGGAAGCCACTCAAATGATTGCAAGCGGGTGCCTGAAATTCCAAGCACTGCCCTTGCAACTTCTTCCCAGGCTTGCCTTCGAGGCAACTATTCCTTTCCTCTGACAATGGTCTCTTCTCACAGACAGCTGGGCTCTCACTCCTGCTGGTCCCTTGGGCCCATCGCTGGCAGATCCATGCTTAGCAGGAAGGCTGCCTCCATCTTTGAGGGGCCACTCAGCAACCTCGCCCACCAGCAAGAGAATCTCATGAACAACACAGGAGCTGTACTGAAGTCAGGCCACCCCAGACAGCCTCCGTGTTTGCTGAAAATCCACCCAGTCCTTTTCAAGGGAGGCAGTATATAAAGGGACGCTTATATTTACATAGATGATCAGAAATCTGCCTTTTGTTGAGGACCTCGAATGAGAACATGCTAGCCTCAGCTATAAAGGAAGTCCTCAGAGTTCAAATTGGGACTAACAACTGGACCAGAGAACGGAGTACTTTGTTGAAATTCAAAGGAGAGCACTTGGATCTGTGGGAGGCTCCCCAGCCCCCTCGCTGTGCCCAGCTTGCCCTTCCTCATTAAACAAGGCAGGGGAATACTCACCCACACATCTTTTCCCGTCCTCGGCCAGCGTGAAGCCGCTGTAGCACTGGCAGACGAAGGAGCCCAGAATATTCACACAGAGCTGCTCACAGCCGTGGTCCTCCGCCGCACACAGATCCTGGACTGGGGCAGAGTCGCACCGTTAGAACACAGCTCTGAAGGACATGACCCTCAGTACACTGCCAGGCAACAAGCACTTGTTAAAATCACTTTTAACACATTAAGTAACTGTAATCCTACCATCCAGAGGCAACCGCTGTTAACGTTTTGATGCATTTCTGTGTATAAATAAAAACAGAGCTTTCGAAGTGGGAATTATTCACCTCTAGGAAACGCATTGAGTAATTTCAAATTAACATCGGTTTTGTATTTTCCTCACGTTCGTGAAAGTGCTCGGAACCATTCTGGTGCCTCCTGTTAAGTCATCACAAGCAAGCATTTGCCCTCGTCTGCATCAAGTACCATCCCTGTTGTTCGAGAACAAAAATGCTTTGTCATCCCCGTCGCACCGGCGTACGTGAGATAGTCTGGCATGGTCTTTGACACTCTGCAGACGGGGAAGCCGAGAGAGAGCACCGTGAGAAGACCGGCTCCTCCACCCACCCCAAACATGGCAGGTCCCAATTCTGCATCTGTCCCTTTGGAAATTACTTCCCTTCACTCCATTTGTCTACCGGAACGATCTTTGGAAATCTTCCTTAAGCTCTATTTCTTCACGCCACTGACAAAGGAGGAAAATGTGAAGCCAAAGGAGGTTAGATCGAGGTAACAAAGATTACTAGGGAGAAACGGATATCTGGTTCTTAGCGGGCCTCTTCAAGTCGCATATTTATTACGCGCTGAGCCCTGGCTATCCACGTGAGAAGGCACTGGCAGGAATGCATTTACCGCGAGCGAACTAAAAATATATCGGGGGATGAAAAGGTTAAAGGCATTTTCAATCCATCACTGACTAAGTCTCTCCTTTGCAAGAAACAGGCTGATGTGATGACATTATTTCTCAGCCAGGAGAATGGCTTTGGTGTTGGAACTAGCTCTTCCAGTGACTTCACCATCAAAGCTGGAGAAAACCAAAGAGCATTAAAGGGATCAAGTATGTTAAAAAGAGTTTTCACTGGTTAAAAGCTATCACTAATGAAAGCTATGATAAAAACTCAATTAACTAGAAAGCTTGGTTGATCCCCGAATCCAATGGGTACACTTAAATGTAATCTCCTGTGTCACTGAGTTTTATTGCTTATTATGCTTTTAGATAAATATAAAATATTAATATAAAATATAAAATATAAATATAAAATATTAAATTGATAAAAAGATAAAAGCTGATTTATTCATCACTTCTATTAAATGCACTAAATCATTTTTAAAAATAAAATCTGCCTCATTATATTAAAAAATGTTTATGTCTAAGATTGTACAAATAGGGGCTCTGGCTTTTAAGTGCTAAAAGATGTATTTTCATTCCTGAAGCAATGAAGTAGATGAAGAAAATTATAGATGCAAATTCTTCTATCTCTTACCAGTATATTTATATCTTAGATTTCCAATTGGGAACTCCAATTGAGATTTCCAGTAGATTTAGATAGAAGAAAAACACCAATAACCAAAAAAAAAAAAAAAAAAAAACCCAAAAACCACTTTAGCTCACGTAAAAATCACAGTGAATAATTAATAATAAAAACCATCAGTTACAAGCCTAAGCCAGAGATCTAATAAAAATCTGAATCATAGGATAGTCTACATTTATTCAATAAATGAAGTACCCCCCCTTTGTCCCAGGCACTGGGGATACAGAGATGAACCAAAGAGACAAAGGGGTTCCTGCTGTCAACCAGCTTGTATTCTAAGGGTTAGTAATGGGAAGCTCTAGGAAGAGCATTTCTGATTGAAAGAACAGCAAATGCAAAAGTCCTGAGGTAGAAAAAACTAGCCCCATAGCCAAGGGTGGATTGGAAAATGTTGGCAGGTAAGCGTTAGAGAATGCAAAAGCCCTCCGGGCTGAGGGAACAGTGTGAGTAAATGTGCAGAAATGAGGAAAACGGGACAGGCCTGGTAGCTGAATTCCATGCTGGGAATTCCAAAGGAAGTGGCAGGAGGGAAGATGGGAAGGATAACTGACACGAGATGAGCGAGGGCCAGAAGGCAGGCTGAGAAGTCAATTCCATTCAGCAGGCAACCCAGATGAATGTGTGAGTGCTAGAGTGGAGCCCAGAGGGAGGAGCCTCCAAGCCCAGCCAACCTGAAGAGGTCTTCCTGGAAGAGGTACCATTTGATGGAAGTCATGAGCCATGAGTGGGGGTCACCAGGGAGAGAAGGCTTGGAAGGATAACAGGAACTCAGAATTCAGTGTTTCCCCTATCTCCCATAGTTTTATGACCCTTCAGTGAAATGGATCAAAAGGAGGATCTGGCGGTTTCTTCAGCTTTGGTGAAACTTAGCAGACTTCTAGCTGTTAAATAAAAATTACCGCTGTGTTTGAGAACAGTGGTAGTTTTTTTTTTAATTCCGTGCTCAAATAGCTCTGGTCTGCTGGCACAGTGATAGAAAAATTAACCTCCTGATAGGAGGACCTTCAACTGTTCTCCGGAGCCAGAGCAATCCGCCTTCCCTGTCAGTGGTCACCTCTCCCCTGGGCATGTACCACAATGTCAATTACACAGGCATCCATACAGCCATCTATGCACTGTGTCTCCCTTGCTAGTCTCTAAGCTCCCTCACAGGGAGGAGAAAGCACCTGTTTGAAAGCATCGTGGCTGGAAAAGGTCACTCCAGCACAGTGGAACAAATTATACCCCCAAATCCCAAGGCCATCTCTGAAGATGGGGGGCCCGAGCTCCTCCACCTGGGTCTCCCTTCTCTGCTCTGGCCGCTGCTCTGCCCCCTTTGGTGTCCAGTGGGAACCCTGCCTAATGGCAGTTACAGAGGAGTGGTGGGAGCATAGGTGCTTTTTATTCTTACTTATAATGATCCGCTTTCAAATTTTCTAACACGGGTTCATAACAAGAGCTTTTATAATAATGAAAAAAAAAACCCAACATGTTACAAAAGAACCCCTTAGAAAGCAGCATTTTGAAAGCAATGAACCAAGACCTTGAAGCAATCCTCTTCCCCCCACCCCCCACAAGACTTCTCCCCACAGGGTAGGTAAGAGAAGCAATGCTAACTCCTTTCAGGACCCGGCTGGGACCCCCACGGAACAGTCTGTAAATAACCACAAGGTCTGGTCGACAGGAACAGCAGCGCCCAACCTTAGCTACCCATTAGAACCATCTGCAGACTTTGTGAAAATCGTAATGCCCAGGGCGCCCTCCTCCTTACCTCAAACGGGCTTGGCCAGGGAGTAGGGGGAGGGGGTAATGCAAGAAGCGGTGTTTGTTTAAAAGCTCCCCAGAGAACTCCAGCACCCCGCCAGGATGAGAGACGTCAAACTGGATAAAAGTCCTTGCAATCATCCGAGGGGAAAGTGCCCAGACCTAGGAGGCAGTCTCCCCCTTTATTAACTGAGACTGCCAGGCTCAGTTTCCTCTTTTACATAAACCTCAGAATGACTGCTGTCCTCCATTCCCTCTCCAAGTGGCTGAGAGGACTGCAGACACTACGTGAGGGCGCAGAGTGTGGTAGGACCAGGAGGCTTATCGCTCGCATTCCAGAAGCCCGGCCCCACCAACAGTGCGTGTGCCAGCTGGCATCCTGTGTGTTGTACTTTCAGACTGTTTTTATAATGTGGGGGATTTATGGCCCGTAGGATCTGCACTGTCCCAAGGGAAACCACTGAGGGATTAACTTAATTAAACAAAGACTGAGGAAAAAATATAGACTAGGTTCTGACAAAACAATGTTGTTTTTCTGGCAGTGCTCACTTCTATTTGAAACAAATACAGATATTTTTTGAGGATTCCTTATGCTTTTGAAAAACAGTGCTTCTTTTTCTCACAGCCCAGGAGGGTTTCCACTGAAGGGTAATAAAACGATGGGGGATGGGAGACGCACCGAATTCTGAGTTCTCATTATCCTTCCAAGCCTCCTCTACCTGGTGATCCCCACTCATGGCACATGACTTCTGTCAAATGGCACCTCTTCCAGAAAGACCTCTCCTGGATGGCTGGGCTTAAAGGCTCCTTCCTCTGGACTCCACTCCAGCACTCACACGTTTATCCAGTGGTACTGGAAAGACCTGATAGTGTCTGTCTGCCTCACTGGAACATGAGCTGATCTTACTGATTTGCCAGAGCCTGACACAATGTTCTCACGCATGTCATTGGTATTCAATTTAGTGTTCATCTGTTGAAAGTACAGTGACAAAAGGCCCATACTCCCTGTCTCCCAATAGGGATGTTCCTAGAGTCCTAAAACTCCTCTCCTCCATCAGAAATGGGATCCTGGTTGGGGTGCCTGGGTGGCTCAGTGGGTTAAAGTCTCTGCCTTCAACTCAGGTCATGATCCCAGGGTCCTGAGATCCAGCCCCGTACTGCACTCTCTGCTCAGCAGGGAGCCTGCTTCCCCCTCTCTCTGCCTGCCTCTCTGCCTACTTGTGATCTCTCTCTCTCGGTGTCAAATAAATAAATAAAATCTTTTTAAAAAGAAAGAAAGGAAGGAAGGAAGGAAGGAAGGAAGGAAAAGAAATGGGATCCTGGCAGGATGAGGGTGATGGGAACAAAATTCTTCCAGTCTCCGGTACCTCTCCTTGTCCCCAGCCAGAAATGTTCCCATACCAGAAGAGGGCTCAGAGTATGGTGACCTCTGGGAGCCAACCCCCAGCTGCAGACACCAGTACTGTCATGACAGCTAACAGACTGGCTGTCTTGCTGTTTCTGCTACGTCCCTGGTACCTAGCACTGTGCCTGGCACGTTGTCGGTGCTCAGTAAGGACTTAGCTATGAGAGAATGAACCCATGTCCATGCTACACAGGGTTGTCGGGTATGTCTCCCTCATCAGTCTTATCTAGGCTGGAAACTTGGAGAAGGACAGTCTTGGATCAGTCCTGGTGTCCCTCAGGATGCCTGGATGATACCATGCATCTCACACAGCAGGTGTGTAGTGCACCTCTGCTGATTGGACTTGACTGCTCCCCCAGCCTAGAGTTCTCAGACGGCTCTTACCTGACTGCTCCCTATTAGAGATCAAGTTCTTCCTCACCATCTGCCTTACCACAACCATAACAGAACCCTTCATTTACAACGATTATTGAATGTCCATTTTCCCTCCCGTAGGAGGCCAGGTTTGATTTGCTCAGTACTCCAGCTCAAATATCCAGCACTACATGGGGCATCTTTTAATTTCTTAATTTTTAATTTTAAAAAAATATATTTTTAAATATATTTGAATGACTGAATTCGTTCATTCATCCATTTGTCAAACAAAGTACTGGGAAAACAACAGTGAATAAAATAGATTTTAAAAATATATATCTATCAGGGAGAAGATATTTGCAAATGACATATCAGATAAAGGGCTAGTGTCCAAAATGCATAAAGAACTTATCAAACTCAACACCCAAAGAACAAATAATCCAATCAAGAAATGGGGAGAGGACATGAACAGACATTTCTGCAAAGAAGACATCCAGATGGCCAACAGACACATGAAAAAGTGTTCCACATCACTCGGTGTCAGGGAAATACAAATCAAAACCACAAAGAGATATCACCTCACACCAGTCAGAATGGCTAAAATTAACAAGTCAGAGAATGACAGATGCTGGCGAGGATGCGGAGAAAGGGGAACCCTCCTACACTGTTGGTGGGAATGCAAGCTGGTGCAACCACTCTGGAAAACAGCATGGAGGTTCCTCAAAAAGTTGAAAATAGAGCTACCCTATGACCCAGCAATTGTACTACTGGGTATTTACCCTAAAGATACAAATGTAGTGATCTGAAGGGGTACACGCACCCAAATGTTTACAGCAGCAATGTCCGCAATAGCCAAACTATGGAAAGAACCTAGACATCCATCAACAGATGAATGGATAAAGAAGATGTGGTGTATATATACAATGGAATACTATGCAGCCATCAAAAGAAATGAAATCTTGCCATTTGCGATGACATGGATGAACTGGAGGGTATTATGCTTAGTGCAATAAATCAATCAGAGAAAGACAATTATCATATGATCTCCCTGATATGAGGACACTGAGCAGCAATGTGGGGGGGTTGGGGGGTAGGAAAAGAATAAATGAAACAAGATGGGATCGGGAGAGAAACAAACCATAAGAGACTCTTAATCTCACAAAACAAACTGAGGGTCTCCAGGGGAAGGAGGGTAGGGAGAGGGTGGTGGGGCTATGGACATTGGGGAGGGTATGTGCTATGGTGAGTGCTGTGAAGTGTGTAAACCTGGTGATTCACAGACCTGTACCAACCTGGGGCTAATGATATATTATATGTTAAATAAATAAATAAATAAAATTTAAAAAAAATATATATATATCAATTGAAGTCTGTCCCATGAAGATTATACTCAAGTGGGGGCTGGCTCCTACCAACCTACATGACAGACTGTGCATGTACGTCTCTGCCCTATCCTGCATTCAGCAAGGACAGGCAGGTGCATGAAATCACCAGCACTGGCTGTATTTACCCCACAAGAATCCGAGAACCTTCCCACTCAGGGCATCTTCCCCTGGAGATCTGATTCTTAAACATTAACCAGCACACCACTGACAGAGGCCAGACATAAAAAAAACAGGTAAGCCGTACGTTATGTTAGATCTCTCTCTCTCTTTTTAAGATTTAATTAGTTTATTTATTTGACAGAGAGAGGGAACAAACAGCATGGGAGCAGCAGGGAGAGGGAGAAGCAGGCTCCCCGCTGAGCAGGGAGCCCAACAGCCTCAATCCCAGGATCCCGGCATCATGACCTGAGCCGAAGGCAGATGCTTAATCTACTGAGTCACCCAGGCACCCCATGTTAGATCTTACAAGTGCTTCAGAAAAATATTAGCTGGAAAAGGGAGTTGGGAATGTGGAAGGAAGGGAACTTGTATTTTATATGCTGTGGTCAGAAGGTGGTCTCACTCAAAAGATTCTTTTATACAAAGACTTGAGGGAGGTAATATGGAAAAGGAAGGAGCCAGGGAACTGAACCTTGGAGAAAGGAGATAAAGGGCAGTTAGTTGTCTTGGGGGCGTGGAGGGGGGGGGCGGCGGCGGTGTGAGACAGAGTGAGAAGAAGATCGTCTTTGGAGCCAGACCTGCCTCCGGCTAGCTGACTTGTGTGACCTCACATGAGTGATTTCTAGAAGACCCAATTTTCCTAGAAGTTAAATAATTAAGTGGAGAAAACATTGCAGGGCTGAGATAATGAGACGAGTAAAGCCCCTGGCAGACATATAAATACTCAGCAAATGCTAGCCTCCTTCTTGCTTAGACGGGTACAGAAAGGTCTTGGAGGCATAGGCCCATTTCAGCACGCAGGAGAGGTCGGCCCCAGCCAAGTTTTGCCCACATCACCATTACAGTATAGTGTCAATTTACAGGAGGCCTGTGAGAATGCCACGCATGGACGTAGCTTCAGATTTCTTTAAATAACGTCGACGTATCCTTGACTAAGTTTTGCTTTGTGAACTCTCTGCTGAATTGATCTGATACAGCAAAGCAGGCAATTTTGAATTTTATAACAAAAGATCTCACCACATGCAAGCAATGTCTTGCCAGAAGGCAATCATTAGCACAGAGCTGACAGTCAGCAGAATTTACTTGCTTTTAGTTCCTTGTGAATTGTAGGGAGGGATATTAACTCCAGCTGCTTAGTCTTCCCAGGTGAAATAAATCAGTGAGGATTTGATAACTCAGAGCCCCAGAGCTGTGCTCAAATCCATCCCTAGTGTTTGCCCCAGGGCTCGCAGGCATCCTAGATTTAAGTGCCTGCCTTCATTTATGATCTCGAAACCCTGGCGCCTCGCCTGGGCCAGAGAACTTGGAAAACCTCCATCTGGTTCCGCTGGACGAGGAGCACGGGACAAGGCTGGGGGCTGCCGTGGCTGACATCATGCCAGGCGACATCAAAGGGGGTTTTACCGGCTTTTCAGAGCTTTTGACAAGCCACACTGCGTGCTGTTCCTACCAACGACAGTTTAATCTGTCCTTTGGAGTTAAAGCAAAATGAACACCTTTAAAGACACACTCCACTTTTTTAAACAACTCCTGCTGTTACTCGGCCCGAGATGTAGAAATCACAAGTTATCCATCCCAGCAAGAGCGAAGAGAAATGTATTATTAGGGCTGTTACTTCACCCAAGTGAGAGACAATGCGGTTTCCGCCCGCACCAGTGTGAAAGCCCTCCCAGAATCAGGCCTCCACAAACCCAAGCCTGGGTTTGGGGGACCATCCCTCTTCTTTCATGGTGCCTGAAAGCACTAATCTTATTTTGACAGCTGCAGTTTGGACTTAAAGACTCTCGACAGTAAATGTGAGTCATCGGCCTTGTGCTTCTAATGCTGGAAGAAACAAAACAAACCCAATGTCACTGAGAAAAACAAACCTGTCCTTTGGGCAAACCCCAGCTGTGCCTCCAACCCTCCTCTCCCCAACTGTCAATTTCTTTGCCAGTCAGTTCTCCTAGTCACTCACAAGATTTTCATTCTGAGAAGAGAAAAGGGGAAAGAATTCCGCCCCCCCCACCTCCCTGTAAAGCCTTAAAACATAAGTAAATCTGACCCAATGAGGTGCATGGAAATAAACAAGCATGTACAAGTAACGCCCTAGTCTTGTAGAGCGCTTTGCAATTTCCAAACGAGGGCCTTCATCTCATTCTTAATATAAACTCCCTACTGAGTGGAGTCTTTAAGATCCAGTTTAAAAGGCCTCGGTGGTTTCCAGACTTGGGCTTAATCAGGATTGCCTGGAGAGATTGTACACACACACACACACACACACACTCTCTCTCTCTCTCTCCTAAGTAACTCCCCCCCCCCCAAAACACACACACACACACTCTCCTAGGTCCCACCGCAGAGTCCCGGATTAGGGATTAGGGATTAGGGAACTCTAGAATCCTGCCCCCCCGAGGGGGGGGGTGCCTTTCCAGCCAGTTCCCCAGCTCAGCTGAGGTTGCTTGTCTGGGGGACCACTTTGAGAACCCCATATCTGGGCGCTTGTGAAACCAGGAACACAGAGAAGAAGCTGCACGAGCCTCACACTCACTTTCCCCTGACTGGTGCTGATTCTTTTACAGGGCTCGTCTCCACTCACACATGGGCAGGACTGCTCTCCCATGAGAACGCCACCCAGCCTGGATTCCTTTCTTTTCTTTTCTTCTTTAAAAAAAAAAAAAAAAAAAAAAAAAATCCTGCAGCCTGGCCCAACCAGAGGGCGAGCAGGCTGCACATTACCATCTCCAGGTCCCCGGACCTGGACCCCCGGGGTGGAGAGGAGGCCCGGTGACCACGTCCACCCAGCTCAGCAGCCTCTGCTCCCGGTTAGGGCTGTCCTAGCAGCACCTGGGGCCTTGCGGTTCCTCGACAAGCTGCAGGCTGGCAGGCTGTGGGGGGCAGCCTGCTGGCCCTTCTACCCTCTCTCCTTGCTCTCACCGTGGGCAGCCCCGAAGCTCCGACCCCGACCTTCTCTTTCCACGCTCCCTCTCTACCTCCAAGATTTGATCCGTTTTCAGGGTCAATTACTACCACCGGGCAGATTATCCTTGAACTCTAATGTCTCATCTCCAGCTGCATGCAACCACTTGGGTGGGCTGCTTCCCAGACTCGCTAGTTTTGCCTCAAAATCAGGTTTCCTTTCTGAAGCTAGCTGTCATTCTAAATTCTGCTGCCATCCCCTGACCCCCATCCCCCGGCTTATGTCATAAGCTCTTCCCCAGGGTGGGGCTTATGGCGGTGGTCTCCTAATAGATTCTGTCACTGAACGGACTGAGCTGATGGGAATTGTAAACTGATTGCCTCTTTCATCTTCCGCTCCATAGGTGCGGAGCATAAAGGAAACCAAGATCTGAGTGTTTCTTGGGTCGCCAACATAAAAGAGAAACACTCATTTTTCTCCTACTGCCCAGGAAGAGTGCCTAGAGGGAACCAGTAGGTGTTGGATGAATGAGTGAACGGGTGGATGGTAGTTCTCCACCCACTTTCTACCAGTTTAAATCCCATGTATACATTACTGTTAAAATCAATTTACTAAAATGTGGTTTTACCATTGACACCCCATGACCAGCCCCCTCTACCCACCAAAGACCGCTGCTGGGACTCAGCTTGAGAAACCAATTGCTCCATAATTTGTTCCAGCTTACATTCCTTCCCTCAGCCCCCACTAATGTCCCAAACAAACTGGTCCAGACAGGCAGTCTGGTCTAGTTAGCACCCTCAAAGACAGCAAGCCCTGCCTTTCTCTTAGACTTGTTGGAAAAAACCCTCTTCCACAACACCTTCCCTCATTGTTCCGCGATCTTTAACCAATCTCGTCTTGCAGCCTCTGTCTCAGCATCACTTACCTTCCAAAACCACCTTGTTCTGACTTTCTCTCTCTCTATTAGCCTTATTGAGTTGTAAATGGCATACAATAAACTGCACATGTTCAAAGTACGCACTTTGATAAATTTGTCATGTCAACATGATCAGCACAATCAAGATAATGAGCATATCCATCACCCCCAAACCCTCAACATTTCCTCATACCCCTCGGTAATCCCTCTGCCCGCTTCCGCGCCACTGCCCCCCTCATCCTCAGGCAACCATGAATCTGCTGTCACATAGATTAGTTGTCATTTTCTAAAATTTTCTATAAATGGAATCATACACCATGTACACTGTTTTGTTTGTCTTATTTCATCCAACGTGGTTATTTTGAAATTCATCTAGCTTGCTGCTTGTGTCAATAGTTCATTCTCAAAAAAAAAAGTTAATTCTCTTCATTGTCTTGTAGTATTACATGGTATCATGTAATACTACAAATATCATAATATCATAATATTATCATAATATAATATATAATATATATTATATATATAATATATATAATATAATATCATAATACTACAAATATCATAATTTGTTATCCCTTTACTTATTGATGGACATTTGGGTTGTTTCCAGTTTGGGACTCTTACAAGTAAAGCTGCTGTGAACATTCATATTCAAATTTTTGTTTGGACATAGGCTCACATGAGCGACTCAGGGCTCAGTCGGTTAAGCATCAGACTCTTAGATTAGGCTCAGGTCATGATCCCAGGGCTGTGAGATCAAGCCCCACCTCGGCTCCATGCTCAGCATGGACTCTGCCTGAAAGTCTCTCTCCCTCTCTCTCTCCCTCCTCCTCCTACTCGAACACTCTCTCTCCCTCTCAAATAAGTAAATAAATAAAATCTTTTTAAAAAAATCTTTGGACATATACATTACTTTCTTTGGGGTAAATACCTAAAGCTTGAATGGCTAGGTCATACGGTAGGTATATATTTAACTTTGTAGAAAACCGCTAATCTGTTTTCCGAAGAGGGTGAACCATTTTTTACATTCTTGCGAGGAACAATGATAGTTCCTGTTGCCAACTTTGCTACCATGTATTACGGTCAATGTTTTAAATTTATCCAATCTAGTAGAGGTATGGTAGAATCTCACTGTGGTTTTAATTTGTATCTCTCTAGTAATTAATAACTAAACATCTCTTCACAGGCTTCTGTGCCATCCATATGTCTTCTCTGGTTTATATCTGTTCAGATCTTTGGCCCATTTTCACTGGGTTGTTTATTTTCCCATTATTGAGTTCTAAGAATTCTTTATATATTCTAAGGTCCTTTGCTGGGTGTGTGTTTTGCAAATATTTTATCCTAGTCTATGGCTCACCTTTTCATTTTGGTAGTAGTGTATTTTGAAGTGAAAATGTTTTGATTTTTTTAAAAGATTTTATTTATTTATTTTAGAGAGAGCGAAAACATGAGCAGAGGGAGAGTCAAAAGGGGAGGGAGAGGGACAAGCAGATTGCACAACTAAGCATGCAGCCCATGTGGGGGGCTCGATCCCCCGACCCCCGAGATCAGGACTGGAGCTGAAATCAAGATTCAGACACTCAACCAACTGAACCACCCAGCCGCCCCCAAATGTTTTAATTTTGATAAAGTTCTGCTAATTGAGTTTTCTCTTTGGTGTTCTGTATCCTATTTTTAAGAATCCTTGCCAAATCCAGGGTTATCAAAAAATTTTTCCTACATTTTCACGTAGATGTTTGTTTCCACTCTTACATTTAGATTTAAAATTAGCTTTGAATTCATTTTTGTATATGGTGTGACGTGAAGGTCAAGATCCATTTTGTGCACATGGCAATCCAATTGCTGTAGCACCATTTGTTGATGACATTATTCTTTCCTCATGAATTGCTCTGGCGGTTTTCTCAAAAATCAGTTCACATATGTGCATGGGTTTATTCCTAAACTATATATGCTGGTTCATTGATGTCCACCAACACACACTGTTTTGATTGCTGTTGTTTTATAATTAGTCTTAAAATCAGATCATCTAAACCCCCCCCCCCACTTTGTTTATTTTTTCTTGGAGTTTTCATTGATCTCATTATTTGCAGATTCCATATTTGCAAAGTCACCTACTTTCTAAAATTTACTTGTACCCCAAATCGATATTTGCCATATCTTCATGGCCATCCATGGGTGTGCACAGAATGGTGAAAAATTTGAGTTACCTGATGCACACATTCCCAATTAAGGTCCAAAAAGACAATGCTCTGCCTTCCTGTTTTCATTCTCATACTGCCAACAAACATCCTTTTTGTGTTCTATTTGGTGCCATGTTTTGTTTTGTTTTTTTCCTGCCTTTTATGCATTTTGTTAGGTGATTTCACTGTTTAAAATGGCTCTCAAGGAACGCCTGAGTGGCTCAGTTGGTTAAGCCGCTGCCTTTGGCTCAGGTCATGATCCCAGGGTTCTGGGATCAAGTCCCACATCTGGCTCCTTGCTCAGCGGGGAGCCTGCTTCCCTCTCTCTCTCTCTGCCTGCCACTCGGCCTGCTTGTGCTCTCTCTCCTTCTCTCTGACAAATAAATAAATAAATAAAATCCTTTTTTAAAAAAATGGCTCTCAAGAGCAGCGTGAAATGCTGTCCAGTGTTCCTAAATGCAAGAAGGCTGTGACGTGCCCCACGAAGAACAGGTGTATATTCGATGATCTTCATTCAGGCATGAGTAATAGTGCTGTCAGCTGGGAGTTCAATATTAACCAATCAACAGTATATACTCGATAAGGTGTCTTTGCATAGAAACACACGTAAAACAAGGTTATGTACTCATTGACGATGTGGCCAGAAGCTCACAAAAATGTAATTCTGTATTTCTTCCAGGAGCATTGATCTAGTAGTTGCTAGTTCTGTGTTCACAGAGGCTTCCAACCATCATGAATAATGAGAGTCGACTGTATTTGACTATTATAGTTTTGGGGGGTTTTTTGCATTTTCACATATATATTTTAGAATCAGATTGTCAGTTTCTATCTAAAAACATCTGCTGGGATTTTGATAAGGATTGCTTCGAATCTATAGATCAATTTGGAAAGAACTGACATCTTAGCCATATTAAGGCTTTCATTCCTTGACATGATATGATATGGTCTTCTCGCCATTTATTTAGTTTTTTTTTAAATTTTTTTTAAATTTATTTATTTGTTAGAGAGAGAGCAAGCGAGCACAGGCAGACAGAGTGGTAGGCAGAGGCAGAGGGAGAAGCAGGCTCCCCGCCGAGCAAGGAGCCCGATGTGGGACTCGATCCCAAGATGCTGGGATCATGACCTGAGCCGAAGGCAGCCGCTTAACCAACTGAGCCACCCAGGCATCCCTATTTAGGTCTTTTTAATTTATTGCAGAAATCTGTTATACTTTTCAGTGTACAGATCATGCACGCTTTTGTCAACTTTATCCCTAAATTACATCTTTCCCATGCTATTATAAATGGTATTTCAATTTCTTTTTGTTTTCTTTTCTTTTAAAAGTAGCCTCTTGGGGCGCCTGGGTGGCTCAGTGGGTTAAGCCTCTGCCTTCGGCTTGGGTCATGATCCCAGGGTGCTGGGATCGAGCCCCACATCGGGCTCTCTGCTCAGCGGTGAGCCTGCTTCCCCCTCTCTCTCTCTGCCTGCCTCTCTGCCTCCTTGTGATCTCTGTCTGTCATATAAATAGATAAAATCTTTTTTTTTTCATATTTCATCTTCTTTTTTTTATTTTTTTATTTTAATAAACATATAATGTATTTTTATCCCCAGGGGTACAGGTCTGTGAATCGTCAGGTTTACACATTTCACAGCACTCATCATAGCCCATACCCTCCCCAGTGTCCATTTCCCCACCACCCTCTCCCGTCCCCCCTCCCCCCCCCCGCAACCCTCAGTCTGTTTCTTGAGATTGAGTCTTTTATGGTTTGTCTCCCTCCCAATCCCATCTTTTCATTTTTTCTTTTCTTACCTCCCCCCAACCCCCCCGCATTGCATCTCCACTTCCTCATATCAAAGAGATCATATGATAGTTGTCTTTCTCCAATTGACTTATTTCGCTAAGCATAATACCCTCTAGTTCCATCCACGTCGTCGCAAATGGCAAGATTTCATGTCTTTTGATGGCTGCATAGTATTCCATTGTGTATATATACCACTTCTTCTTTATCCATTCATCTGTTGATGGACATCTAGGCTCTTTCCACAGTTTGGCTATTGTGGACATTGCTGCTATAAACATTCGGGTGCACGTGCCCCTTCGGAGCACCACGTTTGTATCTTTAGGATACAAACTTAGGATATCTTTAGGTATCCTTTAGGACACCCAGGAGTGCAATTGCTGGGTCATAGGGTAGCTCTATTTTCAGTTTTTTGAGGAACCTCCACACTGTTTTCCAGAGTGGTTGCACCAGCTTGCATTCCCACCAGCAGTGTAGGAGGGTTCCCCTCTCTCCGCATCCTCGCCAGCATCTATCATTTCTTGACTTGTTAATTTTAGCCATTCTGACTGGTGTGAGGTGGTATCTCATTGTGGTTTTGATTTGTATTTCCCTGATGCCGAGTGATGTGGAGCATTTTTTCATGTGTCTGTTGGCCATCTGGATGTCTTCTTTGCAGAAATGTCTGTTCATGTCCTCTGCCCATTTCTTGACTGGATTATTTGTTCTTTGGGTATTGAGTTTGCTAAACTCTTTATAGATTTTGGATACTAGCCCTTTATCTGATATGTCGTTTGCAAATATCTTCTCCCATTCTGTCAGTTGTCTTTTGGTTTTGTTAACTATTTCCTTTGCTGTGCAAAAGCTTTTGATCTTGATGAAATCCCAATAGTTCATTTTTGCCCTTGCTTCTGTTGCCTTTGGCGATGTTCCTAGGAAGAAGTTGCTGCGGTTGAGGTCAAAGAGGTTGCTGCCTGCATTGTCCTCAAGGATTTTGATAGATTCCTTTCGCACATTGAGGTCCTTCATCCATTTTGAGTCTATTTTCGTGTGTGGTATAAGGAAATAGTCCAATTTCATTTTTCTGCATGTGGCTGTCCAATTTTCCCAGCACCATTTGTTGAAGAGGCTGTCTTTTTTCCATTGGATATTCTTTCCTGCTTTGTCGAAGATTAGTTGACCATAGAGTTGAGGGTCTATTTCTGGGCTCTCTATTCTGTTCCATTGGTCTATATGTCTGTTTTTGTGCCAGTACCATACTGTCTTGATGATGACAGCTTTGTAATAGAGCTTGAAGTCTGGAATTGTGATGCCACCGACTTTGGCTTTCTTTTTCAATATTCCTTTGGCTATTCGAGGTCTTTTCTGGTTCCATATAAATTTTAGGATTATTTGTTCTATTTCTTTAAAAAAAATGGATGGGATTTTGATAGGGATTGCATTAAATGCGTAGATTGCTTTAGGTAGAATAGACATTTTCACAATATTTGTTCTTCCAATCCATGAGCATGGAATATTTTTCCATTTCTTTGTGTCTTCCTCAATTTCTTTCATGAGTACTTTATAGTTTTCTGAGTATAGATTCTTTGCCTCTTTGGTTAGATTTATTCCTAGGTATCTTATGGTTTTGGGTACGATTGTAAATGGGACTGACTCCTCAATTTCTCTTTCTTCTGTCTTATTGTTAGTGTAAAGAAATGCGACTGATTTCTGTGCATTGACTTTATATCCTGACACTTTACTGAATTCCTGTATAAGTTCTAGCAGTTTTGGAGTGGAGCCTTTTGGGTTTTCCACATATAGTATCATATCAATTAGATAAAATCTTAAAAAAAAAAAAAAAGTAGCCTCTTTACCTAACATGGAGCCCAATGCAGGGCATTGACTCACAACCCAGAGATCAAGATCTGAGCTGAGATCAAGAGTCAGATGCTTAACCAACTGAGCCACCCAGGCACCTCTGGTATTTCAATTTCTGATTTTTGTTGCCAGTATGTAAAAATACAATCAAATAATTTCATCTATTGACTTTGTATCCTACAACCTTGTTCATTTATTAATTTTAGTAGCTATTTTTTAAGATTCCACCAGCTCTCTACAGAAGCAATCACATAGTCTGTGAATAAAGACAATTTTACTTTTTTCTTTCTGACCTATATGACTTTTTAATTTCTTTTTTTTTTTTTTATCAGTTAGAACCTCCAGTACAATGCTGAGAAATGGTAAGAATGAACACACTGTCTTGTGCCTTCTCTTAGGAGGAAAACATTTATCTTTCACTCTTGAGTATCATATTAACTATAGGTATTTCCATAGATACCTTTTATCAGGTTGAGAAATTTCCTTTTATTGCTAGTTTGCTGAGAGTTTTTATCATGAATGAATGCTGGGTATTGTTCAATACCTTTTCTGCATCTACTGAAATGATTATATATTTTTTCACTTTTTAATTTGTTAATGTGGTGAATTATGTTAAAGCAAACTTGCATCCCTGCAATAAAACTCATTTGGTCTTGATTAGAGGATATAAATATGGATTCTATTTGCTGAGTTTTTAAGAATCGCTGCATCTCAATGTCCACAATAGCCAAACTGTGGAAAGCGCCTAGATGTCCATCAACAGATGAATGGATAAAGAAGATGTGGTATATATACACAATGGAATACTATGCAGCCATCAAAAGACATGAAATCTTGCCATTTGCGACGACGTGGATGGAACTAGAGGGTATCATGCTTAGCGAAATAAGTCAATCGGAGAAAGACAACTATCATATGATCTCTTTGATATGAGGAAGTGGAGATGCAAGGTGGGGGGGTTTGGGGGGAGGTAGGAAAAGAAAAAATGAAAAGATGGGATTGGGAGGGAGACAAGCCATAAAAGACTCAATCTCAAGAAACAGACTGAGGGTTGCGGGGGGGAAGGGGGATGGGAGAGGGTGGTGGGGAAATGGACATTGGGGAGGGTATGTGCTATGATGAGTGCTGTGAAATGTGTAAACCAGACGATTCACAGACCTGTACCCCTGGGGATAAAAATACATTATATGTTTATTAAAATAAAAAAATTAAAAAAAAAAAAAGAATCGCTGCATCTAAGTTCATGAAGGATGTTGGTTATGATTTTCTTTTCTCTAACAATATGACTATTTTTTATGGACCATGCCCCTTGATTAAACTGTAAAATAAAAGCTACTAAATCATCTGTGTAGCTTGGAAAAATATGTCAGGAACATATCTGACGAATGAAAGCAATAAAATGCATTTGGTATGGTTCTTGAGAAAGAGAAAAAATGAGAAAGCTGGATAAGAAAGTTTACATTTTTTTGCCAAGTGAAATTTTCTAAATGTTGCGTTTTCAATATTTTTCCAGATAGGTTAAATATTCAAGAAGGGAGGGAAAATTCCTTATTTAAAAACGTAAATAAAGAAAAGAGAGAAGATAAAGTTCTTTCTTATTAGTGGGAAAGGAATTCAAGGGAGAGGGATGGTAGGGGAAAACAGAAATGTGAAGACAGGCATACTTCATGGGGGTTTTTCCCATTTTTTTTTCAAATGGGAAAAATGGGAGAGGGAAGGAAATATACGTCTTTTTTAAAAATTTTTTTAAAGATTTTATATATGTATTTGACAGAAAGAGAGCACAAGCAGGGAGAGCTGCAGAGGGAGAGGGAGGAGCAGGCTCCCCACTGAGCAGAGAGCCCAATGTGAGACTCGGTTCCAGGACCCTGGGATCATGACCTGAGTCACAAGCAGATGCTTAACCGACTGAGCCACCCAGGTGCCCCAAGGACATAAACTTCTATTGAGCCCTATGGGCTAGGTACTATGCTAACACTTTTACATATATTTCATTTAATGGTATTGGATAGGGAAGACTTCTTGGAGGACAGAAGAATCCACAATGTCGACTTCCAGTACATTCCAAATTGCTCATATGGGCAGACTTTGAGGGTAATATTTAATATGCTTGATCTAGTCTTTGAATGGAAGGGCACATTTTGAGAAAATGACCAACTAGTATGCAGAAGAGGATTATTTGGACAGTGAAGAGACCCCAAATCCAGCTACTTAAAGAAGAGTTTATGCTTCTCCCAAAAAAGAGAAAATTAATAAGGGATGTGGGATAACACCCTTTAATAATCAAAGCATTTTCTCTTTTTATTTGGAAAAGGAAATATACCTTCTGGTATAGAGCTTTAGCTAGCAAAATTGTATCAAAGGTGGGAATTATAGAGAGTAGGATTTCAGCTTAGTCCACTCTATCTGGAGGTGGGATGGAGGTGTTTTGCAACAACCTGGTGTCCCAGGTGGTGAATGGACAGGCAACATCATCCATCTGGGACACTAGGAAGGAATAGAATTCTTGGGTTATGTGGAGGAAGGGACCTAAAAGTCTAACAGCTAAGGTCCATTTCCACTTGCAGAATCTCTGAGTTAGCTGTGTCAGCCTCCACCCTCTGCACAGACAGGTACGAATACAAAATGGTGGGTATGGTGTGTGTGTGTGTGTGTGTGTGTGTGTGTGTGTACGCACGCATGCATGCACATCTGAAAGCAATCACCTAAGAGGTCCTCTCCAATCATTCTGTAGAGTGACAGTGTCATAGCAGTTGGTAGTGGACTTGGGGGAATGATAATCATTTGAATGTTAGTCTTGCTGAATAACTACTGAGCCTCCCTTGAGATCAGTGAGCCTTGGAACCTGCCTGTCCTCCTGGGGCTGGAGGAATTTCTCTGGCTGCAGGGTTCCCCTGCCACCATCTGGGGGCCCTCAAGGATCATGGGACAGTATCCAATGGTGGTTAAGGGCTAGGAATATGGAGTCCTGCATAACAAGATTTGGATTCTGCTTTGATCATAGTACTAACCATATGACCTTGAGTAAATTGTCTCACCTTTTGGGGGGGAGGTACCTTATCTTCCTTATCTGTAAAACGAGAATGATAGAATCCACTGTGAGAGCTCATTGTCAGAATTAAATGAGATAGCACGGATACAGCATCGGAGGGCTCCTGACACATGGTGAACACGTAATAAGTGAATGGGCTCTAGTTCAGACCGACCTGTGCAGCACACGCCGTGGAGCTGAGCACCGGCTGCAGTTACTTTGGTGCAATCGCCAAGGGCATGGTTGCAATTACATTAGTTATTCGAATTACTCCCATGCCGGAATGTGAGCTCCAAGAAACATAGACATTGCTGTTTTATTCACTATTTTATTTCCAGTCGTGTGCGTGCTGCCTGGCCCATCTTACATGCTCAAAAACGGAAAGAAGCGTGTCTCATTCCTCTCCAGGCCCACTGAGTCTCTCTCCATGTTGGCAGGACACGTCCCTGCCAGCAGTTCCTGAATAGAGGTCGAGGAATGGCCCAGCCTTTGCTTGGCACAACTTTTAACTGTCCACCAGACTAAAACCACAGGCTAATAAGGACTTATCAACGAGGTAGATATGAATTTGTCACCAGCTTCCCCATTTTATGGGTGAGGAAGTTGAGTCAAGGAGTTTCAATAACCAGCTCGGGAAGAGACAGGCTGACCTGCAGCAACGCTGGGATTGAAATTGAAATCTGGTTCATGTACCATTTCAGACCAAAGAGTTACCACCTTCGTCAGAGAGAGAGAGAGAGAGAGAGAGCTGCTCTCTATGACTGTCCCAGCGGAGCTAAGTCCCGTCCTGCTAGTGCAGGCAGTTGAACTACTTCCGGGTGACCAGAGGGCCTGGGTCAGAGGGACACCAAAGTCCTTGTTCCAGCTCCTTCCCTTCCCCCCTACCTCGAAGCCCTTCCCTCTGGCTCCCTTGTTGCCTGACGCCAGTGAATCTGAGTGTGGCAGCCAATCATGTCAGAAGTTCACGGGAAATGCAGACTCCTGGCCCACACCCGCCTCAGACCCACTGATTCTGCTTCTCTGGGGGTGACACCCCGGGGGTCGGTGATTCTTAGTGAGTGATTCTTAGTTATTGGAGCTGGAGCCCCTCTGCCCTGGAGCACCTTGCCCTTCCATCTGGTCAGTCTGTCTGAAGCCCTGGGCAGTTTCTGCACCCGCAGCCCTGAACGGGAGGGAGCCCAGGCCAGACCGACACCGGGGAGGGCCCGGGGGGGCCTGAGGGCTTGAGGTGGGACCAGGCAGGGCCTGACAGAACCTGGCGCGGGGGAGGTTTTGCTCATGACACTGAGGGAAGAACATTTTCTTTTTTATTTGCTAGTCTCAAAATTCCTCTGACTGGACCAAGCCAGCCCCTGGAAAGTGGCCATCAGCAGATGCCCCGACCTCAGCAGGCGACTGGGGCAGAAGACAAGCGGAGGAATTTCTTGTGCTGCTAAGAAGGGAAGGGCAAGAAGGGAGTTAGCAGGGGGCCTAAAGTCTGAGCATTCGTCAGAGAAACCCCTTGGGGGCGGAGGAGCTCCTGAAGAGGCTGGGAGAGGGGACAGGCAGACCGCGCAAAGAAGGTACAAGGACGTCCAAGAGACGTTTAGGTTGTTTGCCGAGCAGTGGGTGAGATGACCTTGCCAGAGCTGCCCCAGCTCTCCAGAGAATTCTATTAAGCCCATGAGTATTTGGTGTGGGTGATTTTTGTTGTGGAAACTGAAGAAGGGTCAGAGGTTCAAGCAGAAGATCGGAATGATTCAGGCTGCACTCAAAAAATCTGGGATTTTGCGGTCGGACAGGAGCCAAAGAACACAGAGCGCCTGAGATTCGGAGTCCGAGGTCTCGATGCTTCCACGGGCCACAGAACTGGAGGAGTCGAGCAGATGTTACCTCATCTTGGGGAACAGGAAGGCCCCTATCCAACTACTCTCAACCCCGAAAATGAAGTGAGGAGAAAACAGGAAAATGTGGTTTGGCTCTATAAATGTGATACTAATTACAGCCATTTGTGCAAATGCTTCCCATTAATGCTTAATTGCTTACCATGTGGTGTAATAATTATGCATTGCATGAACTGTGTGTCGGATTAGCTTGAGTTTTATTTCCTCTGTAGGGGCCGGTCTTCCTCTCAAGTCTTGAATCTTGAATCCTGAGGAAGCCTGGTTTGGTGGCCCGGTTGTCTATGGGCAACCACGCGTGGCTTTACTTACAACTTAAAAATATATAGACATAAGCCCACACTTAGCATCTAAGTAATTCTCTCTAAGAGGCGGATTGCCACTTGCTGCCACTTGCTGGCTCCAATGTCAGTCCGTTTTTGGCCAAAAAAAGAGAATGTGAGTTCTATTTGCATCTTATCTATTTGACCTTTTTTTATTTAAAAGACCTATAAAGTGTCCTTCACCAAAGCTACTAGATCCCTGCACACCTCTAAAACAGAACTTGAATCATCATTCCCAGCCAATGTTAATAACTCATCCAGAGTCAATGCTTCAGAGAAGAGAATAAAATAGAGAAACAATTCCTCGAGGTACAGTTAATAGAGACAGTGGATAAAAAGTCTCCCCGTGGGTCCCCTTAAAGAACAGCTTGGAAGTAAAAGAGACCAGTTCATGAATTCAAAAAGGTTATTTCTAAGAAGGTGCCTTCAACGATTTTCTAAACTCTCTCTGCTTGCCTACTATGTGCCAGGCTCTGGTCCTGGCACTGTGATGGTGGGGGGCGGTGGGGAGGGGGGAGGTCAACCTAAAATACACGAGTTATAAAGCCTCTTTTCTTTCCTTAGGGAGATGATGACTTGGTTGGGTGAGGAGCCACAGATGAACTCAAGAGGCCCTCGAGAGAGTGGGGGAGGACAGTACAATAACATTAGCAAAGCAATCTTACTTCTGCAAGTCTTCTGATCCGAGTTGAGGATGTACCCTTGTTTGCACCTGCAGACGTACGAGCCGGGGGTATTGATGCAGAAGTGGGCACAGCGATGCTCCAGGATGCTGCACATGTGGACCGCTGAAAAGGAAGACACAGCGAGTTAAGGTGATGATGACGCCTTCTCTGCCTTCACCCACCCACGTGTATCCAGAGCCTGCTGTGAAGGAGAAAGCAGGACCCAAAGGAAAGCAAAGTGCTGTCCCTACCCTCAAGGGGATGTACAGCCTCTGGCTGGACAAGACAGTCTTAGATAATTGCCATTAGCAGTACACAGATAAAGGCCCACAGAGGGTTCAAGGGAAATGATGCCAGGTTGACATATGAAACTGCTGATAAAAACAGGTCAAAAATGATCAACAAAAGAACAGACATTTCATGGTTCAATGAATAATGCTTAACTGGGGAATCAGAAAGTTTACTGATACCGGAGGGGGCTTTGGCTAATGCGTACATTTTCAGTAGCAGCAGTAGGGTTGAAGGAGAAGCTATTAGTTAAATGAGGACATGGCAAAGAGTCAACAGTTTTTCAGGACCATAAATCCCAAGAGAAATCTCTTAATATGCCGAAGTGTCATACAGAATATTGTGGAGTAAAGAATGCATTCTTAAGTTCCATGTTTCCATAATCTTTTAATTTGATCTTAATTTAAAAATATCTGCATTTAGTTTCTGAAGTCCTTTGGCTTTCAGATACATCGATACTTGCATAAGTCTACTGGGAGCTCATAAAAATGTTCACTGTTTTTTACATCGTAGTTTATTTATTCAATATAATTCAACATGAACATATTTAAAATTAACAAGCATCATTATTGACAGGGTACAAGTTACGCAAGTGTTCTCATAAACAAAAAAGATGCCCGCATGTAGAAGTATATTTTTATGAAGCTGAAATAAAAGAGGCTTTCAAAAGCTAAGAACAATCCCACTAATCCAGTGCTTAGGAAAACCAAGCTACTGATGAAATTGATGGTGTATGTTACATAGATGTCTCGTTACCAGTAGGTAGGAAATAAATAAAGGGAGTAAAACTTCAAATTCTTAACAATACCATTTAGGATGATGGCTGTGAACTTGCAAATGCAGTGTCACCATGACTTTAGAGAACATGATTCTGAGAATAATGGAATTGACTGTGTATCTCAGATTTGATCAGATACGTGAGATCTAGCTTATTCCCTTCCATCACTTGACCTATCGGTCCTATGACTGATTCTTCCTCGTCGTATTTCACCATCTCCCCATCAGCCATCATTTGAACAGAGCCCAAATTTTCACACTCCCGATGCTGTGACGAACGTTCTCAAACGTAACTCCTTGAGCCCAGGTGCAGCTGTTTCACTGGGACCGGGTCCCCGTTTGGATAGATGTGGCCTACTCGCCTTGCAAGGTGGCCCATGCCAGCTGTGCATGAGGGTAACGATGCCCACACCCCCCAAAACTTCAGCTCTCGGAATTATCAAGATGTTCAGTTTCTGACAGTCCTACAAGTGGAAAATCATCATTCTGTTTTTAATCGGCACTTGCTCTGCACCCCGGAAGGCTCTCTTCCTACCATGGACTGCTGGAGCCCAGGTACCCACAGGCCTGGAGGCTTTCCGGAGGAATGCTCAGTGTGTCCCTCTCCTCTGTAGTGAAGGCAGTTTCAAGTCCGGGCAAACAGCCACGTAGCAGTTATCCACCAGTTGAAGCCCCGGTGACGAGCCTGGTGCCTATCTTCTCACCAGGACCCTGGCAGATGAAGTAAGGGGACAAAAGATGTGACGAAGAGCAAACATCCGTTGGCAGCAGGCAGCACAGGGGTGAAGAGGGAGGGCCCCAGAAGCAGATGGCCTGAATGCTCCGCCTCACCACTTACTATGACTTTGTATGAATTACTTAATTTCCCTAAACTCCACTTTCTTCACCTGTCAAATGGGGAAATTACAAGAACAACTGCAGAGGGTTTGGGAGTGACAGCTTGTTCCCAAGGCTTGTGTTGGCCGTGTGCCATGAAAGAATGGGAAGCAGGAGACTGGAACTTGGTATAATGGAAAGGGCACAGGATGAAAAGCCATATTTGCGCCCTGGTTCCCCTCTGCCTGAATGAGGGAGGGGAGTTCAGGTAGGTTGGGTAGCTCTTTAGACCTGTTTCTTACCCTGTGAAATAAAGGCATGAATGGTGTCTAGGGACCCTCAGTACAGACATTTAGTTTCTTGTCTGTGTAGCAATCCCCCCCCCCACTTTTTCTAGAAGCTGCCCTCCCTTCTCACCTCAAATGCATGGGGACTGTTGAAGCTGTCCCCATGCATTTGAGGTGAGGAGGGAGGGCATCCAGGAGGGGGCTGCCTTATACTGCACAGGGTTCGACAGAACAGAGAGGAAGGGGAGGCAGAGGGAGAAGATGGAGAGAAAGTGGTGCCGTCATTCATTACTCTTCTCCTGATTTCCATGAGGTAGTAGAATATAATCTCCCCCACCCCCAAAGCTGGTTCAAATTGAATTTCTGCTCCTTTCAAGCAAAAGAATCCCAACCATTTTTACTAAGATAAAATAAAAAATTTCCATCTGTAAAATTTTATGGATGAGTGATTGGTGTTTCCAAAGAACATCAGCTGTCCCATGGGACTGGCCTCTGGGGTGGGACTGCAGGGGAGGCGATCATCTTGCCTCCTCCACTGGCCTCCCGGAGGTCTAATGGGTTGCAACTGGGTCAAGGCACTGTGTTCTGGGGAAGGAATCACTAATCAGCAGACTGGGTCATTGGCAGGATTGGATTTTTTTACACTAGGAAATAGGAATCTTTTTAACAAATGCATAAATGACCAAAGGCGTGCTAGGGCTGACTAGGGGTCTAGAAAAGAACACTTACTGGGTATGTAGAGTCAGTCAACTTTTGTGGAAGTCAATCTTATCTCCCACCTAACACCAGAGCGCCAAAGGGCTGTACTAAGCGTAGACTTTTCCCAGGCTGGTTCATGAAAGGTGTGTCTTAGGAGCACTGCTGGAGCCTTAATCTGTGCCTGACCTGGGTGGGGTGGAGCTATTAGGGGAGGAAAGGCCTGCTGATAGAGCAGGGACTGATAGAGGAGGGAGCAAGAGGTTAATTAAAATCAGCCCTACCCGGGTTACAGTGAGTCACCAGGAAGCTCAAGATAGACCTGTGTTTTTCAGTCCCCAGATTCAGTGCCCCCTCTCACTGGGTGGCAAAAATGGCAGGCCCCGGGATGTGTAGGTTTTGGTCATCTTGTAGACAGGGCCTCAATTCACAGGATGCCTCGTTTCCAAGTCTCTCTGGTGGCTCTCAGGGGTGGCCTGGGAATGCAACCTCAGCATTCTCCCCCTTGCTGTGGCTGGTGTAGGAATTTACTGCCCAGGGATATAAAGCCACCGCTGTGCCCAAGTTCATGTCCACACAGCCAGTGAGAGCCAGAACCAGGTCTCCCAATCAAGGGCAGTCTGGCTCCAAAGCCTGAACTCTTCCTAGTTTTACAATACAGTTTCCTGCTTCCATCACACAGGAAGACTGCCCATCTCCTCCGACCCACAGATCCACCAGCTTTTCAGCTCTGCTGGAAGGACAGAGCCCCAGCCCTTCTTCCTTCCGAAATCCTCTCCCTATCTGCACCATGGCCTCCACTGCCCTGCCTACCCCTTCGTCCGCCTTTTTCACACTGTGGGTCACACCTCCTTAGCAGGCTATATAACATTAAGAGAGAATCTGGACTGGTTCTTTGCTGCTGTTGTTATTGTTTTAATGACACAGAAAATCCATCAGAAATATCATTCCTTTCCTGGCTTCTTGCCATGGCACAACCCCACCTCCCCAAGTGGCCAAGAAACTCCTACTCATCTGTCGAGTGTGGGTAGCACACAGTGGGCAAGAGGTAGGCTCTTAACCAGAATGCCTGGGCTTACACCTCCACTCTACCACAGTGCTGTGTGACCCTGGATAAGTCATTGAACCTCTCTGGGTCTCAATTTTCTCTTCTGTAAAATGAGAGTTACAAGAGCACTTATTTCACAGATTTGTTGTGTGAATAAAATAAGTTAACGTATGCTAATAGCTCAAACCAGTGCATTAATATTATGATATTAATATCAACAAATGGTAATGATTATTATTATCATCTCCTTTCTACAGTTCTCCTGGAGCCCCTAGAGAGACCCAGGTGTTCTCTGATCAGAGGTCCCTCAATGCCAGGTGACTTTCCGAAGAGCGCATTTTGGAGAGCTGACATCCCGTTTCTCCGTGGTGAGAGAGAGCATCTTCGCACCAGCCTGGAACCCTCGGGCCTGGCATGTAGAGGGTAAGAGCTTGGGCCAGAGAGCATGCAACCTGAATCTCCAACCCTGCTCTTTGAAGTTGCTTATCTTTCCTAAGCCTCAGCTTCTGCTTCTGTAAAATGGGAGTAATAACAGCACCTGCCCCATAAGCCTGTTATAAGCATTAAATGAAAGGACAAGTGGAAAGTACCTAGCCCAGGACAAAATTAGCTGTTATTCTCAGAGTGTAGCTCAACAAATGTTTAAGGAACAAATGAGACTTCCAAACCCTCACAGAGCCCTGAAACTTGGAAGACGTTCATTCCTGCTGTCCTGTCTGATAATCGGAGTGCAGATCAAAACCGAGGCCATCTGCCTAGCCTGCTGGTCCTCCGAGTATCTGACTGCAATCACACACAACACGGTGCACACTGAATGGGGCTCTACAGTTGATAACCCACATTCACACATCTAGTGTGGAGGTAAAATCCCCATTTTACAGATTTGCAAAGTACCCTACGGCCGGCAGGGGGCGATGCTGAGATTCGAATCTGCTCCTCTGCCTCCCATCCCACAAAGGCTCCTGGTCAAATTCTGAGGTGAATGCCAACCTCAAAGCTGGTTTACCTAGTGTGGCTTGGACTTGGACTTGGGGTGGGGGGAGAAAATGGCTTACCTTTATTTTTATTTTATTATTATTATTATTATTATTTTGACAGAAAGAGAGGTCACAAGTAGGCAGAGAGGAGGCGGGCGGGGGGGGGGGCGGGGGAAGCAGACCCCCGCGTAGTTGGGATCCTGAGGCGGGGCTCGATCCCAAGAGCTTGAGATCATGACCTGAGCAGAAGGCAGAGGCTTAACCCACTGAGCCACCCCGGCGCCCAAGGCAATGGCTTACCTTAAAAGAGAAATTTACAACCCGAGGTGCGGAGGAGTGAAATGAGCCAGAACTTTGGAAGCAGCACCCACCTTCGCCTGGCAGTTCTCGGGGAATTCACTCGAGCAGTTTACTAGGGTGCAAAGAGGGAGGGATCCTATTGTGTTGCCTCCCCCCGAGAGTTTCGGGAGGATCAAATACAAGAACAGAAGGGAAAGTGCTTTACAAATGTCGGTTATTGCCATCTTAACTGCTCGGTGGATGACAAGGCCTCGGGGCCTCCTCGACCTTTGAAGACCGCTGGTGAGTGGCTCTGCAGAACCGGGGATGCTGTGGGAGCAGAGCTGGTCTCCTGTGGGCGGCCGTGAGGGGGACTCGGCTCTCAGGCCGCACAAACCAACAAATGGCAGAATACCGATATTTTCTTCGAGCTTCCAGATGACAACAAAGTCCAGGGTGGAGGGTCCAAACTGCCTTTTAATTTTGCTGACAGAGAAGCTCCTCCTTCAGACAAGTCAACAGCCTCCGCCTCAGCCCGCCTTTCCATTTGCTGATCAACCCAGAATGCTTCTAGAAGAATGCCTCCATTGACATTTTCCAAGACAAATGAATAAACCCATCAGAACAGTTACGGAACCAATTTCTATTTTAATATTTCCAGGAAAAGGGGAACATAAATTCTGCAGAAGTCATTTAAAGTCATAAACCTTAACATGTTTGCAGCGCGTTCTACTGGCTAAAGTTGACCAGGTGACCGACGGCCAAGGCTCGCCTCAGCCCGGCCCTTCAGTGGTGCCCCGCCAAATGGCACTCTTGAAAATTCTCCAAGTGACACTGCAGAGAAAAAAGTTCTTTTGCCTGCAGGGCATTGATTTTTTTTTTTTTTTTAAGTAAATCTTTTGATTTGGGCATCAAGACACAATGGAGTCTCTGCTTTTTGAGGTTAGTTCTCAGCCAGGGATTTTTTTTTTTTTTTTTTTTTTTTAAGATGCAATGAAACACAGTTTTTGCCCCCTAAGACTTCAGTGGGGGGAGTGGGGATTCCTAGGCTCTGTCAGAGTCTGAGAACAGGGTAAGAGTCCTCAGAGCCCCCAGAGTGTCAGTGTCCTGTTCCCGGGGAGCTAGAGATGAGTCTAGTCCTTAAACTCATTCTCCACAGCCACCCCTGGGGAACAAAGTCATCTCAAAATAGACATTTCCTTTTGCTTGCCCATCCAGGAAGCATGGCAGCTGGAGGGGACAGGGACAAGTGGAGGTGGGCAAGGCAGGACTGGACACCGTTTACCAGGCCAGGAGGCACGTTCCCGGTTTCCCGGGACTATCGAGGAGACTGGGTGGGGGCCCCTGGGCACCCCCACTTGACGGAGGAGAGGACAGGAAGCCAGGGGAAGAAGGAGGAAACTAGGAGGAGGGCAAGTTGGCCCACAGGGAAACACTGAGGCAGAAGCTCCAGGTGAGGGTCCCTGAGAGCCATCCGGCAAGGAAGGGAGAGCAAAGCCTTGTGGAGACTATGGTCAGAAAGCAAGAGAGAGTGGAAAAGCCTTGCAGCAGAAGCAGCTCGAGGACATGGGGAGGCATCCCCCTTGCAGGAAGAGGGGACCTTGGCTCCGTCCTCCCCGTGCACCGAGCCTCTCCGAGGAGAAAACCTCCACCACTTGGCATCGCCGTGGGCCAACACTGCTTGGTATTCGACCCCATCCAAGGAGATGTTATGGGTTTTTGTTGTTGTTGTTGTTGCCCTCCTGATCCCATTTCTACTCCAACTCATGAAGTTTAACTTAGGGAATGCCGGAGCAGTTCAATGTGCTGGAGAAAAACTTTGCCTATCTGCTTCTCTTCACTCAGCAGTTTGGGTTTGAACATCCCTTCCCCGGCAACTTTTCCCTGAGCACCCTGGCCTGGGTGAGGTCCTGGCCTGAATTCTTCCTCCATGCCTCTGTCACAGCTGTGGGTACTTCCCTGTGTCATCATAGCCTTACTCTCTGACTCCTCAGCCAGCATGCAACCCCAAGACACGCTGTGTCTATCCTGGCCTTTACCCAACACCCTTGCCAGCACAGTACCTGGGAGGAGGTTAGCCCACTCTATGCTAGAAGATGAAAGAAGAAATCCTAATGATTCCCCTGAAAGAGCCCCAGAGGAGCAGGACTTACTGCACAGCTTATTCTGGAACACGGAGGTCAGTGACTCAATCTGGCTGAAGTTGGCCACCAGAAAGACGTGGTCCTCATGGGGCTCACTCCCGATGGCCTTCAGTGTATTGAGGTCCACCTGGCCCACACCGATGGCAAAGATCAGGATGCCGGTGTCCCGTGCCTTTGCAGCCACCTCGGCCACGGAGTCCTGTGGCCTCCCATCGGTCACGATCATTATGACCCGCAGCACATTCTCCCTCAGGGGCCGGGCCCCCTCTGCTTCCGAGAACGCGATGTTCAGGGCGTACTGGATGGCCAGCCCTGTCATGGTGCCGGTGGACAGGTGCCTCATCCTCTTGACGGCACGCTCCACTTCGGACTTCCTCTTGAAGGTCTTGAGGGAGAACTCGTTCTTGACGGTGCTGCCATACTGCAGGAGGCCCACCCGGGTGACATCAGGGCCAATGTCCAAGAACTGCAAGATGTCCACAATGAACTCCTTGACCTTGGCATAGTCATGGGTGTTGACGCTGCGGGAGCTGTCAATGATGAAGACCAGGTCTGCCCGCTTATTCTCACAGGAGCTCTCTGGGTAAAGAGGAGAGGTCAAACTCATTAGAGAAGCACTGAGGGCCAGTGAAGGCTGGCTGTTACTTGAAAGCCCTGGAATCCGGAACACCTTACAGAACTCTGATTTTCCTTGGTTTTTCTTGCCCCCTTGGGAAAGCTGGAAAGGTATAATATGCATGACTGGGTGATCATGAGTATTGGCTACAAGGAGAAACTATTTATTTTTGCAGTATAAACAAACACTTCAGTTCCTAGAAAGTCATCCATACAGTTTTTAGGTAGGACAAATACTTGATCGGGGTCAAGATGATTTGATTATTAACTACATGCCCCATAAGCTTGGCTGGATACTGCAGGGAATACACCACAAGCCAATGGCCAATGTCAAGGAGCTTACAATCCATCTTGGGAACTTAACTAATGGAACAAATGAAAGAAAGAAAGAAACAAATAATTATGTGAAACAGTGTGGTGCTTACACTAGATGTTCTGGGAACAGGGATGTTAGTGGGCTGGGATCAAGGGGATAGGACATGAACTAGGTTTATGGAGTGTTTGGATCGAGAGAAGGAACACATGGAGAGAGGCACATGGACAGAAGCCCAAGATGGCAGGAATATGGTGGAAATGGAATGGGCCACGAAGAAACTGCTAGGAGGTGCAGAGAGGAATGGAGCTGGAGGGTAACCTAAAGCCAGCCATGAAGGGCCGGAGAATATGTTAGTGTCACATTATGTCACTGAGCTGACCTGTAGGGAACTCACATAATAATAAGTCAATTGAAGGTGTTACAGACAATTGCTGCCCCAAATTGCTGAGAGGGGGACTCAACCCCAACTTGGGGGGTGGGGAGAGCATAGTGGAACTAGAAAAGGGACCAAGAAACATTTCAACCAAAGACACCATTAAATGGGAAAAAGGTCAATGTCAAGTCTCTCCCCCACCCCCGCCATACTTATTCCTTCAGCCCCCAAGCAAGAAGGCTAGAAGAGGTTTGAGTCTGTGGCTAAAACTCATCACATTCTGGGAAGAGGCTGATATGGGATGAGATGAGAGGCGTCCTGCCTCAGAGGGTGGGGGCTGGGTCTCCTTGCTGGAATTTCTCAGATGTTCTGAGCTACTGCCTCCAGCCAGCAGGGAGTCCTTCCTCCCCTTCCCAGACTCTGTAGCTAAATCCAGATTTGACAGGGATTAGAGAAGGGATCCCAAATGCTTGTCCTAAATCCCAGTCACCACAGCTGCGAGAAAGAGAGAGAAAGCCAAATATGAAACAGTGAGCCCAGTCATCAAAATGAAAAGTGGGAAACGCCATGAAGTCATCCTGTCCAGCCCGGCTTGCCAGGCTGTGACTCGCCCTGAGCGAGTCACACACCTCATCCACTTATGGCCTCATACGTCTTCCGATTTGGGGATGAGGAAGCACCCCTGAACAGCAGCATCCTGGTAAGGAGACCAAGCTTGTGCTGCACCCACGTCTAATACTGGGGCTATGTGAATTCAAAGTGAGTTTCTCAAACCAGAGGCCCCAGACGCCGCCTTTGAGGACTCTGGGAGAAAGATCAATATAAAACCTGCCATTTGTGTGATGTTTTCAAAATCCTTTCTCCAGAGCGCATTCATCACTATGGTCTCATCTGAGTTTCAGAATAAGCTCTTAAGAGGAAAGTACAGTGTCATACCCATTGGATATATAGAGGTACCAAGAATTGGAAAATCTCTTCTAATGTAGAAAAAAGCCTATATGGAGACACACCAACACCTACCACATTAGGGGGTAGTGAGAATTCAAGGGGAAGAGGGTGGTCTTGGGCCCCACGTGTGGGAACCCTCTTGTCTGCCCACACTGCCCCCCACTTCTCTCCAGGGGAGAAGGCTGCTACTCCTGGCCGCGTAGTCCGTGTTGCCCATAGACACCTGCCTTATGAGGCAAATGGCTGAAATCCAGCCCAGCCCTGAGCCCCCAGGGCTGCATACATCCTGAGAAGTACCTAGAAGGGGCGCCTCTTTTTATTTTCACAAAAGTGCCTATGGTTTAGCATATAGCCCTCGGTCGGAGCCATGGAGGACAGACCCGCAGGTCTCAGGAGCCAGGCTGGCCCCTGTCCAGGAGCCACGGGCACTCCACCATTGCTGTGTGAACTTACTGCAAGAAGAATGTGGCCCAGTGTTCTCTGCCTGTGGAGGAGAACGGAATCCAGGCTCAGACCCTGCCATGGTGGGAGATAGGAAGGAAAGGCTGCTTGGAAGGAGGAGAGGAGACAGCCGACTGGCCCCCTAAGAACGCTTCCTCTGGAGAAATTTGGAAGCAGGAGGTCGTCTGGGGTTGGGATTCTTGCTGCGGGTCTTAGTCACTGTATCAACATCCCATCAAACATCACAGTCGATTTAAAGGGAAGCCTGGAGGTTCCACGGGGAATGGTGTGCTAAACTGGGTTAGTTTCCGTCAAAACAAGTGTATCATTTTCACAACGCCTGGGCATTGACAGAAAACCACAAAGGTTCGAAATGGTGTTGGAGTTCCACAGGAGCCGTGACTGTGAGTGGAAAGTGAGTCTTGGCAGCCCAAGTGAGTGAGTTTTCTTCAAGACAATTTCTCAGGTCCCTTAAGGGCTCAGAACCACAGTCTTGCAGCTTGTCCCTGAGAGGACCAGTTCAGTGGTTCTCAAACTGCAGGTGCCTCCCAAGCCCCCGGAGAAGCATTAAAAACTGAGATCGTGGGCCACACTTCCTGAGTTTCTGACCTTGTAGATCTAGGGTGGCACCAGAAAAATCTGCATTTCTAGCAAGTTCCCAGGTGAAGTTGATGCCGCTGGTTCAGAAAGCACACTTTGAGAACCATTAGTTTTAGGTACTAGAGAGATCGCTGGAGGAAAGACTTTCTGGCAAGTTTTTTTTTTTTTTTTAAAGATTTTATTTATTTATTTGACAGATAGAGATCACAAGTAGGCAGAGAGGCAGGCAGAGAGAGAGGAGGAAGCAGGCTCCCTGGTGAGCAGAGAGCCCGATGTGGGGCTCCATCCCAGGACCCTGGGATCATGACCCAAGCCGAAGGCCGAGGCTTTAACCCACTGAGCCACCCAGGTACCCCGTTCTGGCAAGTCTTGACCTCACTATCTCACTGTGAATTCCCCAAAGTGGGAAACTAGTCTCATTCATCCTTCCAACCATGCAGTTGGGAACAGAGTTAAGTCTTCAGTAAACATTTATGGAATTAAATGGAATTCTGGGTGGCAGAGCAAGGTTCTAGGTGGAAGGAATTGAACCAGAGCAGTCAGTTCAAGGAAGTGGATGAAAACCACAAAGTCAAAGTGCTCTAGAGCAGGTGTGGCTCTAGAGTCAGATTCTAGTCACAGATTCTAGACCCCAATACTCACCATTTTATAAGGAAGCATGGCCACTTTTGAACTTTGGTTCACAGACTCACAGACTAACAAACTGTTAGAGCTGGAGGGGTCTAAATAAAGTCCAAGTCACTCAGTGTACACAAGGGGAAACTGAGGCTCAGAGTCGTGACGGCTCATTAGGGTCAGACCTGGGACGATACTGATGGCTCCTCCACCATCTCATGGTGGACATCTTGGAAAATTCGCAATACAGGTGGCGTTACCACATGAGCTCTGTAGATGCTTGGGAATATTTGCTGGGAAGAGTCCCCACAGCTTTTCCACATGGGGACTGCTAAGAGATGTTTCCAGAAAATGGACTCTCCTCTGTGTGTGTTCCTTTCACAGACTGGTTCTGATTAACAGCATCCCCATCTCCCGAGCCTGGGAGAAGAGCACACCATCATCCTTCTGGCCCCTCATGACAGACTTTCAACAGCACTGGATGAGGTTTTGTGGGCAGATCATAAAATGTCATCCCCTGAACCACAAAGTGACAGTCTAGACCTTGTCAACTGCACTTCAGTACTGTCAACTTGCCTTCAAAGCCCACAAGTTGGGCAAACAAGTGTCTCTTACTGTTGAACCTGAGCCAGGACAATTTTAAGAAACATTCCACTCCAGCAGGATTCCAGTGTGCAACCTTGGAGTGATTTCCATTGCTCAGGGTGGCAGACTTGTCACTAATCAGCCTCCCTTGCTCTGGCTAAATTCAGTCATGGCCGTGGAATTGTACAACAAATATTTGGTGCCATCTGCCTGGGATCAAAGCATGCTTGGAGAAGGAAAGTATGTAAATATCTACAACAAGGGTAAAATAATTTCATGCAGAGACTCAAAGGGGGCTCTGAAATGCTTAGTGAAGTGACATATACTCCTATGACCTCAGTGTAAGTCCAGTCTCTGCCACTTTTTGTCCACATGATCTTTGAGCCTCTCCTTGACCTCTCTGATCCTCAGTCTCTTCTTCTGTGAAATGGTGACAATAATACCTCCCAGGGATGTGGTGAAACTCAAAAGAATGTAATAATAATTTATAGCTACTCTTTATTGAGCACCTAATATGTACTGGGCCTTGTTCTGAACACTTTCCAAGTGTTGGCTTATTTATTCTAGACATTATTACTATTGCCATTTTACAGATGAGGACAGTAAGCCTCGAAAGACCAAATAATTAGCCCAGGATCTCATACTTAGGAAGCAGAGGAGCCAGGATCTGGCCCCAACTTGTCTGGCTCTGTAGCCCATACTCTTAACCGCCACGCAATACTCAGGAAGGATTTTGTCCTTTTCAACCCGCCATCGTCAGCATGCTCAAGGTGCCCCAGGACTGCACTGACTTTCTGGGGTCAGTTCTTTCCTTCCCTGGAATCCAGGCCTGAAAGCTATGGCTCCAACTTGCCTGCATCCTGCCAAGGCTTCTCCCCTGCAAGATGCCTATCTGCATTTTAAAAAATGTAATAGAATGATAAAACAGATGCTTGCCTCCCTGAATAGCAGCAGCGCTTCCAGTCAGGCTGCTGGTCACTTCCATTCTCACTCATTCCCGTTCTCACTCACCTGACAAGTGCTTGTTGAGAGAGGAGTAGGAGCAAGGCCCCGGGGCGGGGGGTGGGGGGGGGGCACTGCGGGGTGGGGCAGATGTGAGGGAGAGCTGAGGGAACTCGCATCCCAGAAGCATTTGCTGTCTGTGAATTGAAGTGTATCGGCTGGTCAAAGACGGACAGCCAGAGAGACGGACAGACTGAGAGCAAGAGACTGCCAAGTAGAAGGGCACCACAGGCTGACCCAGTTTCATGCTCAGGGAGGCCTCAGAAGTGCCCACAGGGGCCTGACATGTGGCCCCCAGGGCCACTTCATGTGGCTTTGTTGCCATGGGCCTCCAGACCATGACTAGTGGTTGGGACTTACAGGTGATTCATGGACATTTCAGAGGCAATTTAGCCTATTTTTTATTTTTGTCCCTGATGTGACTTCACCTGAAACTCCCCTGTATTTAGGGCACTTGACTGGGGCCTGTGATTCTTGGCCTGTGCTGGAAAGACCGTGGTCCTTCCCTCCCTCTCCAATTCCCTTATTAGTCAGTCGCCAGCTGCTGCAGGACCTCCCGCCAGACACTTGGCAGGGCTGGTGACGAGCTATGGCCTTCTTTGAAAGCGTTATGCTCTACTCACATCTTCCTAAAGAACCACTGGGGAATACCCTGCAAACTTGATTACCTTCTATTAGGGAAACACCCTGGCCTGCTTCGTGGTATCTAAAACATACCTTGGCCTCATTAGCAAATCATTCCCCACTTGCTAAGATTTTCCAAATGTGTTTCCAAATTCTGGGGCACTTATGGTTCTCTACACACCATTACATACGATTCTGGGAGCAGTGGCTAATAAACCGAACAAGAGAGTCGGGAGCAGAAAGGATTTCTGGGCACTGGAATAATGAGTCAAAGCTGACAAGATGAAACCTAACTAGTATAAATGTCAAGCCCTGCACATAAGGCTCAAAAACCCAAGTGTATAAGCCACAGGAAAGGAACATCTGGATTGACAGCAAGTCACGTGATAAAGTCTCAAGGCAGGGCGGCAGATTCCAAGCTTTACACATTGTCCCCCAGACTTCCGGTGCTGGCACCTGGGAGACTCCCTAATCAATCCCAGGCTAAGAATCAAAGTTCAGCCACAGAGTGGCTCCTAACACAGCTCCCCGACTTCCCTCCACCTGGCGCCTGGAAGGGGCTTAGGGAGTGAAAACTATTTGCCAACCAGACACTTTGCAATAAAGCCCATTAGATCCCGCCCCCCGCACCCCCCCACCTCCGCCCACCAACTTTATGCCCCAACCATCTCATCAATGGCTTTCCTTGCCTGAGAGAATAGACTCTCCAAACCAATGGAACGCACACTTCCTCTCCTTACAACAGAAATTTCCTATATGTAAACATTTTGGTGAGTTTCATTGATCAGAGTCACCGTAGTTGAAGGTGGCAGGCTGTAAGTTCTCAGGATGCTGTTTCATCAAAGCAATTTCTCCAAAAGCCACCACCCTAAGGTTCACGGACCGCAAAGTCAATAATGTTCATGGGAGAATGAATGAACTCTTTGGCCCAGAACTCCCTGCCCTCTGCCCTATACCCCAGTGATATCAAATGGTCTCTAGTTCCCTACATCCTCTCTGAGCTGCCTCCTCAGCTTAAGACTCAACCCTGTGGCCACCTATTTTTTAAAAACCCTTCTTAGATGCCCAGCCCCCAAACACTGGCCTAAATGAGGCCTTCCTCTGAGCCCCCTGGTACCTGCCCCATTTATCTCTATCTGAGCATGTTCCTCCCTGTGTCTCATGCATGGAGCTACCCAGCCACAAGTGGTATCTCCTGTGAATCCCTGGTTCCCGCACAGTGTCAGGCATGACGCGCCATCATTCCTTCAATGTACATGTGACTGGGAGGGGTGGGAAGGCGGGGAAGAGAGAAGGTGCAAATCCCTCTCCATGAGCTGGGAAAACTGGTCAGTTTTCCAGTATCCTCAATGTCTTGAAGACATCTTGAAGACATCAGAGACACCTCAGTTGTGTATATGAAATGCTAAGCCCTAGGCAGCACCCTTGACCCAGTGAATCCGAATCTCTGGAGCTAGCACCCAGTAATCTGCACCTGTGACTCCTTCGGGTGATTCTGGGACACAACACATCTGACAACTCTATCCCGAGGGGTATGTGAGCCAGGGAGACCCTGGCCACAGACCCAAGAGTCCAGAGAAGGCGGTATCAGGGGACCCCTTCCCAAGACCGGAAGAGACCTTGTAAACATGGCAACCGACATCCTGGGTCTTCTCACATGCTCTGACCCACATTCTGCGCCGATGTTGGACCATGTACGTGTCAGATATGTCCTGGCTTTCAATTAGGTTCATAAAATAAATAAGGCAGACACCACTGTTACCCCAATTCTGAGGCTTAGAGCTTGAGTAACCAGTCTGCTGGTATGGGGCAAATGAGTGGGGGCAGAATGTCACCCCCACATCAGTCTGACACTAGCACCTGTACTTTGTATCCTGTTTCCCAGTCGGTGACCTAAAGTAAAGAGTCTCCTCTGAACAGGAAAAAACAGAGAAGAGCCTTACCCAGTGGCACTCCTCATTGCCAGTTAACACATATTTCCCTGGACAGAATCTGGGGAGGACTGACAGCAGAGACTGGATGAGCCCCAGGAGTTAAAGGTCAATTCAAGGGGCACCTGGGTGGCTCAGTGGGTTAAGCCTATGCCTTCGGCTCAGGTCATGGTCTCAGGGTCCTGGGATCAAGCCCCAAAATGGGCTCTCTGCTCAACAGGGAGCCTGCTTCCCCCTTTTCTGCCTGCCTCTCTACCTACTTGTAATCTCTTTCTCTGCCAAATAAATAAATGAAATCTTAAAAAAAAAAAAAAAGTTCAACTCAAGACACACCCTTCTCATGCACATATCCCCTTTACCCTCTGCCCTGAGTCAGTGCCCTGGGAGGCACCACTGTGCCTCAGCCACCCAGATTCACCTGCTGCGCTTATCCGTGTCCAGAAGTGTCTTCTTCATCACCAGGCAGTGGGGACAGTAAGCACTATTAATGACAATGTACAACGATGTCATCCCACAAACAACATACCTATTGGCCCACAAGCCCACAAAACAATAGGACAGACCTCTGAGGTCACAACTGGCTTTATTCATTTTCGTGTCACCCATGCCTGGCTCACAGCTGGTACCCAGAAGGTAGTGAACTGAAGACACTATGGGCAAAATACAGTGCTGGAGGTGTGGGGAGGCTGACAGGGAGAAGATGCGGCGGTCCCTGGCCTCAGAGGGCTACCGTCCAGGGGTTTGGTGATACAAGCAGACAGAAGCTTGCAGAATGAGGCAGGGGAAGGTGAGTCATTGTTTGGTAATCCTATTCATAACATACGAGAGGCCAGAAGAGCCTAACGAGTAGTCACCAGAGACAAGATGTCTGAACGAGGAGGCATGAAAAGCAAAAATACAGAGCAAACACATGCTCTACCCCTTGGCCAACTCCTGAAGAGAAGAATACCCAGTACCTCCAGAGGGAGGGCATTTCCATGGACTTCCTCCTCTCCCCCCATTTACCCTGCTTTGAATGCCTGGTTGAGGAAGAAAGAAGGTAGAAGACAGCTGGGGGAAAGGAAAGAGTGGCTTTGGAGCCCCTCTGGTTTTCTCCTCCCTTCTTTGTGGTCTTTACCATGGACTTGCTTGTCCCAATGAGCTGTGCAAAAAGCAGTGGATACCACTCAAGATGCCACGTACCACATGCTTCTCTCAAGAAAGCATGACATAGGATCAGGATGTCAACCCTTCTTCTAGTAAGTTCTTTCCAACAGCCTCAGAGCAGAACCAAAGTTCAAGGGCAGCAGCTGAAATTTCAGTACTCAGGTTTGCTCTGCGGACACTTTCCCAAGCTGTTACCAAGGAGAACGTTGGCAGGGCAGACCGAGATGAGTGTGGCTGGGGGAGATGGATGTTATCTGGCTGTGGAAAAACACACCGGGAAGCTTTTATGCAAAAATATACTCTCCAGTGTCACAGTGAGATTTTTGTTGTTGTCGTTCTTTTTTAAAGAAGGTTCTGGTGAATGATCTTGCATCTTTTGGGTCACAAGGAGGGATTCTGGATTGACACCAGCTCAAATTTCAGTTGTCCCAGCTGACTGTCATAAATTCCTTGAGGAACACAGCATTCTAAGGCCCTCAGGGAGTGTGCACCAACATGCCAGCAAAATGGAAAAGAAAAAAAAAAAAATGAAAGAAAGAAAGAAAAAAAGAAAAAAAACATGCCACATCACACCAAGTCTCCTTTCGTAACTGTTAACATGAGCTTAAAGAAAAGACATCATATGAGGTTCAACAACCGTGGTTTCCAGAACCCTGGACAATTTTCTTTGCGAAGAAGCCAAAGAGAAAGCTGCCCCAGTTTAGCCCTGGAGAAAACAGTTTCCAAAGAACTGAATTTCCTTGCAAGGTAGCAGTTTGCTAAAGTTTCACTGAAAAAAAAAAAATGCTCCTCACATCTCTCAGAGTTTGTCATACAAACAGGCTTTCTCCGAATTTATAAAAAGAAATATAAAGAAGCCCGGAAATAATCCATGGTTTTAAAACTCATTGGGCTAAATTTGGTTCAGAGTGAATTTGGTATTCTCCACCAAAACCCCTCTCACTGTCTTTCTTTCTTTCTTTCTGAAATTGAGAAATGCCTCATATCTTAAAATCATAACCTAGGGGCGCCTGAGTGGCTCCATGGGTTGGGCCTCTGCCTTCAGCTCAGGTCATGATCCCAGAGTCCTAGGATGGAGCCCCACATCGGGCTCTCTGCTCAGCAGGGAGCCTGCATCTCCCCCCCCACCACCCCTCTCTCTGCCTGCCTCTCTGCCTACTTGTGATCTCTGTCGAATAAGTTAATTAAGTAAATATTTTTTTAAAAAATCATAACCTACACACACACGCACTCAAAACCGGCCCATCCCCCAGTAGGAGATAGTACAGAAAGTACTGGGGAACAGGTGATTTGTCCTCTCTGCAAAGTGAAAAACAGCGTAGGCAGCTTGAAAAAAGCAACTGGCATTTAGCCCAGAGCAGCGTTTTGACTTAATAAATTGAGCAAAGGCCTCCTCTGCTTTCTGGGCTTTCGGCTCATGGAAGTCGGGAGCGAGCAGAGAGACCGGTGAAGAGCAATGCAGGGTCAGGCTGGGGGAGATACTAGCCCGGAGAAGGGGGCCCTCGGGCGGAGTGTGGCACGCCTTTCCCTGGAAGGGGAGGGGAAGGCGGGCATGGAGGCGAGGGGCGGAAGGTTTCCAGGGCCCTGTACCAGCAAAGGCAAAGTTGCTCCTTGGAGTCACCTCTCTCATCATTTTGGTTTGGCTGAGTTATGCCAAGGGCCCCCTTCCTTTGTGCTAGGTGCAGGGGATAAGGTACGAGAACCCACCTCGGGCTGGGAGGAGCTTACAACCTTGGAAAGAAACAGATTCATGAAAAACATAGGATTCATGAAAAACATAAGCAACAAGAGCCAAAAGGAGGACACTGGATCCCAAGATGGTGGACAGGGAGATTGCTGGAGAAGCTGATGGGTGTTATATTATTTTATGATATTATTCTATTATTATCAGATGAGTAGGATTGGCCAGGCAGAGTGGGGGGGGGGTGCTTTAGGCAAAGGGTCAGTGTGAGCAAAGACCAGGAGGGTGGAAAGGAGTAGGGAGTAACTGCAGCGGGCGTGGCTTGGCTGGATCTTAAAGGACAGGATGGGGATGATGACAGGGCCACAGAGGGAGGGTCACATGAGCTCCTATTAAGAAGTTTGGACTTCACGGGGTGCCTCCCTGACTCAGTTGGTAGAGCACACGACTCTTGATCTCGGGGCCATGAGTTCAAGTCCCCCACTGGGTGTAGAGCTTACTTTAAAAAAAAAAAAAGAAGAAGAACTTTGGACTTCATTAAGGAGCCAGTGGGGATCCCCTGAAGGGTCTTACATGTGCTATCATCCTCCTTCCGGGCATATCCGAAGGGCTCCTGCCTCAGCCCAGACTTCACTCTTCATCCCTGATCCAACCCAGAACCAGTCCCTCCAGGCCCGCGCCCCTTGAATGGAACCCAGCCTGGTCTCAGACGTGAATTAGTGTCTTCCATGTATAAAGTAATAGAGAAGGCATTAGAGAGGATTTGAAGACAACTCCTTCATCTTTAGGAGCTGAGTTTCTACCCGTTTGCTACCTAATCCTGGAGCGAGTCTACCCGAAGGACTTTCAGTGGTGGAGTGGAGAGCTTAGGTCAGCAGCTGGGCCCTCCCAACTCATCTCTCCTTGGGGTCCCCACTCCTTCCCCTCTAGTGCTCGCCCTGGTTAATTCAGAAATAACTATTGATCGAATGTCAGTTGGGCCTCGGCATCGACTCCCACCTCTTTCATGAGTCTTCCTTTATGCAGGAACAAGAAAGACAAGGAACCCACTTCCCAGACCCCCTTGCAGCTAGGGTTCTGGGTAACTGTGAGGCGCCACCAATTAAATATACCCACAAAGCAGGAAGCAAAGTGAAGGCTGTTTCAACTGGCAAGCAAGGCTGTAGAAAGACAGGTTTCGTGTTCTAGTATCTGCTCACCAGCTTCATAGATCCAGTTATAGTGGCTACAGCGTCCTGATCCCGGCAACAAATTCTTTTTTTTTTTTTTTTAAGATTTTATTTATTTATTTGACAGAGAGAGAGCACAAGGAGCAGAGGGAGAGGAAAAAGCAGACTCCCTATGGAGCAAGGAGCCTGATGCAGGACCCCATCCCAGGATCCTGGGATCATGACCTGAGCCGAAGGCAGATGCTTCACTGGCTGAGCCACCCAGGCATCCCCCAGCAACCAATTCTTGTGTGATGGTTCCATCTCCCACTTCTCTGATCTTTCCAACAATTACGTAAATACCTTGTTTGCAGAACGAAATCCTTTTCTGCTTAAAATGCCTAGAGCGCTTTGCTTCCTGCACTGGTCCCAGCGGTCCCCGCCACTTGTCAACACGTCTGCCTTCTTGCCACCTCCCTCCCTCATTCACAGCAGGTTCCAGCTGAGAGTTGGAAACACACCAGAACAAAGGAAAACACAAGTGGGCATGCTCGGTCCTCTTCACAAAACTCATCTAAAGGGCTAGTGGCCCCAAGCTTTGTGGAAGTGGGGCCAACTCTCTTGCCCTCCCCTGAAACCTGTCATCCTTCTCTCCACGGGGACTCCCCCAGGCACCTAGACTGCTGGCATTCTCCAGCTCCTTTGGGAACTGTAACCTCTCCACTTGATCTGATGCGTCATCTCCTCCATCCTTCCTGAACTTGGCCTAGACCTCCGCTCCCTCAAATACAATGAGACGATGTATTACACAAAAGGAAAACTATTGAGTCAGCTCTTCATTTCCTCATCACTCAGAGCGCTTGGGTGAACACGCAGCTCCAGCTGGTGCACTCGACTCCGTGAAGCTCAACGCCCTATGTCAGGGTTGCCATGGAAGCCAGAAATAACATTTCAAGCATCCCTCACAGCCTTGGTGACTTTGGTTTCTAGGCTGTTCTACAAATAGTCTTTCTTGCAGCTGCTCATTAAAATGAAGATCAGTTAATAAGACAGCGTGTTTAACAAACGAAAATGGTATTTGTTACAGACCTGATAATCACGAAGTACTTAGGGTATGCATACTTTGAAACTGAAAAGGGGGGCCCCTGGGTGATTCAGTCGGTTAAGCGTCTGACTCTCGGTTTCAGCTCAGGTCACGATCTCATGGATTGTGAGATCCAGCCCTGGCATCGGGCTCCATACTTGAAGATGCTCTCTCTCTGCCCCTCTCCCCACACGCATGCATGCTCATTCTTTCTCTCCGTAAAATAAATAAATCAATCTTAAAAAAAAAAAGAGAGAGAGAGAAACAACTGAAAAGGGATCTTCAAGACTGGATTCAATTTCCCTATTCCAGAAACGGAGAGGATAGATCACGTAGTAAAATGGTAAGGTAGCCTCCTGACTCTCGGGCCACCCTCGTTCCCCCACCAACACGCACTCACCATCCTGGGCAAGTGACCTGCTCTGTCTAACTTCAGTTTCCTCTTCTAACAGATGGGGACAAGGACCTGGCTTATAGAGTTGTCATGAGGATTAAGTAAATTAATGTGTGTAAGATACTTAGAACTCTTTGTACCTGGCACAAAGAGTCAAAAACTCATTTATTGTTGTTATGATTATTATTATTATTACCACCTGGTATTGTGTTGAATGTTGTCCAGAAGCAACATGGCGTAATCTGGACTGGGAGTCCAGAGATTTGTGCTCTGATCCCTGTTCTGCCATCAGCTAGATGACATTAACCACATAACCACCTTCTTCTCCTTCTTCTCCTTTCTTCTTTTTCTTCTTCTTCTTCTTTTTTTCTTTTTTTGACCATGTCACTTTGATCTCTAGGGTTGGACTAAATGACACCTCAGTTCCTTTCCAGTTCTAGCTGGGTCTAGTTTACACCAGGGTGTTAAATAAGTTAAATGGAACTGTTCCTTGACCTTTATAAACGGTTATATCCATATCTATAATGATAGCTAATATTTATTGAGCAATGGTTATCTATCAATACAATGCTAAATGTTGTACGTGTATTAACTCCTTATTTTTCACAATCTGTTGTCCCCATTTAACAGGTGGGGAAACTGAGGCACAGGGAGTTTTGAGTAATTTGCCCAAGGTCACACGGTTAGTAATTGGTAGGGCCAGGATTTAAATCCGGGAATCTGAGGCTAGAACTCATGCTCTTCATGATTAATCCACAGGAAACAACAAACTCAGATACCACAAGTAGACAAGGACGCAAGCTGCATGACTTCATATGACATTGACGCTCCCTAGTTGTAACTGTAGGGTACTCCACCGGCTATATCCATAAATTCCCAGCAACTGGTACTGTTCAAAAAGGTTTCAGGAAACTTGCCACAAAATAAAATAGTTCTTAGTTCTTCGTTACACTCCAGAGATGCTCACCTCCACCAACATCCCACACCTCCATGATGGCATTAACTTCCCACCTGGCATTTCTTTGCCCCTCTAAAGACTGTTCTCAATCCAGCAGCCACAGTGATTCTTTTTTTTTTTTTAAGATTTTATTTATTTATTTGACATACAGAGATCACAAGTAGGCAGACAGGCAGGCAGAGAGAGAGAGGAGGTAGCAGGCTCCCTGCAGAGCAGAGAGGCTGATGCGGGGCTCAATCCCAGTTCCCTGGGACCATGACCTGAGCTGAAGGCAGAGGTTTTTTTTTTTTTTTTTTTTTTTTTAAATTTTATTTATTTATTTGACAGACAGAGATCACAAGTAGGCAGAGAGGAAGGCAGAGAGAGAGGAAGGGAAGCAGGCTCCCCGCTGAGCAGAGAGCCTGATGCGGGGCTCGATCCCAGGACCCTGGGACCACGACCCGAGCCGAAGGCAGAGGCTTTAACCCACTGAGCCACCCGGGTGCCCCTGAAGGCAGAGGTTTTAACCCACTGAGCCACCCAGGCGCCCCAGCCACAGTGATTCTTTAAACACAAGTGAAATCACCTCACTCCTTTGTTTAAGACCTTCCCATGGTTCCCATCTTTCTCAGAGAAAAGCCAAAGTCCTAGACATGGCCCCCCAAAGGCCAGCTTGTTAACTTCTCAAAGCCATACTACACTGGCATTGCAACTCTAAACACTTAAGGCATGCTTTCACCGCTGTTCCCTCAGCCTGGAACATTCTGGATTCTGTGACTTATCCCCTCACCTGCCTTCAGGTGCCTGTAGAAAGCACCTCCCTCTCAGTGAGGCCTCCCCTGCCCCGGTCACGATCTAAAACTACCCACGCCCATGACCAGCACATCTATCCCTCTTTCTGGCTTTTCTCCAAAGCATTTATCAGCTTCTCTCATATGTATTTTACTCATTTATTTTTTATTATCTGTTTCTTCTATTGGAACACATGACCTAAGGTTGAGGATTTTTGCCTGTTGTTTTCCCTGCAATGTTCCCAAGACTTCCACTGCTAGGTGACAAAACTCTTTGTAAGATGGATGAATGAAAGGACGACTGAATAGGTACATATCTAGGCATCTGTGATGCGAGAAACCAGCATCGGACTCTGACTTGAAGACTTCTCAGAACTCTCCTCTCACCTTTCAAAGGTTAGTCCTGGAAAAAAAGACTTGAAGCATGCCTGGATATTTATATTCCTAAAATTATACAGAAATAGGATTAAATCTACTCTTGCAGGGGAGAAACCTCCGAGAATCCAACAGACGACAAGGCAAAAATAAACACATATTACTCTCACAACAGAAAATGTTTTTAAAAATTTTTAAAGGTTGGGGATGGATGTTTACTCTACCTAACTCTTGAGGCCAAACCAGAACCAAAGGATGGAGGTTATAGGATCAATCTCAGCCTGCTACAGAATAAGGACAGTGTGTGTGGATTTCAGTCAGCTATGTTTCAAGATTTCTAGAAAAATTCATGAAGCATTTACTACACAAGTTTTAAATTGCATTAAATACATTTAAATTGCATTTAATACATTTCTATTTATCATACAATCCTTAAATTGCAAAAAAACAAACAAAACATACAAACAAACAAACAAAAAAAAAAACCCCAGTAATAAAATCTACAGCTTTGACATTCTTGTTTAGTTTTTTTAATGTGCACCAACCATTTGGGCATTTCTTTTTCTTGTCCTCTCATCTCTCAATTTAATTATCACTGCCTTCTTTCCATTTGGTGTACTTTCAAGAAAATGGCTTAACAGTATAGCGGACAACCCTAGTGGTTGACTACTTAAAATTCATTTCTCTCCCCCTTTCTGCTCCGTTTGCCTAAGATTTCAAGCAACTAAGAGGTAGCCATGAGCTCCATGAGGGCAGGTCCCTCTGCACCAGGAAGGGGACCTTACTGAACAGAGCCGGTCGTGGTTGTCCCACTGTCCAGACTCAGTAGCTGGAGTGAGCACTTGATTCAGTTTTGGCCAGTGGGAAGTAAGGGAAACTCTCCTGAAACTTCCAGGAAAGATTTTGGTCTCTGATGAAAGGAACGAACCAAGGGATGAAAAAGTCCTCTTTCTTCTCTTTGTTCTCTTCCTGACTTGACCGTGGTCATGGAACAAAGTGATGTTTGGAGCTGCAGCAGTCATCTTGGGACTATAAGGCAAAAGCCCAAGGAAGGAAAGCCAATCTCCTGGGATGACACAGCTAAAAGCTAGAAGGAGCTCTGGTCTCGACGACAGAGCTGAGCCACAGCCATGGACTGGGGATCACTGACCTCCAGACTTCTTGTGAGGTATTCAAATATCTTTTCATAAAACCACTGTTAGCTTAAGCCAACTGCCATCTTCCTATTACCCAGAGATTTCTCTAGTGATACCAAGCTTGCTGCAGATTAGCTCCTTAATAAAAATGTACGCCATGTATGAAGGAATGGATCTGATGGTACAGATTTTGACATTTTAAAAAATAAAATATATTAAACTCTTTTGCTAAGTGTGTATATTTTCTAAAATGCTCATGTTAGCAACTCAATAGAGGTTCTTCTCTAAGACCAATATCTGATTTAAGGCTCAAAGAAAAAAAAATGCTGTCTTATAGCTAAATCAGTAGATGCTTAAATAGATAAATACAAGTTAATAATACAAATAATAGTAATAAATGTCACCTCTCACGATTCATTCAGTATACATGTATTTTTTAAAAGAACTGCTTTTTTTTTTTAAAGATTTTATTTGTTTATTTGACAGACAGAGATCACAAGTAGGCAGAGAGGCAGGCAGAGAGAGAGGAGGAAGCAGGCTCCCTGCTGAGCACAGAGCCTGATGTGGGGCTCTATCCCAGAACCCTGAGATCATACCTGAGCCGAAGGCAGAAGCTTTAACCCACTGAGCCACCCAGGCACCCCAGTATACATGTATTGAGAGGTTACAATGCCAGATGATTTAGACCCAGAGATGAAAAGACCTAATTATGGGATTGGGAGGGAGACAAACCATAAAAGACTCAATCTCAAGAAACAGACTGAGGGTTGTGGGGGGAGGGGGGACGGGAGAGGGTGGTGGGGAAATGGACATTGGGGAGGGTATGGGCTATGATGAGTGCTGTGAAATGTGTAAACCTGACGATTCACAGACCTGTACCCCTGGGAATAAAAATACATTATATGTTTATTAAAATAAAAAAAATTAAAAAGAAAAAAAAAAGACCTAATTCCTAGATTTAAAGATGTCACAGTAGAGTGGGCTCTGTTAATTCCACTTTGCAATGTACAAAGTATTTTTTAAGAATAGATTTTAAAATAAACAATAACAACAACAGGCATTTATTGAAGGCTTACTCTGTGCCAGGCTACATGCCAAACTTTTATCCGTGTGGTTTCCTTGTGTCCTCTTTCCCACTGATTATCACCCCTGTTTTACAAGGGAGACAAGGTGTTGAGGGTGATTGTGTTACTTATTCATGGTCACACAGTGGAAACCCAGAATTCACACTTATTAAAAGGCAGCTACTGTTATTTTTAAAACCAAGCTGACAAGTGCAGTGGCAGGTGTGGGAACATTCAAGAGCCACAGTTGATTAGAAGCTTGTAGGAAAACGGGACAAGGAGATCATTAGGAAAAAGGAAGCCATCTTGGGCTCTCTGCAGAGCTGGAGGCTCCCGATCAAGAAATGACGGCTCAGGACACCATTCTGTGCTTAAAGGAAACATAGGGGGCGCCTGGGTGGCTCAGTGGGTTAAAGCCTCTGCCTTCAGCTCGGGTCATGATCCCAGGGTCCTGGGATGGAGCCCCGCATCAGGCTCTCTGCTCAGTGGGGAGCCTGCTTCCCCCCACCTCTCTCTGCCTGCCTCTCTGCCTACTTGTGATCTCTGTCTGACAAATAAATAAATAAACTCTTAAATAAATAAATAAATAAATAAATAAAGGAAACATAGGCAAGGTTCTTTTCCCTTTCAGAACTTTAACCCGTAAACCAAACTATCAGTCGAGCATCTCCAAAGGGTGTCCCTTTGGATACCCCCTAGACACTGAAACTAAACATGGAGTTTGAGCTCGCACAAGGCACTCACTGTTTGTTGAGTGAATAAAGATTTAGCTGCTGTGGTTATGTGTGGTAGTTTTACGTGACAGCGGTTTGTGGACAGGGATTATGTCTGTCCCGTCTGTGTTTGTGGCTTGCCTCAGCTTCAGTGGCTGGTTGGTTGATGGCTTTGTTCCAGCCCTGACTCAGTCTGACCACTGGCTGGGGCAAATGTCTGCATGAGAAGACACTATGTAGTAGGAGGAGAAAAGGGCTCCTCTGAGCCCCAGGTGACTTGGTCCTAAGCCGTAGGTGCTGCTGGTGAATCACTTCACCTTGAACAAGGAACGGTATATCTGGGCCGTGGTTCCTTCTTCCTCGTTTCTTAAACTTTATTTGTACCAAGGATTTCCACGGCAGTGTGGGGAAGCCCATGACCTCTCCTCAGAATAAACTTGTTAAATGCCTGACATAAATGCAACACCCACTAGGATGGCTACTATTTAAAAAATGGAGAATAACAGGTGTTGGTAAAAATACAGAAAACTTGGAACCCTTGTGCATGGCTGGTGGTAATGTAAAATGGTCCAGCCACCATGGAATATAGTTGGGCAGTTCTTCAAAAAGTTAAATGTAGATGGGGCACCTGGGTGGCTCAGTCAGTTAAGCATCCGACTCTTGATTTCGGCTCAGGTCATGATCTCAGGGTCGTGAGATCGAGCCCTGGGTCAGGCTCCGTACTAGGTCTGGAGCCTGCTTCAGATTCTCTCTGCCTCTCCCTCTGCCCTTCTGCCTGCCTTTCTTCCCACCTCCTGCCCCCCACTCACATGCTTGTGTTCCTTCTCTCTCTCTAAAAAAAAAAGTTAAACATAGAATTACCATATTTCTCAGCAATTTCATCTTTGATATATAGCCAAGAAAAATTGAATGCAAGGACTAAAACAGACACTTGCCCATGTTCATGGCAGCATTATTCACAATAGCCAAAATGTAGAAACAACCTGTGTCCATCAGTAGATGAATGGAGACACAAAACGTGGTATACACATATAATGGAATATTATTTGGCCATAAAGAAGAAGTTTTGACACCTGCCATAACATGGATGAACCGTGAAAACATTATACTAAGTGAAAAAAGACACAAAAGCGCCAATATCCTATCACTCCACATATAAGAAGTATCAAGAATAGGCAAATCCATAGGGACAGGAAGTAGAAAAGAAGTTCCTGGGGAAGGGAGGATGGGGAGTTACTTCCTAACAGGTAGTCTCTGTTTGGGATGATGAAAAGTTCTGGAAATAGACAGTGATGATGGCTGCACAACGACATGAGTGTTCCTGATGCCGCTGAATTGTGCACTTCAAAATGTTCGAGATGGTTCATCTTATGCTGTATGTCTCAATTACCACAATAAACAGACAAGTAAATGCAAAGGGTAAGAATGGAGGCCAAGTATTTGAATTTCAGTTATCAAGATATTTAAAAACTTGGGGATGTAGTAATGTATGGACCTGAAAAAATAATATTGAGGGGCGCCTGGGTGGCTCAGTGGGTTAAAGCCTCTGCCTTTGGCTCAGGTCATGATCCCAGGGTCCTGGGATCGAGCCCCGCATTGGGCTCTCTGCTCCGCGGGGAGCTTGCTTTCCCCTCTCTCTCTCTGCCTGCCTTGCTGCCTACTTGTGATCTCTGTCTGTCAAATAAATAAATAAAATCTTTAAAAATAAAAAATAAATAAATAAAATAAATAAAAAATAATATTGAGTAACAAGGTCGATGGGGCACCTGGGTGTCAGTCAGTCAAGCGTCAGCCTTTGGCTCAAGTCATGATCCCAGGGTCCTGGTATGGAGGCCCGTGTCGGGCTCCCTGCTCAGTGGGGAGCCTGCTTCTCCCTCTCCTCCCTGTTCATGTTCTTTCTCATTACCTCTGCGTCTCTCTCAAATAAATAAATAAAATCTAAAAAAAATAAATAAATAACAAGGTCAAAAGGGGGGGGGGTCTCCTAACTAGTGTAATTTCAAAGTAGCGTTGCATGTCAACAGTATTTTTAAATATCTCCGCCGACTCCATGATGCGCCATGGAGACATCTGTGGTTTCTTTTGGTGACACGGTGCTGCTGTTTCTCCTGTGGTTTGTGGTTTACAATCATAATAGATGGAAATGCTCAGCTGCAGTTAGAGGTTAGTGAAAAAGTATGTGATTTTTTTCCCATTCAAGTTATAGGCCCAATGAAGTCTGTCCAAGGACTCTTGGTCCATGGCCCCTGGGGTTAAAAACCTCTCAGCTCTCTTCTAGGTAAACCGATGTGATCTAGGAATGGCTTCATTTCTACATCATCGATAAATTAACATCTCTGATCAGATCTTTTCTTATCTGTATCTAGGGACTGTCATCAAATCTACCTCTCAAGGGCTCTGTGAAAAAAAAGGGAGATAAGGCAAGCAAAAGGTGCTTTCAAACCTGTAGAGTTCTCTTAACAAAGGCTACGTATTACCAGAGAAACCTAATAGTCAATGGAGACTTCTTCCCCCCATACCTGGCACATCAGCCCCCAGGTCTCAGTGTTCCCTCAGAATTTTGGTAGGAGCTTTGAGAGCTATGGGAACAGAAGGCTGAGCACTTATTGTTAAATACCATGCCCTGTGTTAAACAGTGCTATGACCTATATTTTGTATGTACGCCGATAGATTTAAAAATACAAATTAAGGAAAATGCTAATTACCAAAATAGACTCGAGAAGAAATAGGAAACCCCAATAAGACCCATGACTGTTAAAAAAAAAAAAATCGAATTAGATGTCAGAAATACCCTCTCTACAGAAGGCATCAGGCCCAGATGGTTTTATCAGTGAGTTCCACTGGCCCTAGAGGCCATCTCTCATGGATCCCACACAAATTTTCCCCCAAAAGACCTGTGCTGCCCGCAACTGGGGAATTTGCCCTAAACCCCAAAGCATGACAGGTAGGGGTCCAGAAGGGACTCTGCCGTACCAACAGTGCCCAAAACAATGCTGGCCTTGCCCACTGTAGATCCTCAAGGCGTATCTATTCAATGAGTGGGTGAATGATAAAACTGAGGCAAATCATGAAACAAAAAAATAAGAGCTAAACGTATTAGAGCTAAACAATTTGGGTACAGAAATGTACCCATACAGAAATGATGGCTTTTCTAGCTCTCTTCATTTTGGAGATGAATTCAAGTTTGCCTGGACCAAGGGGGTGGAGGAGCCTGCTTCCTTCAGTAGATGAGACCATCACACAGGACAGCCATAGGGACACTGGCCCTCTGGGCACTTGTGGATAAATAGTACCTCTAGTGGGAGGGCACGCTTCCCTGGCTACCCCAGCAGTGAGTCCCAAACACTGAAGGATTCTGCATCTTTCACTTGGCCCAGCACAGCTCTTGTAACGTGGGGATTCTCAGATCATACTCCTTCAGTGAATGGATCGCATCAACTAGAACAAGCCTTAGGGTCAGGGAGGGGGAATTAAGAGCTAGAGATGGAAAGCAGCCTCTCACGGTCTTTGCCAGCTCTGAGCCCTCTGGACTGGATTCCTCCACAGTTTATGTTATGGGCCAACCTGACTTTAAAGACCTCTGAGGTTCATTCTCCCCAGGCTTCTCGTGGCCCAAATGCCCCACATGGCATGTAATGCATCCTGCCTTTCCAAAGGTCCCTCCTGGCCCTGAGCCCATGTCATCAGATGCCTACATTCCTCGTTTCTCCCCTGCATCAGCTCCTTGTACATCTGGCCATCAGCTCCCTCTTTGATGTTCTCACTCCTTGGCTGGGCTGCGGCCTTATGATAACTTCTCCCTCCTCCTCCTTTCCCGGCCCCACTGTCCTCTGTGAAGCCAAAATACACACATGGCTCTCCTTTCATCTTTCCCTATAAATCAGCCTCCTCTGGATATACTGAAAGAAGGCTGTTCTGAGCTGGTGGTTCTCATTCTTGGCTCTTGAAAAATCTTACTCGGACTTGGCTTTGCATCCTGGCTACGCTGTACTCGTTTCCCATCTCCAGCCTAGGAAGTCGGCCGCCCAACCCACCATGTTCGTCCGACCTGCTCTAAGGACCCAGAAACCTCCACATCTCTGAGTCTTTGAGCATGCTTCCCCGGCATGTGTCTACAACATTCTATCACCCTGAAATGGAAATACATTGTGAATCAGAAAGGAGAAAGAAGCTCTCTAGGAATGTGTCAGAGAAGACGTATTGTCATCCACTGATGACGGTGAAGAGCAGAGCAACTTGTTCGGACCTGCATCACGTCCCCCACAACTCCTAAGTTGACGTCTTAAACCCTAGTACCTCAGAATGTGAGTGTATTTGGAGATGGGGTCTTTAAAGAGGTCATTAAAGTCAAATGACATCATTAGGGTGGGCTCTAAACTGATCTGACTTGTGTCCTCATAAGAAAAGGGAACTTGGGGCGCCTGGGTGGCTCAGTGGGTTAAAGCCTCTGCCTTCGGCTCAGGTCCTGATCCCAGGGTCCTGGGATCGAGCCCCGTATCAGGCTCTCTGCTCAGCAGGGAGCCTGCTTCCTCCTCTCTCTCTGCCTGCCTCTCTGCCTACTTGTGATCTCTTTCTCTGTCAAATAAATAAATAAAATCTTTAAAAAAATAAAAATAAAAAATTTTAAAAAAGGGAACTTGGAGTAGACAGGTACAGAAGGAAGGTCCACGTGAGGACTCACGGGGCAATGGCAGCCCTTTGGAAGGCAGCAAGAGAGGCCTCAGAAAAACCCACACCTTGCCAACACCTTGATTGTGATCTTCTAGTCTCCAGAAAGGTGAGAAAACAAATGTCTGGAGGTTAAGCCTCCCAGTGTATGGTGCTTTGTTATAGTGGCCCTAAGAAACTAATAGACAACTCAAGTCTCTGTACTTCCTCTTGAGAATACATGAAATATGCATGGGTTGATCACTCAGGCAACTTTCTGAAATAGCTCCTCTTGTATTTCCAGTATCTAGGGGTCATGAAATATTTAAACATGAACTTTTTAAAGTAAAGATGATTATTCTTTATAATCATTTCAAAAAAATATAAAATATTCTTTTAATATCTTCAGTGGAGACATGAAGAAAGATATAGAAAGCATTTTATCAAATTTGTAGATGATTCTGAATTGCTATGTTAAGGAAGAAAAAGATATTAAGTAAGAAGGAATAACTCAAATGAAGAAGATAAAATTTAATGCAAAAAAACCTCAAAATGTCCTACTTAAGTTAAAAACACCTACTCCATGATGGCTATTAAGCCACTCAGAGTAAAGGTCTAGTCACATTCATGACTGCAAGCTGTACATGAATTAACCAAAAAAGCAAAAACAATTAACCTGTAATCATTCTTTTCATTCATTCAATTAACATTGCCAGAAATGAAGCCCAGGGATTCAACAAATTATATGTTGCCAGTCACTAAAAATTTCTCAGTTTCTCTCTTGCTTAAAATTTGTTACTGGAAAGGCTCCTATGGCAGATTGTTCCTGGAAAGAAAATACTTAGCTTTTTTTTTTCTTTAGTAGGAGAGAAAGTCCCTATCTCCTAGTTTAGTTCCTAATTCTGCAGGCAACTCCATAGAATCCTAGACCGTGAGGGTTCACAGATTAGAGGCTTATTTTAAAACCACACAAGGGGTGGGGTTCCCGGGTGGCTCAGTCGGTTAAGCCTCTGCCTCGGGCTCATGATCTCAGGGTCCTGGGATCGAGCCCCACATCAGGCTCTCTGCTCAGCAGGGAGCCTGCTTCCCCCTTTCTCTCTGCCTGCTGCTCTGCCTAGTTGTGATCGCTCGCTCTCTGCGTCAAATAAATAAATAAAATCTTTAAAAAAATGAAATAAAATAAAAAATAAAAACCACACAAGACTTTCCGCATCCCCGAAGCCCGAGGAGGCAAACTCTTTCCTTCCTGGGCTACAGAATTTCACATGGAAGGAAAACCTGTTTCCTTGAAAGCACGGGTGTTTGGCTCTCCCTTGCCTCTGTGAGGTCTTGACTGTGAAGGCTGTAACACAGCCTTCAGAGAGCCCCTCGACCTTTTCAAGCTAAACATCCTCAGGTCCTTCACATCTTTTCCACATGCTCTGGCTTCAGAAACCTTCGCCACCCTGGCGGCTCCTCTCTAGACGCTCCTCTTTGCTCATTTGTTCGTTCATTTACTCCTCCAGGTGTTTTCAGAGTCCCCGCTGTGGACCTGGCACGTTACCAGTCACTGACGATTCCACACAGATGATGAAGCAGCCAGTCGCGGCACAGCCTAGAAGTGCCGCGCTGGGACATAGGGTCTGCTGGGGGAAGGCACTGTTGGGGTATTAAATCCCGACCTAAGAAGATTAGGAATGCTTCCATGGAGCCCTGAAAGATGAGTCCAATTGGGTTGGACAGAACAGAAGAGGTAGGGTTGCGGCAAAGGATTTGAACAGAGGAAAAAGCCTGTTACATTCTCATATCCCTCCTCCGCTGCTCAATGGTGACTGACCTTGAGCAAGACATTTCACCTCTCTAAGCTTCAGTTTCTTCATCTGTAAAATGGGGACAATAATACAGAGTGACGTGTGAAGTGCTAGCACAGTGCCTGACACATAGAGATGCTTCCCGCCCCCCCCCAAAAAAAGACAGCTCTCATTATCATCACTTTAATTATTATCATCAGTTAGGGAGACCTGGGACGTGATTGGCCGGAGGGGTAAGATGGGGTGTCCTGCCCTCAGACAGGACAGGCCATCAAGGGAAAGAAAAGAAGAGAGGCTATGTCACCCACAGGAAGGGTGCTCCCCACTGCCACCCCCTCACAAATGGCACTGCAGGTGCCAAACACATGGGCAAGCTGAGGATAAAATATCCTAGAACTGAAGAAGGAAGTAAGGCAGGGAGGAAGAGATTTATGAGGGAGAGAGAAAGGAGAGTTACAGAAAAGGAGGGGGATAAAGGGTTTAAGAGAGAAGAGAAAGGAAGAAAGAAGGGGAGACAGGAGACTCTGTAGGAGAAAAAAAGGTCACGCTATTTATTCACTGGCTAGGAAGGCTATTTATTTATTTGAGAAAAAGAATGAGCAGCGGGGGAGAGAGAGAGAGAAGCAGACTCACCACTAGCGGACTCACTGCTGGGGCAGGAAGCCTGATGCGGGTCTCCATCCCAGGACCTGGAAATTATGACCTGAGCCAAAGGCAGGCTTAACCTTAATGGACTGAGCTACACAGGCGCCCCTGGCTAGGAAGGCTTTGTAACTTATTGGAAGCCTGATAGTAGGCTTTATTTTTTTTTTTTTTAATTCTTCCAGTATTAATTACAAGATAGGAATTAGGAATTCGGTTTATTCAGTTTATCCAACATGAATGCTAACAGAGACACTGGTTTGTACACAAAGCAGCGAGCACAGGCAGGGAGAGATGCATTTTATGCATTTGGGCTGAACAGCAGCCATGCCAGCACCCCCCACCCCCAGCCTGAGTCCTTGTTTCCAGCTGCCATTGTATAGCCCAGGACTGCACAGTGGAGGGCTGAAGAGGGGCTGTGATGGCACTTCAAAGGACTTTACTTTTGAAAAGTCTCTGCTATAGTGAAAACAATCTGATAAGCTCTACCCTTCATTTTTATAATCAGATCCGATAACAAAGACACACACCAGCCACTGGATTGTTTAGCTGTGTGCTAATCCGTCTGCTAGAAGAGGCTGGCTCCCTGCACAGTGGGGAGGCCCCCTTCGCCAACTCCCCACGGAGAGAAAACTGCCAGCAGCTTAGTTTCAAAGCTTCAGAAGGGGTGGACCCAGCCTACAGTCAGTTAGTTGATACTCTCCAACTACGGTGTTCTTACAGATCTTACTCACCCCTGCATTGTGTTTCTGGCTCGTGTCCCACAGCATCTCCTCCTAAAATCCTTTCCTCCTGCCCATCCCTCTGACCCCACTTTCTAGATTTCTCTTCTACAGTGATTCTCCAATGGAGAGCTCCAGAAAGGCAACCTCTCAGGTTCCCAATTCAGACCTACTGAATCAAACCCCCTGTGCTCCTACTGTCCCCTCTACCTCCCTGTCTGATCCTGCTACGCCACCCCACCTGCTGTCCTGCCCCCTCTCCCCTACTTGGTCCTACCGCCCAGCCTCCTACCTGATTCTACTGCTCCACCTCTTCTGTTTCAAAACTCTCCTTAGCCTCCAGATTATGGTTCCCCCTTGGCTCTCCCACCTGGAGAAAGTGAAAGAAAGCCAAGGATTGCACTGGGAGGTTCAACCACAGAAGCCAGAGAAGGGACATCAGGAAGGCACGGGAATTAGTTCTGTCATCGCATCCTAGATGAGACCTGAAGATCACTGACCTCAACCACCTCCTTTGGTAGATGAACAAACCAGAGGACCCAGCGACTTGCCCAACGTCACCTGCTAAGCGTAAGTGGAATCAAGACTACAACCGTCCACATGGGGATGGAATCAGCCACCTGTACGTCTCATCCACTCAGTCATTCAACAAGCACCGAGCTTTACTGTGGGCTGGACCCAACACCAGGGCTTGAGGTCCACAGACCCCGGGGGAACCAGCAGCAGCAGCATCTCCAGTACAGGTGGGCATTTCATGGTCTGCTCAGAAACTCCTGGTCAAGGAGCAAGCTCGAGTGTGAGGTGCCTTTTCCCTTGTTCAAACACACCTTCCCTAAGCCATGCAACTTCTCCCTAAGAGGGGTGGGGTGGGAATGGGCACCTTTTCTTCCTGGGTATGCAGAAGCTTTGACAAGCTTGCCAAATTGCTTAGCTTCTCTGAGCGTGGGCTTCCTCTCCTGAAAATGAGATAAACCAATAACCACCTTGCAGTGTTTCATCTTTTTTCTCTCAGATTCAATGAGCTAGCAGGGCCCTCCTCCCAGCAGGGGCTCCGTAAATGAGAGCAGCCTCCCAGAGGTGCTCTGAGACCTGAAAAACTGTCCTGATCTTCAAAGGTTTATAGTCTGGCGGCAAAAACAAGGCAAGTCCAAAAATATCCAGAGTAGGAATCCATCTTGGGTAGGTGCCGCTCTGACCCCTTGGAAGATAAGGCAGACAGGGTTGACCACTTAGCAGAGGACCCAAAGGGGGCGTGGCCCATCCCGGGAGGGTCCTGTCTGGCTGCGAGAGGGACCGAGTGGCATATGGGCTGGCCCTGACTGATCACTGGCCTTGGCCAAGGAAAGAAATTCCAGGTAGAAGAAAGAGGCTGAACAAAGCCCCTGAAAGCTCAGGGAAGGAGACAAAAGTTCAAACCTTGATCAAGTGGCTCCAGGGCATATAAAAGCCTGTGGCCTCAAGGGGTCTGTCACTCCAGGAGCCAGAAACTCTGATGGCCTGTTGCATCTGCTGTTCCTCTCTCACTGAGGGTGCCAACGCCCGTCAATTAGGAGGATTGTTTTAGGACTCGGAAATTCATTTACTGGCAGCCAACCCTTGAAAACGTGAATTATTTTCAACTTAGGCGAAAACCTCCATTGGCAAGAGAGTAGGACATTCTTACACTCAATTCCCTTGGCTGGCCCCTTCCTTCGGGCACGTTGCTAATTTCACAGGTTTCAGGTCCTTATATGAAACACATTGCAATCTCACTAATATTTTGATGTCAGATTTCATTAGAAATGTATGCAAGAATGGAAATAAGTCCCTCATAAGTGGTGTGATTTCCAAGGAACAGAACCTGGAGCTGTATATGGTGAGTTTTTGGAATGTCTCCATTAGCTTTATTTTTAAGTAGTAAATTAACTGTTGTGAAGAAATTTCACTGAATTCTGTAGCCTTGACCTCTGGAATTTTCCCTAGAGAGTATATGTTGGCAGGGGGAGAGGGGGTGCATCGGGGAGAAAGGGTTCAGCTCCCCCCCATCCCTTAACTGTATTATGGGGCTAGCCTCCTTTAAAATCTCTACCTTCTATTTAAAACACTCTCTCTTAAATCACAAACACGAACTCTGTGTGGGTACTATTGCTCCAAAGGTGTATCTGTTACAGGGAAGGGAAGAGGTTTCGAGGTTAGTTAGCAGAAATAAAATGAGTGAGGTTGGTAAATTTAGAAAAGAATGTGCATGTCATCAAGACCTTGTAGAAGGCAAACAAAACAGGGAGAACCAGCCCACGGAAGCGGAGAGATGCTTTGTGGACTCTCGTTCTAGGAGGGAGGGGCAGTCCAGTAGAGTGGGAGTTTGGGCAAAGGGTTAAGGTTTCCAAAAGGCTGATAAGAATCCTGCGGTTCCCCTGGCAACAGCTCTGCCCCCATAAGGCAGTGATAGAGTAAAGAGAAAAACTGTGCACAAGCAAAGCAGACAGTAATTGGGGTGGAGACAACATGACTTCTGGTGCGCCCCACCTTGAAGGGAGCCTAAGGAGGAGTTGGGAGTTTGGGAGGGGAGTGCGCCACTGATAATAATGAGGACAGAGGGATGAATCTGGAAGCTTTCAGGGGCTTACGCTCTGGGTACAGCCCATCCTACAGCCCCGACTCCACCCGCTAGCCTGGACGCCTGGAAGGGACTTGGAGCTGGAGAATGGGCTCCTTTCTCCTGGTGGCCTGCGCGCGCATAGAGGCTCTCCCTGCCCTTTGCCACGGCCCAGGAAGGCTGAGGCTGTCCAGATGGCACTGTGAATGGAAAGAGGGTCAGCAGTGATCACTACCGGTGCCCAAACTCTTTGTCGGAGTCCCGGAGACCCCGGCCCTCAGTGATTTGGTTCCCTCCTCCAGGCTTGTCTCCGGCTCACACCACCTGCTTCACGGTGTGGCAGTCCCCCGGTGCCTGACCGGGTCCCACCTGACGCTGGGGCCTCAGACCTCCTGCCCGCTCATCCCTCAACGGGGAGCTCTGCTTTCACTAGGAACGCTGCCCTAAACCAGCTATTTTCCAAGGGTGGTTTAGGGATCCCTGAGGGTCCCTGAGATCCCTTCAAAGGGCCCATGAGGTCAGCACTATACCCATAATAGCACGAATGTTTGCTTTTTATATTACTATTTTCTCATGAGTACCCAGAGCATGAAAAGTTTACTGATGTGGTTTTCATTTCCCCATTGCCGCTAACCTTTAAGAAACTACCATTTGCCAAGTTTTGGTGTCATCTCAAAGAAGAATATCCACAATTACATGAAAAGGAGATTAAAATGCTTTTCCTTTTTCAGACTACGTATCTGCGGGAGGCCATATTTTCTTCATGTAGTCCAACCAAAACAACATTTCATGACACACTCAATGGACAAGGTAAGAATCCAGCTGTCTTCCTTTAAACCAGACATGGAAGAGATTTGCAAAGATGGAGAACAGTGCCACTCTTTTTTAACTGAGAAAAGGTCACTTTTTATGCAAATATTTATATGTGCCTTAGGGGTTGTGGGTTTCTTATTGTTATTTTTAAATTAATTAACTCATTAAGGAATTTTTTTAAGTTCTCCATTTCAGCTTATGACCCAGTGAATGTCAATAGATCTGACCCACATGAACAAAAACTCTTCGGGGTCCTCAATAATTTTTTACTGTAAAGGGATCCTGAGGCCAAAACGTCTGAGACCCACTGCCTTACATCGCGTGAACGGCAGGCCGCATGGAGCTGTAGGCTAGCTAAGGTCATTTCTGCTGCACATCAATGCACCAAATTAATGATCTTTGTCCATGTCTGTCTCCCCCACTACACCTGTGCTTCCTGAACCCACAAGGTCGGCCGCACAGTAGAACCTCGATGAATGAAGGACGTGGAAGATAAGCCCACAGGACACACATCACCCCGGACTACCGCCTGGGCTGCCTGCAAACATCCGTAAGTGGGGCACATACATACATGCGTTATTTTTTTTAATTGGCTCAAGTTGTTACTGGAACTCTGATTTGACTTTAGACATACAGTATAATATTTTTTTTAAATCAAAAAATTCAAATGAGGAATTATCCTAAGAAACAATTCTGTTTCTCTGTTAAAACTTTTGGAGACATCCTTTCACGTAAGTAACTAGTGAAATAAGACACCCAGGGTATACGTTCAATACTGACACAATGATTTGCCATAAAAGTGAAATGTGCCCGGGCAATGTTTAGAACATCGAAAACAAAAAGCTGAGAAAAGCAAACGCCCATAACAGGGAAGATACAATATCCTGAGAATGAAGAGGAAATCAAAGTATTGGGGCAAGGACTCCAGTGAATGTGGCTTCTGCATCTTTGTTCCCTGTCAAAGGAAGACCGAAAGCAGATGGCACTTGAGAATCCAGGCCAAAGCTGGGGCATTTGCCTTCCGGTTTCATGATTCTCACTCAACCACATTCACGGGTCCAGCAGCCCTCCACGCATGTTGGGGAGTGGCCACTGGCCACTCTCTGGGGTGAGGAGAGGCACCCTGTTCCATCCTCCTCGTCTCTGGCACATTCTCCAGCAAAATGAGGAACAGGAGGCAATACTGGACGTGGGGCTGATTTCAGACGACGAGGGGTTTCTACTTCAAAGCCTGAGCTTGGGGTGACAGAGAGGGCAGTGAATGCTGACAGCTAGCTAGGAAGATGCAGTGTGTGGGGGTGGGGGGGAGGAATTTGGGGCCAAGAGGAGTATGTTTTTCCGGCTAAGTGTGTTGGGGCTCATTCTGAAAGCCCCATCAGAAACCCAACTGGGCAGTTGCAGCTGGTCCCATATGAATCAGGCATTTTAAGTTGTTTTCTCTCTCTCTCTCTCTCTCTCTGTGTGTATATATATACACATACACGTTTATCGTCTTGAATTTGTTTTTAAAAAGCCCTTCTGTGTACTAGACATGCCCCAGTCCATGCCACATCTGCAAAAGTCTTATGCTGATGTCACTATGGAAACACATTCTCAGAAGACTGAAGACAGGAAAGGCCCAATATCATGGGGCCATCATTTAGTGAAAGATTTTATCCTCTCAAAACAGAGTGTTTGGGGTTCCCCTGGTCTCTGATTGTAATTTTGAATGCTGAGGTGAGCAGGCAGTTGGGCGCTTCTCTCAATAGCCTTCATAGGGGGTCAGATTCTGCCAGCTGGCCACCAAGCTATAAAACACAGTTTCAGAGAACTTCATAGAACAACAGCTGTCATAAAGCTATCACTCATTGCCTACCTACGGTTTACATTTAACTTATTTTCTCCTCACAAAAATATTCCAAGGTCAGCATTAACATTCCCATTTTTATGGTTGGGGAAACTGACCTCAGAGGTACTACACCGCCTAAGTATACACACGTATTCAGTACCAGAGCCAGGATTTGAACCCAGGTCCATGCCAAAACCCATTCTCTTTCCACTGGCCAACCTTCCTAATGCTTCCACATCTGGACTTGCCAGAGCCTATACTTACAACCAGCTCCGCTTATCCACACTCCATGTGTTTTTAGGATCTTTCCTTTCTCTTGCAGAAAGAGAAAAATCCACCTGAAGAAAACATATCCATAGGAGAACCCCGATATTTTCTATTCCAAATATCTTGATTCCATTCACAGTATGCCCACCTCTCTTCTGAGGATGCTCCCACCTTCCACGAACCCGCCTACTCGTTTTCCCACGCTACCATGCAGGGAAGCATTATTAACACGGATTAGCTGGACAAATCCAATTAAAAACTCTCCTAACACCTTTGTTCAGAGAAGTACCACCAGGACCTTTTCAGATCTTTTCCTTGCATACTGGAGAAAAGTCATGAGCCTCAGATAAAACGGAAGGCTCTGAAATAGAAGGGTTTCAATTTCATTTTGAGAACCCCATGCACTCATTGCCGATGAGATCTACTCCCTCCGCCACTCCACCGCATCCCCCAAAACCCAGGGGTAAGAGAGCTTCCCTACTGACATGTGTCCATCCCCTGGTCCGGAGGTCCACCCTTAAGCACCTCTTCCTACTTGCTTCAGAGGCAGAGCCCCGATCACTCACCCAGGAGGGCCGTCTGGGGGTGGGTCCGAGCGTGTCTCCCTCTGGAGATGGACCTCGAGGGGGGCCGCTCCCTGGCCTCAGCGGGGAGGAGAAGAAGGGTCTGTCCGAGCACCAACAGAAAGCAGCCCACCAGCATCTTGTCCATCTTCGAGAAGAGGAGGAGGGGAAGGCTGTGACAGACACAACAGGAGAAGGGAGCAGGGTGAGATTTCCAGGTCTCCTTGAACTCTAGGCGCTGCAGGCCCGCTGTGCCACCTTTTCAGTATCAAACGTGCCCCTTGTCCTTAAAATGTCATTTATGTGTTTGATCCTTAAGAACCCAAGGAACTTCCATTGGGAGGTTCTTGAATACTCTGAGCAGGGCAAGCATATGAAAATTTTTCATCACTTTGTTCTCTCTGAGACTGAATGGAAAACTTAACAGAGAAAAAAAAAATCTAACCTCAGGTTTCTCTTTAGTTATTTATTATCAATTGTTTATAATCATATTCCATATCTTGGATTTGAAAAAGGAAAAAGTATATCTGAAGATTCCAAGTACCATTACTCCTTCAGTCTGATAATAGTGTATCCTACAAATTAATATATATAAATTCCCAAGGCATTCAGGTCCGGCGGACACAAGGTAGCATCCCATAGCAAGCCTCCCAGCCTCCCTGTCTCCCTGCCTCCCCTACACGTCGATGAAGGGGCAGCATGGTACAGTAAGCAAGGGCCTGGACTCTGGCACCAAACTTCCTGGCTTTGAATCCCAACTCTGACACTCACCAACTGTTTAAGACCCTGGCCAAGCTACTTAACCTCCCGAATATGGGATACTATTAGTTAATTGAGTGAGTTAATACATGTAACTGAAGCATTTAGCGTAGTGCCCGGCATACATGGGGAGGTGGGGACAAGCAAATGAGCAAAGGAGCTGGGGGACCAGAGAATAGGATCAAACCCAGTGTTGAGCAGGAAGCTCTCGGGTGCATAAAGAACTCTAACTCTGAGTTGAGCTCCAGGTACCCCCAGGAGCAAGGGGACTTAGAACCAGAGGAACCCTGTCTACCAGGACAGCACTGCCTTTACCCATTTTCTGTATTGACATAGCCGGTATAGAGGCTCAGAAGGATTCTAAGCAGGGAAGTGACAGGGTCAGAACCAGGTCTTTCCAGGATAGCCAGTCTCAACGCTTCACATGGGATGAGAAAGGAACTTGGCCACATGGTGAGTGACATCAAGACTATTCTGTCTGGGGGCACTTGGGTGGCTCAGTGAATTAAGTATCTTGACTCTTGATTTTGGCTCAGGTCATGATCTCAGCGTCGTGAGACCGAGCCCCATGTCAGGCTCCATGCTGGGCACGGAGCCTGCTCGAGATTCTCTCTCTCCCTCTGCCCCTGCCCCCCATCCACTAGCCACCACCACCCCCTGCTTGCACTCTTTCTCTCTCTCTCAGATAAATAAATAAATCCTAAAAGAAAAGACTGTCTTGCTTGGCAAAACCTCATGGAGAAGGCAATGTCCTGAGACTAGGTTTAAATTTCCCACTTCTACGCATATAATGAGTGTCATTGCAATTTATTAATTTACATAAATTAGGTGGGGAGGAGGGAAGACTTAAGGTGGAACAACATTTAAGTAACATCACATGCATATAAAATCTTTACTGAGTTCTTATCTCGTGCTTGGCAATTTCACCCAACTGACTTCATTTAATCCTCATGCCTATCTTGCAGAAATCAGAATGATGACCTCTGCTTTTTAGAGATGAGGAAACAGAGGCTCAGAGCAGCTCAGTCATTTGATCAAGGTCAAACAGCTAAAATAAGTAGCAAAGCAGGGATTCAAACCGAGGGTAAGCAGGCCAATTTACCAAGTCAGTGATTAGCAGAAAACCCAATGAGCTGCTGGTGAAATCCCCAGAAGACAATTCACGAAAGGGCCTGGCTGTTGCGCTGTCAGAGGCAGGAACAAGGCAGGGCCAGGGCAAAGACCATTTCCCAAAACTTAAAAAAAAACAAACAAACAAAAAAAAAACACCTTGGTAATTAGTGAATAGTTTGTTCAGCAAATTGCTTTCAGGAGTCGACCTGGCGATAAACCCAGGCCGTCAACCTTCAAAGTCCACAGTTTCGCACACTTGCTGTATACAGCTAAGTCACTTTTCCCCTATGCATTAAAATTATATTAAAAACAGCAAATGTTTGGGGGCGTCTGAGCTGTTCAGTCGGTGGGGTGTCTGCCTTCAGCTCAGGTCATGATCACGGGGTCCTGGGATCTAGCCCAGCCTCAGCTCCCCGCTCTGCAAGGAGCCTGCTTCTCCCTTTCCCACTCCCCCTGCTTGTGCTCTCTCTCTCTCTCAAACAAATACAAAAAATCTTAAAAAAATAAATAAATAAAAATAGCAAATGTTTGTACAGCGCTTACAATGTGCCAGGCACTGGGCCAAATGCTTAATAAAAGTGTATTAAGTCATTTAATTCTAGCAGTGACTCAGAAAAGGTAGGTGATTTACCTAAGGTTATGCAGCTGATAAAGCCGTGAGGCTCTGGGGCATACGGGCTCATTCCTGAGAACTACAGCCCCCAGCTTTTTAAATAGATTAAATTCTTCACTAATTAGATTGGCCCCTTTTCATAGCTTTAACTGTGAGATTCCTTCCTTGAAAAGGAACACTTAGAAGATTGTGCCTCTTTCTCTAGTCTTAAAACTACTATTTACTTTCCAACTTCCTGGGTATTTATCACATTTTATATGACTTTATAAGTGTGTTATGTCGTTTATATGTGATTTATTATTTACTGCTTTCTCCCTCTTCCAAACTGAGAAAATACCAAGGCCCCCTTTATTTATTTTCAAACGTATACAACATGTTCTCTAGGCCCACTTCCAACCTGACATATTTGCATTTAAATCCAAACATTTGGAACATGATGTGGTGGGTGATTAGCATTTTCCAAAAACAACTTCATGTGGTTGGGGTTCCTGCTGATTTCAAGAGGTATTTGTATTTTCAGATCACCATCACTAACCAGAAAGCACTAAGGATAGGGGAAGCGTAGGGAATGAAAAATAAACAGAGCTTGGGGCCCTTGGCTGGCTCAGTCACTAGAGCATGAGACCCTTGATCTCAGGGTGGTGAGTTCAAGCCCCGTGCTGGGCGTGGAACTTACTTAAAAAAAGAAAACACAGAACTGGGGCACCTGGGTGGCTCAGTGGGTTAAGCCTCTGCCTTCGGCTCAGGTCATGATCTCGGGGTCCTGAGATCGAGCCCCACATCGGTCTCTCTGCTCAGCAGGGAGCCTGCTTCCCCCCCTCTCTCTGCCTGCCTCTCTGCCTACTTGTGATCTCTGTCTGTCAAATAAATAAATAAAATCTTTAAAAAAAACAAAAAACAAAAACCCCCCCACAGAACTAAGCACTTCTAGGTGTCGAACACTGAACAGGTTACTTTTTTTTTTTTTTTTTAAGATTTTATTTATTTCACAGACAGAAATCACAAGTAGGCAGAGAAGCAGGCAGAGAGAGAGAGGGATGCAGGTTCCCTACCGACCAGAGAGCCCGATGCGGGACTCGATCCCAGGACCCCGGGATCATGACCTGAGCCAAAGGCAGAGGCTTAACCCTCTGAGCTACCCAGGCGCCCCTGAACAGGTTACTCTTATCTTCTCTGTGCCTCAGTCTCCTCATCTTTAAAGTGGGGATAAGAAATAGACCTGGTTATTGCAGGGATTACATCAGTCCATATATATAAAGCACATAGAACAGTGAATGGCACATAGTAAGTGCTCAGTAAGCTACTTGTTGTTCTTATCATTATGCAATCAAACCAATTAATACAAAGTACACAATGGTCATTTTGTCATATTAAGCCATTTAACACACATGAAATTAACATTTATGCTTATTTATTTATGACCAGTATAATAGAACGATGACATACAAATACATAACTTAAAAATAACACTAGTATCTGAAAGTATTTAAAACTTTTCTTTTTCAAACTGCAGTGGTACGGCCAGTAAAAACTGGCCGAAAAGATCTGCCCAACATTTCTGATCTGTTATTTATATCCGACTGTATAAACTCTTATAAACCCAATAAGAAGAAGACAAAAAACCCATCTGAAGGATCGGGAGGGAGACAAACCATAAGTGACTCTGAATCTCACAAAACAAACAGGGTTGCTGGGGGGAGGGGAGTCGGGAAAGGGGGGTGAGGTTATGGACATTGGGGAGAGTATGTGCTATGGTGAGTGCTGTGAAGTGTGTAAACCTGGCGATTCACAGACCTGTACCCCTGGGGATAAAAATACATTATATGTTTATAAAAAAATTATTTAAAAAAAAACCCATCTGAAAATATGTGAAATATTCAAACGGTCACACCAGCACAGGTGACCAACTGTCCTGATTTACCCAGAACCGTCCATGTTTTAGCACCAGAAGTCCTGCATCCTGATAAACTCCTCGGTCTGGCGAGACTGAGATGTTTCCTCTTGCTACCAGCAACCTCGCTCCTCGGAATTTACCCAAAAGATACAAAAACTCATCCACACAAAGACTTATACTCAGATGGTCCTAGAAGCTTTATTTATAAAAACTAAAAACAGGATACCACCCAAACGTCCACATGTCAACGAGCAGATTAATTAACTGTGGTACCTCCATACAATGGAATGCTACTCGGCAACTAACGGTTGAATCTTAAAATAATTACACTGAGTGCAAGCAGCCAGACACAACAGATCACATACAGAATGATTCTGTCTATGTGACATTCAATAAAAAGCAACACTATAGGACAGAAAGCAGATCCGTGTTTCCAGGGTCCTGGGGGTCAGAAGAGAAGATCAGCTACAAAGGGACATGAGGGAAATTGGGAGGGGGCGTAGAAATTAAGTGTTTATATCATGATTATGGTGGAGGATACATAGATCTATGCATTTGTCAGAACTTCTCAAACTGTCCCCTAAAAATGATGAAATTTATTGACATGTAAGTTATACTTCAAAAATGCTGTTTAAAAGAAACTAAAGGGATGGGGGAAAGAATATTGTACACACGCCCACATAAAACCAGTAGGACAATATTAATATAGGCAAGATAGACCTTTTTAAAAAATCAAGTGATGGGGCACCTGGGTGGCTCAGTGGGTTAAGCCTCTGCCTTTGGCTCAGGTCATGATCTCAGGGTCCTGGGATAGAGCCCCACGTCAGGCTCCCTGCTCAGTGGGGAGCCTGCTTCCCCTCTCTCTCTCTGCCTACTTGTGATCTCTGTCTGTCAAATAAATAAATAAAATCTTTAAAAAAAAAAATGAAGTGACAATGAAACAAGAGAAAAGAAGTCAGGGCATGGAACCCTTATTCATAATGTTGCTCAGCTGCGCACTTAGAGCCGAGAGCATTTGAAGGACGGGCGCCAGTTCTAGCTGGGAAATGGGCTGATGCTTGAGAAACGGGTCCTTTCATATATGGGCATAGGAGGATGGTTGTGCTGGAAAACAGAGGTTAATTCAATCTGAACAGATGCCATGAAGCATTTAGGGGCATGGAAAGAATATCTTTTAAAAACAACAGCTTTGACTTTTGTTTTAACAGTGTTTCTCCTCTCCATGGGACAATGAGTCTTTTCATTAAGCTTTAACAAGGGGGTGAGGGGGAAGGGAGAGGAGACCGCTCCGACCCTCTTAGCCTTGGGTTCTTCTAAGGGTCTCCATTCCAAATAAACTGTCCGGCGAGTAGAATCGCAGCAGAGCCATCAGGATGTGCTGTGGGCCTTGAAAGGAGAGGCCCGGCCTGTTAGAACACCCTGCGGGATCTCAGTGCGATGACTTCTCTCTCTGGGTTTTAGTCAGCTGTAAAACGAGAGGCGTGGTGTGAGAGCCCTGTTTCTCAAGCCAAACCAGGCCACAGGCCAGCACAATCCTGCGATCCTAAAGAAGGTTGGGCATGACTTTCTACAAGGTGGTAAACTCTGTCTCTGGATAGGAAGAGAAAGGGGGGTAAGCCGTTACTATTTTTTAAGTGCCTACTATGTGCCAGGTAGTGACCTTGGGCATTCTGTGTATTATCATCTCACTGGATCCCTACAATCCTTCTGTGAAGTGGACGAGTTCCCAGTTTTATGCTACTCTCCAAGACACTCTCCCAGCCCTGAGAGCTAGCTAAGGGACAAAGCCAAGCTTCTATCCCTGCCATCTCCCCAGCCAGAGGAACTCAGATTCTTGTCAAAGCCGGTGCCTCCCTCCACGCTGGTCCCCTTGGCCTGGGAGCCCTACGTTAACCAAAACTGCGTTCATTCCTCAAGGCTCAGCTCATTGTGTTACCCACTCTCTAAAATGTTCTCCAGTTTTCCGAAGAAGGATAGATGTCTCTGTGAGACCCGAACAATGCGTCGGTTGTCCGCCCTAGCCCTCGGTTTCTTTTTCTTGCTACCAGATCTGTCTCCCTGCCTTGTCTGTGAGCTGACAGTACCTGGTCATTGCTGTATCACCCACATGCTGGGGGCCGAATTTAATAAGTAAGTCTTTAGAAAATAGACAAATGTTGAACAAACGCACTTATTGACCAGCAAAAGATCAATAAATGTTGAATCAAATGGGCCCAGTTCTGCAACTGACGACTGCCAAAGTCTCAGCTCATGTCTTTCTCTACATAGGATATTTGCCTAAATACAGGCGACCCCAACGGCTATCTCCTGTGACAGGAGGACCCCCTCCCTCAAATTTCTTGGCCAAGTTAAATACATAATTTTAAAAGGATATAGATGAAATATCAGCTATTGAGTCACAGTAACTAATGCATCAGCGTAGTCACAAATGCCTATTCAAAATGCTTTAAATTACAAAATAATATATCACTTTAGAAATAAGGCTTTTCTCCTTAAAAACATTCCATAAAACAATGTTTGCAAATGTTTGCCTTTCGAACATCACAACAGCGATGTTCGAAAGTGAAGTGTCAACAGTGAAGATACATTTGGAGTCTTCCAACCTCTCCACCTGTGTCTAAGTTGTCTGAGCTACAGAACTTTCCAGACCCGTATATGATGCTGTCCTTGGACATTTTATCTCGGGCCAGCAGCTGTCACTTACCCACGTACTATGAAGACACTGTATCTCCGCCACTTGCTCCCTCATGATGTTCTTCTTTAAAGGATTGTATCCAGCATCATCCAATCCTTGCAACTGGGAAATTGTGCCCTCAAGCATAATTACAAAATCTGCATCGATTTGTTTATTATTGCATCGATTTGTTTATTGTTTCGGTGTGTATCTAGATGTATACAAAGCTAGCACATTGACTGAGAACATTTTGAAGTAGTATGTCTTCCCCAAACAGCACTTTGTTTAAAATATTTGCTAGATTCCCTGTACTTTGAGAGACTTCGCAAGGACTCAAAGGGCAATTTCCTCTTCCCTAAGAAGTAATTTTGGCGGGGGGGGGGACCCTCCCCTCATATTTTGGTATATATGGTCATTCCTTCCATATCTTTTTTCCCTTCCATGCACTTAAGCACCAAGTCCTGCCATTTTTTTTTTCCCTCAGTGATGTCTTCTCACTCATGTCTTCTTCCCTTTCCATCCATTCCGAAGTCACAGCCCTAGACCTTATTCCCATCAGAGAGACCACAGGCAGTTATCCCCCAATATCTTCCTACCTCTCCTTCTTTGGTAATACCCCCACTTTCGAACTGGATGTGTAATGGGCTCGAGTAAAGACCATGGCTCCTAGTCCTCCCTTCTTGCCAGCGTGACTACATGCTGGCCAGTGGATGGCCACACACATGGTATGTACAACTTCTGGAAAGTGTCCTAAAGGAGGGATGCGGGATTGACCTCCTTGCTTTTTGCCTTCCTGCTGGCTGGAATGAGAACATCCTGGCTGGATGCCCAGCAGTCATATTGAACCATGACCCACGACGGATATAGAAGCCACGCTCTGTGGTAAAGCGAGGCACAGGAGTATTGGTCCCTGACCCCACTCATACTTTGGACTCACCGCCTCCAGGCTTCTAGAATGCAAGACAGAAATAAACTTCTTTCTCTAAGCCGCCATTATTTCAGTTTTTTCTGTAAGTTGGAATGGAACGTCAGTCCTAATTAATAGACTGTTTCCAAGTCTCGCCTAGTGAATCCATTTAGCACCAGTGCTGAATTCAATCTCCCCAAAACACTATCATGCTTATCATGTTCCGGCCCAAAAACAGCCGGTAGCTTCCAACTTCCACATGCCTACAGGATAAAATCTGGAGTCCTTAGTTTAGCATTCAAAGCCATGTTATCTGGCCCTGCGTTATAATGCTGACCTCTGCAAGTCCCCCCACCTACCCCACCAACACACACACACACACACACTCTCTCTCTCTCTCTCTCATTAACCCTTCAGCCGCATAACCTCATACAATGTTTCTTACTCTCTGCTGGTTGGATTGAGTTTGTAACAACAGACACATGGGTAGGTGGTCACCCCCTTTCAAAATGAACTGTGAATGGAAAGAACCCAAATGCTCCTTAACAGCAGAACAGATACACTGAGGTAAAGTCATACATGGGATATTATACAGCAAGAGAAAAGAATGAATTACCACTTCATGCATTAATGTCATAAATTTACAAACAAAATATTGAACAAAAAAAAATTCAAAGTGGACAAAACTAATCTTCCATCGTAGGAATTAGGGTAGTGGTTACACTCTGGTGTCCGTGTGCAGAAGGAGGCATGAGGGGGGTTTGGGGTGCTGACGAAGTTCTACTGATTCATCAGAATGCTGGTTACACAGTCATGAAAAGCAATCCTGCTGTATCCCTAATTGTGGCTTCCAAAGTCCCATAATCTGGCCTTCAGGTGCCCAGATCAGTGTGTGTTCTGGGTTGTGCCCGTGCTACCCCTCACCACTGACATCATCACTGCCACCAACTTCTGACAACGGCCTAAGCCTCTGGAATCCAGCCTAGCCCTGCCTTTCTCTCTGAGTCCCTTTCAGGGTCCTGCCAGGTAAGGCAGTGATGGCCGTCTGCCAAGCCACATGGCAGGGTTCAAAGATGACCTCACAGTCTGGAGCTCCAAGTGGCCGCTGGTCCCTTGGAAGGGCCTCTCTGGCGCTATTTACTAGCAACAATGACGACATGCTCCATGCTCCTTCGTGCTTCAGCCTCCCTCCTCCCTCCTCCCACGACCCTCCCGAGCTATCCTCACAGGCGTGTGAAACAGGGCAGCCCTCGTGAGCATCCCAGGAAAGTGTTCTCTTGAACACGGTGCCACAGACCAGAGGGCTGGAGGTCCCAGGGGAAAGCGCTAGAGACTCTGACCCACATGACTGGTCTTGAACTCCACCATTCACCCCTGAGTCTTAGCATGTCTTCTGTCACTGCATGCCCAGCTTCACACCCACCACCTGGTGCCCGCCGGCATTGACACCCATCACACCCTATGGCCTGCTTTTCCTGAGACCTGAGCCTGTCTCTACTGCCCTCACCAGCCGCACCCCGGCCTTACTCCTGGCCTTCTTTTAGGCACCCGTCAGAGCTCTTTCCAGGAAAATCGTGGGATTCCCTTCTAGAATCTCCAAAGACCCTCTTATTTCTTTGCTATCTTTCAAAAAGCAATCATCTGTTTCCCTTTTCTTTAAATCTTGGACCTCATCACAACTACCTCTTGCGGAATAGAGATACCTAATGCTTGCTGTTGAGAGCTTAGGGCATGACTAAGAGGAGGGAGACCCAACAGGGCTGGACTCTGTTACGGCGTCTCCAATGAGCGAACCCAGGCCACACTGGCTCCCGTTTGCCTGGGTCTGGATGCTAGGAGCAAGGAACTCTGGAGCCCTGATTTATTAAAAAAAAAAAAAAAAAAAGGAGAGAGAGAGAGAATCCTGGCAACTGGGAGGCCTAAGGTGGAATTCTCATGGCAGGAATAAAAGTATGGACAAGCAGTGAAGAGCCATAGATCTCTGCATTCTTAAGTGGATTCTCCTCCTCCTCCTCCTCCTTCTTCTTCTTCTTTTTTTTAAAGGTTTTATTTATTTGACACACAGAGAGAGAGAGAAGAGCACAAGTAGGCAGAGCAGCAGCCAGAGGGAGAAGGAGAACCAGGCTTCCCGCTGAGCAGGGAGCCCGGTACGGGGCTCGATCCCAGGACCTGAATGGAAGGCAGGCGTTTAACTGATTGAGCCACCCGGGTGCCCCTCTTAAGTGGATTCCAAGGGACCAAGCTTCAGGGGCTAAGAGGAAACTTTCTAGTCCACTGTCCATAAACCCACTGTGGTATCTTGACACGGTTTTATGAAGCTGTCCCTTAGAAAGCAGGCAGGGAGAGCTGTGGAGGAGTGGTCTCCGGACTGGAAAACCCCAGTTAACCACGTATGGATTATCTGTTCCCATCATGTACCTGTGGAGAGGCTATCTTCCTGAGTTGGGGAGGAGGTGACTGCTCATAGGAACTCCTTGCTTTTTCTGGAAAGAGAGGTAATAGAACTCATTACCTAGCTTTAGGACACGTCTAGAACTGTTCTAAGGACTTTAATCCTCACCCTGAAGGTGAGGATTTAATCCTGCCCTGAAAGTATTAACATCTCCACTACACAGATGAGGAAACTGAGGCATAGAGTAGTTGGGTTACTCCAAGGTTACCAACCTGTGAGCTTCACAGCCAGGGTTTGGACCTAGGCACGCTAATCCCAGATTCTATGACCTTGACCACCGACCCCTCCAGCCTCCCCTCTCCTGGAAGGCCCATTCAATGCACTTGGTGCAGATGCTTCCTGGCCCCCTGATTCATGACAATTTGGAACTTGGTCAGTTGGGTTAGTTCAGGTGGAGGGGGGGGGGGCGGTGCCTGTTCCCGAGAAGCTACCTCCCTGGGCTCCAGTCCTGGCCACCTTGTCTCCTCCCCAAACTGTCCTCCGGGGTTTCTAGCAACTACCACAAAATGCCCTCCGCTTTTTCTCCCTTCTCCACATGGAGAGACAAGGGAAGACCAAGAACAAAATCCAGATAACAGGGCATGAAAATACCAGCCGACCGAGGGGAGGAATCCGATTCGATCTGGCCTGCCAGTAAGAAAGAAATCTCACTGGATGCCCGCTCAACAAGTCTCAGCCTCCCGGTCCCCGCGGCCGTGGGAGCCCAGGTCCGGAATGCGCGCCGCGGGGCACAGCGCCCCCACGGGGCACTGCGGGTGCGCCCGGGGCAGGGAGCGCGCCCCGCTCGCCCGGCCAGAGTGGCCAGCCTTCTCCCCGCCTGGGGGGTCCGGGTAGCGCCGCCCGCCGCTCGCGCGCGCCCAGCAGGGTCGGGAGCCACGGGCCCCGGGGCCGGAGGGGGCGCCCGGCCGGAGGGCCCGCGCCAAGCCGCAGGCAGGGGCCGGAGCTTGGCGGGCGCGCAGGCCTGGGGCAGCGCCCGCGTGCGCCCGTCCGCCCGCGCTCTGCGGGTCTGTATGTCGGTCTGTCAGGCGGTCGGCCGGTCTGTCCGCGCCTCGGGGCGGCGGGGCCGCGCGGAGAGCCCCGGGGAAAACGCGCCCCGCTCACCTGCAGCCGCCGCCGCGGGCGCCTGAGCAGCGAGACGGGCGCAGCCACCCGGGTCTTCGTCGCCGGCCTCCTCGCCTCTCGGGGAGGCGCCGTTCTCCTCGGGGGTCGCTCGCGGGAGCCGCGGAAGAAGCCCGAGCCTCGGCCGCTGTCTCCTCCTTCGCCGCTTCCTCCAAGTCCCATCCCAGAGCGCTCCCCTCGCTCGCTGGCTGCCTGCGAGGCTCGGGGCCAGCGCGGGAGGGCGGCGGGGAGGCGGCGCCGCGGCGAGGGTGGGGAGCGGGCCGGGCGGAAGGAGGGGTGTCGTCTTCGGGGATGGGGAAGGCGCGGGAAGGGAGCGGCGGCCACCGTGGCCCCACCCTGCGGGCAGCCGGGGAGCTGGGCACCCTGGCCGTGCGCCCTGCCTGCTGCCACCCCACTCCGCTCGGTCCCCTCCGCCAGCTCAGGCGGGCTTCGGACTCCAGGGGTCCGGACCGCAGACTCTGAAGAACAGAGGCTCTGGGGGACTTGGCGGGGTGGGTGCAGGGAGAGCATCTCCTGAGGGAAGGGAGGCATGGCAGGGGTACTGTGTCCTGAACTTGGGGTCACGATCTGCAGGAGGCATCCATCGATGATGGTGATGAAGAAAAAGTGGTGAGAATAGGGATAATTGGTGACAAGTGCCAGGACCTGTCTTGGCAGTGCCCAGAACATCCCACCAGTGCCAGTTCTTATTCACAGAACGTCCACTGGCCGGGGACCAGACCAGGCCGGGGTGGGGTGGGGGGAGTAAGGATGCCAGGACAGAGAGGAAACAAAGTTCCTACTCTGAAGGAGCAGAGAAAATCTAGTTCAGACAAGACTTTTGAAATTATGCGGGAAGATATTTCCAACTTTATAAGGTGGGAGAACATGACCTTAGAGGTCCCCGCAGAACTTCGGAGGGATGCAGATGACAGGATGGGACCCCGGCATGGAAAGGGCCTGGTGTGCCGCTCCACACCCTACATGCGTCTCCTGACCAGCCCCCATGAGTGGGCAGTGTACACCAGGCCAGCACATCTCCTAAGGATGGCTCCAAAATTCTATCCCCAAACCACTAACCCAACACACCCAGGTCAGGTTTTAACAAGCTATGGGGGAGAGGCAGCAGAACTAATGAGTTTCAAAACCTTTGGAGGTGCCAGAGTCTGATAATTTAAGTGCTCTTGGCTGCCTTTACTCCTAACCATCCCTTCTATTTTATGATCGAGTTGGCTTCTGGAATGTAAATGAACACCATATACCAAATCAATTCCTTAGAAAAGCTCCAGGAGCGGGGAGTAAAAATTCCAGTCATAAAGCGACAGGTTAACACACTCAAACCATCAGGCAACTCCATCGTGCCATATTGCAGAGAAAGACACTTGGATTCATGTTCCTTTGTTCCCCTAACCTGCACCTTAGGCCCCTGGGGCACTCTTGACTGCCTGCGCAGGTCAGAAATCATTTCTTTGTTTGTCTCGGGGAGGAGGTAGGTAGAAGTCAGAAAGCAGAGGAAAGTCTTCAGGAAATGTTTGGTCTCTGAGGTCTTGGATCCCACAGAAGAAAATTCTTCCTGAGTCTGGGCCAGTGAAAATCCCTTAGGAGCTGGGGAAGTTGAGTTGCAGTTTCTGGAAACTTGCATTTAAAATGCGTTGCCTTATTCCAAGACACCAGTATGTCCAGTAATTTATCAAGAAAACAATGGCTATTCCGAAATCCTTCCAAATTTTAAGGAATTCTAAGTAAGTAACTGATTCCAGGGACTCTAGGATATGCCAACTAGGTGTTTTTCTCCAGGGAATTCTGTCAGAATTCTTCGGAATAGGAAATTTCTGTACGAAGCACTCCTGGGGCCAAGTCAAATAGGTCAATGAGTTGTTCTACCTTGTGGAATGATCCTCAGGTCTGCCAGAAAAATGAAGAGTAAGTGAGCTCAGTGTCTTGAAATATCAAGTCGGAAAATATAGTGCCTTCACTTCCTGGTCACCTTCTAGGTGAATGCAAGTTGATAACACCAGAGGCTCTCGGGAAGAACCCAGATTTACCTTTTCTGCCAAAGGCCTTGCTACCAGCTTAATGTACGGAGAATCTTTTTCAGAAGAAGTGTGGGTTTAAGATTTTCAGTTCTCATGCAGGCAATCATATGCCCACAGATAAGAATGAGGGCATGTAGTATCTGAAAGTTCAAGAGTTAGTTGGAATGGATAGCCATCCAGATTCATTATACCTGTTAGCTCTACCAGGTTCAAACCTCAGCTCTTTATCTCCACGTGTGGTCTATGGTGGTGTAAGGACTGGGGTGAGGGGGACACTATTTGACCCAGGCCTCACAATCATGACTAACCTCATAGAGAATTTTGACGTATGAATTCATCTGTTCCTTATAAACATTAAAACTTTCTGTTTTGTTTTGTTTTGTTTCGCTTCCTAGAGGGCAGACTGAAGTGAGACTATTAAATGGAAAGGGACCAGAAACCAAAGAGCAGACAGGTTGGTTCATAGACCCATAACCTAAAATAAACCTTGTACTGAATGGGTGAGGAACAATGTAGAATTGCCGTCTCTCCTCCCTTACACTGTGTTTCTCAGCGTGACTGAGGACGTTTGAGTTCCCTGTAAACTGTTGGCACACACACACCCCCACCCCTCAAGGAGAAGGGCAAGATGTCTTACTTAGGAGACACTTCCCATTTGGGCCAGCTGCCAGTTGGTTGGGACTGGACGTTAAGAGAGGAGCATTGCGAGATGGTGGCTGGGTTTGTACTCCAGCCCAAGGCAGTGCTTCCTCCTGGGTGTCCCATCAGCATGGACAGTCAGTTCCATGTCCAGAAGATCCTCCTTGAGGACAGGCTGGCTGATAGTACTCTTGACCCAGGTGAAATGATTTCTATAAAAAAACAAAAACAAAGTACTACCCCACCTTGGAAAGACAAGATGAAAGTGATCAGGAAAAAACTATAGCCAGTCAAAATTTTATTTAGGAAAACAATATACGTTTTGAAGAGGACTCACATGTTTATATGTGATCTTGAACTTGGGCCATTTGCTCCTGAGGGCAGGGACCAGGCCTTCTGCTTGTCTTTAGATATTGCCCTATGCCATACAGTGGAGGGGAATGGGCTGCTACGGCCTGAACCTGGAGTTTAGAGCCTTGTAATGTTTGTGAAATCAGGTTGATGAGGCTACCTGTCAAAAACCAGAGATAATAGCAGGACGTGGGGAGTTTCAATGCATAGGCAAGAGCGAGTGGAAATCTGACTTGTTTTCTTGGATACTGGCAAGGCTAAAACACTGCCTATCTTCCTGGAGACTAGTTTCCCCTTTCAAGTGGAGGATATGGACTTGCTATGGATGGAAGCATCATTCCGCTCCTTCTTTCATCCTTAAACCTAGGAATTGCACAAAGTAGTCTGCTGTTAGAAGCCAATAGCCTCGGGGCGCTTGGGTTGCTGAGGCCTTCGGCTCAGGTCATGATGCCAGCGTCCCAGCACGGAGCCCCAATATCTGGCTCCTTGTTCAGAGGGGAATCTGCTTCTCCCTCTGCCTCTTACCCTACTTGTGTGCTCTCTCTCTCTCTCTCAAATAAATAAAAATCTGGAAAAAAAAAAAAAAGCCAATAGCCTCATTCCTGTGACACTCAATTGACTACTTTCTCTCAATACCACTAATAAACCAGGTCTACGTTGGTTGTCCGGTGTGAAATCAGATCGCAAGATCCTCAGGCGAGGACTCTGTGTGTCTGTCCTACCGAATCCTCCAGGATGCTAACAGAGCTCAAAAATGACTCAAGAGGGACACCTGGGTGGCTCAGTTGGTTGAGCCGCTGTCTTCGGCTCAGGTCATGATCCTTGTGTCCTGGGATCGAGTCCCGCATCAGGCTCCTTGCTCAGTGGGGAGCCTGCTTCTCTCACTGCTTCTGCCTGCCTCTCTGCCTGCTTGTGTGTACTCTCTCTCTCTGGCAAATAAATAAAAATCTTAAAAAAAAAAATGACTCAAGAACAACAAAAGTATCAGAAGTCAGGCCTTTTCCATGTTCTCTCTTGCTGAGGAAAATAACTGGGATGTGGTTATTACTGGGGTTCAACAGAAGGAGAAACACTACAGATAGTCCCGTGGAAAGACTAAAGCAAAGCGCCAGGGAGAGCCACAGTAAGTCATAAGATGGGGAAAAAATCAGAGGTGGTGAAACAAAGTGACCAATTCTGTTGGGAAAGCAGTCTTTGAAAAGAAGCAATGGAAATGTCTTGACTCATTTAAAAGCAAGAATGGACAAAGCAATTCCCAAGTACAGAAAGTGCCAGAACATGACTGGCTGCATGTATACTATATGAGAAGAGAAAGAGGTTGAGAAGAAGATGGAATAAACAAAGTTTTAAAGAGTTGAAAATGTCTTTCAGTTAGAGCAGAATGTCTAAGACAGCTCAGCATCCCTGGACAGGACTAATGAGAGAGCCCTGCCTAGCACCGCTTCACCGTTAGCTCCAGCTTTTGCATGCGGGCAGAAGAATACTGTCAGAACCATTGCTGAAGATCAATTACAGGCATACTCAGAGATACTGTGAGTGTGATTCCAGACCGCTGCGGTAAAGCAAGTAGCACAATAAAGGGAGTCGAGCAAATTTTTGCTTTCCCAATACATATAAAAATTATATATATATATATATATATATATATATATATAATCCAATGTATTTATTTAATATATTCATCACAAGGGCTCAACCAGAGACTTAATTTAAAAAACAGAAACAGGGGCGCCTGGGTGGCTCAGTGGGTTAAAGCCTCTGCCTTCAGCTCAGGTCATGATCCCAGGGTCGGGATCAAGCCCCGCATCGGGCTCTCTGCTCCCGCAGGGAGCCCGCTTCCACCTCTCTCTGTGCCTGCGTCTCTGCTTACTTGTGATTTCTGTCTGTCAAATAAATAAATAAAATCTTTAAAAAAATAAAAATAAAAATAAAAAACAGAAACAAAACAAAAATGACATCACAGCTTAAGATACACAGTCCTAGATAGAAATGAAGAAAAAGACAGACTGTTTAAGGAGAAAATAAAAAGACAACACAAGGAGAGAGGCTGGACAGTCAGGGATCTTGGCTGGAGACCTGCTTTGAGTAGCTTTCTTGCAAATACTTCTTAAAGGCTGTGGGGTTTTTCCAGAGCTCGGCAGCATGTGTGTTCAAAGGACTACCAATGTTTGGTTTTCCTAGCAGGCTCTGGATGGACAGCAGGATTGTCCTGACATCATAGACGGCTGACCACTTGTCCTTCAGGATGTCCAGGCAGATGTTCCCCTGGGTGTCCACACTGGGGTGGGAGCAGGGTGTGAGGAATTTCACCGTGGGCACATTGTAGGGGTAGCCACTGGGGAACTCCAGGGAGAGCTTATACCGCAGGTCTTCATACACTGTACCAGCTGCTCCATGGATGGTCCCCACCCATTTGAAAAGGTTGTCTGATTCAGGGAAGGCAGAAATTCCTTTGTCACCGGACATCATGAGGGTCATCAGCTCCTGCTGTAGCCCCCATTTCCACCGGAGAGTCCTAGTGAGTCCTCACCCTTCCTAATTGGGTGAGCTACCAGGCTCTGGCAGGGCGGTTCTGCCTTGTGCTTAAGCCCCTTGGCTTCTCTGACGTCTCTCTCTGGTGCCGGATCCCAGTTTCTCCCCACTTCGGTCTCCACTCACCCCCACCTCGCCGAGCCACCAAGGGTCCCAGGCACACTTTCATCTTGGCTCACCCGCGGAGGATCATGGCAGCATGCCTCCCCCTTTTGTCCTCCTTCCGGGGGCCCTCTAAGGGCAGCCCGAGCTCCCTTCGTGCCCTCCCATCCCTGCACATCTATCCACCCCAAGAACTAAAAATTATATTTTTAAAAATGTTTATCTGGGGCTCCTGGGTGGCTCAAGTGGGTTAAGCCTTTGCCTTCGGCTCAGGTCATGATCTCAGGGTCCTGGGATGGAGCCCCACATCAGGCTCTCTGCTCAGCAGGGAGCCTGCTTCCCCCTCTCTCTCTGCCTACTTGTGATCTCTCTCTCTCTGTCAAATAAATAAAATCTTTTTAAAAATAAATAAAAATAAAAATGTTTATTTAATTCAATTTAATGAACATATACTGTATTATTAGTTTCAGGGGCAGAATTCAGAGATTCATCAGTTGCATGTAACACCCAGTGCTAATTTTTTTTTTAAGATTTTTTATTTATTTATTTGACAGACAGAGATTACTAGTAGGCAGAGGGGCAGGCCGAGAGAGAGAGGAGGAAGCAGGCTCCCTGCCAAGCAGAGAGCCCGATGCGGGGCTCAATCCCAGGACCCTGGGATCATGACCTGAGCCGAAGGCAGAGGCTTTAACCCACTGAGCCACCCAGGCGCCCCACACCCAGTGCTCATTATTTCAAGTGCCCTCGTTAACACCCATCACCCAGTTACCCCATCTCCCATGCATCTCCCCTCCAGCAACCCTCACTTTGTTCCCTATAGTTAAGAGTCTCTTATCATTTGTCCCCCTCTCTGTTTTTGTCGTATTTTATTTTCCTTCCCTTCCCCTATGTTCATCTGTTTTCTTTAATTTCATATATGAGTGAAATCATATGGTATATTTCTTTCTCTGACTTATTTCGCTTAGCATAATACCCTCTAGGACTATCCACGTGATTGCAAATGGCAAGATTTCATTCTTTTGATGGCTGAGTAATATTCCATTGCATATTTATACCACTTCATCTTTATCCATCTGTCAATGGACATCTGGGCTCTTTGCACAGTTTGGCTATTATGGACACTATTGCTATAAACATCAGGGTTCATGTGCTCCTTCCAATCACTATATTTGTATCCTTTGGATAAATTCTTAGTAGTGCAATTGCTGGGTCGCAGCTCTATTTTTAACTTTTTGAGGAACCTCCATACTGTTTTCCAGAGTGGCTGCACCAGCTTGTCTTCCCACCAACAGTGTAAGGGGCTTCCCCTTTCTCTGTATCCTCACCAACATCTGTTTTCCTGACTTGTTAATCTACACTATAGTCTATGAAGTGTGCAAAAGCATTATGTTTAAAAAATGCACATGACTTAATTTAAAAAGATTTTATTACTAAAAAACACTAACCATCATCTGAGCTCTCAGAGTGTTATAATCACTGATCACAGGACTCCAAAAGCATACATAACAAAAGAAAAAAATAGATAAATTAGAATTCATCAAAATTAAAAGCTTTTGTGCTTCAGTGGACACGATGAAGAAAAGACAACCCGTAGAATGGGGAAGATCTTTTCCAAACCATAGATCAATAAGAGATTTGTACCTAGACTATATAAAGGACCCATATAATTTAATAATAAAAATGCAGCCCAATTTATAAATGGCCAAAGTTTTTGAATAGACATTATGGCACAGAAGGTATCCAAATGGTCAATATGAGAGTGAAAAGATGCTCAACATAATTTACCATTAGAGAAATGCAAATCAAAACCACAAGACATCACTTCACACCCACTAGAATGACTGTAATAAAAAAGTCTGGCAAGGGGTTCTACAAAAACCTGCAGGCCAGCACCTGCCCCAGCACCAGCCCTGTCCTACGGCCCTGCCACAAAACAATGAGAGAGACAGTTCTTGGGAGGCTACTGCCCTAGGGCACTGCACATAAAGCAGACTGAAACACACCCCATTCTTCCTGTGAAAAAGGCCTATTTACTTGTCCTGGAACGTCCGCCCACAGACCGGGCTTCAGGTTTACCACACATCTAGAGGCTTTGGAAATGCTCTCAGGGAATACAGGTTGGGAGGACACTCTCCCTTGGCCTCACTATAGCTTGTCAGTACCACCCAGCAAGCAGTTTATACACTTGTCTGGAACCCCAGTTTTTGCAACTGTCACCAAGGAAGCGCCTCCAGATCACCTGGTCCAGAGGCCAGCAGCGTTAACAATTCTGGTCTCCTAAGTCTGCATATATTTGCAAACCTTAAAAGCTGCCACACAAAGGACCAGCTTCCAGTCAACCTGAAACGAGGTGCTGAGTGAGATCCTTCTCTGGAACACTTACAGGTCTTGGCGTTCTCTTAACAATGGGACCTATCAAGACTAAATCAGGCTGCTCAGACAATCACAAAGTTTCAAGAGACAACCAAAAGCTAGGGAAAGGTTCAACAACAAGTTTCATCTCCTAGACAAGGCCATGCCTTCAAGATAGAGAGGTGACTGTTTCATCAATACACAAAAACAAACAGAGAGTCAAACACAATGAGGAAACAGAGGAATGTGTTCTAAATGAAAGAACAAGATAATAAAACTTCAGGAAAACACCTTAATGAAGCAGAAATAAGTAATTTACCTGATAAAGAGTTCAAAGTAATGTTCACAAAGATGCTCACCACGCCTGGGAGAAGAATGCGGGAACACAATGAGAACTTCAACAAGAAGAAAATACCAAACAGAAGTCACAGTGCAGAAAAATATAATAACTGAACTGAAAATACATGAGAGGCATTCCACGGCAGACTGGGTGAAGAAAGGATCCACAATCTAGAAGACAGGGCAGTGTAACTCACCCAGAGCAGCAAAAAGAAGAGAATTTGAAAAACTGAAGATCATTTAAGGGAACTGTGGAATAACGTTGAGTGGAATAACATAATAGGAGTCCCAGAAGGAGAAGAAAGAGAGAAATGAGCAGAAAACCCAAGTGAAGACATAATGGCTGAATTCTCATTCTTCTCAAATGTCCATGAAAAAAGACCGGAAATAACAAGTGTTGCTGAGGATGTGGAGAAACTGGAACCCTTGTACATTGCCAGTGGGAATGGAAAGTGGGGCAGCCACTGTGGAAAACATCTGGGCAGCTTCTTAGAAAGTTAAACATACAGTTTTCACATAACCTGGCCATTCTACTTAGGTATATACCCAAGAGAAATGAAAACAGACGCCCACACAGAATCTTATACACAAATATTCATAGCAGAATAATCCATAATAGGCAAAAAGTGGAAACAACCCACACGTTCACCAAGTGATGGATGGATAAATAAAATGAAATGTCATCTGCAGTCTAAAGGAATGAGAGACTGATATATGCTGCAAAATGAATAAACCTGGAAAACATGCCAAGGGTAGGAGCCCATCACCAAAGACCACTTTGGTGGTCTATGTCCAGAACAGGCAAAGCCCGTAGAGAGAAATAAATTGCCTTGCGCTGGGAAGGTTGGGGGTGGGGATGGGGAGTGACCATTTGTGGGTATGGAGTTTCTTTTGGGGGTAATGAAAATGTTCGAAAATTGTGGGGATGGTTGTACAACTCTGAATAATATTAACCATTATGTTGCAGCCTTTGGATTGGTGAATTGTATGGCGTGTGAGTTACATATTAATAAAATTTTAGTTGTTAGGACTCATTTCAATTCTGAATCTCCATGCAAACATTTCGGTCTCTTCTGGAACCAGACTGCTCCTCTTCTTCATTTGCACACCCTGTTTTGAATGCTCTTTTTCCTGGAACCATGTCTCTCTCGCATCTCTCGCATGAAGGCAGGAACGGCTTCCTGCTCCACTCCTCAGCTTCCTCGCCTGTTTTTTTCTGATTATTCTGTGGCTCTTGCTTTCCACTGCTGGACTCGCCTGCTGGTGGGGACTTTCGTACTTGTGTACTATGGTCCCCCTCACAGGTCCCCCTCACACACCTTTGCTAGAAGAATCTTGTGATATTCTTGTAAAGGATGAAAGGCAAACATGCTTTATCACAAGTAGTCTTCCAGGGGCTTTGTTTAAATCCCAAGAGCCCAGGAAGTAGATGAGCACATCAACTGTACTTCAGTGGCAGAGCCGCTGTTCAGATTTTTGCCGTGTACGCCCAATGCCTCAGAGCTCCGTAGGGTCTCAGATTTGGCCACTGAGTGCTTTAACAATACACTGATCTACTGGGAAGGGAAAAGAAATTCCGAGGGAGAGCCACATTGGGCGATTTAACTTTTCATTCAGAGCCCTACTGAATTAAGCTCACATGTAAAAGGAAACTGATCACAAGAATAGCGCGACCTAAGAACGCTGCTTTCTTTTGATTTCAAACAGAAGTAAAGCATTAGCTAGCCTCTCATCTTAGCTGCTCTTTTATCTTTCCTCAGAGATCAATCCTTTGATTACTGTGTTGTTTTTAACCGATCACCTTTACAGTTTTTACAGCTAGATGTCAGGATGCCCACTCCCCAAATTACACACGACAGCAGCTGCTGCGTTGGTAGGGTTTTCTGGAAGAGGGACCCTCTCTGTTTCCTTGCATGGTCAATAGGAATGACATATTTCTGGGGCGCTTGGGTGGCTCAGTGGGTTCAAGCCTCTGACTTTGGCTCAGTTCATGGTCCCAGGGTCCTGGGATCGAGCCCCGCATCGGGCTCTCTGCTCAGAGGGGAGCCTGCTTCCCTCTCTCTCTGCCTGCCTCTCTGCCTTGTAAACTCTGTCTGTCAAATAAATAAATAAACTCTTTAAAAAAAAAAAAAAAAAAGAAGGAATGACATATTTTCCCAGCAGGCTCTTCTGTGAGAAGTGAGCTCTGTGGAGCCTGAGCCCCACTGAGCTATTCTCCAGAATTTGTCACAACTGGGGCACTGGATGCCTCAGTCAGTTAAGCCTCTTTGGCTCAGATAGTGATCTTGGGGTCCTAGGATTGAGCCCCACATCAGGATCTGTGCTCAGCAGGGAGTCTGCTTGTCCCTCTCTCTCTGCTTCTCCCCCCTCTTGCTCTCTCTCACAAATAAATACAATCTTTAAAAAAAGAGAGAGGGAGGAGCCTGGGGGGCTCAGTCAGTTAAGGGTCTGCCTTTAGCTCAGGTCATGATCCCAGGTTTCTGGGATGGAGCCCCGCATCAGTCTCCTTGCTCAGCGGGGAGTCTGCTTCTCCCTCTCCCTCTGCCCGCCCCTCCCCCTGCTTATGCTCTCTTGCTCTGTCAAACAAATAAAATATTTTTTTTTTAAATTGCCATGGGTGGTATTACAGGTGTTTTTAATCTCTCATGAATGCTTATTTTATTATTATTCTAGCAACTATTTGTGAGTTCCTTCCGTTTGCCAGACAAACGCCAGGTGGTGAAGACAGAACCCTAAGGAAGAAAGACACAGACTGGAGTTTTCTTATCTACTGGAGAATGACAAGGAAAGCAAGATTAGGGGCGCCTGAATGGCTCAGTCATTTAAGCAGCCAACTCTCTGTGGCTGTAAATCGAGACCCTTGTCAGGTTCCATGTTCAGTGTGGATTTTTTTTTTTTTTAAGATTTTATTTATTCAGTTGACAGATCACAAGTAGGCAGAGGCAGGCAGAGAGAGGAAGGGAAGCAGGCTCCCCGCTGAGCAGAGAGCCTGATGCGGGGCTCGATCCCAGGACCATGACCTGAGCCGAAGGCGGAGGCTTAACCCACTGAGCCACCCAGGCGTCCCTCAGTGTGGATTCTGTTGAGATTTTCTCCCTCTTCCTCTGCCCCTCTCCTCCCCACCCGCCCAGATCATGCGCACGTGCTCTCTCTCTTTTGCTTTCTCCCTAAAATAAACAAAATCTTTTAAGAGGCTGATTAATTCAGGCCTTAAAAAAGAACAGCAAAGGGAATCAGTTTTAAGTCGTGCATTGGCTGGGTCACTGGATATGCTATGGAAGATTGTAAAGTGCCTCACTTCCAGACTAGTGGGTCATAAAAGTTTCCAGAAGGGGTATTTTCAAGTTGAGATCCGAAGGATAGATTGTTGGCTTTAAAATCTTGGTGTTTTTTTTTTCTTACAATACATGACTTATGTTATTTTTTAAAAGCCCACGAGTTTACAGTGTTTCCTGGTGCTGAAATCCTACCTGGATTCACTGTCAAGATGCTTAAGGAAGACAGCTCTCAGGGATGCAGAAGATAGAGTACATGAAGTCCGTAAGACAGAAGAAAGCCTACAGCCCCAAAGGAAAGGACTGCTCTATTCTGTCTCCTTCTCCTGTGACGGTCAGGAAAAGCTTGTTGAGACAAGCTTCCTGGGGCAGGGGCAGGGAAGGAAAGTGAGTCTCAAGGCCTCTAACTATTACCCCAAGATGGTACAACAATTACAACACCGTTCTATTCACTCACATACTAGTCTGAGTTAGAATGCTGGAAATCTTTTTTTTTTTTTTCCCCCTCGGATGTATTTATTTATTTTAGGCGGGGGCGGGGGGGGGGTTTGTGGGGCACAGAGGGTGAGGGAGAGAATCTCAGGCAGATTCCACAGAGCACGGAGCCTGACCTGGGGCTCCAGCTCATGACCATGAGATCACCATCTGAGCTGGAACCAAGAATCAGGCACTTGACCAACTGCCACCCAGGTGCCCCTTCCTGGAATCTTAATATGCTATTTTCCTCAACAAAGATAAATCAGTGCAGTTTTAAAATGGTGCCTAATTTCCTCAAAAGCAATTGCTCACTTAAAATGATGAACCGCTCTGAAAGGTCCACTGTATCTGATCTTTCTTCCTGCCTGAATCAATTCTTTTTATTTTTTAAAGGTTTTAAAAAAAATTTTTTTTTAAGATTTTATTTATTTGGGGCGCCTGGGTGGCTCAGTGGGTTAAGCCTCTGCCTTCAGCTCAGGTCATGATCTCAGGGTTCTGGGATCGAGTCCACATCGGGCTCTCTGCTTGGCAGGGAGTCTGCTTCCCCCTCTCTCTGCCTGCCTCTCTGCCTATTTGTGATCTCTGTCAAATAAATAAATAAAATCTTAAAAAAAAAAAAAAAAAAGATGAACTGCTCTGAAAGGTCCACTGTATCTGATCTTTCTTCCTGCCTGAATAAATTCTTTTTTTTAAAAAGTTTTTAAAAAAAATTTTTTTTAAGATTTTATTTATTTGACAGACAGAGATCACAAGTAGGCAGAAGGAGGCAGAGAGAGGGAGGGGGAAGCAGGCTTCCCGCTGTGCAGAGCCCGATGCGGGGCTCGATCCCAGGACCCTGAGATCATGACCTGAGCCGAAGGCAGAGGCTTAACCCACTGAGCCACCCAGGCGCCCCTGAATCAATTCTTTATAGTAAGAATTAAAAGGTGGTATTTGCAGAACACTTTCCAGTCTAATTAAATAGGAAACTGACAGCTTTACTTGCATAATGCAAACCTCAAGACAAAGGTCCACCCCAAGTTTACAGAGCTCACATGGCTTTGCATGACGTGCTTGCCTTCTTGGAATGCATTCATTTTAATAAGTGGAAGTCAGCCGTTGTTAGTAAGAACTGAGAGGCATGTACAAGATTCTGGGATTCTAGATGTCTTAAATACCAACAGCCACTCAACATGGCCTTAATTGGCATTTAAACCCTGGCTCTGCCAGTAACTGGTGTGTCTTTGGACCGGTTTCTTTCCTTTGGAAGTCTCCTTCCCTCGTCTGTACGACGCAGACGAAGTTCGTACATGCGCAGTGCTCAGAACAGAAGGCACACTGGAGAGGCTCAGTAAATGGTAAACGTCATTTCACCTCATCAATAGGTGGAAGCCACAGGGCGGGAGACTGATCAGATACGGGGAAAGGGGAGAAGAACAAGGCAGAGGACCAATGATTTATCTCCAAGTGGGATGACTGGAAGGATAACTGGGATGATGGGAGGCCACCAGCTGAAACACAAGTTACAGAAACAGATTTGAGGCAAGAGAGGCCAATTTTCTATTTGGGGCACAATGAATAGGACATGTCAATAAGCCACCGAGATAGAGAAGACAGAGAGCAAGACAAAAGCAGGGCTAGAGCTCAGTCTGTTGTTTATTGAAGGGAGCTCTGTGTAGGAAAGATAAGTGTTAATTTTAAAAGGACTTAATTTAGGGGTGGCTGGGTGGCTCAGTCATTAAGCATCTGCCTTCGGCTCAGGTCATGATCCCAGAGTGCTGGGATCGAGCCCCATGCTGGGCTCCCTGTTAGGCGGTAAGCCTGCTTCTCCCTCTCCCACTTCCCATGCTTGTGTTCCCTGTCTGGCTGTCAAATAAATAAAATCTTTCTTAAAAATAAATAAATAAATAAATAAATAAGTAAAAGGACTTAATTTAGAACTAAAGAAACATCCAGTGAAAGTAAAACAGTGACAAAGAATAATTACAAATACATTTGTACTTTGGCTAAAATGAATACTGGGTGAAAAGCCACACCTCACACAGGCCACCACACAGAACAGAGTCCTTTGTGCTGGGGCTGGTGGCACGGAGAGCAGATCCGTTTGTTCCCTTGTCTTACCACAGCTGGGGGCTCCTGTGGGTGGAGGCCACAGGTGTAAGCATTATGGGCTCTTCAGGTTGGATGTCCCCTATCCAGGATTCCAGCAACCAGGGAACTTAGGACTTTCCAAGTTCTGAGTAGGCACAGGGGGAGCTGAGATGCCACCACACCCATGTGGGACTAGCAAGGGGCAGACAAGATGAAGACCCGTCCAGTCTGGGCCTTTCCTGGAAGAACTGTGGCTCAAAGCCTCCACGCTGGCCAGCCATGCCCAGTCCACAGTGCTCTTCCAAACTCGCTTTGCTCTGCTGGAACAACAAACCCCGGGGCATCTTGGCATACACCAAGGGAGAGAGGTTATAATTTTATTTGCTGAGCCAAAGACGTTCCCATCTTAATATGCTCACTTAATAAATAAAAACTGTGTGTACTGTAAATGACTTTTTAAAAAGTGTTAAGTTTGAGCTGGGCTAAAACAAACAAGCCTGAGTCCATTACTCTGTTTTAAGTCCAACCCCCGATTCTGGAGCAGCAACTGCTCTTGCTAATTAGGATCACATTGATGAGGGGAGAGTGCTAAGATTGCTGCCTTCATGTGATTTTTTTCTAGGTTGGCCAACAACAGCTTCCCTCTTCTGATGTCTGGGTGCTACAGTCAGCAAAAGGCATGCGTGGGCTTCTGGGAAGGTCACCGATCTGGTCGGCTTCCATACTCGAGTCATTTGGCAGAAAACTTGGCTAGTGTGCAGAGACACTTTTAAGTGAATTCCATGGGTGTGGAGACATCCTTGCAAAGCCTTTTTCCTTCCCTTCCACTCCGAGCTGCCAAAAAACCCATTTTACACGGCTCTAGGATCTGTGTTTGATGCATGTTAGGTCTGAAGGTGGGGAGCCCGGGGAGGGCTGAGCCCATATTTGATGCTGGCGGTCCCTTTGTGCAGCTCTTTTGATAGTCTGGCAAAGATACCTGCCCTCTCCCCTCCAGAACATTAGTAACGGCCTACATAATGAGCAGCGATATTATTTAATGATATTTAAGTCAGTTTCTAGATGGGTTGTGAAAGTTACACATGTTTTTCAAGAAATGGAACGATTTTCACAGTCTCATTAGTTTTCCTTGATCACACACGCTCAGTTTGCACAGCAGGGTTTTATTCTCCAAGGATGAATATTTCAAAGACAATACATCGCCCCATGGAGAAAACAACTCTAATGGTGACAGTGTCTATACAGATGGTCTAGTGAGATCATTGCTAAGAAGTATTGTTGATGAACGAACTGAGAGTGAAAAGACACATAAAATGAGGTGTGGTTTGGGTAAGCAGTCAAACTAAACAAATATTTAGGGCCAGAACAGATGGAGTAATTAAAAAACAAAGGTGGGGCAAAAAGGAGAGGAGAGGGAAGGTTCCTTGCATTCTCAGGGGGCAGTAAGACCCGGGCAGGGGGTGGGGGGAAGGGATCAGGAGACCAGACTTGGAGGAGATCCTGCCATGAGGTTTTGTGTTGGAAGAAGGTACAGGAAGGGGTGGGTGAGTCTGTTGGTCTTAAAACTCTTCCATATGACTGGGCATTCTGGAAATCTGTCCAGCTTGTTCAATGAAAGCTCGGTTCCTAGGGTGACAGATCATATCTAGGGCAAAAGGTGTCAGCTTCCTGTTCTCTCTGGCCCAGAGAACAGACCCAAAAATCTCCACATGGGCTGCCTCTTGGTGGGTCCACCTGCACACCTTTGGGCACTGGGCTGAACATCCAGGATCTAGTCATAAGGATCTCCAGAGGACGGTCAAGATGAAAAAGGCTGAGGCGCTCTCATCAGTAGTGTGACCGAGAGGCATAGTGGCATGGGGACAAATGAGGAATGACTGTAGATAGCAAACAAAGAGGGTCAGATATTAAAGTTGGATTTAAAATACATTTAAGAGGGGCACCTGGTGGTTCAGTCAGTTAAGCATCTGCCTTCGGCTCAGGTCACAATCCCAGAGTTCTGGGATCGAGCCCCGCATTGGGCTCCCTCCTCCGCGGGGAACCAGCTTCTCCCTCTCCCTCTGCCTGCCGCTTTGCCTACTTGTGCTGTCAAAAAATTAAAAAAAAATCTTTTTAAAAAGTAGTAAAATACTTTTAAGAGAAGTATTTAACTGGATTGGCAATGAGATAAAGACAGAGTGAACTGCTGAGTCACGGAATGGGCTCCAAACACCACCACCTCCCCACAGGGGAGCTGAGAGGACAGGTCGTCACTCAGAGAACTATGGATGCGGCTTTCCTGCACATGCACAGCCTGGGTTATGCTGTGGGTCAGGAAAGGCTGCTTCACCAGTTCCAGATGGGACACCTGAGAGTGACGGGATATCCTGGTGTCTGTGGTGTGTTCTAAGCATAACACGAACAATATTCCCTCAGAGGACGGCCCCCAGACTCAAAATCAGCACTTCTACTTAACCATGTGCCATTTTCTGTACCACAAAAATTATCAGGCAAAGGGCTGCAAAATCACAGGGAGGTCCATGCAAGCAACTGTGATGTCCTATGAGCCTTCCAGAGATCAGGGAACAGTCCGAGAGGCTTCCATTCCTAACAGCTCTTAATATGATTAACTTACTGTGAATCTTACGGGCACAAAGCTTCCAGGAAGAGAATTTCTTAGATTGAGTTTATAAAGAATACTAATGAGATACACCAAAAGAAATCACCGAGGCTGAGTCTCAGGGATAAAAAAAATCCCCCCTCCTACCTCCTCTATTTAATCTCCCTTGGAATGGAGTAAAGTCTGAACTGCTTATTAAAAGTACACCATGGACATAAAGCAACCGTATGTGAAATAGCTGAGCACACCGAGCTCGGCAGGGGTGGGGTTTAGGAGTGTTAGAAGCTCAGGTCTGTTGGGCTCCATTTCTCTTGGCCTGAGATGCTCTGATTTTATCAGCAATGGAACAGGGGGTAAAAAATTACACACACCCACGTGTACGTGGGGAGGGGGGGAGGGAGAAACAAGTTGTAAAGGTGCTTCCTTGGCAAAACTGTGTCTGCATGGCCACATGTGAGTGGGAAAGGTCCCTAAGCACGATCACCACAAAATCAAAAGGTTACTTTCTCAGATGTGGGCAAATCTCACTTTAATTGCAAAGCTTTCATTTAAAGCACACTCAACAATGAATAAAACAATGAAAAACAGGAGAGCTGTGACTTTTGCACATATGAATATATAAAAGTTCCTTGAACATTCCACAAGAAAAGCACCCCTCCTCATTTCTCTAAAGACCATTTTACATTTGAACAGATGACTGGGCATACTCGGGAATTTCAAAATAGCATGCTGTACCTTGCAAGGAGATTAGAAGAAAATCTTTTTTCATACTGTTAGGCAAATCCTTAGTGACTAGGGTGGGCATGGGAAACTAGGAGAAAGGGAGCACCAAGCGGTACTAAACGCATCAGCTCCACACCGGTGACACAGGTGAGACCCGCCTATCCGTGACCCCAGACGTGGGTGTTCAAGACCAGCCGTCAAGAGAGTGGCAGCGGTCACTGCCTGGAATTGTTGAAAGGTCTCAATTTCGCCCGCAGACAGAATCCTTGAACAGCAAATACAAAACTGTCATTGAAATTAAGTCATAAAGAATCTTAAGGAAATTCTCGTTTTTTTATATAGACAGGGACACCTACGTCTGTCATCAGAGCAATAATCACACAACGGACACTCATGCTCTGTGAGGTGTGAAGGGTTTGCTCCAACACTGGAATGGCTTAAGAAAAGCATCGTCTAATTCTCATTTTATTTTACACTCTCAAAACAGAGGGACACCAAGGGAAGGTGTGATGATGAATTCCCTGCCTCTGATGCAGGGGGCTCATCTGGACTGCTGGGAAGGGAACCCCTGGAAGACAAGGGAAGCCCAGCGCCACACCCTCCAGAGAGCTCTACAGTGAGTCCATCACCATGCTCTAGCCGCAGCGTATGCTTAAAACTAAAGAGGGTTTCACTTAACGTCTACATTTTTAAAACTGGAGCATTTCAGCAACAAAGAAGCTCAGAGAGCTCATCCTAGAAGTGGAAAAAAAGGACTATTGCTCCGACGTCTGGAACTGAAGTCGCTGTGCTCAGTCCTGCCCCGCTCGCTGGCTCAGGCAGACACATAAGGGGGTGGCGGCTCCTTGGCAGCCCCATTCACAGCGGCATCATCGCACGGCGGTAACAGCACCTGAGAAGACACACAGCAGACACCCGGGTTAGTGCGCACAAGTGCTCCACTGCTCCCCTGAGCTCTCACAGCAACGGGACTCCCACGGAACTAAATGCTGGTCACGACCTGTGCCAAATTTCAACTCGCCAGCAAGTTGCCACACTTCCAGGAGACGTTTTCTTTCTTTTTTTTTTTTAAGATTTTATTTATTTATTTGCAAGAAAGAGACAGAAAACGAGCGGGGGGGTGGGGCAGGGGAAGAGAGTGAGTGAAGCAGATGCTCCACTGAGCAGGAAGCCCAATGCAGGATTCGATCTCGGAACCCTTGGATCACCACCTGAGCCGAAGGCAGACATTTAACCTACTGAGCCAGCCAGGTGCCCCGAGATGACTTCTTAAAGGAGAAAAGTGGGAAGAGACTTCTGGCCCTTTCTAGGTTTTCTAACCCTGTTCACATGAGCCTGGATGTCAAAGTACCTGGAGGGCCACAGAGTTGTGTCTCTAGGACTAGAAAGGAAGCAACTGTCTTTTGAGAGGAAAAAGGCTTCTGGGTGATGTCTACGTGTGCACACGAACAGGGTGGGCACCTGACTGACCATGGGAACCACTCATGGGGAGATCAGCTACATTTTCTCAGCACGGCCTCGAGTAATTTACTTCACCTCGATTTCTACACCTGTAATACAGGGATGCCAGAGATTTGGAGGTCTACAGAGTAGTTAACACTGCTTGACGCACACCTGAGATGGGTGATACCATCCGTAAATGGCTGAAGAGGAACAAAAGAGAACAAGGACTTGTGCTGACTGACAACCTTCCTGTTCCCATCTCAAGTACAAAAACAAGAAGTGCCTGGCATAGTTCATGAACTGGCAATGTAAGAAAACACCAACTGATTCTGGAGTAAAAAACCAACCGGGGAATATGCACTCAGTATAATCAGCCTATCTTCAGTCAACTACCATTTACTAGGCACCTACTAGATGGCAGGCACTGTGGGTACAAGTAATTAAGAGGAAGGACAGTCCCTGCCCTTAGGCATTCAGAGATGAGGTTAATGAAAACCTTACCCACCTTAAGTGCTTTGTGCGAATAGAAAGAAATTCACAAATGGAAAAGAACAAAATTATGGACATCACTTACACTGAAAACGGTAAATATTTTTCAATGTTTGCATTTTCACTTATTTATCCTTTCAGCTTCCAGAGGTACAACACTTACATTTGAAGTTTTTTGTTCTAGGGGCGCCTGGGTGGCTCAGTGGGTTAAGCCTCTGCCTTCGGCTCAGGTCATGATCTCAGGGTCCTGGGATCGAGCCCCGCATCGGGCTCTCTGCTCAGCAGGGAGCCTGCTTCCCTTCCTCTCTCTCTCTGCCTGCCTCTCTGCCTACTTGTGATCTCTCTCTGTCAAATAAATAAATAAAATCTTTAAAAAAAAAAAAAGAAAAAAAAATTTAAAAATAAATGAAGTTTTTTGTTCTAAGTTTTTGTCATACCCTATTCCCAGCAATACCAGACACACACACACACACACACACACACACACTCCTACCTCTCTACTTTAACCCACTTGACGACTTATTCTCCTCTTCTCCCAGTCTCGGAGCCCCTGCTGAGCTGAGGCCCAGTCTTTCTTAACGCCGGAGTCGGGCACAGGAACTCCGATGCTGGTGGAATGAATGAGTGAGGCATTGCCTGGGCTGGCTGTGGGACACTCTGTACATATCACGCGACGGGCAAGTGCAGCCTGGCATTGCCAGCAGAGGACGCTGGCACTGGTGAGGGTCCAATTAGGAGACAGAAACCACCCAGTCATTGGAACAGAGAAGGTTGTAGAAAGAATGATTAACAGAGGACCGGAGGCAAAGCCGTAAAATCGGGCATGATCAATGCATGGGTGTGAACAAGACGTCCAAGAACACACAAGGAACACTTTAGGCGTCTGGGGAAGAGGGATCATGCCCAGAGAGACGAGGTGGCATTGTGGGTAGACAGGTGAGCACACAGGCCAAGGGAGGGCAGTCTGAAGGCAGAGTACCTGCTGGGACCCCAGTGAGAGAGGGGCAGGGGTCAGAGCGTGAACAGTGCCCCATCTTCCACCCGAAGGCCCTTCACCCAGTGTGTGGCAGCAGCATCTCCATGAGGGTCCCAGCCTGACCAGGGAGAAGAGCACATTCTCTACAACAAAGCCACAGCATCCCTCCCTGCGTCTGCATACTGGCTTGTGTATGTGTGTGTGTACGCGCGCACATTAGATACGGTGACTTATAACCAGCGGCACAGCTGTGAGTGAAACTAGAAATACTAAATTTTGTATGACTGAGCTCCAGCATTATGCTCCTCAGCCTCATTAAACAATTACCTGATTCATATCTACAATTACCCTTGGAGAGATTACCTCAAACACAGCGGAGCTACTTAAAAGGGAGTGAAACCAGCCGCTGCATCCAATTCACTCTCTTTCCCTAGCAAAACGCAACACTCAAGATTCTGCAAAACGTACACAGAAGATTAAACACGACGTTTTTTTAAAAAAGAAAAAGTAGTACTGTAACTTTGCCTCTTTTAAGATTTTATTATTCATTTGAGAAAGAGAAAGAGAAGGAGAGAGAGCATGAGAGGGAGGAGGGTCAGAGGGAGAAGCAAGCTCCCCACTGAGCAGGGAGCCCGATGTGGGACTCAATCCCAGGGCTCCAAGATCATGACCCCAGCTGAAGGCAGTCAGTTCACCAACTGAGCCACCCAGGCTTTGCCTTTTGTTTGTCAAAACAGACTTGCTTTCACATTGAGTTAGGTAGTTTGTCACTGTTTCTTGCAATTTATCTTCAAACTTGTTTTATTTATTTATAAAAGTATTTGAGAGAGAGAAAAAGAGAGAACACGCATAAGGCGGGGTGAGGGGGGCGCAGAGAGAGAGGGAGAGGCAGGCTATCCACTGAGCAGGGAGCCCATCCCAAGGCTCCATTCCAGGACCCTGGGATCATCACCAGAGCTGAGGGCAGATGTTTAACCAACTGAACCAACCAGGCACCCCTTCAAACTTGTTTTAAAGTTTCACTTTATATCGGAATTTTAATATCCCAATATTGGCTTTTGTCTCAAATATCCTACGGCCTTGGACTCTTTACCCAAAGTCAGATTCCTGGTGTATGGCGCCTTACAGACAGAGGAGTCTGTCCCTTCACCAGGGCTTGTGACCGCTTCACCTGTCTCCGCTTCCTCACCACCACATACTAAATGCAGCCTGTGAAGAAAAGTCTTCACACAGTACCTCACGCTCTTTTCACTGACAGTTGTCCAAATGGAGTAAGTTCTACATTCTGAAACGACGTCATCTCTTTAAAATATAAGTGATATTATTGACAATTTCAAGGAAGGGGTTGGTGCCATCAGGGCCACCATACTTCCTCTATTATAGGCTGTCGATACTGACTAGAAACACTTCCTACTGTCCTTTTCTACTAAGATCAATGAAGTACTTGGAAAACCAAGAAAACTGCAGTAGGGTCAATTAAGATAGAACATGCCAATTAAGATGCCATACAACAAAACTGGTTGAAATCCGATTATTCTGACATTTTTTAGAAGTTGGCAGTTAGTTAAACTCTGTCTTCCACTTTTCAAAATTTAGTCATTCACAATGAATGGCTAGAAAGTAATCTCTCAGGTCACAGCCTACTTCAAACTAAAGTCACTGTCTGGTACGTGGCAGCTACTGAGTGAGTTGGCAAACAAAGACACATTACAAATCTCAGCCACAGACCACTTTACTTCAAGCAATATTCAATACAATGAAATCCTAATCTAAGTACCGTCCTTTGGAGTCTGTCTTAATAGGAGCTCAACCATGAAGTGACTGTGAAGTGTAACTTTATTCCTTACAGATGGAAAAATCCCTCTTGCCAATGACCCCAGAAGGCAGCGGTTCATTAGGAAGATTAGACTCTGTCTGTCTGGAGTGTCTCCTTAACTGGGAGTTCTCTTGCTCGGTTACAGTGTGCTTGCGGGAAAGGCAACTCCTCAGTCATTTCAATTCAACTCAACAAATACTCAGAGTGTTACCAGAGCAAACTTCATTTTCCTAGCTACATCGATATATAGAACAGTTGGAGGAAGAAATAAATTAACATCAAAGGTTGCAAAATGTAACAGAGAAGCGATTCCAGCTGGCCATACATCCACCAGTGATTAAAGTTTGGAAAACGAATTCATTCCATCAAATACTAAGAAAGAATAAAAATGCTCAGAGAAAGAACTATTTATTGGTAAAAATAGGAGATTTTTGGATACTATGGTTAGAGTTGGACTTACAATATTAGAGCTTAGGCACACTGAAGGCTTATTTGAAACTCTATAGCTGCTAAGATGACATCGCCCCAAAGTGTTCCATGTAAGTCACACAAATGTCTTCAGACATTCACAAGACAACAGGCCAAATTTTGTGTCTGTGTCATTGTTTCCCGGGAAGAGTATTCAGAGCTTTCATCAGATTCTCAAAGAACCATCCCTGGAGATTAGGAGATCCAAAACCGGGGGTCAGGAAGAGACACGTGGAAAATCGAAATCGCACCTGACGTCTGCTTGCTGGCCTGCACCCTAACAAGTGGTACGTTAAAATGAAACCAGTGACCCAGATGACAGTTGTGTGGCATCTCGTCCACCCTGGGTTAGGGAAGGATAAGCCCCAGGAAAGAAAGAGAACTGACAGATCTGAGAGAGTCAATATTAGTAGGCAGTTGGCAGATCTCATAGCCACTGAGACAGGATGGGGACTTAGGTAACAGGTAAAAAACTTGGCAGCTAGAAAAACAAGGCAAATGTTTGCTGGGAAAAATCCAACACCATGTAAGAGAATGTCTATCCCAGAGCTCTGCACCGAACCATATGATGTGCCTTGTCAAAGGCAAACATTACTGAAGACAGCACCAGAAAATCTGGTATGATATGAGAAGGACAAGGGAAGCGGAGAACACGAGGAGGAGAGTAAAATCCTGTTCAACAATAAGCAGCCCAAAGAGATCTTGAACAGATCATGGAATAGCAATGTAGACATTATTTTTTAAAATACAGAGCCAAGTGGCGCATGGGTGGCTCAGCCATTAAGTGTCTGCCTTCAGCTCAGGTCGTGATCCCAGGGTCCTGCGACTGACCCCCTCATTGGGCTCCCTGAGCAGGGAGAGCCTGCATCTCCCTCTTCCACTTCCCCTGCTTGTGTTCCCCCCTCCCTGTTTCTCTCTCTGTCAAATAAGTAAAATTTTAAAAACAAATAAAATAAAATAGAGGCAAACACTAGAAGAAACAGGAAAAGGAAGTCAGCGGTGCTCACTGCTGGGGGTGAGAGGTAAGAGACAGGCAGGGCAATTAGGGAGAAATCAGTTTTTCAATGCCATGAGCTCTGGCTATGCACATGAAATACCACATTGACAACACAGATGATGACTGGAAACTTAAAAACCCAAAGAGTACTCGTGGCAGTGTTAAAGGGAAGAGGACGTCCGTCATCCAGGGGCGACTTTCAACCTGAGGATGGGGGCAGGCTGAGGGCCACATCGCTCCTTTTGCCTCGCTGGCTGGCAGGCGAGGCGTGGGCTTGACAGGAGCTTCTGCAGGGGCCTGGAGATGAGCCGACTTGCCAGGTTTGTGACTCTCAAAAGCAAGAAAAGGGCGGTAGGGTCTGGACCCCGTGCAGTACAGACACAAACAAAGCAACAGGGGAACATGGTGCTGGCTGAAGTTATTATCTCGGGTGGTAAGTGCTCGCCTGGAGACGGTGATCAGGACCACCGCACCCCTGCCTGAGACTCTTCTCCGGTCCTCTGAGCTCCGAACTCCACATTAAAGCACAATGTAGCACACCCCGTGCACCGGTGGGAACTAGAGAACTATGGTGCCCAGAAGTAGCCCCACGGATACACATGTGCGATGGGAAAATGAGCAATTCCCTCACATACTACCACACCCTCTGTGCTGCTCACGCCCTGGTCTGTCCTACCCAACTGCTCAGCCCAGTATCTGTCTCTACCCGACCTGATCTACTCCCAGACCTCCCAGGCACAGCACCTCGTTACCAATCCCACTCCGGCTCATGATTTTTCTCTCCTGGAATGCTTTTCTTTCTTACGTTGCTCCACATAAACCCAAACAACCCAAGGCCCAAGTTAAGTTCACTTCTAAGACGGAGATCTGAACAGTCCAGCCTCGACAACACTCTTCTCCACATCTTCATACCACGCAATTACAGGACAGTAAGTTCTTGGAACAAAAACACTACGATGATAGATTTCCAGATTCTTTGTAGATTTAAGAAGTCCTAAGAATCAGGACGCCTGGGTGGCTCAGTGGTTTAAAGCCTCTGCCTTCGGCTCGGGTCATGATCTCAGGGTCCTGGGATTGTGCCCCGCAATGGGCTGCTTCCTCCCTCTCTCTCTACTTGTGATCTGTCTGTCAAATAAATAAAATCTTTAAAAAAAAAAAAAGTCCTAAGAATCACACTGGAAATGGCAGTCATTATAACACAGCCCTCTGAACTCAAGACACAAAATCACTTTCCTGAAGCACTTACGTAATTTATCAACTAAATTATTGATAATTCTATACTATTAACCATCTAATATACATTTGCCTTTCTCCTCTTCAAAAAGTTTCTAGAAGGTGAGAGTCTTATATTTCCATATCCCTTTCTCAGAACTGGTTCTTGGGCAGAGGGGTGTTCAAATGTGACTTCTATCACTCAGTAGATGTGTGGCCATGATAAAATTCTAGAGGTAATATGGCGGTGGACTGTCAAACACAAGACCTCAGTTCAAATTCTAGCTCTGTGATTTATGGTCCTCCGTTACTGAATCTGCCTGAACCGCAGTTTGCGTATCTGTAAAATGAAGACCATCACAGGCTCCCTTCCAAGCGGTGTTGTAAGGATCTAAGGGAGTGAACACACCTAACATGGAGTACAGGCTTCAGCATTTGGGTTTTCAGTGAATGGCAGCAATCCCCCACCTGTAGCAAGATAATTAAGACAGTATTATCTTAGGGGCACCTGGATGGCTCAGTCAGTTCAGCATCTACCTTCAGCTCAGGTGGTAATCCCAGGGTGCTGGGATCTAGTCCTCCATCAGGCTTCCTGTTCAGGAGGACCCTGGTTCTCCGTCTCCCTCATCCCCCTACTAGTGCGCTCTCTCACGCTCCTGCTCTAATAAATACATAAAAAAATTTTTTTTTAAAAAACAGTATCATTTTATGTAACTAGTTCAGCTACATGCTCTCCTCAAGTAAGTGATACCAGTAAGCCATCTATGTACACATTTATTTACTTGGTTAGAAAAGAAGTTTTCTACCCCTTCTCAGCTCTGGCGGTAGCAGAACATGTTCGAAGCTAAAACTGAAGCTGCTTTGGGCCCTATTTGTGGAAGCAAACACATGACCAGATAAAGGCCTGTAAGGGAAGGTCAGTGAACTAACCAGCTATTTGAAACAGCCCCTCTCTGAAGAATCCTGAAAATACTCCTGTTCTTGAATATGAAGCAGCTAAGGTTGTGGCAAGAACCTCCCCCCTCAACAGCCCACTCATGATTCCTCTGATCTCCAAAGCTAGATGTGGACACTCATGTCCCCCTACGACAGGATCTGCCATCCCTACCTCCTATCTCCTCTTTTACCAAATCTAAACAAAGTAACTAAATGGTGACAAAAGCCACTCTTTGTCCATGAAAAATGGATGCCATTTTTACCCCGAGAGGGGTAGGCACAGAGCTGTAATTCTGAAACCCAAAGTAAGGTCTGGTTCAAACAGCATATGCGTGCACTCACTCTTGGCCCACGTACATCCTGGCTCCTATCGGCGGCAGGGGGCTGAGAGGCAGAGATGAAGGTAACAGGCTGCCTCTGGGAGCAGGGTGCCCTGTGTCAGCCTAGCAGCGCTCAAGCCAGGGGTGGGGGAAGGCACATGCAAACTGTGCGTCATGAAAGACCGAGGCACCCAGGTAAAGGTGCAGGCAGTCTGCTATCTGGAGAGCTAAGAGCATTAGTGGCATTACAGAGATGAGCCTGGAACAACAGGCATGATCCCAGCTGGTCTTGGAAGCAGTGACAGGAAAGTGGCCCCTTCTTTCACAGAAACCAGTGATCCTCACCATTTTGGGGGGCTGTGGGGGACCGTTGGGAGCTTTGGTAACGTTCTCATGTAAGAGAACTCTCCTCTGTGGGCACACACAGATTGTGTTTACAAAATCAACTGCCCTTCTCTACCCACAAAATATGAAAAACTACAGAAAATGCCACCGGGAATGGAGACTTCTCTTGTGTAGTCTCCTTTGGGGAGCTACGGGGTGGGAAGCAAAGGGTCCGGTATTCACGAAAGCACAGCCACAACATATCCATTAACAGTCCCTCGAAGCCGCCTCACAAGTGAGAGAGAGTTGGCAGAACAAAGTTACAATTCTGCTCCCTCCTCTCGTTTCAAGAAAAATTTTGAATGCAAGCAGCTGAGACTGATGTTATTGCAGGGGTACTCCTAAATCTGTTCCTATTTACCGAAAAGGCAAAAACGAAAAGAAAATAAAAAATAAAACTACTGGTGGGATGCCTGGGTGGCTCAGTTGGTTAAGCGGCTGCCTTCGGCTCAGGTCATGATCCCAGCGTCCTGGGATTGAGTCCCACATCGGGCTCCTTGCCCAGCAGGAAGCCTGCTTCTCCTTCTGCCTCTGCCTGCCACTGTCTACTTGTGCTCACTCTCGCTCCTCTCTTTCTCTGACAAATAAATAAATAAAATCTTTAAAAAATTAAAAAATAAAAAAATAAAACCACTGGCAAACTTATTGTAAGTATTACCCCACGAGTCACAAAGGCTATCACATAGCAAAGTGGGTGACATCACCACTGAGAAATGCTGCAGTAAGAAATGGCAGAACCCCCAAAGACTTTTAAATGAGGGGTTGACAAATCAGGTTTATGATTTAGATCAATCTGGCAGCAACGGAGAGAAAAAAACAGAAGAGAAAACAGAGCCGAAAAGACCTATGAGACTAAACGTTAAGAAGTTGAGAGAGGACTCCCAGCTCACTGGCCACGACGACGAGACGGACCCTGCTACCGCGCTCTATAATCGGAGGAAAGCAGAGGAGGAGGAGAAATGGAGTGAGCCCCGCAGAGCGCTCTCCCGGGGATGACCGCTGGGTGGTTGGGGGTACGGGCACAGAGCTGATCTGGTTCACATAACCTAAGCGATTTCCTCCGACGGAGATCAAAAAGAGAGCGAGACAGATGATTTGTTTAATACTTTGGTTCATTTCGTCCATGAGCGTGGGTCCCACTGTGTGCCGGCACTGAGGACATGACACTAACCGAAACGGACGAGGCCTGAACCAGCAGACGGGTTATCTGCTAGTCGAGGAACCAGATGAACAGAAGTTCTCTTCCATGGGGAAGCGAGGACCTTCTCAGCCGGTGTCCAGTCACAGGACCTTCCCACACAAACGCTGTTTTTTTCCTCTTTGCCACCGTTATCGAGAAGACTGGCGCCCGCTGGGGTAGTGGCTGAGAGCCTGGGCTGTGGAGACCATCTGGGTCTACTACCCATCCCAGCTCTGAGGCCTCGGGCCCGCCACTTAACCTCTTAAACCCTTACTTTTCTCCATCTGTAAACAGGGGCCGTAACCGTCTCTCTCTTACAAGATTAGTGAAATAAATCCAAGCAACGTGCTTAGTGGATAGCAGTACAGGCATGGACAGAGGCTCAACTCTTTATCCCATGCATTTATGGAAGGATGAGATGGCCTGTGGTACTGGACACACTCCAAGTGTTAAAATGACCCAGAAATAGCCAAAATGGAAATTAACTGGGATACAAAGTTTTCATTCCATACACGAATGGATAGCTAGACACAGAGATGGATACAGCAAGAAAGGAACAGAGGGGGAAGGAGAGAGAGAGGGGGGAAAGTATGTATTATTCTTTTTTGATAGTAAACTAACAATCATTTATGGAACAAATCTTTGTAAAAAAGTGAATGACAATGCATGTAACAGCTTTAACTACTCTCTTCCAAAATTTTAGTGACTGTTTTACAAGCAAATTATTCTTATATTGATTTTCTACTATAGTTTGTTAAATAGAAGCCTGATTCAAATCCATAGACAAAATCAGAAATATGGGAGATAACTTTCTCAGGAAAAGAGGTATCCTTTGCAAGAGCCAAAGGATTAGGGGCTACTCTTTGCCAACTCACTTGTAGGAGGGGAAAATTCAACTCAGAGGTCTTTCAAGGCCAAAAGCCAGGACCATTAAATTCCTCGGGATGGTTCAAATAGTTGTCCTACAAATGCCTAGAAAACTTGGCTAAAATTCCCACTAAGGCAGAGGTCTGGGAACTCCAGGCGGGCCAACTCCAGCCTGCCACCTGTTTTAGCCTGCGACCTAAGAACGGTTCTTAACATTTAATGGTTTAGAAGAAAAACATGCTTTGTGATATGTGAAAATTACGTAAATTCAAATTTCAGCATCCATAAATGAAGTTCGATGGGCACACAGCCACACTTACTCACGTATGGATTATCTACAGCTGGTCTCACACTACACCAGCAGGGCTGAGTCGTTACGACAGACACCATATGGCTCACAAAGCCTAAAATATTGACTCTGGCTCTTTATAGAGAAAGTTCGCCTTTGCCTGTTCTAAGGGAAAGCACTACCCTGAATTCGGCCTTTGGAAACAGGCTACTGTCAGATGTGAAATTACACAGCCTTACAACAACCTCAGCATTTAGAGGCACTTGGGGAACTCTTCCAAAGGTCCATTTCAATTACTCACAGGAAGTCAAAAATTTCTCTTCTTCACCATTTGTTAAACCCCGTAACAGTCCACAATGTATCTTGTTTAAAACAGGCAGCCATTAAATTAAATGCTTGTTTTAAATTGGTCACACCACATTTGCCTGTTTTAGAGGAGCTGCCTTTATGCACGCCGACCAGCAAAGGGGAGGTAGTGGACTCACAAGTCTTCACAATTAACTGAAATAACCATTTGGGCACTTGGCACAGGGTTATCACAAACAGAAAGTCTGGGTAATCTTTAAGGAATCTAGATTATTTTCAAACTTTTAAAATATCCTCACCAATAATATAAATAAGTAAACAAAGACATACATATAACTGCATTTTTAAAATTCTAAGGTATATGTTTTTGTACATTTGAACATCTAAATTTAGGCTTTGCCTTGTAATCGACAGCATCTAAAATAATGGTGCAATTTACAACTGGCGGCATCTTGTATCCAGTGAATCCAACACACCAGGAGATGAGGTAAGCAGATTTTGGGAGGTTCTAGTGAGAAATCCCCCTGCCGAGCCCTGCCAGCCAACAGAATCATTTCCAAAAGCAAGACAGAGGATTTTATCCTCAATTCACTGCAAAACTACTGTAAATTGTACTTACTTAGTATTATAGGAGGAAGTCATTATTTCTCTTAATTCTCAGCAGAGAATTCAAATTCTTTTATCGATTATACTCATAATATAGAACTCATACTTCAAATAGTTCAAATTGGGTAAAAAACTCTCACTAGTGAGGTATTTGGTCTGGAAATACCAAAATAATACAGCAGCTCAAACTGAACGTTAAAAATCTTCTGAGCGCTTAAATATCTAACGCTTAAGTAACGGTATCTAAATAAATACATCTTTAAAAGCCTATACTTTTTTCTTTTTTTAAAAGATTTTATTTATTTATTTGACAGAGAGAGAGAGAGATCACAAGTAGGAAGAGAGGCAGGCAGAGAGAGGAGGAAGCAGGCTCCCCGCTGAGCAGAGAGCCCGATGCGGGGCTTGATCCCAGGACCCTGGGACCACAACCTGAGCCGAAGGCAGAGGCTTTAACCCGCTGAGCCACCCAGGCACCCCAGCCTATACTTTTTTCTAAAATAAAAATACCTAATTTAACTATAGAGGAGATGGAAGAAATGGCCGGCATGCTATCACCACGGTAACCTGAAAGACAGCCTGGCTGCTTCCCCGGTTCCCCCAGCCTGATCCCCCAGCCTGAACTTGCGACGCCACCTACCGTGCCATCCCCTTAACGATTCTACACCATTCCTTCCACCAGAGGCTGCCAAGGCAGCTGTAGCAACTACTCACTACCTCACATCTCAGCTTCTTTCCCATTTTACCCAGTACCCAGTTCCCCCTTCCCTACACACTCCCCTCCCTCCCTCACATCAGTGGAAAGGGAGAAATGTCTCCTGCTTTGATTTCCAGCATTCAACGAATCAATGTTTAATTTTCTATTACAATCTAATTTGTGCCTATAAGCTTCGTTTTTTCCTAGCTGTTAACTGCAATACAAACTTCCGTATTCCGCTTTTTATAACATCACAAGCCTTTCTTCCGTTACTATGTTTGTAGTTCATAGTGATTTCTCTGACAATAAAGACATTCTGTCAAGGGGATGGACCCTTATTTTACCAAACCACTCCCCAGTTATTAGACAAAGCGCTTGGATAATTTTGCTGTTCGTGATGCTGCATGAACATCTTATACATTTTTCTTATTGCTTCATTAAGATATATACCCAGAAAATTTTCTTAAGTTAAAAAATAAAATCCAATGTCTCCTTTGTTCCTAGAGTAAAAATCAGTATGAACTCTATTGCGGACATGAGTGTTAAGTCAGTCAACTTCTGTATGTGTTTTAAAGTAAAATACAATGAAAACAGAGGTTAACTATATCCTCAATTCACCGTAAAACTACTATAAGTTGCTTTTGCTTGCTATTATTATAGAAGGGTTACAATTAAATAATTGATTAAAACTGGGTTTGTCTGAAATGTTCTTCCAGAACTCAGGTTTCTAATATCTATGTGTTGACTGACCACTCCAGACGCTTGCTGGATGAAAGGACTGAGAAGCGGTATGGGTCACAGATAATTTCTACCAGACCGGGATGTTTTTTAAAGTGCTGTATTTTACTAATGGAGGGAAGCAGTATGAGCAGAGTTAATGTCATATAATGTAAGCTAGAACCGTGGAAACTACGTGAAAGCAGGTGAGGAGCTTTAAGGAGGAAATCTCGTGCACCAGCCTTTTCTGCTCGGACCGTACCCCTGCAGCTGTGTGCACACAGCAGGAATCAGGAGGATGCTGGGGGCTGCGTCACCAGAAGTGGACTGTTCAGCAGCACAACTCTGAAGAAGGAGGCTGCCTCGCTGTTATAAAGGTTCCTTTTAACCTGTGCTTTTCTTCCGACTCTCCTCAGTCACCCTCCCATCCTTTCCACTGTGCTAAAAAAGCAAAAATAAGCGAGCGAAATTAAAAAGTCCCACTGCTTCTCAAGTTTGCGACTCTCCTTGAGAATGAGCTGTTGGCTGCTTCACTCCTCGCCCCAAGGAGGCCCATGGCAGGCACCGGTGCTGAGAAGCCCTGGTCCTGGCTGCCATCTCAGCAGACGACAGTCTAGGGGGAAGTGGGTGCATAGAACGGACAGGTGCCAGGCTGCTCAGGGCACAGTGTCCCTCCTGCCACTCGTGAGCCCTGTCATCTTGGGAAGTGACAAGGGTCACTCTCCTCTATACAGGGATTAGGAGAACCTTCTTCAAGGGCTCTTGGGAGACAGAATGAGCTCATTTACACGAAGCACCCATCTAAGAGCCTGGCAGATGGCGACTGCTACTCGAGTGTCTGGGGAAAAGCTGTGTTCCCAAAGCCACGGACCGGGGAGGCGTTAACAGATGCAAAAAGCAGAGCATCACTGGAATTATTCAGCCCTCAGGTAGATGGCATCTGTGCAACAGCTGTGGAGACAGCGCACCGAAAGGTGGCTGGGCCAGGTTAACTTCCAAGGTCTTGTCCTAGCCTCCGTAAGGGGTTTTTATGTTTCAGGCACAGTCATACACAAGAGATATCCCTGAGAATCATCTCACTCCACATCCCCTCCACAATCAACTTTCATCTCTACCTCCTCCAACTCTCAAATCCTTGCCCTCTTCCTCACTCTCTCAACTGTTGCCCTGATCAGACTCTGAGCATCCATCCTCACAGAAACCTTAACTCTGGAGATCGTCTCCTAATTGCTCTCTCCGCTTCTCTGAGATTTTACCAAATCTCTAACAACTTCTCAGCTGTCTTGGCCTTTTAAAATTAAAGGTTGGGTGGGGGGAGCTTAAGGAGGAGAGATGATACAAACTATTAAGTTACAAGGCAAAAGGATACCTATCGTTGAAATGTTACAAGTAAGACCCCCCTTTTTGGATGCTGGTAGGTGGTATGCCAGAAGTTTCTGAGTCTAACCCACAGGCTACTGTTTCAAACTCTACATAAAGTCCTTTTCTTAAAGAACCTTGCCCTCTCCAACCCCCCCACTGCTTCCGGACCCTCTGGTTGCTACAGGCAGAGGTATGATGAAAGGTATGTGTTGCTGGTGAAGTATGTTTAATGAATCCGAAATGGCCAGGACTTGAAGAGAGCTTGAGAGCCAGCCTAGTAACTCGTCTTCTGGGGGAAGCCCTCTCTTAAACTGTTTCTGAAAGTGATGACCTTTCCTCAAGAATCTGCAAGACAGGGATCGGTGATTCATCTTGCTTGCCATCAGTCTAGCTTCTCCAGCATGAAGGACCTTCTTCTGAAGTCTAACTAAAAATCTCTCCTGCTGGCCATTAGTTTATTCCCTTCCCTTTACCCCTCTCTACAGCGGAGGGGAGGAGGGGGAGAATAAAGGCACTCATGTTACATCGTCAGGAACTTGTTTCTAACCATAGCCAACCTAGGCAGGAATGCGCCCTGATTTTTAAAAACAAGAGGAGGAGGGAAAAAAGCAGTAGAATTTTTTATGCACAAATTCTGAAAGTCGTTAGGATCACTACTAAATCCCACCCAACCCCCACTCCCCCTCAGCCAACCAGGAATTTGTTTTGTGGCTTTTCTAACAGCCCAAGGTCAGCCTTTTGTTAATCTCAGGTCCCTCAGAGGAAATGGCTGCCAGGGAGATAATCTGGCTTCCACCCGGTCACTGCCCCCCCCCCCGCGCGCGCCTTTTCTTTCTTTCTTTCTAACATTTTATTTATGTATCAGAAAGACAGAGCATAGGTAGGGCGAGGGGCAGAGGGAGAGAGAGAAGCAGGCTCCCCACTGAGCAGGGAGCCCCGATGTGGACTCAGGGGCAGGATCCCGGGATCCTGGGATCCTGACCTGAGCTGAAGGCAGACATTTAACGGATTGAGCCACCCAGGCGCCCCCACTGCCATTTTCTTAACTGTGTTCTTCAACCACTCAGACTCAAAGCAAGGCACCACACAGCAAAATACTTTCTAAAGTCAACACAATAAACCCGTATATAATGTTAAGCTGGATTAGCACCCACAAAATGGCATGGCACAACAGGTTCCATTAAGTTTAAAATTTTCCTATATAGGAATTTTCCTACATTACTCAAGTCAATGATTCTTTTATCTGGAATCAGAATTTCAGATGCCATTTTGGCTAAATAGTCATCTCACTGCTTTTAGAGTGCTCCAACTCCAAAGGAATCAGGTTCCCTACTCTGGGATTTAACTAAATTGGGTATTACTATGATTCCAATCTTCACTAGTATTAGCAAGACAGATTAAAGAGTTTTTACATCTTGATTTGCATAAATTTTAATGTGAAGAAAATCTGTTTCTATAATCACATGTTTGGTATTTAACACATTTTTCCTCTTAGGGCCAAATTTTGGCGGTGGCAGGGGAGAGAGTGTGGTATTACATAACATATACTCAGAATGTGATTTCTACCACAACGTCCTAAAAGGAGGGTGCTTAGGGTACCCTGTAACGGGATGCAGCGACTCAAGGGGGCACTGTGGGATTTTTTTTAAATTCCAAGGGAAACAGCAAGAAGTGGCAGGTATTACACTCACTTCTACTCTTACGTTGACTACTTAAAATGCAATGGACAGTTAGGTATTTCGTTTGACCTATGGGCACCATGAAAAAAAAATACCAAAGATCATAGAGCATTATGAACTAATAGAGTTTGTGTGACCCCTATCTCTTAAGCATTGCTTTCCAAGGTTTTGCTATGGGTTGGTTGGGAAACTGGAGGTTAGATTAACCCAGGGAATGATTCCAATATCTGGTAACTCATCCATCCTCCATCTCAGTAGTGTTTGAGAAACTCCATATCCGGCTAATAATATGTGTTCTTTTTTGGAGGAGAAAAAATAAAGAACATTTATTTTCTACCAACAAAAGCCCCCAGAGGATGCGTCCACAGAGGTCACCCTGAGACTATTCAGCCTGGGAGAAAAGCCATCTGGCTTAGTATCTGATAGGAAGTGAAAGGCAACATGTTATTATGTCAGTGTGGATTCCCAATAAGACAGGGACAAAAGAGAAGCACACATTATTACATGCTACGAGGATCTTAATATAGCGACGGAGACCAGGGAAAATGACAGAACTAGATCACTCCAACCCCCACTTGGGGTCTCAGAGTGAAGCTTTGGTATATGTAGAGTTTTAAAGTTGGAATGTAAGCGTTAACTCCTTTCATTCGAGTCAAAACAGTCTTCAAACATGCAGAGCCCTGCTTAAAAATAATTATGTTCTCCAACCCTGGAAATCCAGATATGGTCCGCACCTAAAGGAAGCAGTGCTCCTTGAAGAAATAGCTGATTCCGGGTCTGGGATTATAAATAGACAAGATGAGCGTCAAGGATCCTGTCAACCACACAGCCAAGAAGCCATGGTTCTGTCAAAAGACCTGGGGGCCAACCTGAAGAGGCTCCCACTGCCCAAAGATAGTACAATTTGAGCATCAATAAGGATATTAACTAAAATGTACTAGCTTTTTAGAGAAAGCTTTTATTTTTTTCCCTTTGAAAGTCTCAAAAGGGTATGGTATAATAGGTTAAGGTTTTCTTTAGGCTTACTGGTAAAATGTATCAAGATAGTTTACTTTTCAATTGGACACCCCCAGCTCTTCTCCTAATAGGCCTCTTTTCATGACTTAATTTGTTACATAAAAACAAATAAGCAAACAAAAAAACCTTCACTGGTCACCATTAGAGAATGACAGACCAACTCGCCATTTGGACAACTGATAAATAACAAAACCAAGTATATTCACGCAGGTCACAAGTACCACTGGGTAAGCAAATCACATATGAGGGTAAAGTTTCTCTTTACAGAAATATTCCAGCTAATGAATGAACAAGGAGTGATGGCATATAATTATACTGCAAACCCTAATGCATCACTGAATCCAAGTGTTAGATATTCATGGCTGCTGACATCCCAAAAGACAGAATCAGCCAGACATTATCTGCCTCTTGCTGGAAGAACAAATGATGAATTATAAAGTAATATTGCAAAAAAAAGGTGGGGGGGAGGGGTGGTGTTAGATATGAATACAGGAAGCCTCTAGATCCAAGCGCTACTCTACTGGGAATAGAGGACTACATGACAGGCAAGCAGTCAGACAAATCTAGTCTGTAGGACGAACTAGTTTCCGTAACAAAAAATTAGAGTCTTAAAATACAGATTGACCCATAGCTCCTATTTAAAATAAACCACTAGAAAAACATGTACGAGACAGCTGGAAATCTGAGCACTTAATGGATATCTTATGCTATTAAGGAATTATTATGTTAGGTATAATAAGGACTCCTTAAAAAAAAAAAGCACATCATTATCTTTTTTTTTAAAAAAATCTTTCAAAATACTGTCAGAAGAGCTGAGATTCGGGTGGTATATTTAAGTCTACATTTTGGAGTAGATTACAACCTACTTATGAGAAATAATAAATCTCTCCTCCCCAGGAACACGCTTCTTTAAGAAACAAACACGCACATACACAGAGAAAAAGAAAGGTTTACTGGGAACTTTGAGAAAGTAGAAACATTATCAGCAACTCAGTTTCCTGTCTTAAAAATGTCAAGTTGGTACAGCATGATGACCAAGAAGATAATGACCAGTAACCACTGCTGAACAATTCCCCAGCCCCTCCTGTCAACACACCAAGAAACCATCACAGTTGGCTTGAGTCTATGGTCCCAAATCCTAGTGATTCCAAATCACCTGCAACCTGGAAGCTTTTCTGAAGAAAAAAAGTCTATTGTCAGAGGAGCTAGGGAAGTCCAGTTGAAAAGTGTAACTATTTTGAGTTTATGTTGGTCTGAATAAAACCTCCCTGTTATTCCATGTCTAATTCTGAATCTTTCAAAGGGAGAAAATACAACCTTCCTCTAAAAAGCCAAGTTGGAGCATTTGAAGGATTTACTCATGGTTCTTAAATTCTCTCAGCACCCCAATTCCTACAAATTTCAGAGTATCCTTGGATCTGGAGGTGTATCTATACAACATGTACCTTTTCAGCCCTTCTACCTGGCTTCCATTAAAAATACACACGACCCTTCAGAAAGCCCTGAGCAAACCACCCCCAACAGCGCACTAACACTAACGTGTGAGGCACGGGCATTACCGTCCCTGCGACACTTCTCAAGGCTCACAACTGCAACATTCAGGTGACATTCTGATGCATCTTTACTGTTTAGCAACTCTCTTGGTTCCTCAGACTCAAAAACCTCAAACTTGGTTTAGATTTCTCATTACATCAGCAGGACAATAAATGTACCCTGGGATTTCTTGTTTAAGAAAAGGCAGAAAGAAACTTACAGGTAACTAAATATCCAGAAACTCAGAATGAAGGAAAAAGTTCCTTAAGCCAGTAAATTTTACCAAAATTATGATCATTACAAACAGCTATTTCTTTAAAGAGACTTACTGACCAAGAGGAATTCTTTAGAGGGCTGAAAGAAAACATGTGTTTACTGAGATCAGGACACAGGATTCTGCAGAACCGACCCCCCCACCCCATCCCAAGAGCCTCCTCAGCGTCTGACATGCTGGGCTTTGTGACCTAGTGGTGGCAGAGCCTCTTAAACCACTGCTCAAACACATGCAAGTCAACTCAAGACGTGCTGGGTGAACACGAAGGACAACTATTCACGTGCAGCATGCTTTCTCTCAGAAATTCCACACTGTTTTCAGTATATCAGCTGGTACCCATATATTTAATATAAGGTATGAAACTGTTTTATTCCCATTTTATATACAGAGAAATCAAGTCAGGGACAGGTTAAATTATTTCAGTGAGGTCACAGAGTAACTTACCACAATTTAAAAAACAGAACAAATATGTAAAACTCTGTTCTGGTTTAGACTTAACACGCCGTTGGTATTTACCCTTCCACGCGCGCTGTCCGTTCTACATCCCCTCCAATCCTATCCAGTAAGAGCCATCCCACACGCTCATGTCATTTTTGCATTAACCACTCCTTGAGCACCTACTTGTTCCAAGTACTGTGTCAGGCACCGTGCTGAACACAAAGATGATGGGACACGGAGAGGTTAATACCCAGAGGACTTACACTTTTCTTATGAGCCAGGCACTTTACGATAATCTATATAAAGGACGAAAGACTTTGAGGACTCTTCGAGTAAAGACATGTTTTCCATAATCATATTAAATAGGTTTAAAAATTTTAAGTATAAACAACTAAGAACATAACAAGACTTAAAAATGTAGCAACCTCTGCTATTCTCATTTCTCTAGCTCTACAACCACATTTCTGGGTTCCAATTCACATGTCAAGTCAGACAGCAGTCATACTAAGCAGAACTGGTATCTAGAGTTTTATACCCTGGCTTAATAATTCGAGTTTGAGATACATAAATATGGGGAAAGTACAAATATTATCCATCTGTAATATTTTTAAAAATAAGCCAGAACTTATTTAAATAAAATACATGAGCGATCTACATTTTAATATCCTCTAAGGAAAATAAAACACATTTCATTCAACTATGAATCTTTTGACTAAGCAGCTCATAAGTCTGTTTCAACAATGTAAAAATAGAGCAAACACACTAGAAACATCTAGAAGCCGTCATACAGTAGACACGTGGAGATCTCCACGTTAAATGACTTCACACCTACCGTAGTGTCATTGCTGGTAACATAAACCAGGACATCAGAGGAGTTCCTGCCATTGATATACCGGTAGCAGTTCCAGACACAGCTAATCAGGTAACCCTGTAAGTGAGTAGTGATTATTAGGTCTCTGATTTCCAAACTTCAGACAATTTTTCAGTCTCCCCAACACAGAAAACCGTATTACAGAACTTTTATTTACTAACTTATAAGTGCACATAGTAATTCTACTAAATCAAGAACTCTTTACAATTACAAATATTGGGTATATAACTTTCTGGCAGCTTATTCTATCACAGCCCCCCTCCCCCAAGATGTCAGGTGGTGGTGGAGGGGACAAGGGAGAGCAGGAGAAAATGCAGCTGGAAGGCACAGTCGCCACAAACACTTGCTGCCCCCAATGTCACAGATCAATCCATGTGTTAACCCATTTTTCATCACATTTTTTTAAAGATTTATTTATTTGACAGACAGAGAGACCACAAGTAGGCAGAGAGGCAGGCAGAGAGGGGGGAAGCAGGCTCCCCGCTGAGCAGAGAGCCCGATGTGGGGCTCGATCCCAGAACCCTGAGATCATGACCTGAGCCAAAGGCAGAGGCTTTAACCCACTGAGCCACCCAGGTGCTCCTCTCATCATATTTTTAACTCTTCGTCTTTGGAATTTTTATTCTACATGATTATGTATGATTAAACTAATCATATTCAAGTTAATTTTTTAAAAAACATTCACAGCATATAAATTTGCTTTGTGGTCAATAGATATCACTAAATCATCTCCATCTTCATAGTAAAATATCCAGAGAAGGCCATTAAAATCAATGCCCATAATAAAGTCAAGCCAAGGATAAAGCACAAGTTCATGGGAGACGCGCAGACTATGAGCCTCTTGCCCTTCCACTCTGAGCACCTGGGAATAGATCGGAATTAGAAGACGTCAAAATCCCTTTCCCGCTTTACACTTTTTTGATCAAAAAAAAAAGTAAAGATGTGGGGCGCCTGGGTGGCTCAGTGGGTTAAAGCCTCTGCCTTCGGCTCAGGTCATGATCTCAGGGTCCTGGGATCGAGCCCCACATCGGGCTCTCTGCTCAGCAGGGAGTCTGCTTCCTCCTCTCTCTCTGCCTGCCTCTCTGCCTGCTTGTGATCTGTCAAATAAATAAATAAAAATATTTTTTAAAAAAATGTAAAGATGTGGAGAAACTGGAACCCTCGTTCGCTGTGGGTGGGAATGCAAAATGATGCAGATACTTTGGAGAACAGTCTGGTGGCTCCTCAAAGGGTTAAAGAGTGACCCTATGACCCAGCAGTTCCACTCCTCCGTGTATGCCCAAGAGAAAGGAAACATGTGCCCACACACACTTGTACACGAATGCTCAAGCAGCGGTATTCCTAAGAACCAGAGTGGGGAAGTGACCGCAACGTCCATCAACTGATGATCACCTAGACAAAATGTGGTATATTCACGGGGTCGATATCGTTCAGCCATAAAAAGGAAAGAAATCCTGAAAAATGTACAACATAGACGAGCCCTGAAAATACGCTAAGTCAAAGCAAGTCGGTCCCAGAGGACCACATACTGTATAATTCTATTTATATGAAATGTCCCCAACAGACAAATCTATAGAGAAATAAAGCTGATTATTAGTTGTCAGGTGTTGGGGATCTGGGGGTGATGAGGATGAGGGATAATGGCAGGTCATGAAAATGTCCTCAAGTTACCCTGTTTACCACAGAGCTGGGTTCACGCAACTCCGTGAATATACTAAAAACCACTGAATTGTACCCTTTAAATGGGTAAACTTTATGATTTATGAATTACATCACAACAAAGTTGTTCTATAACAAAGAAGATGTTAAAGGACAAAAGGAATGCCTGTCAACATTTCTTGACATTTCTTGGGAGACTGAGGTAATATATTCCGTTGTATACTCAGAATGCTGTCTCAGGCTGCACTCATCCTTGATGGTGGTTATTTCTTATATTTAAATATTCTGTGATGATGTGAAGATGAAAATGTGTAAAATTGTACTTTATGAAATGTTTCTGGACAGCAATAATCCGAAACCAGGTATCAGCAATGACAAAGAGAGACAGGAAGGGCGTATTTCTTGAACAATGCACATATGTTCATTTTACTCAAACCTTCAGTTTACTCAATGCCGTCGTTCCTTTAGTGAGAAAACAAGAGCCTTAGACTTTGAGAACTTCAGTACAAACGAAAACAAATGTTTGCACGTACTCATTATGTGTTCTGCGAGAAGACTACAGGCATCCATGATTTTAGCAGTGAGCAGTAGCTACTCTTTGAGGCCAGGTGAGACCTCTGCACTTGACATGTCTACAACGCAAGGGTTAAACAGCAGAGGGGAGGCACCTGGGGGCGGGGGCTTCACAAGCCCAGCCAGCATTCTCAAGGGTTCCTGACACCACCATGTGCATTCCCTTACTGATCACCGCAAGGGGGGAAGAAACCCTCTGGCCTATTGTCTCTAAAAACCCAGTAACTTACGTCAATGACCTTCTTTCTTTCTTGACATTTCTGTCATCTTACTCAATTTCAAGAGAATTAAATATTTAGTATGTTTCCCAAATAAACATGCAGTGACAAATCATCTCTTGGTTTGGGCTCCTAAGGAACCCGTGTGGTGATGAACTTTATCAAACAGTAACCGGGAATTTAGGTCGCCAAGAGCCACTAATCAGGTAAACTGACACGTGCAATCACAGCATGTAGACTCATTATTTATTTAAATGAATAATCACCAGTCTCTAAGTGCAAGGCATCAGCATAGCGCTAGGACAATGATAAAACTTAAGGCACAGTCTACCTTCTCAAGGAAATGCAGTCTGGTTAGTAAGTAGATAATGTAATCTTACTCACAACCTAACCCTAGTACCTAAAACAGGGCCTGGCACATGGAGACCCTTAATAAATATTTATTGAAAAAAAATGAATGAATGATGCATCTTCTCATCCACTAGTACATTCGAACTTCACAGTCACCCCCACAGCATGTTTTCTTAACCATTACTGCTGGTTATTAAATGAAAAAAACCAAGGCTCTGGCCACACAGACAGAAACAGCAATGAGAGAAGTGAACTCTGACTCAACATCTCAAGGTAAAGCATTTCTAAGACAAAGGAAAATGCCTACGGAGTTAAAATGCCTCCAAGAGCACGAGGTGGTTCTGGCTTCTGAGCTGGTAATGGCAGAAAGTAGTGTGGTCAACCAACCTTCCTACATGTAAAAATTGTAAAATCTGCAATAAGATACACACGCAATTTGAAAGCATGAGGGAGGAACCAAAACAGGCACAAATTAAAGAAAAGCCTGCCTTAAAAAAAAAGAAAAGAAAAGAAAGGAAAGACAGCCTTTGGAAGACAAATTGTCAGGAGCAGGGGTTTGAGAATTTGCGACCTTTTGCCAGGTGGGGCAAGGGACTATATTCGGGGACGACGGAGCAGCCAGGAAGGTTGGGGTGGGGAGAGCGGAACTGGAGAGGCAGGAAGCCTCGACATGCACGTATAAATCCGTCCCCATCTCGAGCACTGAACAACACAGTATCAACCTGATCAGTTCCCGGGGAAAATGGTGACTCAGACGACTCCCAGTGGATCATCGTTTTATCCTCTTCATCATATTATCTGCTTGAAAAGACTATTCTCTCTAAATGCAGCTTCTTCGAGTTTATCGAGGCTTGACTATTTAAGAACTGGGTAATTTTAGGCCAACATAAAGACAACGAAAGATGTTAGGAGTTAAAAGTTCAAAGTCTAGTAATGATTTAGAAACTTTCTACTTCGTAGCAGCACACAAGCACCAAATGCTATGATGTTTTTATCATCAGGTTCACAAAGATGAAAAAGAGGAGGCAGCACTCAACTGCTGAGGGCGTAGCGAACAGTGCTCTCGGGGTGCTGGTCACCTCACCTGGGGGTAGCCGTTTGACACCCCACCAGAAGCCCTCCAATTACGCACACCCTCTAATTTTAAGAAACGTGTCTTGAAGAAATACATAAGTATATGAAAGATGTCGTAAAAAAAAATAATAGCACTATTGAGTGAAAAAGCAGAAACTGTCTTGATGTCCAAAAGTAAGTAATTTATTAAATATTGATAAATTCATATACCAGATTGTTAGAGAACACTGTTAAGACTACATTACATTGTAAAAACAAATTACAGAAGAACGTGCACACATTGTAATGGCTATTGCAGTAGCCAACTTACTACCTAATGTGTAACATGAATGTATTCCCCTCCAAATGGATTTTGGAGTAACCCTTGGTTGGCCTGCGGGAACGTGGCTGCTATTTCTCTCTCACATAGATAAGAGAAGAAACGGAACTGTTAGGCAATCAAAAGGCAGTTCAGAAATCTAAAGCAAGGTAAAGAACTAACACAAGTTTGCTTACTTTCTTAGCATTCATGAATACACTTAACAATATTTAGGCTGTAAGTAAAATCTTCACACTTACCTTAAAAGTCAAGATAATGCTGATAAACAGAAGAATAATAAGGACCAAACAGGTAGGATTCACGGACATGATATCATCTCTGTAGGGAAAATTCGGAGGCTGCAAATAAAAAGTTCCTCGTTAACAAATTTCATTAATCATTCCAAATTACATTCCTTAGGCATTAACCAGATATGCTTATTAAAAAGCAATTAGTTAAAGCAGACAGTTATTATTTAAGACCACTACACACTTCCTAGCCCACTTCTAATGAAACAGTGACCAACAGTGTGTGGAGAAAGGCTGGTATGCTCTTAATTCGGCAGTAACTCGTGAAAAGTCAAGTCAGAGAAGATTCGCGAGGCCTGGAACTGTAACTGTGCCCTCCTTACTGCACAGAAAGTCAGAAGTCAGTAGTTCTCCATCCACCTGTGACACTGAGATTCGCTGCAAATGGCGGACCACTCTAAGGGGCTTGCACAGGGCAAGGAGGGAAAACCTATTAAAATAGTCTTATACAGAGCATTTTTTTTGCTGATGTTACTTCTCAAGGAGCACAATCTTTTACACTAGTAGGTATTTATAGCATTAAAAAAAAAAAGATCAAGTCCTACCATCTGGCCATATTGATTAACTATCAGGTCAAAGCCTTTTTAAGGAGGCTCCAAACCGGCTCCTATGGTTGGGAGTGGCCGGACAGCCCGCTGGAAGCCCTCCACGTCCCCAGCCTGGAGCACGGTACATGGACAGCACCCCCAGCTGCCACAACCCCCTAACCTCTTCCTCATCATCCAGTATCATGGCTTTGGACTCCACATTAGCAGTATTTTGAGATATAACAAAGAGGTTCCAAATGTTAAAGGAGAATGTAAAGAAACTTCTCCCCATGGTCAACATCACCTAGTGGTTTTCAATCTCCTCTTACTTTGGGCCAAAACCCCAAGAGATAAAATCTGAGTCATTCTTTGTGATCAGCGCATGGAACTGGTCCTTTCCCTTACAGACTGGAAGGGTTTGCGTACGTACTGCTAATCTTACAGGTAAGAATAAAACAACTTGGTGACAACTTGGTGTCAACTTCGTGTCAATTCATAAGACCAACACAAAACCACACTGTTTCTGTGTCTAATTAAAAAAAAAAAGGGGATTAACGTGGAAATACGTGGCTCCTTCCACAAAGACCTCCACACTCCTTCCCTCAGAAAAGTGAACATGGTTTCTACGTCAAGAGCTATAAAACAGAGGCGCAATTTATTTTAACTGCATTTTACAAGACCATGCATGAGCAGAACAGGCGTTTGTGTGAAGTGGGTGTTCTCCCCCCACCTCCGGTAAGCGTCCCTTCAGACACGGCAGCCTGTCAGTGGGCCTCACTGTCCACGCAGCTTCACCTTCGTCCTTAGGCAGCCTCATCATCCGTGGGCCTCCGCCTTCAGCTCAGACTGATTTTTAAGTAGAACATACTGAAGACATTCAGTTGGATGATTTGGTTTGTAATTACAAATAAAAGATGGTGATTTTTTTTCATTTTTGTACTCATATGGTGCTTACTGTCAGCATCACCAACATCATCATTTTACCACCGGTGGCTCTAAAGCAAATGAGTACGAAGTGACTGAGCAGCATGGGGTATGGCACAAAGTCGAGGTAGTCATCTGAGTGTTCTGAAGGCTCGCCTGCATGTTCCATGCTTTCTGCTTCTTCTAAGTCTCCGCAATACACGGATGAGCAAACAACACACACTTCAAGGGGTCACAGGGCCGCCACAGGGCTTTTCTTGGTGTCTCCTAACTTGGCACCACCCTTTCCTGGCCCCTCACGTGACAGGCTATGGGGAGGGAGGTCATGTTTCCTCCACATGTCCAAGGTTGACTGGAGGGGCCCAGCACTGGGTCATCATTACAGAATAAAAACACAAGTCCTTAAAGACTGAGGTAATTCTCCTAACTGCTCGTCACATAGAAACCCTCTCGGGCAAAAACGCTCCAGCTCTACCATCAGAGAGAATATAGACGAGTAGCACATGGGATACACAATATTTTTTTCTCGACACTACAGGATACCAAAACACAGACCTGTTTTCTAAAGCAAAGAGAAACTGTTGCTAACAGCTTAAGAATGACAATCCCAACAGCAGTGGCAACAGAACACTTTTTTTTTTTTTTAAAGATTTTATTTATTTATTTGTCAGAGAGAGAGAGAGGGAGAGAGAGCGAACGAGCACAGGCAGGCAGAGTGGCAGGCAGAGGCAGAGGGAGAAGCAGGCTCCCTGCTGAGCAAGGAGCCCGATGTGGGACTCGATCTCAGGACGCTGGGATCATGACCTGAGCCTTAGGCAGCCGCTTAACCAACTGAGCCACCCAGGCGTCCCGCAACAGAACACTTTTAAGGAGCAAAAAACACGAGAGGCTTTTCAGTCAGCTCTTCTAGGTCTGCTGAGTACTGGATACACGACCCAGGCATGCCAGCCGTGAGATCACAGACTCCGGCTGCCGCCATTCCTCCGTGCCCTCCCTCCAACCCTCCCCTCTTTTCCACTGAACTTCTGGCCTCTGCTGTCACGTCAAATCCCCAGCCTTGAACCCTCCCGTCCCAGAAAAACCCTGCTCCGTTCCCCATGAGCACAAACAATGCAAACCTCCAAAGAGTCTACATTCTCTCCCTTTGAAACATGCTAAGATTTTGAAGAAATTAAATTTTAAGGCACAGTCACAAGCTTAACAAAGGTGAGAAACACAAAGGCACAGAGGATTACATCCTCCCCCAGCTTCTGAATCCCAGTTACCCACGTTCGTCCAGATGGTCACAAAGAACATTTAACAGGAAACAAGGCCTAAAAACATGCTTGAGCAGCAAAGGGGTTCTATGGCCAAGTAAGTTAGGGAACCAATGTACAGTACAGTTCCACGTTCTCCGAACAAGAGCAGAGGCAAAAAACGATCCTCTGCTGATAATTGAGCAGTTACGTTTTACAAAAGTAAGAATTAGTAACTAGTTTATAATTTGTGTAGGTGCATCTAATACAGTCATCGCACCCCTCCAATCAACCTCAGGAAGTTATGTTGTTCCAAAAAGCATTCTAAGAAACCAGAAACCTTAAAGATAACACTCAGAAATCTCTAATCAGTAACTCAGATGCAAGTGGAAAAACCCAAAAATTCGTGTGTGTGTGTACAACCAGATCCTGAAGGGAACAGTGAGGGGATGGCCACATACCAGCTGTCGTATGTATTCCTGAATGGAGTTTGGATAAACAAGCACAGTGACGGCAACCAAGGTGTTGAGGGCAAAATCAAAGATCTGGTAACAGAAGAACGGGATGATCCAGGCAGCACGTTGCTAAATATGAGAGAAAAGATGATGCAGTTGCGTTCAGTATCATAAAATGTTATTTTTTCCCAACTTGGACAAATTCTTTCTTCTTCTGAAGGGAAGAGGAGGACAAGACATTCAATAAGCCAGGTCCTGAGGACAACTGGTCAACCACACCAAGGTGCTTAACCAACAGGCCTCCGTGAACACTTCTGAGACAACAGCACTGGTTTTCCACAGAATATCAATACGAGATTGAAACTTCCAAAGCCTCTTAGAGGAAACTGAGAATCACTTTTTCCTTCTCACAAGTAGCTACCCAGGCTACAAGGGTAAGGGACCAAGGAGAAGCCCAGCCCCCTAATTCAAAGCCACTTACCTTGTATGCTCCGTAAGTGGCCATGGCACATATCAGGATCATCAGAAGAGAAATTGCAATCGCAATGCACATGTCTGCCAAAGGGTTAGGAAAGAAAGAAGAAAATCAGTAGGAGATCCACTGTTTTCACAATTTCTGTCTTTCCTCAAAGGCATTTTGTTTATAAACCAGTTGTAAGCAAGAATTTAATATTAAGTAAAATACCCAGAGCTCTTCTGGAACTTGAGAAAATAAAAGTTAATGGATGTAAAATGTCCAAAAGGTGTTCTCCCTAAATCACATAAGTGTCTACAAATAACATGTTGACTTGCACGTAAGTTTATTTTGAAAATGGGAGAGATATTGGTTACATATGTTAAAAGAACAAAAAAAGTTTGGAATTCTGGTTCACTAAATGAAATATATAATAAATCAGGTAGTTTTGAAATGTAAGTGTCTCACTTGTATTTTATAAACTCATGTGTCTTGTGCCCCTATTAAAATCCTCCACTGGGAGCACTAGGGTAGCTCCCTCCCTTAAGTGTCTGCCTTCAGCTCAGGTCATGATTCCGGAGTCCTGAGATTGAGTCCCACGTCGGGTTCCTTTATCAGCAAGGAGTCTGCTTCTCCCTCTCCCCTCCTCCCACTTGTTCTCTGTTTCTCTCTCAAATAAATGAAATCTTTAAAAAAATAAATAAAGCCCTCCACTGGCTTCCCATCTTATTTAAAATATAAGATCAATTTCTCATCACAGCCTTTATGTCTGTATTTCTTCTAGAGCATGTCTACCTCTCCAATCTCACCTCATACTTTCTCACTTCCTACAATCCAGCCACACCACTCTGTTCCCTAAGTACAACGAGGAGAACATCCCATCGTGAGGCCTTGCATCCGCAGTTCCCGCTGACTAGAGGCAACATCACTTCCATTTTCACGGGAGTAGCTCTGCCTTTTTATTTTTATTTTGTTTAAGATTCTATTTGCTTGAGGGGGAGAGAGAGTACGCACACAAGTGGCGGGGAGGTGGTGGGCAGAGAGGGAACCCGACAGAGGCTCGATCCCAGGACCCTGAGATCATGACTGGAGCCCAGGCACCCCTGGCTCTGCCTTTTTAATCATTCAGGCCATAGCTCAGACATCAACATCTCCAACAGCTCTTCCCTGAGTATTATAGGTAAGGCAGCCCTCACACTTCCTCCCGAGCTGATACCGTGTTTTCTTTTTTCTTTTTAAACATTTTATTTATTTATTTGACAGAGAGAGAGATCACAAGTAGGCAGAGGCAGGCAGAGAGAGGAGGAAGCAGCCTCCCCACCTAGCAGAGAGCCCAATGCGGGGCTCCATCCCAAGATCCTGAGATCATGACCTGAGCCCAAGGCAGGGGCTTAACCCACTGAGCCACTGAGGCACCCCAATGTCATATTCTCTTTATAGCACTTATCACTACTATCTTATATCTGTTGTGTATTGTCTGTCTCCCCATGCAAGAACCCTTCTGAGGGAAAGAACTCTGTATCTTGTTTACTCCTAAAACCCAACACACAGAAGGGTACAGATGCCCACCACAGTGGCCACTAGCCACAGGGAGGCACTGAGCACTTGCAGCGGGCTCAATCTGAATTAAGATGTGCTGTAAAATTAAAATGTACTCTAGAATTCCAGGTCCTGATTCTTTTTAAAAAAGTGAAATATCGGTACGCCTGGGTGGCTCAGTTGGTTAAGCGGCTGCCTTCGGCTCAGGTCATGATCCCAGCGACCTGGGACCAAGTCTCACATCGGGCTTCTTGCTCAGCAGGGAGCCTGCTTTCGCCCTCTGCCTCTGCCTCTGCCTGCCACTCTGTCTGCCTGTGCTCGCTCTCTCTCTCTCGACTAATAAGTAAAATAAATAAAATCTTTTAAAAAAAAGGTGAAATATCTTATTAGTAATTTTTGTATGATTACATGCTAAAATATTTTGGATATACTGAGCTAACTAATAAGATAAATTTATTAAAGTTAATTTCACCTGTGTTTTTAAATGCGGCTGCTAGGAAATTTTAAATTCCATTATGTGTTTGCACTCTATTTCTATCGAACAGTGCTGATCTGGAACAATGCCTGCATCACAGCAGAGACTAAGCGAACATTTATTTATTCAAGAGGTCATGTTACCGTATCTTTAGGTTCAGATGACACATGACTAGGGTTCCCGTGTGGGATGCTCACAAAAACCCATGCTGTAATGATCTGTATGGTGCTGACAGTGGCCGAGGCACTTCACAGACACCTCATTTAGTACTCCTGACTCCGGCAGACCTGTTCCCACCAAGCACACTGCACAACCAGGCTCGGAGCATATGTGACTTGCTGAGACAGTACCTGCATCAAAAGGCTGAACTGTGACTAATCCTCGCTCAGTGGATTTCAGATCTTTGCCTCTTTCTGCTTAGACTCTGCGGCTTCTACTTCAGGTCTGAATGCTCACCAAATGACCTAACCTGGCCTGTCACTTCCTACAGGTATTTCTCCAAAGGAAAACATTCCACTTCTAGAACCTTCCTCTCTGTATCCTCAGCTTTAGAGATGAGAGAACATTTTAAGTAGGAGGTCTACATAAAATGCAGATATATCGGGGCGCCTGGGTGGCTCAGTGGGTTAAAGCCTCTGCCTTCGGCTCAGGTCATGATCCCGGGTCCTGGGATCGAGCCCCGCATCGGGCTCTCTGCTCAGCAGGAAGCCTGCTCTCTCCTCTCTCTCTGCCTGCTTCTCTGCCTACTTGTGATCTCCGTCTGTCAAATAAATAAATAAAATCTTAAAAAAAAAATGCAGATATATCAAAAAAGACCATTTGCCATCTTAAAAAAAAACAAACACAACAACTCGAAGCCTCCTGAGATTAATCTACAGATTTAGTGCAATAAATTCATGATGATGCTGGTCACTTTAATTAAAGGAGTGAAAAATCTAATTCTCAAATAAGAAAAAAAAAAAATCACTCAGAGGATGATTAGCCAGAGTCAGTACTTAAAAGATCACGGTTTCCGCAGTGTCTGGGTGGCTCAGTGGGCTGAGCCTCTGACTTCGGCTCAGGTCATGATCCCAGGGTCCTGGGATGGAGCCCCACAGCAATCTCCCTGTTCCGCGGACAGTCTGCTTCTCCCTCTCTTTCCGCCCCTCTCCCCCTCTCGTGTTCTCTCTCACTTCCACTCTTTCTCTCTCTCAAGGAAATAAATAAAATCTTTAAAAAAAAAAAAAAGATCATGATTTCTTTCAGAATACATACATATTTTGTCATTAATAATTTTAATGCTACATTAACTTAGCTTTTCCCTCTTGTGAGGGAAAAGATACCTACAAAGAAAGTTAATGTATGCCTCACAGCATCCTCACAGATCAGTGGGGGAATAAACCTGAATGCATCTTCCATGCAAAATGAAGCTCAAGAGGCTGACCTAACCCCTTACAGGCAAAGGGCAAGACTCTCTGTAGGGAGCCACATATGTAAACACACACGGATGCATTCTAGTGCCTTCATTTGCATATGAAGCAATGAAGCAGTGAGGGTTATCAGGTTCTCTCCTGCCTACAGAAAGCTATGACCAGAGTGGGATGTCCATCGTCTGCTTTGTTTCCCCCATTCATAGTTATGCTTTCTTTCCTCACTGAACTGGGCTGTTGTGTTATTTCATTTTAAGAAACCTAAGAGATGGGGCGCCTGGGTGGCTCAGTGGGTTAAGCCTCTGCCTTCCGCCCAGGTCATGATCTCAGGGTCCTGTGATTGAGCCCCCCGCATTGGGATCTCAGCTCAGGGAGGAGCCTGCTTCCCCCTCTCTCTCTGCCTGCCTCTGTGCCTACTTGTGACCTCTCTGTCAAATAAATAAATAGAAACCTAAGAGATAAGTATTAATATTATCCCCATTTTAGATAAGAAAAAGATGGCTCAGAGAAGGCCAAGTAATTTACCCAAGGCTGCCCAGCTAGTAAGTGGGATATTCTTCCCAAGCTGTCTAACCCCCCAGTCAACTCTCTCAGGCAGTATGGGGCCCGGCTGGGAAGGAGGTAGATCACACAGTGATGCAGGTCAAAGTGCGGGGAAAGCCACACAGCAGCCCTCCAAGGAGCTGGACATCAGTATGTACTTGCTATGTGCAAAACCGATCCGAGGGGCACCTGGGTGGCTCAGTGGGTTAAAGCCTCTGCCTTCGGCTCAGGTCATGATCCCAGGATCCTGGGATCGAGCCCCGCATCAGGCTCTCTGCTCGGCAGGGAGCCTGCTTCCTCCTCTCTCCCTCTCTTCCTGCCTCTCTGCCTACTTGTGATCTCTGTCAAATAAATAAATAAAATCTTTAAAAAAAAAAAAAAACTGATCCGAATTTATGGTGACCTTTGAAACCTGCATTCAGGCGAAAGTTTTATTATTTTCTTGCCAACTGAGACAGTTTCCAAATTCTGTACAAGCATATTTTATAATGAGAAAAACATTAATTTAGGGGCACCTGGGTGGCTCAGAGGGTTAAAGTCTCTGCCTTCGGCTCAGGTCATGATCTCAGGGTCCTGGGATCAAACCCCCGCATCAAGCTCTCTGCTCAGCAGGGAGCCTGCTTCCCCCGCACTCTCTCTGCCTTTCTGACTACTTGTGATCTCTCTCTGTCAAATAAATAAATAAAATCTTTTTTAAAATTTTTAATTTAATTTTAAAAAAGAAAGAAAAACATTAATTTAACAGAAGCCAGCCCATTTAGAGGATATTTGCTACTTCACGGATCTTAAACGAGACAGATAGGTAGACAGACAAACTCAAAGCTGTATTCAAAAATTTTAAATATTAATATAACCACAAAAATTGATATAACCTGCATATCCTACTCTGAAGTAAAAAGAAACTCCAGAACTAAATCTCACATAATCATAAACAATGTTTAAATGCACATTTTTCTCGAAGAGAAATTCATTTTTTTGAAGGTATTTATTTATTTATTTGACACAGAGAGAGCATAAGCAGTGGGAGCTGCAGAAGGAGAGGGGGAAGCACCCCCAGGGCGCAATCCCTGAGATCATGACCTGAGCCGAAGGCAAACACTTAATTAACCAACTGAGCCACCCAGGCGCCCCGTCGAAGAAGAGAAATTTAAAAGGCACAAATAAAAGTTGTAATAGGTATCCTATTACCAGGCACAATGACACACTACTTAAAATTATGAAAATGTTAATTTGAGATGAGGAAATTTTCAATATTCTGTTCGTACAAATTATTATACCAACCACACTGACCAGACTGAATATATGACAAGCATGTGAAATCCCTTAGGTAGAATCAAAGTGTAAACTGAATAAAACCACAGAGCGGGTTAAGATAAAGCAGGCTCACGTGCCTTCTCTCCTAGCAAACGAGAGCACAGGTTAATTCCTCTGAAATAACGCACAGGGCACCATGGTGACCGTGAGTTACTCTGAGGGATTAAAATTCATTCCTTTATTTTTATTTGTCTTATTTATTTTTTAAGCAGGTTCCACACCCAGTGTGGAGCCCAACACAGGACTTGAACTCACGACCCTAAGATGGAGACAAGAGTTGAGATCAAAAGCTGGACGCTTAACTGACTACGCCACCCAAGAGCCCCTAAAATTCATTCCTTTTATTTTTTTTAATTCATTCCTTTTAATTATGTCATGTAAATGAGATAATTATTCTAATAACAAAGTATGGACTTCTACGATCAGTAACAGTACTGTTCAGTGACAGAACAACCTTTACTTATTCTTGGCACAAGGAGCTCCCAGTAGCAATCCAGTCAGAGCATGCTGTCCTCACATTGTTCCCTAAATTAAATTCCTGCTTTAATAATGCAGTTCTACTTTGAAAAGGATCCTAAGAAGAGCTACACCAGGGGCGCCTGGGTGGCTCAGTTGGTTGAGTGTCTGCCTTTGGCTTGGGTCATGGTCCCAGGGTCCTGGGATCGAGCCCCACATCGGGCTCCTTGCTCGGCGGGGAGCCTGCTTCTCCCTCTCCCTCTGCCTGCTGCTCTGCCTACTTGTGCTCTCTCTCTCTGTCAAATAAATAAATAAATAATCTAAAAAAAAAAAGAAAAGAAAAGAAAAGCTACCCCACAGGCCACAAAAGGCTAATTAGACAATGTTTTCTGATACTTAGTTAATCACTGAAACAGAATAGGCATGTAAAGGAGTTCTCTGAAATGCCTTTCTCTTTCTTTCTAAGCCACTGTATTGTCAATTATTGGTGAGACTGAGTTATTTTTTCCCGAATAATTACCCAGATCTCCATTTCTTTCTTCTGCTCCTTTCCCCCCACTTTTTCCTATTTGAGCTGGGTTTCTATCTCTTGTAACTGAAAGTGTTCTCCTAATGCAATCTGCAATAGTTCCTGAATATATTAAGAACAATCCCTTCTTGTCTATCATCAATGTTGCAAATCATTTTCCCAATTTATTTCTCTTTCAACATTACTATGCTGACCTCTGATACAAAAAAAGGTGTAGGTAGGCCTGTGTTGGTATGTGTTTTCATATGATTCAAATAATTTCTTGCATTGTTGTCTCTTGGCCTTAATGTCATGGAATGCCTTTGTTTAAATACCCTTATTTCTAATTCCACTTTCCCTTATATCTCTTCGATTTGGTTCTTTTCCATAAAACTTGGGAGCTAGCTAGATAACTACTTGATTCATGTTCCCATCTTACTTCCTTAGTCATAAGTCACTGTTTTGTCTCAAGTTTCTCTCATTTTTGGCCACATTCCTGGCACCGCAGTTTATGAAAACAAACACTATCTGGGGTCTATTCTCACTGTTAGGTCTAGAGAACTATTTTCGGATGGATCTGCAGCAACACTATGAGCTACTGAAGCAAAATACAAAGCTGTGAATGCCCACAATGGCAAAGAGAAAACACAGGTTCAACAAGTCCCTACTATAGGGTCCCACGTTCTGAGACTGAAAAGCTTGGGGAGGAGGACGCAATTAGGCACTAGTTTTATTCCATTAAAACAGAAGAAAGGTTCTAATACACTTTTTGTTATGTGTGTGGCAACTGTTTACAACTTTTTATTGAAGTAGATTCAGACAGAAGAGTTTTTTGGTAACCTGGCTAATTTATTTACAACATTCTTCTTTTTATTTATTTATTTTTTTTAGGATTTGTTTTATTTGACAGACAGAGATCACAAGTAGACAGAGAAGACAGGCAGAGAGAGAGGGGGAGGCAGGCTCCCTGCTGAGCAGAGAGCCTGATGTGGGGCTTGATCCCAGGACCCTGGGGATCATGACCTGAGCCAAAGGTGGAGGCTTAACCCACTTGAGCTACCCAGGCGCCCCTACAACTTTATTTATTTATTTTTTTTAAAGATTTTATTTATTTATTTGACAGACAGAGATCACAAGTAGGCAGAGAGAGAGGAGAAAGCAGGCTCTCCACGGAGCAGAGAGCCCGATGCAGGCTCGATCCCAGGACTCTGGGATCATGACCTGAGCCGAAGGCAGAGGCTTTAACCCACTGAGCCAGCCACCCAGGCGCCCCCCCTACAACTTTATTCTTAAACTCAACATTTATTTCCTGAATACTCAACAGGTGTGTAATATGGAATAAACACCATTAAGGACGTAATCAGGACATAACCTCTGTTCTGATGCTCAGCATCTACTGGGGAGGGAGGGAAGAATTCAAGAGGAGGTAACTGACGAAGAGCTAAGGGAGGTCAGAGGGAGCAGTATTATTTCCAGAAAAGGGGAATAAAGAATTTATTGGAGGACATGATTATTTGGACAGGGTTGTTTTCTTCCTCATACTTTTTTTAAATTGAGATGTAATTCACATGCCATAAAAAAAACTACTCTTTAAAACCATGTATAGTTCAGTGAGTTTTTGGTATAATCACAAAGTTGCACAGCTCATCACCACTAATTCCAGAATATTTTCACTCTCCCAAAAAAATCCCCCATACCCTCAGCAGTCACTCCCCACCCCCCTTTCCTCCAGCCCCTGGCAGTCACTCATCTACTTTCCATCTCTATAGATCTGCCCATTCCATACATCTCATATAAAGAGAATCATACAATATGTGGCTTTTGTGTCTGTGTGTGTCTGGCATTAACGTTTGCAAGGTTTACCCATGTTGTCAGGCCCTAAGATTTAAAATAAGCTATAAAAGGTTAGGAAGGATTAGTTATTTCAATAATTTACTTAAACTGTCAAGTTTAAGTAACCCTCTATTCTCTAAGATAAGGAAATTAGCTCTTGCCAGCTATATGCTTATACTGAGATATACACTGACATAATTAAGTCTCTATATAAAAACAGAACTGGGGCGCCTGGTTGACTCGTCAGTGGAGCAAGTGACTCTTGATCTCGGGGATGTAAGATTGAGCCCCACACTGGCTATTTAGTTTACTTAAAAATGAAATCTAAAAAAAAAAGAAAGGAAAAAAGAAAAACTAATAAACAGCATTTACATTTTTTTGGTGTGATTATGTTCACCGGAGAACCAAGATACGTATGTGTCTAGACCACACGGTGAAGAAAGCAAAATAACTTTATTTTTAAAGCCATTTAATGAGAAAACATGAATGATCTATAGATTTAATGCAATCCCTATTAAACTACAGGATTTTTCACAGACCTAGGAAAAATACAACCCTAAAATTTATATGTAACCACAAAAGATCCCAAGTAGCCAAAGCAATCTTGAAAAAGAAAACCAAAGCTGGAGGCATCACCATTCCAGTCTTCAAATTATACTACATAATATAGTACTGGCACAACCATAGACCCATAGATCAATAGAACAGAATAGAAAACCCAGAAATAAACCCACAATTATACGGTCAATTAATCTTCAACAAAGCAGAAAAGAGTATCTAATGGAAAAAAGACAGTCTCTTCAACAAATGGTGTTGGGAACACTGGACAGCTACATGCAAAAAGAATGAAACTGGACCACTTTCTTACACCATACGCAAAGATAAACTCAAAATGGATCAGGAGCTAAATGTGAGAGCTGAAACCATAAAAATCCTTGAGAGCACCGGCAGTAATTTCTCTGTCATCGGCTATAGCAACGTTTTTCTAGATACATCTCCTGAGGCAAGGGGAAGCAAAAGATAAACTGTTGGGATGATGTCAAAATAAAGTTTCTGCACAGTGCAACAACAATAAAACTAAAAACAGGAGAAAGTATCTGCAAATCACATATTCAATAAAGAATTAGTATCTTAAAAAAGGAACTTATCAAACTAAACATCCAAAAAACAAATACTCCAATTAAAATATGGGCAACAACATGAACAGACATTTCCCCAAAGACATCCAGATGGCCAACAGACACATGAAAAGATGCTCAACGTCACTCATCATCAGGGAAATGCAATCAAAACCAGAGTGAGATACCACCTCACACCAGTCAGAATAGCTAAACGACACATGGACCAACAACTGTTGGTGAGGAAACCCTCATGCACTGCTGGGGGGGATGCAAACTGGTGTAGCCACTGAGGAAACCAGTATGGAGGTTCTTCGAAGTTAAAAACAGAACTCCCCTGAGATCCAGTAATGGCACTACTGGGTGTTTACCCCAAAAGCACAAAAAAGAATTCAAAGGGATATATGCACCCCTATGTTTACCTACATTACCTACAATAGCCAAATTATGGAAGCAGCCAAGTGCCCGTCAACTGATGAATGGATGAAGACAATTTGGCATATATACAATGGAGTATTACTCAACGACAAAGAGTAGTATCTTGCCTGTTTACAACAACATGGATGGAGCCAGAAGTATAATGCTAAGTGAAATAAGTCAGTTACAGAAAGACAAATACCATGACTTCACTCACATGTGGAAGTTAAGAAACAAAACAAATGAGCAAAGGAAAGCAGAGAGAGAGAGAGAGAGAGAGAGAGAGAGAGAGAGAGAGAGACAAACCCAGAAATAGACTCTCCGAACTGTAGTGAACAAACTGATGGTTACGAGGGGAAGAGGATGAGGGAATGGGTTAAACAGGTGATGGGGATTAAGCAGGACACTTGTAATGAGCACTGGGTATTGTGTGGAGGTGCTGAAACACTGTACTGTACCCCTGAAACGAATTTAACAGTGTATGTTAAATACTGGAATTAAAATTTAAAAAACTAATAAAAAAATGAAAACATGTACAATCTATACATATAGGAAAAGTTTTGGAAACATTACTCACGGGACACTGAAGAAGATCTGTATTAACTAGTAAGTTGTAAGTTGTAATCAGACATTTTTATTTTTTATTTACTAACTTGTTTTTAGACAGCAAGTAAGCCTGGGCAGGAGTGGGGCAAAGGGAAAGAGAAAATCTTAAGCAGGCTCCACATCCAGTGTGGAGCCCAACACAGGGCTCCATCTCACAACCCTGAGATCATGACATGAGCTAAAAATCAAAGAGTCAGATACTAATCAACTGGGCCACCCAGGTGCCCCTGTAATCAGGTTTTTTTTTTTTTAGATTTTATTTATTTATTTGACAGAGAGAGACACAGTGAAAGAGAGCACACAAGCAGGGGGGTTGGAGAGGGAGAAGCAGGCTCTCCGCTGAGCAGGGAGCTTGATACAGGGCTCGAGCCCAAGACCCTGGGATCATGACCTGAGACAAAAGCAGACGCTTAATGACTGAGCCACCCAGGCGCCCCTGTAATCAGATATTTTACTTACTCATAAGTTTAAGGCATTGTAATCAGATATTTTAAAAGTGTACCATATCTCTGTAAATTCACTAAAACTCAATGACTTGTACATTTTAAATGGGTTAAGTTTACGGTATATAAAATTATTACCTCAATAATGACATTTTGTTTTCTTTAAGGATTTTACTCATTTGACAGAGAGCGAAACAGCGAGAGAAAAAACACAAGTAGCGAGAGTGGGAGAGGGAGAAGCAGGCTCCCGGCCAACCTGGGAACCCGATGTGGGGCTCCTGGGATCATAAGCATCTGCCTTCGGCTCAAGTCAATGACTGAGCCATCCAGGCACCCCACAATGATGTCATTTTTTAAAAAGTGTGTACAAATACCACATGTAAGGTATCACTTCTCCCTAGGTTAATCAGTAAGTTTAACATCTGTAATTAACAAATATGCAACAGAACTGCCTGAGAACTGGACAAGTTGATGCTAAAGCATAGGAGAAAAAACAAGTAAGAATAGTTGGAAGATTTCTGAAAAAGGAGGACAGATCAGGCTCACCATACGCTATAGCACGTCTGCAGTGGGGAACTGGCACTGAGCATTCACTCCCACCTTCCAGTGGGTCTGCCTATTCTGCAGAGGCTAGAAAGCTACAATCTGCATTTTCCAGACTTCCTTGCAGCGCGGTGCTGGAGGCAGAAACGACTCCCCAGATAGATGGAGACGCATAACAACAACTCTCTCCTTCAAACACCTTCTGCCCTGCCCATGGCTCATCCCGTCTAGTTTCAGCAATAATCCTGCTGACTCAGCTCACTGAAAACCCTTCTCCTTGGTATCGGATCATCCTGGTATCTAATCAAATTCCTCATCCCCAGCCTCTACAACGTGCCACTCTGGTTTGCCTTTGCAAGAATCCTATTGGGCTGTCTAGCAACAATCTCTCCAGCCTTGCTGTTTCTGCTCAATTTCTATCCACGGACCCCCACCTGCCCCGTGGCTACCCTACTTCACTCATCCTTGCTGGAGACGGAGTTGAGTTTGACCTCCTTCCCCTACTGCACAACCCCTCTTGACTAAAGTTGTCCTTACCATTTTTTTTAAAGATTTTATTTATTTATTTGACAGACAGAGATCACAAGTAGGCAGAGAGGCAGGCAGAGAGAGGAAGGGAAGCAGGCCCCCTGCTGAGCAGAGAGGCCGATGTGGGGCTCGATCCCAAGACCCCGGGATCGAGACCTGAGCCGAAGGCAGAGGCTTTAACCCACTGAGCCACCCAGGCGCCCCTGTCCTTACCATCTTTAACAAGTGTCTGAGTAACTTTCTCATCAACACCGTAAAACTGAAAAAGCAAGTCTCAGGAGGCAGACTATGTGAATCCAGCCTATGATTCAGCATGAAAATAAATAATAGATCAATTAGTGATACAAATGTATGTGTACATCTACAAAGAAAGGCAAAGAGATAGTCAACAGTTCAGTAAATGGCTACCTCTGAGATCAGAGGAAAGCATATGCATCAGGAAGGGACCCACTGGACTCTTTTGAAAGTAAGGTAAAAATTCAACTTCTTAAAATGAGCGGTGGGTAGAGAAGTGCTTGTACCATTATTTGGTATTCCGTAAATACTGTTTTATACTGGGGCACCTGGGTGGCTCAGTCAGTTAAGCCTCTGCCTTTGGCTCAGGTCATGATCCCAGGGTCTGGGGATCCATCTCCTAAGGCCACATCAGGGTTCCCTGCTCAGCGGGGAGTCTGCTTCTCCCTCTCCCTCTGACCCTCCCCCCTGCTGGCACTCACTCTCTCAAATGAATTAAAAAAAAAATACTGTTTTATACCTAGTCACTATTTAATAGAGATAATTCTATAAAAAATAAAAACTCCAAATTATTACTAATGAAAAAAGGTAGATATTCATTGTACATGAAACTTTTCTGAAAGGTTTGAATTTTTTCAAAATAAAGATGTGGAGAAAAAACAAGATCCTCACACTAAACCCATGCTAAATGGTAGATTACATCCTGATTTCAAACACATTAAAACTCAAACACCAACAACAAAATTCATCATCGGAGAAGCTGCAGGGGGGAAAGAACACAGAAGGAAGAGCACGGGATGCTTGAGCGAATACTTCTAGTTCCTGCGCACTCCCTGTCCAACCTGGAAACTCAAACCAATCAAAGGAATCTGCAGGGGGAGCACCTGGGGCAGCTCAGTTGGTTAAGCACTCAACTCGTCTTGGTTTCAGCTCAGGTCATGATCTCAGGGTTGTGAGATCAAGCCAGCACGGGCACTGGCTCTGGCTCCGCCAAGTTCAGCCAGGAATCTTGCTTCAGGATTCTTTCTCTCCCTCTGCCCCTCCCCTGCCCACCACTCTCTCCCTCTCTCTCTCAAATAAATAAACCTTTTTTTAAAAAAAGGAACTGACTGTAATTTTATGTATTTTTAAAGATTTTATTTATTGGACAGAGAGAGTACATGCATGAGTAGGGGGAGCTGCAGGCAGAGGCAAAGGGAGAGGCAGGCTCCCCACTGAGCAGAGAGTCCCCCATGTGGCGCTTGATCCCAGACCTGGGGATCATGACCTGAGAAGGAAGACACTTAACTGACTGAACCACCCAGGCACGCTGGCTTAACGTTCGTAACTTTAAAAAAGACACTTAGCAAAGTTTGGCAGGTAAGCGAGTGAATGATTATTCTCAGAGGTCTTCACTGGCCTTTCACCATCCGGTTCTCTGGCCCAGAAAGGCAGACCTGCATGGGCTATCAGCAGCCTCCCGTGCCCTCTGGCCTGACTGGATTCCAGTCAGGAGTCCAGACAGAAGAGCAGAGGCAGGGAGAGGGTGCCTTGGGTTGGCTGTGGCCCTAGACCAGACGCCACTGGTCCTAATGAAGAGGTTAACCCTGTAAGAGTCTCTCATTCCCAGATCCAGTAACCACAGCCTCCCACCACTCCTTCAGGTCTAGGACAGTCTCTGTGGCTTTGATTATCCATGTCACTTCATTATCCCTAGTGGTCTTCGTACATCTACATGTTAGTTAAAAAAACCTCACTTGACAGTGTTCATTGAATTATCTTTAAAAAAAAAAAAAAAAAGATGTAGTCAATGTGTAGAATATGCAACCTTTTGAGTCACATGATTTAAAAGATAAGTACACAGATGGGAGGATGGAGGGTGGAGGATGGAGGGTGGATGGTGGATAATGAAAGTAAAAGGCCAGGAAGGTTCGTTCCTATGGCTCTACTTCCCCAGCTACTGCATGGGTATGTCTACTTCCTCAGGACTGCGGGGATCCTCATGCACAGTGGACAAGCTGTGCAGACTGACTGCCAGGCTTCTATGGGGGTATGTGAATAGACAGCAGGCAGGCAGCCTTCTGTCATTTGGATCTTCTCCAAATGACAGAGCAAGGAGAGCTCTACTCTGTGATGTCAAGAGCCATATGGAGTGGTGCCTGGGTGGCTCAGTGGGTTAAGCCTCTGCCTTCGGCTCAGGTCACGATCTCAGGGTCCTGGGATCGAGCCCCACGTCGGGCTCTCTGCTCAGCGGGAGCCTGCTTCCCTTCCTCTCTCTCTGTCTACTTGTGATCTCTGTCAAATAAATAAATAAATAAAATCTTTAAAAATTTAAAAAAAAAAAGAGCCACATGGGAAGCCCTAGCTAGGGCGCCTGGGTGGCTTGGTGGGTTGAGGCCTGTGCCTTCGGCTCAGGTCATAGTTCCAGGGTCCTGGGATCGAGCCCCACGTTGGGCTCTCTGCTCAGCGAGAGCCTGCTTCCCTTCCTCTCTCTCTGCCTACTTGTGATCTCTGTCAAATAAATAAAATCTTAAAAAAAAAAAAAAAAGCCCTAGCCAATCATTCTTTTTTTTCCTATTTCTTAGATTTTAATTAATTAATGAGAGACAGAGAGAGAGAGACAGGCACATGTTGGGGGGGGGGGATAGAGACAGCGGGGGAAGGAGACAGAGAATCCCAAGCAGACTGAACACCCAGTGGGGAGCCCAACTCAAGGGTCAATCTCAACCCTGAGATCATGACCTGAACCAAACCAAGAGTCAGATGCTTGGGGCGCCCGGGTGGCTCAGTGGTTTAAAGCCTCTGCCTTTGACTCAGGTCATGATCTCAGGGTCCTGGGATCAAGTCCCACATCAGGCTCTGCACAGTGGGGAGCCTGCTTCCCCCTCTCCTCTGCCTGATTCTCTGCCTACTTGTGATCTCTGTCAAATAAATAAATAAAAATCTTAAAAAAAAAAAACAGGAAATTAACACTTTTATAATACTATTAATTAAACTACAAAAATGGTGTGAACTTTATAGGTCTCCCTTTTATTGTCCTTTTTCTGTTGCAGAATCCAATCCAGGATCTCGTACTACATTTAGTTGTGTCTCTTTAGTTTCCTCCAACATATGACAGTTCCTCATTCTTTCCTAGTGTAGCCAACTTGGGGGGGGGGGGGTGTAACATAAAAATATTTATTTATAAATTATAAATATGTATTATCACTAATATTTTTGCATCATATAACATATATAAAAATACAAATGTTAAAGGGCCAATTTTTTTTTTAAGAGAAATCCTACTTTCTTTCTTTATCCCAGAGGATTCTCCCATATGCCTCGTTTTGATGTAAATAATAAATCTTATTCTACCAGATCATTTTAGGAAAATACCATATGGAAAGTGAAACACATTTCCGCTCTGTCCTGGATAAAATCTGCAGATCACCACCACCACTCCAAAAAGATATCAACTTAAAATTGCTATTTAAAGCAATTGCTGGGACGCCTGGGTGGCTCAGTTGGTTAAGCGGCTGCCTTCGGCTCAGGTCATGATCCCAGCGTCCTGGGATCGAGTCCCACATTGGGCTCCTTGCTCAGCAGGGAGCCTGCTTCTCCCTCTGCCTCTGCCTGCCTCTCTGTCTGCCTGTGCTCACTCTCTCTGACAAATAAATAAATAAAATCTTTAAAAAATAAAAAAATAAAAAAATAAAGCAATTGCTTGTACCCATTTCAAGAATTATTTAATTCTATCCATGTGTGAGTTAAATACAGAAAGGCTTGTCAAACACAATGAACTCTGACCTACAAAAATTGTTTTAAAAAGGAGATGGAGCACCTAGGTGGCTTAGCGGATTAGGCATCTGACTCTTGATCTCAGCTCAGGTCTTGACTTCAAGGTCGTAAGTTCAAGCTCCACATTAAAGGGGGGGGGGGGGTGTGCGGCTCCTGGGTGGCTCAGTCAGTTAAGCATTAGTCTTTGGCTCAGGTCACGATCCCAGGGAGTCTCAGGAAGAAGTCTGCTTCTCCTTCTCCCTCTTCCCCTGCTCCTGCTCTCTCTTGCACACATGCACAGGTGCTCTCTCTCTCTCTTTCAAATAAATATCTATCTTTTTAAAAAAGGAGATCCAGGGGCGCCTGGGTGGCTCAGTCACTGAGCGTCTGTCTGTCTTTGGCTCAGGTCATGCATGATCCCAGGGTCCTGGGATTGAGCCCTGAGTCACAGGCTTCTGCTCCATGGGAAGCCTGCTTCTCCCTCTCACTCCTCACTCCCCCTGCTGGTGTTCCCTCTCTCACTGGGTCTCTGTCAAATAATTAAAATCTTTAGAAAAAAAAAAAAAAAAAAAAACAGGGGTGCCTGGGTGGCTCAGTGGGTTAAAGCCTCTGCCTTCGGCTCAGGTCATGATCTCAGGGTCCTGGGATCGAGCCCCACATCCGGCTCTCTGCTCAGCAGGGAGCCTGCTTCCCCCTCTCTCTCTGCCTGCCTCTCTGCCTACTTGTGATCTCTGTCTGTGAAATAAATAAATAAAAATCTTTATTTAAAAAAAAAAACGGAAAAAGAAATAAAATAAAATGTCCTGTTTAAAAAAAAAAAAGGCGACCTAACCATATGAAAAGGAATGTAAGCAAAGTTTAAAAAAAAAAAAAAAAAAGACACACTCAAGTCACTATGCACTCCTCTGTACCTTTTTATAACATGTGACTTAAATGACTGATAGAGCCCTAACAATAATTACAAACTCTTCATTCATTTCTTTTAAATATATGACATATGAGAGAAACCTCCAATGCACTGGAATTAATATCCAGGACATTAGAGAACAACTACTATTTTAAACTCTTAAGTACCAGCAAGTCATTTAAGTCAGCTAAATTAAGCCTACACTGTCAGAGACTCATTACCCAGCTTAATCTCTGGCAATTAGATCAAGGCATATAATGTTACTATATGATTCAGAGAACACTATAGCTGTATCATTTAAAACTTCTTTTTCTAACCTCAACTACTTTAGAAATGGAATCCCGCTACTGGACAAAGAGCAAAAAGATAATTTGTTTTTAAATGTCAACCAAACATTATGTCTATAGCTTACATAGTCTTTTAGCTCAGGGGAAGGAAGGCAGAGATATTAATTTAATATTAACGGAACTCATTATCCTTTCTGGAAGAATCCGTAAGAGTAATAGGGTTATTCAAAATCATGAGAAGGAGCGATGTTATAGCAGAAGTCCCGTCTCAGTCTGACAAGGTCCCACACCCCAGGAGAATATAATGTCCTGACTATTTAGTACGATCACAAAGCTATGGTGGTAAAAGGTAAAAGCGTCTCCTGGGGGCGCCTGGGTGGCTCAGCGGGCTTGGCATCCAACGCTTGGTTTTGGCTCAGGTCATGATCTCAGGGCCATGAGACTGAGCCCCCCGTCAGGCTCCAAGCTCAGCGCAGAGTCTGCTTGTTCCTTTCCCTCTACACTTCCCCCTCCCCCAATTCATGCTCTTTTTCCTCTTTCTAAAATCTAAAATAAAGAAATCTTTAATGAAACAAAAAAAGAGAGAGAGAGAAAAAAGAGAAGAGGAGAGGAGAAAAGAGAGAAAAGAAAAGAGAAAAAAAAGAGAAGAGAAGAGAAGAGAAAAGCATCTCTTGGTTTTCTATTTATTTCATTACCAGTTTGCTCTCAGATTCCTATTCTGACCTCTACTGATGGGGCTCCTCCAGGGCTCAATCTGGTCCCCCTTACCTTTTCCCCTTCACTATGTCCTTAACATAAATACCATTTCTAGGCTGATGTCCTCAAATTTACATCAGCCCAGACGTCTGGGTTCTGGGTTACAGAGTCACACACCCAACCACCTTTTTAATCTCTCCACAGCTCGTGTTTTAGCTGCAACATACTTAAGTAAGAATGGTTAGTAAAAGAGCAAAATATACTGGCACTTACTATGGGCCAAACCCCATTCTAAGTGTTTTTTTTCATGTACTAACTTTAATCACTTTTAATCACCATGACAATCCCACGAGGCAGATACTATGATCACCCCTCTCTCTCAGTGGGGGAATGGAAGGCACACAAAGGTAACTGACTAGCCCCATGTTCACCCCTCTCTCTCAGTGGGGGAATGGAAGGCACACAAAGGTAACTGACTAGCCCCATGTTAACACATTTAATATATGGCACAGTCAGGATTCAAACTAAGGTCTTCTGCTTCAGAGCACAGATTCCTAACCACCTCGCTGAGTTACTCAAAGCGAAGTCAAGTTCCCTCCCCTAGATAAGCACTCATCTCCCGAACCCAGACTCTCTTCCCCCTAGAGATCAGTCTTTTATTCAAGCTGGAAAGCAGGGATCGTCTGATTCCTTCCTCCCTTCCTCCCTCCCTTCCTCACCCACACTAACAAGGTCTATCAATCCTACCTCCAAAACCCACCCTCTTCCCCATCCTCTGTGCAGCCTGGATCACAGGGAAACACCCCGAACTAGTCTCCAGACCTCTATACTCACGCACCAGTCTCCTAAATGCATCCTCCTCTCAGCAATGAAAGGGATCTGCATAAAACACACATCAATGCATAACTGCTGAATTACTAAAGGCACTCAACAGCGATGTTCGCACCCTGGGAACAGAACCCACAAGCCTCAGTCTTCTAAATGTTCCCAGTCTATCCCAAAACTGCATCTCGAGTCACTGTCTCCCCACCTTACTCATTTTGCCCCAACATTTTTCTTAAAATGCATTTACAGTACTCCAAAGCCAATGACAATTACATTTGCATGATCTTTTGTTTGGGATTATGCACAACACTGCCCCTTTCAGGCAGTGTGGACACAGCGTGACTGTAATTATAAAATGTTCAGGTATCTATGACCTTAAAGCTGGGGAGGGGGGGAGGCCAGCCTCCTTCTGGTCTATCACACATCCACATTCCTGTGTATGTTTCTACTTATTGGAAAAAGGCCCAAGTCCACCAAATAATGAGCAAAAGAGCTTCTGGAACAGAGAATGATCATCTCCTATAAGAAAGGTAAATACAGAAACTTAAGAGAAGACACAATGAGATAGATAAGCATGGTCCTTCTGACCTTGCTTCCTGCCATTTACTCCCTATCCTTGTGGCTCAGCCATTAAGGACCTGCCTTCAGCTCAGGTCATGATCCCAGGGTCCCGGGAACAAGCACCATGTTGGGCTCCCTCCTCCAGGCGAAGCCTGTTTCTCCCTCTCTGACTCCCCCTAATTGTGTTCCCAACTGTGTCGCTGACAAATAAATAAAATCTTATTTAAAAAAAAAAAAAAGACTATGGGGCACCTGGGTGGCTCAGTGGGTTGAAGCCTCTGCCTTCAGCTCAGGTCATGATCCCGGGGTCCTGGGATCTAGTCCCGAATTGGGCTCTCTAAGCAGCAGGGAGCCTGCTTCCTCCTCTCTGCCTGCCTGCCTCTCTGCCTACTTGTGATCTCTATCAAATAAATAAATAAAATCTTTTTTGAAAAAATTAAAAGTAAAAAAAAAAGGGCTAAAAAGGCCCAGGGTAAAAAACAACAAAGCAATAATTTAAAAAATTAACTTTCTTTAAACAAAGAAAGTTAATGTGGGGGGGGAGGGGGGAGGGGGGGAGGTTATGGACATTGGGGAGGGTATGTGCTATGTGAGTCCTGTCAAGTGTATAAACCTGGTGATTCACAGACCTGTACTCCCGGGGATAAAGATACATTATATGTTTATAAAAAAAAAATTTTAAATTAATTTAAAAAAAAAAAAGGAAAAGAAGAGACATCTACTTAGACTCCTGCACTTAGAACAGCAGCAGAGCACAAGCAGCACGTTAAGTATCTGTTGATCTGATTTGTAACGACGGAAAGAAAACGGAAAGAAAGGGAAGTATCGGTTCAAATGGGCCCATGAATCAATATTTGTAATTTAACAGGAAGACCTGGCGGCAGGATTCCCCGCCCTTGAAAAATACCCAAAGAGCAACAGCTGCTATCTGATGTACTTACTGGCATCATCCATGAACTCAAAGTCGCCTCCCAGCTCAGAACTTGAGAAGTGGTACTGGTCCGGGTCCGCCAAGGCGCTCAGCAGAACCAGCAGCACCACAGCGTTGATGACCTGCAGGGAGAGAAATAAGCACCCCAGGAAATGGTCCCTATCGTAAGAACGTAAACTGACCACATGGAATTTAACATCAGCAGAGGGTCCTCCCATCCAACCCTTGGCCACCCATCCCCACCACCACCCCCAGGGTGCCCGCGGATCCTGGCAGCCAGGGAAGGGCGGCTTGGTTGTGGCCAGCAGGCAGATTTTACCTCCTGCCCCCTCAAGGCGGAAACCCTAGAGCAGGTGAGCAACCCATCCGGACACACACAGCAGTCCTAATGCCCAACAAGGTGGGAAACACATACAGACTCCAGTTAGCCAAGTGCGCTCTGATAAGCAACCACAAGTCTTTCCAGGTGACCCAACATTTCCACAGGGTCAGACAATGTGAGTTTTGAGACCAGCTAGGACACAGAGTCAGAGAATGGTACAAAACCACGGTAGCAGAGCCAGGATCCAACCCCCTCACTGCAGCACAGGTGAGCCCCTTTCCACCCCGGGCCCAATGCTCTGCCTTCCGGATACCGCAGAATACACACGTCCCTCGGGTACTTCAAACTTAGATCATCTGAACGGAAATCACCTCCGCTCACCATCTCCCAACTCTGCTCCTCTTTTTATGTTCTCTATCTTATTAAAAAAAAAAATACCATCACCATTAATAATTAAAAGTGGAACTCAGGCACACGCTAAGTGCTGTACGTGGAGTCTCTATCTTAAGCCGTCCAATGACCTAGTGAACTCGGCACTAAATTATCCCCATGTTAGGGACGAGAAAACTGAGGCTTGGGGGTGAAGAACATTACTGAAGATCATACCACTAACAATCTGCAGAAATGGAATGTGAATCCAGGAACTTTTAATTCCAAAACCCAATCTCTTAGCCTCCTGTTTGTACTTGAAACCTGGTTATCTTTGGGCTTACCATCATCTTCCTTATCCCCACATCCGACCAACTGGGAAATTCTGGCTCTTCCACTCCTGCATTTCTATTTCCTGTGTTTTTCCTAACTGCCCTTGCTGCATGCTGCGCACGTGTACCAGCTGTGGGCAGGTGTACCAGCTGTGGGCAGGTGTACCAGCTATGGCGGAGCTGGGGGGCGGTTGTGGGGAGAGCGTAGGTGAGGCCTGAGACGAGACTGGGGTGTCTTTTTCTGAGTTTTACTCTTGTCAAAATGGAGAGAAGAAAATGAATAACCATGAAGATTAGAGAGGAATTCATTTACTAACCAGAGTAAATAAAGGCATATCCTACTATAAAATCTGTATTTGGTATACCTATTTACAGAAAAGGTTCAAGGGGAGTGTCAGGTTGTTTGTTCTACAAAACATCTACTCCAGAATTCGTTCTTCTTTTTTTCCCCCTAAACGTTTTATTTATTCATTCATTCATTCATTCATTTGAGAGGGAGAGCAGGGTGGGATGGAGGAGGGGGCTAGGGAAGAGCAGAATCTGTGCTGGGGAGTGAGCCCAACATGGGGCTTGACCCCAGGAGACTGAGATCATGACCTGAGCCACAATCAAGACTCAGACGCTCGACCGACTGGCCCCTCAGGTGCCCCAGAATTCATTTTTCAGTGGCAATACCAAGTGGTTGTTTTAGAATTACTGTAGGATTTGGAATAATTATTTTTCTTCCTCTTTTTTCCAAACTATCTCATATGGTCTGACTGCTTTTTGAAAAAAAATTAAAATAATGAGAATGAATAGCAATTTCAGAGTATACATACATACATTATATGTATGTAAAACTAATACATATATACAAGTATCTCTATGTACATACATATATATAAAGCTAATAAAAATAAATACTACAAGCATGTGGTTAAAAAAAATTTTTAAGGGGCGCCTGGGTGGCTCAGTGGGTTAAGCCTCTGCCTTCGGCTCAGGTCATGATCTCAGGGTCCTGGGATCGAGTCCCACATCAGGCTCTCCGCTCAGCGGGGAGCCTGCTTCCCCCTCTCTCTCTGCCTGCCTCTCTGCCTACTTGTGATCTCTCTCTGTCAAATAAATAAATAAAGTCTTTTAAAAAAATAAATAAATAAATAAATAAATAAATAAATAAATAAATAAATAAATAAATGAAATTTTTAAGGCGGAAAAGGGTAGATAGTGACGAGTCAGTGTTCATCCTATTGCTATCCACCAAGCTCCCTCTCCACTGTGGTTATTAGAACTACAAGTTTCTTGTTTCCCTTCAGAGATACAAGAAACTTCATTCATAGCACGTCTTAAAGGAGTGTGGTTTAGCCGAACTCTACTTGAAGAAAGCTTTTCAGAACACATCTGAATCTTAAAGGACGGCACGAGTACTCCCACAACTAGCATGTCGTGTTTGGCAAAGTGAGCTTTTATACACACTGTCCAGTCTTTTTGGCATTTCATTCCCTCTGTACTCTTAGAGTCTCTGCAAAAGACAGTCCGAAGATTACGGACGGAAATAAAACCAGATGAAACAACCTAAGAATGTGTTTTTGAAAAAGGCACCATACAAAGACAGCGAATTCATTGCTACCTTAACGGGTGGGTTTTTGTTTTTGTTTTTTTTTAAAAGACTTTATTTGACAGAGACCACAAGAAGGCAGAGAGGCAGAGGCAGGGTGGGAAGCAGGCTCCCGCTGAGCAGAGAGCCTGATGCGGAGCTTGATCCCAGGACCCTGAGATCATGACCTGAGCCTAAGGCAGAGGCTTAACCCACTGAGCCACCCAGGCCACCCTTAACGGGTGGGTTTTAAGGTTTCAACAGACAGACAGACCTGGGATTCGCAGGCAAAGCCTTAGGGAGGGGTGGAGTGAGGAGGCAGAGCACAAGTGTCCTGTTAAGGAAAAGCAGGACATGTTTAGGGATTCTGCGGGGCTAGTGACACATAGCTTGGACTTTATTCTAAGCGTTAATAAGAAGCCAATGAAGAATATTAAGAAAGGGAAGAATGCAATCTGACTGGGGTTCAAATGAGGGAATCAAGTAAAACATCTAGAAGGGTGACTGGCATATAACGGCCACTCGAATCAGCTGGCTTGCCTCTTCTCACCTCAACAGCAACCACATAAAGGCTCGTGGCTGGCTGGGAACTTGAACTGTCCGCCAATCGAAGCCAGTGCGATGCCGCTGCTTTCCTGTCCTTTTAGTTCCAGAACACCCACAGACTGTTTTGTCTTTTTCCCGATTTCATATTGTATTACAAATTTACAGTCATCAAAACAGCGTAGCCCTGGCATAAAATGGATGCATGACCAATGCAACAAACTGAGAGCCCAGAAAAAGCTCAGGGATATATGGTCAACTCGTGTTCCCCAACGGAGCTAAGAATACTCAGTGGAGAAAGCATCTGTCAGCTCTTCGTCAGCATGTTACCATCCCCATGCCCCGCTGACTTTCAACAGTACCGACAGCAACAGATGGGCACTGTGCTAAGTGCTCGGGAAGAATTCTCCAGAACTCAGAATACAAGAGGTTTTAGTAAGTCATGTGCCCCAATACCACCAAACATACAGCAGTAAGCATGCCAAGAGTCCAGAGGAAGACGAATGGAAGCTCAAAGAAAGGAATTACTGAAGCCTGAGGCTGAGACCAGGGGCCCAGGGAGGTGCAGCAGAGATGGGAGCACGTGGACAGCGGCTGGAAAGACAGCAAGGTTTTGGAACCGCAGCCGTGTGGAAAAGAGTACCTTCAAGTCTGAGTAGGGACGCTTAGATAGGGGCCTGTACTGAACGTGGCAAAGCAGCTCGATGCGGCTGGACACAGCACACAAAGTTAAGTGTAAGGGCATGAGAACAGAAGGGCATGAGAACAGAAGTGCAGGCAGGGGGTGGAGGCAGGGGGGCGGGGGGGGGGGGGACACCTGGGTGGCTCCATTGGTTGAGCAGGGGACTCTTGGTTTCAGCTCAGGTCAGGATCTCGGGGTCAGGGGATCAAGCCCTGCATCAGGCTTCCTGTTCAGGGAAGTCTGCTTGTCTCCCTCTCCCTCTCCCTCTGGTCCTCCCCCTACTCATGCTTGCTAGCTCTACGTCTCTCTGAAATAAACAAATAATCTTTGAAAGAAGAAGAAGAAGAAGAAGAGAAAGAAAAAAAAGAAATGGAAAGAAATGCAGACTGAGCCAGACAGTGGAGAGTCCTCAGAGCAGGACAGGGGCCTGGGGCTTCATGCTCATAGTTAATGAAGATGCCACGAAGCTTTCTGAGCTGGGATGAGCCTTGATCAGAGTCCTGTGGTTAGGAAGACCGAGTGAGAAGAGGTGGGGAGGCAAAGCAGGAGGCGGCCCGGAGATGCAGAGCACTGCGCCGGTGGGCTGAGGGGTCACAGGGAGTTTCTCCACTTCCCTCCAATTCTCAAGACTGTGGTTACACAGGTAACTTTCAGAGGTTAAGTGACCTCACCTCAGGTCCTAGTGTGGGAGAGCCTCAGTTGGAACGCCAAGGCCTTTCCATGTGGAGGCAGAGCCACCGTAAATGACTAATGCAAAGATAATGGGACACCAACAAAACTCAAGAGATTTCAAGGCTGGCCAATGGGATACACCTTGTTATTACCAGCTATAAGGGAGATCACAGAGAGACGAACAAAAGGCTGATTTTAGACACATTGTGCTGGAAAAATACTTTCAGGATGTCCAAAGAATCGTGTTTTCCACTTGTTTTTAGCCCACCTCTGGTGCCCAGGCCTGCCCTCAGTTTTGCTCTGACTGCCTGATGCCCAGCCTCAGTGACATTCCCGCTCTCCCCTGCTCAGTCCGCACACATCCCATCTCTCCTGACAGTAGAGCTCTGCCACTGGTCCAGTGTTCTCGCTCCACGGTAGGCCCTGGTTACTGTCCCCAGCTGTGCCCCAACTGCTCTGCTCACTGTCATCATCTCCTCTCTACCACCAGTCATCAGGAGCCACAGACCACAGTCCTGGGGCCGACTGCCCTTCCAGCTGCCCTAGTTCTTCAGAAAATAGTCCAGAGAGGGAGGATATTGATAAAACAAAGATGTGATGATAAGGGCATTACCCATCACAGAAGACTAGTCACCACTATGCTCTTTTCATCACAGAATGAAACTTTCATTAGAAGAATGTGTGCTGACATATATTTACTGAGCCATAAACCTCTACTGTGGGATGGGAATGCAGCAGGCCATGGGTGATGAATATGGTGAGAACAGTAGGGTGAAAGCGTGATCCCTGAGGACTGAGGTCTGTGCAAAGGAGCCAGGAAAGGACTAGCCACAGTGGCTACTACACAGAGCCAGACAGAAAGGTCAAAATATGTCAAAGCCCAAAGAACCCAGGTAAGAAGTACTTCCTGAAAGAGAGAAAATGGAAATCACCTAATCATCAGCTCTGATTAAGAATGAATGTCACCCCAAACGAGAACCAAGACGACGCTAGGGCTTGCCAGGAGCAGATTATATAACTACCACCGCTGATATAAACGTAGAAGAAACAGCAGGCATATTTATGATCTTGTTCAGCAAATGCTCACTTACACTTGGACTTCCTTAGTCTGTTTTGGTAGGTCATGTACAAACTGTTCCCATTCTATTTACAAAGTGTTCCCATGGTGTCCCATATTTTTTCCTTGTTCTTGACAATGATTACTTCCATATGTAAATAAATTCAACTTCTGCCCAATTACTTAAATGGTTAGGCCCTTGTATATTCTCCAGGCATCGAAAATGCTCTTTACCCTTAAAGCATATATCACATCTAAAGGAACAGTGAGGGGTGCCTGGGTGGCTCAGTGGGTTAAGCCTCTGCCTTAGACTCAGGTCATGACCTCAGGGTTCTGGGATCGGGGATCGAGCCCCCTGCAGGGCTCTCTGTTCAGCAGGGAGCCTGCTTCCCCTTCTCTCTCTGCCTGCCTCTCTGCCTACTTGTGATCTGTCTAATAAATAAATAAAATCTTTTAAAAAATAAAAATAAAAAATAAAGGAACAGTGATATCTACAGCTTTCATCTAAACAACTGAAAATGTTAAATATAATTATCAGCTCATTTTTTAAAAGCCTCAATAAGAGAACCTTAGTAACACTCAAACCCACTGAGATAATAATTACACAACAGTCAGAAATTCACACAGAAAGTGCTGTCTAAAAATGACTGTATACTTAAAATGAAAACATGAAACAAAAGTAGGAGAATGGCTTAATAATACTGCTACCAAATAATAAAATCCTACACATTAAAAATCGTATTTCTGAAAGTGTTAACAAGGGGCGCCTGGGTGGCTCAGTGGGTTAAAGCCTCTGCCTTCGGCTCAGGTCATTATCTCAGGGTCCTGGGATGGAGCCCCGCACTGGGCTCGCTGCTCGGCGGGGAGCCTGCTTCCCCCCCCCCTCTCTGCCTGCCTCTCTGCCTACTTGTGATCTCTGTCTGTCAAATAAATAAATAAAATCTTTAAAAAAATAAAAATAAAATAAAATAAAAGTGTTAACAATAAAAAATGTTCATAGTATGTTAAATGAAAACTAAAATATTAAAATGTTATATGATTTAGGGCACCTGGATGGCTCAGTGGGTTAAGCCTCTGCCTTAGGCTCGGGTCATGATCTCAGGGTCCTGGGATCAAGCCCCGCATCAGGCTCTCTGCTCAGCAGGGAGCCTACTTCCCTTCCTCTCTCTCTGCCTGCCTCCTCTCTGCCTACTTGTGATTTCTCTGTCAAATAAAAAAATAAAATCTTTTTTAAAAAGTTATGATTTCAATTCTATGATTTATACGTGATATGTTCACATATATAAATCACAGACTAAAAACACTAAACATACAATTTTATATATAAACCAGGTACTGGGTTTGCAGGGACACTTGTACCTTTAATTACCATTGTACCTTTTTTTGGTATTTTCCAGAGTGCCTAACATGAACATAAACTGCTTTTAGAGTTAGGAATAATTATTTAAAACTTCAAAAATATTTTTAATATAAAATGTTATAGAACATTATCATTTTAAAAAGACCAACAACAGGGACGCCTGGGTGGCTCAGTTGGTTAAGCAGCTGCCTTCGGCTCAGGTCATGATCCCAGCGTCCTGGGATCGAGTCCCGCATCGGGCTCCTTGCTCAGCAGGGAGCCTGCTTCTCCCTCTGCCTCTGCCTGCCATTCTGCCTGCCTGTGCTCGTTCGCTCTCTCTCCCTCTCTCTCTCTCTGACAAATAAATAAATAAAATCTTTAAAAAAAAAAAAAAAAAAAGACCAACAACAAGTAAACCTGGCCAGGCATTCAAGTCAAATCTTGGAAATAGATATTACAGGAGAGAAATGTCAGAGTAAAAATAAAATAATAGTAATTAAGGGATCTGCCACTTCTGATAATGCAAAGTAAGTAATACAAACCAATTTCTCTCTGAGGACAACTAGGAAATCTGGATAAAATACCCATGTCTTTGAGAAGGCATGAGAGCTAATGAGGCAGTGAAGATTCCTGGTTAAGATCCAGCAGAGGCAGAAATACCCCAGGGGCATCTGTTGATTCTGGAAAAGACAGATGGAGCTAAGAGCCTGAGCAGCACCCCCGGTAGCCTTGCTGGGCCAGGAGTCAAGGGCCTCCTAGGTGGGGGTGGGAGCAGATGCCCCAGGACTTTACCCTAAGACCCCGGAGGGGGTCTCACCACTGGAGGAAGGTGAACCAGGAGATAAACCTTTATAGGGACACAGCCTACCTTTGCATCATCTAAGTCTTGAAACTGGATTAAGCCACTCCCCAGGTGCTAGACCCCTATTAAAAAACTATTACAATCCTGGTGCAGAAAGAATCATCCTATGCCTTGAATTATTTTTTTTCCAAGATTTATTTATTTATTTGACAGACAGAGATCACAAGTAGGCAGAGGCAGGCAGAGAGAGGGAGAAGCAGGCTCCCCGCTGAGCAGAGAGCCCGATGCGGGGCTCGATCCCAGGACTCTGGGATCATGACCGGAGCCAAAGGCAGAGGCTTTAAGTCACTGAGCCACCCACGAGCCCCATCAAAAGCAATGTCCAGACTACAGCAGACAGGAGAAAACAAGACTCTCAGAACAAGAATCAGCAAAAAGAACAGACAAGAGAAAGATAGGTGCTCTTGACACTGAAGTTACTAAGCATGCCCTTTAAAGTAGCTATGTTTATGAAAATCGAAGAGATAAAGAAAAAAATACAAAGAGGATGAACTCTGGAAGGAACTAGCAGCATTAAAAAAAAAATAGGACAGATTTGAAAATAAAGAGGCTCTAGAATTAAAAACTGCAGTAGTCAAATCAAGAACACAGCAGACGAGTTTAGCCCATTAGACAAAAATGCAAGAAAATTAATGAGTTATCCTTTTGGACAAAACTGAGGGAATTTGTCACCAAAAGCTTAGCAGTAAAGAAAGCACTGAAGGGTATTGCTTGGGCACAAGAAAAATGATGTCAGAAAAAAAGGATGAAGATGTACGAAGAAAGAAGAATAACAAATAATTATATTTGCAACTGTGAACATTGGTAACACAGTAACAATGACTTACAGGTGCAAAACAGTAACAGATTCAAAATAGATAACAGCATATATATAAATCAAGAGCCAATAACTGGAACTGAACTGATCTTAAAACCTTGCATTGCCCAGGAAGTGGATGAAAGTACCAGTTAATGGGAGATTTTAAAAAGTCAAGGGTTTATGTTGTCATCTCTAGGGTGACCTTTAAGAGAAGAGTCAGACTTACATAACTGTTTAGCAATAACCAAGTTGTTTGTATTTGGTGCATTTTCTGTATGTGTGCAATACAGTAAAAATGGTTAAAAATAAAAAATATAGATTATAATCAGATGTTTTCAGATAACTGGCTAATTTTTAAAACTTTTTTTTAAGTAATCTCAATGCCCAACATAGGGTTCAAACTCATCACGACCCCAAGATCAGGACTAGCATGCTCCATCTGCCAACTGAGCCAGCCAAGTGCCGCAACTGGATAATTTTTAGACTCAATATTTGGAAAAAAAATTTTAAGCTAATAATGGCAGGGGCACCTGGGTGGCTCAGTCAGTTAAACTGAGGTGGCTTAGCCTGACTCTGGATTTTGGCTCAGGTCATGATCTCAGGTTTGTAAAACTGAGCCCCACCTGGGACTCAGTGCTGGGTATGGAGCCTGCTTAAGATGCTCTCTCTTCCTCTGCCCCTCACCCCCTTTAAAAATAATAATAATTTTAAAAAGATAATAATGGCAGATGTGCCTTTCACTTGGGTCCAACTTCAACAGACAAAGCAAAATGAAATTAAAGTTTGAACTTTGTATATTTGAAGTACCTTTAAATCTAAATTTTAGAACTCTGATCCATGCGTGCTTTCATATTCAAATCACACCATCTATATGGTCCTTTTCTGATACTGAAGTAAGTGTCTGACACTTACTTTTTCAATTCCATCAACTGTGGTAAATATACTCCGGATTTTTGGTGAAATCCTATTTGCCTAAGAAACGGAGTAAATCAATTCACCTACTATGTCCCCAATGCTCTGCTTGAAAGTGGGCTACACAAGGAGAAGTAACACATGGTCCTTGCCCCCAAAGATGAGTAGTTCGGTGGGGTCAACACATCAACAGCCAAATAAAATGCAGAATGCTATACCATTCATTAAATAATTCATTCAGTTGTTCAGAAATGATCTATTAGGCAAGAAACAGAGGCCAAGCACTATGCTAAGCATCACATACATACAGCAAAAACAAGGTAGCTTACTGGCTAGAGTGGGAGACAGTGAAATAAACTGTATGTTTCCTTCACAGAGAAAAGGAATTCTGCTATACTCGCTCAGGGAGAAGCTGAAAGACTTCACAGAGAGATGACATTATTAACACCAGAATATAACAGACTTCTGGAAATCCTGAGACAAAATTACAGCACAAGCAATTTTAGGGTATCAGACTAAATGACTAAGAATGGAGTATCGAGAGACAGTCCTAGGACATAAAAACATAAAACGAGTCACTCTTGTCAGTCCTCTGAACTGAATGATAATTACAGCTGATGCTTTATGCTGCTGAAGCTGTAATAAATAAACCAAAGGGCTGTCTCCAGGTTACACTCAGTGAGGGGAAAACAGTTAAGCAGTAAAACAGAAGTTGTGCCTTTTATTAGAGCCACATTTTAATAGGTAAATTTTTTTAAATGTTTTCCCCCAAATTCAAGGAGTTCCCCTGATTCACCTTGTAGCCCACGGTGCCATCATTTGTACATGTCTTCCTCAAGAAACCACCACCACCACACATACCAACTTCTGTCACTGAAGCAGTCTTGCTCCCCTATAAAGTGTGACTATTATTAATCCACTCCACAAACGAGCAAACTCAGCCAGCAGAGGAAACCCCACACAAGGTCAGAGTTCTCAGCGGAGGCTCCATCACTGACCTTTGATGATGAATGCTACCGCAGGCTTTATCTAGTAACCACCACACACACCCAGTTTACAGGCTCCAGCTGCAAGAATGGGCCAACCAATCCCCTGGCTCATGCTCAGAATTCTTTCCGAGGGAGTGTTCTTGATATCCACCCTCCAGGCGGTAAGAGCAAGCAAAATGAAACCTATCTGGCACCCCAGCAGAAGCATGCCTGTTTCTCCGAATGGACCTGGTTGGGTTCTGAACTTCACTCTCAGGCTTGAGGCGCCATTTGATGCTCTCAGAATACAGGGCCCATGTGATCAGTGAGAAGCTGGACATTGAACAGAAGGCAAAGGTTGGTCCCCCAGAAGCGGCCAGAGAGAGAAACACTGTCCAAAGAGCCTCCGGGAGACTTGGAAGTGGAGGATGTGGTTGGGGAGAACAAGCATGCTCCCTTTTACATCTTGAAGAACATTCTGGATCTCTGAATATGAAGAGACTGACCTCTCCTGGAGCCTGTTTTGGAACAGGCTATGGAGACCTAAGGTTGCCTGGCTAGCTCATTCAGTGGAACATGGGACTCTTGATCTCAAGGTTGTAAATCTGAGGCCCACACTGGGTGCAGACATTACTTAAAAGTAAAAAATCTTAAAAAAAAAAAAAGTAAGAAAGAAAAAAGAAAAAGTATCACATACTAAGGGTTAGAAGGGGGCGCCTGGGTGGCTCAGTGGGTTAAGCCTCTGCCTTCCGCCCAGGTCATGATCCCAGGGTCCTGGGATCGAGCCCTGCATCAGGCTCTCTAGTCAGTGGGGAACCTGCTTCCCCCCCTCTGCCTGCTGCTCTGCGTACTTGTGATCCCTGTCAAATAAATAAATAAAATCTTTAAAAAATATATATAAAGGGTCAGAAGACTAGCATTTGGAAAAGACAAGATACAAAGTACAAAATGGCTAATTAATTTTTTGTAGAGCAAACAACAGTCTCTGTGTTGATTGGCTCTATTCATTAGGTCTGTTAGTCCGTATCTGTAACCATCCTCTTCCAACAACCTGGATTACCATAAACTATGCTTTGAAAGACTGAAGTGATTATATTCTTTACTCCCTGTTTAGTTTTAATATATACAAGAACACTTGATTCCTGCAGCTATTCATGAGGGAAACTCATAAACGCAAGGTCTTCGCTAATCAAAGTGCAGAGTCTGTAACAGACTCATCCGCTAGAATATAAATTTTGAATCCAAGTCAAGAACAGGGTTGTTGTATTGTACTTTAGAGTTAAGATCTTCTAACAAAATAGCAATATATTCAAAACATCCCCAAGCGAAAACAAATGTCAGAAATTAAAGACAAGGGTGCCTGGGTGGCTCAGCTGCTCGAGCATCTGGCTCTTGGTTTCAGCTCAGGTCCTGGGTCCTGAAACAGAGCTGTGCTGGGCTCCGCACTCAGTGCAGAGTCTATTTAGGACTCCAACTCACTCTGCCTCTTCCTTTACCCCCCACCCCAATACATAAATAAATCTCTTAAAAAATTGAGAGACAAAAAACATACACTTCTACAGTTGAAACACAGCCTGGAATTCTAGAAAACAAGCTACTTAAGTATAAGCTGGTAGCTAACCTCTTAAACTGTCCTGTCAAGTTAAAATCAACTGCAATGATACAATCTAACCATCTCTTAGACAAGACATGTTTTATAACCATAATGCTGAACTGTTTATATATGGAAAGGAAGAAGCGCTTATTAAAGTGTATGTCATAAATATTCTTTACTATGAATCTAGGCAACGGAACATTCTTGAAGGTGATGTCAATATCCGATATCTCTACTTTTATTAAAAAAGTATCAAATTACTTCAAAAGTAGGCAGCCTATGAAGATCCCTGTTCTTAGCTATTCTCGAAGTGAACTAATGAGAAGATTAGCTAGTAAATTATTAATTACTCATTACTAAAGTACATAAATATCTAAGATCCTATTGTTTACAAATTTACTTTAGAATAAATACTAAGATTATCTGAGAAACTCTCATATATATTTTTTCCCCAAAGATTTATTTATTTGAGAGAGAGAGAGAGACCACAAGCAGGTGGAAAGGCAGAAGGAGCAGCAGATTTTACTGGTTCTGTTCAATACCTTTTGAAAGAATAAAAACTAACAGTCAAAGTTCTGGCTACAAAGACAAGCCTCTAAGAAAATGCATTTACTATCACAAGGGCATGAGTTCATTAAACCACTGGTACCAGAAGTGTGGTCTGCAGACCAGCAGCTTCGGCATCACCCACGGTTTACTCTTAGTAAGGTAGAACCACAACACTCACGCTAGACCCAAAGAATCGAAAGTAAATGTCAACACAGCTGACCACTGGCCTCTGCAGCCAAGTAGGAGCTGGAGAGAGCCTCAATGTGTTAAAAGGGGATGACTGTCAACCTAGGACTGAACTCTCTTTTGAGAGACCCAAATAAACATATTTTCAAATAAAAGCTGTCGGTTTGTCACCAACAGAGTCTCACCAAAGGATATTTTAAAACATGTTTCAGACAGCAGAAGAGTGAACTTAAACAGGTCTGAACTGGGAAAGAAAATGATGGGCGGTATTAAATATTCATTTTAAAAATAAAAAATTAGGGGCACCTGGGTGGCTCAGTGGTTTAGGCCTCTGCCCTTGGCTCAGGTCATGATCTCAGGGTACTGGGATCGAGCCCCGCATCGGGCTCTCTGCTCAGCAGGGAGCCTGCTTCCCCCTCTGTCTCTCCCTGCCTCTCTGCCTACTTGTGATTTCTCTGTGTCAAATAAATAAGTAAAATCTTTAAAAAAATAAAATAAATAAAAAATAAAAAATTATAGGGACGCCTGGGTGGCTCAATAGGTTAAGTGGCTGCCTTCAGCTCAGGTCATGATCCCAGTGTCCCAGAATCAAGTCCTGCATTGGGCTCCTTGCTCCCTTGGGAGCCTGCTTCTCCCTCTGCCTCTGCCCACCACTCTGCCTGCCTGTACTCTAACAGATAAATAAATAAAATCTTAAAAAAGTAACAAATAAAAATAAAAATAAAAATTATAATGATTGCAGAAAAAAAGGAGAATAATGCGCAAAGAGAGACGTAAATCTATGGGTGGTTCTAAACAAGTACTGTTATAGATCAAGGTCTTGGATCAAGGCTTTTAAAAAAGACACTAAAGGGGCGCCTGGGTGGCTCAGTAGGCTAAAGCTTCTGCCTTCGGCTCAGGTCATGATCCCAGGGTCCTGGGATCAAGCCCCGCATCGGGCTCTCTGCGCAGCAGGGAGCCTCCTTCCTCCTCTCTCTCTGCCTGCCTCGCTGTCTACCTGTAATCTCTGTCTGTCAAATAAATAAATAAATAAATAAAATCTTTTTAAATAAATAAATAATTAAAAAGACACTAAAATAGGGGTGCCTGGCTTGCTCAGTGGGAGGAACATGTGACTCTTGATCTCAGGGTTATGAGTCTGGGTCCTCTGATGGGTAGAGAGATTACTTAAAAATAAAATCTTTAAAAGAAATAAAAAAGAGGGGCACCTGGGTGGCTCAGTAGGTTAAAGCCTCTGCCTTTGGCTCAGATCATGATCTCAGGGTCCTGAGATCAAGCCCCGCATCGGGCTCTCTGCTCAGTGGGAAGCCTGCTTCCTCCTCTCTCTGCCTGCCTCTCTGCCTACCTGTGATCTCTGTCTGTCAAATAAATAAATAAATAAATAATTCTTTTATAAATAAGACCCTAAAACACACACACACACACAAATGACTGGAGTTGAAGGACTTACTCAAAAGAAAGGTGACAATATTATTAACTCCAAACGAGTATACATGTATTTCCTGAGTGAACAACCAGAATCACAGAAACAGAGTGTAACTTCCAAAACAGAAGACAGGAAAAATGGGGAAGCAACAATGCAGTACACATGAAGGATGGCAGCAAAGGAAAGGGAAACAGAAACGACAGGACTAAATCTGGGTATGTTAGCACCATAACGATCAGCAGACCAACCTGTGCAGCTAAAGAAAGAAACCGTCAGGCTCTCCAGCTCTCTTCCACTTCCATCCTCAAACCTTCCAACCTGCCCTATCACAAGGCCACACGTTCTTCTCTACCATCTTCATCACCCTTACGTGCCAATATTCATTTGTATGATTACTATTTCTATTAATTCTGATTAATATTTATTTCCTCTACTAGACCGCAGATTTGATGTTGACAAGGACTGGGTTTATGCTGAATCAGCACTGTATCCCCAGCACCGGGCACACTCTTACCAGTTTTCCAAAAAAAAAAAAAAAAAAAAAAAAAGTATTAAAGAACAAGGGAGGAAGCAAGGAGGGAGGGAAGAAGGGAAGAAAGAAACTGGGTAAGTATCAGCATTACCTTCTAAGCTTAAATTTTCTGCAATTATTTTCTTCTCAGATGGGAAGTCCTTAACCCATAAGCACAATAAACAGTTTTCTAATCTATAAGCTAGCTGCCTTTTATGTCTGATATAGATGACCATATGCAGTTTCATACTGAAAATGCTATTTGTGTAACCTTCATTTTATCTTTTTAAAAATTCTTATGCAGCCCATTAAAAACCCCATTAGCGCAGCACACCTTGGGAAAAATGCATTTGCGTTTGTATACTACTTAGTTTTTTCCATAGTCCTAACTCTTTTTATGACCTGTTTAAAGTGTTTTGTGATACTTTCTAGTAACAATTTATGATTTATTTTTAGTATTATTAAGTCCAATTTGGAGAAGAAAGCCGAAGTACTGAAAACCAGTACCGCTTTGTAGACCGGAAATTAAAGAAAGCCTCCTGCAGGCAGTACAGGTTGCCCACTGGGCAACAGGATCTTAGAAATTAGGCCACCCTTCAGGGGCACATCAGACTAGTAGATATCCCCCGAATCTGCTCTCCCTTCTTTCAGAGTCACAGGCTTATCTGCATACATAAATGCCCAGCGCATATAGCATCTCCCAGCCTCCCTTGCAGTTAGGTCATAGGTCTTACTATGGACGACTGGTATGTAAGTGAAAGCAATGTATGCCATTTCCATTTCACATCCTTTAAAAAAAAACCAAGTTGCTTGTCCTCCAGGTGTCCTTTGTCCCTTCCAGCAGGTCAGAAAACACAGCACTGGTGAGCTGTTTCTAGTCATGCAAACAAGACTAAAGGACGTAGCCTCCTCAGAACCAGAGAAGGAATCCGTGCATTTGGGATGGCACAGGTGCCCCAGCAGAAGAGGTCTCTTGAGTGACCTCATAGAACAAAGCCTACCAACCCTGGAATGTTACATGAGAGAAACTTAAATCTTGCCTGAGTACTGCATTTGAAATCTCTGTTGCAAAATTTTAGCTACACCGTAACAAATACAAAGATTAAAATTAATATTAACACAAAAGAGAAAAGAACAGATATCAGAAAATCCAATGATACCTTAAAAGGGAAGAAGAAAAAAAAACAAAAAAAAACCCAGAAACTCCTAGACTAGCAGCGCTAGATCAAGACTGGGGTAATTCAAACCGAGGTCTCAACAGAGGACTATCAAGAAGCAAAGCCTTCTCTTTAAGCCCAGTCAGAAAACATACTGACTTAGATTGGTGACTTGATATTTTTAGCCCTGAATATTATCTCTTCTATGAAGCTGGACTCACCAGGTTGTCTTCCTAAGAAGTTATTTAACTACTCAAATCATTCAATACTAATTTAGTGCTCTGTAATTTTAGCAGCTCAAGCTTAATAAAAGAAAGAGCTCAATCTTATTTTTACTAATAAAAAATTATTATTTCTTTTAAGCATCTTTTGGTGCTCACATTTTCCCAAAAAATAATTTTCCCTTGGAAGCTGCAACTGCAAACAGGCAACTCTAAACCTTTAGTAGGTTGTTAAAAGCAACTAAAGAAGTGTGATCTTCGCTTAATTTTTATTTTTCTTCAAGTAAAAATAGCTTAACCAGGGGCGCCTGGGTGGCTCAGTGGGTTAAAGCCTCTGCCTTCGGCTCAGGTCATGATCCCAGGGTCCTGGGATCGAGCCCCGCATCTGGCTCTCTGCTCAGCAGGGAGCCTGCTTCCCTTCCTCTCTCTCTGCCTACTTGTGATCTCTGTCAAATAAACAAATAAAATCTTTAAAAAAAAAAAAAATAGCTTAACCAGTTTACAGCTTTTCAAGAACTCTTCATAAGGCTCCAGAAGCTCTACTAAGAGCCAAGGCAGCTGGGAGAGAAGTAGTAGTAAATTATGCTGCTAGAGCTCACATATTATTTCTACTAGCATCCTTTTTTTTTTTTTAAGGTTTTTTTTAAAAGACTTTATTTATTTATTTGACAGAGATCACAAGTAGGCAGAGAAGCAGGCAGGCAGAGAGGAGGAAGCAGGCTCCCTGCCGAGCAGAGAGCCCAATGCAGGGCTTAATCCCAGGACCCTGGGATCATGACCTGAGCCCAAGGCAGAGGCTTTAACCCACTAAGCCACCCAGGAGCCCCCCTTTTTTTTTAAAGATTTTACTTATTTTTTTGACACACAGAGAGACAGCACAAGTAGGCAGAGAAGCAGGCAGAGGGAGAGGGAGAAACAGACTCTCCACTGAGCATTGAGTCCAATGCAGGGCTCGACCTCAGGACCCTGGGATCCTGCCCTTAGCCGAAGGCAGATACTTCTTAACGACTGAGCCACCCAGGCGCCCTACTACTAGCATCCTTTTATGGACAATAATGCATCTGCCCCAAAGGGGACAGGGTGAGAAGAGAAAAATGTGGCCTCTTCCTTTATGACAAAGATTCAAAGTAAGTTAAAAAAATAAGTATGTTGTACATTTAGTTAAACATAATACACATCACAGTGCAACACTCATGTTAACCACTTTAATATTTAATTAGATATATTTAGAGTGGGTCCCAGAGAAGTTGATATTAATGAAAGGTTTGATGGCAATCTTTATTTCATGGCCAACGTATCTTTAAAACGTCCTGCAAAACATCTATCATAATGTGCAACAAAAGCTGAAAAACGTTATTAGATATCACTGGATACAGAGAACAAACTGGTAGTTACCACAGGGAAGGCGGGTGGGGAAATGGGCAAAATAGGTAAGGGGCATTACCTTGCTGAATACTGAGAAATGTACAGAATTTTTGAATTATACTGTGCACCTGAAATAATTTATCACTGTATGTTAACTGTATTTCAATTTCAAAAATAAATAACTAAATACGTATCACTGAAATCTTCCCCAGCCAGTATTTTATAGAGCTACACTTGATCCTTTATATTAGGTGGTGGCAGAGGGTACCTATGCTTTGTGAAAAGGGCTCACTGGACGCTCTCAAAAATTCAGTATACCTCACTACCCAAATCTATTTGATTCCTGAATTCAGATGGAGAAAGTCTAGATGTCAAGTCTAGATGTATCATTCCCTAACTGATGAATAAAAATCCCCAGCCATTTTATAAACAGCCTTAGCCAATGAGAGACTGATGCTGTAAAGAACTGGTATTTTCTATACATCGTATCTGAAGGACTCTAACACATCCTTTCTAGTTTTTCAGCCACCTAAAACAGCCTGCTATTTTAACATCCCTTAAAAACCGAATATTAAAAGCAGCAAGAGAGGGGCGCCTGGGTGGCTCAGTGGGTTAAGGCCTCTGCCTTCGGCTCAGGTCATGATCCCAGGGTCCTGGGATTGAGCCCCCCATCGGCCTCGCTGCTCAGCAGGGAGCCAGCTCCCTCCTCTCTCTCTCTGCCTGTCTCTCTGCCTCCTTCTGATCTCTGTCAAATAAATAAATAAAAAATCTTAAAAAATAAAAAATAAAAGCAACAAGAGGGGCGCCTGGGTGGGTCAGTGGGTTAAGCGTCCGCCTTCGGCTCAGAATGTGGTCTCAGGGTCCTGGGATCAAGCCCCACATCAGGCTCTCTGCTCAGTGGGGAGCCTGCTTCCCCCTTTCTCTCTGCCTGCCTCTCTGCCTACTTGTGATTTCTCTCTCTGCCAAATGAATAAATAAAATCTTTAAAAAAATAAAAATAAAAGTAGAAAGAGAAAAACAAGTTGTTACACTCAAGGGAACCCCCACAAGACTATGAGCAGATTTTTCAGCAGAAACTTTGCAGGCTAAAAGACAGGGGCACGATATATTCAAAGTGCTGAAAGAAAAACAACTTCCAACCAAGAATACTCTACACAGTGAAGTTATCATTCAGAAGTGAAGGGAGGGGGCGCCTGGGTGGCTCAGTGGGTTAAAGCCTCTGCTTTCGGCTCGGGTCATGATCCCGGGGTCCTGGGATAGAGCCCCACATCGGGCTCTCTGCTCAGCGGGGAGCCTGCTTCCTCCTCTCTCTCTGCCTGCCTCTCTGCCTACTTGTGATCTCTGTCTGTCAAATAAATAAATAAAATCTTTAAAAAAAAAAAAAGAAGTGAAGGGAGGTATAGAGTTTTCCAGGTGAGCAAACACTAAAGGAGTTCATTGCCACTACACCAGCCTCCCAAGAAGGGTTGAAGAAAAAAGAACAGGTATGACTTAGAAACAAGAAAACATAAGAAATGATAAATCTCACTGGGAAGGTAAATACATAGTAAACGTGGTGGACTAATCATTTATGAAGTTAGTATGAAGGTTAAAAGACAAAAGTTGGAGTGCCTGCGTGACTCAGGCAGTTAAGTGGCCAACTACTCTTGGTTGTGGCTAAGGTCATGATCCCACATGGGTGTGGGATCAAGACCCACACTGGGCTCCACACTTCAGTCTGGAGTCTGAAGATTCTCTCCCTCTCATGGGTGTGCATGCACATGCTCCCTCTCTCTAAAATAAACAAATATTTAAAAAATTAATAAAAGACAAAAAAGTAGTAAAAATGCCTTTAATTACAATAATTCGTAGAGGAATACATGTGTAAAATGTGACTTCAAAAAGCAGTAAAAAAGCTGAAAAGCTGTTATCAACTTAAAATTGACATTTATATATAAAAGTGGTTATATGTATGATTCATGGTTAACCACAAAACAAAAATCGATAGTGAATACATAAAAGATAAAGGGAAAAGAATAGAAGTATACCGCTAAAGAAAGTAAGAGAAGAAAAAAGAGAAACTACAGAAACAGCCAGTGAGCAATCAAGGAAATGGCAATAAATACAGGCCTATCAATAATTATTTTATATGCAAGTGGACTAAATTCTCCAATCAAAAGACCGAGTGGCTGAATGAATTAAAAAATGAGCCCCATCTATATGCTGCCTATAAGAAACTCACTTTGGAGGTAAAGACACACAAAGACTGAAAGTAGAAGGATGGAAAGATATTCTATACAAATGAAAGCCAAAAGAAAGCTGGAGCAGCTATACTTACATCAGATAAAATAGACTTTAAAACAAAGGCTACAAAAAGAGACAAAAAAGATAATTATATAATAATAAGGGAGTAAACCAACAACAAAATATAACATTTGTAAATATTTAGGACACAACTTAGGAGTCCCTAATACAGAAAGCAAATACTAACAGGTCTGAAGAGAAAAACAGACACCAATACGGGTGGGTATGTCCCATTTACATCAAAGGATAGATCATCTAGATAGAAAATCAACAGGAGGGGCACCTGGATGGCTCAGTGGGTTAAGCCTCTGCCTTCCGCTCAGGTCATGATCCCAGAGTCCTGGGATCGAGCCCCGAGTCGGGCTCTCTGTTCAGCAGGGAGCCTGCTTCCCCCCACCCCCACCTCTGCCTACTTGTGATCTCTCTCTGTCAAATAAATAAATAAAATCTTTAAAAAAAAAAAAAAGGAAAAATCAACAGGAAACATTGGTCTTAAATAATATATTAAACCTAATGGACTACAGAAATACAGACTATTCCATCCAAAGCAACAAAAAACACCTTCTTCTCAAATGCCCATGGAACATTTTCCAGGGCAGTTCATACTTAGGCCACAAAGTAAATCTTAACAAATTTAAAATTACTAAAATCATATCGAGTATCTTTTCTGACTACAGTGGTACAAAACTAGAAATTACATGGAAAAAACCTGGAAAAGATAATAAATATGTGGAGATTAAACAACATGCTACTGACAAACCAAGGAGTCAAAGAAGAAATCAACAGAAAAAAATTTAAAAATCTTAAAATGAATAAAAATGGACTATAACATACCAAAATTTGTGAGATGTAGCAAAAGCACTTCTAAGAGGAAAGTTCACAGTGGTAAACATCTACATCAAGAAATAAGAAAAGTCTCTTGGGGCGCCTGGGTGGCTCAGTGGGTTAAAGCCTCTGCCTTTGGTTCAGGTCATGACCCCAGAGTCCTGGGATCGAGGCTCTCTCCTCAGCAGGGAGCCTGCTTCCTCCTCTCTCTGCCTGCCTCTCTGCCTACTTGTGATCTCTCTCTGTCAAATAAATAAATAAAATATTAAAAAAAAAAAAAGGAAATAAGAAAAGTCTCAAATAAACAATCTAACTTTACACTGCAAGAATTACAAAAAAGGAAGCCCAAAGTTAGTAAAAGGAAGAAAATAGCAAATATTGGAGCAGAAATAAATGAAATAGAGATGAAAAAGATAATAAAGAAGACCAATGAAACTAAGAGCTGGTTCTTTGAAAACAAACCTGACCAGACTTCAGCTAGACTTACCAGGGGAAAAAGAAACTCAAATAAAATCAGAAATGAAAGAGGAAATGTTACAACTGATGCCACAGAAATACAAAGGATCATAAGAGACTGCTATGAACAATTATATGCCAACAATGGACAACCTACAGAAAATGGATAAATTCCTAGAAGCCTACAATCTACCATGACTGAATCATGACGAAACAAAATCTGAACAGGCTGACTGCTGCTAAGGAGACTGAATTCATAACCAAGACCTCCCAACAAAGAAAAGGCCAAGACCAGATGGTTTCACTGATTAATTCCACCCAACACTCAAAGAATTAATACCAATCCTTCTTAATCTCTCCCCAAAAAATAGAAGAGACAGAAACTCCTCCAAACTCAATTTTATGAGGTTCAGTATTGACCTGATACCAAACCACACAAGGATGCTATAAGAAAAGCAAATTACAGACCACTATTTCTGATGAACACAGAAGTAAAAACCCTCAAGAAAATATTAACAAACCAAATTCTACAATACATTAAAAGAATTATGTATCATAATCAAGGAGGATTTTTTCCCTCAGGGATGCAAGGATGGTTCAACCTCCACAAATCAATGTACTGTATCACAGTAACAAAACGAGAACTAAAAATCGTATGATCATTTCAATATATGCAGATAAAGTTAATCAACAAAATTCAACATACATTTATGATGAAAACTCTTCAACGGAGTGGTTGGTTATAGAGGCAACATACCTCAACATAAAAATGGCCACATATTACAAGCCCACAGCTAACATACTAAACAGTGAAAAGCTAAAAGCATTTCCTCTACGATCAGGAACAAAAGAAGGATATCCCACTCTCACCACTTTTATTTAACTTAGTATTAGAAGTCCTAGCACAACAAACAGGCAAGAAAAAGAAATAAAAGACATCCAAATTGGCAAGAAAAAAGTAAAACCATCACTATTTGCAGATGACATATTATAATACAGAAAGCCCTGAAGACTCCATCAAAAAACTGTTAGAATAAATGAATTCATTAAATTTGGAGGATATAAAAATCAGTTATTCAAAAACATGCTGCATTTTTATTCACTGATAAAAAAAACTATTGGAAACAGAAATAAAAAACAATCCCATTTACAATTACGTCAAATAGAATAAAACACCTAGGAATAAACTCAATCAAGGAGGTAAAAAGACTTGTGTACTGAAACTATGAAGACATAAATAAATGGAAAGATATTCCATGCTCATGGATTGGAAGAATCTATGGTGTTAAGCTGTCCATACTACCCAAAGCAAGCTAGATTCAATATAATCTGTAACAAAATCCCAATGGTATCTTTCGAAGAAATAGAACACATAATCCTAAAATTTGTATGGAATCACAAAAAACCTCAAATAGTCAAAACAAACTGGAGAAAGAAGACCAAAGCTGAAGGCACCATACTCCCTATTTCATACTGTATTATGAAGCTATAATAATCAAAACAGTATGGTATTGCCATAAAAACAGACACACAGATCATGGAAGATAACAGAAACCCATGTATACATGGTTAATTAATTTACAAAACGGAGCCAAGAATATACAGTAAGAAAAGAACAGTTTCTTCAATGAATGGTGTTCAGAAAAGAGCCAAATGCGCAAGAATGAAACCTGGCCACTATCTTACATCACACACAAACATTAACTCAAAATGGGGGCACCTGGGTGGCTCAGTGGTTAAGCTTTCAACACTTGCTTTCGGCTCAGGCCACGATCTCCGTGCCAGGCTCCCCGCTCAGTGGGGATTCTGCTTGGGATTCTTTCTCTCCCTCTCCCCCTTCAGCCCCCTTCATTCTCTCCCTTTAGCTCTCAAATAAATAAATTAATTAATTAAAAAAAATTAACTCAAGGGGATAAAAATACATTATATGTTTATTAAAAAAATAAAAATTTAATAAAAATAAATAATTAACTCAAAATGGATTAAAAACTTGAATGTAAACCTGAAACCTTAAAACTCCTAGAAGAAAATACAGGTGATAAATTCCCTGACATAGGTCTTAGTGATGATTTTTTAATCTCACACCAAAAGCAAAAGCAACAAAAACAAGTGGGACTACATCATACTAAAAAGTTTCTGCACAGCGAAGATAACCATCAACAAAATGAAAAGACAGCCTACTGACTGGGAGAAAGTACTTGTAAATCATGTATCTAATAAGCCGCTACTTTCCAACATATATAAAAAACCCCTATACGTCAATAGCAAAAAAATTTTATTTTAAAAATGGGCAGAGGGTATGAATAGGTATTTTCCCACAGAAGACATACAGCCAGCCAACAGGTACATGAAAAGATGCTCAGCATCACTCATCATCAGGGAACTGCAAATCAAGATCAAGGAGATGCCACCTCCCATCTGTTCAGATGGCTAGTATCAAAAAGAAAAAAGAGGTAACAGGCGTTGATGAGCATGTGGGGAAAAGGGAACCCTCATGTACTGGTGGTGGGAATGTACACCGGTACAGCCACTAAGGAAAGCAGCATGGAGTTTCCTCAAAACACTAAAAACAGAACAACCATATGACCTAGCAATTCCACTTCTGGGTATTTAAGAAAACAGAAACACTAACTTGTAAAGATATCTGTACCCCGCTGTTGACTGCAGCATTATTTACAACAGCCAAGATATGAAAACACTGTAAGTGTCCATCAACAGACGAATGGATAAAGAAATTGTGACATTTTAGGGCTCCTAGGTGGCTCAGTGGGTTAAAGCCTCTGCCTTTGGCTCAGGTCATGATTCCAGGGTCCTGGGATCGAGCCCCGCATCGGGCTCTCTGCTAGGTGGGGGAGCCTGCTTCCCTCTCTCTCTGCCTGCCTCTCTGCCTACTTGTGATCTGTCTGTCCAATAAGTAAATAAAATATTTAAAAAAAAAAAGAAATTTTGACATTTTATACACAACAGAATATTGCTCAGCATAAGACAAGAATGAAATCTTGCCATTTGCAACGACATGGATGGACCTTAAGGACATCATCCTATGTGAAATTAAGTCAGTCGGAGAAAGACAATGCCATCTCTCTCTCTTACATGCAGACTCTAAAAAAAAATAAAATGAGGTCAGAGAACAAATGGGGGTTACCAGAGGCAGGAGGTGGAGGTCAGAGAAATGGGTAAAGGGAGTCAAAAGATAAAGAGGGAAAAAATAAATCAATACAGTGCATTACTGACCAAGAGAAAACAGAACAGTCTTACACTGGGGGAAAGAAACTGCTTTCATCCTATCACCCTTGCTCCTAATTGCTCCTAATTCTGCAATGCCTCCCTGCTGCCTATAGAATAAAATCCGAAGTCTATGACCTAGTATTTCAGGCTTTTACACTCCAGTATAGTAGGGAAAACACAGCAGCAAGGATTAGATAAGTACTATGTATTTAGTTCATATCTTGTCCTGGACTTAAAGGTTAAGTCATAGAATCTGACTGCTAAAAGAAACTATCAATCTTAAATGAGCATATGACCACCTACAGTCCCCAACCTACTGCTTTAAGGTTCAAGTAAGAATAAATGGGAAAGCCCACTAAAAACTATCAATCATTCTACAAATACAAGCTGTTGGTTTTACTATCCAGTATTATCACCCAGACCAAAAAAAAAAAAAAAAAAAAAAATCAGTATTTATTGTACCAGAATGTCTCAGGATACAAAGAGAAACCATCAGGCTTGGGTACACTAGCACAGTGGGACTTTCAAAGTGAACCAGTTGGTTATTTGAAAGGTCACGTCGTAAAGCTAATGACGCTAGCTATTCTGACCTCTCTTATCCTTTTTATCTGATACATGGCCAACTACCTTATGAATAGGGTACAAACACAAAGAGGCATTCAGTACATATTTGCTCAAAGACTACGTGCCTAAAACACACTTAGGTGATGATGAAAAGGATGACATAGACAAAGGCATACTCATCCCATGTGTCAAGTTCAGATGCTTTCAATTACCCGTACACCTCCACCTCTTTTAAAACACTCAAAGAAAATCACGTAATAAAACAATGTAATTACAGAGGAAGTTCTGTGTGAATGTCAAGGGAAATTCAGGTCCCTGTGGTAAAAATGGGGGCTTTAGCCTAAAGATCAGGAAGCATTGTTCTAGTCGTCCTCCTCCCAGTAACAATCTCAGATTCTCTGGGAAATGACTCATCCCTCTGCTTTGGAACTGGTGTTTTGAGCAAAGTTAATCCCAGCCCCAGCTCGAATCTCTCTCTAGTCAACAGTTTTAAGGGCAAGAGAATAACCTAGACCTAAATTCATCTGATATCCTCGTCACATATCCCTGGCCTGTTTGGTTCAGGGATGGACAGATAACTTAGGTTTGTCAAAATCACAATGAACCTCGGGATTTTTGCAATGACTTGCTGAAGAGGTAACCAGAAAAGGAAGGCGTGGGAGGGGGAAAGAGGTGTCAGAAACCACAGCACTGACTGTTTAAGCCAATTGAAGTTGGCTTACAACACGTAGGTCATGAAATAACAGAGACTTCCCTAGGACAGAGAGCCAAAGTTTTTAGGAGCAGGCCAACAAGTTCGTAATTGTGTCTGAGAAAAATACTTCTGGGAACTGCATCTATAACAGACTTTTTTAAAAAGGGTTGTTAATGGTAAAGTTAGAAACAGAAACACTATTCTAACAGCCAAGTGAGTGCTAATGGGAACCTAAATGAGGTGAATGATAGCGAGAAGAAGAAAGGACAGAATAAGGAGGTAATCTGGAGGCAGAACAAAAACCGACAGGACACGGACAGCGAGTCAAGGAAGAGATTATGGTGGCAGGAAAAACAGGTGCGCAGCTGAGGAGTCCAGAGATGGTGAGAGAGACTAGTGCGTGGGGGAACTTGGGGAGGAAGTTAACGGATTCTGGTTTAGAACAGGAAGTTTTGATGAAGAAAGAGTGGAAACCCCAGAAGACTATATAGCAATCAGCCCTCATCAAGTGCTCTTCTATTATGATCCCTCTGCAATCCACGACAGATCAGTCTTCATTCCCTGAGAAGATGGATAATCATCTTACTTGTCTCTCTGAAAACATTTAGTTATTAAGGGTTACATAATCATTCTACTTCTTTGTAGGGTAAGCGATTAACCTGCCTTTTATTTTTATTTTTTTTTAATTTATTTATTTGACAGACAGATCACAAGTAGGCAGAGAGGCAGGCAGAGAGAGAAGAGAGGAAGCAGGCTCCCTGCTGAGCAGAGAGCCCGATGCGGGGCTCAATTGCGATGCGGGGCTCAATTGCGGGGCTCAATCCCAGGACGGTAGGATCATGCCCTGAGCCGAAGGCAGCGGCTTTAACCCACTGAGCCACCCAGGCGCCCCTAACCTGCCTTTTAAAACAAAAACACTCTAACACAAAAATCAGAGGTGATCACAGATGGAAATATAAAAGCTAAAGCCATAAAGCTTTAGAAGAAAATATACGAGAGTATCTTCACAATCTGGGGAGGCAGGCAAAGATTTCTGGGTTTATCTTTTGGGTTTATCCTTTTTTTCTTCCTTCTTTTCCTGTATTAGTAGAAAGTACTAACCAGAAAAGAAAAAAACTGACGAACTGAACTTAAAAACTTCTGGGGTGCCTGGGTGGCTCAGGGAGTGAAGCCTCTGCTTTCAGCTCAGGTCATGATCTCAGGGTCCTGGGATCCAGCCCAGCAACTAGCTCTCTGCTCAGCAGGGAGCCTGCTTCCCTGTGCACCCCACCCCCACCCCCGCCTACTTGTGATCTCTGTCAAATAAAAATAAATAAATAAAATCTTTTTTTAAAAAAATTAAGAACTTTTGTTCACTGGGGCACCTGGGTAGCTCGGTTAAGTGTCTGCCTTTGGTTCAGTTCATGATCTCAGTGTCCTTGCATTGAACCCCTAGCTGGGCTCCCTGCTTAGTGGGGAGTCTGCTTCTCCCTCTCTGACTGCCCTCCTTCCCCCCCACCGACCAGCACTTGTGCACCTGTGTGTGCGCACACGTGCACTCTCTCTGGCTCAAAAAAACAAACTTTTCATCAAAATATACCATTAAGAAAGTGGGTAGACAACCTCACGCTGACAGAAAACATTCACAAAATGAATCTTTAACAAAGGACCAGAATCTAAAAATATACGAGATCTTACAAATTAAGGAAAAAAAAAAGATAAAACCCAATTTTAAAATAGACAATAACACTTCACAAAGGAAGATATATGACTGACCCACAAGCAAAGATACACTGCCCCACATCGTTAGTTCTAAGGGAAATGTAAACTACAGCTACCAAGAGCTACAACTACATACCCACCAAAATGGCTACAATTAAAATGACTGACACTGAACGCTGACAAGGATGTGGTACAACTGGAACCTCACACGTTGCCGGCTGGAGTGTAAAACAACAGAACCACTTCAGAAAATTGCTTGGCAGTTTCTTATAAAGCTAAACGTACTTCTACCCAATAACCAGCAACTCCACTGCTAGGTATTTAGAGAAATAAAAAGGTATGTCCACAAAATGTCTTGTGCAAGAGGGGGGCCTGGTGGCTCAGTCGTTAAGCAGCTGCCTGCAGCGAAGGTCGTGATCCCTGGGTCTCGGGACGGAGCCTTGCAGGCTGAGGTCATGATCTCTGGGCCCTGGGATGGAGCCCTGCATTGAGCTTCCTGCTCAGCAGGAGGCTGCTTCTCTCTCTCTCCCCCCCACCTCCCTCCACCCCGTTATCTAATAATAAAATCTTTTCTTAAAAAAAAAAAAGGCTTGTGCAATAATGTTCAGAGCAGCTTTATCCATAATAGCCCCAAACTGGAAATAACCCAAATGTCCATCATCTGGCAAATGGACAAATAAATTGTGATTTAGTCATACAAAAAAGTAATACTCAGCAACATAAAGCACCAAGCTATTGATACACTCCAATTAACATGACTGATTTTAAAGGACGGTAATGCTAAATGATATAATAAACCAGATACAAAACACATAAAGTATAATTCCACTTATAGGAATAGTAAAACTGTCGTTTAGGATGAGGGTAAAGGGGTAGCAGGGATTAACTGGAAAAAGACACAGGGGAACTTTCTGGGGTTTTGGAAATGTTTTCTAGGCGTGTGGGATACACAAAGTGCATGCATTTGTCAGCATTTGTAGACTTCTGTGGATTCCACCATACGTAAATTAAGCCTCATTAAAAGGAAAAAATAAAAAACTGATCTTCAATACAAACACCTGAAATCAATATGCTTTATTATTGGACTGAAGGAAACTTGTTATTTTAAGGCAAAAACAAAACCCACCCAAAACTTTTAAAAGGTAAGAACAAGTGGAAACGGGCTGACTAAAACATCAAGGGGACCACAAACCCACCATGGGCCTGTATGCAAATCACTTATGCTCTCTGGGCCTTTTTTTTTTAATTACGTTATTTTCTCGCCCATAAAACAGAGGTTAGAAAATCTATCTTACCAGGAATATGTAAAAATTGAGCATATGCAAAGTATCTGGTATAGTACATGGCACACAGGGCCTTAGTAAATGGTAGTGGGGTAGGAAACAGCAATTAGAAAATGCATGACAAAGATCCACTTTACCTTTCTGATGTAAAAGGCAATAATTTTTTTTTTAAGATTTTATTTATTTGACAGAGATCGCAAATAGGCAGAGAGGCAGGCAGAGAGAGGGGAGAGGAAGGAGGCTCCCTAATGAGCAGAGAGCCCGATGCGGGCTCGATCCCAGCCAAAGGCAGAGGCTTTAACCCACCGAGCCACCCAGGCGCCCCTGTAATAGGCAATAATTAATGTGAAGAGTTTTATTTGAGTATCTTCCCATAGCCCTATCGTTTTTTTTCATGAAAACTCTCCCCGCCTGATAACTGACCCTATGCCATCCAGCTGGCTGGTGCAGTGAGAGGGAGGAAGAGGTGCCTTGCTCTCAGTGACCCTGCTCCTTCATCTTAGAAATGTTCATGTGATGGGACGCCTGGGTGGCTCAGTCACTAGGCGTCTGCCATTGGCTCAGGTCATGATCCCAGGACGCTCTGATCAAGCCCTCTCCAGCTCCCCCTACTTGTATTCCTTCTTTCACTATCTCTTTCTGTCATTCATAAATAAAACAAAAGCTAAAAAAAAAAAGTTCATGTGAAACCAAGTTTTGGATAACCAAATTATACGTAAAGGTATGAGTGAAACTCGCAAGTCTAAATTGTTTTACAAAACGCAAAGGACTTCTTAGGAAGAGTACTGGTACTGAAGCCAGGTTTCCCATTTATTAGGTTTACTGAAGGGCGCATCCTTCCATCTGCTAGAAAGCTTTCTAATTATCTTTCAAAAGGCCATGCTGTTTCCAAATGCTACCACACACACAGCAGTAACTACTTTCCACAAAGAGCATGTTCAAACAGTAGACAAAGCATGCAGAATGCTCTCCTTTCCTCACACCAATGCTGTCTGGTTGGATTTCAGCCAACAACAGGGCTCAAGTAGATTTATCTTTCCTGTAGATCGTGTAAGTACATTTGCCTAATGCAGTGCCCTAGATTTTACAAATTACATTTGCTGGTGTACTTGCAAGTCTGCAGTTTTGAACATTTTCAAGGAGGATACAAGACATTTATATACAACAGTCCATCTTGACCATCAATAAGAGCCCTATTCTGAGGCCACCTACCATCCTTCTGCTGTAATTTAAAATTTCTGTAAAGCATTTCTTGGCTCCTAGCGAAGTCTGCGTCGAGCCAAGATGCTGATGTTCTATCTGCATTCAGACTGCACAGAAAGAATCCACACATACCAAAGATCTGTTTGAAAGCTTTTAAGGCCAAAAAATGTCTATTGTGTGGCCTGTGATAGGCACTGACTAAAGGAAACTTGAAACTATAAATAGCACAGAGAACCCCATAAGCCTGGGGGGGGGGGGGGAACGTTTGGCTTAATATGGCACAACGACACAATTCGACGTGATGTTCATATTACATCGAAAAAGTGACTATGAACCAACAACAACAAACTCTTATGATTAAGTATTTATTCTCACTTAAAAAAAAGTTCAATATGCCATCTTAGTACCATGATTTCCTCAGGATGCAGTGGTATTCACTGCACAGTGGCTCGGGTCTAACTCTCCATCGTGATGTCACAAAACCCGAAATGCAACGGAATCCGACTCTGTTGGTGCATGCGGTCCAGGGATGCCAACAATCAACCTGGAGCAGGCACAGGGCCAGAAAGCTCCATCAGGTTTCCTCACTGCCCCTAAGAATCACTGCTCCCCAAACAAACAAGTCCTTAAAAGCTCCGACCTAAAAAAAGAAGAAAAAAATCAGATCTGCTGGCTGTGTCCGGTAAGACAGGTACAGGGATCACCTGTCAACGGGCAGGAAAGTAAGTGGGTGTAAAATGGCTTCCCGGGACGGACTGAAACGCAGTAAACCACAAGCAAATCCCTTCCTAGAGTAACGGCTTTCCACCAGACGTGGAGGGGCTCGGGCACGGAGCAAGCCAAGAACCCCCCAACCGTCTCTCCTCGGGACCCGAACGCGCGCAGGAGACGGGTCCGCAAACCCGACGCCAGACAGGTGCGGGCAGGGAGAATGGGCACGCCCGGCCGCCAGCCCCACCGCAGTGGGGGCACGATGCGCGCTGTCACCCCACGACCCTGCCGGTCGCGGCCCACCGGGTGCGGAGAAGAAAGGATGGGCTGGGAAACACGTGGTCGGCGGATTCGCCGGGGGCTCGGGGGCCGCAGGAGCACTCCTCCCGGAAGCGGCGGGCTCGGCCGCGGCCACACAGCCCCCGACTCCGGGCCCCCGGCCGGACCCCCGCCACAGGCTGGCCGAGCCGGGGATCGCGGACAGGCTCGCGCAGGGAATTAAGTTTCTAATAATACAACTTCAGGCGGATTAGCGCCGGCGTCGCCCGACACCGAAGCCACTTGGCGGGGCGGGGGGAGTGCAGGGCGCGCTTGCCGGGGGCCGGGGGCCGGGGGCCGGGGTGGGGGAGGGTCTCCCCGGCAGGTGCGCCCCCTGCGCGTCGTCGCCGCGCTCACCAGGTACCAGACGCCGAGCAGGATGGTGCCGGTGCGGACATGGCAGCACAGGCAGCAGCTGTTGGAGTAGAACCGCGTCCAGGGCGCGACCATCTTCATCGCTCCGGCTGCGGGCGCCGTGGCGCGAGCGCGCGCCCAAGTTTGCAGGAGCGTCGACCGCGTCGCTCGGGGCTCCCTGCGCTGCAGCTGCCGCTGCCGGCTCCCCCGCCGCTGCCGCTGGTCCCGTTCGCCAGTGGCCCGCGCCTCAGCCGAGAGCTCCGAGCGGCTGCTGCGGCCGGACCCCGCGCTCCGAAGGCGGTGGGAGGAGGAGGAGGAGGAGCGGGAGGGGGGCGGGCCACGTGACCCGCGCCGGGGCCAGTGATGTCACCGTGGGCTCCAGCCAGCTGCGGGCGCCGCCGGCCCGGGGCAGATAAATCAATCATCCTGCACCACACCCCCACACCCCTCCCCTCCCCCCTTCCGCAGTCCCCGGCGGATCCCGGAGCAGCCCCGCGGGGGAGTTCCGGGCCTCCCCTCTCTCCTGTGGTAATTTGTGTAACTCTGTCCCGCGTTTGGGATTCTTTTATAGTCTCCTCGGTTGTGGTTTCTCCCCTTCCACTTCAGTTTTGCAGATAATCTGTAGATGCAAATGCTATCATTGTTATCTTGCAAACTGAGAGAGGGAAAACTGCAGGGTCTGTGCGATTCCGGTCAACAGCAGTCCTTTGAACCCACTGCTGGAGCCCGGAGCAATTTGTCTCCGCTTCCCAGCTCAATTACCGTGGTAGTAACCTTTTTCCCAGAAAATAGGATGTGTGTCAAGGACATCCTCGCTGTGCTTCGGGCAGCATTTTTAATCATGACTGCAGCTCTAAAGAAACAATCATCAAGCCAATTACTACCGCATGGGCTCTGAAGGACACAACACGGACCGTGAGGGGGTACTGAAAGACAGGACTCCAGCTGGGGGTTATTTCCTCCCATTTGTTGTTTGGTCTCAAAGAACCCTCGTCCTGGGTTAGCATCTAATCACCGTTCAAGCCAAACATCTCATGAGTTAGATTATTAGTGCATGTCAAAGTTTGGTTTCGGACTTGGAGCAAGAGAAAAACTGGTCAGATTTAAATTTCTTAAGGACGGGTTATATAGGAGGAAAGGAAAATGTGAGATGAGGTGGTTTCCATGGAGGACCAGTTAGTTCGATAAGACTGTAAAGCTGTCGCATTCTTAGTGTGTCGCTTAAACCTGGATCCAAAGGGACTGGGGCGTCTTCGCCAGAGATTGTCAGATGTGGGCCCTTAGTTGGAAGTAATAGGTAACATGCGGGAGATCATCAGAAAGGAGGAAGAAGAAAGATCGGTTTTTGTTTTGTTTTGTCACTACAAATTTCTGTTTCTCTCACACCTGAGATAATTTTCTCTCTGGGGTCTTCCATTTAATGTTCAGTTATACCCATAGGTACTTTTTTTTTTAAAATAAAGATTGTATTTATTTGACAGATGGTGAAGTTCTAGAACATAGGTGAGGTTCGGTGGGGTGAGGTCCGGAGCCGATGACCAAGAAAGAATTGTTGAGACATCTTTGGTGCAAAATGGTCGTTTATTAAAGCACAGGGACAGGACCCGTGGGCAGAAAGAGCTGCTGCCCTGATATCCTGAGGAGTGCCTGATTATATACATAGGAGTTAGGTAAGTGAAGACAAAGGGGATGTTAAAAAGGGCTGTCGCGGTAAAGAAGACTGTCAGGATATTGAAGGCCTGGTTATTGTCAAGCCAAGGCTGTTTTTCCCTCTGATGAGACACTAGCAAGAAGACAATTGGGAGTTTCCTGGTGGAATGTCACATTCCTCCTATCAAACTTCCTTGTCAGTGAGTTTTAGGTTTAGAAGAAATTTAACTTTATTTACATTTCCTTCTGCCTCAGCCTCCTTCAGTTTTTATGGAGGGGAGGGCGACATTAGGGCTTGAGGAACTGAGTTATTTGTCTCTGGAAGTTAGGCTATTGATAAGATAGCTTCTTTGTTGTAAATCGCTAGGACATTTGTAGACTGAGGGAGACTCCTGTCTTGCAGGATTGTGATCTCTGCAAGTTAACTATTTGTTTTTCTTTTAGGGCAGCCAGGAGTGCCTGAGGAATGTCACACATATTACCGAGGGGAGCGGGTGGAGAGGGGGTGCAAGGTGCCAGCTTTTGCTTTGCCCTCAGCCAGCCTTCTGCTCCCTCATCACAGAGACAGAGAGATCATAAGTAGGCAGAGAGTCAGGCAGAGAGAGGGGGGGAAGCAGGCTCCCCGCTGAGCAGAGAGCCCAACTCGGGGGGCTCGATCCCAGGACCCTGAGATCATGACCCCAGCTGCAGGCAGAGACTTAACCCACTGAGCCACCCAGGCGCACCGCCCCCCCCCCCCATAGGTACTTTTAAACTGCTATGGGATAAGCAGGAGTGCTCTGCGCAGGATGGAAATACAGAATCAGGCTGAGGAGTGGTACTTTCCAAATTCAAACTACCAACATGTCCCTCTAATTACCTCCGGCTTTGCCCTCCCCACCAGGATTTCAGATTCATTAGGCAAATGATTCACTGATTAAAGGGAATTTTGTATTTCACAGAGCTTACTATTCAAGATCTGAATTTATAGACACTTGCTACATGGCATAGAAGAGAGGAGAGGGGCGCCTGGGTGGCTCAGTGGGTTAAAGCCTCTGCCTTCAGCTCGGGACATGATCCCAGGGTCCTGGGATCGAGCCCCACATCGGGCTCTCTGCTCAGCAGGGAGCCTGCTTCCTCCTCTCTCTCTGCCTGCCTCTGCCTACTTGTGATCTCTCTGTGTCAAATAAATAAATAGAATCTTTACAAAAAAAAAAAAAAAAGAAGAGAGGAGAGATGGAGAGTAGAAAAAATCTGGCTGGAGAAAGGAGAGCAGGAGAGAAACAGTCCATCTGCAAGAAAAGTTTATGAAATAAAACATAATGTCAGTGTCTCCGGAGTTGTAGTTATTTGGATGCGAGAGGATTGGGGAGGATTGGCAAAAACAAACAAACAAAACCAGAAAAATAAACCCCAGAGGCGTCCCAAGAAAGTTAGTCACAGCCGTTCTCAAACAGCAACATATTTACTGGAGCACCAATCACAGCTGGACCAGTCTTTAGACAAATCAACTCGTTCTCATCCCTGGGTGCTTCAGCTTCTGGGGCCCACATGCTCTTCCTCTGCTAGAGCCCACCTCTCCCGCCATTCTTCTCTGTCTCCATGGTGCCTTTGTTACAGAGATGGGCAAACAGTAGGGTCTCCATTTTAGAAAGGCCCCACTTACTTGTGCTCTATAAATTCACCTGGCGTGAGTAAATTCACCTTGCATCTGAGTAAACCAGAGAAACTCTGTTCTCACGCCAAGGGGGAAGCAAGGAAGTTCTTCTTTCTCTGCATTTCACCCTAGGTCCCCAAACACCTGATAACATCTAAAAAGATCCCGAATGCTGAACATGTTCCAGGACATTCACCTCCAACAAACCTCTGTGGACACTGGTATCAGTATCCCCACCTTTGGTATTTATGGAATTAACATCTATCATTTACCTGGCACTCGTCTTCGATCTGACCCAACCCTGGGTTCCTGAAGGAACACGTAGCCTAGACCCCTTTCCAATATAGACCCCTAACCCCAAGTGACCAGAAGGCTCACCTCTCTTTTTCCGAGTCTCCCGGACACTCTGTCCCCTGTACTCTATCACTTACACTATTCAGTAAACTCTGCTCTCCTTTTCTTCGGGCTCACCTCCATCCTTGGGAAAGTCAAGGACCCTCTCTGATCCTTGGACAGGGCCTGCCTGCATCCTTATCAAATGTTAAAGCCTTCTTACCTTTAGGACTTCAGGCCTTGCAACCTCTTTGCCACCCAGGTCCCTTCCCTTGCCCTCTCGAAGTCCCCATTTTTCTCTCCCTGAATCCTCCCCTCGCCCCCTTCTTCCAAGTGCATTTTCCCGTGAAGTGATGGAAACGTTTCCTTCCATCAGACAAAGGCACTCTCATTCCTTTTCCAAATCTCTCCTTTTCTTTTATTTTTTATTTTTTTTTATTTTTTTAAAAAGATTTTATTTATTTATTTGACAGACAGAGATCACAAGTAGACAGAGAGAAAGGCAGAGAGAGAGGGGGAAGCAGGCTCCCCGCTGAGCGGAGAGCCCAATGCGGGGTTTGATCCCAGGACCCTGGGATCATGACCTGAGCCGAAGGCAGAGGCTTTAACCCACTGAGCCACCCAGGTGCCCCCAAATCTCTCCTTTTCTAGGACTAATTGTATTTCAGTCTATCTACTGTGATCCAGTATACCAAGGTCAGTTTGAGTGGTGACTGGGTGCAGGAAATAAAGACATAAAAGCTGCAAAGATGAGTGCATTCTGCCCCCACCGCCCCCCCCCTCCAAAGCAGACTGTGTGGTCTCCACGGTGCTAGTCAAAACGTCTGCTGAGTACCCCTACAGGTGAAAAGGAAATGCAATGGGAAAGCAGATAGGGGTCAATTACATGACAAATGTGGGGTGTTAGCATTTCAGTTGTGCCTTGAAAGAGTGAACAGAACATAGACAAGGAACACAGAGGGGAAGGAAGAAACACTTGATCCAGGATTTACATAGGGCCGGATACTCTTTGGAGGTAGGGAAGGTCTCCCTGGAGCTGCCTCTAGGACCTGGGTAAGGGTCTGTCCCACGAGAAACCTCAGCACTGCCCCCCGCTTCAAAGGCTGAGAAATTCAAGGAGCTACTACCGTCTAACTATCCTGGAAAGGACAAAGGGAGGCAGTGCCTTCCGTGGTTGTGTTGGAAAAGGACCCCATGCGCCTACAGCGGAGGGTGCTGTGGAAATGTCTTCTTCGATGACGTAAGTACTTCTCAGTCGTTGGTGATGACGGAACAGAAGGCTAGCTGAGGACAAAGCAAAAGGCTGAGACCTTGCAACTTCCCCCCACCCCCACTCCTGGGTGGGAAGTATGTGACATTCTTTAGGAACCTCCCAACTATCTTAAGAGCCTGCTAAAAAGGGCAAAACGACCTTGGCACTGGCAAGGCCTCCGGTATCCGGTATCTTGTAGGTTCTGTTTAGCATATGAAAGTGTAAGAGCCTATTCAGCCTGAGCGGCCCCACCCCAGCTGAACTGCCATTTTGTTGTTTATGCAGTAAAACTTAAATTGACCCTGCCCACCCCCCCAGGGGAACTTACTTAAAAGCAAGCCAGGGAAACCAGTCCCAGGTAACAAAGCCCAAATATAAGGGTGGGTCGGGTCAGGTCCGGTGGAGATAACAGCCCGAATGCAGGGACGAGTCGGGTCAGGTGGAGACATCCAATCAGTAAAGCGTGCATACTGTCTCCCTAGCTACCAAGGAGTATGGGCCCCGCCCCTTGGGCACCTTTTGGGCGCCAATTCTGACCAAGGTGATAGACTGATTCAAATATCTACTAGGGTAAATTGTAATTCAATTGGTCACTTATGTGTGACCTAACATGACTGTGCAGCTTTCTCTCTGTGTTACAATTTCATTGGCCACCGGTGCATGGCCAGGCCCAACCACATGACCTTTGTCCTTAAAAGCTAGTCTGTGAAACAGAGAGGGGTCGCCCTCTCTGTAAGAGGTGCGGCCCGAACGTTCGGTCTGATTCTTGATGCTTGGCGCAGAATAAAGCTTTGCTTGACCTTCACTTTATATCAGTCTCGCTCCTTTAATCACGGACCCATTATTGGGGGACCCAACAAAAGTTCTATCGAAACCTCCGTTTTCCTTACTTCCCCCACCCCTGGGGTACATAACCTGCCACCCCTCACACAACCCGGGGCAGCAGCTCTTCCTGCCCGGGGGTCCTGTCCCCATGCTTAAATAAACCACCATTTTGCACCAAAGATGTCTTAAGAATTCTTTCTTGGTCATCGGCTCCAGACCTCACCCCACCAAACCTCTCCTATATTCTAAAACTTCATCAGTTGGTGGTACCAAAGAAAACCTAATAGGTCTCCTCACACACTCTCCAAATAAACCAGGGATCTGTGCATTCGTGCAGTCATGAATTTGGTGAATGAAAACTTTCCGGGTACATCCTTGGAGCTGAGTGAGCATGGCTGTCAGCTTGGAGAACATGAGGTAGTTTGTATCTATAGAGATCTCACAACTTAGAGAGGGAAATAGAGAAATAAATGGAAAGTAACATAATAGCAAGATAAATGCTACAAGGTGCTATGAGAGCCCCACCTGGGGCTCCCTGGGAAGACCAGGGAAGTGACCTCTAGACCCCTATGTGTGGGGTAAGCTGGAGCTGGCTAGGGAGACAGGCGGAGGACCACCTTGGACAGGATGGGGGCAAGGACATGCAAGGGCCCAGCATCTGGCAAGCCCACAGATTTAGAAACAGCAGGTAGTATGATAGCTGGGAGTTGACATTTGAAGGGAGGGGGTGCAGAGTAGAGAAGATGGGGCTGAGGAAGTTTTAGGGGTGTCAGTATAGGCAGGGGAAGTAACAGCAGATGAAAAGCTTTTCATGCCATGTTGTACTGAGAGATTTGGAACAAATCTCCTAAGGAAAATGGGGAGCTTCTGAACTAAATATTGAACCCATAATAAATCTATATGCCTCCATGATCAATTAATGTCACAAGCTTTAGGCACATACAAATGAGACAGACAAGACTGGCTCTATTATTTGTGGGCTCCAGTCCAACAGTGAGAATAGGGGTGGGGTTCTCATTTAAAAGTATTAAGCATTTGGGGCACCTGGGTGGCTCAGTCGGTTAAGCACTCGCCTTCAGCTCAGGTCATGATCCTGATCCCAGGATCGAGTCCTGCACGGGGGCTCCCTGCTCAGCAGGGAGTCTGCCTCTCCCTCTGACCCTCCCCTCCCCCATGTTCTCTCTCCCTCCTCCTCTCTCATTCTCTCTTTCTCAAATAAATAAAATCTTTAAAAAAAAAAAAAGTGTTAAGCATTCCAAGAAGGCAACATGAAACCATGTGTGGGATGTCCTAAGGAGGGGGACCCTGTGCTACTGCCTGGGTCACATGCCCCTGAAGCTGGCCTTGGAGATAGGTCCCATGTCTCTCTTAGAGATTAAAAACAACCAACAACAACAAGAAAAGGGAAAGCTGTCCGATAACAAAGAACTGTTTCATGGAAGCTGTGATAAATGCCAATTTTATAGGAATGTGTGGAAGAAAATAAGTAGTATGTCAGATGATTCATCGAAGAATCTGGATCTTGTCCAAGTCAGGGGGCAGGACTATGAAGGTCAGAGCGAGGAGCTGGCTCCAGGCCTGAACTGCAGCCAAGGTGGAAGTCAAAACTCATGATTGATGTGCTCTCAGAGATGCACGTAATTAATCATGTATTTATTAAAGCACACATTTGGGGTTTGGTCAGGTTCCGGATGGGGGTTGTGGGAAGGAATGCATAAGACACAAACCCTGCCTCTAAGAAACTCATGAAATAGTGAGAGGGGCAAAGATGGCTGGAGGGATTCATTCGTGGGAGATAGCGTGGCTAACAATGAAGCAACAGTAGTCTGATCCCTGGTGATATTAATATGATACCCTAGTTGTTTATCGGTATGTAAAGATCTGGAATGTGATTAAATACATCTGCATCAGTCAGAGTCCAGGCAGGGGAACAGGGCCTACTCTAGAAATTCCACACAGAGGGAAGGTAATGTAGGGAATTGGTTGTGTAATAACGTAGTTAGTCCTAGCCGAAAGCTCTCAATTCCCCCTCGCAGGCCATTTGCTAAGCCCCCACCCCAACTACTTCCCTTATCAGACGCTAACACACCTAGGTTGTAAGACACACTTACCCAAGGCAAGAGGCCCCAGACAGTTAAGAGACAGGGTCTGCAGAATTTTTCGAAATACCCAACCCCCAGGGATCCCTCACAACTTAGCTAACTTCAGCCTGCTTGCCATACATAAGCTCTCACTCTCTCTCTCTTTTTAAGATTTTATTTATTTGTCAGAGAGACAGAGCACGAGCAGGGGGAGGGGCAGGCAAAGGGTGAAGCAGGCTCCCCACTGAACAAAGAGCCGGATATGGGGCTCGATCCCAGGACCCTGGGATCATGACCTGAGCTGAAGGCAGCCATTTCACTGACTGAGCCACCCAGGCGTCCCCATAAGCCATCTCTTACAGTTCCAACTTGCTGTTCCCCCGTGCATGGGTGCAAACCCCTCCTCCCTGCATGACACCCTGCCTGGCTGTCTTCTTGCATTTGGAGGTATAAGTAACAAAGAATTCTGCCTTTCCTCTATCCTGAAGTGTCACTGTATTGTGTCCCACCATCAAAAGAAAAGTTAAATTTTACAGCAGAGTTGCAACCAGGTGAGAAGTCAGAGGAGAGACAAAGAGGCAGCCCAGGTATTGGCAAAAGGAGGAAGGAAGCCACCCCTGCTCACCTAACTAGAGCTGGGACCATGGCAGGAACGGTGACAGACCAGAGTGGGCACTGCCACTGTCAGACATGTCGCCACTGTTGCGGACACCTCCCAAAGCAGAGAGAAAGAGGAGAATGTCTTGACCTCTCCCCTGCACCACCCTCTAGTCTTTTACCAGTGCTTCCCATTGGCTGAACTCCCAGAAACCAGGTGACAAGGGTCTGGGAGAGGTATTTTCCCGTCTTACAAAACCAGTGGGGGTGACGCCCATGGCCACAGCAGCACTCTTCCCAACAGCCGAAAGCTGGTGTCAACCCAGGGTTCCATCAACAGATGAACGGATGAACCAAGGGTGGTGTACCCCTACAATGGAATATTCTTCAGCCTTCAAAAGGAAGGAAATCATGTTGCGTGCTACAACATGGATAAACTAAGTGAAATAAGCTAGTCACAAATACTGCCTGGTTCCACTTATAAAAGTTATTGAACACAGTGAAATTCACAGATAGTAGAACGGTGTTTGCCAGGGGCCAGTGGGGAGGAGGAAATGGGAAATTGTTGTTCAATGGGTATAGAGTTTCATATTTGCAAGATGAGAAAGTTCTGGGGATCTGTTTCACAGCAACATGAGTATACTTAAAGCTATGGAACAGTACACTTAAACATGGTTAAGATGGTAGATTTCATGTTACGTGGTTTTTTTGCCATAATAAAACGTTTTTTAAAAAAGATTTTGTGGGGCACCTGGGTGGCTCGGTGGGTTAAGCCTCTGCCTTGGGCTCAGGTCATGATCTCAGGGTCCTGGGATCGAGCCCCGCATCGGGCTTTCTGCTCAGCAGGGAGCCTGCTTCCCCCTCTCTCTCTGCCTCTCTGCCTACTTGTGATCTCTCTCTGTCAAATAAATAAATAAAATTTTTTTTTAAAAAAAGATTTTGTTTATTTGACAGAGAGAGCACAAGCAGTGGGGCGGCAGGCAGAGGGACAGGGAGAAGCAGGGCGATCCCAATATGGGACTTGATCCCAGGACCCTGGGACCATGACCTGAGCAGAAGGCAGTCACCCACCCAACTGAGCCACCCAGGTGGCCCATAATAAAACTTTTTAAAAGAAATGAAATTCTTTTTTATCTCAATTTTTGTTTAAATTCTACAAGGAAATGAAATTCTGATACATACTATCATACAAATGAACCTGGAAGACATGCTCTGTGAAATAAACCAGTCATAAAGGACAAATACTGTAAGATTCCATTCATATGAGGTACCGAGAGTAGGCACATTCATAGAGACAGAACACAGATTGGAGGTTACCCATGGTTGGGAGATGTGGGGATGGAGAGTTAGTGTTTCATGGGTACAGAATTTCCTTGTGGGATGATAAAAATGTTCTGCAAATGGGTAAGGGTAATGGTCACACAACACGTAAATGTACATAATGCCACGGAATTGTTAAGTTCAAAAATGGTTAAAAGGCTAACTTTTGTGTTGTGCACATTTTACCACACAACCCAAAAGAGCAGGGGGAGGGAGGGAGATGCATTGAGAACAAGCAGGCAAGTTATCTAGGCAATGTGACATCTAACCCCGAAATGTTATCAAGTACAATTTATTTTCGCTGATGATCTAGAAAGGCAGAATCTTGCAATGACTTATTTCCGAGGCAAAAAGACCAGTTAATCTCCCCTTTCTCCGTTTGTAGCATCTCATAATAAATGGGCATGAGTTCAAGACATAATTTGCCAATAGTTGTGTTTGGGGGAATCGCTTAATCTCTCGGACTTTTCTAAAATGGGACTGCTAGTCCTACATTTATGGTTGTTGGGAGGTTATCACAGAGCAAAGCATGTTAGATGCTTTGCACAGAGAAAGTGTAGTAAATGGTAGCCTTAGACAAAATTAACATTGCGGAGTACCTGCTGGTGTTTTACATTATTAGATAAGGCGCACAACAAACCTGGGCGCTAGGGATTAAGCCGCCCATTTTTCAGATGAGAAACTGAGGCTCAAGGACTTGAAGTGTCTCACTGCAAGGCAGTGTCCGGGCCAGGATTTGGATCTGGGATGGTCTCACGGAACCTGAGTGCATTCTCCATTCTGCCACTTAGAGCCTCTCCCCAGGGATTTTGAATTTGAGAAAACAAAGCACGTGTATAAAGCACTAAGTAAAAAAGTCAGCCAGTATCGAGAGCTCCTATATAAGGTGTTCCTGAAAATAAGGATATGAAACAAGATGTCCCAATTTGATGCAATAATTTCTGTTCCTAGAGAGTTAAAAACTCTTTTATTCTTTATATAGTTTTTATTTATTGATTTGACACAGAGACAGACAGACAAAGAGAGAGCACAAGCAGGGGCAGCAGCAGTGGGAGAGGAAGAAACAGGCTCTCTGCTGAGCAGGGAACCCGATGTGGGGCTCGATCCCAGGACCCCAGGACCCCAGGATCACGACCTGAGCTGAAGGCAGACACTTAACTGCTGAGCCATCCAGGTGCCCCTCTACCCCAACCTTTAAACACTAGCTTTGATGATACTGCTCTAGCTTTTTACAAGTTTCTTAATATATTTCCTTCTCTAATGAGGAGCCCAGATTGGGCAGGAAACCTCTGGGGTATCACAGCCTAAGGCGCACCCAAGGTCTCGCAAATGTTTTCAGTTTCTGAGACCTATGTTTCTTATGACTCATATCAGCACTTTAATTTTCCATTTTCCATCCATGGTTATAAATTAATAAGGCTAAAATGCAATAAAATATTTAAATGCTTGTACGAATAGTTCCTTAAGAGGACGACACTGCTGACATTGGCAGCATCAGCAGGTGAGCTCACAGGATGGTTGGTTGTCAGCTGAAAGATGAAAGTCCACAATCCAGCAGAGGAACCATTTCCCAAGAGCGTGTGGAAGACTGTGTCACCATACATTCCCCAAACGATCAGATTCCTGCTCCCTGGTGCCCTTCCCACCAGTAAGATTGGATATCCCCACCCAACTGCATTATTATGTCCATAATATGGTCTGAAAATGTGTGGGTGGAAGTTTTAGTAATCATATGTGGTTTATTGGGCTCTTTCCTCCTCTACCTGGAGTCAGGCGGTGGGACAGGTCAGACTGTGCCATCCATAGTCTGAGAGTGAAGACCACTGGATGGGAGCCTCAGCTAACCTATTTTGGACAGGGAGTGTGGGCAAGAAATGACCTGTGGGGTTGTTAGCAGGGAGTGACCTCGCCCCTCCTGAGAGTACAGAATGTCAGCGTCCCATACAGGAAAACATGGCTTGTTGGACAAGCCCATAGTTCCTAAGTAGGGATTAAGTACCTCAAAGGGGTCTCTATAGCAAAAGGCACCAGAGAGGGGCGCCTGGGTGGCTCAGTGGGTTAAAGCCTCTGCCTTCGGCTCAGGTCATGATCCCAGCGTCCTGGGATTGAGCCCCGCATCGGGCTCTCTGCTCAGCAGGGAGCCTGCTTCCTCTCTTCTCTCTCTGCCTGCCTCTCTGCCTACTTGTGATCTGTCTGTCAAATAAATAAATAAAATCTTAAAAAAAAAAAAAGGCACCAGAGAAGTTGACTAACAAATTTTCGCAGGAGATCAAGGCCAACAAAAAAGCCTCACAGAGGAGCTAGAACCTAATGGGAGCTCCAAAGAAAATGGCCCTTGGGGTGCCTGGGTGGCTCAGTGGGTTAAAGCCTCTACCTTCGGCTCAGGTCATGCTCTCTAGGTCCTGGGATTGAGCCCCGCATTGGGCTCTCTGCTCAGCAGGGAGCCTGCTTCCCACCCCCCCTCTCTGCCTGTCTGCTTACTTGCGATCTCTGTCAAATAAATAAATAAAGTCTTTAAAAAAAAAAAAAAAGTAAAACCAAAAGGCCCTAGACAAGGGGGCTGCCTCTTCCCTGTCCTATTTTAATATCTGGCTCTGTGTGTTCAAATACCAGACAATTAAATGGTCAGCAAAAGGAAAAATAGGGATATGAGATGTCAAGTTTTATTCTTAAGAAGATAATATGAGTAAAGTCAATAATAGTCACCGTAATAGAACAAACACTTGATAGAACCGTCACTCAGATTTCATCACATCCTCAAATTCTGCTGGCTTTGCTCCCATTTTTTTTTTTAAGGAACTAAGTATTACAGATACAATAAGTTCAAACTTTCTGCACACCCCTGCCTGATTTTATTTCCCTCCTTTAAAAAGTCCACATTTATACCTTAGTATATTAGTCATTGGAAAAGGCTAGGAACTATCAAAATAAAAATCCCACTTTGGAAAAAAATATATCATTTTGAAGGCAAAATTGAGAAGCACATTTTTTGAGGAAAAAAAAAAAAGAAGAGGCACAATTTATTATATCCAGGTATAGACATCACACAATCATCAAAAATGCCAATCAGTGAGATGAAAGAACTGAGGGAAAGATGAGACACTATTTAATGACCACATTACTGTTTTGTCCAGTTATTCTCAGGAAGAATTGGGAAATAGTATTACTTCAGGTCTTAAAGATTATACAAGATAGTAACATTTCAGAGCCGGAAAGCGTTGGAGTCAACTTTAATCAGTGCCTTTACTTCACTCTAGAGAACCTGAGGCCCAGAGAGACAGAGCAGACAATTTGCCTCACAATAGAGCTCTGTCCTCACAAGGTGGGATCTCCCAAAACTGATAAGGAAAAGACCAAGAGGGGATGGCTGGCTGGCCGTCTGTGTGAAGTACAAGGTAGCTATAGCAGGTGTGAGGAGAAAATTCCTGAGGTGTCGAAGGTGATGGCATGGAAAGAAAGCAGGGCACTTCTGTGGAGAGGACTAGTCTTCCAGTAGAGCATGGACACCTTCGCAAGTCAGGAAATGCCTAGTAACTACCCCAAGACCATGGTCTGTAGTGCTTTTCTGAAGGTGAGTGCTACCTGTGGGGGTCCCCCTGACAGGCAGGATCTTCACTGGAAGCTACCTTGAGCTGGCCTTAGGACTTGGTGAGACCCGTAGTGAAATTAAGTTCTTGAGGCCACAAGATTCCGAAGGCTCCTGGTCACGAAGTCTGACCAAGTCATCGACCGGCGTTGCTGTTGTTGGTGTGTTTTAGTTTCGTCTTAGTAGTCTGAGGGAGGTTTCCTATCTTTTTTTTTTTTTTTCTCATTGATTTGTTTATATTTTGCTGTGGTTTAAGTAATACTCAGAAATAAAGAGTGCATTTAAATTTCCTTTCCTTCCTGAAATGGCAGATTTAGATTAAGCAAATACCAGGGAAGTTTTCGCAAGGGTATTTTAATTTAGTGAGTCAACCATTTTTGATGACAGGGAGCAATCCCTCTTTACCTGTGCCAAGTCCCTTGCTGCAGAGAGGATTTAAGGCATTCCGGGGATGTGCTGGAGAAAAGGCTGAGGGCATTTTGTTTATGCAAATGTTTGGCAGCCTCTGTTGTTTTCCCCGTGGGGAGAAATTTGCATCTTGAAAAATGAACTGTGCTCGTACCCCTGAGTCCATACTGAAATAAATAAATGATTGAATAAATAAATAAGTAGGGAAGGAGAGATACATCCCTTGGTGCGGGAAAATCCCAGATAATTTATGTAGATACTTTGCCTGCAAGGAGATAGAGCATAACTTCCCACTCCGTGAATGTGGGCTGCGCACAGTGGCTTTCTTCCAAAGAACACAGTATGGAAAGTGGGGCAAAGAGTAACATGGAGAAGCCTGACAAACCTTGGCTAGGTAGTCAAGGTCAACAGCAACAGTGACTGAATCCTGGGGATGGCATGTAGCCTTGATATGGTGTGAGGAAAACGGCATTTTGTCTCTACGATCTTTTAACCCCGGTCTCATGATGAGAAAAATATTAACAAATCCCACTTGAGGAACATTCTCCATAACATCTGACAAGTACTCCAAACTGTCAAGGTCATCAAACACGAGGAAAATGGGAAACTGTCACAGTCAAGAGGAGCCTAAGGAGATGTAATGAGTAAATAATGTGGTATCCTGGATGGGATCTTGGAACAGAAAAAGGTCGTCAGTGGAAAGCTAAGGACATCTGAATAAAGTCTGTACCTTACTTAATAAGAATGAATCAATACTGGTTCATTAATTAAGACAAATGTACTGTGCTAAACGGAAGGTGCTAATGGGGGAAAGTGAGGATGGGTGTATGGGGACTTCCGTATTATAGTCACCATTGTTCTGCAGATTTAAACTATCCTAACAAAAATAAAGTGCATTGCGATGTCCACAACAGCCAAACTATGGAAAGAACCTAGATGTCCATCAACAGATGAATGGATAAAGAGAATGTGGTATATATATACAGTGGAATACTATGCAGCCATCAAAAGAAATGAAATCTTGCCATTTGCAACAATGTGGATGGAACTAGAGGGTATTATGCTGAATGAAATAAGTCAATCAGAGAAAGATAATTATCATATGATCTCTCTGATATGAGGAATTTGAGAGACAGGGCGGGGAGGGGGTTGTAGGGCGTAGAGAAAGAAAAAATGAAACAAGATGGGATCTGGGAGGGAGGCAAACCATAAGAGACTCTTAATCTCAGGGAAAAAACTGAGGGTTGCTGGGGGGTTGCAGGTGGGAAGGGATAGGGTGGCTGGATTATGGACATTGAGGAGGGTATGTGCTGTGATAGTGAATGCTATGAAATGTGTAATCCTGATGACTTACAGAACCGTATGCCCAGGGCAAATAACACATTATATGTTAATTTAAAAAAATTTTTAAAAAATAAAGTACATTCGGGGCGCCTGGGTGGCTCAGTGGGTTAAGCCTCTGCCTTCAGCTCAGGTCATGATCCCGGGGTCCTGGGATCGAGCCTCGCATCGGGCTCTCTGCTCGGCGGGGAGCCTGCTTCCTCCTCTCTCTCTGCCTGCCTCTCTGCCTACTTGTGATCTCTGTCTGTCAAATAAATAAATAAAATCTTTAAAAAAAATAAATAAATAAAGTACATTTAAAAAAAGACAAAAAAGAGAATTGGGCAGTAATGAGGAAAGGAGGAAACTATGGTAAAACAGTATTCGACAAGGGGCCTGGCTGTCTTGGTCAGTAGAGTGTGTGACTCCTGATCTTGGGGTCATAAGTGCAAGCCCCGCTTTGGGTGTAGAGATTACTTTAAAAAAAAAAGAAAGTGGGGCGCCTGGGTGGCTCAGTGGGTTAAAGCCTCTGCCTTCAGCTCAGGTAATGATCCCAGGGTCCTGGGATTGATCCCCGCATTGGGCTCCCTGCTCAGCAGGTAGACTGCTTCGTCCTCTCTCTCTGCCTGCTTCTCTGCCTACTTGTGATCTCCATCTGTTAAATAAATAAATAAAATAAAATCTTAAAAAAAAATAGAAAGTAAAAAAACAAACAAACAAACCGGTATTAGACGAAATTCTTAAATGCCCAGTTGTTATGAAAACAGAAGTTTTTGAAGAACTTTAAATTTGCTTTGACACCACTTATAGTTTTAACATGCTCTTTACAGAGGGAGAAAAGGATGTTTTGTGATTTAATGAAAATATGACAAACATTTATTAATTTATTTTTTTAAATATTTTATTTATTTATTTGACAGAGATCACAAGTAGGCAGAGAGACAGGCAGAGAGAGAGGAGGAAGCTGGCTCCCCACTGAGCAGAGAGCCCGACATGGGGCTCGATCCCAGGACCCCGAGACCATGACCCAAGCCGAAGGCAGAGGCTTAACCCACTGAGCCACCCAGGCGCCCCTATGACAAACATTTAAATGAACTAAATGAATCTATAATATTCCTCAAAGTGCATTTTGCTTATCACTGTGTAAATGCCCTCTTTGAAAGCCTGGTAACTTTTTTTTTTATTGGCTAAAGGATGTAAAACAAAAAAATATGCCATTTTTGACTTAAATGTTCCTTAAGAGTTAGCCCATTTAACTTTTCACCGAGCCTCTATTATTCTGATAAAGTGCCCATTGTGTGACAGTTTTTATTTTGCAGTTCATTTTATTTTACGGTTTTCTTGGGATTGTTTTTAGGCAACAATTTGCCTGCCACTCCCCACTTAAAAGATTATTTACCATCAATACATTCTTCATTGTGCTCTCTCAAGACCCGACACAACATGCAAGGTTGGAAGATATCACAAGATGTTTCAGAAACTGAGAATTGAGGGGCACCTGAGAATTGAGGGGCTCAGTGGGTTAAGCCTCTGCCTTAGGCTCAGGCCATGATCTCAGGGTCCTGGGATCGAGCCCCACATCGGGCTCTCTGCTTAACGGGGAGCCTGCTTCCCCGTCCCTCTCTGCTAGCTGCTCTGCCTACTTGTGATCTCTCTCCCTCTGTCAAATAAATAAATAAAATCTTTAAAAAAAACAAACCTGAGAACTGAGTAAATATTTCTTTTCTACGATCCGATAAGAAACGCACACCCAGCCTGAAGCAGCTAGTAGCCGTCTCCATTATTGTTCTGAAGATGAGTAGTGGAGAACAGCTCATGTTCCTTTTAGGCCCAGGAACCCTGGTAAGAGTCCCTGGGGGCAAAGGGACGATTTCTCCCCAGTATACAGAGGTTAAGAGATAAAGATTAAGAGATAACCTCACTGGGCAGATGAGGAAAACCCTCCACGCTGACGTTATCCATGCCAATATGGCCCTTTGGTCGCACAGTATGGCCCAGCAGGAGGAAGCCGGAATTCCAACAGTAACATCATCTCTGGGACCTTCAACAGTTACTGGGGCTTCAGCTCCTGCCGGGCACTCTACTTCATGTAGATTGAACAGGAAGCCCCCAAACCCACTTCTCTTCTCTCTGTACACATGGGTAGATCATATTCCTCAGGTTTCCTTCAGCTATGTGAGGCCCTATGTCTGAGTTTAGAGCGTGGAATATGGATGAAAGTGATGTGCTTCTTCTAGGACCTGCCCATAAACATGCCCTACACAAGCCTCCACTTCCTTTCTTCTCTGACCAAATAAATAAATAAATAAATAAATAAAATAAAAAATTTCAGTTTAAAAATGCCTGCTCGTGGAGCACTGTAGTGGCTTTTATTTATTTTTTTTAAATGTCATTTATTTTATTTTATTTAAAGATTTTATTTATTTATTTGTCAGAGAGAGAGAGAAAGAGAGAGAGAGCACACAAGCAGGCAGAGTGGCAGGCAGAGGGAGAGAGAGAAGCAGGCTCCCCACCAAGCAAGGAGCCTGATGTGGGACTCGATCCCAGAACCCTGGGATCATGACCTGAGCCAAAGGCAGCAGCTTAACCAACTGAGCCACCCAGGCGTCCCTGTAGTGGCTTTTAGACAAATACTTGGTGGGTGATCTGTGTGTGTGTAATTCTGTGATTTCAAGAGGCTAACACTTGGAAGAGATCTCTTGGGTAGCTGTTGGTGAGATTATTAAAAGTCAGTTAGCACTTTTCATAATAAATTCTCTCCAAAACACATTTTGAGAGTTTGTTTGTCCAACTGAGTGATGATTGAAATAAAATTCCTAAGTATCATTTATCTCCTGTTAAGTCAACTATCCCTTCCATTATCTGTTCTGTTTCTAACAACACAATTCCAACTCAGTTTATCTTGAAGTCTTAGTCCAATCTTGTTTCAAACATTTCTTCTGCACTATGACTAATATACTTAGTGACTTGACAGGGGACCATTGTTACCTCTGTAAAACATTTTGCTGCATAGCAGAAACTTCTAGATTCTGGGACCTTCTGCCATTTTTTTTTCCTATGCTGTGATTCTCTGATCAATTATTGCAGTTACTGTTCTTATAGATTACAGGGAATGTACACAACTTGCAATAAAAATAATAATTAAAAACTGTTCATCTTAATACAGTTTTCCTCAAGAAGTCCAGACAACTCCAGAGGAGGATTGTTAAGATAAGAGAGAAGAGTGAGACAAACAGCAGCAGAAGCCAGACAGAATTCCTAAGTGTTTGGAAGCAAGTGTATCCACTTTTGTCTTATTTATTTATTTATTTATTTAAGATTTTATTTATTTATTAGACAGAGATCACAAGTAGGCAGAGAGGCAGGCGGGGGCCGGGGGGAAGCAGTCTCCCTGCTGAGCAGAGAGTCTGATGTGGGGCTCGATCCCAGGACCCTGGGATCATGACCTGAGCTGAAGCAGAGGCTTTAACCCACCGAGCCACCCAGGTGCCCCCACATTTGTCTTATTTAAAAGATGGCCCATCCTTGTGGTATTCTACAGAACAAGAGGTCAGAATTCTCCTGTGCTTCTTTTGGTGCTCAGCGTCCCATCCATGAGTAGGTCAAATGATGTCCATCATCAAACGAAGATAATGGTAGCAAGAAGAATCATGGAGACGGACAATGGGATTGTTTGCATCCAAGCAAAATGTTATTATTATTATTATTATTATTTTTTTTTTTTTTGAGAAAAGACGTTTCTTAGACATTGACCATCATGATTTATTCCTCTCCTGGAGTTCAGCGGCTCTGAAGTTCTGGCCTACCCCTAAAAGTTTCCCGGGTGTCATTTCTGCCTGAGGGAGTTCTGTCCACCCTAGCAGACAGGTGGTGGTTGTCTCCCCATGAAATACCCTGGAGCCTTCTCTGCGCTCTTCGTCCGCCACCATCCCTCTCACCTGGAGTGCTACAGCGGCCTTAGGGTGACCAGCTGCTCCTGTTTGCGTGTGACTCAGGGTTGGGGGATAAGGGGGACGTCCCAGCATGCAGAACCTAGGAAAGTCTTGGGCAAGCTGGAGGCATTGGTCACCCCGAGCAGCCTCTTACCTGTGTCCTTGCCATTCCTCTGGTCCCTTTCTCTGATCCATTGATCACAGAATGGTGGGAATTCAAACAAATCTGGTCATGTCACTCCCCTGCTGGAAACCCTTAGAGGGCCTCCTAGCATCTTTAAAGTTAAGTCACTTCACAGGGCCTGCAAGGTTCCTATGATTCAGTCCCTGCTGTCCCCTGGCTCCATCACTCATGGACACTCTTCGTCTTCCCACCTGCCGGACCACCCCCCCCCTCCGCCCGGCCAGCAAGCTGCACTGTGGGCTTCCGCCATACAAGCTTTCTTTGGCCCATGCTTAAGGTGCCCTTCTCGTCCCCAGGCCTTCTTCATTCACGAGGGTCCCCCCAACCAAATGCTCTTCTTCACTTCGGTGATCCGTCTGCCCAGGTCTCGCCCTGCCGTCGCCTCCCCAGGCCAGTCTTCTCTGACTTACCCTAATTGTGTTAGGTGCCTCTATCCATTGGCATGATGTGGGCTCCCCATGACAGAACCGCGATCACCGTGGCTTTACAGGGTAGAAATCCAATTTCTCTCTCATGTGGAATGGACGCGGAGCTGGACGGCCCAGGGCCCTTTGGAAGCGTGCGGTCCCTGGGGACTCAGGCTCCTTCCTCTCCACACCTCCATCCTAGCCTGGAGCACCTCGTGGGCCAGGCTGAGATTCTGTTTGAGATTCTGTATTTGCCTGATTGGCAGCTATTCATCCTAAGACCAAACTAACAGCCAAATTCATTGGCATCTCCCAGCGATCTAGGGCCCATTCTCTGAACTGTCTCCTTTACCTGATGGTTGCACACCAGGCTGGTGGAGCCCCTGACCTAGATCGCGCCAGGGCCCGGGACCATACAACCAGGGACAGCTCCTCTGCCCCAGAGGCGGCTGGAGTTATTCCAACCCTCCAACCCCAAGCTTGCCTGGTCCTCAGAGGACACGATCAAGGCTGTGGCCGGTGCTTCCCCTGACACCTGCTTCAGCCTGCTGACTGAAGCTGGTGGCTCCCCGTGTGGCCCCGTGCGGCGTAGGTGCCCCTTCTTCCTATCACTGCAAGTCATACAAGTCGCAGATTGTTCTGCCCATGGCATTAGTCTCTCCGTGCCGCTACTCAGTCCCCCTTTATTTTATTTTATTTTTTTTTTAAGATTTTTTATTTATTTATTAGTCAGAGAGAGAGAGAGAGAGAGAGAGCGAGCGCACAGGCAGACAGAGTGGCAAGCAGAGGCAGAGGGTAAAGCAGGCTCCCTGCCCAGCAAGGAGCCCGATGCGGGACTCGATCCCAGGATGCTGGGATCATGACCTGAGCCGAAGGCAGCTGCCCAACCAACTGAGCCACCCAGGCGTCCCTCAGTCCCCCTTTATAAATGAAGCCCCAGGCACAGATCACAATGTGACCCCCGTCTTTTCAGGCAGCCTTCCCTGACCCGTGGCACACACAGCGTCAGGCACCAACCTGTCTCCTCCTGCAGCTAGCCCCAGAGGAGGCTGGAGGGTGCAGCATCCTTCCCAGTGCGTCAGGGTTCTGCCATGGCGACCTCACTGCTGGCTCCCCTGGCGCTCTGCGCTTCTCCGGCGGGGGCCATTATCCCCTTGCCCACCGCCACCTGCCTGTTGTTTGTCATCCAGGGTGGGATGAGCAATTATCTGTCACGAAGCTGAGGTGACTGTGGCATCCCTGCTCCTAACACAGGACCCTGAGCCTTGGAGACACTTTGTGCCACAGAAGGAAAGCGCCACTTCTCGACTGTTTGCTCGGGAGCACAGGGGACACATGGCGACACTGTTCAGTTTAGCCCACCTTCTTTGGAAAACGGGCAACATGCTGAACACGGATCCATTTATTCATGTGGTCTTTGAACAAATATTTTTTTGAGCTGCAAAGTCAGGCTTGTTGTAGCTCCGGGCGTCCAAGTGAGCTAACTGGACACGGTCTCTTACTCGGTGCTGTGTCTAGAACAAATTCTGCCGGCACTTTGAAGCCTTGCAGGGCCCACCTTCCTTTTCCCTTCAGACATGTTTAACGCTGTGCTTTTTATGGTAAGTATTCAATAAATCTCAATGGAGCCGCCAGTTGGAACAAGAAGGACAGAGTGGGAGATTTTTAATGTCCTCATTATCATCCCAATTTCCTCCTTAAAAATGTTACTCTGTCATTCTTCCCTTTTAAGTTTTATAGCCCCAAAGGAATGAACAATTGGATAATAAAGGCTAGATATAAATTCTAATTCCCTTTCCTGGAATGTGTCTTTGTAACACTCTGTACTGTTTTCCTTTGAACTGTAATATTGTAGAAATTGATGGAGGTTTTTGAAGTGAGCTGAGCCCCACGGTGTCACACGGTGTTATCTTTCCCAGTGCCGGGTTCTTATGTTTAAGGTCTGGTGTGGCGGGAAAGCCCCCAGCTACCACCATCTCTCCATACAGATTCTTTTTCTTTCTTCTTGAGTGTGAGAGCACTTGGGGCAGGGAGGGGAGGGGCGGAGGGGAGGCTAGAGGGAGAGAGATCTTTTTTTTTTAGATTTCATTCATTTATTTATTTATTTACTTTTTTTTTTTTTTTAACAAAGAGAGAGCACAAGCATGCCGCAGGCAGAGGGAGAGAGAAAAGCAGACATCCCGCTGAGCAGGGAACTGGATGTGGGACTCCATCCCAGGACCCTGAGATCATGACCTGAGCCAAAGGCAGATACCTAACCTGAGCCACTCAGGTGCCCCAGGGAGAGAGAATCTTATGCAGGCTCCATGATCAGTGCGGAATCCAACTCGGGGCTCGAACTCAGGACCCTGAGATCATGACCAGAGCTGAAACCAAGAGTTGGATGCTTAATCGACTGAGCCACCCAGGCGCCCCTCTCTGTACAGATTCTTACAGATTTTTTTCCCCTAGAACTGATATCTGAGAAAATAAGTTTACTTCCAATCAGTTATTCAAATAACAATATTTTTCTATTTTTAATCATATATATATGCACATATATATTTCTTTCTTTCTTTTTTAAACCATCAGAAGGAACTAATAGCTTCTTTTTTTTTAAGATTTTATTTATTGGGGTGCCTGGGTGGCTCAGTGGGTTAAAGCCTCTGCCTTCGGCTTGGGTCATGATCCCAGGGTTCCTGGGATTGAGCCCCGCATTGGGCTCTCTGCTCAGCAGGGAGCCTGCTTGCTCCTCTCTCTCTCTGCCTGCCTCTCTGCCTACTTGTAATCTCTGCCTGTCAAATAAAATAAATAAAAAATCTTAAAAAAAAAACTAAAAAGAAAAAAATTTATTAAAAAAAAGATTTTATTTATTTATTTGACAGACAGGGATTACAAGTAGGTGGAGAGGCAGGCAGAGAGGGGAGGAAGCAGGCTCCCTGTTGAGCAGAGAGCCGGATGTGGGGCTCGATTCCAGGATCCTGGGATCATGACCTGAGCCGAAGGCAGAGGCTTTAGCCCACTGAGCCACCCAGGTGCCCCCACATATATATTTTTTTAATTTTTTTTTCACATATATATTTCTTAAATCTTTGTTCATCTGCCTTTCTTACGGTGGTGGTGATAGAAATGAATTAAAGAACTGTGTCCTAACTTGAAGGTCTCTCAAATAATATGTCACTAGTTTATTCGTGTCTGTGCAATGGGGCATATAACATGAAATAGGGTCTCCCAAACAAGATAACACCATTTTAATTAATTAATAATAGGGCCGTAGTTTCTAAACACAAAGTGGTTTCTTTCTTTCCATCTGTGCCTTCTGTCATCTGTTTTCTGTTGCTTCTTCCTTCCCTGTCCTGTAGAGACACCCAGAAGATTCCATCATTTCCCAGCCATTTCCAGTCCTTAAAGCTTAGTCCCTGTATAGCTCCAATTTAAACTTCGTCCCACTCCCTCTTCCCCTTTCCTGCCCTCAGCAGGCTAACAATGGCTTAGGGATGCGGAGGTAGACAGAGCTTGTCTCTGCTTTCATTTCTTTCTTACTCCCTCCTGGAGGGGAGGAGGGGGCTTGTGATCGAGCTTGGGGCCTCCCCACCAAGCATGCTCCAGTTCTCCAATGTGTTAGGGTGTCAGCTGTGAGGAAAGACAGGCTCTGAGCCTTTTTCCGACTGCTGATCTTCTCTTGGGGGCTGTGGTGGTTAATTAAAATGAACCATGGTCTCTCGCCTGGGCTACAGCTCCCGGTTCTTTGGCCAGACACAAGTCTAGATGTTGCTGTGGTGGCATTTTTTAAGATGTGATTAACATTTAAATCAGCAGATTTTGAGTAAAGGAGATTATTCTCCATCACGTGGATTGGCCTCATCTCATCAGTTGACGGCCTCAAGAGAAAAGCCCAGATCCCCACAAGAGAAGGAATTGTGCTTCCAGACCGCCTTTGGACGCAAGACGGCAACATTGACTCCTGCTGATTCCTGCTGGGATTTCAAAGCTGCCCGCCCGCCTGCCACGCACATCTCAGACTTGCCACCTCCCACCACCGCATGAGCCAGTTCCTTAAAATAAATCTCTCTCTCAGAAATGAGCTATCAAGTCAGGAGAAGACATGGAGGAACTTAAATGCGTATCACTAAGTGAAAGAAACCAATCAGAAAAGGCTACATATTGTATGATTCCTACAACATGGCATTCTGAAAAAGGCAAAACTATGGAGACAGTGAAAGGATCGGTGGTTGTCAGGGTTTGGGGTGAAGGGAGAGATGAATAGGTAGGTGGAGGACAGAGGATTTTTAGGGCAGTGAAAATAATCTGCGTGAAACCATGATGATAGGTACATGTCATTATACATTTGTCCCAAAACATATAAGGTCCATGGCTAGAGTGAACCCGAAGCTGAGCTAAGGACTTTCAGATGATGATCATGTGTCCCTTGTCCTCCCCCAGCAAGCATACCGCCGTGGTGGGAGATGTTGATAATAGGGGAGTCCGTACATGTGTGGGCACAGGTAGATGGGACATTTCTGTAACTTCTGCTTAATTTTGCTGTGAACCAAAAACTGCTCTAAAAAAATAAAGTCTGTTTCAAAATCATTTTTTTTTAATTTTTTAAAGATTTTTTTGTTTATTTGACAGACAGAAATCACAAGTAGGCAGAAAGGCAGGCAGAGAGAGAGGGGGACACAAGCTCCCTGCTGAGCAGAGAGCCCCATGCGGGGCTCGATTGCAGGATCCTGGGATCATGACCTGAGCCGAAGGCAGAGGTTTTAACCCACTGAGCCACCCAGGTGCCCCTCAAAATCATTTTAAAATCTCATATATGTGTGTGTGTTTCCTCTTAGGACCTTCAACTGATTGGACGAGCCCACCCACATTTTGTGAGTGTGTGTGCGTGTTGTGCAAGCACACACATTTTATTGGTTCCATCTCTTTGGAGAATCCTAAGAAGGGTTTCCTCTGCTTCTCTGCCAACCCTAACCGGTCTGTGCCAATGGCTTCTGTGTGTAGTGCAGGCACCCTAATCTTCAGAAGAGTTTCTCTCGGAATACCTCTTTCTTTGGTTGGGGTGGTGGCGGAGAACGCCTCCTCCTTCCACCTCACCGAGAGGGGAAGGAAAGCCACAGTGCACTGCTCGAAGCCAGCAACATTCCACTCTTGTGACTCTCTTCCCATCTCCCCTCCACAGTCTTTTTGGGTGGGAATCGTGTATTGACAAGATGGGAGGGCATGGACCAGAATGGTGCCCAGTGGTAGCAGTTCTCTTCAGAATGTGGGTTTGTTTTGTTTTTTAAGATTTTATGTATTTATTTGTCAGAGAGAGAGAGCACAAGTAGGGGGAGCGGCAGGTAGAGGGAGAAGCAGGCTCCCTACTGAGCAAGGAGCCCGAGATGGTGGACACGATCTCAGAATCCAGGGATCATGACCCGAGCCAAAGTCAGACGCTTAACCGACAGAGCCACCCAGCCACCCCAGAATGTGGGGTTCTTGGTGCTCCTCAGTCCTCAGCTATAGACCTCAGTGGTCAGTTCCAGGACAATGGGAAAACTTTAACTCAGCTTCGGTTACAGTAAGTTTTCAGGATATGCTACCAGGCATTCCTTGAAAAAAAAAAGTTCCAAGTTCTCAATATATATTTGGGGTAACTAAGTGAAATAGAGTTAAACACTTTAACACAAGGCTTCTCTGAAGCTTCACCACGCTGATGTGAATGGTAAGCTCCTTCAAGAGGAAACAACATGCTGGAATTCCTGAACCTTCACTCTGGAACTCAACTTTGACTTAACTAGTAATAACTCCTAGAAGTTTCACAGGACACGGGGTTGGGAAATAGGGAGTTTGTGAGGCAGCTGAGACCCTGGCTCTCCTTGCTCCTTTCCAACTGTGCAGCCTCTCTGGGATTTGGGACTAATTACTCGACTTCCTGAGATTTGTGAGCATCTGAGGACAAAGTACAAAGCGCGTACCAGAGAACCAGTGTTCCCTAAGTGATAGCTTTTACTGTGAATAAGATTTGGTGTTCATGGATATGGGATCAACTCATATCCTGTCCTACCGTCAGTAGGTATATTTCACCAATGACTCTTTTGTTGTAAGAACAATTGAATATGTGATATACTCTTTTTTTTTTTTTTAAATATTTTATTTATTTATTTGACAGAGATCACCACCTCAGAGAGGCAGATAGAGGGTGGGGGAAGCAACAGCTCTCTGTTGAGCAGAGAGCCCGATGCAGGGCTCGATCCCAGGATCCTGAGATCTTGACCTGAGCCGAAGGCAGAGGCTTTAACCCACTGAGCCACCCAGGCACCCTGAATGTGTGATATACTCTTAAGAGGTCTAAATTATGAACTGTGGGTTTTTTTTTTTTTTTAAGATTGATTTATTTATTTGAGAGACAGAAGAGAACGCATGAGTTGGGCTTGGAGCAGAGGGAGAGAATCCTCAAGCCGACTCCCAACTGAGCATGGAGCCCAAGGTCAGCTCATTCTAACGAATCCCCAGGGATCACCACCGAGTCAAAACCAAGAGTCGGCTGCTCAGCCAGCTGAGCCATCCAGGCACCCTTGCATTGTGTGTTAAGCACATCTCTGCTATCACCACTCTTTATTTTTCTCTGTTTCAAAACTGGTACATGGAGGAAATCGGAGCATTTTTCCTAACTCCAAGCTCTGGACAGTTTTTATTCTGGTCAGGTTAACTTTATTTATTTATTTATTTATGTTCAAATTTATTTATTTGAATAAATTGGAGGGGCAGAGGGTCAGGGAGAGAGAATCTCAAGCAGACTCTGAACTGAGCACAGAGTCCAACCAGGGGCTCAATCCCACAACCTTGAGATCCCAGCCTGAGCCAGAAGCCCTGCCAACCGTGCCTCCCAAGGGCCCGGAAAGGTGGGGTTTTATTTATTTATTTATTTACTTATTTTAAAACTTATTTATTTATTTGACAGACAGGAGATCACAAGCAGGCAGAGGCAGGCAGAGAGAGGGAGAAGCAGGCTCCCCACTGAACAGGGAGTCCGATGTGGGTCTTGATCCCAGGACCCTGAGATCATGACCGGAGCCGCAGGCGGAGGCTCAGCCCACTGAGCCACCCAGGCGCCTCTCAGGTTATTTTTAAAGAGATCAGTGAAGTCACAGAGAATGGGTTAACTGTTAGAAAACTTGATTTCCTACTACAAACATGCAATGAGTAATACGATTTCCTACAACAAACAAACAGGTGAAGGCGACAGGACATGTCCAAAGATAAGAGGAGTTGGGATACAATTACATTGTCCCTATCCTCCGCTCAGCCCACCTCTCAGGGGCAAGAGAGGGCTCTGAAGGGGAGCTCTCCTCTTCTGTCATTCAAAACCTCAGCCCAGGCTTTGGTCAGATATGTGAAAGTCCCATTATCTTTACTTTTGTGCTCTTTGATGTATACAGATTGGCTGAAAACTAGTGTTTTTTGTTAGTTTGCAAAAATACCACCACCTCATATTTTATGTGATTTATGTGATGAAATATTTGGAGTCCACACATCCGTTATTACTGTATTACACAGCATCGAAGTTAAAAGCTATATAACATTTAATCATTAAAGTTCTCAGAAAGAGAGCTCCTTGTACATAAAATATTTACATTTATGAGGATAATATACAGAGTACTTTACGTTTTCCAGGAAAGACTTTTACCCCCAACTGACTACTGCTTATATCCTTGATGTCTTCAAGGCACGTGACTTGTCATATCCTCCAGCCTCTTATCCTCCCTGTACAAGAAAAGGCAACAGTCGGGGCTGTACTTTCTGTTCAGGATTCTAAGTTTTTCCATCTCTCAGACTCTGTCAGAGACAATCTCATGCTCTCGATTTTCATCAAGGTTGTCTTAAAGATGTATTTATTTATCATTGTGGTAAGAATACAACCTGAGATCTACCCTCCTAACAGAATTTTTAAACATTTTATTTTTAAGTAATCCCTATGCCCAATGTGAGGCTCGAACTCACCACCCCAAGATCAAGAGCCACACGTCCCCCCCGACTGAGCCAGCCAGGCACCCCTACCCTCTGAACAAATTTTTATTTATTTTTTATTATTTTTATTTTTATTTTTTAAGATTTTTATATATTTATTTGACACAGAGAGAGACAACAAGAGAGGAAATACAAGCAGGGGGAGCAGCAGAGGGAAAGGGAGAAGCAAGCTCCCCGCTGAGCAGAGAGACCAATGCGGGCCTTGGTCCCAGGACCCTGAGATCATGGTCTGAGCTGAAGGCAGAGGTTAACGACTGAACCACCCAGGCATCCCTGAATTTTTATGAACACAGTACAGTGTGGTGGATTATAGGCACAACAGTGTACAGTGGATCTCTAGAACTTACTTGTCTGGCATAACTAAACCTGTGTACTCATTGAACAGCCATTTCTCCCTTCCCCCAGACCCTGGCAACTACCTTTCTGCTCTCTGTTTCTAGGAGTCTGACCCTTTTACATATCTTCTGTAGGTGGAATCATGCAGTATTTGCTGTTCTGGGGTGGGCAGCATTAAATTCAATAGTACTTAACATTTCGGCCTGAAAAATATCTTTCTTATTTTGCTAATATATCTTCAATGCCCACTGTCAGCCCAGAACCGCCTGGCCTCACCACATTTTTTATCAGCGACCCCTAGGTTGCCTAAGGAGATGACTATTCAGAACGTAACATTCACTTCAGTTATTGTGACACGATCCAGCTTTAGGTGATAATAAACCAACCAACTGTCCCCGAGGGGATTTTATGGTCTGTTATGCAGCAGCAGAATCTAATGTGGAAACCGGAGCTTACCGTAGTCTAAAGCCTTACCTTGGTCGAATTTACTTGAATAAGACACCTGATTGTCAACAGAACTTGAACTTACTCTCAGATTGGCCTTTGTTTTGAAAGCTTTGCTCTTGGGAAATGTAATATGGGACCTCCACTTTGGAAAAAGAGTTGAACAGTTTCTTAATAAAACGAAACAAGCAATTACCGTGTAATATAGTTAGCAATTTCCCCCCTGAGCGTTTAGCGTAGAGGAATGGAAACCTGTGTTCACACAAAAATATGGATACAAATGTTTATTGCAGCTTATTCATAATAGCCAGAATCTAGAAACAATCCAACCGTTCCTCAATGGACGCACGGTTAAAGGACCTTGGTACGTATATACCATGGAATGCGGAATGAACTATTTTTTTTTTTTTAAAGATTTTATTTATTTGGCAGAGAGGGAGAGCAGGAGAGCATAGCAGGGGGAGCAGCAGGCAGGAGAAGCAGGCTCCCTGCTGAGCAGAGAGCCGGATGAGAGACTCGATTCCCGGACCCTGGGATCATGACCTGAGCCAAAGGGAGATGCTTCACTGACTGGGCCACGCAGGCGCCCCAGGAATGGGCTATTTTTGATACAATAATTTGGACTGATCCCAAGGGAATTATGCGGGGTGGAAAAGGCTACTCCCCAAAGGTACATACCATGTGATTCCATTTATACAACATTTTTCAAATGACAACATTATAAAGAACAGAGCCCGTGTTGCCATGGGTGAGGGACAGGGGTGGGGCTGGGAGAGAGGGTGTGGTTATAAATGGGGGAGGCGCATCGTGAGGGGTTATTGTGTACCTTGACTGCTGCTGCTTTCATGAATCTTACACATGATAAACTTGCACCGTCATAAATACCCACCGAGAAGGGCGCCTAACACCGAGGGAACCTGAATAAGATGGTGGAGTGTATCAGTGTCCGTTTCCTGTTTGCAATATTGTCACTATAGTTTTTTTGCAAGCTGCTCTCTTGGAGGGAGACTGGATCAAGGGTTCTGTATGATTTCTTAGGACTGCATACAAATCTACATTTGTCTCACAGTAAAGAAGTTTAATTGAAAAAAGCCTTTGCTTATCGTTGAAGATAGTGCAGGGAAAGCAATCCCTTAAATCTGATAGACCGTTACAGGGCAAAGAAAAGTTTTCCTCTGTTCCTCCTCAGGAACAGCATGCATTGCAGAACAGAACCATAGGCGTCAGAAAGTCAGAAGTCACTTCTGTTACCGCAAAAGCAATTTGGTATCAGTCTCCTCTAGAAGTCAGTGCAAGGAGAAGAATAGCAAGAGATGAGAGTAACTTCAAGAAATTCTCAATGAATTCCAAAGATGAACTTTTCAATTACCTTTCTTACTCTTTAAGCTCAGAATGGGACTCTGTACTTGGGCAGGTCCAGACTTCAAATGGCACATCGGCCAGTCTCAATGTTTGAGCATTAACCAGTATTCTTGCCACTTAAAAACAGTCTATGCAACGGATGGTTCTTCCATTCCTGCCGTGTGGAAGGCACTGCTGGGGGTGGGGGGTGAGGCAGAAAGATGGTGGATGAGGAAGTCTCCAGGAATTTACAGGAATCCACTGAGGAAGGTAGGGCAGCAGTGATAAGGAACGTAATGAGAACACCTCTTAGGTAGAGACACAGTCCAGGGCTGTGTAGAGGGGGCTGTGGGGTGTGTGTGTGTGTGTATGTGTGTGCGTCGTACGCATGAACGCGTGAGAGAGGGAGAGTTAAAGATGAGGACTAAGGAGACAAGGGAAGGATTACTGGAGACGGTATTTTTTTTTTTTTTTAAAGATTTTATTTATTTATTTGACAGACAGAGATCACAAGTAGGCAGAGAGGCAGGCAGAGAGAGAGGAGGAAGCAGGATCCCTGCTATGCAGCAGAGAGCCCGATGTGGGGCTCGATCCCAGGACCCTGGGATCATGACCCGAGCCGAAGGCAGAGGCTTTAGCCCACTGAGCCACCCAGGCGCCCCTGGAGACGGTATTTAAACTGACCTTGAGGAGCGCCTGGGTGGCTCAGTGGGTTAAGCCTCCGTCTTTGGCTCAGGTTATGATCTCAGGGTCCTGAGATCAAGCCCTGCGTTGGGCTCCCTGCTCAGCAGGGAGCCTGCTTCCCACCCCTCCCCCCACCTGCCTCTCTGCCTACTTGTGATCTTTATCTCTGTCAAATAAATAAATAAAAGTATTTCTTTAAAAAATGACCTTGAAGCGATTGCCTGTGCGGGTCTTGAAACACAACACAACTGAATTAGAAATTTAGTTCCTCAGCAGCAATGGCCCCCTGTTCAGTGCTCATCAGCCCCATGGGGCTTGTGGCTCCTGTGTGTGACAAGACAGATATAGGACATTTCTGTCACTGAGGAAATTCTGGAGGGTTGTGCCTACCTCAGATTTGGCTATGTGGAGATGGGAAGGCAACTCAGGGGAGGAGGCAGCGAGAAGAGGCAGAAGGGCGGGAGGATAGTGCAGCAGTCTGAGGTAACAGGGGGAGGGGAAATTGGAATCCATTTCTGAAGGACCTGAGGGCACGTTCAGGGGTACCTCTCTTTCTTCGTCTGACAAATAGATCCTGGTGATCATACCCGTAGATTGGGATTGTCCTTACTCTTTTCCACAGCTGTGTAGAACTCCACCCCTGAGCGTGGTTTACTCCACGAGCACCTCTTGATGGGGACCTGGGCTGATTTCCAGTGTCTCACTGTTACCAGCAAATGCTTAATGTAGAAGATACGTTGTATTTTTGGCATTGTCCTCTTGAACCCGGTGCTTCCAGGGGTGGCGCCTGGGGTCAGCCTAGAACCCACTTCTCTAGCCCTTTCTCATTTGGAAAACAGCAAGGGTGGGGTGGGGGGCGAGAATGCCCTGTGTTCAAACCACCATCTTGTGGTGGTTTCAGATTCCTTCTGAAGGTTTTTTGTTTTTTTTAAGATTTTATTTATTTATTTGACAGAGAGCGGGAGAGGGAACACAAGCAGGGGGAGTGGGAGAGGGAGAAACAGACTCCCCCCGACCCCAGCAGGGAGCCTGATGTAGAGCTCAATACCAGGACCCTGGGATCATGACCTGAGCCAAAGGCCCCTCCTCCTGAAGGTTTTTAAATCTGCCCTGATGGGGCACCTGGGTGGCTCAGTGGGTTAAACCCTCTGCCTTCATCTCAGGTCATGATCTCAGGGTCCTGGGATCGAGCCCCGCATCGGGCTCTTTCCTGCTCCCCCCGCCCCCTTCTCTGCCTGCCTCTCTGCCTACTTGTGATCTCTGTCTGTCAAATAAATAAAATCTTTTAAATAAATAAATAAATAAATAAATAAATCTGCCCTGAGGTGGGCAGTGGCCAACAGCCAGGGCTGGAGGACAGGAGGTCAGTCATGAGCACTTACCAGCAAAATTGCTTGGAGTCAAAGATGTCCTCGATATCTGTCAGCACCATCATCTTCTTTAGCTCTTAGGTTGGACGTGATATCCCACCTGCCCCTCACGGCCTTAAAAAGACTGCCCATCGCTCTGGGTTTGCATTCAAGCCCAGTGAAGGGATAGCGTGGCCCATATTGGAGCTGAGCGTCTCAGCGGAAGCGTGTCTTTGGCTTTTCTCTCCTGCAGCATCCTCAGTTGGATTTCCCTTTGCTTCCTGCCTCGAAGGCACATAAGACGCCCCCCTTCTAACAAGATGAGAGGACACTGTCTTGGTCCCACTCTACAGTTCTCAGGACACTTTTTTATTCTTCATATCCCCCAAATCACACTTATAAGTACTTTGAGTTGATACATGATGTTATTTGTAATTTACTTTAAAAGACTTTTAGAAGTCCTTCCCTATAGCCACATCATATAGGAATTTGTCCATATTTTCCTTAGTACTTGAACAGTCTGTTGTCTTATATTTGGATTGTTGATCCGCTGGGGTTTATTCCTGTGCATGGGATGAGCAGTGGTTTGCATTGTCTCTTCATGTGCACATTAAATACAGAGGACTTGGGGGCACCTGGGTGGCTCAGTCGTTAAGCTTAAGCGTCTTCCTTCGGCTCAGGTCATGATCTTGGGGTCCTGGGATCGAGCCCCGTGTCAGGCTCTCTGCTCAGCAGGGAGCCTGGTTCTCCCTCTCCCAGTCCCCCTGCTTATGTTCCCTCTCTGGCTGTCTCTCTCTCTGTCAAATATATAAAATCTTAAAAAATAATAATAAATTAGAGTTCTTAGCTTTTGTTACAGTACCCGAAAGGGATAATTTCTCTTCCCACTCTCTTTTTTCGGTGTTTTCTTAGTTATTCTTGTATGTTTATTTTTGCATGAACTTTAGTATCAACTTGTCTAGCTTGTTACGATTACCTTTAGTTTTTAATTTTATAAATGGCACCTGATTTTTCTTTCTAAGCATAATTGATGCTGCTAGTTGCACTAAATGAAAACACTCTTTTCTCCGTATTCCTCTTAGCAGTTGGAGTTATGGCTCTTTTTAATTCTTGCCAGTCTCACAGTTATTAAGTGAGACAGTCATTCTTACTTTAAATTTTGTTGCTGTGACTTTTTGCATATGCTTGATTACAATTTAGTATTTGCCTACTCGTGAATTACATGCTTATTTCTCCTCTTCGCTTCTGTTTTCTTTTTTCTCCTTTGTCAATTGTCTTTATGTTCTACAGGTATTAGTTTATAATCTGTAAATTGTATGAAACTCCATCATACTATTCACTTCGTACATGCTATCTTTCATCACACAAAATTTTTAAATGTGTACATGGTTAACCACCTAAGTGTAGCCATTAAGCTTTGTTTCTTTTTTTTAAGATTTTATTTATTTATTTGACAGAGATCACAAGTAGGCGGAGAGGCAGGCAGAGAGAGAGGGAAGCAGGCTCCCTGCTGAGGAGAGAGCCCGACGTGGGGCTCGATCCCAGGACCCTGGGATCATGACCTGAGCCGAAGGCAGAGGCTTCAACCCACTGAACCACCCAGGAGCCCCCAGTAAGGTTTGATAAAGGTACAAAAGCAATTCAGTGTAAGGATAGTCTTTTCAACAAACACTGCTGGAAATCCATAGGTTAAAAAAAAAAAAAGCAATGAGTGAATAAATGGAATTGTTGGATCACTATATTATATGCCTGAAACTAACAGAACACTGTATGTTAACTACAATGGAATTAAAAAAACTTCACACATTTTACAATAATTAGCTCAAAGTGGATTATAGATTTAAATGTAAAACATAAAACTAACATTTTTAGAGGAAAACACGGGAAAGTCTTTGGCATCTAGACGGAGGTGAAGAGTTCTTAGATATGACCCCAGAGACATGGCTCATGAAAGAAAAAGTCAATAAATTTGACTACAGCAAAATTTAAAACTCTTGCTCTGCAAAAGACCCTGTTAAGAAAATGAAATGAGGGGCACCTGGGTGGCTCAGTGGGTGAAAGCCTCTGCCTTCAGCTCAGGTCATGATGGGGAGCCTGCTTCCTCCTTTCTCTGCCTGCCTCTCTGCCTACTTGTGATCTCTGTCTCTGAAATAAATAAAATCTTTAAAAAAAAAAAAGAAAGAAAAAAAAAGAAAATGAAATGACCTAGGGCACCCGGGTGGCTTAGTGGGTTAAGCCTCTGCTTTTGGCTCAGTTCATAATTTCAGGGTCCTGGGACCGAGCCCCACATCTGGCTCTCTGCTCAGCAGGGAGCCTGCTTCCCCCTCCCCCCGCCCCCTCTGCCTGCCTCTCTGCCTACTTGTCATCTCTCGCTGTCAAAAAAAAAAAAACAAAAAAAAAAACAAATCCAGTAGTCAAAACATACCACCCAACGAGAAAACGAGCAAATCAACAGACATTTCACCAAAGAAGATGTATGAATGGCCAATGAGCTGGAGAAAAGATGTTCAATATTATTAGCCATCAGGGAAATGCAAATTAAAACCACGAAGGGGTATTACCACAGCCTTACTACAATGTGTACAAAAATGACACTATCAAATGGTGTTGCTGGGACGCCTGGGTGGCTAAGTCTGTTAAGGGTTTGCCTTTAGCGCAAGTCCTGGGATTGAGTCCTGCATCGAGCTCCTTGCTCAGCGGGGGAGTCTGGCATCTCCCTCCGCCTGCTGCTCCCTCTGCTTGTGCTCTCGCTCTGACAAATCAAATATTAAAAAAAAAAAAAATGGTGGTGCTGATGGGCAGGGACTGAAACTTTCATATATTACTGTGGGAATGTAAAATGGTACAGACACTCTGGAAAAGGATTTGGCAGTTTCTTTTCAAACTAAACCTGGGCTTACTGCTGGCTCCCCTGGTGCTCTGCGCTTCTCTGGTGGGGCAGTTATCCCCTTACCCACCGCCACCTGCCCGTTGTTTGTCATCTAGGTTGGTGGGACGAGCAATTATCTGTCACGAAGCTGAGGTAACTGTGGCATCCCTGCCCCTAATGCTGGACCCTGAGCCTTGGAGACACTTTGCGCCGCAGGAGGAAAGTGCCGCTTCTTGATTGTTCACGGGAGCACAGGGACACACAGTGACACTGTTCAGTTCAGCCCACCTTCTTTTAGAAAACGGGCAACATGCTAAAACACAGATCCATTTATTTACGTGATCATTGAACAGATATTTTTTTGAGCAGCAAAGTCAGTCTTCTTGTAGTTCCAGGAATCCTGGTGAGCTAACCGGACATGGTCTTATTCAGTACTGTTCTAGAACAAATTCTGCTGGCACATCGAAGCCTTGCTGGGCCCACCTTCCTTTTTCCTTCAGACGCATTTAATTAATACTATGCTTTTCATTTGTTAGATTATCTGTCCTTTTTTAAAAGACTTTATAGTTTCCATTTGGTCTTATATCTTTTTTTTTTTTAAAAGATTTTATTTATTTGACAGACAGAGATCACAAGTAGGCAGAGAGGCAGGCAGAGAGAGAGAGAGAGAGAGAGAGAGAGGAGGAAGCAGGCTTCCCGCTGAGGAGAGAGCCCGATGCGGGGCTCGATCCCAGGAAGCTGGGATCATGATCTGAGCCGAAGGCAGAGGCTTTAACCCACTGAGCCACCCAGGCGCCCCGTCTTATATCTTTCTTGAAAATTTTATTAAATATGATGCTTCTAGATGTGATGTAATTGAATTTTTTCCCACTTTCTTCTCTAGATGCTTAGTCTAGTACAGAAAATTCTGTTGGTTTTTGTATATCTGCCGCTTGAGTGTACTCTTTTCCTAGTGGTTATAGCTTTTTATTAAAATCTCTTGAGCTTTGTCAGTGTACAATCAGGAATAAATACTTTTTCTCTTCTGACGTTAGGCCAGTTTTAAAATTTTCTGTTAATAATTTTGTTAATAGGGACACCTGGGTGGTTCAGTGGGTTGAGCCTCTGCCTTCGGCTCAGGTCATGATCCCAGGGTCATGGATTGAGGCCCGCATCGGGCTCTCTGCTCAGCAGGGAGCCTGCTCCCCACCCCCCCACTCTCTGCCTGCCCCCCTGCCCACTTGTGATCTCTGTCAAATAAACAAATAATATTAAAAAATAATTTTGTTAATAATCTGTTAATACTGCTCAAGACAATCTTGGCTAGCAGGTAACCCTGCTTTGCTCTGATTTCAATTGAGATGACTTTAGTATTTCCCTTTTGTTTTTGTTTTTTCAATCTAAATTGGGAATGGCTATTGGATTTTGTGAAAATATTTCTTCAGCAGTGTCATGATCATAGGCCTTTTCTGCTCTAGGTTTGTGATGGAATGAAATGTGTTACTGGATTTCCTGTTATCAGCCCACACCTGGCATCTTTCACACACTAGCAGTGTTTCATTCTGTTGATAAATTAGTGGCTTTTGTTTGCTAGTAACAGAAATGCCCCCAAGGTTTTGGCATTTGGGTGTTCCCCTTTCCACTTCCAGTACTAAGGTTGGTTTTCTTCCATCTCACGTTACTGTGATCATTTCAATTTTTGATGAGAAACGGGAATAGTTGCAGTATCTCCAGGTAATCCCGTATTTTAATAAGTTATTATACAGTTTCAAAGACAAATCACTCATAATTACACTATCCTAAGTTACTCACAGCTCCTGCTGTTTTGCCAGAAACCCCTTTTGTCGGGGCGCCTGGGTGGCTCAGTGGGTTAAAGCCTCTGCCTTCAGCTCCGGGTCGTGATCCCAGAATCCTGGGATCAAGCCCCGCATCGGGTTCTCTGCTCAGCAGGCAGCCTGCTTCTCTTCCTCTCTCTGCCTGCCTCTCTGCCTGCTTGTGATTTCTGTCAAATAAATTAAAAAAAAAAAAAAAAAGAAAGAAACCCCTTTTGTGGTGTTTATCAGAATCGGCAGCGCCTCAAGAAACTTCATAAGGAATCTGTGCTCTGAATGGGGCCACATGCTGCTCTTCTGACTTCCAGGGTGGGGTGAGGTGGGGAGGGGCAGCTCCTGCTAGCTAGAGCCTTGCTACCCTCCTTCCTCATGGAAGGCTGCTGTGGAGCATGCGCACAACACAGCTCTGGGGGTGCCATTCACATTCAGTCATTGTGCCTGCATGTATTTACTACAACAATTTTCCAGCAGATGGCTGTGGAACGACTTGAGGAAGGGGTGCCAGTGAGGCCTCTTCCCAGACTGGCTATAAGTTACGTACACCCGCAGCTAGTTTGGGCACGAGAAAGGACCAGGGCCAGCTTAGGGCACCGGAGAGCGCCCATCTTCATCCACGCCTTGTCTTGCCCCCCCACCCTTGACCCTGTTAAGTGAACAACAGCAAAAGTCAGGCTCACCCCCAATATCCCCTCTGCTGGTAAGGTTCTAGTTCTTAAGCAGAATGGTGGTTTCAGAGGTGTTCATTTTATTATGCTTTATAACTTATGTACATGTTACATATATTCATTTTGAATGCTTTGATACAATAAATAAAAAAGCATACATATACAAGTAAGAATGCCATTATCACGGGGAAGACCTTGAATCTGCTGAAAATTTTCTTCAGTTAGCCTATTCATAAATCTCAGTACTGTAACTATTAATAGTCAGCAAACATGTCACAATGTACTTCCTGTCTTGATGCTGAAGTTAGAAATCCTTCTATTAGAGAATTTAGAAAGAATCGTAAGGCTTTTTTATTTTTTAAAGATTACTTTATACAGCAGGGCGATTTTTCTATGGAAACTTGTAACTGATACTTGCAGTACAGGCATAACAGCAGGCTACTGAGTTTCCGTCAGCCTGTCTCTAGAGTTTAAAGCAGTCCATGGGATGGCAGGAATTTCTTCCAGAAGGCTATTACATGTAAGTCTGAACATTCCTCGCTGCTGCTCTTGAGCAGTATCTTGAGATTTCAAAATTTCTGCTTTGTTGGGAACACTAAAACCTGACCTCAGAAAGGACACCTGGGTGCAGGGTAAACGAAGCGAACGTCCAACCCTGTGAAGGGGACCGCCAGCTGGGCTCACTGTGCACCCCACTACTTCCTCCAGACCGAATCCTGGTTTCAGGACTCACTGGCCCACGACAGCCAGAATAAAGACTATGATTTCCTGTTCTCTTTGTAGTTAGTAAGATCACATGACTAAGGTTGAGTTGATAAGCTTAAGTGGTGGAACTCTTGAGAAGTGTTCTTAGATGCAGGGGCCAGAAATGCCAACAGATTGCCCACTGAGCAGCTAGCTGTCTGCAACCTCGGCATAGAAGCCATGTGTTGAGTGTGGGGAGGGAGGACTGCGGTCCAGAGGACCTGGATTCCCGACCCTGCGGTATTGGAGCAGCCCCAGACCGCCTTCCCGACTTTTACACGCACAAGAAATAAAACTTCAATCTTGTTTAAGTCACTATTGTTTGGGGACACTAATAAATAGTGCCAGATTTGAGTCTCATTTCTTTAACCTAAAAAGCTGATGCAAGTCAGACACTGCATCTGGTGGCGGTTCTGTCCGCTGCTAAGATGACGTCAAGTGGAAGCAGGTTCCCACGGAGAACATCATGCGTCACAAGTGGCTATTGTACGAGGTGCTGAACTCCAAATGACTTCCCACTGGTAAAGCCTGCAAATGCATCTATGGTTTTCGAAAGAAGCATCAAGAACATCACAAACAAAAAAGCCTTTAGACTAGCTTAAGATGCAAAATGACTGAAGTCCCTTCCCATAAGAGAACTATAACGAGCAATTTAAACAAAACAGAAATGATTTTTTTATTTACAATACTCAATGCATTTTACAAATAACATATTTGCATTCCCTAAGTCTTTTGGAAATTAATTCCAGTTTGTGCAATGAGTTTACAGTAAAGTCTTAAGACATCTCTTAGACATCTTACGCCTAAATTCTCAATTTTGAAAGATATTTCACACGTTAATAGGCTGTTTTTAATTAAGAAAAACTAAACTCTGTAGTTAAATATTGCCCTTCAATTATTTTTAACCCAAATACAAACTGGATTAGCTTGTGAAATAATACCATTAGATTTGGATAAATTATTTCCACTGCTCCCCCCACCCCCAAAATGCATGCACAAAGTAAACATGGTAAATTACATTAACAACATTTTATTTCAACACTTTTTTTTTTTTTTTGGACTCTCTCAACTATTGTTTTGCTCAGTCTGGGGTACAGATAGGTAGGATTCTAGCCCGGGTAAATCCTAAACCCCGCTCCAGAATACGGAAGGATTTTCAGTACGCATGCGGAGACAGGTCAGGATTAGGGAGATTTCTAAGCAGGTTCTCTGAAGAGGACTCGTTTGCTAATCAGTACAAGGTTCCCCTTCAGGCCTGACAAAACCTAAAGGGATCAGTTACCTCCCTACTGACAGGTGTGGGGAGCATCTAATGTAAGTCACCAAAGGACAATAGGCTCCTCCCTTTCCCCCTCCTCCCTGAATCGCTACCTTCATTTTGGTGCCCTCTGAGGTGGACGATGGAGAACAGTTCCTGTGTTCAGACCCAGAAACTGACTTAATGCCATATAAAGATCTGGAACGGGGAAAGAGCAATGAACAATGATACTTTAATTGTGCAAGAGTTTTCATCTCATGCACGTGAAAAAAAATTCCTTTTATCACTCATAGCTGCCATCTCTTAAAACATAAAATTCATGTCCTCGCTCTGGAGCAGGAGAAGAGAGCCAGCGGCATCTCCACATGGATGCATCCATTTGGCCACGCCCTTCTCCATCTCCATACCAGCTCTCTTCTCACAAGACAGTGTCTCTAACACCAGATGTAGGTGGCTGTTGGGGAGATACGAAGCCAGAGAAATAAAGTCCAACGTTTGACACAGCCAACAAAATTCTAAGACAAAGAAATGGTGAGGTAGAGTTGAGAGAGTTCAACTGATTTTTCTGAGCATAGATCTTTTGGCACATTCTAAAATTATACAGACTCCTTCTCAAATTCTCCTCTGTGACACCTTTACAAAGTGCTGGCAACTTCAGGAATCCTTGGATCTAGTTAGGAAGTATCTATGTAAAGCTCACAGAATAAAGTCATTTGAAGAAATGAATTCCTGGCAGTTGAGCTTATTTACCCCAACACTGAAGCAAATAAACACAATGCTATCCGTTTGCTGAATTTATTTAAACAAATCAATTTAGAAATCTCATAGAATGAAACAAGACTTCTGACATGTAAACATACTGCCGTGTTCCTGAAACAGATGGTAACACCTGATAGAAGTTACTACTCGCTTGTTAGGAAAGCTGGACGTTAATAAGGCCAGTCTTCAGCAGTTACTAAAACCATTGTGTTTCTTCAGCTTTCCTAGTGTGACGATGCAATACTATCAAACCACAATCAGATCTAATAAAGACAAGATTGGATGGACAGATCAGTACCATTGGTTACAGCTGTTCAACAGTTTCATTCTTGGCGCCACGTAAAAACAAGCCAATCACATCAAATAAATCATGGCTTTTTTTCTTGATCACAATTCACTAAGTGATGTTAATTATGGTCCTTGTCAAACACGTTTGGTAAAGGCTATTTACAGTGTACATGGCTGAGCATGCACTATTTATAGTTACAAAGATACCTGCCAGTTTATTACAATAGAATTACACAGTGCCTGAAAATGGTGAAACATCTCACATGTCATTTAAATCAATAGTTTCAAGCAGAAAACGTTCCTTATTTGACCACGATTGCAATAATTACATGAAAATTCTTATAAAAACACGAATCCCCCTCAAGAAATTGATGCATATTCTACGCACTATAGGTTAAGGCAGTAAAAAAATGTATTCCTGATAACTGGAGGTCTTGACAATGTCAATTAAAGCTGTCTGACTCTAGTTTTTCATTCTCCATCATATACTCAAAGTTCTATCTGTATGACTAATTTGTGAAAGGTTTCATTTTTAAAGTTGAAGAAGTATTAGCAATGAAGAGAAGAGTTGACGCTGGAAAAAAGAAACTGCTAGGGAAAGGGAGAAATGTTAAATTGGACTTGGCCTGAAAGTTTCCAAATTCTAAACAAGAGCATTATTTGTGAGTCTGAACCTTCAAAGTATAAAACAAATACATATAGTTTACCTTTCTTAATTTAAAATATACTGAACTTTGAACAATTCAAGTAATGTAAGACTATCAAAAATAACTTCATAAGCCATATAAGCATCAACTGCATGTTCAATGTTTTAATTAAGAACTTTTTAAAAATTGTAAACTAAACCATGAGTTTAGTTAACAAATGATAAATGACCTTTTATTTGCACTTGTGATTCCTTTAATACAAATTGCTACCAACATATATGTAAAGATATGGCAGATTATGCACTTGATCAAAGCACTTTGATTTAAGCATAAAACAGATTCAAATGGTTTAAGTTCCGTGCATAAGACGCAGATGCTGCCTACGCACCCGCAGGCAGCCCTCTCTCTAATCAGAATCCTTTATTCCTCAGCTGCAGATGAGACAGGGCACAAGCTGTTGTAAACAGGGCACTGCTGTAAAACCAGGATAGTATTTTTAAATTAAGATCGTTCTTGTTCAATTGAAAAGACTTTCCCCAAGTGTCTTCCAGCACTGGAGTATATTCTGCTGACCTCTGAATTTCATAAATTAACTTTCCTTTGATTCCATTTTTACGGTGGTTGTGTTCACAGTTTTGTTTTAAAAATTGGTTTAAATTTATATAAAACTCTGTACATGTTCACAAATTATTGCATAAACAGCATAATCTTCCAGACAGTGTTTGCAAACACATGTCCAATTCAGGAAAAATATATTCACGTTTCCCGTCTGGCTTTTTTCTTCTTTTTTATTTGTTTGGGAGATTCCCAGCTAGTTTCAGACTTGGCTAAAGGGACAAAAACAAAGAAAAAACAGTAGTAAATACTATTATGTCTCAAAAATACAAAAGCAGCATCAATGAAAACGTGCCTTGAAATCCACTAAGAATGCTTCAACCTTTATGTTTAAGTTTTCAAGTTCCAGAGACATGTTTTGTAGGTTACTCTACGGCTGCCATCCTCTTTTCCTTTGAATCCCAATGTATTCTATTGGTTCATCACATGGAAGATATCTCACTGGTTTTGATCTAAAAAACCCATCATTTAATATGGCTCAATCTAAGTAATGAAAACGAAAAATGGGCAAAATGGACACTGCAGGTAACTGAAGGGAGAAAAGGAGGGGAAAAAAGGCACAGAACCATTCACAGGCCCAAGAACATGCACATGGAGAAAGGGAGGGACCAGATGGACAAAGGATCTATCAAATCCTCTGCCATCTCTGTCCCTGGCCACCCCCTCTTGCTTAGAGTGATTTCAGTCCCCTGGCCCTCACAGCTGAGGTCCATAAGGTTCCAAGGAATCTAGCCTTTGCCAAAGAAGGACGGACTACTAATCGATCAGACTTCTAAGATCAGAAACCTAAATATTTCAGACTTCTAAGATATTAAGGCTTACAAACAGTACAAAAACATACAAAAGAACCAGGAGTGAGGATTACTTACTCTGTGAAGGAGGCACACTATTTTGCTTAGTATTTGACTTGGATTTATCTGTCTCTTGTAGCATCGGTGGCACTTGGGAAGAGCTCTTGTCAGAATCACTTTTTGATAAAATAACAGATGGCTCGGTAGGAACAGCAGGTGGAAGAGTCTTGATAGGCTATTTTGGAATAATATTATCTTCAGTTCTTTTGTAAAAAGTTTCAAATAAAATTAAGTATCACAGGAACAAGTAAACACTAAACTGTTCCAAATAATTCACCAGTGGAAGCACTACAGCTCGTGCCTGCCCTCTAGTGGCATAAACAAATAAATCTTTACCTACAATAGCCATCAATGTAAGTTGCGATAAAAATGGATGAAAGTATAAAATTAAAAATGTTTACAGAATCTCAAACAGGAATGAAAAATTCCATTTTCAGGGGCACCTGGGTGGCTCAGTGGGTTAAAGCCTCTGCCTTCGGCTCAGGTCATGATCCCAGGGTCCTGGGATCGAGCCCTGCATCGGGCTCTTTGCTCGGCAGGGAGCCTGCTTCCTCCTCTCTCTCTGCCTACTTGTAACCTCTGTCTGTCAAATAAATAAATAAAATCTTAAAAAAAAATTCCATTTTCATGAACCTTTACATTTTTCTTTTTCATTACAAATAGAACAATTTTATATATTTTAGTGATTCAATGTTTTATGCACTTCTTACCAACTCTTATGCACTTACCAACTCTTAATTCCTCAAAACTTTTTCAAAAAGACAAAAAGAAAAAAGACAAAAAGACAAAAAGAAAGAAGACAAAAAGAAAAAAAGCTAATTTCTGAACTATCGGTAGATGATGCTTCCTTCTCTGCTTTTAGAAAGGTAAGGCGAACTCAAACAGGGCAGCAGTTGCTTCCATTTCCTACCCATGGAAAGTGATGGTCTCAGACAAAACAAAACTATGGCTACTACCATTAAAGGAAACAGTAAAACTTGGGTCCAGATTTTCAGAGTTTTATCCAGTCTGGTCGTGAAATCATAATGCTGAGGACCTAGACTCTTATGCCCTGCTTCTCCTCTCCAATCTGGAAGCAGAAAGGCCTCCATGAGGCCTGTGATTGCATGGTCAGGAGAGGTAAGGATGGAAAGAAACTCTAGTCTTTGGAGTGCCTTGAGGCAGTAACAGAAGCGGAGATCAATTCATCCTTAGCCTTACTTATCATCATGATTGAATATGTAAACAAGGGTAAATGATGTTTCTCTTGCCCTTTGTTCCTTCAGGCTCTCTGGGTGTAAGAAAGCTCAATGGAAAAGGAACTGAGAGGAGGAAGCTGTGTGCACACAGGTAATTACAAGGATTCCTTCCTTCTATTTCAGGTACCCGGAAGCTGCATGTGTCTCGCTCGCTTCAGCTTTCTTAGTGCTCTCTATAGTTATTTCATACCCAAAAGTTTTAGTATTTATTTCCAGTATTCTCCCCTCTATTCTTTCACTTAATCTGTTAAATCACAGAAGGACTCAAAACAGTCTTTACAAAATGGCTTCTGAAAACGACTTACTTTGATAAATAAAACATCAAAATATCAAATGACCCTTTGCAGCCCTACAATTAAACCTATGCATGTACTGAGACCACATCCTTACATTTCAAAAGGGAACTCTTAGGGAATTAAAAGCATCAAAAACAAATAGGAAGTATGGTTAAGATTTTATTTTAGCACAAGACTGTTACCAATTACTTCATTTAGTAACCCAGGTTCTTTTCTTTCTTTTTTTTTTTAAGATTTTATTTTTAAGTAAACTCTACACCCCCCGTGGGGCTTGAACTCACAATCCTGAGATCAAGAGTCATATGGTTTGCCAACTGAGTCAGCCAGACGCCCCTGTAACTCAGGTTCCGGTCTGAAGCTGTTTCATTAAATATGTACACTCCACAAAGGCAAAGACTGTTTTCATCTGCTTTGATCTCTGATACATCTTCAAAACCTCAATTACTGTGTGGCATGTAGTGGGTTCTCTACATTTTTTTTTGAATGAGCATATAAATGAACCATGCAACTCTAGCAGGATTTCATAGATTTCTGTGCAATTTACCTTTTTAGAAATTAGATTTTAAAGAACTATGTGTCACTGGCCTAGACCTTTTGTAAAATGGTCCTTTCTGACACATCAAAATTTTTTTACCAATGGCACATATTTCAAGAACCTGTCACCAAATTTTAAACAAATGTTACATCTGAGAGGCTGGATTTCAGGAAAATGCAACCAGTGACATTTTCTCTAAGCAATCTATCCCCTGTATGTTTAGGTATTTAATAGGAGAAAATACAGTCTAGTAGTTCTGGTTTCACCACTGATAGTTATGCAGCTTGGGACAAGTAATTTAAGTTCTCCAACCTCATTTATATGATAGATCTTACTTTTCTTATGGGGTTGTTATGAGGGTTAAATTAGTGTATTTAAAATGCTCAGCACTTTATTAGCAATTAGCAATGCTTAGCACTTAGCGCTCTGATAAAATAGAGGAGTTAGGTACAATTCTCAAGTCATCAAAATTTTATTCCTTAAATACCAAAAAATCACCTGGCTATTTTTGATGAGTGCTTCAGCTGGATCACTAGTGCTTATGGTCTTCAAAGAAAAAGTCTTTTCCTGTTTTGGACGGACTTTAGAGGTATTCACTGGAAGCTCTTCTCTAATCTCTTTTTCTAATTCTGTGTCCTACGGAGAAAAGTAGTCTATTATATGACATAAATCACTCTTTTTTACTAATTAAAAATCAATTTGGTTTGCAGTATTAATGTGCAGAAGATACTTCAAGAAACTAATTTCACTTCAGTAACTGTCCAAATAGTTTAACAGAGCATATAACAATAATCATTTAAAGATTTAAAAAATACAGGCACATCTGGAACAACAGCAATCATCCCTGCTCTCCCCAGGGACTTAAATCAATTGGGAATTAAAAACCAATACACTCCCATCCCCAAATGTAAACCATTCTAATTTACTAAACCAACTCAAAATAAATGAGAATTTTTTTCTTTCAGACAAAATATACAGTGAATTAGGTGATACTTGAACTAAGACTTTAGAAATAACATTTCACTTAATGACTTCTTCAAGGAACAAAATATTTGTACATAAGTATAATCTGTAGATAAATGAGGCTGACATAGCAGAAAGTACATTTCAGTTCTGGGCTGCTGTAGCCTAGCTGTGTACTGTCAAGGACAAATCATTTCATTTCCCTGAACCTTAATTTCTTCCCTCAACTATAAAATAAAATGTGCCTAGATAATTACTTTTTTTTTTTAAAGATTTTATTTATTTATTTGTCAGAGAGAAAGAGAGCGCGAGCACAGGCAGACACAGTGGCAGAGGGAGAAGCAGGCCCCCTGCGGAGTAAGGAGCCCGATGCGGGACTCGATCCCAGGACGCTGGGATCATGACCTGAGCCGAAGGCAGCCGCTTAACCAACTGAGTCACCCAGGCGTCCCAGTGCCTAGATAATTTCTAAGGTCCTATCCAAGCTTTAACATTTCCATTCTTAGGCCTTCAGACTTTATTTTATTTTTTAAAAGATTTTACTTATTTATTTAACACTCGAAAGAGAGAGAGAGAGAGAGAGAGAGAAATGAACACAAGCAGGGGGAGCGGCAGAGGGAGAGGGAGAAGCAGGCTCCCATCCCAGGACCCTGGGATCATGACCTGAGCTGCATGCAGCCAGACACTTAACCTACTGAGCCACCCAGGTGTCCCAAGGCCTTTAGACTTAAAAAAAAAAGTTTCAACAAAGCAATTATAAAGCATGTTATTACATGCTTAGGTATGTGAAACAAATATGAACTAGAATATATTAAATAGGACCATCATTGCTCATTGTATTGTTCTTTAGTCAACACACACACATGAACAACTGGCTAGGATGAGCTTGAAATCAAGTCTTTAGCCAGTTCTGGTAGTTTATAAAACTTGTTCAGGATGGTAGTGGGTTTAAACAGTAATGGAAATTTTATTGTGAATTTAAATGGAATGAGTAGCTCTGGAAGCACATATATAAGATTTGCAATCTGTACAAAATTAATGTGAAGACATCAGTTAGTTTTAAAGTAAGTTATACTTGAACAGTAAAGACGCCCACCAACCATGCATCCTCAACTAAAAACAAATTCCCGGGCGCCTGGGTGGCTCAGTGGGTTAAGCCTCTGCCTTCGGCTTGGGTCATGATCTCAGGGTCCTGGTTTCTAGGCCTGCAGCAGGCTCTCTGCTCAGAGGGGAGGCTGCTTCCCCGCCCCCCCCCCCCCCCGCCTACCTCTCTGCCTATCTGTGATCGCTCTCTGTCAAATAAATAAATAAAATCTTAAAAAAAGTAAAATAAAAAATAAAAAGAACAAATTCCCAAATGTATTAAAGATAGGATACTATGTTCTATGAACCTGACAACACAATTTCATGATGTCTCATTTAATTCTCTAAGCAACCTCCCCAGTTAAGCCACATGTGCAAAGAAAAACAAACGAACAAAAACAACTAGTAAATGGCAAAACTGAAATTTGAATGAAGATCTGACTCCAAAGCCTGTATATCTACTGTTATTTATTCATTTAAAAGATTTACTGATTTGAGAGAGAGAGAGAGAGAGGGAGAGGAAGAGAGAGTTTCCAAGCAGACTCGGCAGAGAGCTGGATGCAGAGCTCAATCTCGTGACCTGAGATTATGACAGAAGTCAAAATTAAGAGTCAGATGCTTAACCAGCTGTGCCACCCAGGCGCCCCATACACACTGTTATTTTTTTAAGGTTTTATTATTTTATTTAGACAGAGAGAGACACAGTGAGAGAGGGAACACAAGCAGGGGGAGTGGGAGAGAGAGAAGTGGGCCCCCTGCGAAGCAGGGAGCCTGATGTGGGGCTTGATCCCAGGATCTTGGCATCATGACCTAAGCTGAAGGCAGACGCTTAATGACTGAGCCACCCAGGTGCCCCCTCACTGTTATTTTTAAAAACATATCAAACATTTTTAAAAGGAGTTTCAGAATACTGAAAGAACTTTCACAAGTTAATGACCTTTGCCAGTAAGTTGAAATATATAGATGACATCTATCCCACAAAATTTCTTTTAAAAGGAACTCACCTAATCCACAAACCAGAAAGTAGTCTTAGTAAAGGCTGTAATTTAAATCACAGAAGTCCAGGAAGAGTTTGGCTAAACAGAGCTCAGATAGTACGACCAACAAAAGACAACTGTCAACAGTTCTCAGCTAGCTCAGCTAACAAGCGCCCTTATTACATACATAGTTTTAGATTTTCACATCCATTGGTCTCAGTTACGTTAACCTTAACACCCAACTATTACCAAGAGAAACTACTACTGAAAATGGATTAGTGTCACTTAGGAGGGGCTGTGCTTCCCTCAACAAAAAATGAACACAATGTATATTTCCTTAAAAAGTCTTATGCAGCAACTTTTCCTGAAGAGAACAATAAATAGGAAAATTATTCTGTAGGCTATCCTCTAGGAACTCTGGCTATCTCCTACATTTAAAGGAATAAAAACAACTAGCTACACGGCTATAGGTAAGGAGTAAGATTTTCCTGATTTGTAATGTGATGGTGATGCTGCTTTCAAAGAGAAACCCATGCATACTTCTAGTAATCTAGTATGTTTGCAATTAAAATAGCTTTGTTTCCATCTATACTGTAATTTTAAAAATTTCCCAACAGGAGAGAGCCATGAAAAAAAAAAATGAAGGAAAATGGAGGAGTAACATACGTTGAAAGTTTCTGTCCGAAGCCAAACAAGCAGAAGATTCTAAGATGCTAAAAATGGAGAGCAAACTCAGAGTAAGTGACACTCCACTTGTGACCCACATGGCTGTACTGAGCTAAAATTCTAACGTGTTAAATTTGTTTTTCTTGGGGCGCCTGGGTGGCTCAGGGGGTTGAGGCCTCTGCCTTCGGCTCAGGTCATGGTCCTGGGTTCCTGGGATTGAGCCCCGCATTGGGCTCTCTGCTCAGCAGCGAGCCTGCTTCCCTTCCTCTCTCTCTCTCTGCCTGCCTCTCTGCCTACTTGTGATCTCTGTCTGTCAAATAAATAATAAAATCTTAAAAAAAATTTTTTTCTTTTTTTTTTTTTAAATTTGTTTTTCAAAAGGCATTTCTGTATGTGAGAAATATTGTACCTTTTTTCCATTTCACCTTAATATAAACCGAAATGCATCTAGTTTAATTTACTACTTTTGGGTTTACACCTTTGGTATGATTTTTTTAGAGCAATACAGTTATTATTACAATAGGATACAAAAAAATCTTTAAAACATTCTGTGACTTTTTGAATGCTATGCAAGTAGACCTATCTCCTATATTCTTTCATCTACACAGTCTTAGTATCTACGTATTACCTTTTCACATTTGAGCAGTAGGTGCTCAGCGAATGACATCTGTCGTTTTGATACTGTACCTGTGCAGGAGAGTTATCTTCACCTTGCTTCTTCTTTTTCTTTTTTTTCTTTTTAGATTTCCCAGTTGGAAGAGCTCCCTCTCCCTTTTCTTTATCATCATCTGAAACCTGATGTTAAAAGCGAAAGTATTCAAAAGTGAACCAATTGGTTTAGTTTTCATTATTCACAAATTATGGCATAATTTCATTCATCAGGCTCAGTCTTTATCTCCCAAACGCTAAGAATTAGTACTGAATAATAAAATGAATCTAAAATTACATATTTAAAAAGAAAACAAAGTACATGGGACTTCATTCTCCTATTGTCTATGATAGACCACTTTTTTCCCTTACAACTTTCATCCCTCCCTGCACAGTAAATTAGAGAGCTGTGCAAGACTTGGTTTTTAAAAACTCATTGGATAAGTGCCTGTTTTATTTCAGAGTTTAAATGCAGAACTATTTGCAATAAAACTGAATTTAACCCTGTTAAGAGAATGACAAGCTACCAAATGGGAGAAAATATTTGCAAACCATATATCCAACGAAGGACTTGTGTCTAAGACTACCTAAAGAACACTCAAAACTCAATAGTAAACAAACAATCCAATTAGAAAATGTGTAAAAGATATGAACAGACATTTCATGAAAAGAGGACAGACAGGTGGCAAAGGAGCACATGGAAAGATGGTTCATCCTCATCAGGCATTAGGGAAATGCAAATTAAAATCACAATGAGTTCACTACACACTTGTCAACACCTCAAATAAAAAACAGCGACAAGCAACTGCTGGCAAGGATTCAGAGAAATAGGATCACACATCCGTTATAAACAGGAATGTGAAGGGATACAACCACTCTGGGAAACAGGTTGGCAGTTTTTAAATACACTAAATATGGAGCTATTACACAACCCAGGGACTGTACTCCTAGCTACTTATCCCAGAAAAACGAACACTTATGTTCACACCAAAACATGTACACAAATGTATACAGCAGCTTTATTCACAATAGCCCCAAGCTAAGAACAATTCTGATGTCCTTCAACAGAATGGTTAAACGAGGTGTATCCCACCACGATTACTCAGAAGTAAAAAAGAACCAACTCATGATGCACACAACAGTCTAGATGAGTGTCTAGAAAATTATGCTAAGTGAAAAAATAACAGTATGAAAAGGTTACATGCTGTATTATTCTATTCATAGAACATTCCTGAAATGATAAAAATTATACAGATGAAAACAGAGTACTGGTTGCCAGGGGTTACCAGGGGGTTGGCGACAGGAGGAAAGAAAGGGTGGCTATAAAAAAGGGCAACATGAGGGGTCCTTGCAGGATGGGAATGTTTTCTGTACCTTGATTGCATTAATGTCAATATCCTAGTTCTAATACTATACTGAAGTTCTTCAAGATGTTACCAACTGGGGGACACTGGATAAAGAGCACAGGGGATCTCTCTGTATCATTTTTCACAAGTGCCTGTCACTCTACAGTTATCTCAAAATAAAAGGCTTAATTTAAAAAAACTGAACTTGAGATGGAAAGTCACTGAAAGTAACATGCCGCATTACAAAAGCAGTGAATTAGACCAGTTTAATTAGTATTCATGACAGCCCTTTACACATACCATATAGTTGGACTTTTCTATGAAAAAAATGCTTTTTGTTTCTTCTGCACAGATGACAGCCAAGATTCCCAGCCTATCCTTCTAGGACGAAATAATGGGGTAACTACAATTTCTCTGCTCAGCAGCATAGTCATTAGGATGACTCTGGAGGTCTCGTGAACCACCAAATAGTTCACAGAAATTACTAGCAGATGGAAAAACAAAATCTTATACAAACTTAGCTAAGAGATGTTTAGTACAAGTTGGTTGCCAGTTGTGGAGAAACTTCCATAGAAGTTTCACCATAAGCTCATAGTGATTAAAATACCATGTGAAAAAATGCATCCTATAAGGAATATTCAGGTCACAAGGACTCTGGTCAGTCTGTTTCTCAGCCAATTAACACCCGACTGTAAGAGAAATGTAGTTCCTTATGGCAAAACATATTTTTGCTCATGGGGAAGAAGGCTGAAATCAACTCCACACCATATTTTAACTCACACAACAGAAATGACATTTTGCCACATATATTTTAGATTATTAAACATTACTGATAAACTCAAAATTCCTTTGCACCCCTTCCCAATTCCCATTTCCCCTAGGAATAAACCATTACCATAAACTTCTTTTGTGTCCAGCCACTCAAGTTTCTTTTTATAAATTCTTGCATGTTCACACATACAAAATATATAAATGGTATCATACTGTACACCCCTCTGTAAACCTGTCATTCCACGTTTTTGAGATTCTATTCATGTTGATATTAATGTAACTTATTTCATTGGTTTTTAACACCTAATATGCAACTGTACAAACCTATCCCATTTTATTTCTCCATTCCTTTACTGATGAGCATTCAGATGGTGCCCTATTTTTGCTAAGAAAAATGAAATATGATCTCTGAATATGTTCTCAGAAAAAGAACTGCAATGATATGTAACAGTCTTTACTCCATTCACTGATTCTACTCTGTAATTCTGATGATTGGGCATAAGGAAGTTTTAATTAGAGAAACAGATTTTTGGTTGCACATTCACTAAACATTCAACAATTATCAGAATGATTACTGTGTGTTAAGATACTGTACCAGGAAGCTTTTCTTTCCCAACAGACTTTATTTTTTAGAGCAATTTTAGGTTCGTGGCAAAACTGAGCAGAAGGCAGAGATTTCCATATACTCCCTACCCCCACACAAGCACAGCCTCTCCCACTATCACTATCCCTCCCCAGAGTGGTATATTTGTTACAACTGATGAGTCTACACTGACACACGATTATCACTCAAAGCCTCTAGAGTTTACCCTAGGGTTCACTCTTGGTGGTGTACATTCTACAGCTTTGGGAAAAATTTATAGTGACATGCATTCATCATTACGGTGCCTATACAGAGAAGTTTAACTGCTCTAAAAACCCTCCATGCTCTACCCACTCATCCCTCTCTCCCCCTAACCCCCTCAACCTTCATATTACCTATCAACTATCCCCCTCTACACTTATTTACACTCTTGGTAATAAATCCCATTTCTTTTTAAGTGTTTTTTTTTTTTAAGATTTTATTTATTTATTTGACAGAAATCACAAGTAGGCAGAGAGAGAAGAGGAAGCAGGCTCCCTGCTGAGCAGAGAGCCCAATGTGGGGCTGGATCCCAGGACCCTGGGATCATGACCTGAGCAAAGGCAGAGGCTTTAACCCACTGAGCCACCAAGGCACCCCAATAAATCCCATTTCTACCTCTTCCTTTCTCTGGTCTCTAAAGATCAGAGGTACTACCATTCTATTATACTAAAGGCCAACCCACAATCCACTCATGTCCAAGGTTCCCCCACCTCTACTGCCAGGATCTTACTCTATTAACCAAATCTCCCATTTATGTTTAACCTTTACTTTATTCTAGATCCTTTCCCTCTGTGTCTACAAGTAAGTTAATGCAGGGGTTGACAAACTACAAATCTGGCCTGATGCTAGTTTTTGCAAATAAAGTTCATTTCCATATTGTCTATGGTTGCTTTTGCACTACTGTATGGAACTTTAATAAAAAGTCTACTGACCCTGCACTAAAATCTCCATCATTAAAACACAAACACCGGGTGCCTGGGTGGCTCAGTGGGTTAAAGCCTCTGCCTTCGGCTCAGGTCATGATCCCAGGGTCCTGGGATCCAGCCCCACATCGGGCTCTCTGCTCAGCAGGGAGCCTGCTTCCCTCTCTCTCTGCCTGCCTCTGCCTACTTGTGACCTCTCTGTCAAATAAATAAATAAAATCTTTAAAATCAAACCAAACCACACAAACACCCCCAACAAAACCCTTACTGATACTACAGTGTGCTCTCATCCACTACCTCTCCTCCATTTCTATCCAAACTTACTTTAGAAAAGCCTTATAATTGTTACTATGCTTTTCTAACCATTTCCTCAGCTTACTGGAATATGGTTTTTGGTCCAAGATTTCTAATAAAACTGCTCTTAATTACCAGGGAGCAAGAGTCTCAGCCTCTATGACCCAGAACTCTCTTTTCTCAGTCTCTTTCATAGGTTTTTTTTCTCCTTAAATGTTGGGAGTTTCCCAGATCCCTATGCTCATCCCACAGCTCTCTCAAGTACGAAGATTCTTCCTAGATAATTCACCTACTCTCACAGTGTTTAATAACCGGATACTGATAACGTCCCAACAGATCTTTTCCCTGAGCTTTAACCTGGCACAAAACCCACTTCTTCTTTTTTTTTTTTTTAAAGACTTTATTTGTTTATTTGACAGACAGAGATCACAAGTAGGCAGAGAGGCAGGCAGAGAGAGAGGAGGAAGCAGGCTCCCTGCTGAGTAGAGAGCCCGATGCGGGGCTTGATCCCAGGACCCTGGGATCATGACCTGAGCTGAAGGCAGAGGCTTTAACCCACTGAGCCACCCAGGCGCCCCGAAAACCGACTTCTCTTAGGCATTTCAACAAAACGCTCTGCATTTAACATATCCTAAATGGAACCAACCACCCTTCCCCCAATTAACTAGCCTTTGCTCCTGTATTTTCCTCTGTTGAGAGGATTACTTCCATCTTCCCAGTTATCCAAGCTAAAATCCTGGAAGTCATTTTGATGACTCTTCATTTTGAAGAGATTTTGATGACATTCAATTCTAATCATACGTTCTGTGGATTTTATTTCAATGTATTTTTCAAGTCTGTTCTGTTTTCCGTGTACCATTCTTACCACTACTGCCATGGACTACTAAGCAACCTCTAAACTGGTCCTCCTGCCTTTTCTCACATATGCCTCCACTCCTTTTTCCACATGGGCTGCCAGTGTAACCCATGTAGAAAAAAACACTTCAGCTTAAAATCCTTCCATTACTTATAGGATAAAATCCATGGTTTTAAAATATGACATTCAAGAACTTCTGTTCCCTGCCTCCCTCTCTAGTTCAATTTCTGACTATTCTTTGTTTCACATTTTGCTTTTACCTCTAGGATGCTTTTGCTAAAACTCCCAAGTGATTCCCTAACCCTCAAGACCTACTGTAACAGGATTTTTACCTGCTGATGTGTTGGTCTCCTTCCTCTCCCCAATAGCCAGACTGTAGGCTCCTGGAAGGCAGTAACTGTGTCTTATTTATGTTTCTCCACTAACCAATACCTGACTCATGGCAGATGTTCAATTAGTATTTGTTGGATACTAACAGCCCTACTAGCTTCAGAGACTCTTTGACTTTTCACCCTTATTCCTATAGCCAACCAGTCGCAGTGTGATCAGCAGTTTTGTATCTCTAGTAAACACCACTTTCACTTATTTCTCAAAGCTATCAATTTAGTTCATTATCTCCTACCTGATTCATGTAATTGCCTCTTCAACACTTCCCCCAAAATAGTACAAAACAGCTTCCCAAGCTTGTATTTCCACTGCATCCAGCCAGATTTTCCCAACCCTACTGATAATTAGGTTATTCCTAGTTTTAAAGCTGTCGACAGGTTATCACCTATAGAATTTCACAAAAATGTAGCAAGGTATGTATCATTCCTTTTATTTATTTACTGAGTGCTAAGCATGTTGCTAAAGCTCAAAAATAAAAACTTCACGGTCCCTTTCTTTAAGGAACGTATAGTCTAGAAGGAACATACCTTTCATCAACTAATTCCACACATATGTATTATTTACCTCTCCACTAAATGATTTACTATTTTCCTGCCTTGATGGCTTTTTCATGGTGTTCTCAGTCTTGTCTGTTGCTATGAAGTCTTCCTAAATCTTTCATTGGCCACCAATCTGTTCCTCTCTAAACACAGTAAGAGTTGATATATTATAATATCATGTATTATTAATTCTGATGAGGAAAGGAACTGTGTTTTCTTATCAGTGCCTAATAGTGCTTTCCACATATCAGAAACCTTGGTAATTTGTGGAAAGAGAAAACAGTGATACAGAGAAGGCATGCAGGCATAAGGATTGAAGCAAATAAAATCAGAATGGCTCGGAAACAATTCTACCACTGGATGTATTTATAATACAGAATGTAACCCCTAATAACTATAATATAGTTGGGTGCACAGAGAAATAGACATACTCGCCAATGCCTTTACTCACTTTTTGATCATCAGGAATTGGTTCCTGGGACTTTAGAAGTGAAGCTCTTTCTTCATCTACCCAATTTCCCCACTCTTCTGCTGGTGCATTCCAATCAGAGCTGGGATCAGCAGAAGACAGACCATCTAAAATTTAACAGTGTGAATTAGGTATCTATCATTTCTGCCAAAAACTAAAATGCAAAAACTAAGATTCCTTATGTTGAACTAAGCTATAATTTTAAACTATTGTTCTTCCTTCCTTCTCCCAAGCACATTTTAAGAGCTAGAAGAAAACCCCAATAATATGATGGTAAAAACCTTTGCCCCACTTGTGCTAGGCACATCATATGGCTAATCAAATGGAATTCCTAAGAAACTCTAGGAAACTTAAGAATTACCCATTTAATTTCACTCTGCCTTATTCCTTTGTGATCAACCTCCTGAGTTTGGTCTCTTTGTACTGTTTATGTTTAACTTGGTCTGGTTCCTGGTCATTTTTCCCCTTTGGTCATTCCATTTTTGTATTTGATTTATTTTCTAGGGTACATATCATCAGTAAATCTTTGACAGCGGTGCCAAAATTATGCCCCCCATCCGTCTTTTCACACTACACCTCCTCCCCTCCTTAGGAGCTTTTTAAGATTAGGTTCTTCTTCAAATTCATCAAGTCATGACAGAATATGTAATTTCTATTTCTAAAAATTTCCTATTTTTTTTGAAATACTTTATGACTTTTAATGGCTGTAACCCCTTCTTACTTTAATATTTAATCTGTACCTTCTTACATTTTCCAGATTATTCAATGCTACTTTGATAATTCCAAAATATTCAAGTCACATTCAGGGTTTCTATCATCTACTCTCAAGAATAAATTTTTATTCCAGACTTTTAGATTCCTTTCTTTCACTCTAGAAGGCAAAGAATTTTACCTCCTTTGGGAAGCTATCACTTGCTTATTCTATAAAGGGTAAAACAGTCTTTGGCTTTATCCTGGTTAAGTAGCTCTCAAAGTCAATTCTTCTCTCCTCTCCCTGATTTCAGAAATGCTTCCACATCTACTTCTGCAATGACTACTTACAGCCAGGTTTCATTTCCAGTGGTTTAAAGATGATAGGGGTTAAGCTCTATTTCTAAATGGAGAACAAGTAATTCCAGCACTGCCTTTTTGAAAAATCCAAGCTTTTCCCATTAATGTCAAATGCTACTTTTATTAACTACTGAGTTCTTTCACATACACTTCAGTCTGTTTCTGGAATTTCTATCCTATTTCACTGATAATATTCTTGGGATGGTGTGCCTTATGTAACTCTGTATTACATTTTAGTAACTTGAATGACATCTGCCTAATTCTTATTTTCTTTGCTATTCTTATTTTTTCATGTGAACTCTAATATTTTTATTTAAATGGGAAGTGTTATGATACCTCATGAAGGCTTTAAAAACCTATGTTTTGGAAGAATATAATGACCTGGGAAAATGCTCACAGAAAAAAAAAAGACAAAATTGTCTTTAAAACATGATCCCAAGTTTATATGAGAAAGAGATTGAAGAAAATAATATAGTAACAAGAGATATATCTTAATAGTGGAATTACAGAAATTTCACCTTATTAAGCATTTAATATATACTAGAACTTGAGCTGGGTAGGTACTAGACATACAAAAATTACTACAATATACTCCCTCACCAACCCCCCCAACATGGAGCTCCTGGTCTTATCTATTCAGAGATGAAGACAGGTAAGTACAAGAGACATTTACATACAGAGTGAGACTTTCTGTCACAGGGGTATGGAAAGGGAGAAGAGGGGCTAAACCAGTAGAGGATGGAGAGAGACTGAAAACATAAGCATTGATAGTCCAGTGGAGGAAAAACATGGAACAAGTGATGACAACCATGAAGTATGTTACAATAAAGGAAGTCCCTTCCTAATTTTACTACCATGAGCAGGAATGCACAGGCAGCACTACACAGTATTAACACAGGGGTTAAGAGCATGGATCTTGGAGTTGACCAGATCTACAACTGAATATTGATCTACCACTTTGTAACTATGTGATATGGGTCAAATTTCATTATCTTAGTGGGTTATACACTAACTCTACAGGATGGCTGAGAAGATTATACTAGATACACCTAAAGCAGTGCTTTAGCAATGCAGTACGTGCTCAATGAACAGTAGGTGCCGCGTTTATGTAGCACTGATGACATTAACAAGAGAAAGCCAGTTTCTAAGCTACCAGGCATACACAACTAAGAATTTCTTTTTTCTTTCCTTTTTTTTTTTAAACGATTTCATTTATTTATTTGACAGAGAAAGACACAGTGAGAGAGGGAACACAGCAGGGGGAGTGGAAGAGGGAGATATGGCTTCCTGCAGAGCAGGGAGCCCGAAGTGGGGCTCAATCCTAGAACCCTAGGATCATGATTCAAGCCAAAGGCAGAAGCTTGACTGAGCCCAGGCACCCCTAAAAATTTATTTCTTACAACCCCAATAAATCTCTCAGTAAGATACATTTGGTGTGTCGTAACGCAGAAATCATTTTTACAAGTATAGAGACATCTAGTAGACATCTGGAACCAACTGCTCATCTTACATTAAGCATTCATTAAGAATACTGTTAGGAGACCTGAAGGTCACATGTTTTGTTTAAACCTTACAAATAAGAAATGCAGATTTGGAAAACTGCTCTCCATAAGCCAGGTCTCTAAGGCTTCTGGCCAGAAACGGCACTTTATTTTCTTTTATAAGAAAAAAAGTTTAGATAGGTGGGTGGACAATATACTAACATAAAACTATTTTCTTAATAAATATGGTGGTGTGGAGGGATAACAGGTAAATATCTAGTAAAGTATTTCATAACATAACCTTTTCAAAGGCTTAGATAACCAAAAAGGTTGGGGAATGACAGCAACCTATGGTTTAACTTCTAAAAGAACATTAAGAGAAGCACAAATCTCTATTGGCTTTATAAAGGTTTACGGTGATTTTTTTTCCAGGTTTACTGATTTCAGATTTGTTTGTTTTTGTACCAATTGGGATAAAATAAAACTACTTTATAAATCAAGAGATCACCTAAACATAAAAGTTGTCACCAGACTTCTAAACACATAATTCTTAAGATTCATGGGCCTAATATGCTAATAAACTTTCCTTTAAGGAAACTATGCAGTATAGTTTAATTCACTGAATAGTTTTCTCCATTTATAAACAGAGTAACTTCTCATTTCTCAAAATTCTCCCATTGGTTTGCAGATATCTTTTCAAATAGCTGTATTAGTGTCTTTTCAAAATGGTAAGGGACTTATCTATTTAATTTGCTTGAATAATGTTTTAGGTTTAAGCATCTCATAGCTAATCACTTATTTTATCTCAGTAAAAAAAAAAAAATGGCTGTCAGTCGTTTTTGGTCAGAACTTATTTTAGTATTAACTTTAATTCAACAAAACAATTATGTTAGAAAGACTCCAGTGTTCAAACAGACAATACTAATTAACTCCACTGAGTAGACAAATGTTGCCCCAGAAGAATATCAATAGCACCATAGCACTGATTGAATATTTACTGTATAATCAATCAGGCAGTGTTCTAGGTGCTATAAATATACTTTATCATTTAATTCTCTCACAGCTGTGGGAGAAGAACTATTCTTTTTACAAATGATGAAACTGAAGCATACAATGACCACGCTACACACCTGCCTAAGGGTAAAGGCTAAGTATTCAAACCCAAGCAGTTGGTCCTCAAAACTCATGCTCTCAACCCCGTAACTATGCTGCAGCAAATTCATTCGCTCTGGTGTGCCAACAAAAACAAAATTCTATCAAAATCGGACTTATTACAGGGGTTATGATGATGTTCCTTTACAAAGATCAAGACAACTAATAAGATCAACATTCTCTTTAAAAAAATGTTATCTTGGGGCACCTGGGTGGTTCAGTCGGTTAAGTGGCTGCCTTCGGCTCAGGTCATGATCCCAGGGTCCTGGGATCAAGCCCCACGTCGGCTCCCTGCTCGGCGGAGAGCCTGCTTCTCCTCCCCCTCTGCCTGCCGCTCTGCCTACTTGTGCTATCTCTCTCTCCGTCAAATAAATAAATAAAGTCTTAAAAAATGAATTAAAAAAAAATGTTATCTTCTGTAGTTCAGAATCTTAATTTCACATTCAAGCATTTGGGTAAATTCAGTGCTTTTGTCAGGTAATGATGTTTATGCCTCAAACCAGACGGTCAGTATCTTAATCAGATCACACTATTAAATGTAAAGCTAGTGTATGTGTGTACATACACACACACACACATATACATACTCTGTGGATTAGTTATCTCAAATACCGAGTCACGAACCTTGTAAATTTAGAAGGAATAATTAAGTTCATGGAGTATCAAAATTAGCTACATTAAAGATGATAACACAAAAAATAAAATTCATAGAGAAAAAAGAGGTTAAAGAGAGACTTTGGACTTAAAAGACTTCCAACAGCCTAACCACTGAAAGATGGTGTTTCTGATACTTTTAACTTGCAATAGTGTCCTGTGGATACATGCTTTTTCTTCAGTCTTTTATTTTAGCAGCCAATCATGTTTTCCATGTCATAAGAACTCTAAAATGGATAAAAGTGGAGTTACTCTGTGCAGGCAGGGAAACCTAGAGCTCTGATGGCTTGGATGTCCTCCGCCTCAGCCCCCAGCTGCCTCGCTGCTCTTCTCTAGCATTCCTATAACCGCTCTTCAATTCTATTCTGCACGGAGCTGATCATTCTTCCCAAAGTACAGAGACTTTATTCCCCCCAAAATCGTTATCTTCACATCCTGTAATACCTTAGGGATTTACATGGTACTGTATAATTTGCAAAAAGCTTTGATGTTCATTCATTACCACATTAAAACTTCACAATGATCTACAGAAGTAGATGGGACAGATTATCTGCTCCATCTTACAGCTCAATTATCCAGATTCCAAGGTAAGTGTTGAAGTCCAAGCCATACGAGGTACTATGTATTAAAGTAAGGACTAGAAGTAGGAAATACCTTCCCAGGGAGCACGCCAACCCTACTTCCCTAATCTTTAGCCAGCAATTCAAGGCTTTTTACAGCCTCATCTACCCTTTCCACCTCACTTCCTTTAATCTGCAAGAATTGTGCTTCAGTGAATGTATAGAGACTAAGCAGCCTACAGACTACTTTTTTGTACTGCATTGCAAGTTTACCTCTGTGATTACAGTCATCACTAAGGCTGGACCATGTGGTGATTTTAAGAGCATGAACTCTGGTGTCAGACTACCCAAGTCTGATACCATTTCCTCCACTTAGCTAGCTGTGTGACCTGGGTTAGGTAAGTTTCCTTTGCCTCAGTTTCTTCATCTGGAAAGTGTGGGGGAAAAAAACAGATACCTCGTAGAACTGCTGTAAGCATTACAATAAGCTAATAAAATGCACAAGACTTAGACCAGTGCCTGGTACAGTCAGCTATTTGCTCTTATCATTATTACTACTGAATGCCTGTGTTTTATAAAGCACTGCACTAGGTACCGAGGCTCCAGGAGTAATGGGAAGTTCCTAGTTTTAGAGGGTTTCATTTCAACTCTACTTGAAGAAACAAAAGATATTCTTCAAGAATTTTTTTTTTTTTTTTTTGCACTGGCCAAATAGTGGAGAAGTCCACAAGGTAACAAATAAATGCTAAATAAATAAAAGGATGGCTGTAAAAATTCTGAGAAAGGAGTACATTTTGAGGTTTGACGTTGCAGGGGAAAAAAAATCTTATTATTTTTTTTTTTTAAGTGAAGATGGTGTAAGTTCTCAGAACATAAAAACCATATTCTTTTCCCTTCCTCTTTTTTTTTTTTTTTTAAACTAACTCTTGTCTTTAACCTTCCTAAGCTTCCAGTGGGAATCAGGCTAAGAAAATGATTTTATAATATGAAACTTGCATACCTCACAAACTGAAAGCCATTCCTATATATTATATTCATTCTATTAGACTAAAACTAATAGGAGAAACAGAACATTCATTTAAAACAAAAAAATTTAAAATAAAAACTACAGAGCAACTATAAGAAAACATCATGTTTCAATATTGCCTCAATCACAAAAAGTATAAATTTAAATTCTACAGATATTCAATCATTAGTTTACAAGTACTATACACATTTAGTATTAAATTATATTACTATGGCCTAAGAGGTGAAAATTAGGATTAAAAATTAAAACATAAAGCATGAATTTAGGGTGCTAGAAAGAAATTCTGAAAAAACAAAAACAAAAACATAATTTTTAAAAGGACATACTTAACCCAGACCATTCATCATCGATATAGGGTTGATTACGGCTAACATCCCACTGATAATCAGAAGTGGTAGAATGAGAAACTGGCTCAGCAGTAGACCCTTAAATGAAAACGAATGCAATAAAATTAAAAATGGAATTTTCTAATGATGCTTCATAACAATAGTTCTATACTTTGCACACGGAGTTTAAATTATTTTTTTTCCCCTAAAAGGAAAAATTCAGACATTAGAAAAAGAGTTAAGGAAAAGTAGAATTGAGGGTAATTTCAGATTAAGCATGATAATCACTTGATTGAATTAACTGATTGGATAGTATATATTGTCCTTAGTATCAATCCACTAGATTTTGTCTTTTAAAATACCTATTTTAAACTGATAATCTACAAATTTCAAGGTGAAAAAAAGTTATTTTATTTTTGTTCTTAATGAAAAATAAAAAAGCATAAAAGAAATCCTGAATGTTTCAGGATATGCCTATAACCTGAGAGAACCCTAAAAGAGAGAACTAGAAAATACCTGGGTTTGCGGGAACGTTCTGCCTAAGAAAAAGTTAAAGAAGCATGATTATCTAGAAAGGTGAGACAGAGGGAAGGGAAGCTGGTGGTTTAGAGATCAAGTTAAGTTCAGGTGCACTTAAAGAGAAGAGACTATTATCTTCTAAGTATCTTCTAAGTTCCTTCTGTCTTCATTTTTGGGGAGGAGGTGGGGTGAGAATGGGGTCACACAGTCTTTAGAATCTGATGAAAGCTGTGATGGACTACTGTCCAGAACTTACACAAAATTTTGCAGATAATTTTGGGGGCACAGAAATTCATGGGTGCCAGGTCAAAAATCCTTGTTCTATAGCTATAAATTCATTTTAGAATGCAAACATAAAAGCAGGGATTCTCCATCAGGGATACCTATACCCGAGACCTTCTGAATCAGAATTCCACACGTACTAGAACCCTTGGGAGACTCTGATACTCACTTTGGATTCAGAGCCACCGATACAAAGAAATGGTTAAGAAAACCTGTTACCATAAAAGACTTATATATAATTAGGTCCTCTTATAAAAGTCCTTCCTAACTTACACGTTTTCACCTGGTTAAAGATATCTTACCAGCCTTCCACTAATATAATGGCTTGTTACACACTTAAAATAGTTACATATTTTTTAATATAAATTTTAACAGGTAGAATAACCCTATAAACTCATGTATAATTAGCATATTAGCTGCCTATAAGCACCACAGTAACACTATTGCTATTTCCTTAGTAGCCCACGCTGCTTTCTCTTTCCCTGAATATATGAAGAGAAGAGCATCTGTGCTGTGCCAAGTCATCAAATGAAAGGCAATTAATTCCTATATCTGGAACTGAAATGTAGTCTATGAGAGCAGGGGTTGGCAAACTACGACCCACAGGCCAAATGCAAACATTCCCTTTTTGTGTGACCCATGAGCCAAGATCAGTTTTTATATTTACAAATGACTTTAAAAAAATCAAAAGAATAGTATTTCAAAACCAGACACAGCCATCTGTTCATGTATTCTCTCTGGCTGCCTTCCGGCTATAGTATCAGAACTAAGTAGTTCCGCAGAGACAGCAGGGCCCACAAAGCCTAAAATACTTATTATTGTGCCCTTAGAGAAAAAGTCTGCTGACCCCTCATTCTAGTGACTCCAGACACTGTGGAGCTACCTAATTAGTAAACTGGGTCCATGAATTCCACAGTGAACAAAAGGTTACAAGCTAAACACCTCCTACATTTATGTAGTATTTGTTAAGTACATTGGACTTCTTTAGGATTAATAAAAGGCACCTCCATTTAAGTAATGCTGAAATGATAACAGTTTATTAGTAACACTGTATTTTCTAAATCAACAGATACTCTAAGTAGAGTTATTATGTGAGGGTCTATATAACCTTAAAGGCTTACATATAAACTCATGATGAGTAAAGGCAAATAGAAATCACAAGCACAAGTATGGTAGAAATACGCTAGTAACAGAAAAGTATCATGAGCCTGAAGGGAAGGCCTTCTATTTGTATTTGTCTGTGTGCCAAGGAACTTTCAGTTATGTTAGGCCACAGAATCTAACTATCTTCACAAGAGAAAGGAACCAAGCCACCTATAGTTAAGAATTTAGGTCTTCTTTTCTTCCCTTTTATTAAGGCCTCTGCTACTTTCCTTACTCATAAGTTTAAGGCATTAGGCCTCTGCTACTTTATATTATATATTATTTATGTTGACAGCAGTACTTGACTGTTTTTCAAATAGCATGAGCTAAAAAGAATTTAAACAGAAATTCTTTTGTTAACTAAATGAAAGACTATTTTCACATACCAGAAACAGCAGAGTTAAGTGTGAGAGATGCAAAAGAAGAATTCTGTTCAGAGGTATTCATTCCCCTATCCACACTAGACCAAGCAGCTGTTAAAATAAAGAACGTCACTTGGAACCTTCAATTTGCAAAAGAAAAGTTGAAAGATATGTACAGATTTAAACTATGATGATAATAATATTTAAAGATAACCTTAGAAATCAGGACAATACAGCAATAGCTTCTATTTATTGGATGTCTATTATAGGCCAAGCTCTTCATACCAAACACTAATCCTTAGTGTAAGCCTGCTAGGCACAATTTCAGAGTAGTTAAGGGACTTTCTGACAGCCAAAAAACAGCTGACCCATGACTGGAACTTAAGCTGATTTCCAAAGCCTATGTCTTTCTCCACTTTAGCAAGCTACCTTATTATTTACCATAATTACGCTACTACTTGGAGCCAGGCACTGCACTTGGTACTTGACATTCATTACAGCCAATCCTCACAACTATTAAAATAGGAGGTTCATACAGGTTAAAAAACCAAGCCTGATTTCCATAAAAGTTATTATGTGGGAAAACAGGGATTCATTCCAAATAGGTCCATTTCTACTAGTCCACACTCATTCCACTATATTATACTATTTCCTCAACATTTTCAAGATCTTTCTTACTTACATAAATGAGTATTTTAAGGAATATATATATCCATGAGACAAGTCACACCAGTCTTTCCTTAGAGATTCACTATAAACCCAATTTAATATAGTTCCCCTTCAATTTCAACAAAGGTACAAATCCACCCAGGCAGGAACTCTAACCTGCTGCTTAATTTTATCTGTAGCAATCACTAAGCAAATACCATCTAATTTATGTCCTAATTAGGAAAATGCTACATAGCTTTTATAAGTAAATTGCAAATATCTGATAAGGTCATAGTTTTTAACATTACTTGATAAAAATCTGATGATCTTTTGTTAAATATGAAAGGGTGCTTTAAAGCACAGACATTTCTGCTTTCTTCACTATGGAAAATGAGGCTGGGAATTAGGGACTGTCTTCTTCCAAACAAATTCTGGTACTTCTACACAATTTCTGGACATTCCAAGGAAGAACAAGTTTAAAAATAATTGTCAGTAAATGATCTAGAGTTGGCTTCCTGGGGACAATAGTCAACATGAGTCTTCTTAGACTTAAAAGTGACGGGAAAAGCAAATAACGCTGGAAGAAAGTTTTTTTCCACTTAACCACTAAAAACCCTGTAGTGTCTATTGCTCTCCCAAATAAAAGAACTAAAAAAAAATATTTGCAACAAGCACAACAGAAAAAAAGTGTACATTTAATGTACAAGGAATTACAACTTGATTAAAAAAAAAACAACAAACAAGAGGCCGTTAGACAAATGGGCGAAGAACATGAATAGACAATTCATAAAATAGAAATGATCAAGAAAGTTGTGAAAAATATTCAACCTCATTACTGATTTTAAAAAGTTAACCAGAACAATTTATGTATTTTGTATCAAGTTAGGAAAGATTTTTTAAATAAGAATACCCAGTCTTGGTCAGCACATGATAAATGGCACTCATATTGATGCTGACAATATAAATTAGAACTACTCTCCTAGAAAATACTTTGACGGGGCACCTGGGTGGCTCAGTGGGTTAAGACTCAGCCTTTGGCTCAGGTCATGATCCCAGGGTCCTGGGATCGAGCCCCACATCCGGCTCTCTGCTCAGCAGGGAGCCTGCTTCCCCTCCCCCCACCGCCTGCCTCTCTGCCTACTTGTAATCTTTGTCTGTCAAATAAATAAATAAAATCATAAAAAAAATCATATTAAAAAATGGGAAAAAAAAAGAAAATACTTTGACAACATGTCATAGAGCACTGTATGTTTATAGTCCCTTAAACCCAGTAACATCACTCCCAAGGCTCTATGCTAAAGAAATAACCCAAAATATAGTCAATTCAATGTTATTTACAATGGTTAAAAAGCAGAAAAAATTTTTTTGATAATATGGGAATAGTTGAATAATTTATATGCTATGCTTATATAATATATTATAGGGCTTTCAAATAAAAATACAAATAGGAAAAAAAATACAAATAGGAAAATGTTTATGTTACTATATTAAGTGTGTGTGTAGGGGGACATAAAATTGCATATCCATTTTAGATTATGTAAAACAAAACAAAACAAAACAAAACAAAACCCAAAAAACTACACGGGGAAAAAAAGACCATTAAAAAAACAGTGGCTGTCATTGGGTGGTGTGAGAACAGTGGGATTTTCCTTCTCTTTAAGTAGTTTTCCATATTAAACATGGACTTTTCTATAACACACACACACACACACACACACACACACACACACAGGAATTTAAGTTGCTTTTTATTTGATGGCTTTCAACAAGCATCAGCTTCTCAACTACTGTCTGTATCTTTAAAACCAACGAGGAAAAATTAATTATAAATAGGCATTTTGCAGACTGTGAAACAGTATAAAAGTGGATGCTGTAAACTACTTTTATTATTCTTATTTAAACTCAACAGAACTGTTGAAATTAATTAAAAAGTCTGCTCACACATTACATTAATAACATCACCAAAAACACACAAGTACACCCCTTAGCTATACTGATAATCGGATGACAATCAGATAAAAAGTATGTCAGAACACTAAGTAAAGCTACTACTGACTTTTTTAGTTCCCACTTTGCTCTATGTGAAGGATTTGAATGAGTTACTTATTACTATTACTTCTGTATAGCTTTACTCCTATTTTCTACTCATGGGTTTTTTTTCATTTCTCAAAAATTCAAAATGTACCAGAAAGAAGCAACTGTAAATGAACTTAAAATTTTCCAACACTTCTTACCAATGCCAGAAAATATTGAACGGTCACTCCAACTCCTTCCCCAGTCTTTTCCATTTGCATTAGCATCTCCAGTGTCTTGGCCCCAGGCAGATGGCTCACTTTTCCTCTTGCCTGCAGAAGCAGGTGAAACAGAGTTCCACTTCTCCTCACCTGCACTGATCTGTGAGGAGAGTTTTACAGACTTTTCATTCCAGCCTCCTCCATTTACAGTGAGGTTTTCGTTCAATCCTGAAGAAACTTAAAGAAAAGAAAAGAAGGTTAAAAACTGATAAAACTGGGATATTTTCAAATTTCTCTGATTGCCTGGTTTATATTTATCACTCCTTTTATCCCCTACTGTCCTCTAAACGGCTTGAGCTTTAAAAATAAAAATGAAAACTCTTAAAAGTGACATGACCACCATGAATGTTTTTTAATTTAAAAACTAAGAGTAGGCTTGAACTTTATATATTACTGATGCTTTCAACAGCAGAATGACTTGCTCAAAGAAAGTACAAAAGAGCAAACAGGAAAACAGCACATATTCTGCTGTACTCAGAATACTCACCCACTAAAAATACGAACACTTCTCCTTAGTTACATGCCCTTTTCTTAAATATTTATACACACACGTATACACACACAAACGAAGTATAAGGCAGTGATTCTGCAACCTGGCTGCACATTAAAATCAACTGAAAAACTTCTTAAAAGTAGACACTGGGGCCTCAGCCCAGACTAATTAAAATCAGAAGCTCTAAGGGTGCTTGGCTGGCTCAACTCGGTAGAGCATGTAACTCTTAATCTTGGCGTTGTGAGTTCAAGACCCATGTTGGGCATAGAGATTATTTAAGAAAATAAAAATAAAATAAAATAAAATAAAATCAGAGTATTTATATGCTGGTACATGTATGTATGTGTGTGTGTCGTTTTTCAAAGCTTCCTAGATGACTATAATGTGTAGCCAGGATTGAGAACCAGGGAATGAAAGGAAGCTGACAGGATTAAAACAAGCCTGAAACAAGAAGGTGCTTTTTCATTTCCGAGTTTATATTTTACTACCACACTTTTAGTTTTTAGGTAAGGTATACCACTCTATGTAATTCAATCTTTACCATAAATGAGCAAATAAAATGTATTTTCTAATTGTGAAGCATGGTATAACTTCAGACTGTAGTCCATTATTGTAAAATATTTGATATTGTTAAGGATGCAATTTGAACAATTACAGGTTTAAGATTTTTTTTCTTAATAAACAGGGGTAAAATATTTTATCCCATAAATGCCTATATTGAAACCAAGTCCTCCCCCACCCCAAAACTTTCTTTTCTCTATTGGCTTACACAATGCAAGCAAGAATAAAAATCGCATATAAACTATTACTAAAAAAATGTTTTTACATATGGGGAGAGGGAGAAACAACTAGAACATACCAAAGACTGTTAGAAGTGGGAATGATTTTTCTTTTTATCCATTTTCCAAAATCTCTGGATTGTGATTATGTTACTTTAGTAATTAAAAATCATTTCTAAGCCTTTTTTTCCTTCTGTATCATTCATGTGAGGAAAGAGACATGTATATAAGTTTCTATTCTGATGGGCCTTCAATTTAAGTTACATGTAATTTCTCTCACCCTGAAGTGTAGAATCTCCTTTTCCAGACTTAAAGTTGCTAACTTGAACATTTAGATGAGAATCACCTGGTTGAAATAGAAATAAAATTTATTTAATACTAAATAGGCCACTATGCACATTAAATTAGGAGTTAACATACAAATTTATTTTCACTTATTATTTTTAAGAAATTATTTCTTCAAGTACTAAATTCTTATATTGGAAGAGAGTGTTACTCACAACATACTTGACATGTCCTTAAGGAACTGAGTTCTACAGTTACCACATTCTTAGTCAACTAAAATGGCAATATAGGACCTGGAAAATCATTCAAGTATATGTGGAGTCTGCTGTTCTGTAATGTTTATGAGATTCTTTTAAATAGGAACTGGAGAACTGGGGCTTTGTAATTGGATTCAACTTTGCCACCTCTCAACAATGCCAGCTGCCTTTTCAATAATCCTGGAAGCAAACACATCCAACTTAAAAAGAACACTGCCAGTATTTGGGACCAGGACTTAGGAAATACGGCAAGGGGTACGGCAAGGGGTAGAAAACATATTGTAACAAAGATACCATTTCTCTGACACTAAAAAGCATTTAATGATTACAACGTATCAAAAAACCAGCACGACACAGGATTGTCCTAGCAAGGAAGGCATGCACAAGACAGTGAAAAAGGGTCACCAACAGAAAGAAGCACTAAAGCATGGCTAATATGTTTAACAGTGAAAAAGCATAAATAGAAGTCATTGCTATATCAAAGCAATAAATTCCAGCAAGTCATCAAGCAAAAAAGTAAAAGGTAACAAGGCTAAGAAAGTGGCCTGGAGACAAATGAGGGGTGAGGAGGCAATTAATAAAAAGGTGAAGGAAGAAAAGTCAATGCCCAAGTTGAACGGTATCACTCTGCAGATGGCAATGTAAAGAGCTTTAGCTAAGAAGCCATCAGTATTGGATAGTGTGAGCACTTGAAATACTTGGGAAGAACATTAGCTCAACAATCTCTGAAGTTCCAGTCCAGCTTTATCAAACACCTATGGCATTCTCAAAAAGTCAGGGTGATAAGAAGTCCAGACAGAGCCTGCACTATCCAGAACATGCTTGCTTCATCTTGGAATGAAAGCATCCAACATGCAGGATTGGTGACAAATAATTTTATTTAATAAATGTCTTGTCCACTAAAAGAAACGGAGATGTAAAAGAGCTGGGGCGAAGCAACGCACACAAGAAAAAAAGGCAACATCATTTTCTCATGTGACTCAAGGCAGAAAGGCAATTTTAATTCAGCAGGCCATTCACTGGGCAGTACGGAACAAGTAACAAACACTGCTAGTTATCAGGTAAACCAGTATGTGGTCCACAGTGCTCTCACGAAGAAGGGTATATCAGCACAGTGATGTAAGCAGTTCAAAATAGTCAAATTTTGACAGAATGATATTTTGTACATCTGATTAAAAGGAGCTGGATTTGATGTATGACTCTTATGTTCCACCAATATACCTTTATTCTTCTTGGAACCAACAGGAAATGATGCAGTTGTAAGTTGCTCGGTGGTAACTGTGATGGTATTTTCTATCCCAGGGATAGTTGAATCCAATGAACCAGAATCAGTCTGCACCTTATCACGTTTACGCTGCTGCCGTTTCTCTCTGTGACTAATTTTAGTTTCCCAGGCTCCTGACATAGCCCCAGAAAAAAAAGTGTTATTCAGTAAAGGGGAAGACAAAAAGTTGTAGTTTTGAGGGGGGAAATGGGGCAGGGCACATAAGATATCATGATAAATTTAGAGAGTAAGCTAAAACCCCAGAGTACTGTTTATATTAATTTATCCTAAGAATTTATTCTAGTCCCAATATGTTGTTTCAGGCAGCTAACTGCCATTATTATTTATTCTGGTAATTTTTATCAACTGTCATCTATGATTTAGGAAAAATGAGAAATGTAAGTCATGCTGTATGTCTTTTTATCCTGCTGGAGAGAACGGAAAATGTTATAAATAATTACTAATAAGTGGGTTTATTTGGTGATGACAATAAAGGGCTTCCTAGGGATAGTGTATTTAAAAACAAGAGGGGGGGGGAGTCCAAATCAAAGAAACAAAGACAAAATAACTGCCCAAAACACTGAGCTAGACCTTAAATCTCAAGGTGGTTCCCTTCAGGAAAAGCACTATTAGATTCTTAAGTAATTTAGATTAAAAAAAAAAAAGAAGTGTTTTCTAACAATGTCACAGATCTGTACATTAAAATCTGTAATTATTAAGAGAAAAGCTAGATACAAGATTAAGCGATACAAATGCAGCTCTTATATAATGTACCATGGTAAAAAAGGATTAAAAATTTCTCTATAGTCCTTTCACTTGCTCAAGTACCTTCATCAACTTCCTTTCCATCATGGCGTGAACTGTTTTGCACTGCTTTAGCATCTGACTTTGATTTCTTCTTATTTTTCTTTGACTGAAAGTAAAATAGAATGTTACTTAATACTTCATTATGTTTTTGAAAAGGTAGGAGTCAGTAAGATACATAATGAAATGTATGATGCTGACAACCAAAAAATTTAATATTTGATTAAAAAACTTAACATTAAATGGCAATAATAATATGAGGTTACCATTTATTGAGTGGTTACTCTATGCTAAGTACTTTGCACTCATTTTCTTCATTCCCTAAAAAAACTCACTACAGAAAGTATTATTCCCATTTTAGAGATGAGGAAATGGAGACTTAGAGCTGTTAAATATTAAATAGGCTGTCTGGGGTCACATTAAGTGTTAGTAAATGGTAGCATCAAATTAGGAAATAGGTCTATCTGACTCCAGTATATGTGCTGCCGAAGCGAGCACGGTCTGACTCCAAAGTCTGTGCCCTTAGATACATGCTGCCCTAACTTACATTATAAATAAGGTACTATAATACAATATGTTCAGAACAATAAAATAAAGACCTACTGTTAATGTTGAGAAAGAAAATGATGCACTGATTATTGGTTTTTGGATTTCATAAAGCACATTGTTGGAATACCCTATTGTATAGCAAATTAGTGAGTCAACTGTACAAAGCAGATAGTATTTTGTCGGTTTCAGAGCAATGTGAAAATACCTAGGATTTGCATGTGGTAGATGGTTAGTAATTCATTAGAGAAAATACCTTTACACACACAAGATACAGATATTTTGAAATAGCCTTCCAATTCCCTTCTAATATTTTCTCCTCTTGAGAGTTCATTAAAACTTTATAAAGCCATGATTTCTATACTTAGATTAGTGCTTCGAGAAGAGTGCTAACATTCATGAAATAGTGATTTTATTTATAATTTGTATTCACTCATTTAACTATTTGTTGAGACTGGCTACATATATGTATTATTGTACACTATCTGGAAGTTAAGTTTACCACCAAAAAAAGATTGTATCTAGATAGTTAGTCTTTTTCATGGGTAAAGCAGTAAATGATAGTTTGACTAAGCAATAAATGACAGCTCTTGACAGTGATTAAAAATCCTTTGACAAAAGGGGTATATAATAAAATTATTCAAAACCATGTTTTTTATTTCCCATAGTTGATTTGTACCTGTTTCTTGGCATGGTCTCATGAACATGTAACACATCTCGAGTACTGCTTTATTACACCTACCAAACCAGGCTCATATTCACTTTATAAAAATTGAGATATCATCTACCTACCGTATTTATCCTTCTTAAGCATACAATTTGGTGGTTTTTAGTATATTTGAGGTTGTACAATTATCATCATTATCTAATTCCAGAATGCTTTCATCATCTGGAAAAAGAGACCTGGTACCTATTATTAGTCACTCTCCACTACCTTCTTCCCACCTGCAATCACCAGCAGTCATCTTCCTGTCTGTCTCTCACAGCCACTCTTAAGTAAACACAATACATGGAGCACTTGTTAATTACAGCCTAAAGTAGGGGTCAGCAAACTTTTTCTATAAAGGATCAAATAGTAAATATTTTAGTCTCATACATATTTCTACATGTAGCAATTGAGAAACTCTGCTGCTATAGCACAGAAGTAGCCATATACAATATATAATCGAATAGGTACAACTGTGTTCCAACAAAATTTTATTTACAAAAATAGGTACCTGGCTGGATTTCGGGGGCCAGAGTTTGCCAACCCCTGGTCTACAGCAGCACTGTCCAATAGTAATATACTGCAAGTCATGCTTGTAATTTAAAATTTTCTAGCACACAGGTTAAAAAGCTAAAAGAAATAGGTAACATTAATTTTAACAATATATGTAAATCAACACTTTCAAAATACTATTTCAAAATGTAATTAATATAAAAAACTATTGGGACGCCTGGGTGGCTCGGTTGGTTAAGCGGCTGCCTTCGGCTCAAGTCATGATCCCAGCGTCCTGGGATTGAGTCCCACATCCGGCTCCTTGCTCGACACGGAGCCTGCTTCTTCATCTGCCTCTGCCTGCCACTCTGTCTGCCTGTGCACACTCTCTCTCTCTCTAACAAATAAATAAATAAAATCTTAAAAAAAATAAAAATAAAAAAACTATTGATAAGACAGCATAACAAAGAGTGCTAAATAGCCATCCATGGAAGTAGTTACTACATTGGACAGTACAGACCTACAGGAACTAACTAAAGTTAAGTTAGTTAACTTTAACCAACTTATGAAGTGCCCCCGCTTCATTATTTTTTAGTAATCTTCTAAATTCATGCATTCTAATTCCTTAATACTTTTAATATTAAAAACTATCAAACCTGACAAAGGTATAGAGATTTATTTAAATGAAGGCCATGCTTTCTAAGACATGCCATTAATTCTTCCACCTCATCTTTTAAGTAGGCAAAGATTTTTGTGGAATTTTTTTTTAAAAGATTTTATTTATTTATTCGACAGAGATCACAAGTAGGCAGAGAGGCAGGTAGAGAAAGAGGAGGAAGTAGGTTCCCTGCTGAGCAGAGAGCCCGATGTGGGGCTCGATCCCAGGACTCTGGGATCATGACCTGAGCTGAAAGCAGAGGCTTTAACCCACTGAGCCACCCACGCGCCCCATTTTTGTGGAATTTTAACTAGTAAAATTTAATCTTCCTCAGCACCAGTTGTTCCTGCAACTGAATCTGATGGTTCTACTTTAGTCTGGCATTTTTAACAAATGGATTCACTAAAAACACTTAAACTTAAAAAAAAATGGTGGTATTGCTATCACTTATAGATGTTTCTAATTAACCCAGTTAAGTCTCAAAATAACTCTATAAGGGGTGCATGGGTGGCTCAGTGGGTTAAGTGTCTGCCTTCAGCTCAGGTCATGATCTCAGGGTCCTGGGATCGAGCCCCGAATCAGTCTCTCTGCTCAGCAGGGAGTCTGCTTCCTCCTCTCTCTCTCTGCTTGCCTCTCTGCCTACTTGTGATCTCTGTTTGTCAAATAAATAAATAAAATCTTAAAAAAAAATAAGTATTGAATCTTTTAAAAAAAAACAAAACTCTATGAGGCAGATGCTATTATTCCTACTTTACAGATGAGAAAAGGGAGGCACTGAGTGGTTAACTAGCCAACCCCAAGATCACATAATTATTAAGCGTCAGAGTTGGGATTTGATAAGCATGCTCCAGAACCTGGGCTGCCATGCTATTTTTCTGTTAGAAACTGCTCCCGAGCTGTTAAATTATGCAGGTATGATAATTTTCACAAGTAATAGATAATTTTAATAACAAAATCACACAATGATGTAAACTTCTCAGAATACCCTTCATTGCATGAATTTCTTTAAAAAAAAAAAAAAGTCAGCTACTTTCTGACACATCTTATTAAAGTTTTCTTAACACTGACAGGACAGATTAACTACAAATTTTTCCCCAAAAGATCTGCTAAGTAGACAACCATTTGTCATTATTAAAAAGGTCAACATATTTGAAACACTTGAATTTTAGTAAAAGAAAAATGTGTGGCTCGCTTTTTAAGTTGGTCAGCTTTATGAAAGTATTTTGACATATATAATAAATCAATCTCTTCTTTGTAGAATAAAGGATGATTCCCACCTGGCCCTTACTATAAGTTAAAGGCCTCATTTCCCAATTTACAGTCTGGCTTTATACCTCTTTTGCCACCATAGATTTCTAGAAATAATGTAGTGAATGAATTTCATGCATGGTGCTATAACTAAAATTTCATCTCCCTACTCCCCACATTTTATTTTTTTTTTTAAATTAAATTTCAGTTCATGTGGGCTCTCCATCAGTGGCTTTTATTTAGTTTTCCACACCAAAAAATCTAAATTAAGTCATCTTTTCTTGAGAATGTATCTTTGTAGGTATTTTTTTTTTATCTTCAGTTGCTCACAAAAGTAGTTCTTTATGCATTTCATTATTGAAATAGAATATGCCAAGTTTCCCAAGTGTAATGTCAGAATCATTTGTACATTTTTCCAATTTGCAATTTGCTCTGCTACTGATTTACTTAATTCATCAGCAACATTTTTACGCTGCACCCAACAGTATATGCTGATGAAAGAATGTGTTCTGGTTGACTGTCATACTGTTTTCTATGAATTTTATCATGGCAGAAAGAACAAGTGTTTCCCCACATACGTCTTTCCCCCTTTATTTTTATTTTTTTTAAGATTTTTTAAATTATTTATTTATTTGTCAGAGAGAGAGAGAGAGAGAGAGAGCGAGCGTGAGCGAGCACTGGCAGACGGAGGCAGGGGAAGAAGCAGGCTCCCTGCTGAGCAAGGAGCCCAATGCGGGACTCGATCCCAGGATGCTGGGATCATGACCTGAGCCGAAGGCAGCTGCTCAACCAACTGAGCCACCCAGGCGTCCCCGTCTTTCCCCCTTTAAATCAGAAACCTCAAGAGTGGTTTCTAAGGGGGCACCTGGGTGGCTCAGTGGGTTAAAGCCTCTGCCCTCAGCTCAGGTCATGATTCCAAGGGTCCTGGGATCAAGCCCCGCATTGGGTTCTCTGCTCAGTGGGGAGCCTGCTTCCCCATCTCTCTCTCTGCCTGCCTCTCTGCCTACTTGTGATCTCTGTCAAATAAATAAATAAAATCTTAAAAAAAAAAGTGGCTTCTAAGCATTCATAACTATATTTAGTAAAATTCTGTCCTATTGGGTACTGAATAAACAATCATCTTTAAAAAAAAACTGCAGAGGGACGCCTGGGTGGCTCAGTCGGTTAAGTGGCTGACTTCAGCTCAGGTCATGATCCCAGCATCCTGGGATGAGTCCCACATTGGGCTCCTTGTTCAGCAGGGAGCCTGCTTCTTCCCCTGCCTCTGCCTGCCACTCTGCCTGCTTGTGCTCGCTCGCTCACTCTGACAAATAAACAAATAAATAAATCTTAAAAATAAATAAACTGCAGAGGCCAATCTTCACATTTGGAATGCTTAGATATCCTGCTGACTGAGACAGTTTCAGAATATAATTAGCTAAAATCTCAAGTCACAGTATAAATGGTCAAGGTTTCTATTTCAAAAATCTACCTTGATGATTTCAATTTTTTGTGACCAATTTCTTATCAGGTCTGATTAAATCACCTTAACCTCATGATGATGTGGTTGACAGAGGTCTTAGTAGGAATAGCAGTGCCCATTTTATCTAATTGTTTATTTGCATTATTATCATCCACAGTCTGTAGCTTCTTTGCAGCCTGTTCACTGAAGGTTAGTCTGGTTTAAGCTGGGTAACACAATCAAGAAACCCACAGAGTTGAGCACATATCAACTGCAATCTGTCAAAATATGTTATGAGAAAAGAACCAATGAGGGCATCTTTCCATTGCAGCTTCCCGTTCTCAGATCTGGCCCATGTAGCATCTTACTACTCTCTAATATTCCAAATGAGGATGCCAATGACTAGCCATACATTGATACATTGAATAAAGCTTAATTTGTTTTAATAAAAAACTAAGTATAAATAGAAAGTCTAATATTTTCTTCCTTTATCCCAATGGCTTTTCCTGTGTACTTCACTTTGGAGACAATGGTCTTAAAAAGCACATGTTGAAGTAGTTCTAGGACTACAAGTAATATGCTTCTGAATTCACAGAACTTAAAATACCAAAAAATTACAGGCTGCTTATAAAAAAAAAGACAAAAAAATGACTTCCATAAATAAGTTCATCTTTTACCTTTACCTTCCTGACATGAACGAGTATTTTTAGTACAACACCCAAAGTAAGTGATAACACTTATTAGAGCAGCAAAAGGTGTATGTTGGCAGCAAAAGTAGATCTACTGAAATGGCTAACTGCTTCTTAGCAGATTTTGTTTAAGGAATTGTGAAGTATTTAAAAAAAAAAAAAAAAGCAGAGCAGTGTTCAACTCAACTTAGGGAGTCTAATTTAATATTTGTACGGAGACAAAAAGTATTATTAAGAGAGATACTGTACAAATTTTAAGTTAGAAGATACTTTATTTTGCAATTAATTCTTTATACCAAGGTAGGAAGCCAGATTCTAAATGTAATCCTTACTCAATTTCTTAATTGTCTGGGAAATACTGGTCCTTAAAATTTCAGTGAACTGACACAACTAATATTTAAAGCCCTATAATTATCTAAAGCCACAGTTGACAAAGTCAGGACTGATAAAGGAAATGAAGCCTGAAAAAGAGGAATGCTGAGTATTTCCTCAAGGTTATAAGTGGATACTATGATGCTTTTGTCTGTGGACGAGTGGCTAGTATGTAAGATTTTCCATTAATTTGGGGTGCCTGGGTGGCTCAATTGTTAAGTGTCTGCCTTCAGCTCAGGTCATGATCCCAGGGTTCTGGGGTCCAGCCCCACATCTGGCTCCCTGCTCACTGGGAAGCCTGCTTCTCCTTCTCCCACTCCCACTCCCCTTGCTTGTGTTCCCTCTCTCCCTGTGTCTCTGTCAAATAAACAAACAAAATCTTAAAAAAAAAAAAAAATAAAAGCTTTTCCACTAATTCATGGCAAAAACTATTCTGTTTCTGAGATTTTTGTTTTTTCTCTTTCCACCGTGTCAAAACTGCTTTTTTTGGGGGGGGGTAATAGTGACAGTGGTTTTATTTTCTATCTTATTTTTTTTTTAAGGGTGTGATTTTTCTAACATCTTTACAACATAAACTGATAGAATTTTTTTTTTTAAGATTTTTTTTATTATTTATTTGACAGAGCAGAGAGAGAGGAAGGGAAGCAGGCTCACTGCCAAGCAGAGAGCCCGATGCGGGGCTCGATCCCAGGACCCTGAGATCATGACCTGAGCCGAAGGCAGAGGCTTTAATCCACTGAGCCACCCAGGCGCCCCGGTGACAGTGGTTTTAAAAATGTACATACCTGACAAAATTAAAAACCTCTTAGTTGGTGAAATGTGTTTTGAAAACTTCAAATGATGCCACTTGAAAATCTGAAACTACTGCTTCAGATCAATTTCATCAACTTTCTGCCTAAGCAAATATGGCAAGTCCCTGTTTTACACTGCTCCATGTTTAGCACTATTTATTTTTCTCAGTTGTCTCAAACATATAAATAAGCTGGGCATGGTTAAATGGCAAAGGATGGATGGTCCAAAGAGTGTATTACTTACATTTTTCTATACCAGCAATTCTTTTTTTTTTTTTAAGATTTTTATTTATTTATTAGACAGAGATTGCAACTAGTCAGAGAGTCAGGCAGGGAGAGAGAGGAGGAAGCAGGCTCCCTGCTGAGCAGAGAGCCCGATGCGGGGCTCGATCCCAGGACCCTGACACCATGACCTGAGCCGAAGGCAGAGGCTTTAATCCACTGAGCCACCCAGGCGCCCCTATACCAGCAATTCTTAATCTAACTTGGTGACACAATATAAGGATGAGATTAATTATAGAAAGTGTCACAAACCTTTTTAAAAGTGGAGAGAGTTGCAACTGATGTTCCCCCTTTCCTGGCAGTGGTGGTGGTGGCGGAGGCAGTGTAATTTAAACTAGAGCCAAGACTATTTTACTCACTACTATTCTGATGCATTTTCCTGAACGCAAGGAAGAAACAGGACTGCAGGAGCAGGGAAGTGCCCACACTTACACTTCACCTCTTTCTCCTTACCCTGATTAGTTATATCTTCTTTCACAGCACTAACCACCATCTGACATGAAATAATATATTTGCTTGTTTTTAATTGTCCCCTTGCCCCATTTTATCCTGTTTTACTGACCGTTACATTCCTAGTGCCTAGAATAATGTACCTTGCAGACAAAAGGTATTCAATTAATAGTTGGTTAATCAATGGAAGAGCCTCAAAGGAGACTGGATTACTTATGGCCCTGTCTGCCCAACTTTCACTGGCCCCAGAATAAAACCTCTGGGCTATTATATCTGTACACTTGATTCCATCATACAAGCTATTAAATTATTTAAATATGTTTAGTGTGATCTTATGAATTATGGCACACCACACAAGTTGTATGGCTATCAACCCAGAATCTTAAAAAGAAAATTATAAGAAGCCTTTCTTAACTCTTTTATCTAGCCCCAAACTCTTTCCCAGATGTGGGCCTCATATTTCTAACAGCCTAATAAATTCATTCCACTTGGAGACCCCATTTTCACAACAATCTTATTACGTTTAAAACAAATTCATTGGGGCACCTCGGTGGCTCAGTGGGTTAAAGCCTCTGCCTGGGTCATGATCCCAGGGTCTCTGCCTACTTGTGACCTTTGTCAAATAAATAAATAAAATCTTTAAAAAACAAACAAAAACAAACCCAAAAAACCAAATTCATTATTTTATTGTATTTTAATCCCCTCTTGCTTCATACAACTACAGCATCATGAAAAAATGATGGGCTAGTGTGAAAGTCCTGGTTCTGATCTCATTTCTGCTGTTTGCCAGTTTAGACAAAAAATTTCTGCTATTTGTCAGAGTTTAGGAGCAGAAGTGAGGTTTCTCTGGTAAGATATTCCCTGTTTTACAGAAAATACTGTGTTCACCTTAAAGGGGACACTGAAAACTAATTCCTTGGATGGGAACCCAAGACTCATAAAGCTATAGATTTTATAGCCCAAGGAGCCTGAAAGGTCAAGAGTCCAAGACCTATACAATCAGACTCAAAGCATTCCAGATAACGAAACATTTTAGTGAACCCAAAAGACTATATTAGGAGTTTAAAACAGGGTTTCAGTAAAAAAAAAAAAAAAAAAAAGCCAGGGAGTAAACATTTTAGGCTCTGCAGACTATAAGGCCTCTGTTACAACCATTCAACTTTGCTGCTGGGAGTACAAAAGCAGCCATAGACAATAAATAAGTAAATAAATACTGGTGCATGTTCCAATAAACTTTCAAAAATAGGCAGAGAGCTACACATGGCAAATAGGTCATGGTTTGCCAATCCCTGGTTTTAAATTAGTTTCTAAGATGTATTATGGAAGGTAAAACACAAATGTATGTAAGCTCACTGGGCATTCTGGTGTTCTCTGTTTTGCTAAGAGCTGCTATATCTACACTTGTTTAAAATCTATGATGCCTTGGAACAAATTTGCCTTTGGTTCTGAACATTGATCACTCCCAGAGGAGTGGTTCTCAAACGTCTTGGACATAGGATACTCTTAAAACAGACTGAGGATGTCGAAGAGCCTTTGTTTATGTGGATTATACCTACTGATATCTACCATATTATAAATTAAAACAGGTATTATTTGGATATATAGTATTTAAAAATAATAGACTAATTACATATTGTATAATTACAACTATATGAACAATAGCAAAAACATTTTAGTGAGAAGAGTGGTATGCTTTACATTTTGCAAGTATCTTTAGTGTCTGGCTTCATAAAAGACAGACTGCATACCTGCTTTTGCATTTAATTTTACTGTGTGATACACAATTTGAAGCATATGAAGACAATCTGGCTATATACACACAGAAATGTAATTGGAAAAAGAAGGATTGTCTTCAGAGCTTTTTCAGATAATTGCATTCTTCTTTGCTATTACACCAAAGATTTGTGGTTGACAGGGGCTGGGGTTAAGGGGAAAAGAGGGGAAAATGAGGCATAACTGGTAATGAGCAGAAGATTTCTTTTTGGGAAGAGGAAGCAGTTCAAAAACTACATGGTGAGAGCTGTACAACTCTGCAGAAACACTGAAATCTTACACTTTCAAAAAAATAAATTTTACGGTATATCCAGAATAAAGCTGTTTAACAAAAAAGAAAGAAAACCAACGTGTGTGGGCTTAGGGAGGCTCAGAAGTAGGATGAGAGACAGGCAGGGCCTTTAGGTTATGTTCAAGGCTGTGGAGTAAGAGCAATGGAAAGTCGTGAGGAGCTTTAAGCAGAGGAAGGAAAAAATGTTACGCCAAAACTTCTCAAGTGGTAGTTTCTTAAAAATTGTTGCAACATGAAATCTGTATCAGTGAGCTTTCTCATACTCTATTGGTCTATCTTGCATTTTGAATGAATCTTTTACACTTGCTTTGTAACATGCAAACGTTGGTCATTTGGAAAATATGGGTTCAGTGAGTTACACACATCTTCTAAAATATTAAAATATTCCATTATATACAGTATTTTTAAAAATCACATTTGTTAACATCACAACTGATCTCATCAGAAAGTCTTTAGGCACTGGGATGCTGCCAAGCTCAGGGTGGCAGATACAACTTTTCCAAATTCCTAATTTTCACTTGGAAATAAATCATTGTGTCATTTGCAATAAATAATAAATGTAGTTTTCCTTGAAGTGACAGGATCTTCTTGACTGTTTTTGAGAAAATGTCTGCCAATACCCAAGTCTAAATCACCATGGCCTCTCTATCAGCTCTTCTTTTAAGTTAAAATGGATGAAGTGACTAGTCCAGACTGCAGCTCAACTGTATGGGTGTTTTTCCTCAGGACAACCCCTGTTCTTCACTACATAGCACACTATACTTCCCATTTCATCATATAAAATAATTAAAAAGCATGTGTGCAAAGGTCAAGATTTAATAAAACTAATCATGATCATTTTTACAGCTTAAGGATACTCTTAAGTGAAACTAGCATTCTTCTTCTTTTTAATTGTGAGTGGATTGCAATAAAGAATACAGCTACTAGTGGTTTGGTGTCACCGTCATGATTTGTGCTAGCAATACCTGCTATTGTTTTTGTACCATTAATACAAATTCAACCCAGCAAAAAAGGCAAATAATGTCTCTATTACTATAAAAACAGTTTTGTCTTCCAGGACCCAACAAAAGGTCCCTGATACCCAGGGGTCCATAAACCACACTTTGAGAAATGTTGCCTGCACAAAATTGAGGGATCATTGTTTACTAGCTATGTATTGCTAGGCAATCCACTGAACTCTTTAATGAGCTGGATTTGAAGAAATGATTATATTCTCCTCCATCCCCAACCAAGAGTTACTCAACAGAGGATTAAGAGATGTGCAAATATTTGTATTATTGTAGCATTATAAGATGCAAGAGCTTATTATTACTTATAATGAGTGACATTACTATTTCAGCAGGACCCCACTGACTTTGTCCTGAACAACCTGACAGTGACCAAATTTCACACATTTTTGTTTCTATTGTCTCTCTTACTGACAATCTTTAACCTTCTACCTTAATTCAGACCATCATAATCACTGATGAAAGCCTGATTTGTTTTCAAAAATGTTGCTGCCGGGACGCCTGGGTGGCTCAGTTGGTTGAGCAGCTGCCTTCGGCTCAGGTCATGGTCCTGGCGTCCTGGGATCGAGTCCCACATTGGGCTCCTTGCTTGGCGGGGAGCCTGCTTCTCCCTCTGCCTCTGCCTGCCACTCTGTCTGCCTATGCTCACTCGCTCTCTCTCTCTAACAAATAAATAAATTAAAAAAAAAAATGTTGCTGCCAGCGGAACACATCTATTTTTATCATACCCCCACCCATCCTGACCAGTCAAACTTGTCTAGGGCTTTCCACTGAGTATGTCTGAATATGTTCTTTTGCTCCAGCTGAAGTGTGTGATTGTGTTCATTTGTTCCTCTTACCTGCCAGAAATGGCCTCCTCACTTCCAGTTACTGAAATACCACCCCCAACCTTGAAAGTCCTATTAAGTCAATCTTTTCTAGCCTCCCAAATAGGATAATCTTATTCCTCTGAATATCTGGCACTCAGAGACTTGTTAACCTGCTATCTTCTCTTGTGCTTGCATTTCCTAACTAGACTGCAATCTTTCTGAGAGTTAAGTACGTCTTCCATTCTTCTTATTCCCTTCAGCATCTAGTAGCACAATGTATTCAGCCTAGCTAATGGTCCTATATGGGTTCTGCTAGAGGCCAGTATCAACGAAGCACTGACCTTCACAGCCAAATAAAGACCTAGAAAACTATTGTACTTTAACTTGCTTTATAGACCCAAGGTCTGTAACTCTTGTCATATATGGTTTTTATCAATGTTTTTCTCTGTGAGGTTTACTCAAGTGACAGGGCAAGATATTCAGTATCACAGCTGAGAGGGCAATTATTCTATAGGCAAACTGTACCTCTCAAATTGCCCAAGATATGGCTCTGAGAGGAAAACAAATACACAACAATGTGTATAAAGCTTTATAAGTAGATCTACGACAAGCATCTTACAAAAAAATAGAAAGTCTTAAAAAATACATTTAAAATACACAAAAACATACACAGTGCAAGAGCATAAAAAATTAACTGAAATGAGCTCTCTTGGACTGAAACAAGTTAAAAAGCATAAATTCCAAGATGCAGATGGCAAAAAGAAACACTAGCCATGAGTTGCAGCATTTACTACTATGCAAAAAGTCAAATCAAAAAGGCAGCAAACCAAAGGCAGAAGCTCTGTCCTGAAAAAAGCAACAGCAACTGAAAGGAGGCGGTACCATCAAGTGATTCACAAGTGCACGGGCTTTGGCACCAGAACGAGCGGGATTCAAATCCTACTTCACAAACTATGAAATGAGTGAAACTGCAAAATCCCTCTATGCCTCAGAGCCCTTATCAGCCTTGTAGAGTTTATGAAAGGATCAGAAATCATACAGAGCAAAAAAAAAAAAAAAAAAAAAAAGAAATCATACAGAGCAGTAAAAAGCACAGACTTTGAAGTCAGATGGGTGTAGGGTAGAACTATTTTTAGTAGCTTTGATAAGTTATGCCTCAGGTTTCTTATTTGTAAGATAGGTATAATACCACCTCCTCAGTGCTCTTGTGAGCATAAAGTAGCATATAAATTTTCTCTAAGTCTTAAAAGTACACCCAGTGGGTACTCAGTAACTTGTCTCTACTAGATACATGTAAATATACTCATACAGATACCTCACCTTGCATAGTGCTTGCCATATTACAGATACTAAACAAATATCCATTACTATAATTATTTTCTATCACTAATTTCAGAATGATTATAAACTCTAAACTGTAGTTTTACATCCTTATACACCCAGTCTATATATGATTCATCAATCAGAAATGGATGGTAGTTCATCTATCATTCTAACTACAAATTTTTCAGGATAATTCAGGAACTAGAAGCAAGAACAAGCATAAAATGCTCACTAGTAGAGAGAAAACCCAGAAATAAAGAAACTTTAGATGGAAGAAGTATAAATCCATATTAGACATATGAACTACTCATTCTGTAAATTCACAATCCTGAAATTGTATCCTTATTTGCTAATACAAGTCATTTACTATTTATTTTTTGGCCAAAGGCAAAATCAGGCATAAATTTAACTCTTTCCTACAACTATCCTTCATTTTAAGCCATTCTACCTGCAGCTATCGTGGCCCTAGACCAACTGTATTGGCTTATAGGGGAGAACTGATCTTGCCAGTTTTTTAGACATTTTGAAACTGCAAGCATTAAGAAACTGTAGCAACCATTCCATACTACTATTCTGTAGGACTGGAATGTTGCATGCTAATTCCTAGAAACCATTTACCTACCTCTGGTTATTTTTTGTTTTGTCTTTCTTGAAAAGGAGTTATGCATGTGTAGGGTTTTAAAAGGGGGGAGGGGGTGAGCAAGTAATTAATATACCAAAAGGACTTAAATCAAAGTTCCTCTCCCACAGCAAAACAACCCACTGTTAACAGTTTTTTACATTTTGCCTACTTGCAAACTAAACTGAGTCAAATAAAAACTGGGTCAGTTCTAACACTGAAAACTGAAAACTGAATAAAATCCCAGGAATGTACAATTTATGGGGTATGACAGGTTGTCTTATTTGGAAACTTAAGAGTGCACATCTAAACCCTTTAATAATTATAATAATAATGAATATAGAACATTCTCTTTTGTTAAACAAAGTCAAACTGCCTAATAAGAATTATATCTCCATCAGAACAGAAATTTGTTTCAACCTTTAACACCACAGAACATTTTGGTAAGCTCTTCATGTTAGAAGTGCACTGTTAACAAAGATAACACAATTTGGTTTTCAAATAAGAGGGATGTTACATACCTGGAATCTTACTCATAAAAGATGTTCAACTCATGAGTAAATTATTTTGGCAAAATGAATTTAATAATGCCACAGCATGTTTAAAATACCTGGTGATATCCTTCCTTTTAAAAGTAAAAAAATAAAACAACTTACTTAGACCTGCACCACCTATCTGCTATAACAAACTCAGATTTTCAGTTGTCCTTAAATCGGGAGTATACGTACACTTTTGTGAAACAGAAAATCATCATTTTTATATGTTACTCTCTTTATTAAGAGCTTTGCACATAATTTCATATGTTCCCAAGCTTACCTTTTCATTTTTCTTATCTGTCTCTAAGGGCTGCTTTGTTGTAATACTTCGAGGAGTTCGGACAACTTCCTCGTCAGCCACTTCAACAGTCCGTCCATTAGGCTGCACAGGCAACAGAAAGAATCTTGTTATCAAACTACTCGATAGGTCAAACCAAAGATTTATACTCAGGAAACAGAACATACTACAATCAAATTCTACCCTGACCCAAATCTAACAGGTTTCTCTATAGCCATGTTATCTAAGACCTGGCCTACTATTCATAGTAACTGTGTTTCATAATATAATTACTAATAAACCTACAAACAAAACTCTGTACCACAATATATTTTCTGTCCAACAAAAAATAATGGACTGAAAGCAGGAAAACAGGGGACTAAACTGTATTTGCACTCTGTCAATAAGTTATGTCATCTCCGAATGTTTCAGTCATTGTCTTTGAATCTTATTTCTACATATATAGAATGACAGATCTGATCTACTCAAAATTCGGCACACTTTGTCAGTAAAGGGACAGGAAATATTTTAGGCTTTGTGGGCCATACTGTCTCTGCTGCAACTACAAAACTCTGCTACTGTAGTACAAAGGCAGACATAGATGAATAAATGAATGAGTTTGGCTGTGTTCCAATAAAGCTTTATTTACAAAACATAGGTAGAGGACCAGATCTGGTCTGTGGACCATAGTTTGTTGGCCTCTGATTAGAGTATCTCTAATGTCCCTTGTAATTCTAATTACTATAATTATCTAATGGTTCTACTGTTCTGGGGTTAAGAAATTTACCAGTCCACTGCTACAGCTTAAGAAAGGCTACCTCAGCTTTGACACTCCTCTAAAATAATGATAGTTCTTAGAGGTGCCCATGATTAAGATTAAGTCTGTGAATTCCAAATCTGGTTTTTAATTAGAGTCACTCATTCTGGGGGCTAAACCCCACCTACCCCCCCCCCAAAAACATTTCTGAGCTCTATCACCAGAAATGTATTTAGGATTCAGGAGTTTAAAGAATGGGGTGCAGGTATCTGTATTCTAACCTCTTCTTTATGGATTCTACTACTTCTTTTCACTTGCCTAGTCTCCTCATATTCCAACACAGTGAGTTAGTAAATCAATATACATTCGTTTCAGTTGCCTTATTTCCCATTCTTACAGAAAAGACTTCCACCAACCAGATTACTCACTATAGCCGAGCCAAACTCAAGAAAACAATACGAATGTTCAATTTTCTACAACTTGACTTTCCTTGAGTTTGTTCAAAATTATCAGGGACATACAGTTAGAGAAAGAGACCATTAATATTCTAAAACCCCATTTGTAGGCTTCCCAAAGATTTATGGCAGAAAAACCAAAACAAAAGCAGTCTTTTAGCTGATGAAATTTCCAATTAATCCCAATTTAATCAGCTGGCTCTTAAGCAACTTATTGAAGTCAGATGCCAAAACCAGGTCTCCTCATTCTTCATTCAGTTTTCTTTCTCCTGTGCTGTTTTGTCACTTTCCTGCTGCTTCCTCTAATCCGCCTTCCTGTGTATGTATATGTGTATGTTTGGGATGGAGGGGCAGGGATACTACAAAGAGAAGGTAAGAAAACCCTGAAAGGAATTTGGACTTAGAGCCATAATAACAACAAGAATAGGGGCACCTGGGTGGCTCAGTGGGTTAAAGCTTCTGTCTTCAGCTCAGGTCATGATCCCAGGGTCCATGGCTCTCTGCTCAGCAGGGAGCCTGCTTCCCCTCTCCTCTCTGCCTGCCTCTCTGCCTACTTGTGATTTGTCTGTCAAATAAATAAATAAATAAAATCTTAAAAAAAAAAAAACAACAACAGGAATATAAAACTGTTTAATTCTACTTTCTAATATCACCGTCTTACTTGTCAATTCTCATATGCTAGTTCTTAGTTCATACTATCCTCTTTAGCCAGACCTTTTCTGATTTCCCATGGTTGGCTTTACCTTCCTATACAAGCCTTAGGACACCTGAGCCATCTTGCAGCTCCAACTTCAGTTTCCCACCTCTAACTGGCAGCTCACAAGCTTACATTTCTAAAAACTTCACTTAGCTAATCCCTTCAGGAAACTTTCCATCATAGTCACTCAGACAGCACTTCCATTTTACTCATGTAAATGACTACACTAACTCATTTTAGCTTATCTATCAACTGCTAAAAGGTGAGAAATTAAGTGGTTAAAAATACCTAAAAAGTTCAATGCAATTGCTTTGAGACCAACTGCAAACACTGCTGATACAGCTTCCCAAATGAAAGATGAAACAACCTTTCCTCTTAATCAACTAGGAAGTCTGAAGTCCTGTGTCAGTGACTTACAAAGGGAATACTCAGTTTCCATTTCACAGACTCTAAAATGACCACCATGCAAGAGGTTGGTCCCACACGGCAGACCTCTGCCAATTTTACTTCCTTCTTTGCAACAGAATAAACTGAAGCAATGGCTGTGACCGTAGCTGTTCCTCTGTCTACGCAGATTTCCCAATATTCCACTAACCCTCGGGCTTTAAATAGCTCTCGCTACTACTAGGAGCAACAACTCCCCCCAAATGCCTGATATGAAACAATAAGCCTCCTTTCCCAAGAATAAAGTCAAAGAACTCTCGGGCAGCAGGAGAAAAGGATACACTATGGTGGCTATGCCTCTTCTACGCATCAGAAACACTAATCTGTTCTCTTACTCCACTAGCTGGAGAAGGCCGCATCCTGGAAAATCGTTAACCGTATTTAAATCAGCAAATCCAGTAACGGAAGCATATCATGTAAATCTGCTCACATGAAAAGTAACTAACTGCAAACCAACACTTTAATTTTTAAATTTTATTTATTTATTTTTAATTTTTTTTAAAGTCTTTTTTTTTTCATTTATTTGACAGAGAGATAGAGAGCACAAGTAGGCAGAGAGGCAGACAGAGAGGAGGAAGCAGGCTTCCCGCTGAGCAGAGAGCCCGATGAGGGGCTCGATCCCAGGACCCTGAGATCGTGACCTGAGCCGAAGGCAGAGGCTTAACCCACTGAGCCACCCAGGCGCCCCCAAACCAACACTTTAAATACAACCTGACTGCCAGTCAGGGTTTTACACAAAAGTATTCTCTTTTCTCATCATGAAGCCTTAATATATATGGTGTGTTTCCATAGATTAGCAACTACATGGGCCTCTTATTGCATGCTAGTATAAAATTTTCTAGAACACTCTGAGGGTTCCTTTCAGGGCCAACCAAGGTTAATTTCATATATAGCATACAATCTATATTTTAAATTAGACAAGAATATCCTCCAAATCTGATGAAAATCAACTAGTAACAGAAGAATGACATAATCATTTCTTATACGGATAAACTCCGTGTAGGCATCGCTGTGTCTGCCTTATTATTATATATTCCCCAACTCCCACGCCAGATTCTTTCAAAAAGAACATTGTGTATGTGTGTGTGTGTGTTGGGAGGGGTGGTGATAAACCAGAATGAAAATACCTAGCTGACAAGAAAATAAAATGCAGAAGAGGGACACATAGAGGAATAGGGTCTCTTATTTAATAATGCCTGATTTAAAGGAAAGAAAATTCTTCATGTCAGTCAACCTTCAAATTATTAAGTCCATACAATTCCATAAACATTTATTAAGTACTTAAGTACCAGGCACTGGGCTAGGGACCTCAGGAACAAGGACAAATGAAAGGAATTTGCCCTCCAGGCGTGTTGAAGTTCAGAATAAGAAGATATGCTGAACAGACATCTACGCCATTTGAGCAGCCTGCACATATTTGTAGAACTGATTCTAAATTGCAAAAGAATCCACCTCTAAGATAAGCATACATGAAGTTTAACATTCGACTTTTAAAATGAAATCATTTAGGCATTGGGCTCTCTGCTCAGCAGGGAGCCTGCTTCTCTCTCTGCCTGCCTACTTGTGATCTGTCAAATGAATAAATAAAATCTTAAAAAAAAAAAGAAATCATTTAGAATCCCATTTTCACTTAGCTATGTAAATTTTATTTCTAGACATAAAATATAAAAACCATGACTTCAAATTACTTGGAAACGCCTTAAGTTTAGAAACTAGAAGGGCAGTCTACCAACTACAAAAAAAAAAAAAAAAAAAAAAAGGAATATGAAAAGACCATGGGCTTTGGAACTGGACAAAACTGGGATCAAGACTTGACTTCTGCATTTACTCCTTGTGGTTATAAGCATTTTCCTTGACTTAACACTGGATTTCATCATCTGTAATATTTAAAAAAAAAGTATGTACTTGTCTTATACAAGTTTCTTATTAAAATGACAATAAAAGAGAGAACACGGCTATGACGGCTCATATCCCCATCCCCATGTTCTAGCATTCAGGTCACTTTTCAAACCAGCGAGCTCAAAACAAATGTTACTAGGTCTTGGTGGTTAAGAGGACCAACAAACAGTACACGTGTTCAGTACTCCAGACCCAAATTCTTTTGGGAAGTTAACAGAATACAAATGATAAGTAAATGTATCCTCTCAGAGGCCAGAAATAGTCCCGACTTGCTCTAGAGACAGCAATGTAATATTATCTTTCTTTAAAAAAAACAAAAAACTGCTTATAGTTTCACCATTTTCTAAGAGAAGAAAATTGTATCATATTCACTTATGTTCATTCACTCAACATCCAGTAAGTGAACACAGTAGAGTAATATGTAGAACCCTTAAAACTGTGAAACAAAGATAAGTGAGGCCCAATCGCTGCCTTCAAAAAGCTTAGAACCTAGCAAAGGAAGAAGGTAACATCACATATTAAAATACAAAACAAAAGGTCTATTTTACCCCCTCCTCCCTACCCCTGTAACCCCACCCCTTAAAGGCAAACAGTATGGGTTTTGAAGGCAAGCTGAAACCAGAGTCGAATTCTCAAATGCGTGCCACCCTAGAGAAGTTACTACTTCACTGGAGTTTCAATTTTCTTGGCTTAAAGTTATACTGAACATACAAGAAACATATGTGTATATACTACACCCTTCCTAAAGAAGATAAAAGGCAAGATGTTACAGAAATTCAAGGTGCATCATCTTTAGCTGATAGATTAGATAGCCTGACAATAACTGGTAATTTCCAAGTATGTGCCATGTGCCAAGTACCTTGCCAGATGCTTTATACACATCAACTTATCTGATGAACAAGACCTTGCCTCAGTCAGGTTTAGTCTGAAGAGTTCTTTTTTTTTTTTTTAAAGATTTTATTTATTTATTTATTTGACAGAGAGAGAGAGAGAGAGATCACAAGTAAGCAGAGAGAGAGAGAGGAGGAGAAGCAGGCTCCCCGCCAAGCAGAGAGCCCGATGCGGGGCTCGATCCCAGGACCCCGAGATCATGACCCGAGCCGAAGGCAGAGGCCTAACCCACTGAGCCACCCAGGCGCCCCATAGTCTGAAGAGTTCTGATAGAAATTCATGATAGAACAATTCCTCGTCATTTATTTATTTATTTATTTTTTAAAGATTTTATTTATTTATTTGACAGACAGAGATCACAAGTAGGCAGAGAGGCAGGCAGAGAGAGAGGAGGAAGCAGGCTCCCTGCTGAGCAGAGAGCCGGATGCGGGACTCCATCCCAGGACCCTGGGATCATGACCTGAGCTGAAGGCAGACGCTTCAACCCACTGAGCCACCCAGGTTCCCTCCTTGTCATTTATTTGAAAGCACAAATTTTTTGTCTTTCCTCTGCCTAATGTGAATATATCAATCACATAAACTAAATACACAATAAACTACAGCTTCAATCATAGTAACTTATGAAATTATTTTTTTTAAAGATTTTATTTATTTATTGGACAGACAAAGATCACAAGTAGGCAGAGAGGCAGGCAGAGAGAGGAGGAAGCAGGCTCCCAGGCGCCCCACTTATGAAATTATTTTTAAATTCAACTCCAGGGCGCTTGGGTGGCTCAGTGGGTTAAGCCTCTGCCTTCGGCTCAGGTCATGGTCTCAGGGTCCTGGGATCGAGTCCTGCATCAGGCTCTCTGCTCCGCAGGGAGCCTGCTTCCTCCTCTCTCTGCCTGCCTCTCTCTCTCTCTGTCTGCCTCTCTGCCTACTTGTGATCTCTCTGTCAAATAAATAAATAAAATCTTAAAAATAAATAAATAAATAAATAAATTCAACTCCAATTTTAAACTCTTAATAACTGAGAGAACAATCTTACAAACACGGCCTATAATTCAAATTTGCAAAATCTTGCTGTATATCCTGAGATATTTCCTTTAGTGGTAAAGATCCTTTTTGCCTTCTAAGCAGCTAGCCAAAGACTCAACTCTTTTCAGGGATTCCAGATTACCTGTTGACTGCATCAGGGATGCTCAGAGCTACTTTCATAGGATAGAGAGATGACTCTCCATACCTGTCACCTGGCCAAATTATACTAAGAGGATTTCTGAAGAATTCAATATAGTATTACTGGTTTCTAAGGTTTGACTTCTGATGGGTACTGAGGTAAGAACTATATATGATACAGCAGAGACACAGCCATGTACTTTCTCAGAGCTTGTTGGATGCCCTCTGGAATACTGGCGTTCTGTGGCACAGTTTGAAAACGACTAGCATAGCTGGAGAGAAAAAAGTAAACTTTAAAACTGGTCAAATAACACCAATTCCTCACTTAGAGTTCTTGAGTTTGCCTGAATAATAATAATTTAAAGATACTGTCAAAGCTTTCATGAACTTGAGAAGTACGGCATTAATCAGTAATGCCCAAATGCAAAAGAAACCCCAAGTGTTCAGAGGGTTTATTGCTGTTCTCGGTATCAAAGATAAGCAGAACTATTAAAGGTCTTTTCTACTAGGCCTCTGGCAGGATAAAATGACAAGATGAAAAAGCCCTGTCATGCAACCAAGCAAATGGGAGCCAAAATTCTGGAGCTTCGGTAAAAGTCGTTAAAATTTTCAGTGTAAACTTCTGATTCTAAAAGTAAATTTTAAAAGAAATACACAGAGTTGTAATTCACTGGGAAAACTGGATTTGTTCTCTGAATGCAAACATGCTAGGAAAACCTGAGAGGTACAACAGAAATAACAGTTGAGTTTGTAGACTAATGATCAGGATACTGTGTAGCCTTTGAAACTCCTTTGCTCTATCACCTTGAATAAGTTATTTAATTTTTATGAATCTCAAGATTCCTTTCCTGTACAATAGGGAATATTTGTTTTAACTATGACTCGAGATTTTTTTCATCGAATGATAATTTTTATTTACTTATTTTCAAATGACTATTCTTTTAGTATTTAGAACTAAGGGGACCAGTGAACAGAGGTAAAAAGAAAATCCTATAATGTAGGTGGCAAGTGACATAATTTACCTTTACTAATACCTGGGGGTGATATAGCAAAACCACTACTTAAGAATAAAAAAACGTTGGGGCGCCTGGGTGGCTCAGTGGGTTAAAGCCTCTGCCTTCGGCTCAGGTCATGATCCCAGGGCTCTCTGCTCGGCAGGGAGCCTGCTTCCTCCTCTCTCTGCCTGCCTCTCTGCCTACTTGTGATCTGTCTCTGCCAAAGAAATAAATAAAATCTTAAAAAAAAAAAAATAAAATAAAAAAAAGTAGTTCTGTTGGAGTATCTTAAAAGATTAATTTATTTAGCCAAATAAACTATCTAATTAAACTGTGAGATATCATTATAGTTACTCTGTTCAGAATTCAGTTCAACAAATAATTATTAAAGACTCTTACATGTTTTGGGCACTGTATGCCACTGCATTTCGAGGCCAGCGAGGCTTTCCCCTACTGGAGGCAGAGGATCCCCCCCCAAAAATTACTGGATAAGTAAATAATATACAAACTGCGATACTTAAAATTTAAAAAATACCCACATATCAAAAATTGAGACAGAAAATAGAACAGGATGCCTATGTCAAATAGGGTGATCAGAAAATGATTATCTAGGAAGGTGAGTTTTAAGATCTACAGGCTGATTAGAATAGTGGGGTTAAAGATTACTCCAGAAGTGTTAATAATAGTTCACGTACAGGCACTGCGTTGTGAAGGAATTTGAGGAACTGAAAAAAGATCACTATAGCTAGAGGTAATAATGAGAGGAAATTAACTCAAAATCAACTTAGAAAGAAACGCAGGTGCTGGGCCACATATGAAAGAAGTTGAGGTTTAAAATGCAAAAGCCAGGGGCACCTGGGTGGCTCAGTGGGTTGGGGCCTCTGCCTTCAGCTCGGGTCATGGTCCCGGGGTCCTGGGATCGAGCCCCGCGTCGGGCTCTCTGCTCAGCGGGAAGCCTGCTTCCCTTCCTCTCTCTCTGCCTGCCTCTCTGCCTGCTTGTGATCTCTGTCTGTCAAATAAATAAATAAAAATCTTTAAAAAAAAATGCAAAAGCCACTGAAGTGTTGGTTTTAGACAAGTGTTGGCTTTAGGACTGGAGGCAGCCTGCAGAAGCTACTGCTACAAAAGTGAGCTAAGGAGCCAGATAACAGAACTGAGAGTAGTCAGACTGAATATACATCTTAGGAGATAAAGTGGATGGTATTTGCTCAAAGATTAGACATAAGGTAGGGAAGATACAAGGTGAGAGAAAGGGAAGAATCAAGAATGATTCTTAGATTTGGGGCTTGAATAACTGAATGGGTGGCAGTCATTTACCATTTATAGAAATGGAGACGACCGAGAGAAAGCAAGGAACCATGAGTTCTTTTGGAGACGTTAAAATCTGAGACAAATGCCAGATTTCCAACTGGAGAAGTCAAGCAGACACCAAGATATGAGGAGGTGAAAGGAAGGGTCCAATTACAGATACAGACTAGTACAAAGTTGATCCTCATTATTCAGGGATTCCATATTGGCAAGTTCACCTACTCACTAAAATTAATTTCTAATCCCAAAATCAATTTTGCTTCCCTGATCACTCATGGACGTTGCACAGAGCTGGGAAAAAAATCTCAGTTGCCCTACAGGTACATTCCTAGGCAATGCTCTGTTGTCTTTAGAAATCATAATAAAATACAAAGTAGATATATAAAAAAGAGAGACTAACTCTACCTGGGGAGCTAGAGAAGGCTTTATAGTGGAGAGAGAACCACAGCTGGGCCTTCCTTGAAGGATAGGTCAAAACTGTACAGATACAGAAAGAAAGACTTCCTAATGGAACAAAATAGTATGAATAAAGAGATACCGCAGTCTAGCTAATGGTAACGCATTTGGGATAATGGTTAAGAGATAAATCTAAGATGGGGTTACATCATGGCCACGTCCTAGACTGGATTTTACTCAACATGTGATGGGGAAACAACTGACAAGCTGTGAACATGGAAGTCATGATCAGAGCTAGGCTTTAAAAGATTTAACTAGCAGGAGTGGGTAGAAAGGAAAGGCAACAAAGCGACAGGAAGCAGGAAAACCAGTTAGGATGCTGTTAGTATAGTTGAAGCAAAAGGTAATGAAGTCCAAAAGTAGGGCAATGGCAATGAAACTGGAACAGAATTAAGAACTACAAAAGAAACGGCATACTATTAGAATGACTTATTGGCTGTAGAATGATGGACCTCACAAAATTTTAGTCTGAAGAAGCAAACACAGCCATCATCCACTGTAAAAATAAAAAGATGGCTCAGATGGCTGTTTACCAGGCATGAAGAATGGGAATGAGTTGTATAAATACACTGGCAGGGCATTACTTCATGCATTTCTGTAATTATTTATTGAGTGTCAAGCACCATGCAAGGTTATACAGCAGCAAACAAGACAAAACACTATTCACTGAGCTTACTGATATCAACAACTGCACTATGGCAAATCTTTATGAGAAATCCTACACTAATATAAAAATAACTTTTTCACTGAAATGAATTTTTATTGAAGTTGATCCTGGGTTATAGGCTTCCAGTTGAGATTCAAAACAATGATTGTTAAAGACCAGTTATCTGAGATCTCACATCTATCTAAAGCACTGCTCAGAATAAGTCAAGTTAAAAACATTTACCAAGTGCCTATTTAATACTCACATTGTACTACATGTCATGGAATATACATAACAATAATTTCCAAAAATCCCAAGAAATAAGCCCAGAGAAAAGTGCCACTCCCTCCACTTTAAATAGGGAAATAAACTGCATTCATACCTTAAAAAACCTATGCCAGGACATTATTAGGGGACAAAAACCAAAGTGATATAAAAATGTCAAAAAGTGCTTATAGGGAGATATTAAAGAGCTAAATAACACCTATTCTACAGATGAAAGTAAGTTATTAGAAACAAATTTTAAAAACTTGACTTGCGGGGCGCCTGGATGGCTCAGTGGGTTAAAGCCTCTGCCTTCAGCTCAGGTCATGATCCCAGGGTCCTGGGATCAAGCCCCGCATCAGGCTCTCTGCTCCGTGGAGAGCCTGCTTTCTCCTCTCTCTCTGCCTGCCTCTCTGCCTACTTGTGATCTCTGTCTGTCAAATAAATAAATAAAATCTTAAAACAAAACAAAACAAACTTGACTTGCAAAATTTGGACTGGCTTCAGAGAGAACTAAAAATAATGGGATAAAATGATGAACATAAAATATTTAAGTAAATATGTAATATCCTTTCACAAACCCATAGTAGTTTAGTTGGATCAGAGTAAGGTATATCCTAAAGTGCGTATCAGAATAATGTAGTAATGAAGAGACGGATTATAAGATTAAACACGATTCCACTTAGAAACCTCTCCTACTCTGTGGATCTTATGATCCTACACCAATGAGCGAATTTTAAACTAACAGCAAGGATTTACCAAGGCAGCTCGTTAAAAATGCAGATTCCCTGGACTCAGTTCCAGAGATCTGGAATTGATAAGATCTGTTCTGGTGCTCAGGAACCTATAAATTTTAATAAACATTCTAAGTAACTCTATTGCAAGTAGTCAGAGATAACATTTTGAGGAATTCTGCAGTATTTTAACTCAAGATTCTCAATTTATACACAAGACAAGCTAAACAGAGCAAGGTTAAATGCCTTACTTAAGTTTAGTCCCCATTCCTGCCAGGCTGACAGAGTTAAGTCTTCCTCTAATGGGCCTTTTCTGTTCCTTCAGCCTCTTCCACTACCTTGCTCCTACTCACATTCAAAACCGGATTATATGATAAATCCGTCCACAGCATCCTGGGCCCATAATGGGTCTGCACTGTTAAATTTTTTTTTTTTTTTTTTTTTTAGTGTATCTTTTTCCACAACTGGATCAAAAAGCTCCCTGGGGAGTAACTGAGCTTTTACTTTTGTATCCCCTTCACAATGAGACATATGAATATTGTATTCCTTTTTACTGCCTTCGATTTGCAAGCAGTATGCTGCTTTTCTCCAAGTAAATACTTAGCACAGTGTAAAGCATTTGAGTACTGCACAAATGGATACTTTCACTTTTCAATCCCATAGAGCAGTAATTTTCTGTGGGTCATACCTTGCAATGAAATGTGAAGCCAATCCGATGGGTCACAAATATCATTAAAGAAAAACAGAATGGTTTGGTATGTGTGTAGGGGGAGGGTGGAGACAGGTACTACAATGTAAAATGTGTTTCTTACTGAAAGCTGTAGTCAAAAAAAGTTTGAAAACTAGAATTTTGTTAATGTTGACAAGCTTCTCCAACACCTCTATACCATGAAGTAGGCAAAGATATTTTCTCACCCAATTAACATTCAACCATTTAATCAGTCATCCCATTCTCCATGCCCCAAAGATTAATATTAGATTTATTTATTCACTCACTTCCCCATTCCTTAACTAAGATGAAAAAGAGAAGCATTAAGTCCTAAGTGTGATGAGTCTTTTTCACAGGACAATTTTCACAGAAGCCTGTTCCTTCTTCAGACAGGTCATCTGAATGTTATGATGCACTTCGAATGGGATCCCGGGGCACCTGTCTCTGCACTCAAGTCTATCTGAAATTCTAGACATCCCAAACAGGGCTTTGCAATGTTCACAGCCTGCTTCATCTACACAGGGTTTAGGCTTACTAATGTATGTGGTTTTTCCAAGATCACCTTCTTTGCTTATTTTGGAGCCAAGTTCTCTGTGCCCACCATACATTCCTTTCTGGTAACCTCTGATGTGCTCAACAAATTTAATTACATATGTTCCAAATCAGTTCTATTTCCTCTTCTAACTTAAGGCAGACTTCATACTGACAAAGTTGTACCTTATCCAGATTTTGTATGTATCTTACATCCTCTTAATCAGCAGACAAAATGTGATCATTTACCTAGGTCTAATAATGCACCTTGTCACTTCTCCAATACTGACTTATTCTTTGTACTGGTACCAACAATACTCTCACTGCTTTAGTTTGAACTCAAATCCCACTTCTTCCAATCCCTTCAACAGAACTGGTCTCCCACCTTCCAGACCTCATTAACACCACTTGCGCTCCTACAACACCTGTCTTTTGTACTACAGGCATTACTTATGAATCCATCTCCTACACTAGTCTCCAGGATTGATTCGAACAACTCCTGTGTGGGTACCTCCCACTCCCCAACATAGACCACAGTGCATTTCACAAAGTATGGCCTTGGTTACATTTATTGTACTGAAAGGCAAAGGACTTAATTCAGTGTATATAAAAATGGGCTAAGAGCGGTTTCTAATTCTGCACACCCTCCAAACTCTGCTCAACTATGTTTTTAAAAAACAAAACTATATAAAATATCATGAGGAAACGGCAATAAAAAAATAAAAGAGAAAAGCATGATAAAATGGATGTGATACTCTCTTCATTTCCACACGTGGTCCGGTAAACGGGTGCCTAAATCGCTCTTTCAGACTGCACCATTCTGCTCTGTCATCCCCTTTTACTCTATTTCAAAACCTGAATGCGGTTTCACACCGCTGAATGTGCCTGAGCTCTCTCTCATGGGGCCATGTACCTCAAAGTATATAAGGCAACCGACTCCCTCCTGCCTTGCCTCCATCGGCCACATTCACAAGAACAGGAGTGGGCAACCATTTCCCTTAAACAGTCTAACTAAAATGGAAGCGCGTCTAGACCTGGGTACTTTTAATCCTCCGTAAGCCCCAGATTTTTTAGGTCATCGTATTTCCTCCACTGGCTACCGTCTCCATGTGACTTGACGCTGTCTTCCAGGCGCAGTCTTTCCACAACTTCCCAACACTACCTTAAGGTCCCATTACTCTCCACACACGCAGCCTACCCGGTAGGCCTCAAGAAGGGCTGGTATGTAATTCCGGCGGTCCAGGTCCCCGAAAGCTGCTTGACCTCTGGGCGCTTCAATTTAAACGTACCCCAAGCCGTCTAACTTCCTTCCTCGAAACTGGTCTTCCCCACCCGTCCTACACTTCCCCAGTCTCCACGATTCCCCAGTAACGTGTCCATCGATCACCTCCTCTAGCTAGAGAGATCAGAGTCCCAGCTCTGGACTAACCTCACTCTTTCCTTTTCCACTCCCGGCTGGGGCGGCTGGGGCTCGGTAGGGGTCGGCCTCCCGCTCTCTCGAGGCTTTCCACGCCGGCCCCTGGCCCCTAGTCTACCGCCGCTCCACCCCTACTCACTTTGGGCTTCTCGGGCAATTTCTTCCGGTTCTTCTTTTTCTGCTCCTCGCTCCTGAGATTCTTCAACAGGGCTAGATCGTCAGGAGCCGAGGCCGGCACTGCCGCCACCTCCTCCCGCTTGCGGGGCGGGCTCCTCCGCTTTTTCCGGGCGCCGGCGCAAGCCGCGGCCCAGCCGTAGCAGAGCAGGACGAGCAGCAGCAGCCCCAGCGCGCCGGTGCCCACCAGAATCACCCAGCCCGGGTACCGCTTCGGCTCCAGCCCCAGGTCGAGGCCCAGCTCGGTGCGCAAAAAGCCTAGGCCAACCGAAAGCATTTCCCGCAGCCGAGCGGAGCCTTCCTCGGCCTGCCGGGCCAGCTCGTCCTGCCAGCTCTGTGCAGCCATCTTCCCTCCGTCAGCGAGACTCGCAGGATGACGCCGGGGCGCACGGACGCTGTACAAGAGTCAGGGGAGGCGAAGAAGGGCCGGGCGGGACTGCCTCAGGCTGAGCGCATCGCGGCCGCCCCTCGCGCCGGAGCCGGGGATCGGCAGCTGCCGCCGCCAGGAGAGGGGGCTCCCAGGTCCCCCTAGTCAGCCTCGCTCCACCGCCGCCAAGAGGAGGGGGGCGGCGGGAGGGAGTGTCTCCAGTGGCGGCCGCTAAGCGGCGTCTCGGCGCCAGTGCCAGGCCCCGCCGTCGTCGCTCGGCGGAACAATGGCGGCTCCGGCCGCGATCCACGCCGCGCGCGGGGATGGCCGCGGGTCACGTGGACGCCATGGGCGGGACGTGGGTGTCACGTGGGCCCGGGCGGGGCGCGGCGGGGCGGGAGCCGTTGGGTCGAGGGCGCGGCTCCCGCAGTTGGCGGTGACCCGTCGTGGCCTAGGGGAGGCTCGGAGCCTGGGGATCGAAGACCTGGGGCGGGAGTCTGGGAGGGGTTAACGGCAGGAAGCCTCCGCGGGGTAGCTGGTGCCTCGGCGTTAGGAGACGTGGCGCTTTGGCTGAGTCCAGGGGAGGGGCTTTCGAGGAAGTCGGGGGTGGGGGGGAGAGGGGAGAGGGTGAAGAGCGTAAAAGCGGGTCGGGCGGCTGTTTAGGTCAAAGTCGCCGTAGTAGGTGTAGGTTTTCTCCATTCTTTTTCTGGGAGTAGTGTAGGTGGAGTCAGCATTTTCTCGCTGGGTCACAAGGCTAGGTTCTTCCAGAGTGGGCTTAACCGAGTATGAAGCCGGACGTTCCTCTTCCAAGCCCCAGGTTTCATTCACAAACTGGCTTTTTCTCTTCAGGGCCAACCAGCATACCGCGTGCCTATCATTCGCTGGCCTGGCTGGGGCGGTTCGCATCAATTTCGCTCATTCACTCCTGCTCTGGGTGTTCCCCAGAATTCAAAACTTGCGAAGCCCGTGGGCGGCACTATTTTCCTACTAATTTGTAGCTTTAATGAGAAATAACAAGAGAAGCACATTGGACTGTGTTTACGCGTCCTTGTTTTAAGCTTTCATTCAAGACCACAAAAGGAGTTTGAAAAAATTCTATTTTTAGAATCTGTGTTGACCATTTCTGGGTAGAGTTAGGAAGAAATGAATTGCCCTTTCGGATTTTGATTACAAAGGTGATGTTTGCGGGGTGCCTTAGGGTTTCTTTCCACGTTGCTGTAAGGAAGCTGTTTAATCATTAAATAATAATTAGCGTGTAAACAAGTGTCTTAAGTGGACTAAATACTGTTGACCCTTGAACAACTCAGGGGTTAGGGGCACTGTCTCCTGGACAGTGGAATGTAACTTTTGACTTACTCAAAACTTTTAATAGTCTATTGTTGACTGAAAGTCTTACCAAGAACAAGAACAGTCACCTAACATATTTTTGTATGTTATATGTATTGTGTATTATATTCTTACTGTAAAGTACGCTAGAGAAAAAATGTTTAGGAAAAAATCTTAAGGAGGGGGGCACCTGGGTGGCTCAGTGGTTTAAGCCGCTGCCTTCGGCTCAGGTCGTGATCTCAGGGTCCTGGGATCGAGCCCCGCATCGGGCTCTCTGCTCGGCAGGGAGCCTGCTTCACTCTCACTCTCTCTGCCTGCCTCTCTGCCTACTTGTGATCTCTCTCTGTCAAATAAATAAATAAAATCTTTAAAAAAAAAAAAAATCTTAAGGAGGAACGCCTGGGTGGCTCAGTTGGTTGGGCGGCTGCCTTCGGCTCAGGTCATGATCCCAGCGTCCTGGAATCGAGTCCCACATCGGGCTCCTTGCTCGGCAGGGAGCCTGCTTCTCCCTCTGCCTCTGCCTACCACTCTGTCTCCCTGTGCTCGCTCGCTCGCTCGCTCTCTAACAAATAAATAAATTTAAAAAAAATTAAAAAAAAATCTTAAGGAAAATACATTTAGGGTACTGTACCGTGTTTACTGAAAGAAATTCACGTGTAGGTGGACCCAGGCAGTTGAAAAGAGTGTTTTTCCAAGGGTCAATTGTACAGACTTTCTCAAAGACTAGAAAAGAGGGTAAGATCAATAAGCACATAATGCCCAAAATGTATTAAGGAGTATTTTGACCTACTTTCAGGAGTGTTGTAATGCATGTTGTGATTAGTGGGTGGAAGGGAGTTTTGTAAATAGTAAAAACGAACTACTACTCTTGCTAAGCTTTATATAGACTTATAATTAAAGACAATGTAAGTTACAAGGCCAAAAACTTGATGATATTAGGATCTTCTTTAGCCCTAAAAGTTTCCAAATTCCATTTGTATTTATGAAATTAGATTTTTATGGGGCACCTGGGTGGCTCAGTGGGTTAAAGCCTCTGCCTTAGGCTGGGTCCTGATCCCAGGGTCCTGGGACCAAGCCCCAATCAGGCTCTCTGCTCAGCAGGGAGCCTGCTTCCCTTCCTCTCTCTCTGCCTGCCTCCTCTGCCTACCTGTGATCTGTCAGATAAATAAATAAAAAATCTTAAAAAAAAAAGAAATTAGATTTTTAATCTCACATTTAACATTTTGTTTCCAGAGATGGGAAAAATGATTACTTTCTTAAGAAGTTCAACTGCCCATTCTAGGGTAACACCTATGGATTTATGAATTAAGCTATTATACAGTAGTAGTAACACAATGTGTCTGTTCCTTTCGCAGCCTAGCAAATATTGATTATGTAAAATAATTTCACCTTTTTTTCCTGACTGTCCCTAAAAATGCCTTTTAAAAAACCTTAAAAATAGGGACGCCTGGGTGGCTCAGTTGGTTGAGCGGCTGCCTTCGGCTCAGGTCATGGTCCCGGCGTCCTGGGATCGAGTCCCACATCGGGCTCCTTGCTCGGCGGGGAGCCTGCTTCTCCCTCTGCCTCTGCCTGCCACTCTGTCTGCCTGTGCTCGCTCGCTCTCTCTAACAAATAAATAAATTAAAAAACAATTAAAAAAAAAACCTTAAAAATATAGTAAAGTGTATTTATAATACAAATACCATTTTTCATATATAACTACATAATCATCCTTCCAAGTATTTTGATATATATATAGATATATATATATATTTTAAAGATTTTATTTATTTATTTATTTGACCGAGAGAGAGAGAGACCAGAAGTAGGCAGAGAGTCAGGCAGAGATAGAGGGGGAAGCAGACTCCCTGCTGAGCAGAGAGCCCGATGCGGGACTCGATCCCAGGACCCTGAGATCATGACCTGAGCCGAAGGCAGCAGCTTAATCCACTGAGCCACCAGGCGCCCCTATATATTTATTTATTTAAAGATTTTATTTATTTATTTGACAGATCACAAGTAAGCAGAGGCAGGCAGAGAGAGAGGGGGAAGCAGGCTCCCCGCTGAGCAGAGAACCAGATGCCAGGACTCTGAGATCATAACCTGAGCCAAAGGCAGAGGCTTAACCCCCTGAGCCACCCAGACACGCCCCCCCCGCCAAGTATTTATATTTTAAAAACAGAAATAAGGTCATATGCCATTTATCGTTTTGCACTTAATGTGGTCATAAACATTAATGTCCATTGATAAAGTCCATTTAAAACCAGGAACACACCTGTGGTACCACAAAGTTGGGTTTATTAATTTGTGGCAGAATGATGTGTAGGTAAAGCTTAAATGAAACAATGCTTTGAAAGACTCTAAGCAAAGTAGGCACACTGTTTAAGGAGTTATCAGGCCTGGCCCAAGTAGATGCAGAACCCTAATTCCTCAGAAATGGCAAGATTAAGGTAAGTGTGAAATGTTTCTGAAAACTCTTACCTGAAACTTGTGGGTTGGAACTAAAGACTGCTTTTTCTAGGTGTCATAGTGACTCATACAACGGAATACCACTCAGAAAGAAAAAGGAATGAATTATAAACACATGGAACAACATAGACAAATGTCAACATAATTATGCTGAGTGAAAGTAGCCAGGCCAAAAAAAAAAAAAAAAGTACATACAGTATGATTCCATTTATATAAAACTAGGAAATGCAAACTATAGTGACAGTAAATCTTAGAGTTACTTGGGGAAAGGGGGGTGAGAGCAAGACATGGGAGGGAGGGATTACCAAGGGGTACCAGGAAACTTCAGGGAGTTATGGATAGGTTCATTATCTTCATTGTTGTGTTGGTTTTATGGGTATGTATGTATGTGAAAACTTATCAAGTTGTATACTTTAAATATTGTAGTTTAAATTGCTACACCTCAATAAAGCAGTTCAAAGAAGTTTTTAAAAAGTGATCTGCATGGCTCAGATTCTTATAAGAGTGGGATTTTCCATGCTTAATGAAGGGGTTTCTTTTTTTTCTTTTGTTAAGACTTTATTTATTTGAGAGAAAGAACACAAGTGCAGAGAGGGGTAGGGGGAGAGAGAAGCAGGCTCCCTACTGAGCAGGGAGCCCCACATGGGGCTTCATCCTAGGACCCCAGGATGATGACCTGAGCCAAAGGCAGATATTTAACTGACCGAGCCACCCAGGCACCCCACTGAGGGGATATCTAACAAAATTTTTGCCAATCTATGATTTTAAAAAAACAAGGTTTGTCAATACTATATCCTTGATGTTTATTATTATTATTTTTTTAAAGTAGGCTCCATCCCCAATATGGAGCCCAGTTCAGGGCTTGAACTCACGACCCTGAGATCAAGACCTGAGCTGAGATCAAGAGTCAGATGCTTAACTGAATGAGCCACCCAGGTGTCCCTATCCTTGATGTTTATTAACAAAGGCAGTTTCTATAGGTTTGCATAATAAATATTCACTTATTCTATTGTCTGGTTCTACTGTAATTTAACATCATTGTTGGATAGTTAGATTACAGGGTTTATTGTCTTTTAGGGTTTTTTTCCTATTGATTGCAATTTTGGCATGAACATGCTTATAACTAAATCTTTGTGACTATCCATAATTACTTCTTAAGGATAGAATCCTGGCAGTGCAATTGCCTGAGTCATAGCCCACAATGTGTAATCTAACCCTTTTAATTAGGAAGGTTTTTTGTTTTGTTTTGTTTTTGTTTTTGTTTTAAAGATTTTATTTATTTGTCAGAGAGGGAGAGCGAGCGAGCACTGGCAGATGGAGGCAGAGGGAGAAGCAGGCTCCCTGCCGAGCAAGGAGCCCGATGTGGGACTCGATCCCAGGACGCTGAGGATCATGACCTGAGCGGAAGGCAGCTGCTTAACCAACTGAGCCACCCAGGACTCCCTTAATTAGGAAGTTTTAAGGGACCTGAAAAAGTTCTTCTTAAGTCTCTCATTTCATAGAAAAAGGAGGCTTCAGAGGGTTGTCATACCCTAGAGTCAGAATGGCCAAGCTCAAGAGTAGAACGCAGTCTTCCCATTGCTGTGACCCCTTGACTGCCCCTCTTTTTCAGTATCCTGTGTGATTCATTCTTGGGATTAGAATGCGTGTTTGTCTGCTCAGGGTACCATAATAAAATTCCATAGGGATTTTTAGGGAGCTAAAACAAAAGATTTGTTTTCTCACAGTTCTGGAGGCTGGAAATCCAGGATCAGTGTCGTCATGGTCAGTTTCTGGTGAGGACTCTCTTTCTGGCTTGCAGATGGTCACCTTCCTGCTATGTCCCAAGAGGTGGATAAAAAGCTGGTGAACTCTCTCCTGTCTCATAAGGATACTAATCAGATCAGAGCCCTTACGCTATAACTTCACTTAACCTTAAATTATTTCTTTAAAAGCCCTATCTCCAATTACGGTCACATTGGGGGTTAAGCTTCAACATATGAATTTGAAGGGAGGACACAAACCTTCAGTCCATAACAGTATAGGAAGCTTCCACTCAAGTAACTTATCTTTGAGGGCTGATGAAAGAAAGATGTAGATTTGGGTCTTCAAAATATAGACTATTATCAGGGTGCCTGGATGGCTCAGTGGGTTAAAGCCTCTGCCTTCAGCTCAGGTCATGATCCCAGGGTCCTGGGGTTGAACCCCGCCTCCGGCTCTCTGCTCAGCGGGGAGCCTGCTTCCTCCTCTCTCTCTGCCTGCTTCTCTGCCTACTTGTGATCTTGGTCTGTCAAATAAATAAAAATCTTAAAAAAATATATAGACTATTACCATTATAAACTGCTGGGCCACGGGATCATATACCTAGAAGGGTGATTTTACGGTAAAGCAGGAAACTACAGTTGAGTGTGCGAAGACTTTGGAACTATGGTCGGGAAAGTATCATCCTCAGAATAAATTAGTAAGAATTAGTAAATGATGAAATTATCTACAGAAGTATCCTAAGCTTAAAGATAATTTATAAATGTGTTGCTGAAAGGGCCAGGATATTTCTAAGTCTCTTTAAAAGAGACTTAGATTCGGGGCGCCTGGGTGGCTCAGTGGGTTAAAGCCTCTGTCTTCGGCTTGGGTCATGATCCCAGGGTCCTGGGATCGAGCCTCGAGCCTCGCATCGGGCTCTCTGCTCAGCAGGGAGCCTGCTTCCTTCTCTCTCTCTCTCTCTCTGCCTGCTTCTCTGCCTACTCGTGATCTCTGTCTGTGAAATAAATAAATAAAATCTTTAGAAAAAAAAATAAAAGAGACTTAGATTCTTATGCTAAGAATCTGTATGAAGGTAAAAACTGGTTTGGGCATGAATGGAGTGGCCCAGGGAAGCAGAGAAGACTGAATGTGATAACAAAAGCCAGAGATTCGCTCAGTGGAATGCCATGCCACAATAAACATGGCAAAGGAAATTTACATTCTGATATCATGTATATAAAGTTTAAAAAGCAGGTTTATAAATAAAAATGTAAAACGAGGGACGCCTGGGTGGCTCAGTTGGTTGGGCAGCTGCCTTTGGCTCAGGTCATGATCCCAGCATCCTGGGATCGAGTCCCACGTCGGGCTCCTTGCTCGGCGGGAGCCTGCTTCTCCCTCTGCCTGCCACTATGTCTGCTTGTGCTCACTCTCGCAGGAGATCTCATTTCTCTCTCTCTCTCTGACAAATAAATAAATAAATAAATCTTTAAAAAAAAATGTAAAACGATGCAGGAGCATAATGAACACCAAATTCGGGATAGTGATTATTCCCAAGGAGAGAGAGAGAGAAATGAGATTGGAGTGATGTATACAGGAGGGGAGGAGGCTACAAATGTATCTGTAATGCTTTATCTCAAACTAGATAGGAGTCTCATATTATTTCTACAGTTTATATATCAGAAATACCTTGTAATTAAATATAAATGACAAAAATTAAATGACTAAAGCAATAGTTTGCACGGAATAATGGAGGCTCCCTTGACAACTCAACTCTAGGGTCACTATTATCTTAGAATGGGGAAAAGGGTCTCAGACCATCTTAGCTCAACAAGGAGCTGCTAAGGTCATTTAACCCCCTTTGCACTGATTCCATGCTCAGCATGGCACACCTATGTGGCCTCTCATGTAGACTCTACTACATAACAGAGAATGGGTTGAAGAGCGGACTTAAGTACTTTGATCCTCTTTTTTTTTTTTTTAAGATTTTATTTATTTGACAGAGGTCACAAGTAGGCAGAGAGGCAGGCAGAGAGAGAGAGGGAGAAGTAGGCTCCCCACTGAGCAGAGAGCACGGGGCTTGATCCCAGGACCCTGAGATCATGACCTGGGCGGAAGGTAGATACTTAACCCACTGAGCCACCCAGGTGCCCCTACTCTGATTCTCTTAACAGTTACATTTATTGATCTAAATCATGCATTCTTAACGGACCAATGTTGCTCCCCTGGGGACGAAAATTACTGGTTCTCGGGGCGCCTGGGTGGCTCAGTGCGTTAAGCCTCTGCCTTTAGCTCAGGTCATGATCTCCGGGTCCTGGGATCGAGCCCCGCTTCGGGTTCTCTGCTCAGCAGGGAGGCTGCTTTCCACCCCCCTCTCTCTGCCTGCCTCTCTGCCTACTTGTGATCTCTGTGAAATAAAATAAAATAAAGAAAATTACTGGTTCTCAGGGCAGAAAACACTTTTAAAAATGTATGATATGCAGATAAAATATACTAGATGCACAGATATGCGATATACTTGTGGCACTAAAATTTCATTGGTGGTGATTAGGGGAAAAATATCTAAAAAGGCACTTAAAGGGGTGATAATTAAAAAGTGGTTGGGGGGCGCCTGGGTGGCTCAGTGGGTTAAAGCCTCTGCCTTCGGCTCAGGTCATGATCCCAGGGTCCTGGGATCGAGCCCCGCATCGGGCTCTCTGCTCAGCAGGGAGCCTGCTTCCTCCCCTCTCTCTCTCTGCCTGCCTCTCTGCCTACTTGTGATCTATGTCTGTCAAATAAAGAAATAAAATCTTTAAAAAAAAAAAAAAAGTGGTTGGGAAATACTGGTGTGAAGGAAGAAATTGGCATTTGGTTTCATCAACTAGGCTCTCATGTTTTGGTTAATCAGTCTCTTTTGGTCATTTCTTTAATCATTTCCTCACTGTACTTCCATGAAATCATAACTCTGAAATGCGTACTGTCCTCAGAAATCTCAGAACCTAGTGAATATGATGGTCCCTTTATTAAATAGCCTTAATACAAGAGAGTATTGCTATAGTAAGTTGATTTGAGCATGGGGACTAGACTGGACGCTGTAAAGCATCTCCTAGATGCCACTTCAATAATGAGAGACTTATTCGCCTACTCTGTACTCCGAGAGTATTAGCAGAAGACATCCATTAGGTGTCAGACTTTTGGGGTGATTAACGAGGAAAACCTCCTCAGCCAAGGTCATGTCTCCTTCCAGGGATAGCCCATATCCAGTCACTCAATAGCCTGGCCTACTTGCCCTAATGTGGGACAATTTTAAAGGACCATCTCAGCCCCAGGGCACCACATAGGCTTGGTTGAGAATTGCTAGTACTTCGTGACAGCTCAGCTTTTCCTCTCTTCCTTCCACAGACATTGTTTCCAAGAGCACTTCCTTTTATGCTGATCTATCTTAAAGCCTGCTTCCCAGAGAACTCAACCTATAACAGGGATGATGAGGTATATACAGTGTTTGGTATCATCAAAGAGAGAGAGATTATTTCTGCACGGGGTAGCGGAACGTCAGTGTGGTATGTTTAGGTTAAGTCTTGAAGAATGAGTAGGATGTTGCTAAGAAGAGAAGGGAGGGGGTGGAGACGAATTTCTAAGCATGGAGACCAGAGGAAAGTAAAGGCTTGGGACATGAGAAAATATGGTATATCTGGATTATGGTGAACTCTGCTGTAACTAGTGATAAAGTCCTTAAGATTTTGGTGAGATGTTGAGAAAGATGGAATTGTCAAGAATGACTCCTAGGTTTCTCACTTCCAGCTGGACAGATGGCGGTGCCATTCACTGAACTAGAGAATACTGGGAAAGAACTAAGCTTGGCAAGCCAAAATCAGTAACGTGGTTTTATATGCATTGATTTGAGGAGTATAAAATATCCAGCTGAATATCAAATAAGCAGGTGAATATATAGGTGTAGAGTCCAAAGGACAGATGAGAATTTGAAGGTAACTCTTTGTTTCTTTTCTCTAATCACACTTTTCATTCCTCAATCACTTGATGCTTTCTGCTCTTACAAGCCCTTTATATTTGTTCTTCCTTAGGGCTTTCCCTGGTTAATTCCTGTTCATTCTTTGTATCTCAAATGAAACATCTTCCCACAGGCTGTGCCTAACCACCAGATCAGGTCACTTCCTCATGTTGCATATTTTCAAAGTACCACAAATTTTCATAGCATGTTTCAAAATTGTAATTTCATATTTATTCATAGAACTATTTTTTCTCTCCCTCTGACTATAATTTCCATGAGAACAGGAACTGTGTCCGGATTTGCACATCATTGAACTTCAACCTGTACCTAGTATAATGCCTAGCACATAGTCAATGTTCAGGACATATTTATTTTTTTTTTTTTTATTTTTATTTTTTTATTTTATTTTTTTTTTTTAAATTTTTTTTTTTTTTTTATTTGACAGAGAGAGGGATCACAAGTAGACAGAGAGGCAGGCAGAGAGAGAGAGGAGGAAGCAGGCTCCCTGCTGAGCAGAGAGCCCGATGCGGGGCTCGATCCCAGGACCCTGAGATCATGACCTGAGCCGAAGGCAGAGGCTTAACCCACTGAGCCACCCAGGCGCCCCAGGACATATTTAAAAGAATAGTTGATACTCATGGTTTTGTTTGTTTATTTTGAGAGACAGAGATCAAGAGCGTGTGGGCATGCATGTGGGGGGTCGGGGTAGGAGGCCTGGGGGCAGATGGAGAGGGCAAGAGAGAATCTTAAGCAAGATTCATACACAGCATGGAGCACAATGGGGGCTGGATCTCACCACCTTAAGATCATCACCTGAGCTGAAATCAAGAGTCAGACACTTAACTGAACCACCAGGCGCCCCCATCCTCATGTTAATGTGAATAAAAACCCAATAGCCATTTATACACAAGGCAAATGTAGATACATCCCCAATTGAAGGCATCAATATTTTGTGGACGAAAGACAAAATATTGGGATGACCCACCAGTCATCTTGACTCCTGGTATTATTCATATCTTTGTGCAATCTCTTCCCCTTGAACATGGGAGAAACCTGTGACTTACTTCTAACCAATAGAATATGGCAAAGGATGATTATATCACATAAGATGTAGCTGCCATTTTGCTAAAAGATAGAATTTTCTCTTTGCTTGCTTGTTTGGTGAAGTGAGCTTCCCTGAGGAAGCTCTTCCCAGGGGCAGGAAACTAAGTTTGGCCTCCTCCCAGCAGCCCCCAAGAAAGCAAGCAAGACTCTCAGTCTGAAGAACCAGAAAGAACTAAATCCTGCCAACAACCACATGAATCTGGAATCAGAATCTTCCCTGGTTGAGCATCAGGTAAGACTCCAGTCCTGACCAATACCAGTCTAAGGGCACCAAGGCAGAGTAGCCAATTAAGCTGCACTCATATTCCTGACTTTGCAGGAACAGTGAGATAATGTATGGGTATTGTTTTAAGTTATTAAGTTTGTGGTAATGTTGTTTTATAGCCATAGATTGTGGCATTTGGGTACCTGGTAGAGGAGTACCCTTGTAACAAATACCCGAAAATGTGGGAGTGGCTTTGAAACCAAGTGGTGGTCAGAAGCTGGAAAAATTATGAGGCGCATGAAAGAGAAAGCTCAAATGCATTGGCCAGTTTGTGAGAAGAAATATGGACTTCAAAGATAATGCCAGTGAGGCTTAAAAGGAAATGAGGGGCATGTTTCTGGAATGGACATCTTTGGAAGAAGGGGCATCTTTGTTTTGTAATGGTAGAAAGGTTAGCTAAATGTTGCTTGGAATTATGTGGAAAGCAGGACCTGTAAGGAATAAACTTCGATATATAGTCATGAAAAATTTCAAGGAAAAGCGCTGAAGGTGCCACTGGGTTTCTTTTTAATATTTACAGTAAAATGCAAGAGGAGAGAAATAAGAGAAAAACTGTGAAACAAAAAAAAGCCAGGACTTGATGATTTTGAAAAATTTCAGCCTCTTCAGATGGAAAAAGACGCTAACGCAGAGGAATGGCTTCTGAGCCCTGACTGGGAAAGTGGCATAGAGAAAAAGCTGAGAGTGTGACTATACAATCTTTTGTTAAAACCTCAGAAAGATCAAAGGATAAGACTATTCAGTCACACAAAGGAGCTTTGAGAGAGATTAAAGGTAGGCTGTAAGAAACCTCTCAATTAACCCACAGGCCTTTTAGGGAGTTTAAGGGCATTTTTTCCTCAGCAAAAGCAACAGGGGCCCAAAGTGGAGAAGGTCTTACCCAGAAGAGATTTTGGATCAGCTTTTGTCCAATGGACTCAACCCCAGTGAAATTCATACTTGACCCACCCACCAAGTTTATAAGAAAATCACATCACCCAAAACACTGCCACTTTGGACTGACTGGGACAGAGGAGTACAAAATGAAAAGAAGGTGTTGGGCTTCCAAAATTCTACTGGCAGGAGGCAGGGTGAGAAAAATATGTATACTGCAAATTTATACTACCCTTTACGAAAAGAAACAGAGATTCAGAATATGGAACCAAGAATCTAGAGGGTGGAGCCAAGAACCCCAGAGAATTAGATCTTGAAGCCTACTCAAAGAACGTTCAGCATTTGCTGAGATGTATTTCTGAGGGCTCTGGACCACGGCTGTCTTTGTACCTGCCATTTTCCCCACACTGATTGGGAACGCCCATGCCTGTTTTCCTGTGGCTGTCACATCGTTGTACATTCGGTGCCTAGGAGGAAAACAACTTCTCTCACAGTCTCCCCAAACTAAAAACAATTGTGTTCCAGGAGATATACCTAACAGAACTGCAGCTGAGGAGTTTGTCTGTAGCTGGACCTGATTTAGATGATGAGATTCTGTTCCTTGAGCTGATGCTCTAATGGAATGAAACTCTTCAGGGAAGATGATGTATTGTGCATGTGGAAGTGATGTGAATCATCGGGGACCAGAGGGTGGACTTGTGGTGGGCATCTTCCAAGATTGTTCCTAATGATCTCTGCCTTCTGGTATTTATGGCTTTGTATAATCCCATCTCCTTAAATCACTTGCTTCTAAGAGCCAGTAGACTACCTCAACATTGAGGAAATGTCATTTTTCTTCTCTCTTTCTTTCTTTCTTTCATAGAGGAGAAGGAGAGGGAGATGGAGAAAGGAATCTCAAGCAAGCTCCACACCCAGCATGGAGCCTGACCAGGGGCTCAATCTCACAACCCTGAGATCATGACCTGAGCCAAAATCATGAGTCTGACACTTAACCCACTGAGCCACCCAGGCACCCCAATGAAATATCATTTCTGTGATCAGATTACAAAAGATTCTGAGTTCCATCTAGCTAGCTGACTTACTCCTTTGGTGGTTTTCAATTAGCAATAATCGTGCCTCGGATAAACCTCATTGGCTACGATACTGCCACTGCGCAAAGCTTCCTTTGATGGTTTTGATGAAGCAAGTTGCCATGTTTGAGTGACCCGTGTGGCAAGGAAATGAGGGCAGCCTCTGGCCAATAGTAAGCTGCAAACCGCAGCCCTCAGTCCAACAACCCAAAAGGATCTGAATCCTGCCAACAACCACAACAACTTCTAACAGTGAAGTTAGAAGCCAATCTTTCCTTATCAGAATGATAAGACCCCAGATAAGACTCAGATGAGATCCTAGCCCTGGTCCATGCCTTGATTGCAGTGAGAATTGTGAGGGAACTTAGCAGACCCAGTGAAACCGTGACCAAACTTCCAGTTCACAGACCCTGAGAGATATGTATGTGTTTTAAGTTGTTAAGTTTAGGGTAGTTTGTTACATAGAAATAGAACAAATACACTTATTGTATTGCCAAAGTTGGACAAGATGGACAAAACTCAGTGTTTGCAAGGCTGCAGAGAAACAAATATTCTCACACAGTGTTGGTAAGAGTACAACGTTCCTGAAGGCAATTTGGCAATATAGATTTAAGAAAAATAAAAAACTCAAAAGGTGGATATTTTTGATCCAGCAAACTTCATTGCTAGGAAATTGTCCGAAAGAAATAATTGGACAGATACATAAGTGAAATCACAGAGTCGTTACCTTGTAGTTTATTCTCTCAAAAAATTAGAAAAAAACCCAAAGAGGGATTATTTGAATACATTGTGACATATACAAGGATAGGAATATCCAGCCATTAAAGAATATGACATATATCTATGCATATCAATTATCCACTCACGTGGAAAGCCACACTGCTAAGTGAAAAAAATCAGGTTACAAAATAGCATGCTTACTATTAGGTCATTAATATTTCAGAATGTGTGTGTGTGTATACATGAATAGAAAGACAGCTGGAAATATATTCCCACAAAATCTTCATAATAGTTTATGACAGTCATATTTAGGAACTAGAGTTTTTAGGTGTTTCTCCCCCCCTCCCCTTTTTTAAAGATTTTATTTATTTGAGAGAGAGTGAGCAAAAGAGAGAGAGACAAGAAGCAGTGGGAGGGGCAGAGAGAGAGGGAGAAGTGGACTCCCTGCCCGGCAGGGAGCCCAATGTGGGGCTTGAATCCTGGTCCTCTGGGATCGTGATGTGAGCTGAAGGCAGACAGTTAACCAGCTGAGCCATCCAGGTGCCCTGTTCTTACTTTTTTCTATATAATCTTTAGAATTGTTTGAATATTTTATACAAACATACATTATCCTTTTAATCAGAATAAAATAAGTTCTTTTTTTTTTGCTTTGTTGAAACTTAACCTACAGAATGATTGTGCATTACATCATATAAACAACGTCAAAAATTATAGAACCAGAATGGCATAGCGACGTCTATATGCTCAGAGAAGCTATTGAGTTTTTAAAATCTGAACCGTGACTAAGAGTGGACACACACTCTGAATCACACAAAATCATTCATTGTCTCTCTACCAGATAGAGCTGAAGCAGTGGGAACTATGTTATATGGTACACGTTTGGGCTTCACACATGAGTGGGGTCCCTGAAGGAACCTGTTCAGAGAAGCCAACCTCTTTTCTTCCTTCTTCCTAAAAGAAGTTTTCATTCGCCTTTTAAAAATTGGAAAGAAGCTTATTATTGATGCATAGAAAAATTTCTCCCAAGAAGATAATCATTTTCTGGGTAATATATATTAGGCAGTGTAATTTAAATTTAAAATGCCTTCTTGGGAAATGCTTCCTAAGAGTTATAATATTTATTTAAGTATTATATTTCATTGAGACCCACTTTGCTGAATAATGCCAGTACTAAATTTGAAGATATGCCAGGCCATGTCATTTATTAATATAACCAGTGGCTGCTAAAGTTCCAGTTAAATTTCAAGATTTATTTCTGAACCTGTGAAACGTTTATTACCTAAAGGAAAACTTCTTTAGAAGGTGATAAGCAGCCTCTGCTGGAAGAGAGAAAGAAAATAATACTTCAAACCTCCTTTAAGACCTCATGTCGTTAAAAAGGAGTAGCTATTCCGGTAGCTGAGCAGAAAGGAAAGGCACAGGTGCACTTGCTGGGAAAGACCAAAGTGTTTATGTAAATTAGGAATCTCAGATACTCAAAAGCTCACAAAGGAACCGATATTGTAATCTAAGAAAACCCCAAAACCCAAAAAACAAAAAAACTTGGGCGGTTAGTAAGTTTATTACTCTAATGTGGTCTTAACTATATCTGATAAGTCCTCAATTTGATGACTTATTTGAAGTCAGTGTGTGTATGTGTTTGTGTGTTTTGTTAAAGCTTAGAATATGGTGGAGGTGAATTGCAAATATGAAGTATGGTTGCTGTTTGGAGAAATTCCTCTTGTCCATCTCGTGACCCCTAATACTGATGAATCATGTTGTGAACATATGTGACAACTTCAACCACTCCAGTACCAATCTATTGTCCTCACTAAAAAAAGGATACTTTATTTAATTTTTTAAAAAAGATTTTATTTATTTATTTGACAGACAGAGATCACAAGTAGGCAGAGAGGCAGGCAGAGAGAGAGGGGGAAGCAGGCGCCCTGCTGAGCAGAGACCCTGATGTGGGGCTCCATTCCAGGACCCAGGGATCATGACCCGAGCTGAAGGCAGAGGCTTTAACCCACTGAGCCACCCAGGTGCCCCAAAAGAATACTTTTGATAAATAACAAATCCTTTTCAGATAAATATGTTATGACATTTTTTTCTTGGAAAAAAAAAAGCTATGAGAGGGAATACCTAATTACTTTAAAATACTATTTCATGGCTGTATCTAGTTTAGCCAATTATCAGCCTCTTACTCTTCTATTGGCATCGAATGAAATCTATGTTTGTGAAAGGGATGGGCGTATGCAAATTTCCCAAGGAGGCAATTACTTTATGATTCCTGCCCTTTACAGGTTCTTTAGTTCCCCATGTGCATTTTGTCTGCATTTAGAGTAAGAAATTCCCATTAGTGCTTGAGTTATGGCTTCTTCCAAATAGACTTCAGTCACTGGCAGGAAGAACCAAGAGAGAGATTAATGAACTTGGCCTACGATTGTGCCTTAAGAAATAAGGAAGTCTTTATTAAAACAGTCAGGTAGAGTGATGATGAGGAGTTACATGAACAAAGGTTTAGGATAGAAAAATGGGGTGTCTTCGGAGAATTTTATGTAACTGGAGCTGAGGACTGGCATTTTTTTTTTTTTTAGATTTTTATTTATTTATTTGACAGATGGAGATCACAAATAGGCAGAAAAGCAGGCAGAGAGAGAGGAGGAAGTGGGCTCCCCGCTGAGTAGAGAGCCCGATGCGGAGCTGGATCCCAGGACCCTGGGATCATGATCTGAGCTGAAGGCAGAAGCTTTAACCCACTGAGCCACCCAGGTACCCCTGAGGACTGGCATTTGAGAGCAGTGCCTGTGTGGTGGGAGCAAAAGTAACAGGATGTTTTTTGTCAGCTCAGGCTGCCATAAAAGAGCACTACAGGCTGGGTGGCTTAAACAAGAAATTGATTTCCTCACAGTTCCAGTGACTGGAAGTCTATGATCAAGGTGCCGGCATGGCTGGTCTTTCTGGAGGCCTCTCTCCTTGGCTTGTAGATGGCTGCCGTTTCCTTGTGTGGCATGCCTTTTCGCATGACCTTTTGTCTCTGTGTGGATGGAGGGAGAGAGAGCTCTGGTCTCTTTCTCTTTTTATTCTTTATTTTATTCATTCATTCATTCATTTAATGTAAGCTCTATGCTCAATGTGTGGTTTCAACTCACTACCCTGAGATCAAGAGTTGCACACTCTACCAACTGAGCCAGCTAGGCGCCCCCTTCCTCTTTTTATAAGTCCACCAGTTCTACAGAATCGTGGTGACCCTTATGACCTCATTTAACCTCAGTTACCTCCTTAAAGGCCCTAGCTCCCAATGCAGTCACACTGGGGGTCAAAATATGAATTTGGAATGGGGAGGGGGGTGGGGGATAAAACATTCAGTCCATAACACAAAAGATCTGGGATTGTTCTAAGGAGTCTTGGAGGACAAGATATCATAAAACTGATTTGCTGTCTTCCTTTGCTAGAACATAAGCCCCACGAGGGCTGGAAGAATGTTTGACTTGTGTACTGTGATACCCTTAGCATTTACAGCAGTGCCTGTTAGTAGAAATGTTCCATGATAAATTAATGGACATAGTGACTGGAGAGTAGGGTGGAAGGGAGGCTGTTTCAGTGGTCTGGTACCCAGTGCCAGAACTTAGTGGTGGTGGAAATTAAGTGGAATGATGACAATGAGTGACAATAAGCAGTGACAGTAAGAAGATGGGATAAAAGGGAGGGAAGACTCGTAGATGACTGACATCCTGTGATTAAGTGACATGGTTATGATTATCCGATAACTGAAAATAGAGACATTGAGAGACTTTATTATTATGAATCCTCATTTTGAAATGAGCTGCCTCTTAGGACTGGCACACGGTTTATGAAACTGAAAGTTCTCCTAGCTTCTCCCAGATGTCCCCTAAGGTTTCCCTGAAGGCCATGTGATTCCTTTCTCTTCCAGCAACATTTATGGCTTCTATTTTCTGACTTAGCACTCTCACCCCATTTTGGTAGCCCAAAGAGAATTGGAAAGACTGGAAACACACATTTCTTCTCTTTTTTTTTTTAATACTACTTCTCCCTTTATTGCCTTTTATTTGCGGTAGCCACAATAGAAATAGGAATTATAGTCATACTGGCCATCACAGTGAAATAAAATTTCCAGTCCTGAGTGCTCTTTATTTTAAGATGATTCCTCTTTTCCTGACTGCTTCCTTCCTTGTATGCATAATTCTAATAGAAATGACTCATAACATTCTTTCTCACTAACTCCTAGCTGAGTTATTTGCGAGTAGAAATTTGCATTGAATAGCAATCCACTTTCTGAAATTTCTGGTAGTTACAACAGCCTCAGTTTACATCAGAAACTTTTTGAACACGCCCGTTACCTCTTCTGAACCAAGGAATCTTAGCCAACTTCACAACTGAAACTCAACAGGTTGTTAAATATAGAATTAGAGTAATTTGTTTACGTGGGCTAAGAGGCTTTAGCAACAGGAAATTGTTTATCTCGAATAATCGAAACACATTCTTCTAGCTTTTGCCCTAATTGCATCAAAAGTAAAACGTGTCCATGCACTCCCCTAACAGCCTGTGTTCATTGTCTTCATGAATAAACAATACTGTGCATATAGGGTTTGTTCCCTAGATATGGACTTTTTTATTTTTTTTTAAGATTTTATTTATTTGTTTGAAAGAGAGAGTAAGAGAGAGCATGAGAGGGGAGAAGGTCAGAGGAAGAAGCAGACTCCCCACTGTGTTGGGAGCCCGATGTGGGAATGGGACTCGATCCCGAGACTCCGGGATCATGGCCTGAGCCGAAGGCAGTCGCTTAGTCCACTGAGCCACTCAGGCACCCTGCGGATATGAACTTTTATAATCAGCCAATAAAATGACCAATTTGAATTATTACATGATGTCAATGTCTATCAATTTTAGCAAAGTTATCAGCCTTCTTTGTATAGAACTTTGTGTAATTCTCTGAATATTTCATTGCTCTTTGTCTTACTTTCAACCATTAGTGAACATGAAAGAATAATGAGTCACCAAAACCAAAAATTCTAAATGTAATATTCTAAATGTAATATAATTGAATAGTATTCAATATATTCAATTGAATATATTCATTCAATATTCAATATATAACATTCAATATAATTGAATAATATTCTGAATGTAATATAATTGAAATTGAAATTGTAGGGTGTTTCAATTAGGATACAGATTAATCTGCTTTAACAAGGACCCACAGAGATTTAAACAATATAGAAGTTTATTTTCATTTAATAGTCTGATTTGTCGCATAATATTGATTCCATCCTGCAATGTCCCTTAAATATTAGCCCCATCTTCTTGTTCTTAGGTGGCTTCCCACCATGTCCAGATACTAGGATAGCAGAAGAAGAGATAGAATAAAAAGACACATTTTCCATTTAAGGAGCACAACTCAGAAATCGTCACTTCTGCTCACATTCTATTGGTCAGAAATTAGTCATATAACCACACTTAGCTTCAAGGCGGGGGTGGGAAATAGGCCCAGCCAAAACTTGGGATTCTGTCTCTTAAGGGAGTATGGGAAGACGGCTGTGACATGCCACCTTTGCGACCCTTCAGTCTCAAATAAATGCTCATTGGATTAAGCCAGCTGACTGTGAATTCAATTGTGAAGAAAAAAACCGGGGTAAAGGTATGCATCATTAGCAAAATGTTGAAAATATGTTGTCAAAAACCAAGTCTAAAAGATGTAGTATAAATAACTATGTTATAAAACTTGTGGGTCTCAGCAGTGGAAGCTCTCCTTATAATTTGCAAGTTTATTGTTTGACTTTTAAAAATTTGGCCTCTGAATTTATTTAGAGTAACACACTTTGCATGAAAACTAAGAGCAACATATCTGCATGAACATTTCTGGCTGATCCTTTGGAAGTTTTACGGTAGAATCAATGTTACTGAGAAAGCTAGATGCCTTGAGCATCCAAGTTTTCAGTCAGGAATGTAATGTGGTGGGTGTCAAGACCTTCTAGAGGAAGCTTCTCTATCGAGCCTTAGTGCTTTTGAGTTTGTGTACCAGGAAGACTTGGTCATCAGGCATTATCAGGGTCCATCTTAACCAGAGCTGCTCTGGAGGGACGCAGTGTTTTCTAGTATCCTGGCAGGGGATCTGGAGCTCATTGTGGGCCTGCCTGGGGAAGGGAAGAGGAGCTGAGCCTGAGAACAAGTGAAGCGTCAGGAAGCGTGGAGGGCCAGTGCTCCAGCCTGGGCTCCAGTGGCCTGGAGAAAAAGATCACAGGAAAGGTCAGGGGTCCCACCTTTGTAGGGAGAAGAGTCACATGATACTTTTCTGCTCTGGTCCATTTGAGAGCCTTGGAACCTTAGCCTGTGGTGAGGGAATGACCTGGGTGGCCATCTTGTTTGACACCAGAGCCACGATGGTTTGAGGTGTTTCATACCAGACTAGGCCTAAATAACCATCTGCGTGGGGTTCTTTGAGGAGTCCTCCAAGTGTCCCCCAGCCATTTCACACTTCATTTAGTAGTCTACCACAGGCCTTAAGGTCTCTAACAAATAGGAGATACCTTAGCTTCCTTTTGGCTCTAGTGGCATGAATTCTCTACCACTGAAAGCAATCCTTCAGGTTAAGCAATAGTACTGAAGACATCGTCTCTGAAAGCCACAGTCCGTTATATTTCTGGGAGGGCCAGGGAGTGAATATTACACCTCTAGTTTTCTTCAGTTCATAATCATTCATAACTGACCTGTTTATCTGATTAACTGGTTGCCACATTGGGAGTAAGAGAAGTTTAAATAAGTATGTCTGTGACTCTACAGTCTGACTGGGCAGGGACTGTTTGGGGAGAAGGGGACAAGCTAAGGAGGGCAGGGTCTGGGAATTGATTTGTCCAGAGGTGGGTACCTTGTGACTATGGACCAGAAAAGTAGGAGTGGCACACACATTTCATCCAGGGAAACATATCCTCCAAGGCTGTTCCTGCTCTGACTTCTAGGCTTAGAATGTCTGGATTGGAAGCAATGTACATTATTACAGTTGCCCAATTCACTGTGGTTTAGTAAGTGGAATATTTTTCCTCCAAAGTTTCATACATTTTTTTTAGCTAGTCGTGCCACTGCATTTTCAATACTGTGATCTTTAAATAGATATATTATGATGAATTATGAATTTGGGTTAAATTTTTTCTTACTATGAGCTTAGAGTGGTCTCTATGTGATCTGTATCTTAGGAATAGTACCGATCTTTAATGATATTATGTCTCTTCATCTAAGTCAAACAAGTTAAAAATAACTACATTTCTTCATGTATAAATATTTTTATAAGCCTTTATGGGATTAAAGATTGTTCCTTCGATAATGGAAGAGAGACTGTCAACAAGGGAAAGCGCACCACAGCCGGACTCACAGGCCCTAGGCTGTTGCCACAGGTCCTGCCAAAATGATTTTGTTGTGTTTTGATCAACTGGATACCTCGTTAATAACTTACAATGAGAGATACACCTTCCCCATGATCAGAACAGTCATGTCAGCGTCTATGACCAATGACCAAGGGTCTAATCCTAGTATTAGTGTATTGAGAAATAGGTATCATATTATTTCTGATGTAATTTCTTATGTTCTTAATTTATCTTCTCTGATGTTAGAGGTTTGGATAAGATAACCTTTAAAGTTCCTTTCTTTTTTTTTTTTAAGATTTTATTTATTTATTTGACAGAGAGAGATCACAAGTAGGCAGAGAGGCAGAGAGAGAGGGGGAAGCAGGCTCTCTGCTGAGCAGAGAGCCCAATATGGGGCTCAATCCCAGGACCCTGGGATCATGACCTGAGCCGAAGGCAGAGGCTTAACCCACTGAGCCACCCAGGTGCCCCTAAAGTTCCTTTCAATTCTAAAAATTCCTATTGCCTGGTTCACATCATGGATAAGGGAAGCCGCACACATAGCTTGGAAAGTTGACGTGTTCCGTGTCAGGCACTGTAATAAACACTTACTGTTTATTATTACCCTTTTTACAGATGAAGACACTGAGATCTATAGGCATTAGGGAACTTGCTTAATATCCTACAACTGGTGAGTGGTTGAGTTGAGATTTTGAACACAGGCATGTGTGGCTCTAGGATTTGGAAGCTGAAGACTGGGCTTCTTCACTCTCATGTAGTAGCAGTTTTGAGGAATGTTTAACTACCCAAGAATAATAAATAGTCCCATTAACAATTTTTACTTTTTAAAAAAAATATTTATTTATTAGAGAGAGAGAGAGATAGATCATAAGTAAACAGAGAGGCCCCAGGCAGAGGGGGGGGGGAAGCAGGCTCCCTGCTGAGCAGAGAGCCTGATGTGGGGCTTGATCCCAGGACTCCGAGACCATGACCTGAGCCAAAGGCAGAGGCTTAACCCCAACAATTTTTACTTTTTAACAAGTTATGGAGCGAAGTGACAATATTTCTCCAGATATTTTCTATATGCCTATTATTATAAGTTTATAAGATTGGAAAATAGAAAAGGCAAAGTGACCTCTAAATACAAATGGCAAAACAAAGCCTGAATAAAGAATCTTCCTTCAAATCTAATGAAATGAACAGAAGCAGTGAAAAAAAAAAAAGGCAACAATTCATGAATTCATGATGAACAACTTTACATCATAAACTACAAAACAACTTTACATCATAAACTTCAAAAAGTGATGGCTAAGGAAAGTAACAGAAGTTTTGCTGTCGCCCCTTTCTTCACACCCACTCACCAGGAGAATATTGAGAACTCTGATCATTTTTATTAATGTCATCCACTTTGGACAGAAGCAGTCTGAGGGAGTGAGCAGGGAGCTGTGGCTACCTTAGTTGTGTAGCTGACTCTACTTCTCCCTAGGGGGACCTGGCCGGAGGCAGGAAGGGCTTCTGGGGGAGCCTGGGTGGCTCAGTGGGTTAAAGCCCCTTCCTTCGGCTCAGGTCATGATCCCAGAACCCTGGGATCGAGCCCCCGCATCGGGCTCTCTGCTCAGCAGGGAGCCTGCATTCGCCTCTCTCTGCCTGCCTCTCTGCCTACTCGTTATTTCTGTCTGTCAAATAAATAAATAAATAAATAAAATCTTTAAAAAAAAAAAGGGGGAAGGGCTTCTGATCTTCCAGGTCCCTGAGTGGGGGTGGGGGGAGGGCTAGGATGAATGAGAGGGGTATCCCCACAGCTGGCTGGGGTGGGCACTGAGGCAAGTTGCTTCACTGGACTTCAAAGGAGAAATCAGAGGTTCCCCTGACCTACTGTGGGCCTGCCCTCACTCACATGCCTTCCACGGTGCCCTCCGTGGATAACTGGATTGAAAACATCTCCACACACTGAATTAGTTCCCAATGGGCAGACAGACTGGTCCTAGATAAGTGGAGCACTATATCAGACCAATAAGAAGTCAGGACAGAGCTAGCTAAGGAAAAATGAAAAGAAATGGCATGGCGATAAGCAAAACCCCTTAGACAAGAAGAGAAGAGGAGGAGAAAAGAAAAATGAGAAGAACAAGAAAGAAAGAATATGGTACAAAAAGGCAGATGTTTTAAAGGGGAGAATGGGTTTTAAATAATAAAATTAGCTTCTCCAAGCAAACAAGATTCCCGCGAGAGCTTTAAGGCACAGAATAGCTTATAGATGAGACTGTTCTATAAACTCAGGCCCTAAAATGAGATAATAAAAAACAGAATAAAATGAACAAGGAAATTTCAGAGCTAAGAAAGTAGTTGCGACTCCAAAGAGCACCATTACAGATCTAGTAAATTATTTAGAAAGAGCAAGGAACAAGAGAGACAGTGGTGGAAATAAAATTAGTGGAATGGAGGAAATGCTTGTAATAATCAGCTTAATGCAGAGAAAAAGGGACAAAGAAATTAAAACATGTAGAAGGCAGTCAGTATGGAGAACAGAGATCAGTCAACATAGACAACAAATGGAACAGTAAAGTAGTTGGATATGCAATAAAAGAAACTTCCCTGAAATTAACAAACTAAATCTTTAGCTATAAGGGCAGTCCCCATGCTAGAAAAATTGATAAAATGCAATAAACAGCGAGCATATTTTGGTTATGTTATTGAAATTAAGGATAGAAAAGAAATCTTTAGCTGTTCAGGAAGAAAAGTAAGTCACCTATGAGGAGGAAAACTAGGTTGCCTTAGATTTTTCAGCAAAATTCAAAGCCAGAACACGATGGAACAATTATTACAAACTTCTAAGGATGAGAAAGTGTGACCCAGTCAAATTTGTTTAGTTATAAAGAAGCAAGCAGACTTTTTCAAATATGAAAACACAGGAAAGTAGTGTTTAGAATCAGGTGTATAAGAGATATAAAACCTGAGAGCCTTTCTTGGGGGGGGACCCCCCAAATTGACACATTTGACCTTGAAATTCTGCCAAGAAATGAAGAAGATCAGAATTTAGGAGTGGTAAAAGAAACAGAAATGAGGGCGCCTGGGTGGCTCAGTGGGTAAGCCTCTGCCTTTAGCCCAGGCTTAAAGTCCTGGGATCTGAAAGTCCTGGATGAGCCCCCAGTTGGGCTCTGTGCTCAGCGGGGAGCCTGCTTCCTCCTCTCTCTCTCTCTGCCTGCCTCTCTGCCTACTTGTGATCTCTGTCAAATAAATAAATAAATCTTCAAAAAAAAAAAAGAATCAGAAATGAGCCTGAATCCATTTTAAAAAAGAACAAAGATTAAATAACGATGAGTATCCCAATACAGAACACAAGATGATGGTTATAACCTAGCAAAGTAAAAATATAAGCAATGAAAAATGGAGCAGGAAACGTGTAGGTAGGAGGAATAACAAAATTGTATCACTTCATCTTTCATAGCCCAGAGTCAGTTCATGCTATCTAAAATTAAACCACAGGGGTGCCTGGGTGGCTCAGTGGTTAAAGCCTCTGCCTTCAGCTCAGGTCATGATCCCAGGGTCCTGGGATTGAGCCTGCATTGGGCGCTCTGCTCGGCGGGGAGCCTGCTTCCCCCCTCTCTCTGCCTGCCTCTCTGCCTACTTGTGACCTCTCTCTGTCAAATAAATAAATAAAATCTTTAAACAAAAAAAGTTAAACCACATAGTTAAACACACACACACACACACACACACACACACACACACACACACACTAAAACAAAACAAAACAAACAACCAACCAGCAAACCAGCAGCAGCATTTCCAAGGCTTTGATGATTTTTATAATCTCTGCTAACCTAAGAGCCGGCAGGGCAGGACAGCCTATGTGAACCAGATTTGCGTGCAACTGTGTTTGGGGTTTGCAAGACCAGTTCAGGGTTTTAAAATATTTTTAAATCTGCATGTTTTTAGGTGGGGGTGGACTTGACAGTCAGCCCCCTTAGTTTTCAACTTATTTCACACTCGTAGGGGTCTGTCTGGCTCTGCCTTTGGATGACTCTTGAGGAACTAAGGTCTCTTGTGAGAAGAATCCTATATCAGAACTTCAACAATTCCTAGGGTAAGATGAAGTAATAATTGATCAGTAGATACACTCCTCTCATTTGTTTTGAAAAGCACTGCATTTTCCTCTGGCATAACAAATGGCATTTTCCCATAGGTGATAATGACCGAGATCTGTCTCCTGGCAAACAGAGGCACGGCTGCCCACTGTTTGCTTAATTTGGCTGCCACCAGGCATGGACTCCCGTGCAGTCATCAGTGATTAACAGAGTGACTTTCCTGAAAGATCCCTTTGACCACGGAGGTACACTCCAGGGAAGCGTCTCTGGAGGCGGTGCCTTCTTCTATTTAAAGCCTCAGGGGCTTAGCGGCTGTCACCTGCTAGCTATTTCTTTAGGTCAGGTTTAACTTTCAGCCCTTTAAATAGAGTACAGACTGGGACTGAAACAGAGCCAGAAGAAACAGCTGATTGGCTGGGAAGGCGCTGTGGGAGGTTCTGACACTGGCCTCAGAGGCCAAGCGGGTGACTCTAAGAAAAACTGCAGGGCAGCCCCCAGGGTCTACTCTGAAGGCTAGGGCAGGGGCTTCTTTTTTTTTTTTTTTATTAAATTAAATTAAATTAAAAAATTTTAAAATTTATTTATTTATTTTTATTTTCAGCTTAACAGTATTCATTGTTTTTGCACCACACCCAGTGTGGAGATTCTTTGGAGAACAGTGTAGAGATTCCTTAAGAAATTAAAAATAGAGGGGTGCCTGGGTGGCTCAGTGGGTTAAGCCTCTGCCTTTGGCTCAGGTCGTGATCCCAGCGTCCTGGGATCGAGCCCCGCATTGGGCTCTCTGCTCAGCTGGGAGCCTGCTTCCTCCTCTCTCTCTGCCTGCCTCTCTGCCTACTTGTGATCTCTGTCTGTCAAATAAATAAATAAAATCTTTAAAAAAAAAAGAAATTAAAAATAGAGCTTCCCTATGACCCTGCCATTGCACTACTGGGTATTTACCCCAAAGATACAGATGTAGTGAAAAGAAGGGCCATCTGTACCCCAATGTTCATAGCAGCGATGGCCACGTTTGCCAAACTGTGGAAAGAACCAAGATGCACTTCAACGGATGAATGGATAAGGAAGATGTGGTCCATATACACTATGGAGTATTATGCCTCCATCAGAAAGGATGAATACCCAACTTTTGTAGCAACATGGACGGGACTGGAAGAGATTATGCTGAGTGAAATAAGTCAAGGGCAGGGGCTTCTGATGGGCATTGATTGGAAGGACTAGTACTCCGGCAGGAGACCAGCGATGCGGAACGGCAAAAAGAACTGCAGAGTTTGTAAATTACTATTTCCACCTACACCGGCGGCATTCGTTCTTCAACAATTTGCTGATGACAAAAGATGCTAGCTTAGAAAGGCAAAACTAGGGGTGCCTGGGTGGCTTAGTGGGTTAAGCTTCTGCCTTTAGCCCAGGCTTAAAGTCCTAGGATCTGAAAGTCCTGGACTTGAGCCCTGCATCGGGCTCTCTGCTCAGCAGGGAGCCTGCTTCCCCCTCTCTCTCTGCCTGCCTCTCTGCCTACTTGTCATCTCTGCCTGTCAAATAAATAAATAAAATCTTAAAAAAAAAAAAAAAGAAAGGCAAAACCAGACTTTTATTTATTTTATTTTATTTTATTTTTTTTTTTTAAAGATTTTATTTATTTATTTGACAGACAGAGATCACAAGTAGGCAGAGAGGCAGGCAGAGAGAGAGGGGGAAGGCAGGCTCCCTGCCGAGCAGAGAGCCCGATGCGGGGCTCGATCCCAGGACCCTGAGATCATGACCTGAGCCGAAGGCAGCGGCTTAATCCACTGAGCCACCCAGGCACCCCCAGACTTTTATTTAAATGAAATCCTGCAATAATCAAGAGAGAGATGCCTCTCGCAGTTAGGTTTTGAATTTGTCAATATTTCCCTCTTCCGCAGGAGAGAACAAAGGCTGGGCTGTATGGGGGTGGCTGTGAGAGTGGGGGTAGGCTCATGGGAAGGGCTCGCACCCACCTCCTCCCCTCCCATTCTCATGGCCACCATCATACAGTCAGGCTATAGGAAGGGGAGAATTAAGTTTTTTTCCTGATTGGATATGGGCACGGGGAAGGAATCAAGCTCTATTACTTGAATGGCTGGTAACATGAACCATGGATAAGTGGAGGGTTTTACACACTTTCCACAAGGTGTACTCACTTGCACACTGATCATTTTGGCAGGAACTACCAGTGTCAGAGTGTATCCTCTAGTGAGATGGTTGTCCTCTATCTTTGCAGCGCTTACAATGACAATTCTCTTAGGACAACCTCTGCACGTACCATGACAAATTACCTAGGGCAGATGGACTCCTTGTTCAGAATATTTTTGTCATGGAAAAAAAGTTTATAAAAAAGTTGTATAAAGCTGATCACAATTAACCCGTGGATTGACTTCGAAGTTCAGTACTGAGAAAGGTAAATTGCTCACTGCTACAATATTTCAGGTATATATAAAGCCAAGGGGAGATACTTTTTAACCTTTTGGATGGAGACTCTTACTCTCAGTCTGCAAGCCATCCTGTGACGTCCTTTGAGTTTGTTGTGTTTTGTGGTGTTTTGTTGTCCCAGAGGGCAGTTGTATTAGAAAAAAACAGTCCCTTTTCCTCTGTGTTTTCTTTACTACTCACACAGAGTACTTCACTTCTGACACTCTGATCACTAACATGTGGGGGCTTTCTCCCATCAAGCAATTCTCTGTAACACCAGCTAGGTGTCCCGCAATTTAATGCTGACACTATTTTCCTGGAAATAGCGTTGGCTCCCACAGGTTAGGGGCTCAGTCCCACTGCTGCTCCCCACTTCAGATCGTCCCCAGGTCACCCATAACTTCTGCTGGATGTGGTACAAATTGGAGGTTTCCATGATCTCTTTCTCCTTCTCAGATTTGACTATTTGCGAGAGTAGTTCACAGAGCTCAGGGGAACGCTTAACTTACTATTTACCAGTTTATTAAGGAATATGATGGATAGAGATGAACAGCCAGATGCCGAAATACATCAGGCGAGGTCTGGGAGTGTCCCGAGCGCAGGGGCTTCTGTCCTCGCGGAGTTAGAGCATGTCACCCTCCTGGCACATGGATTTGTTCACCAATCTAGAAGCTTGCTGAATCCCATACTTTTGTGATATATTGAGGCCCCATCAGTGAAGCATGGTCAGTCATTAACTCCATTTCCAGCCCTTCTCCTCTCACTAGAGAAGTGTGTGTAGGGGAGTAGAGCCGAAAATTTCAAACTTCTAATCATGGCTTGGTCTTTCTGGTGACCAGCCCCTATCCAGGAGCCACCCAGGGTCACCTCATTAGAACAAAAGATGCTCCTAGTGTTCTTATTGCTTAGGAATTAACAAGGATTTCAGGAGCTCTGTGTCAGGAACTGGGGTCAAGGACCAAATATTACAAGAGGTGCTCCTAGTGCTTTTATCACGTAGGAAATTACAAGAGTTTTAGGAGCTCTGTGCCAGGAACTGGGAGGCAGAGACCAATATACATATTTTTATTATCTGACAGGGGTATTGTGCAAGGAAAGGACCACCCACATTTGTTGTATGGAATTAATGTCCAATTTATTAGAATTATAAATAGGAAATATTTGTTTTTCTTAAGTCCCTATGTCTAACTTGTTATTTTATTAATAAATCTTGTGAATTTTTGTAAAGATTAAGAAAAATTGTTTTTGTTTGCTTTTAAAATCAATGTTCCATTAATTAATAAATTCAACAGATTAAACTCCCCGAAATAAAACCAGTTTATTGAGTTTCCTTGAATGTTTTAAGATAATATCCTAGCATCAAATCTAAGATGCCATCAGTCGTAAGATACACCATTATTTTATGTTCTGCCATGGAAGGGAAAACACTGCCAACAGTATCTTATCCCACTGACTGTAAGGCACACTTAGGTTGCACATTTGTCAGAATGAGAAAAAAAATGTGCATCTTGGAATTGATAGACCACTGTATATACACGTGAATATCTCAAACAGTCCAAATGCTGGGCATTTTCCTTTGTTAGTTTTATATCAAGCAAAATCTTTTAGGCATTTAAGCAACTCTTGTAAACCTAAACACATTTAAATTAATACACGTGCTATGGAATGATTATTTGTATCCCTCCCCATAACTCATTATGTTGAATCCTAAATCCCAAGGTGATGGTATTAGGTGGGCCTTTGTTAGCTGATTAGGTGAATGGGATTGAACGAATGGGTGCTTTGATGAAAGAGGCTAGAGAGAGAGACCCCTTACCTCTTCATTGGTATCTAAGATAGCTATCTATGAGTAGGAAGTGGGTTTTCACCGGACGCTGAATTTGCTGGTGACTTGATCCTGGACTTCCCAGCCTCTAGAACTGCGAGAAATACATTTTGCTGTCTCTGTGCTATCCAGTGCATGGTATTTTTGGGTTAGCAGCCTGAATGGACTAAGACAATACAGATTTCTAAATGTAGGATATCTTAAGTGTTTAAATACTGTTTACGAATGTAATCAAATGCAGTTACCCATTCTAACATAAGGAAAAAAAATGAAAATTTCAATAAATCATAGGTTTCTATAGGTAATATGTCAGGTTCTCCTAAACATTTCAAACACCTTAAATTTAAACACACAAAGATTTTCTTGATGTTTATAAAACTTATTCCCAAACTTCACACAAAATAATAATGGATTTGGTTACTTCACCAACCTTGTTCTTATTTTAACGTCTTTGTGTTATGGTCATTTATCCCCTGAGCAGATTTACCACCTCATTTGGGCTGGGGTTACTGGTTCTCAACCCTCAACCCACAATTGGATTATGCATTAAGATCAGTGATTCTCAAACTTATTGGTGTCAGGATCCTTTTATACTTCTAAAAATTATGGAGAACCACAGAAAGCTTTTGCTAATGCCCTTATACCTATTGACATTTACTGTAATAGAAGTTAAATCCGAGAAATTAAAAAAATATTTTCATTGATTCATTTAAAAATAACAATATTAAACCCATTACATTTTAACATAAATAATACATTTTTATGGGAGAAAACCCTATTTTCTCTAAAACAAAAGAAACTTTAAAAAATTAAGATGGGGGGCGCCTGGGTGGCTCAGTGGGTTAAAGCCTCTGCCTTTGGCTCGGGTCATGATCCCAGGGTCCTGGGATCGAGCCCCACATCGGCCTCTCTGCTCGGCAGGGAGTCTGCTTCCTCCTCTCTCTCTGCCAGCCTCTCTGCCTACTTGTGATCTCTGTCTGTCAGATAAATAAATAAAATCTTTAAAAAAAAAAGAAAAAAAAAATTAAGATGGTATTATTTTACAATGTTGCAGATCCCTTCCTGGCAAATTCCACCATATACTAGTGAGAGAATGGGAAAGAAAAAGGCCAATAATTTGTTAGTACTAGTATGAAAATAGGTTGACCATTGAAAGGGTCTGAGATGCTCCCAGGAGTCCCTGGACCACATTTTGAAAACCACTGTGTTGGATAATAATGAGTTAGAGAATCAGGCCGGGACCTGAGTGCTACATACCAGGATGATTCTACCACAGCCACAGGTTAACTTGCTGAACTTCCTCTCACAGCTGACTGTCACCTGTGTCAATGGCGGGGGGGGGGGGAGGAGGTGAAGGGCAGGTCAATGTCTTTCATCACGTGTCCCCCTATACAACTTTTAGATTTCATTCTTCCTTAATTTTTTTTTCAACTTTTTAATCATCTGATTTAGGAAGATGGAAATCTTTTTACTGCATGATTGGGACTCACTCAACTGTACTATCTCACCTAGGTCATAATATTCACCTTCGTTGTCCACTTGGACTGTGCGTTGTTTTTTATATTTTTCATTTCTGGCTCTTGACCATAGTTCTCTAGGCAATTTGTTGCTAGGGCTCCTGGCCCAGTTTCTGTGCGTGTAAGAGTGAAGCATCTGGACACTGCTTACGTTGTCTGTTTTCACAGAAGTTGGATGACCATTTGTGAGCGAAGCTGTAGAAGTGGCTCCTTCATTAGGCAGGAAATCAGACTAGATCCATGATCTCAAAGTTCTTTCCATTTGAAGATTCTCCGAGACTTCTGCTTTCCCCTTGCAACCGTGAAAAACCGGGCTGCTCTGAGGCTCACTGGAGGTCACAATCTCTGCTTGCTTATTTCATGTTCAGTCTCTCCTCTTTCCTTCATTGTAAAGACTTCAGCGGTGTTAGAGCATTACTGTGTCCAGTTGGAGAGACATAATGTTAGGTCCGTTATTAAACAAAACGAGACTGAGACAAAGTGAAAGTTATCTAAGGCTTTATTTTATGCCAAGTATTAGAAGTCAGACTGATTGGCCAGGAGAACGAGACTGAAACACAGTTAAAGTTATGTAAAGCTTTATTCTATGTTAAGCATTAGAAGTCAGACTGACCAGCCAGGGCCGTCTCCAAAGAGAGCGACCACCCCCAGTTTACAGGCTCAAGAATCGACTGACTGACCGGTCAGGGCCGCCTCCGAAGAGAGTGACCCCTCCCAGCCTCACAGGCTATCTTTTATAGAGCAAAAGCCTGGCCACACATAGGTGGCCAATGAGATTGTAACATTGGATAGTCATGTTAGGTCACATGCAGGTGGCCAATTGAATTACAATTTACCTGTAATGTAGCTGTTTGAACTAACCTATTACTCTGGTCAGAATTGGCACTCAAGTTTGGCGCCCAAAAGGCGGGGTTTACATTCTTTGGTGGTTAGGGAGACAATATGTGTGCTTTTTACTGATTGGATGTCTCCACCTGTCCTGACTCGTCCTTGTATTCTGGGCTCTGTTATTAGGAACTAGCCGACCGTATTTTACTGGTTTCCCAGACTTGCTTCTAAGTAAGTTTCTCGGGGTGGGGGGGCAGCGTCAGTTTAAGTTTTACTGCACAAACAACAAAATGGCTTTTTAACCAAGATGGAGTCGCTCTGGCTAAATAGGTCCTTACAATAATTTTCTGGATTCTTTGCAACCAGGGATGGCCTTGTGACCTGGAGACCCCCAGCTGCAAATGATCCAGAGAATCAGAATGGAATATATGGAATGAGATGCAAGCAAAATATACAGAATGAATGCATGGTCTGCCTCCTTCTGGACTTCCTGGTACACGAGAAAAAGAATCCTTCTATAGGCCACTGTAACTGAGTTACATGCAGACTAAATTTAATCTCAGCTAGCCAGTACATGGGTAGTCATGGCAGCCAGTCATCCTACCACCTGGGCATTCTTGACGAGGTTAACACATGGTATGATGCAGAGAACGCCAGCTTTGTATCACTAGCTATGTGACCTCGGGCAGGTTCCTTAATCTCTTTGAGCCTTAGTTTTCTCATCCATTGACTTGAGACTAAGATTTAATATGTCCAGGTGATTGTGATGATCAAGACAGGTGACAGACAAAACCCCTAATGCAATGGCATGGGAGTCAAAGTACATCTTCAACAAATGCAGGCTCCCTTTCTGTTTCCCTGTTACAGAAGAAAATTGGTTCTATTCATTCTCAATGGCAAATATTCCAGACTCATCTCCCACTAGTCTGAAGTGGAATAACAAAGATAGAACAGGATTTTGGTATGCTGATGCTGAGGCCATTTATTGTACAATAAGCCAGGTAGGTAAGGAGTTGCCTGGGACAACGGGCAGGAGGAGCGGGTGGGAAAGGTGGTGTGCTGATCATCTACCCAAGTACTGAATGGTGACACTGAAAGATTGGAGATTAACAAAGATGATGATGATGGTAATGATAGTAGCTAATAGTTCTTTTTTGGAGGGGAGAGGGGTATAGGGAGGGAGAGAATCTTAAGCAGATCCACACCCAGCAGAGCCCAACTTGGGGCTCGATCTCACTACACTGAGATCATGACCTGAGCCAAAACAGTAGTCAGACACTCCAGTAGCTAATATACCAGTCTGTAATATACAAGCACCTACTATGTGCTAGTCACTATGGTGAGCACTTTATACACATTACCTACTTTCCAACACTCAAGAACTATAAGGTAGCTACTGTTACTCTCTCCAGCTTATGGAAAAACAAATGGAAGCTTAGAGAGGTTAAATAAGTTGTCCAAAGTCACCCCATGCTAGAGCTAGGGAGAGATTCCAGCCCTGTCCAACACCAAGGTCATGCTGATGGTGGTGGCCTATTGATGAGTCCTAAAACCAACGGTGAGCTGAAGTCGGTGGTGAGAGCCCATTATGTACATCTCTTCTCAACTCTGAGCTCAGTGAAGTCACATTGGTGGCTTGAAATCAGCCACACAGTGAGAGTATTTACGCCACAGAAATTGGCAAACACTACACATCAGGTCTCTCCCCTCCTTTCCTGCCCTGAGAACTGGCTGTTAACCATTTCCCAGCACACCACTGGATGGACTATACCTGCTTTAGAAAAGCTACGGATCAGGAAACAGTGAATCTGGTGGATGGCAGCTGTCAAAGTATTGAGTAAATGAGGGCAGTTCGGAAGCTTCTTTTTTTTTTAAAAGATTTTATTTATTTATTTGTCAGAGAGAGAGAGAGAGAGTGAGCACAGGCAGACAGAGTGGCAGAGGGAGAAGCAGGCTCCCCGCGGAGCAAGGAGCCCGATGTGGGACTCGATCCCAGGACGCTGGGATCATGACCTGAGCCGAAGGCAGCTGCCTAACCAACTGAGCCACCCAGGCGTCCCAAGTTCGGAAGCTTCTTGAACATTTGTCTTGAGTTGTTTGCCAGGCGAGACAGATTGCTGTGAACAGGGGAATAGAAGGGCCATTGGGGCTACAGAAAGGGGAGTCATGTCTCACCAAAAAGATATAATGTACATTTCCCCATTATTCCAAGACCGTTTTTTCAAGTCCCATCTCTGTGTAGGTACTTCTGTGTGTCACATGGAGAAACATAAATAAAATAGCATCTCTTCTCTTGGTGAAGCCAACAGGTATACAAATAATTACAACGTAATATGAGAAAATGTAATAGAAATCTGGGCACACATTTTTAAAAAAATTTTTTTTAAGGTTTTATTCATTCACATGACAGAAGTCACAAGTAGGCAGAGAGGCAGGCAGAGAGAGAGGAGGAAGCAGGCTCCCTGCTGAGCAGAGAGCCCTGTGCGGGGCTCGATCCCAGGACCCCGAGATCAAGGCCCAAGCCAAAGGCAGAGGCTTTAGCCCACTGAGCCACCCAGGCGCCCCGGCACACACATTTTAGTGAGGTGGTAATTTGTCATAACTACTGCAAATAACCCTCTTGGTGCCTCACGGATCTTCTGAGACAAAAGTCTTTTATTATGGATTACGTTAAATAAAGGCGCATGTTGTACAACATTGTCACGGTGTTATCTCAAGCCATGGCATAAGCGTGAATGGCTATAGGCACCAAAAACACCCTCATAACATCTATTAGTCCAGGTGAGGTGATAAACAAAGGGCCGACTCTAGCCCTTTGAGGTTGACCTACTGCTCCTCCTCAGCAGCCTTCATGTTTCCCAGGGTTCTTTTCCGCTCTTCAAAGAGGAAAGGATCAGGAATGTCACTTAAATGTTTATTGATGCCCTGCGTACTTATCCCTACTGTGGACTGTTTCCATCACCGTGTTACTTTTATGCATTTTTAGTCTTTTCCTTCATGACGTATAATTGCCATAACGTTATGTTAGTTTCTGGTGACAACATAATGACACGGCATTTGTATGTATTGCAAAATGATCACCACTGTAAGCCCAGTTCACGTCCCACACCACACAGCTACGATATTTTTTCTTGTGATGAGAACTTTTAAGATTTACTCTCTCAGAAACTTTCGAATATGCAACACAGTATTATTAGCTGTAGTCAGCATGCTGTGTATTACATCCCCAGGACTTATTTTATAACCGGAAGTTTGTACCTTTTGACTCTCTTCACCCATTTTGTCCACCGCCCACCCCCCACCTCTGACAAGCACCAGTCTGTTCTCTGTGTCTATGAATTTTGTTTTTTTCCTTCGAGCATTTCAACAGTTATGATTCCTCGGACTGCATACAAAATACTGACACATTCTCTGTAGTGGAAAAAATGATTAAAATAGAAAATCTACTACAACAGTTTTAGATTTCCCAATTTACCTACATTTATATTGCTCTATATTATCTCAATTTTTATTGTTCTTTCTTTTTAAAACCCTTTTGGGTGTTATAAGAGAATATTTATTTTTTTATTTTTTTCATTTTAAATTTAGGTTTGCTTTGTATTTTTTTAAAGATTTTGTTTATTTATTTGACAGAGAGAGACATAAGAGGAGCGAAAAAGAGAACACAAGTAGGGGGAGTGGGAGAGGGAGAAGCCAGGATTCCTGTGGAGCAGGGAGCCCGATGCGGGGCTCGATCCCAGGAACCTAGGATCATGACTCCAGCTGAAGGCAGACACTTAATGACTGAGCCACCCAGGTGCCTCTTATAAGAGAATCTATGTGGGTTTTTTTTCTCCCTAAGGTTTTTTTTATTTTTAAAATTTTAAAATTTTTATTTTTTAAAAGATTTTATTTATTTATTTGACGCAGAGAGAGGGATCACAAGTAGGCAGAGAGGCAGGCAGAGAGAGAGGGGGAAGCAGGCTCCCTGCTGAGCAGAGAGCCCGATGCAGGGCTCGATCCCAGGACCCTAAGATCATGACCTGAGCTGAAGGCAGAGGCTTAACCCACTGAGCCACCCAGGCACCCCCCCTCCAAGATTTTTATTCATTACCAGAGGATTTGCATTAAACAGTGATTGATTCTGAATTTTCTATACTCTCTCTCTTTTTTAAAACCTCTTATTACCATGTGACAGCCTGGAAATTCAGTAACATTGTGATAAAACAACTCTGGTTGTATATCTTTCAAGATGGGGAAAAGGCTATTGAAAATCTATTCCACATTCACTTCTCCCACCGATCTCGTAAGATTTAAAACTCACCTTTTTTTTAAATGATCAAGTATTTTATCTCTGGTATCTGAAGGATCCTTGTGAATATTGTATCATTGTTTCTCAGAAAAGAGTAAAGCATTAGGCTGGTCTCTTGTTGTATAAAAAGTGATTTCCTCCCAGGACAGAAGGTTTAGGGGAGATAACGGTTCTCAACCTCAAAGCTATATATTCACGTCAGAGACTTAATGTCTGGGTTGTTAGATACAAGCAGAATGATAAAGATATCTTTCCTGAGTTACATTCGGGGGAAAAGATAATACTGGCCTTAAATTAGACCAGGGATGCTCTCCAGGCGAATTTTTAAAAACTTGGTAATAAGTCACTCTAAGTTGGACTCATTCTGTTGCTGAAAAGTCCTCTTTACTATCTCGATGAGACCCTTAAATTTCTTTGAAGTTGTGGGTGAGTTGGAGTGGTGTCGCTCCTCTTTAACCTCACGTCACGGTTCCGCAGGTCCTGTAAAAATGAACAGACAAGCCAGGGTTGGGGTCAGCCCGGCCGGTGTGTGGCCAGCACGTCCCTGTCCTCCAGATGGTCATCCAGGTGGGCCAGCTGGCCACCGCCGGCATCTTCTGATTGCTACTGGAAATGGACCAACCTTCAGACATCGGGGGATCTAAGGGACAGGCTACTGCTCTCCATCATTCAGATTTTTATATTCAAATTCATACTCCCTTAAGGACCATTAGTCTTTTAGCCTGTCTATAAGTGTTATGCCTGCTTTTTCATTCCTTGAAAGCTCAGTGAATACTTTTCTGGGGATAATGTATTGGTTTAAATAGGCTTTTGATTACGAACAGAGGTAGGGATGCCTTTTTCCTTGACATGGCTTAGACAAGCTGTTGTTATCCCTAATGACTTTGGTTTTGTATTTCGGAGATTTAACTTTTTTTTAATGACTGATATCCAGATGTCAGCTGTCCCCAAGGACAGCCTCTGTTTTCGGTTCATGTAAACCTAGACCCAGGACTCAGCACCATTATGAAGCAGAAAACCCACTTACAGGATGGTGGTTAATATGGTGAATTTGAATCTTTGTCTCGGCTGTGGAACCTTCAGTATCTTCATTAACTTCTCTGCCTCAGTTTCATTATCTCTAAAATGGACATGATAGTAATAGTACCTACCTCACAAAGTTGTTGCCTGGGTCAAATAAAAAAACTCATATTAAGTGTTCAATATATAAGAGTTGTTTATTGGTGGGCAATATAGATTTTAAAAAATTTTTATTAAAGAATATTTCAAACATGTAAAAATGCAGAGAGGAAAGTGCATGAACCCCTCCTGTGCTCATTTCCCAGCTTCACTGATGATCACTTTCTGGCCAATCTGAAGTAATTTTATTTCTAACACCTCTCCCCAGATTTCATTTGAAGCAAATCTCAGATTTTGTATCTTCTGAGCATAAATATATTGGTATATGTACCTAAAAGATAAAGAGAAGACTCGTGTTTTTAAATAACCATAATACCACTGTCATGTATTAAACTTAATGAAAATATGGCAATGTCAACTATCAAACCACTGTTCAATTTCCTAATTTTCTCATAAAGATCACAATTTTTTTTAAAGATTATTTATTTATTAATTTATTTAATTTGACAGAGAGAGAAATCACAAGTAGGCAGAGAGGCAGGCAGATAGAAAGGGAGAAGCAGGCTCCCTGCTGAGCAGAGAGCCCAATGGGCTCGATCCCAGGACCCCGGGATCATGACCTGAGCTGACGGCAGAGGCTTAACCCACTGAGCCACCCAGGTGCCCCTCATAAAGATCACAATTTTTAAAAAATCCATTTACTTGTTTGAATCTGGATCCAAGTGAAGTCCATAATTGTGATTATTAGTATGTGTCTTAAATCCTTTTTAATCCAGTTATTTTCACTCTACCTTTGTTTTTTTCCTTTTGCCAATATGGGAAAAAATGGTCATCTGAATTTTTCTAGCTGTTCACTGAGACTATGTAGCATTTTTCCTTCATCTCCTATGGTTCTTGGGAGCAGGTAGCTGGATCTTTCTCCGAAGCAGCTTTGAGTTTTCAGCAGGACCCCTTTGTGGGTCACGTCCTTCCATCTGGAGGTACCTGATGTCTAGTTGTCTCTCTTTGTAATGTCAGCAGCCATTGACGGTGCATGCCTAGATCCATTAATTCATTCGGGGTTGCAGAATGGTGATCTTCTAATTCTGTTATTCACTCTTCATTTTTTAGCGGGACTACTGTTTGGTTACACAGTGCACAGTTTATATAGGAAAGGCAGGATAAATGTTTGATTATCTCCCTTTATCAATTTTCCAAATAATAAGTTGTCTCACTAATATCCTTCAATGGTGATTAATAGTTTTATTTTGCTTTACTATCTTTATAAACTTATGAAATAAATGTAGTTGGTATATTTAAATTTTTTGCTGTTCTAATTCATATTGATGAATTATATTATTAATATTAATTATATGGTATGTTCATATAGATGTGCATCTTTGGTCAGTGGGAGCCCCTTTAAATTGTCTCCAGAGTCCTTTTTTTTTTTTTTTAAGATTTTATTTAATTTGACAGACAGAGATCAAGGCAGGCAGAGAGGCGGGCAGAGAGAGAGGAAGGGAAGCAGGCTCGCTGCCGAGCAGAGAGCCCGATGCGGGACTCGATCCGAGGACCCCGGGATCATGACCTGAGCCGAAGGCAGAGGCTTTAACCCACTGAGCCACCCAGGCGCCCACTCCAGAGTCCTTTTTGATATGACTCTGTAGTCTTTGATAACTTCTCTGTCGTCTGATATGACAAGATGTTCTGAGCTCATCTTGTATTTCTCCTGCCCCTAGAATTAGTTCTTTATAAGAACCCCTTATCTCTTTTAGGGAAGTAGTATTTCAACTACGTGATCTAGTATTTCAGGATCACAATTTGGGCACTACAGTGCTCATTGCTACGTTTTTGGCCATTGTGTCTAGAACATTCCATTAGACAAAGCTAAGAAATACAGTTTTTATTTTGGTTTTATAGCTAAAATGCATCATTTTCAAATTCATGACTACAGAATTTTTACTTAACCTCTTCTATTAAATTCATTTTCTTCCTTCTTTCTATACCAAGTACCCCATTTTTTAATAACGTTGGGAATGAGGGAGTTAGAAAATCACATGATTACTCATTTGCTTTATCCCAAGTTATACACGTGACAATCTCAGATACCAACAGAATAAACTTCAAAATTTCAAAGAACTCCGTATTAGTTTTTTGTTTGTTTGTTTTTCACTAGCTTCTTTCATCCTTATCCGGGGGCTGTATCTCACAGAGGATGTCAAGGAAATAACTCTGTTTTTAAGTCACTTAGAATGGTTTCTCTCTGGTGGTTTTGCCACCAACTGGATACACATTTACTTTGATTTGCTTCCTTTCATTTTTTTGATTTTAAGAATTGTTTTTCTTATGAATTATTTAAACATTTACACGATCCCAAAGTTAAATCTACCAAACAAGGCCTATCTTAAGAAGTCTAGTTTCGGGGCACCTGGGTGGCTCAGTCAGTTAAGCGTCTGCCTTCGGCTCGGGTCATGATCCCAGCGTCCTGGGATTGAGCCCCATATGGGCTTCCTGCTCAGCAGGGAGCCTGCTTCTCCCTCTCCAGCTCCCCTGTGCTTGTGTTCCCTCTCTCGCTATCTCTCTGTCATAAATAAATAAAAATCTTTCAAAAAAAAAAAAAAAAAAGAAGTCTAGTTTCTGTTTGTTTCTTCTCCTCCTTATTTCGTCTTCCACTTCCCCAGGTAGGTATTGTTATTTTTACTTTGTGGTTGTTCTTCTGTCGTTTGAAAATATAATCATATATATTTATTTAATACAAGCAAATATATTTGTATCCTTTTTTCTCACATAAGCTGCGGCATAGTATACAACTTTCCTAAATTTTGCTTTCTTCACTTAACCATACATTCTGGAGCTTTTTTTTTTTTCCCCCAAAGATTGATTTTATTTATTTGACAGAGGGACTCAGTGAGAGAGGGAACACAAGCAGGGGGAGTGGGAGAGGGAGAAGCAGGCTTCCTGCTGAGCAGGGAGCCCGATGTGGGGCTTGATCCCAGAACCTTGGGATCATGACCTGAGCCGAAGGCAGACGCTTAACTGACTGAGCCACCCAGGTGTCCCCATTCTAGAGCTTTTAATAGATTTTTAGAAATGGATTGATAGGTACAAGAAATTTACGTTTGAAAGTGGAAAGACAAGAGGTTTTTTTCCAATATTTCTCTTCTCCCCGGACTTGTTTCCCTACAGCAATGAGTACACTGCAGGCTCCAGGCTTTCTACTCCCTAGCTCGCTCTTTTAATTATATAGATCTCTTTAGGACTCCTCCCTCTCCTCCCTCTACCCTGCTAACCCTCACACAACAACTACCCCCACCTCCCCACCCCCCGCCACCACCAAATCCTACTCTTGGAAGCCACTGGGATTTGTTTAAAAAAAGGAAACAGGTCCAAAATGGAATGATATATGCTAAGCTCCTTGTCACCAAACTGAGACTTAATTATAGTTTCAGTTGTCCCAGAAATGGAATCTTAAACCAGTCATTCAGGAATGGCCTGATCAGTGCTAGTTAGGTAATCTGCCCAATAGATAAATCCCTGCCATCTCCTAAGGGAAAGTAACCTTGACGAACCACATGTGCTTTTTCCACTTGGTATAGCTTCCTTGTTCCTTCTTTCTGGCCATACAAACAAGTCTTTCTCGTTTTATGTAGAATCCTTGAGGGCCTTTCCATCTGCTAGATTGGATGCTGCCTGATTCGTGGTTCATTGATCTTTAAAATTTACTCAATTGAGTTTTGTTTTAACAGACCACATATATATACAAATAATATATGTAATATATAATATATATGTTATATATATGTATGTAATTCAAAGACATTTTTGATCTTTGAGATATGTAACTGAAAAATGCAAATTGTAACACCCCTGTAAATAAAAAAAAAAAAGGTCTCATTGATTGGGAAGTATAAATACTGTTCTTTAAACAAACTCCATAGAAAGAAATCCAGTTAAGAATGGACCCATTCGGACCAGTGGTTTTCAGTCCTCTCGTCCATCTTGAAACTGTCTTTTCTGCTAAGCTAATCTGGTTACCATCCTAACCAGGAATTACTTGCTCATCTCTATTTCAGTGCCATGAGCACGCACTTCCCACATTTGGAATGTCTTCTGTTTCCATCCACTGCTTCCGTCAGCAGTTGGCTAAAAACTCACATTCTGTAGGAAGCTTATCTGACCAACTGCACTCGGCTGGGATCCTCTCTGTAGCCTACATACCTCAGGTTCAGTGTTGCCAGACTTGGCAAGCAGTAATACAATAATAAAGGATGCCCGCTTAACTTGAATTTCAGACAAATAACAGATGTCTTTTCCTCTTCTTTTTAGCATAGGCCATGTTTAACTTAAAATTATCTGTTGTTTGTGAAATTCAAATTTTACTGGGGATCTTATATTTTATATGGCGACTCAAGTTTAAAGGTCTTGAAAAAAAACCAACCTCCCCAACATCGTTACACTTAATTGTGTTGCTTTCAAATTTTTCCACGAGTTATTTTATGTGTATAGTTTGCTCTCTAAGTAAATTATGAAGTCCTTGAGAGTGGAAACTGTGTCTTCTGCTTTTGTAGCCTCCTCCTCCTTCTCCCTGCCCTGCTCCCCCCACTATGCTGGTCATTAGTTCTTTTTTTTTTTAAATTTTTAAAGATTTTATTTATTTATTTGACAGAGAGACCCAGTGGGAAGGAACACAAGCAGGGGGAGTGGGAGAGAGAGAAGCAGGCTTCCTACTAAGCAGGGAGCCCGATGTGATATCGTGGCTTGATTCCAGGACTCTGGGATCATGCATGACCTGAGCTGAAGGCCGACGAAGGCACACTGAGCCACCTAGGGGCCCCAGTGGCCATCAGTTCTGAGCTGATGTTGGATGAATGAATACACCCACCCAGTGAGCTTTGAGTTAAAGAGAAAGCAACCTCGACCCTTGAGGTAAATTTTTGATTTAAACACGAAACACTATAAAGCTGATTTTAGGGGTGCCTGGGTGGCTCAGTGGGTTAAAGTCTCTGCCTTCGGCACAGGTCAGGATCCTAGGGTCCTGGAATGGAGCCCCGCATCAGGCTCTCTGCTCAGCTCTCTGCTCCTCTCTCTCTGCCTGTCTCTCTGCCTACTTGTGATTTCTGTCTGTCAAATAAATAAATAAAATATAAAAAAAAAAGAGCTGATTCTAAAATCATTTTATAAAACCAATCATAATTGTTAAGGTTGATTAGAGTACAATCAGAAGTTATTTACTGCATTTTCTTCTTACAAAATTGTACCATGATCTGACCTGCAATATACATTTTTTTTTTAAATTTTATTTATTTATTTGAGAGAGAGAGATGACAAGTAGGCAGAGAGGCAGGCAGGGAGAGAGGGGGGGAAGCAGGCTCCCGCTGAGCAGAGAGCCCGATGTGGGGCTTGATCCCAGGACCCTGAGATCATGACCTGGGCCGAAGGCAGAGGCTTAACCCACTGAGCCACCCAGGCGCCCCTGCAATATACATTTTTATTAATTAAATTTTGTAGCTGCTTCTTGCGTCACATAAAAAAAATTGTAGTAGTAGTTGCTTCCGGTCACTTTAATCACAAAGCCACCGCAGACAATTGCCTTGTGCCAGAATCACCATCTGCCCCGTCATATTTTGTGTCAGCAAAATGCGGGCCCTTTCGAATCCTCAGAGGGAGCCAACTTCAGTTTGGACTTCTCTTTGTGGCTAAGAATTAGCTGATTTCTAAAGGTTCAGATGGAGACGCTACTCTCTGAAGGCCATTTATTTGTTCTTAGTACGGACGATGTGGGCTTCGAGGTAAGACGCTAACAAATTCAATCACCAGTATCAGGTGTTACGTTAACAAGGAGTGGTGTGCAATGAAAGCCAGTACCACAAATTGTGGTTATGAAAGCAGTTTAATTTGCTCTTAATTCTTCAAACAAAATGTTCCGGTGTACGTCCGGGTTTTGACATTTTAATCTTGGGTTTTGAAGGAATTGGGAAGGTTGCCAAGAAAAAACCCTAAGGGGCAAGGGGCTGAGAAGTGCTTCGTCCTTGGGATGAGGACACTAGGCAAAGAGACCAAAAAAAAAAAAAAGGAAGGTGGTTTGAAGAATGGGCGGGCAAAGGAGGAGGAGGAGGAGCTGTTCTTTTTATCTAAAAGGAGCCAAAAGGGAAGTGGTGCTAAAAGGGGGGAGAAATGGTGTGACTGGCGGGAACCTAATCAGGGGACTTCTCAAATGAGGAGTAGCTTGGGGCCTGTGGTAGGAAGAAAGGCAGTAGGAACAGAGCTGGAGGAACCCTGTGTAGCCCAGCTGGAGGGCTGGAAGGGGGGGGCGGAGAAGAAAGAAGGGTAGCTGCTGTTTCTGCAGTCATCCTGGCTGGAAGGGAGGGCCCAACAGTGACAAGCTAGAATTAAGAGTAGGTATATGGGGAGCCTGGGTGGCTCAGTGGGTTAAAGCCTCTGCCTTGGGCTTAGGTCAGGATCCCAGGACCCTGCTTCCCTTCTTCTCTCTCTCTGCCTGCCTCTCTGCCTACTTGCGAGCTCGGTCTGTCAAATTAAAAAAAAAAAAAAAAATCCTTTTGTTTTTTTTTAAAGATTTTATTTATTTATTTGACAGACAGAGATCATAAGTAGGCAGAGAGGCAGGCAGAGAGAGAGGAAGGGAAGCAGGCTCCCCGCTGAGCAGAGAGCCCGATGCGGGGCTTGATCCCAGGACCCTGGGATCATGAGCTGAGCCGAAGGCAGAGGCTTTAACCCACTGAGCCACCCAGGCGCTCCCCTCCCAAAAAAATCTTAAAAAAAAAAAAAAAAAAGAGTGGGTATGAAGAAACTGTCAACAAAAGCTCTGATAAGAGGAAAGATGGAATCAAATTTTAGTAAAAGAAGAAAGGGAAATTTTTAGAGGGTTACATTGTAGCATCTATTTTAAAACAGTGATTTACTTGTTACTAAATGAAAAAAAATTAAAAAAAACCTTTCAGTTTGTTTTAGAAATATGGTATGGGAGGTTGTCATTTGAGATCTCTTGTATTTGAGCTTAGAGAATTTTCCCCCCAAACTACTAAGAGCTTTAATTAAAATATCACCTGTAATTTCACTACCCAGATACTAGAGCCATTGTAACATTTTGATACTTATCCTAGAAAATACCTGTGTCCACATATAGATATAATGGACATGTAAAAAGGCAGTGGGACCACTGTAATTAATAATGGTCACAAACACCTGCCAGGAGCTTAGTATATGCCAGGCCCTGTTCTCAGGGCTTTCCCTGTCATACTGAATTTAATCCTCACAAAAACTCAGTGAGGTAGTACTATCATTCCCACTTGACAAATGAAGCCCAGGAGGTTGAGAAACTTGCTCAGGATTGCACAGCTAATAGCTGGGATTTGACCCCAGACCATCTGACTCTAGATGTGCTTCTATTTAAAAAAATTTTTTTAGGGGTGTCTGGGTGGCTCAGTGGGTTAAAGCCTCTGCCTTTGGCTCAGCTCATGATCTCAGGGTCCTGGGATCGAGCCCCGCATCGGGCTCTCTGCTCAGCGGGGAGCCTGCTTCCCTTCCTCTCTCTCTGCCTGCCTCTCTGCCTACTTGTGATCTCTGTCAAATAAATTAAAAAAATTTTTTTTCTTAAAGATAATTTATGTATTTATTTGAGAAAGAGAGTGAGAGAGCATGAGTGGGGGTGGAGGGACAGAGGAAGAGGAAGCAGACTCCCCACTGAGCAGAAGGCCCAATGTGGGGCTCCATCCCAGGACCCCAAGAGCATGACCTCAGCCAAAGGCAGATGCCCAACTGACTGAGCCACCCAGGCACCCCTCTAGATGTGTTTTTATAACAAATTATCTTTCATATTAGTGCTCTGCAGTCTGCTTTCTTTTCATTTAAAAATGACCTACAATGAACATTTTTCCATGTCAATGCAGATCTTCACCATTAATATCAAATGTATGTAACCAACCCCCTTCGGATGGGCTTTTGGGTTGTTTCACATTTTTTGCTACTGTGTACATACATCTTTGCTCATTTACTTTTTAAAATGATTTATTTCAGGGCGCCTGGGTGGCTCAGTGGCTTAAGCCTCTGCCTTCGGCCGGGTCATGATCTCAGGGTCCTGGGACAGAGCCCCGCATCAGGCTCTCCGCTCAACGGGGAGCCTGCTTCCCCCTCTCTCTCTGCCTGCCTCTCTGCCTACTTGTGATCTCTCTCTCTGTCAAATAAATAAAATCTTAAAAAAAAAAGATTTATTTCTAAAAGTGGGATTTTTTTTTTTTTTCTTTTACAGGAGTGGGGAGGGATCACATTGTGACTTCACTGTGAGAAAGATTCTCAATGACCCTTCTACCAGCACTGGCCTCTGAAGACTTGCCTAGTAATCTTGGAGTTGAACTCACAAGTCAGAGATTCCCTAGTGCCACCTAGTGGTTCTATCTCTAAATTGTAGTAGCTGCATTTTGAGATCATTCAAGAATACTCCAGGAAGGATTTTAAACAAATGTTGCCCATTTTCCACTATTATAGTAATACTGTAATTATCAAAATTTATTCATATTTAAGATCACTTCTTTAGGGAATATGGTCATAAAAACTCTCTATACATTGTCAAAAGGTATAAACATTAATTTTTTTGGTCTCACTAACATACAATTTCACTTACATGTGGAATCTAAAAAACAAATCAAACAGAACAAAACCAGACTCAAAATACAGGAAATAGATTGGTGTTTGCCAGAGAGGAGGGGCCTTTGGAGGGTGTGGGCAAAGACGAAGGGGATCAAGAAGTACAAACTTTCAGTTTTAAAACAAGTCATGGGGATGTAATGTGCAGCTGGGAGAACATGGTCAATAATATTGTATTAACTTTGCACAGGGTTAGATGGCAACTAGACTTACTGAGGTGATCATTTTGCAATGTATACGAAGGTTGAATCACTGTGTTGTATGCTTGAAAACAATAAGTCTCTTGATTATATAAATGAATGAATGAATAAAATAAATAAATAAACAAAGGTATGGCCAAAAATCAGAAAATGGTTTGTTAGTGATGTAAATAAGAAAGTTTAAAACAAAAAAATTTTGTCTCATAAATATAATATGTATTACAAATATAATAAAGAATGAAAATTACATTAAAATCTAAGAAAAATAGAGGAACCTACAATTTTATTAGCCAGTGAAATCACTTTTTAGGGACGACTTAGGTAAATTTCATTGCAATATCTTTAAAAACAAAATCAATGGCACAGGTATACACAGTTTAATAGCCTGCTTTCTTAAAAAAAATACTTTTTTGTTGTTCCGTTTTACAATCTGACTTTCTCAAGGGGCCCTTAAGATCAGAAGCTTTGCCTTATTTATTGCTGTATCATTAACACTCGCAACAGTGTCTGACAAATACCGATTGACCAAGCAAAATTTTGCAAGAGCTGAATTGCAATTGCATGCTTTTTTTTTTCTTTCAATCATTCCTCCCTCCATTTCTACAAGGCGATGTCTCCTGGACTATGCAACTCCTGATTCTACCTTAAGGGGAAATAGTTTCAATATGGTAATTTGCTGATTGTTTAAGACTATTTTTATCTCTCGGCTTTGTCTTCTTTTCCCTTAGTTCTTTGTGTAGTCTGGTGCAGTGAGACAAAAGGAACCCCCTAGATGGGTTTAATTAGAAAACTTGCTGAAAGAGAGGAGTAATTTGGTAGGTGAATCAGTGGGGGGAGTCAGGGGCTGGTGGGCAGAAAAACAAGGTGCAATCCGTATGTCCCTGTGGTCATCCCTTAGCCAACCCCTTGATTTCTTGGTGTGGAAAACGGAGTGCCTGGCCTCTAGGGTCTTCTGCAGCTCCAATCATCCTGGAGTTTAGAGTCCTAATGTCCGTATGGGGGAGATCGGGGGAAGTGTCATCTCCAAGAGAGAGGCAGATGCGTGAGAAATGAGGCACCAGCAGAGAGGGAGAGACGGGGGAGCTGTGTGCATGGGGAACCCTGTGAAGTGACACCTGGTCCCACCGCTCTCAGGAAGGCCCCGCGCTTGGTTCAGTGCTCCGCTTTTGCCATCTTGAACATTTTCAGTAATTTTTGAACAATTTCTGATCTCACATTTTCACTTTGCCCTGGGTGCCACAGAATTCGGTGCTCCTGGATTGGGAATAGGATGGAGGTGGGAGGACGGAAGTGGCACAGATGGAAGAAAGAGCAGGCTGTGAAGAGAAGGGGGCTCTGTCCCTCTCTTACCTCATGCTCTTGGGCCCCCAAGTCCCCATTGAATGCTCCACCCACTACCTGATTGCGGGGTCCCCATCAGAGCCTCCTTCACATATCTCACAGGTGCAAAATGGACACACTTCCGGTATCTACTGCTCTCCCCCTTCACAGATAATTTATCTAGTCGGCTTAGTTTTGTTTTTTCTGTGAATTCAGTAAAAGTTTCACCTTAATACACTGAGTATTTCCAGAGGCAGGCTCATGTCTAATTTGCCTGACCCTTCTGCAGTGACCTGCAGAATAAGACAGAACGAGAGAGATCATCTGTCCAGGGTGTGCACCTTGGGCGAGGGTCATGAGTGGCCACCCTCACCCAACTCGGTGTTCCTCTGTCTTCCCCGACAAAAAAAGCCATGAGAATCCAAACGCATTTTTTTTTTTTAAGATTTATTTATTTTAGGGGCACCTGGGTGACTCAGTGGCTTAAAGCCTCTGCCTTCGGATCAGATCATGATCCCAGGGTCCTGGGATTGAGCCCTGCATTGGGCTCTCTGCTCAGCAGGGAGCCTGCTTCCCCCTCTCTCTCTGCCTGCCTCTCTGCCTACTTGTGACCTCTCTCTGTGTGTCAAATAAGTAAAAAAATCTTAAAAAAAAAAAAGATTTATTTATTTTAGAGAGAGTGCGTGCCCCAGAGAGGGGCAGAAAGAGAGGGAGAGAGGCAGACTCCCTGCTCATCCTGGAGCCGGATGCGGGCTCAATCCCAGGACCCTGAGATCATGACCCTAGCTGAAATCAAGAGCCCCACGCTCAGCCAGCTGAGCCATCCAGGCGCCCCTCCAAAGGCATTCTTTCCAGAGTCTGCGGCAACCCCTCCTTTGATGGGGAGGGAGGCCATGGAGGTCAGGCTACGTAGTAAAAGCAGGCCTCTAGCGAAATACAACATAATTGCTAAGTGTAGGCAGTTGCCTCTACCAGAATCCCAGATCTTGAACCCTCCTAGCTGAATGGACAGCTTACCTGTTAGCATGAGAAAGAACTGAGGGCCAAGGTACCAGGAGGGAATTTAATACGGATTTATCCATCTTAAACAGCATGCCAGATGCCCCCAGAGGAGCTTTAAATGTACTATTTCATGTAAGACCCACAACACACCCAGTGTGGTAAGCGCTGATTACTGGTCTCCGTTTACACATGAGGAAACTCAAATACGAAGACTGAAAAATATGTCTTAGGTCTCGGTAGTGGAATCAATACGCAGAGAGGTTTTGGAGGGTGGTCCTTATGGGCACAGAGAGACAGCTAACATCCCCTTACTTGACTCCTCCCTGGACGTAAACAAAATGACTCGAGACTTCAAGGTCCTCCTCTGTCCAGAGCTGCCCCGTGACACTAAGCGTCCTGTCTGGAGTTGGGGGCCTGGGACTTAAACTTCTGAGGCTTCTCGTCTTAGACTTCTCATCTCGAAAGGAACAGGCAGAGCAACAGGGTCTATGCAACAGGAATTTTTCATTCTGTTTTTCTTTTCACTAACCTCTCACTGAAATTTAGTATTTCCCTCAATTACAAACAGAAGCAATAAACCACAGTCTTGTTTGCCGTATCTGTGACTTTCCCTTTTTTTTTTTAAGATTTTATTTATTTATTTGACAGACAGAGATCACAAGTAGGCAGAGAAGCAGGCAGAGAGACAGAGAGAGAGGGAAGCAGGCTCCCTGCTGAGCAGAGAGCCCGATGCACGATGCACGGCTCTATCCCAGGACCCTGGGATCATGACCTGAGCTGAAGGCAGAGGCTTAACCCACTGAGCCACCCAGGCGCCCCTGTCTGTGACTTTCTTATCAACGGAAATCACAGGTATTTTCATTTCACATGATGGGAGTTGTAGATATTTCCAAATGCCACTTATCCCCTTCACTGCTTTGAAATTATAGTAAAGAGACTCATGGCTAGATCTTGTTATTTAATGCATATTACTACATCACAGAATTCACAGTATTTTGTTATCATGCTAAAAATATAGAACACAGAAGTTGCCATTTTTAACCATTTTTAAGTGTACAATTTAGTGGCGTTAATTACGTTTACACTGTTTCACACCCGTCACTGAGTTTTAGAAATAGCTTGATAGCTATATACTAATGTCCTAGGTTTCCCTGTGATTCTGCTTTTTTCGATTATACCTTTAAAATCATGAGTCTCAGAAGGGGTTTTTATGCTTCATCAGACTTCTAAAGGGCTCTGGGACACATAAAGATTAAGAGCCCTTGATTTATAAGGTCCACTTTTAATATTCTGTGATTATATGATTCTAAGCCAATCAAACTTTCTATTAATAAATGGGGATTATAACATTTCTCTGCTGGAGAGATCTAACCTAGGGAATGGCCACTTAATGAGCTTCCTTGAAGTATTATGGAACACCAAAGGGGGCAGGCAGGCGCTGAGGGTTTCCCTCAGTACAGCATGACTGTTCTTGGCAAGACTTTGGCATGTCCAAGACTCTCCGGAGCCCCAGGTCCTGAGATCATGGGGGATGGGCTGGGGCCCTCTTTCTGAGGGCATCTTTGAGGAGCCACTGTCAGCAAGGGGACATTGCTTCACTTCTGGGGCTCAGTATCAGGCCGGGCAACCAGAGATCAGTAGGCAGCCTGATTCTCCTGGGGAGGGGGTCTCTCAAGACAGACCCTGTTAGCTGGAGAGTAGGGCTCAGCCACCAAGTGCTATCAGACATTGGGTATAGTTGGGAAAGTATCCATTCATTCTTTTTTTCATTTGTTTAGTGATGTCATACGTTTTTACTGAGTGCCTACGTCTGTGCCAGGATTACTGCCATGAAAAACACACACACACAAGTTTTTGCCCTAATGGAGCTTACACTCTAGAGGAATGAAGGCACAGACAATAACCAAAATTTAAAAGTACATTATATAGCGTATGGTGATGACAAATTTTGGGAAATACTAGAGAGAATGCTCTGGGAAAGGCAGGGTGTGGGCTGGTTGTAATACTTGCTACCTGTCTAGGGAGGGCATTACCGAGAAGGTGACATTTGGTTAAAGGTTTGAATGAGGTTGAGAGAGTGAGCAGTGTGGACATTTGAGGCTGGATATGCCAGGCAAAGGTCTTGAGGCAGAAGCACACATGACATGTTTAAGAAATACCAAGGAGGCCAGTGTGGCTGGAGCAGAGGTGTGAGGTGGAGATGACAGACTGGTTATAGGAACCTGGAGGGTCCTTCTGGGCACCAGGCTTTTCCTTTGAGAAAAGATGCTATTGGACTGTTTTGAGTAACTAATAAAAACATCTGCTGTACTGCTGTAAGTTTTTACAGGATCAGTGGGAGGACAAGGCCTGAAAGTGCAGAGACCAGCAGACGGCTGTTGCCACCATTCAGGAGAGGCAATGGTGGCTCAGATCAGGGTGGTCATGGTGGAAGGGGCAAGAAGTAGTCAGATTCTGCATATGTTTAAGGGTCAAACTGATGGGATTTTGCTAATAATGGTTGGGATGTGGGATGTTATAGGAAGAGAGGAACAAAGGAGGATTCCAAGGTTTTTAACTTGAGGGACATGAAAAATGGAGGGAGTTATTTGGTGGGTGTCTCCTTTATGGCAGGCCAGCATTAAACTTCAAGGGACAACAGTGAATGGAGCACAGTCCCTGCCTTTAAGCAGGTTCGAGTCCAGGGGACCAGGTGGCAGGGGCGAAGGCAGAAACACAGGAAGCCTGGGAGGGTCTCCCTGTACCATCTCAACAAGGTACTGGGTGTCCCTACAGCCTTTGTCCTCACCTGTAAAATGTAGGTCATAATAGTACTTCTAATGGGTTTCCAGGGCTCCTGGATGGCTCAGTGGGTTAAGCCTCTGCCTTCAGCTCAGTCATGATCTCAGGGTCCTGGGATCGAGTCCTGCATCGGGTTCTCAGGGAACCTGCTCCCCCCACCCCCCACTGCCTCTCTCTGCCTGCCTCTCTGCCTATTTGTGATCTCTGTCAAATGAATAAATACATACATACATAAATAAATCTTTATAATGTGTTTCCCTACTGAATAAACAAAATAAAGCGTGCAAAGCACTTAGCACAGTGCTTAGGACATAGTAAGTGCTCAGTTAATGTTAGCCAATATTCATCACCATTGTACATTAGCAACCTCTGGTATACATTTTATTTGGTGCAGAAAGGGCAACCATATTTCCTAATTTTTTGGTTGGGATTTTTTCAGTTGAATAGGAAGTTTCTTGCTCGTCAATGGATGTCAAAATGGTAAAATAGAAGCAGCCTCAGAAAGGAGAACTGATTTGTATTTTCCTTGTGACTCAAGCAAATATGAGGAATGGAAGGGCAGTGGGGAAAAAACCATGCAACGTATGCAATCAGTTAAAAATGAATTCATGCCACGCAGTATTCCCTTCTGCCTCTTCTCCTTGGGGCTCTTTCGTGGTGTTATTTCACAGGGCTCAAACTTCTGGATTCGATAGCTGAGTAAATTATCTGTTGATTTCTTTGGTAAAGAGGAGTTGGATTTGTAAATATTAATTTAGATAAATAAAGCTCATGAGGGACATTCGATTGTTCTATTACCATCTTCGAAAGACATAGCTGTGTACCCCAGATAGAATCTGCCCGCAGCCTGGCAACTCCTCACGGGGCTACTGAAGAAATAAGGGAGGGAAATGAGAAAGGATTTCCTACCAGAGGCCAGGAGCTGCAAAACTCCTCATTTCTTCTATAAACCCAAAGATCAGCCAACAAATAGAGCAGCTGGTATGGTTTTGTTTGCACAGGGTCTGCTCTTAATTGCTTCCTGGATGAATGACAGAGTGAGTTTGAGGGCTGACTTGGGCAGGGACAGATATAAATACACTTTACAGAAAAATAAGGACCTCTGGGAATTTTGGAGCAGCTTCCCTTTTGCCAGGTTCTTTCACGGACATCACATGCTGCTAATCCTGACACCGGTACAACAGGTGGCCCGATGGGTATCCTCAATGTCATTTGACAGAAAAGGCAACTGAAACCCAGTCACCTGCCCAACATCAAACTTCGAGAAAGTGGCGAGTCCTTGAGTCCTCATGGGATTCTCTGCCAGCACTGCAGAGCGGTTTTATGAAATGGGGACAGCAACACTCGGATTCTGAGATTCCAACCCAATGGAGATAGTCTTACAGAGCACGCGGTGGCTTCCCATACCAGGTCAGGTGGGGCCCAAATCTTCTCTTCTCTCCAGGAGCCTCTGGCTGCTCTCACTCCACACCCAGAGCTGCAGCCTCTCTGCGTCACCTGAACCCAGATGCCACTTGGGGAAGTCGGGACAAGGACTCTCAGGCCCTGAGCTCCTGACATCGGCATCAAGTCACCTTGCTGTTGGCACGGCCCTGTCCCTGGTGGCCCCATCTTGAGGGCATGTTTCTGTCCTAGGTAATCCAGTCTGGGAACCCTGAATTTGAGCAGTTGAGTTCCTCTCTTGTTAGCCGCCCACCATCTTTTTTACTGGTCTGTGTTCAGTCTATCTGGATTTGGGGCGTTTCTAAAAATTTAAAAAATTTGCACTAAAATTTTGTTTTGGTTAATGGGGGTTTTTGGTACCCCCTTAAGTTTTGTGCTTCAGGCTGAATCCTCAGTCGCTTTTGTCCTATTCCCAGCCCTGTCCGTCACTTGCAGCTGGGCCTCTCTTCTCTGTGGTCCTTTAACGCCATAAAAGCCAAACCCACCTCCACCCCTCACTGCGGCGCACCTCTGCTCTCTTGACTTCCCTCCCCGATCTCCTTGTTCTGTGCCTGCTCAGCCCTGGTCCTCCTGCACTGGTCCTCCTTCCTGGCACACACTTTACGGGATTTAATTCGTCGTTTGCAAACTCTTCAACATCTCATGGGTTTTCAGACTTGTTTCGAGTCCTGGTCCTCATGAAAATCAGGCTCAGTGCCCAAAGAGGCTGCTTCTGCCATCCTCACAGTCTCCCACCTGAGGACCACTGGTGGGGAGGGGCAGGAGGACTGCTGGCTTCCTCCTGACTCCACCGGGCCAATCCTTGCTTGCTGGTTCCCTGTTGTCATGTAAAAGGATGTTTTTCCTTTGAGGCTCATGTATCCAGTTGGGCCTCCCTCTCCTTCTCAGAGTGACCTACTCACTGGTCATCTGGAGCCCACCCGCCCTACTCACTGGGGACTGAAATGGAGCTTTCTCCTCCTGCTAAAGAAGCAGTCCAGCACAATCAGGGATATTTTGAGGTCTTGTAGCTTTCCTGTCCCAAACTTGGCCTTGCTCCGGAACTTCCCCTGACTTTCCCTTCTAGTCCTTTGTAGCCACCTGCTTCCTGGGTCATATCTTCAATCGTTTGTTGCTGGAAACAGCTCCTATATTTAGCCTTGGTTTTCTACCCTTCCCCCCCACCCCCCCAAAAAAACCCTCTGTCATTTTCTCTCTCCCATGGCCTCCCTCCCATTCAGGCTCTGTCTCTCCCTCTTCTCCACTTTTCTGACCCTTGATGCTTCATTCACTACTGGCCATTTCATGCATCTTCCCCTGAACTGCTCTACCAGTTCCTCTGCCCACTGACCCCTCCATCATTCACCCACATAATTCAAACCCTAAGCCAATTGAACTCCTCTCTTTTTTTTTTTTTTTTTTTGACAGAGAGAAATCACAACTAGGCAGAGAGGCAGGCAGAGAGAGGGAGGAAGCAGGCTCCCTGCGGAGCAGAGAGCCTGATGCGGGGCTCGATCCCAGGACCCTGAGATCATGACCTGAGCCGAAGGCAGAGGCTTCAACCCACTGAGCCACCCAGGCGCCCCTGGACTCCTCTCTTCCTATAGACTTATGGTTGGAAATTGTTGGAGAAGGACATAGAACGGTGCGGCCTTTTGCTCTAGCATTAGCTTGCTCCTCTGCTGGGACTCCCTCCCCGTAGTGTATCACAAACCCCCCAGTTGTGGGGGGTGGAGGGAGGAGTAGCTAAGTGCACTCCAAGGGTTTGTAAATTGTACCTTGCCCCATTTGCAAGGCCTTCTCCTCAGTCCTAGTGGTGACCTTTTTACTTCTGGGTTCTCTATATTCTGTGGCATTTCGCATCTACAGAATTCCTCAGACAGATCTTGGGACCAAAACATCACTTTGAACCTTAGACCTCTTTAAGTCCAATAAACCAAAAATATCATAAATATTAAACCTTCAGCTGGGAACATACCTAAGTATATGTCACTTAAAAAGAACACTAGAACCTTCTCTGAATTCTTAGAACTTAGCGCTGTCCAGTAGAACATTCTGCAACAGTGGAAGTGTTCTGTATTTACACCGTCTCATATGGTAGCCATTAGCCACATATGGCTTTAGAGCACTGGAAATGTGGTTAAGGGAGTGAATTTTAAATTTTAGTTAATTTTAATTAATATAAATTTAAGTAGCCACATGTGGTTAATGGCTACCATATTGGGTAGTGCAACTCTATATTGTTGTGGGTGCCTCTTTTTGTGTTCATTCAGTATATTTTGTATTGGTCTAACTTTTCATTTATCCTGTTATGTCACATTTGTTGTTTTTCTTTGCCTGCCTCTCCCCACCAGATGCTGCCCTTTCTGAGGGAAAGGAACATGCTTGCAACATGGCAGACCTCAATAAACACCGTTGAATGTGTGAAGATGCTGGATCTTTCCAGCGCCAGTGTCTGCCTCTTAGCCCTCTCCCTGGGGCTTGGCTGCTTGAATGGCCCTTTACCTGCAGGCCACCAGCTAGAGTTTGGGTTCTTCTAGACTCACTTCATTCCTGTTCAATTTCTACTGATGTAGTTGGCTTTTCTGGAATAGCCACTCACTTTCCACTTTCCTACCTCTCCCGAGATTCACATCTAAGGCTGCACTTGGACCATTACTTAAGGTAGCCATCTCTCTGTCTTTGGGCTGATATGTTCGTTTATCTTCTGGCTCATGCTTCTGTATGCTGGCCTTTATAGTTATATCTCCTGACTTCATGTACATACAGCACTATTTTAACCTATATCGAAAGTGTACCTACATCTGATCTGAGTCTTGCCTTCTCTCAATCTTTTCCAACCTGCCACCTCTGAAGAATTGGTTTTTCCTCACTGATTTATAAGATATACATATTTTCTTTAATGATCATCATCATTACTCTTGATATAGCTATGCCCACTTAAGAGGTTCCTCCAGGCCCTTTAAACCTGATCCTATAATTACTGTAAGTCTCTCTTCTGCCCTGGTTATTTGGCCTAAGTAAAAGATTTTAAATAAACCAGGTAATTAGCCGAGTAGAAATTAATATGTATTGCACACTCTTTGCACTTTTACAAAATAAAAATATGTTTAATAAATATCCAAACTGAATATTAAATAACTTTTTAAATAATTGGTTATATAATTTTCTCCTTTACTCTGTTCTATGGGATGAATTACATGGGTTGATTTTCAAATATAAACCAGTCTTGTATTCTTGGAATAAACCCAACTTGGATGTGATATATTATCCTCTTAGAGCTAGATGTGTTTACTAATATTTTGTTTTGGATTTTGGTATCTATGTTCATAAGAAAGGTTGGTCTATAATTTTTCTTTCTTGTAATATTGTTGTATGTTTTGGGTATTATGGTCATGAAGGCCTGAAAAAGTCCAGTTGGAGTATAAATACATCAGTGCTCTTGCTGTTTGGGTGAGAGATCTCGGAGACATGAGGTAGTCCAGATTTCTGCCGTGGACTCAGGCTTTGGGTAATCACAATGGCAAATTGTGTTATAACGAGCTCTTTTTTGGCTGCCTTCCCTTCCTTGTCTCACTTTCCCACTATCCTACTAATGTTTCCTCTAATCATCTCCTTAGACTCAAATCATTCTCTTCGAATCAGCCTCTGGAAGAAACATAAACTAAGGATTGTGGGCTCTCAATTCCTAACTGTTCTGGAAGTTTTTGAGTGCCTTAAAACAAATGCATGGTGAATTCTTTCTTTCTTTTTTTAAAAGATTTTATTTATTTGACAGAGAGATTCACAGTGAGAGAGGGAACACAAGTGGAGGGAGTGGGAGAGGGAGAAGCAGGCTTCCCATCGAGCAGGGAGCCAGATGCGGGGCTGGATCCCAGGACCCTGGGATCATGCCCTGAGCCAAAGGCAGACGCTTAATGACTGAGCCACCCAGGTACCCCTGCACGGTGAATTCTATCCAACTTTTCTAGTTGTTTTTGGTAAAAGGGTTGGTTGAGTATCACCTAGTCCATCATGGCTGAAAGCAGAAATGCTTACTGATCTTCTATTTACCCATCATATATCCATCATAAAAAAGAAAATGCCTATGTACAATTGGGTAATTTTCCTAATAGTTGAGTTCAGTCTTTAATCTAGGAGTTCTGATTTAAAGCAACTCTGAAACTAATAATATACTATATATTAATTAATTTAATTTAAATTAAAAAATAAAATATAAAATGCAATATCTCTTTGGAAGGCGAGCCACCGCCCCCTCCCCAAGTAACCCTGGTAACATAGCCAGTCTTTATCTTTATTATTCATTCTGAAGGCTTATCTTGGAGTCAGAGCCCTCCTGAGAAAGGTTCACACTTCTGGGACTCAGGCCAGTTGGGGGCTCCTCTGCTTTTCCCAGTCACCCCTGTTCCCACCTGGATGTGGCATTACTCAGGTAATTAAAGGTTAGCTTCAGTTTATCCTTCTAGCTTCCCTATTATTGCCTTGGAAGTTTGCTGCACCCCTGCCCCCCGATTCCCCTACATCTCTTTAAAGCAGAAAAGGAGACAGTAGACAATGAACCTCACGTTCACTATGACAATGACAAAAGCTCATTCTCCTGAGCAACAAGAACTCAATCTCCACTTTCTCTAAAAAGAGGGAAACATTTCAGTTCTCAGCCACTACCACATCTCGAGCTTCTCACATAATGCTAAATTTTCACAGGAGAGCATTTCGCTTAATATTTGAGCTGTCTCCACTCATCTACAGCTTGTAAAATGACACTTCTTAAAAAGGACACCTACTTTCCCACAGAATATTTTTAGAAACAACTTTGAAACATTATTGAGCATTTTCAGAAGAAAACCAAAAGCCATGAGGCGGGCTGGGCAGGCCAGTGATCTCGTTTCAGGAGGAGGTGTCTGTGACCCCAGGAGGGGAACCTAAAGGAGTGAAGGTGGGTGTGCATGCCAGCAAGAAGGCCAGCTTGATTCTCTTTTTTCCCCTCAAAATTCAGTCAGTCTGTTCAGTCATTCCTGCTCTCCAATGTCACAACCCTGGTTCAAGACCTCTCGACTATCGTAACAGCCTCTCAACTAGTCTTCTGGCCTGCCATCTTTGTGTACACAGCGGCCAGCACATAGCCTAGAAAATATCATTCCTCTACTTAACACTCCCAAGGCTTCCCACAGCAACCAGAATAAAAGCCAGCTCTATTCTGACCTACAAGGGCCTACATAATTGGGCCCTTAACACACTCTCGGGCCTCACCTCCTCACCCGCTCTTGTTCATGTGGCCTGTATTAGTTTCCTATTGCTGCTGGAACAAATTACCATGAGGTTTCGAGGCCCAAACAATACACATCTATTCTTTTACAGTTTTGGAGGTCAGAAGTCCTAAAGTTAAGGTGTTGGCAGGGCCGTGTTCTTGCTGGAAGCAGCTCCAAATAAGAATCTGTTTCTGTGCCTTGTCTAGTTTCCAGAGGTCATTTATATTCCTTGGGCCAGGATTCCGTCTTCAAAGTGAGCAGTGTGGTGGCATCTTCCATTGTCTGACTCTCTCACCCTTCTGCCTCCCTCTTCTAAGAACTCCTGTGATTACGCTGGGCCCAGCTGGATCATTCAGGATACTCTCCCTAGTTCAAGAGCCTTCAATTAATCACACCTACAAAGTCCCTATTGCCATTAAGGTAAAATGTTCACAGATCCCAGGGATTAGGATACCGGCATCTCTGGTGGAAGGTGTTATTCATTATCCATCTTACCTCACAACTCTACACTCATTGTCTTTCTTTTCTTTTTTCTTCTTTTCTTCCTCCCCTCCCTTCCCTTTCCCTTCCTTTCCCTTTTCTTCTCTTATTGAGAGCCAGAGAGCTCACATGAGAGCAGGGGGAGTGGCGGAGGGGAAGAGCGAGAATCTCAAGCAGATTCTGGGCTGAGTGCAGAGCCCAACTCGGGGCTTGATCCCAGGACCCTGAGATTATGACCAGAGCTGAAACCAAGAGTCAGACCTTCAAATGACATATGAGGTTTGAGGTGTCTTGGTAATATATATAGTAGGTCTTTGATCACATATGAAGGAACCTAGGGCATAGATTCATATTTGGTAACCGATTATGTTAGTGTTGATGCTGAGAGGATGAAGTGGTAATAGAATGTGTAGATTCCTCATTCTAGAGGCATGGCTATGGAGAGACAGAGACAAAGAACCACTAGCAAGGATGAGAATAAGGATGAAGAAGAGAGGTCTGCTGCCTGCCCGGTGCCTTTCCTGCTCTTCTTACCTTTGCTCCCCAGCCTCTGGCTGCTTTTCCTCCCTCCCCTGGGTCCTGCCCCATCTAGCCTGGGCTGCCTGGCTCCTGCAGGCCGCCCCTACCCTCCCCACACTCCCTCCCCCTCTCCTGCCACCCATGTTGCTATGGACAGACCCACAGACACCTGCAAGGGGAGGAGCAAGATGGCAGAGGAGTAGGAGACCTAAATATCATCAGGTCCCAGGAGTTCAGCTAGAGAGTTATCAAACAATTCTGAACACCTACAAACGCAACAGGAGATTGAAGAGAAGAAGAGCAGCAATTTTAGGAACAGAAAATCGACCACTTTCTGGAAGGTAGGAAGTGCGGAGAAGTGAATCTGAGGCGATATACGGCAAGAGAGACCACAGAGGGAGAGGCAGGCTCCCAATAAGCAGTGGAGCAGCAGAGCACAAAATTGGAACTTCTAGAAGTCTGCTCCACTGAAGGACATCACTCCAGAGGCTAAGTGGGGTCGGGGGGGAGGTAGTGGAGCCCTCGGGGGGACAGTGTGGTCTCAGGTCCTGTGGGGTCACAGAAAGATCGGGGGTGTCTGAGTGCAGCCGAGCTGCCAGGTATTGGAGCAGGGAAGCCGGCTGCAGAGATGGAGCTGAGAAGGGCGCTCTCAGCTCAGGGTCCCAATCAAAAGACACAGGGTATCATAATGGATAAAAAAACAAGACCCATCAATATGCTGTATGTAAGAAACCCATTTTAGACCCAAAGACACCTCCAGATTTAACGTGAGGGGCTGGAGAACAATTTACCATGCTAATGGACATCAAAAGAAAGCTGGGGTGTCAATCCTTATATCAGATAAATTAGATTTTAAGCCAAAGACTATAATAAGAGATGAGAAAGGGGGGTGCCTGGGTGGCTCAGTGGGTTAAAACCTCTGCCTTCGGCTCGGGTCATGATCCCAGGGTCTTGGGATCGAGCCCCGCGTTGGGCTCTCTGCTCTGTGGGGAGCCTGCTTCCTCCTCTCTCTCTGCCTGCCTCTCTGCCTGCTTGTGATCTCTGTCTGTCAAATAAATAAATAAAATCCTTAAAAAAAAAAAAGGAGAATTATAGACCAATATCCTTGATGAACATGGATGCAAAAATTCTCACCAAAATACTAGCCGATAGGATCCAACAGTACATTAAAAGGATTATTCACCATGACCAAGTGGGATTTATCCTTGGGCTTCAAGGTTGGTTCAACATCTGCAAGTCAATCAATATGATACAATACATTATTAAAAGAAAACACAGGAACCATATGATACTCTCAATAGATGCTGAAAAAGCATTTGACAAAGTACAATATCATTTCTTTTTTTTATTTTAAAGATTTTTATTTATTTATTTGACAGACAGATCACAAGTAGTCAGGCAGGCAGAGAGAGAGAGAGAAAGAGAGGAGGAAGCAGGCTCCCCGCTGAGCAGAGAGCCCGATGCGGGGCTCGATCCCAGGACCCTGAGACCATGACCTGAGCCGAAGGCAGAGGCCTTAACCCACTGAGCCACCCAGGCACCCCTACAATGTCATTTCTTGATCAAAACTCTTTACAGTGTAGGGATAGAGGGTACATACCTCAATATCATCAAAGCCACCTATGAAAAACCTACAGCGAATATCATTCTGAATGGGGAAAAACTGAGAGCTTTCCCCCTAAGGTCAGGAACACCACATGGATGTCCACTAATCACCACTGCTGTTCAACATAATACTAGATGTCCTAGCCTCAGCAATCAGAAAACAAAAAGAAATAAAAGGCATCTGAACTGGCAAAGAAGAAGTCAAACTCTCACTCTTTGCAGATGATACAATACTTTATGTGAAAACCCTGAAGATTCCACCCCAAAACTGCTGAAACTCGTATAAGAATTCAGTAAAGTGTCAGGATATAAAATCAATGCACAGAAATCAGTTGCATTTCTATACACCAACAGCAAGACAGAAGAAAGAGAAATTAATGAGTCAATCCCATTTACAATTGCACCCCAAATCATAAGATACCTAGGAATAAACCTAACCAAAGAGACAAAGAATCTGTATTCAGAAAACTATAAAGTACTCATGAAAGAAATTAAGGAAGACACAAGGAAGTGGAAAAACGTTTCATGCTCATGGACTGGTACAACAAATATTGTGAAAATGTCTAGGCTACCTAAAGCAATCTACACATTTAATGCAATCCCTATCAAAATACCATCAATGTTTTTTTCAAAGAACTGGAACAAATAATCCTAAAATCTACATGGAATGAGAAAAGACCCCGAATAGCCAGAGGAATGTTGAAAAAGAAAACCAAAGTTGGTGGCATCACTATTCCAGACTTCAAGCTCTATTACAATCATCAAGACAGTATGGTACTTTCGCTTTTGTTTCCTTTGCCTTTGGAGACATATCTTGAAAGAAGTTGCTGTGGCTGATATCGAAGAGGTTACTGCCTATGTTCTCCTCTAGGATTCTGATGGATTCCTGTCTCATGTTGAGGTCTTTTATCCATTTTGAGTTTATCTTTGTGTACGGTGTAAGAGAATGGTCGAGTTTCATTCTTCTACATATAGCTGTCCAATTTTCCCAGCACCATTTATTGAAGAGACTGTCTTTCTTCCATATCAGCCACAGCAACTTCTTTCAAAATATGTCTCCAAAGGCAAAGGAAACAAAAGCAAAAATGAACTTCTGGGACTTCATCAGGATCAAAAGCTTCTTCACAACAAAGGAAACAGTCAACAAAACAAAGAGGCAACCCACGGAATGGGAGAAGATATTTGTAAATGACAGTACAGACAAAAGGTTGATATCCAGGATGTATAAAGAACTTCTCAAATTCAACACACACAAAACATATAATCATATCAAAAAATGGGCAGAAGATATGAACAGACACTTCTCCAATGAAGACATAAAAATGGTTATCAGACACATGAAAAAATGTTCATCATCACTAGCCATCAGGGAGATTCAAATTAAAACCACCATTGAGATACCACCTTACACCAGTTAGAATGGCCAAAATTAGCAAGACAGGAAACAACGTGTGTTGGAAAGGATGTGGAGAAAGGGGAACCCTCTTACACTGTTGGTGGGAATGCAAGTTGGTGCAGCCACTTTGGAGAACAGTGTGGAGATTCCTCAAGAAATTAAAAATAGAGCTTCCCCATGACCCTGCAATTGCATTACTGGGTATTTACCCCAAAGATACAGATGTAGTGAAAAGAAGGGCCATCTGTACCCCAAGGTTTATAGCAGCAATGGCCACGGTCACCAAACTGTGGAAAGAACCAAGATGCCCTTCAACGGATGAATGGATAAGGAAGATGTGGTCCATTTACACTATGGAGTATTATGCCTCCATCAGAAAGGATGAATACCCAACTTTTGTAGCAACATGGACGGGACTGGAAGAGATTATGCTGAGTGAAAGAAGTCAAGCAGAGAGAGTCAATTATCATATGGTTTCACTAATTTGTGGAGCATAACAAATAACATGGAGGACATGGGGAGATGGAGAAGAGAAGGGAGTTGAGGGAAATTGGAAGGGGAGGTGAACCATGAGAGACTATGGACACTGAAAAACAACCTGAGGGTTTTGAAGGGACGGGGGGTAAGAGGTTGGGGGAACCAGGTGGTGGGTATTGGGGAGGGCACGTATTGCATGGAGCACTGGGTGGGGTGCAAAAACAATGAATACTGTTATACTGAAAAGAAATTAAAAAAAAAAAGATCTATGTGTCTGTTTTTGTGCCAGTACCATACTGTCTTTTTTTTTTTTTTTTTTTTTTTTTTTTAAATTTCAGACACATAGATCAATGGAACAGAATAGAGGGCCCAGAAGTAGACCCTCAACTCTATGGCCAACTCATCTTTGACAAATTAGGAAAGAATGTCCAATGGAAAAAAGACAGTCTCTTCAACAAATAGTGTTGGGAAAATTGGACAGCCACATGCAGAAGAATGAAAGGAAGGAATTGGACCATTTCCTCACACCATACACAAAAATAGACTCAAAATGGATGGAAGACCTCAATGTGAGACAGGAATCCAGCAAAGTCTTTGAGGAGAACACAGGCAGCAACCTCTTCAACCTCAGCCACAGCAACTTCTTCCTAGAAACATTGCCAAAGACAAGGGAAACAAGGGCAAAAATGAACTATTAGGATTTCATCAAGATTAAAAGCTTTTGGACAGCAAAGGAAACAGTTAACAAAACCAAAAGACAACTGACAGAATGGGAGAATATATTAGCAAATGACATACCAGATAAAGGGCTAGCATCCAAAATCTCTAAAGAACTTATCAAACTCAACACCCAAAGAACAAATAATCCAATCAAGAAATGGGCACAAGACATGAAGAGACATTTCTGCAAAGAAGACATCCAGATGGCCAATAGACACATGAAAAAGTGCTCCACATCACTCGGCATCAGGGAAATACAAATCAAAACCACAGTGAGATACCACCGCACACCAGTCAGAATGGCTAAAATTAACAAGTCACGAAACAACAGATTTGGTGAGGATGCGGAGAAAGGAGAACCCTCCTACACTGTTGGTGGGATTGCAAGCTGGTACAGTCACTCTGGAAAACAGCATGGAGGTTCCTCAAAAAGTTGAAAATAGAGCTACCCTATGACCCAGCAATTGCACTCCTGGTTATTTACCCTAAAGATACAAATGTAGTGATCCGAATGTCCACAATAGCCAAACTATGGAAAGAACCTAGATGTCCATCAACAGAAGAATGGATAAAGAATATGTGATACACACACACACACACACACACACACACACACACACGGAATACTATGCAGCCATCAACAGAAATGAAATCTTGCTATTTGCAATGACATGGATGGAACTAGAGAGTATTATGCTAAGCAAAATAAGTCAATCAGAGAAAGACAATTATCATATGATCTCCCTGATATGAGGAATCTGAGAGGCAGGGCTGTGGTGTGTGAGGTGGGGAGGGAAAAAATGAAACAAGATGGGGCTGGGGAGGGAGACAAACCGTAAGAGACTCTTAATCTCAGGAAAAAAACTGAGGGTTGCTGGGGGGTCAAGGGAGGGATAGGGTGGCTGGGTGATGGACACTGGGGAGGGTATGTGCTATGGTGAGTGCTGTGAAATGTGTAAGACTGATGATTCACAGACCTGCACCCCTGAAGCAAATAATACATTATATGTTAATAAAAAAAATAAAATAAGAAAAAAAAAATGAAGACAAGAGAAGGGAAAGTTGATGAAGCAAGACCCCTAAGGAAATAGAAACTGGTGGAACCATGTCATACCTTTTCCACTGAGGTGGGAAGAAGGGAAGGAAGGATAGATAAGGGACTGATATGCATTTAGAGGTCAGGATGGTGTGGAAAGTTGAGGGAGTCTTTCTCTAAAATTGGCTAGGTCAGTACTAAAAGAATGAGTGAGGTGTTGTGGCTGGAGGCTCCAGGAGAACAGCCTAGGTTAGAAATAGCTGCAGGAGGAACAGAAGATGGAACTGTCAGTAGACATCGACTCTCTTGTGTCTGGCCCAATGCTTTGTACATAGTAGGTGCTCAGTAAAATAAGTCGAATTAATGAATGGATACATTAGGAAGATTCTTGAGTAACACTGAAGTGTCAGTTGAGGTTGAGATGTTGAGTTATATGATGTTATGGGCAGGGAGGAGTATCCTATTTGGTGACTCCTTGTAGCCACTAGCTGGGTAGTGTTCAGCCCACCTCCTAAGAGTTGGCTTATCCTGAGACACAGGCAGGGCCAAAGTTCAGATCAGCTGGGATGAGGAGGGAATAGTACAACTTGAGCGCTCCCTTTTGATCACTATGAATGCCAAGAAGTTGAAGATGGCCACATCTGAATTCTAATCATATTATAGAGCAAACAAGAATTGTTTAAGTCATGATGGGATATGAGAATAAATTCAATGACATGACCTCATTCCAAATGGGATCAGTTTTTATTTCTAATGTATTTGTGGAATTGAGGTTCAGCCTTCCAAGGGAATGAGAGAAAAGGATAGAGGTCAATAAAGGGGCGGGGGGTTAGAAAAATAGCTCAAAATGAGCCACGGGGCATTCCATTTAAAAAGAAATGTTTGTGGCCAGCCAGAAAATGATCATAATGGTTGCAAACAGGCAACAGTCATAAGAGAAAGATTTAAGTAACTTTCCATTGCTTGGCAATGTTTTTAATTCGGTTGTACCTGACACTAACAAGCAAGGGATAAAGCCAGCCCATAATTCTAAAACTAAATTAAAACTGGTCTTGAGGCATCTGAAGAGTTTGATCTTGGAGAATAATTGGTTTTTGTTTTAGTTCATAGAAGTCAGCAGGCAGGGCGGAAAAAGCACTGACCTGCAACAAAGCATTAGCCTTCCCAGCATGGGTCTTGGCTTCCATAAGTGCAGTTCAGGAAACCACTCTACAAACCTTCTGCATCTAAACTGAACAGCAAAAAAAAAGAAATAATCTCAACAGTGTTGTACAATTTTAGTGTACAGGAAACTCCCCCCATATGCATTTGGCAGGTGTCCAAGGATACCAGCGGCTCGTAGTCTTGACTTATAGCAAAAGACAGAGTGATGGTACATCCCAGGAGAGCTGTTTACAGGACACTAGTCATTTTCTTTAACTATCTTCTAATTGATCTTGATGTTTTGGGGCTCTGCCATTTATTTCAACATTAAATTATAGGTTTTTAAAACAAGACCATAGTGCCTGGCCATCCAGCAGTTTCCTATTACTCACCTGCCACTGCTTGGGAAAGTCATCTGAGGAAATGTAATGAGATCACTGGGGCAACCCCTTTTCAAGGCTAATTATTCCAGCACACTCTGTATTGCATTGTTATTTTTAACTTACTAACATTAGCTTTTTTTCTTCCTAAGACGAGTTGAGTCCACTCATTTTCCCTGTCAAAAATGCAGATTGCAATTTTATTTTTTCTTATTTCCTGGAAAACTATACTCTCATGTTCAGATCCATTTCCTCATCTCTCCTTTTTGATTTTCTCACACAGCAGGGATTAAAACTGATCACTGCAAGGTGACATTGTAAGGCGGGTTGGATGCATTTTCAAGTGGCCTGAGCTTTGGAGGTGAAGGTGTTGGGAAGAGTAGCTTCCAACCACAAGGCAGCAGCTCTCCCTCCACCCCCCCATGTAATGTGGCCTTTCTTTCTTTTTTTAAATTTCTTTTCAGCATAACAGTATTCATTGTTTTTGCACCACACCCAGTGCTCCAGGCAATAGTTCCCTCCTTAATACCCATCACCTGGCTCCCCCAACCTCCCCCCCCCACCCCTTCAAAACCCTCAGGTTGTTTTTCAGAGTCCATAGTCTCTCATGGTTCACCTCCCCTTCCAATTTCCCTCAACTCCCTTCTCTTCTCCGTCTCCCCATGTCCTCCATGTTATTTGTTATGCTCCACAAATAAGTGAAACCATATGATAATTGGCTCTCTCTGCTTGACATATTTCACTCAGCATAATCTCTTCCAGTCCCGTCCATGTTGCTACAAAAGTTGGGTATTCATCCTTCCTGATGGAGGCATAAAACTCCATAGTGTATATGGACCACATCTTCCTTATCCATTTGTCCGTTGAAGGGCATCTTGGTTCTTTCCATAGTTTGGCGACCGTGGCCATTGCTGCTATAAACATTGGGGTACAGATGGCCCTTCTTTTCACTACATCTGTATCTTTGGGGTAAATACCCAGTAGAAGGCAGCAGCTCTTAATTCGTTTTCCTGTTTTTCCCTGACCCCTTTCAATCTGTTCTCCATCCAGCAGCCAGGTGATCTGGGAAGACCTCAGTGGGTCAGATCAGTCCTCTACCCCAAACTCTACCCAATCTACCCTCCCCCTCAGTCCCCAACTCCTGCTACTTTGGCCTCACTCAGGCCGTTTGTTCAGGCCGTTTGCCCCAGGGACTTCCTTACTGTCCCTCAGACACACCAGGCATGTTCCTGTCTCTAGATGTTTGTTGTCCCTGCTATTTTCTTAGAATGCTTTTTCCCCAGATACGTTATCATGTTCTCTCTCAGGTCCTTAACTGCATTTGGTGTGGCCATCCTTGACCATCCTATTTTAAATCACAAGCTCCTTCCCCAGTCCCCACCTGGAATTCCCTCTTCCCTGTTCCTGTGCTACTTTTAGAGCATGCATCACCCTCTGTCTTCCAATGTACATTTCTGTTTTATTTTTTCATGTCTTATTTTTCCCTACTGGCATCTGAGCCCCAGATGACAAGACATGTTGTGCATTTTGTTTATTGCTGTATCCCTACCGCTTGGAAGAATGCCTTGAATCGATTAGTAAGTATGTTCCTAACCCATGGCTCATTTCAGGAAGCCTATCGATATTTTATCATGTCATCCCTACAAACTGCCTCGAGTCTCCCTTATCCAGAGGTGTACTGGTGGAATCCTTCCACAAATCGAAACCATAAATACCCATAATCACCCCAGAAAAGAAATACAGAAAGATGCAATGAGTTTTTAATGTATCCTTCCATTTTTGAACACTTGAAAAATAGGTCATTCATGGTCTTTCCCATATAATTAAGAACTCCATTAGCACTATTAGCAAGTTATTAGCAGTGACTTGGAACTAAGTATGTGTGTCATAATCCTTCCCCAAATTAAGAAAATAACTTTAATAGCTCTGAAAGATATCTTCAATGGAATTAGTTCAACTTGGTTTTATTTTTCACAGAAGTGATTTCTTTACATTGGGGAGCAGATTTTTGACTTGCTAAATGTTTATTAAGCGCCTTCTATATTCCAAGCGACAACATCATACACCGTATTGTAGTTATTTCATTTATTAACTTGTGTTAGCAGTTTTGAATTGGGGTTCTTAGTTTTTGCAGAGCCAGGCTACTGGTCGAAACATTAATTGTTTTCCCTTTCCAGAATCCCCAGGGGGTTACACCCTTTCAGAGACACCCAGTTCAATCTCTTGGGGGAGTGGCTGGCTTTGATAAGTTCCAATCTTGGTCTCAAAGGTCTTTCTCAGTTTCACCTAATTCCCAAAGCAACCAACAGCTAGGAATCCCAGGGCAGCGTCTGCGGTTCTATGCTAGATTCAGTTTTTGCAAGGAATTAGCATGTAGAGTAACAATACTCTCTTGTACCAGTTTACTCATTACTCTTTCAGGGACTGGTGGGTTCTCATTGTGGTTTGTACTCCCTTCTTAAACATCATCAGCATATATCCTCTTTTTAAAAAACGTATTTTTAAAATTATTTTATTATTTGTTTTTAATTTTTTAAGGTTCAACATATATCTTCTAATTTAACTCATTCATTCATTCATTCATTCATTCTAGTATAGTAGTTAAGCTTATTGGCTTTGGTAAGCCAGATAAAAATTTCAATAAATTAAAAATGTAACTTTCATATTAGTATCGAATGAAAACATCACAGATTTAATTAACTCATTAATGAGGGAACTGGTGGGATGGTAAGCCTGGTTCAAAGGTTTACAGTGGAGACAAGAGGATTTTTAGTCACTGAAAGCAAGAATGCTGGAAGAAGATTGCTGTATTGGCTTGAAACTGGCTAATCTCCTAGGGGACAATAGAACAGCCACCTTTGGAGTGAGCTTTTCCACTGGAGGGGAACCCCCTTGCATTGCTGCAGACCAGGGATCATTTGAGTCACTCTCAGCTTAGGACAAGTTAACATTCACCCTTGTGAAATCGAAGAAGACCCTAATCAAAAGTAAAGACTGAGTCGTTAGGGTCAACACCCTGGAGGACAGGAGAATTCTGGCATGGGTCTATAGCATGTTCCAGTATGATATAGGAAAGGCCAGCTACTTCCACATTTGGGATACTTTTGTCTTAACTGCCATTAGGTTGCTTAGAGTCAAATTCTGGTCCCCACACTAACGGTGACTGTGGCCAAGTTATTTAACTTCTTGAAGTCTCAGTTTCCTTATCTATAAAGTAGATTTAGCAATAGCTTCTACCACATTGGATTACTATGAGTTTACAATGAGCTGACCTGTTCGAGGAGAACAGAATGGAATATGATCGCCTGGCATGGTTCTTCATAAAGCTTGGCAACTATGATTTATGTGGGCATTAGGCTGAACTGTTGGTGATCATGGAAAGGGCTAGTGTCCTCCATGTCCTGGCCTTGTTAGGGAGGGTGCTGAGACCCGAAGGCCATCGCAGATTTGGTTGTAGTGGTCAGAGGGTTCATGTCATTTAGGAACCACAGAGAACTCTTACCTCCGACCTGCGGTCAGAGTAGCTCCTGACATTTCAGAGTAGAGCCTGGATGGAGGCAAAGAAGGGGGCCCATGTGGGAGAAGCAAGAGCTGGAACAGAGAATGGAGACCTGAGGGCCTGGTGTCAGTCACAGGTGGAGGCTGCAGAGCCCTAGACATTTGAATCTTGCTTTCCTACTTTACTTTCTTCCTTTCTTTCCTCAACTGTTGAAGTCTCCATGCAAGTACTACATGCTATTCTAGTACCTTTCCACTCTTCAGAGTTGAATATGGTCCAGTCCCAACACTTAGGGAGTTCATAGACTAGTGGAGGAATCAAATGTGACCAGTTATTATAGAGAGTGGACAAAAGGCAGCGTACCAAATGCAAGATATGTCACAGGAGGAAAGCTTTTTGTTCCCTCAAGATTGTTCCAGCAGCTCACTGGCCTAGGAGGGATCACAGAAAGGTGGCAGTGGAGTTTATGGACACATTAGAAGAGCAATAATGATGAATTAGGGGTTGAATTGTGTACCCCAAGAAACATATTGAAGTTCTAACTGTCAGAACATCAGAATGACCTTATTTGGAGATAGGGTCATTGCAGACATAATTAGTTAAGATGAAGTCATACTAGAGTAAGGCTCACCCTACCCAGGGCCTTATAAGAAGAGGAGAATTTGGACACAGACACACATAGAAAGGGATGTCGATGGGAAGACACACAGGAAATTGGCCATGTGAAGAGGCAGGTGGAGACTGGAGTTAGGCTGTCACAAGCCAAGGAATGCCTGGGACTACCAGAAGCTGCAAGAAGTGAGGAAAGATCATGCCCTAGAGACTTTGGAGGGAACATGGCCATGCCGACACCTTGATTCTAACTTCTAGCCTCCAGAACTCTGAGAGAATCAATTTCTGTTGTTCTAAGCCAACCTGATTGTGCTACTTTGTTACATTAGCCCTAGGAATCTAAACAGCTATTTTGGAAGGTGATGTTATTTACAGTTTGCATTTAAGAAAAAAATCACAGAATAAGGAAACATCGGTCTATGACTTAGAAAGCACAACATGACATGGCTCATTTCTGAAATGGTCTGGCCAAAGGAGCAGGTCCATCAGTCCAAAATGATAAAGAACATGGGGTCACATTCACATAAGTCTTGTGGTGGCCCACACCCTTCTAGGTGCTCTATATGGATTAATTCATTCACCCCTTTAACATTTCCTGGGAGTTAGGTATTATTGTCTCCTTGTTACAGATGAGGAAACGGAGATACGGCTCAGGGTCACGGTGAGTACATCACAGGGCTGGGATTTAAAAGCAGGCAGCCTGGTTCCAGAGCCTGTGTTCTTCACTGCGACAGTGCTGGAGTCCTCTCCTTGGCCCTCAGGGGAGGGGAGGGGACATAAGTCACCAGAAATGTTCCCTCCTGTCAGCTACTGCCCACAAACACTCTCCCTGTGAATACTCCCTGGTGCTACTTCTTTCCTTTTAAAAAAATTGAGGTGAAGTTTACAAAACCTAAAATTAACCACTTGAAAGAGAAAACTCAGTGGCATTTAATAACTTCATAATGTGATGCAGCCATGGCTTCTAGTTCTAAAACATTTCATCCCCCCCCCCGCCCCAGATAAAAGCCTGTGTCTATGAAGCAGTCACTTCCCCTTTTCCTTTCCCCCAACCCCATTCCCCACTGATCCACCTGCTTTCTGTATCATTGGATTCACTGGCTCTGACATTTCACGTCAATGATATCACACAACATGTGACCTTTCATCTCCGGTTTCTCCCAATGATCGTGAAACCTTGAAAGCAAGGTTCATCCAGCATGTATCAGTACTTTATTCCTTTTGATGCCTGAATTATATGTCTATACCATTGTATGTCTACACCACAATTTGTTTATCCATTTGTCTGTTGATGGACATTTGTTTTTTTTTTAACCTTTTTTTTTTTTTAACCTAATGTGAATAGTGTTGCTGTGAACATGAATTTACAAGCGCATCTGAGTATCTCTTTTCAATTCTTTTGGGTATATTCCTAGGTATGGAATTGCTGGCTCATATATTATTTCTTCTTTCTTTCTTTTTTTTGGGGGGGGGGTCATATATTATTTCTATGTTTAACTTTTTGAGCTGGCATCTCTTGCTTCTCATTCTTCCATGTTGATTCTTCATCACAAATCCCCGCTTGGGGAAGCTGGAAAGCCAGAAATGGGCCAAGAGGTAGGGTCAGGGTAAAGGAAAGGCTGGAACCACATCCATCTAGATCATCATTTACTTCATCTGTCACAAAAAACTACCAAGTTCTGGGAAAAGAGACTGAAAGTTTGCTCTTTAAAATTGAGCTGTGGAACATTCAAGATGGAAGAGATTTTACAATTTGGGAAAATTTCAAACTTCCTTGACTGACTTCTCTCAGGCCTCATGAGGAGGGCCTTGAGGCCCTCCCGTGTCCCATCCACCCCTTAATCATATTAGCTCTAGTTTTTATCCATTTGACACTTTGGGTTTTGGGGTAAGATTTCACAAGAAGAGCAGAGGAATGATATTTTAAAATTTAAATTGTTTTTGTTTCTGATATTTCATTGTACCCTGGGTCCTTGACCCATTCAGTGATCATGGCATTTTATGTCCCTTAGGAGAAAGATGACTCCGAGGGACAAAAAATGGGAAGGCTTTCTTGGGTTGTAAATGTCAAAAACCTGGGTTCCTGAGGGGGGCAAATTTCTGTGTGTAGGATAGAGATTTGGGAATTGAGGAAAGGCAAAGGCTCCTGTCTTGGGAAAGACTCTCAGAGATGGGAGAGAGGGAAAGATAGGGGGGAAGTGAATAGGAAAGGAGGCCAGTGGGGTGTGGGGGAGGGACCAAAGTCAGCATCTAGAGTCTGCTAAGCTCCCTAACATCTAAGCCATTGATGAATGGCTCCCCTATGTTGGATGTCAGAGGAAGCCAAGTATTCATTGGAGTGAGCATTGTGTCCCCCACAAGGAGGAGTTTGGCAATGGATTTCCTGGTGTGTGGTGAAGACTCCCTCTTAGACAGCCATCTGTGTATCATCTAATGACTAGCATGAGAACCTCCATCTCTGTTCTCGTACCTTCTCATTCCTGTGGCACGTACAGCTAGTAGCCTCCTTAGTTTCCATTTGCTTCTTTCCCCTTGTTTTTATATCTCCAGTTTGGTTCAGGGTGGTCACATGTTCATAAAAAATTCCTAGGCTTCCTTCAAGGTCATGTGGACAGTTTCTGGTCAATGAGATGTGAGTGAAAGTCTTCCATGTTCCACTGGATGTGGCTTCGAGGAAAGCCATTGCTTTACTCATAAAAATGGAGAAAATCGGCTGGCATGAACACTTTGCCCTCTCCTTCCTTCTTCCTGCCTGAAATGGAGAGAGGATGCCTGGAGATGCCCCCAAACACTTTGACTCCTTGCTAAGGATGGCAGAGCAGGGATGTAGGAGCTCAGTCCTTGGGCAGCTGCACTCAGGCTGGCTTACCTGCTACTCAGTTTTCTTGTTAAATGAAAGAAATAAATCCCTCACTTAGTCCACTATTTAGCTTCTGAAACAGGTAACTGAGCACACCTGGGACAGGTCCCATGACTCTTACTCCACGTGAACAACTTAGATCAGAACACTCATCTCACATGCATGAGTCCAATCCCCAAGATTGTTGGGGGAAAAGTTTCTGGAGACCTGAAGAGGGGGTGCAGTGAGGAAGGGGAACCTCCAGCGCTTGGGTGAAACCAAATGGAACCCATTTGCCATCTCTCCAGAGAACATTCTCCTTCATTACAGAAGAATGGGTTCCCTTAAAAATAAAAAGTAAAATCTGCTGCTGCATTCCAACACTCTCTCATTTTACAAAGGAAGGGAATGAAATTGAGGGAGGACGGGAAGTGTTTTGCCCAGGATCCTGCAGGTAATGGGGGGCTAATGTGGATTGAAAGGTAGGTCTCTCCCACCCTCCATGCTTTTTCCACTAGAGCACTTCCAGGGCTAAATTCCTTCATCTTTTGCTTTGTTTTCTACTAAGGCGATTAGCTGAGTATCTGGTGTGCTAAATTAGGGAAATTTGAGGGCTTTAAATGAAAGTAAACAAGGATTAAACAAATCAGATAATTTAAAAGAAATCCAGATGGTAATTAGAAGAATTAATCCTGGTGTTTCTAAATGACAACAGTTCTCTTAATCTTAATTATTAATTGCTAAATTAAATGCTACAGCCTCATATATTCTCATATTGTTCTGATTTATTCATCATCAGTGTACTTAAGAGAAGTGGAAAACATAAATTAACCATATGTAAATTTCTATATTTATGAGCAGATGCAAGAATAGGACAGGTCCCACTACTGCAAAAAGATTATAGCTGACATAGAACTCCAGTCTGAGGTCATACTGAACTCACGCAACTCTGTCTGTAAGAAATGGTGATCTGACCTGGAAATCTAGAGCTGAAGATACAGTGCTTTTCCCTGGAGCACAATTTATTGGTTGGGGCAAAAAACCACGGGAGCTTTGAGACTGGCCCAAGTAGTCTTAAAAAATCTGAGCGATCTCTAGAGAGCTCATTGAGGCAGTTCCTCTGGATTTTGGTGGAGCACCCTCAGGTGGCCCAAAATTTTTCCTGCAGGCGTTTCTGCAGGAATATGAAACTCACACTTCATTAGTAAAATAACTTTGGAACCACTGTTTTTGTAGTGATTTTGTCCCTCTTTTAGGAGAGCATTCTACTGCTTCACATATTTTATGTTCAACAAAATTTTACTAAGTCACAACTTGCATTTCCTCTGACACTGTTTAAACTCTTGATTTTTCTTCAGTTTTAGCAGGTAGTGATGCTAATTCTACCACCCAAAATGTACACTTTCAAACCCTGCATTTAAAGACTAATATCTAGTGGAACAGTTAGAAGGAAGGAGACAGCTTCTCCTAATTTCATTCAGTGTAAAAGGGGAACTCCCTAACACACCAAAGTGTATTTTTTGGATTGATCTAACTTTAAAATTACCTTTTTTTTTTTTTTTTTAAGATTTTTATTTATTTATTTGTTTGACAGACAGAGAGAGATCACAAGTAGGCAGAGAAGCAGGCAGAGAGAGAGGGGGAAGCAGGCTCCCCCCGCTGAGCAGAGAGCCCGATGAGGGCCTCGATCCCAGTACCCCGAGATCATGACCTGAGTCGAAGGCAGAGGCTTAACCCACTGGGCCACCCAGGTGCCCTAAAATTACTTTTTAATGTATGTGAGAGGCTTAAAAAATTGTAATACCCTGCACACACCTAAGTATTATCTGCATCTCTGTTGTCTGTCTCAAGAGAACGGGAAACAGTCACTAAATTCAGTTATAAAGGCAGAGAATCCTCAACCAGAAGGTTGAAAGATCATTCTTTCATTCCCTCATCAAACATTTAGTAAGCACCTGCAGTCAGGAGTAGATAGTCTAGTGGGGGAGAGAAAAACATAAACAAACAGTTACAGCATATGAGGGCTTTTATAAGCCTTAAATTCCCTTTATATTCACAATAACACAAAGCCACTTTCACCCATACGATTTAGACATACTATTTAAAGACATAGATCATTTTGTAGCAGTTACACATTTATATTACATGAAAGAAAATGACCTACCTCTATTAATCATGGAAAAATTTACTGCTTTAGAGGATACCTTAAATCTATCCCAGTGTTTTCTGAGATAAAAAAGAACCTTGGCAAATATAAAAAAAAGAAAGAAGAGAAGAAAACCGGAAGACTTCAGTAGCAAGCACAATGTCTAGCACATAGTAGAGGCTCAAGAATATTTGAGAAATGAACAAATATATGAATAGCAAGAAGAGGGAAGGGGTTTTCCTATTTCTTATGTGAGCATTATTCAGAATGTCCATTTTGCTCTTGCATTCTAGCTAGGAACGTGTTAACCTCTATATACCTTTCTGTGATGATTCAGTGGGGAAACTATGAAGACTCCATTTCCATCCTCCTTGTAGCTACGGGGGGGCCAGTGAGTTGGAAATGGTAGGATAGGGAGTTGAATTAGAAAGGGATAGACTCCTTTGTCCTACTCTTTGTTTGTCTGAAACATAGATGGACTTGCTGGACCTCCAGGAGCCATGCTGAATCATGAGAACATGGAGGAAGGGAATCTTCCTGCTAAGGATGATGCGGAGCGGAAGGAAAAGTAAACCAGGTCCCAGATGATCATGGAGACATCAAGCCAGCCTTGGACTGTCAGGCTCTTGACTTCTTTTATGTGGGAGAAGTGAAACCTTTATTCTGTTTAAGCCTAAAATTGGATTTTCTATGATACACAACTGAACCAAACGCCTTCTTAAACACCACCATTTTGCTGTGCTTCTCAGGGCCTTGAGCCACGAATTGCCTTTTATCTCCTCTCACAGCTTTCCTCCGGGCGACCCCTCCACCTATCCCCAATATCCGGCATTGAGAAGCTATTTGCTTTTTTTAATTTTTTTTAAATTAAATTTTTTATTTATTTTCAGCGTAACAGTATTCATTGTTTTTTCACCACACCCAGTGCTCCATGCAATCTGTGCCCTCCCTAATACCCACCACCTGGTTCCCCCACCCTCCCACCCCCACCCCTTCAAAACCCTCAGGTTGTTTTTCAGAGTCCATAGTCTCTCATGGTTCACCTCCCCTTCCAATTTCCCTCAACTCCCTTCTCCTCTCTGCTTTAAGGGCCGTAGGGTCAATGGTGTAGGCTGTGCGAGTCATCCACTGCCTGTTGCCTGCTGAGAGCAAACTCGATCTGCGGCTTTAGTGAGTAAGCAGCGACAGGCCCCTCGTCAGCAAAGGGGTGTGGTGATGTTCCAGTAAAACTTTATTTATAAGCCTGTGCAGCTGCCTGCAAGCCCTAGGCTGTTGACCACAAACTTTTAGTTCACAAACAGGGGAAACGAAAAATAACTTTTGTTCACAAAGTGTTTGGGGTTAACGCCATTGTCCAAGGATGTCTCCCCTCTTGGTCTATGACTTTTCTAAGGAAGGGGCCATGTTTTAGACATGTGTGTATTCCCATCACCCCGCATAACATTTAGCACACAATAGGGATTCAGCATATATTTTCAAATAAATGAGTGGAAAGCACGAGTCAAGGAGGCAAAGAGTCCCTTGAAGGCTGAGAGATTGAAGCTGGTGGTAGTGAGAGAGTGAGTTCTGGTTTCAACTAAACAAAAAAAAATTTTTTTTTAAAAGGTTTTATTTATTTATTTGAGAGACAGCACAAGCAGAGGGGAGGGGCAGAGGCCGAAGCAAACTTCCTGTTCAGCAGCCTGCTTCTCCCTGCTGAGCAGGGAGCTTACCCTGGGACTCCATCTCAGGACCCTGGGATCATGACCCGAGCTGAAGGCAGAAGCTTAAGTAACTGAGCCACTCAGGTGCTCCTCAACTAAACATTTTTTAAAGTGAAAGCCCTTTAGGGGTTTTGAATCCTGAATTTACCATAAATTTCTCTTCTTCTTTTCTGAGCAGATTAATGTGTCTCCTATAAAATCTTTTGCACATTGATCAACAGATGAAAGCATCCCTTTCAATGCCCACACACACTTGGAGGAGAGCCTAGGTCCCAAGGACAGAGGAGGAGGTTGCTGGGTGAGAAGGGCAGGAAGACAGTATGTTCCGGGGCTGGCCACCTTGGTGAACTGAAGTGAGTTCCTGCTACACGGAGCCTGATGCAAACACCATTTTCAGCAGGGGGTGAGTTGTTGTTGCACAACAGCATCATCTGAATGATGATTTTTATAGCCTCGAGTGGCTGGTGGCCACAGAGGGACACTGGGTCACCTCTGGACCAGGAGCCCATTGGAGAAAAGGCTTTGTCCCTTCCCTCCCTGGGTGATGGATGAAAATAGTGCGCAGTGTTTCTGGACGGGGCAACTTCTGCTGATTCAGAAGTGAAACTCCCATAACCCATGTGCAATCTCACACAGCCATCTTTCCCCATTGATCTCATAGGAGAAGTTCACGCTTTGCTGGGTGCAGTACAAGATACAAATGAGAATTAATGCTTCTGGTGGGAAACTGTTAGCTTCTGTGTTGCTTATTTCCCTGCTAATTTGTGTATACAAGGTCCACGTTCCCTTATCCAAAACCCCTGGGGCCATGTGTATTTTGGCTTTCAGATTATTCTGGGGTTTAGAAAGGTAAAATGATGTCATATATAATTTAATGCCCCCAGCACAGTCTGGGGAAGTACCTCTTGACCAAACACATTAAAATTTGTGCAGAAAAATGTGAATATTCACACTCAGTAGGACCAATGAAGATTATAAGTAACCTCACTCAAGTCAGGGAAGGTTTTGCCACCAAAAAGATTTTGATGTCAAATGCATTACAAAGAAAGAAAGAAGGAAGGAAGGAAGGAAGGAAAGAAAGAAGGAAGGAAGAAAGGAAGGAAGGAAGGAAGGAAGGAAGGAAGGAAGGAAGAAAGAAAGAAAGAAAAAAAGATGGAAAAAAAGAAAAAGAAAAGAAAATAGTTTTCAGAGTTTTTAAAAAAATCTCAGCCAGGTGAATTGGGTAGTCGGCCTCTATTCGGTCTTACTTAAAGTGCCGTCTTCCAAAGAGTCCCAGAAGCACACCGTCTAGGGCTTTATGCTTGGCACAGTAAGGTCAAGTTCTGACTTGTCTGTCCTGCCGTCCTCACTACAGCCCAGCTAGCCTAACTTAGTGAGTTTCTGTTAGCAAACCAAGTAACATTCTGGCAAATTAAAAGTTGATGACAACAGTATATTACACTGATAAAACCAAGTCCTAGGAGGTAAGGGGCTGGGCAGAGGATGACTCAGACATTCTTGAACTCCAGGTGCTTCGTCCTCACCATCCTTATTGTTTGCATGCAGTATGAATGATGGTCATACACCCAGGTTTTGAAAAGAAGCTGAGTCTAATCTGAGGTAGTTGTTCTCAGCAGGGTAAGACTTTGCTCCCTGTCTTTGCAGGGTGCCTGGGGGACACCTCAGTGTCTGGAGATAATTTTGGTTGTCACAACCTGCCCAGGGTTGCTGTTGGCATCTAGTGGGCAGAGGCGAGGGACGGTTGCTAAGCATCCTACAACACACAGCACAGTCCCATGACCGGGTATTAGTCTGGAAAGTTTATATACTGCTGAAGCTGAGAAACTGCAGTTTAAAGTTATCACTCAGTTCAGCCTAATTCAGAAAAAAACCACCATCTGCTCTCTTGAGTTAGGAGACGCCTCTGATTCCTTTAGGGCGTGCACTTTGTGCAAACGCCACCTCTAGACACTGTCCAGGGACTGCTCTCACCTACCCTGCAGCCTGGACCAAACCCGCCTTCCCGCCAATTGATTCCTCTGACTTGGGGACAAGATGCTTTGGAGTAATCCTGTGGTTAGGCTTTGCTACTGGCCCCAAAGGGGAAGTGAGCAAGTAGATTTTTCTCTCTGATGAGGAAGCATGCTTAAATCAGTTGAAAACCTGGCAAAGGTGCAGGATGAATGCCTCTGAGATCCAAATGATCTCGTATCTCGTATCTCGTATCACTTTGTCTCACGACATGGGAAAGGAACGTGCTTGCCTTTGGTAACTTTTGAATCACCAGCAGAGGGCAGACATTGCTCACCTAAAGGAAAAACCCTAGTTCACTCTACATTCAAGTACAGACTGAAATGCCAGCATCTGCAGGGGCCAACTGATTGATCAACTACTTTTCCTGGTCATTCTCCTTCTCCCTGCCATGGCTGAGTCATTGAAGTCGGCTCAGTCAATTATTCTGTACCTGGAATGATTTTTTTTTTTTTCTGTTGATGACTATTTTGATGTGATCTGAAAAATCTTTCTTGAAAAAAGTACATTTTTTCCTTCTTAAAAATAATTCATGAGCTTGAAGGAAATTAGAAAAACGTGCAAAAGGACAAAGGACATTTTTGGCTCCCAGAGATTATCCCTGGTAATTAGCTCTTCGGTGCTTTTCCTTCCAATCTCTGAATTGGGTTGGTAGCAATGACACACGAAGGGTCCTTGACACACTGAGAAATGTACATACATGCTGTGTTTTCTTGTCTCTGGAGCTTTGCTCACCCAGCTCGACTGGAAATTCTTTTTCTAATCTCTGAAAATCTGAATCCTAGATATTTTTCAAGATCAAGCTCTTACATCTTGCTTGATTCTCCCCAGCAGGAGTTGATCTATTTTCTCCGTTTTTTGCATCAGTGTGTCTATGACTTGCTATGGCGATTACTCCCTTCTGTCTTACATTACAATTCTTATATACAGTTGGATCTTCCTACGAGGTCCAGATTTTTTGAATGTGGGGATCTCATTTTATCTTTCTGTATTCCATAGCACCAACATTGGTGTATCCCATAGTAAGTATTCGTAAGTATTTATAAAGAGTAAGGAAGGGAAGAAATAAAGGAAAGAAAGAGGAGGGAGAGAAGGAAGGGGAAGAAAAAGAAGGAAGGAGTGAAGGACGTAAGGGGGAAAGATGGAAGAAAATTGTTTCATTATAATATGCAACAGGTTTTTTGAGGAAAACAGGAAGTCTTCTAGTTTCACTGGGGGGAGGGCGGCAGAGAGTCTAAGTGTTGGCTCAAGTTTATAATGCCATTTGGTAGAATTTTCTCAGATTAAAAGATGCAGATTTGGGGTACTTTTGTGGGTTGACCTGTGTTCTCTAAAATGGTATGTTGGAGTCCTAAGCCCTGGTACCTGTGAATGTGACCTTATTTGGAAATAGGGTCTTCACAGACATAGTCAAGTTAAGATGAGGCCACACACTGGACTGGAATGGGCCTAACTTTAAAGACGGGTCCTTACAAGGAGAAGGAGGTTTGGACACAGAGATGCACAGAGGGAGGACGACCATGGGAGAGATGCAGCTCCGAGCCAAGGAAGGCTCAGGATTGCTGGCAACCCCCAGAAGCTAGAAAAGCAAGGAAGGATTCTCTCCTCAAGACTCCAAAGAGAACGCAGCCCTACTGACACCTTCATTTCATACTCTGGTCTTTAAGACTTGAGAGAATAAATTTCTGCTGTTTTAAGCCATCCGGTTTGCTGTAATTTGTTACAACAGCCCAAGGAAACCAATGCATCATGTTGACAACTTCCTAGTGACAACAGGCCCACTTGGGGAAAGAAGGGAAGTCCTACAGATACTTGGAAAGAGGTCAAGATGCCAAGGAGATATAGGGAGTCCTTGGTGAGGATGAGACAGAACGGGCTGGTTGAATGAGTTCAGAGATAGCTCCTAGTTGTTTCTTTGCCAAAATTTTAGCACAGGCAAATCCTTCTTTTTCCCCCCTCATTTATCTTTCAAAGTATTAGTCCTCCTTGAAGGTCTTCGGGAAATATTGCATAAGTTAACCATCTAATTTCTCTGGTGTCATCAGTGACTCTTTCTAAATGCATGGAACCATGGCCGGTGTCTTGTTAGGTCCTAAGTAAATGGCTAAAGTGCATTAAATCCTCATATTTCTTCTAAAAGCGTGATCTGGGAGGCCACCAGTTCTTAACTTTTCACATCATCTTCCCAAATATATCACGATGTGACAGAAACCACTTAGAAGGTTCTTATAGGATTCTGAGGATTCAATTGTAACTGGGAAATGTTGCCAAAGTAGGGGAATGGGGTTGCATCTCTGAAATAAGCCTAAATGTCCCCTACCCTCACCCCCATGACTTGGGTAACTTAGATACTCTGACCCCAAGATAGATCAATTCTTAAAATAAAACCATTTGCTGGGAGGTAGAGGTGAGACTGTTTGATAAAACTTCACTGTCTCTCTCCCCGCAGTAGGAAAAATAAAGTCAGCAGGATGGGGATAACTTTCTTTCGGTTCCCAGGCAAACACTATTTATTCCAGAGAGGATTTTAGCTTAGGAGTGTCTGGTATCTTGTATCTCCTCTATGGAAATTTTCCGAGTGAACAGGATACATGAGTAAGAGAATGAATGACTTAGAGGAATTGGATCTCTCGATAGAGCCTTTTATTGTTTTTTTTTTTTTTAAGGTTTTATTTATTTATTTGACAGACAGAGATCACACTAGGCAGCGAGGCAGGCAGAGAGAGAGGAAGGGAAGCAGGTTCCCTGCTGAGCAGAGAGCTTGATGCGGGGCTCTATCCCAGGACCCTGAGATCATGACCTGAACTGAAAGCAGAGACTTAACCCACTGAGCCACCCAGGCGCCCCCCTTTTATTGCTTTGTAACTGCGTTTGTTGCTCTAATTTCCCTGACTGATGACTAGGAGTCAGGGAAGCTCTTCAAATTGACAACATATGGCCAAAGCCACTCACTTTGAGAAGTAGTGAGTTTTGGTTTTCCTAGATCACTTTCTGTCTTTTCAGGGTCGCTGGCTTCTGAGTGTGTCAGTGGCCTAGGACTGGATCCTAGTCAAAGGTGTCAGGGATGGGCGATGCATCATCTTCAAAACCAAAGGCAACTACGTCACCTGTAGCAATGACCATGACATTCCTGCTTTCAGTTTCTGGTAAGCCCTTGGATTAAGTTCCTTTTTGGCTAAAAATAATATTGCCATTTGAGTATTTCTTGACCTTAGGATTCAAGCCTGACTTATTAAACAAATATTTTGGGGGGGTACCTAGTATGTGCCAGCTTCTTTTACTGAAGATTTTTTAGTGAACAAAACACCTCCATGGAGCTGAAATCCCAGTGGGGAAAGAGTGATATGAAACAAATAAACATGTAAAACAGTGTAAGACATCAGTCTTGCCATGAATCAGAAGAGCAGAATAAGGAGATGGAGAACATCAGGGAGGCAGGGGTCTCTCTTTCAGGGAATGTGGTTTCTGTGAAGCAGTAACATTTCAGCAGAAACCTAAGTGAGTGAAGGAGTGAATCCTGTGAAAATTTCTGGGAAAAATTCATTCCAGGAAAAAACGGCTAAGACATTTGCCTCCTACCACCAACACCCCCCCAAAAATCATCCATCATGAAAGCATCTAGGAGTAGCGTACTTTAGAATAAGAGCACTGGCCAGAAACTCACAATCTGGTGTTTGGTTTCTTCCATCTTTGTCTCTCCACTATCAGCCCTGGCCACAGCTTCACACTGTCAGCAAAATGGCTGCACAGAGCCTTCTAAAAAGGGCAATCTACAGTCTCTCAGTGGCTCTTTGTTAAGACCCAGTTAACTAACTGGAATTTAAATAAAAATTTAAAAAAAAAAAAAAAAGAATAGAGACAGTCCCTAGCTGACTTGCATCTTCTCAGCTATCACTGGCCAGTCACTGCAAAGGAGAGGCAGCCCCCTCAGTGGGATTGCTGCTAGTGGGGGTGTGGGTGTGGAGGGTATGGGTGTGGGGGTGCTGTCACCTTCCCTGAGATGCTTGGCTGTGTTACACCTGAGCAGAATTATGGTTCTAGTAGAAAAAAGAGGGGAGAATGGGTGTTTGGTAGGCAACCAATGGCGCCCACCACATAAAACCAGCATGATTCAATATGGGGCAGATGGTAGGTAGTTATTTTGGTGAACTGTGGTGACACAAAGAAACCCTTGTGTTCGTTACTTGATTATCAGGATGGTTATGGAAGACATGGTGAGTAGGAGCACACTTCATACGCGCTGAAGTTTCATAGTCAAGAACACAGTTATATATAGATGGCTCTGTTGTTGTTCTGCTGATGAAGTCAGGCTTCCACAGGGAAAACAGCTGTTTAGAGCAAAGAGTTGGAAGAGAGAAAAACGGATCCAAGTTCTGCTGCATAATATTCAGGTGTTTCATCGACTTAGCTGCTTGAGTCCCTGGAGAGAAGGCAAGATGCTCTGAGTCAGATGTTTACACGCAAGTAGTAGGTCGAAAATAAATTAGCCTTTTGCTATGTCAAGCAGCCCATGGTGAGGTTTTGTCACATCAGATTTCCTATGTATCTGTGTTAACAGTAGGAACTCACAGGATGAGTATAATAGGTAGGACTGGATCCAGACCATATTCTCCTTTGGGAATAGCAGAAAGTTCTGCAAACTCTTGATCATTCACAGCAATGAATGGGAGCAAGAACACAGCTAATCTAAATTGGCAGGCAAAAGGGTTTCTTTTTCAGCAACTGTGAGCTGCAGATGAGTATGACTGTGATCTGCTATTTTGTTACCGAAAAAAAAATCTGTCTCCAGAATTAGAAATCTCTGTTTCCCTACTTCTGTCCTCCTGCTGCTCTTTGGCCTTCCATTTCACTCAGAGGGAGTGAACTCCATGCCTTTGTATATGCTGTTCCTTCTTCGAATGCCCTTTTCCTGCCTTCTTCACCTGGCACATTTGTGCTCTTCTTTCTAGACTCAAATCAAGGCTTTGGAAATTCTCCTCCAACTAATAACTCCACTAATAACTACCATGAAAGTGAGCGAAGTGTTCCATTGTCTTCAGAATGTTCCTGGCCTAAAGGGGAGTTCTTAATAGAAGGATGACAAATTGTCCCAGTTTGCCTGGGACTGGGTTGTAGGAAAAAGGTGTCAAGGGATGTGAGATTTTTTTTTTAAGATTTTTATTATTCATTCAACAGAGAGATAGAGAGCACAAGTAGGCAGAGAGGCAGGCAGAGGGAGAGGGGGAAGCAAGCTCCTTGGTGAGCAGAGAGCCCAACTCGGGGCTTGATCCCAGGACCCTGGCATCATGACCTGAGCTGAAGGCAGAGGCCCAACCCACTGAGCCACCCAGGCACCCCGGGATGTGGGATTTTTAATGCTAAAACCACAGAAGTCAAGGGAAAATGGGATGAGTTGGTAATCTCAGGACACCAGCCACTTAAGAATAAAGAGGAGGAGTACCTGAGTGGCTCAGTCAGTTAAGCGTCTGATTCTTGATTTTGGCTCAGGTCATGATCTTAGGGTCATGGGATCGAGCCTTGCATTGGGCTCCAGGCTGGGTGTGGAGTCTGGTTAAGATTTTTTCTTTCCCTCTTCCTCTTCCTCTCCTCCACGGCCACCCCCCTTCCCCTGCCCAGCTCACTGACACACACTCTCTCTCTCTCTTAAAAAAAAAAAAAAAAAGAAAAAGAAGAAGGAGGGAAGAGAACCAGTAGGGGTCAGGAGGAGGCAAGATGCAGGAGGTGAGGGAAACGGAGAAGTGGTGGAAGAGATCTCATAAATCCCTTCCTTTCAAACTTTAAAGCTTATCACACATTCCAGGCTTTGAAAAACAAAAAAGGAGAATGGAGACAATCAACTTTTGGTCTTTTGCCTTTAAAATGTGTATATGAAAAGTATCACCAAACCTTAAGAGACTCTTAAGCATAGGACGCAAACTGAGAGTTGCTGGAAGGGAGAAGGGTGGTGGGATGGGGTCACTGGATGATGGACATTAAGGAGGGCTCGTGATATAATGAGCACTGGGTGTTCTATAAGACTGATGAATCACTGAACTTTACCTCTGAAGCCAATTATACATTATACATTAATTGGATTTAAGTAAAAATAAATAAATTTTTTCCAATCAAGAAATGGGCAGAGGAAATGAACAGACATTTCTGCAAAGAAGACATCCAGATGGCCAACAGACTCAGGAAAAAGTGCTCCATATCACTCGGCATCAGGGAAATACAAATCAAAACCACAATGAGATATCACCTCTCACCACTCAGAATGGCTAAAATTAACAAGTCAGGAAATGACAGATGCTAGCGAGGATGCAGAAAAAGGGGAATCCTCCTACACTGTTGGTGGGAATGCAAACTGGTGCAACCACTCTGGAAAACAGGATGGAGGTTCCTCAAAAAGTTGAAAACAGAGCTACCCCCAGCAACCTCACTACTGGGTATTTACCCTAAAAATATGAATGTAGTGATCCGAAGGGGCACGTGCACCCGAATGTTCACAGCAGCAATGTCCACAATAGCCAAACTATGGAATGAACATAGATGTCCATCAACAGATGAATGGATAAAGAAGATGTGGTATATACACAATGGAATACTATGCAGCCATCAAAAGAAATGAAGTCTTTCCATTTGCGACGACGTGGATGGAACTAGAGGGTATTATGCTTAGCGAAATAAGTCAATCAGAGAAAGACAATTATCATATGATCTCCCTGATATGAGGACGTTGAGAGGCAATGTGGGGGGTTTGGGGGGTAGGAAAGGAATAAATGAAACAAGATGGGATCGGGAGGAAGACAAACCATGAGACTCTTAATCTCACAAAACAAACTGAGGGTTGCCGGGGGGAGGGGTTAGGGAGAGGGTGGCTGGGTTATGGACATTGGGGAAGGTATGTGCTATGGTGAGTGCTGTGAAGTGTGTAAACCTGGCGATTCACAGACCTGTACCCGCGGGGCTAATAATACATTATATGTTAATAAAAAATGAAAAGAAAATAAATTTTTAAAAAGTATCACTGTTAATGGAAGCAATGTTTACTGAGTTGTCACTACCACTTAGGCACTTTGGAGGCACTTGTTGAGAGCTCCATCTTGAAAACTGTCCTGGGAACTTACCCCCATTCATTTATTCATCTGTGCATTCCACAGATAGTCCCCAAGAGCCGGGAGCCACACAGGTGCCATCCACCAGGAGGAGCACTGGTGAGGACCCAGTGTCCCCCCAGAGCTCTATATCAATGCCTCCCCGCACGGCTTCGTGCTTGACGGGGCAGGGCATCTTGGTAGACTTTCAGAGCAGCCTTTGGGATCCAATAGCTAGCAGAACCTTGGCGTGTATGAATACAGCTTGGGACCACAAGTAGTCTGAGATACCCGGGAATGAAAATAGCCATTCATCCCCAGCCTGAAGGCCACTGTGAGATGGGAGAAGCAAACCCTTCTTCAGCTCAGCCCCACAGCTTCATTTCTTGTCATTCCATCCACCGACCCCAGTGAACTACACGTGGCTCCTTATTCTTGCCTGCTTGTCTTTGGCTTCTAGGCCTCCCCAGCTTGTTATGTCAGCTTGTGTCATCCTTCCCAGAGCAAACCCTGTGCCCACCCCCATTAAGCAGCATGATGTAGACTTGCCCCAGGGCCTCATCTTCACCATCGCCTCCTCCTACAAACCTGCCCGAGCCCTCTCTGAGTTTGTAGCAATTACTACAAGGTATTGACATTATTTACTTAAGTTATATGTCTTCGCCACTAGACTGTGAGCTTGCTGGAGGCAGGACTGGGCCCTGCTCAGCACAGAGTAGGTGCTTAATAAATATTTATTGAATGAAAATGAGAATAAAATAATAGTTCACTAAAATTAGAGTAAACAGATTTCATGACTTGTGCGGTCAGTTGACATGTTTGTTTGGTTCAGGAAGACGATATTCAAAATATTGATTACTCCTGAACTAGATCATCAGTGGGAATGGCTCGGACCCAGTGGTGTCAGATTAAGCTGCTGGGGCCTCCTGATGCTGTGCCAGATGTTACCCCTTCAGTTGCTGACCCCCGGGAGAAGTGGGGGGATCCCTCAGGAGGAGCCTGAGGTCAGGGATGGGGCGTGATGGAAACATGGGTATTTACCAGTCAATACTTAAGTATTTCAAAATTCTAACAACTGCCGTGGTCATCCATGTGCATTTGGGCCACATTTCCGCCCTGGTCAGATTCATCTTCTCATTAAGAGGGATGCTGGAGGATTTGCAGCAGGAAGAGAAAGGCTGAATTTTAAATTGCCCCAGATTCCTCTGGTGGGATGATCTGTGTAATCTTATCAGATGTATTTATGCATGGGGAAGACTCTTTATGCAGTATCCATCACAGAGTAGAGAAATATTGATTTTATCTAGAATTCCCTCCACCGAATGCCAGGCCGAGGAGGGTTCACTGGGACCCCCTTGGGCTGCTGTCTTTGATGTTGCATTTAGTGAGCTGGTGCTTTGTGAGAAGGCAGGATGGGTGGGGGGAGAAGGTGTGGTGGGGTGGTGGGAGCTAGGCAGTCCTGGGGCATGCTCTGGCCCTGGGAGCCTCCTAAAGGATGTTGATCCTCGAATCAGAGTTTTGTAGCAGATAAACAACCCCCAAACTGGTGTTTGCAGAGTTCAAGAGTGCCAAAATAAAGTGTGAAATCATGAAGAAATGAAGACACTTAGATATATTCGAAACCTTGGATATATTTGAAACTTCTTTGTGTTCCCAAAGACTTTAAAATTTGGCTTCATTTAATTTAGCCATAGGGAGATGGCTTCTATAGATCTGTGGGCCCATTTTGTTCAAGCACTGAATACAGAAAGGTGTTTAACCACAACTGGGATGCTAATGAGTGCAAATTTCAGCAAGTCTGCCACGTTCCCCAGTGAAACTCTGATCTGAAAGAATTATACAAAGCCATACTTCCTCTCTAAGCATAAGGGATTTCCCACGGAAAGAGATAAAGTTCAGAAAGTACAGGTTTGTGTTATAAAGGCTGTTTTCTACCTATTTTAATATATGCTTTGAAAACGCAGGGGTATTAGAAGAAGAGGAGAATGTAAGATCCAAGTTATGTACTGAAAGATCCTGGGGAATAGCTCGCAAGGTATAATAGGATGTAAGATGTTCAGAGATTACATCAGCTACCCGAGAGCACAGTTCCTGATTAAGAGCTCAAATCTAATGGCCAGGACACCTGAAACAGCTGAATGGAAATAGAATCCCCAGAAGAATCTTTGAAAATAAAATAGGACAGAAGCCCAGAGGCATATCCAGAAATTGCTAAAGGCACCAAGTAAAGAAAGGTCACCAAGAATAAAAGAACATGGAAGAGCTGAAAGATGGGGGAGACCGAGAAGGGGTATCTCATTAAAATTTAGTGGGAAACACTGTCCTACTGTTCTTTCTTGTTATTTATCCAGAGGAAGTAATCTGCTGTGCAGGCGATGATTTATGCTCAGAGATGTTCATCACAATGTTATTTATGATCCCTGAAAAGTGGAAACCATTTTAAAGGTCAGCAGGAAAAGGACGATTAAGCAAAGTGCAGCGTGCCTGTGTCACACGCGATTGTGTGCAGCCCCCAAAATAAGGGTCTTCAGGAGTTTTTGCTGAAGGAAAAATACCTGTGTCCTGCGTACAGCTTCATCTCATCCCTGTAAACAACAACAATGTTCTTGCCAGGCGTTAATTCGTTGGAATAGCAATTTACGTTTTTTTTTTCCCTCTAGTGATTTTCCTCCCCATTTTTAATCGGAAGTCAGGTTTTCGTCACTCTCTGTCTCAGAGGTCTGAGCAGCAAGCAGGGGCAGTCCCAAGTCAGCTACCTTTTGAAATATTACTCTTATAATCAGAAAACAACAAAAATGGCATTTAAAAAAGGCTATTAAAATTCCCACTTGAAACATCATGGAAAAAAAACTGGCAACACCAGTTGGCCAAGCAGCGCAGCTGACTCCGAAGTAGCAATGTCTGTTGCTGCCACCGAGGGTCCTGGGTCCTCTTCTACGTTTGCAGAGGACAGGAAGGCTGGCCGAGGCTTCTGCGCCCTGGAGAAACTATAAGGCTTTCTGTCCCTCCAGACCGGTCTCTAAGCAGCACCTCCATTTCCATTAAGAGCAATTTTGAGGGTTTGTTATGAGTACATATCAGATATTGGGAGAGCCAAGAATGGTAAGTGCTGTTATCATCATTCCATTAAGCAGAATGCTTCCATAATAAGATCTCACAGTACTTTCGGAATCATCCAGGTTGGCTCAGCACAGGTTTAGGGGGAAGTACATTTTGTTGGAATTCAATTCTTTGAAAATTGGTAGTTCAGATAAGGTCGGATTCACAACTTATTAACTAGAACAGTGGTTTTTAAACTTTCTTTTCAACAGAGTGACAACCCATTCTTCAAACCCCAGTGTGTATGGAGTTTCATAGGTCATGGAAATAAAAGTTGATTTGCTCTGGTGAGTGGTGGTGGAGAGCCTCCAGCACCCAGCTCAGCCTCCGGGTTAGCTTCCCCTCACCCCCCCCCCCCCCCAGGAGCCTTAGCCACTCCCTACCCCCAACCAGGGCTCTGTGACCACAAACAAAAAACTGCAGAACTTCAGCATTTTCATGAGAACAAGCTCTGACCCAACACGGAAAAAAATAACTTCTACAGCGATGGATGGTCTGAGCACATTGTTATGGCTCACGGGGAGGCGGAGGACAGAGAAAAGGGTGCCGCTCCTAAAAGTGAGATGGATTTGGAGATTTTCAGGCCCTCACCATTCTGGAAACTTCATCACTGTTACTTCTCTTTGGACTGTGATTCTGAGAATGAGATAATGCTGCTCAATGGGATATAGTATAAAATTAAATTACCCCCCCCATTTTACTATATTCCAGGGTCAACCGTATGTTGGCAATAGGAGAGACAAAAATGCTCTAACAATGCTACATCAGAAAGCTTTTGCGTTTCCAGGTTCATCTGGCATGAAAAATGTCTTCACCTTCTCTCTTTTCCCCAATTAAAACAAGATTTTCCAGCTTTCCTCCCAGCTTCTGTACCAAGTACTTGGTGGCTTCTGGGGAGGGCAGGATAGGGCCCTGGTCAATTTATGACTTGGGTCTGGGGCTGGACAGAGTCTGAATCCTGCCCTATCATTTTGTGGTCATGGAAGGGACTCTCTATGTGCTTCAGCTACTCTCTGCAAAGATGGATAGTAAAGGCCCTTCTGAGGATAGAATGAGATGATGTACTTTAGTGCCTAGCACAGTGCCAGCAACATTGTAAATGCCCAATATCTATTTATTTTGATTATGAGCTTAGTTTGTGAACTTCTACAACAGTGATTTTTAAAAAATCATGGCTACCAATTAGAATCACCAGACGTACTTTAAAAACTATGAGTACCTAATAGCACAGACCAATTAAATCAAAGTTTTGGGCTGAGGTGCCCGTAATTTAAAAAAATGACCTCAGTAATTCTAATGGGTGGCCAGGTTAGTGGCCGTGGGACTGAATACAAGGCTGAGGGCGAGAAGCGGCCATGGTGGGAGAGAGGGGTGCAGCAGGTAGACCCCTGTCTTGCCGCTGGTCTGTGACGCACAGGAGCTCTTGCCTCCCCCGACTGAGCCTCCCGCAGCCTGCTGCCCCCACTTCCCCCACCCAGTGAAGGAGCAAAGACCCATGGTGACAGTGAGGAAAGGAGGGACCTGATGTCCGAGAGACGTCTAGAGATAATGGGACCCATAATCAGCTTGACTGCACACGGCCCTTTAGCATTTCCAAAGTGTTTCCCCATCCGGAACCCGTTTGCCCCTCTCAATAACCCTGGGGCACACAGCAGGCCCATGTTAGGTCCCAGCAACGAAAGGGGAGCTGAGTCACGAGCATGTCAGGTCCTTTGCTTCTGGCCAAACAGTACCAGTTGGGCGGGGTCATGACAAAACCCACTCTGCTTTGTTCACGTGTCTTTCTGGGATACTGTCTATGTCTCTTGTTTGGCTGCTCCATCTGGTGGCTGTTCTGTACTCCCCCTTAACCAGTGAGGAGAAGTTCCAGAGAACCTCCTAGTTTACAACGCACCGACATGGGGGGTGTGTTTTTGCTTCTTCCGCAAATGGTATGGACAGGGTAGGTGAAGGTTCTAGTGGAAATAAACATTGTAACGTGCCTCTCGGTTTTGCATTAGCGAGTGTCCCTCTCCAAACTTTGAATAGGAGCAAGCTGGCACAGCGGGAGGGATTCAGCTCTCAATTTTGTGTCAACTGTGAGCCTTAGTGCTGCTTTTGGGCGTGAGCTCCCGGAATTCGGATCAAGTTAGTGAGCATGATGGATTTCAAGCTGCTTGTGTTGAATATTCCAGGAAAAGGTAACCTGAGAATACATGATGTCCTCAGTGTCCTATGTCACTTCTTAGAAGAATCTGTTCCGGAGTAAGCTGTGGTCTGGGTAACAATAAAATGCTTATACACATTTGCGCCCACCCACTGTCCCCAGGACAATGACTAAGAATTGGATCCAGATCTTAGGTCCTCTGTGGCTCATGATTTCTTTGACACTCTGGCACTGTTCAGTTTAGTCCAGCATAAACTATTCGGTTTCCCTGACCCTGGGGATCTGCTGCAGCTTTAAATGCTGTAGGCAGCTGATGGGTTTACAGGAACTGCCTAACCAGCATTGCATCTTGATTTGTGGTCTCACTGTTGGTTATGGAGTTGATCTGGATTCAAAGAAACAAATGACCAGAACATCAGGATGTGGGTTGGTCTTAAAAACAAGGGTGGTTGGTCATGCAGATACAGCTGTCTGGGAACAGCTAGTTTTGTACCATGAAAGAGACTATGAAGGTGTTTTTCTTTCCTTCCTCCTCCTCCTCCTCCTCCTTCTTTTTTTAAATGAGGCTTGGGTTAGTAATTTATTCTGAGATTTCACACTACATGTGAAATCCCCCAGGACCTGAAGGAGTGAAGGGAAAGCTATTTTTAATCACATTTCAATAATAGCTATGGAGAGAAATATTGTCCGGTAAACTTTCCCTGTTCTATCTGGAAGGATTTTTTTTTTTCTTTTTCCCAATTTTTCTGAGTTTTTCCAAACTCAGAAACATTCTCGTTCATGTCTTGCTCTCTGGATTCTGATCAAGGTAACAATCATCACAGTTTTGATAAGCTGTCATCAGAAAAGATCAGCACATGAGGATAAGCCGAGAGGAAGCAAGACCCTGCCTTCTTTCTGTGTGCAACCTTCCTTCCTATCCTCTCTTGCCTCACTTGTCTTCTCCTAGTTCACTCCTCACCATCTGTTATGGGTGAATTGTGTCCCCCAAAATAGCATGTTGACGTCCTGACCTCCAGTACTTCAGAAAGTGACCTTATTTGGAGACAGGGTCTTTGTAGAGGTCATTAGTTGAGATGAGGACATATTGGAGTAGAGTGAGCCCTTAATCCAGTCTGACTGCTGTCCATTGAAGAAGGCCATGAGAGACACATGGGGAGAATACCAGGTGACAACTGAGACAGCTGTTGGGGTGACCAGCTGCAAGTCAAGGGGCTCTGGGACTGATGGCCACCCAGAAACTACGAAGAGACAAGGAAGGATTCTACTCAGACTCTCAGAGGGAACACGGCTCTGTTGCCATTTTAATTTTGGACTTCTGGTCTCCAGAATGGTGACAGAACTACTTGCCATTGTTTCAAGCCACCCAGCCTGTGGAGTTTTGCTATGGTGCTCCCTGGAAACGAATACACCATCCTTCTGATCTGAGTTGAAATATCCCCTTTTGGAAAAGTCTTTCAAGTCCTTCCGCAGCCTAGAGCACATCTTCCTGCTCTACAGCCGCCTATTACCTCTACTTTTCCTTCAGGACATTCATCATGCTGAGCAATTACTACTCAGTTTGTCTTTTCTATTAGACTATAAAGTCTCTGAGGGCAGAGATGCTGTTTCCAGGACTCAACACCGCATTCCCAGCAACTGGGGTTGTACCTATCATTAGCCTCCATTCTCTAAGTGTTCATTGACTGAATGAAAAATGAGGAAATTCTATTCAAAAAATTTATTTCTAGCTTTGCAGAATCATCTGGAGGTTAGCACTTTATGAATGGAAATATGCTCATTAAAACTCACTTTACCCGAGAGAAGGGATTGTTTTTTTGGGAGCTTGAAATTCAGCCTTTTTATATTTCATCATAACAATTTTCTTCAAAGTATTGAAAAAATATTTAGGCTTTCTTTTATATAAATAGTTTTCAAGATGAAAACAGTGTGAAGAAACCCTGTGTAAATTGTTTGAAGTCTCCCTCTCCTCCCTCTTCCATAAACTGCAATATAGAATATATTTTGAATATCCTTTCCTTGATGGATTCACTACTTAAGGCAGTAGCAGTACCATTCACTGAATATGAAATAAGTCAACAAGTTGTTCAAAATATTTTCCCTGCCTTTTCCTCAATGCCTTCTCTACCTCCCTTCAAAGCTGCTGGCGTAGGTTGTAAAGTATCTTTCCAAAGCTTTGTATTCCATTTTGGTCATGTATGATAGTCACAGGGAGCAATTTAGAAGAATGAAAATATGAGGCTTGACTCTAAAGTAATACATGGAAATAAGTGTCTCTTCACCTTCGGGTATTTAACCCCAAATTGTTGAAAATATCATTCTAACTTTTATTTTGTAAGAGTTCCTAAGTTTGCAAGAAGATCAGTTTTATTACTTTGTTGTCATGTCTGGTCTTGGAGGGAAAGTAAGAAAATATTTATTGACTTGTGTGACCTCCATATGATTTTTGACCATTTGTCCATGATGGAGAAATTTGAAAGGTGGGCCCTGAGAGAGGGCAACAGAGTCCAGCCATGTCAGCCACGGTGCTGAGGGAAGTGCTACAGGTGTGTGTGGGGGGTATCACTGAATTTGAGCTCCCATTGGTGACGACAAGCTAGTCCTTAACTTTCTTGAGTCTTAGTTTCTTCATTTGTAAAGTGAAAACTATATTTGTAATGCTACAAAGAAGATGGCTTTAAAAAATTTTTTTTTGTTTGAAAGAGAGGGAAAGTGAGTGAATGATTAAGAAAGCAAGAGCATGAGCTAGGAGAGGGGTCATGGGAGAGGGACAGAGAGAGAAGCAGACTCCCTGCTAAGCAGGGAGCCTGATGATGCGGGGCTCAAACTCAGGACCCTGGAATCGTGACCTGAGCAGAAGACAGACGCTTAACCTACTGAGCCACCCAGGTTCCCCAAGCAGATGACTTTTGACAATATGTATGAATATGCTTGACCACATATTAAGTGCTGTGGATATGAATCTAGAATGGAGTTATTTAGATATGATTATACTGTACACTTTCATAACATTTTACCACTTAACAAAATGCTTCAGGATGCATTCTATTATTTGAGATTTAAAATGATCTATTGAGGGAACTGGGCTAGGCACTAAGCCAAGTAGAGGAGCAAGATATAGCTTCTGGTGGCAAGAGACTTATGGTCTAATGGAAGAGACAAAAAAAAAAAGCCAGATAATTTCAGTAGTAAGTGCAGTGTACAACTTGGTACTGTACTTTATATGTGTAATCCCATAAATCCCTTGTGATCAACCCGTGAGTTCCTGATAATTATCTAGGGGACTTGCCCATAATCAGTGGGTAAAGGATGAACCTGGGACTGAAATCTGAGCACATCTCCGGAGGCTAAGGCTTGATTACTGCACTTGGCAGTGACTTCATAGGTGCTCCAGCTTTATTGTGGCGTAGCATACGACCTCAGTCTTGGTGACATAAAACAACACCCATTTTGCTATGCTCACAGACTTTTGTGGATTGTGAATCCATAAATGAACACAGCAGCAATAGCTTATCTGCTCTGTGGTGTCTGGGCCTCAGATGGGCAGACTGAAAGGCTGGGTGACTCAACAGCTGGGGTCTGGAAGGGTAATTTAATCACACACCCTGTGGTTGATGCTGGCTACCGGCTGGGACCTCAGCTGGGGCTGTTAGCCAAACAGTATAGACATGGTCCCTCTGTGTGGCTGCTTGAACTCCCTCACAGCATGGTGTCTGGGTTTCAAGAGCAAACAACCCAAAGGGAACCAGCCTGTATCTGCATAGCCTTTTATAACCTAGCTTTGGAAGTCATACCATATCACTTACAAGTCCCACTTCACTCCAGATTCAAGGAGAGGGAACATAAACACCATTCTCAAGGGGAGGAGTGTCAAAGTCATATTGTAAGACCACATGGGATTGGTAAATCCAATCTGTCACAATAATTCACATTCCTCCCACATGAAATACACTCATCCCCTCCAAGTCTCATCCCCATAGGGCAACAGCTTGAAGTCCCAGTCTCCTCTGGGAGGAGTTTGATCCAGTGTGAATGCAAGCTCCTTTTGTGTGGTTCCTCTGAAGACCAGTGAATTAAAGACACAAGTTATCCAACCCCCCCATTCAATATACATTTGTGGAACAAACATTAGATGACTGTTTTAGAACTTTATTCAAAAAGGAAAAAAAAAGTGAGTAGCATGCAGCAGTTACTGGTCCATAACAATTTTGAAATTGATCTGGGCACATGTTATCTGTTCCTTAATTAAGGTTCAGTCCTACTGCTTGGGACTTGTTCTCTTGAATCTTTTTTTTAAAAATTAATTTATTTTTTAAAATTTTATTTATTTATTTGAGAGAGAGAGATGACAAGTAGGCAGAGAGGCAGGCAGAGAGAGAGGGTGAAGCAGGCTCCCCGCTGAGCAGAGAGCCCGATGTGGGGCTCGATCCTAGGACCCTGAGATCATGACCTGGACCGAAGGCAGAGGCTTAACACACTGAACCACCCAGGTGCCCCTGTTCTCCTGAATCTTGGTTTCAACTTCTGAGCTAGCCTCCTTTTCTATAAGAAACCACAAGTGTTTGCCCACTGAGTGGTTTTCTCAGCTGATTTCCTGTTCATAGAAGTTCAGAGGCCCAAAGCCTCCTTTCTCTGTCTTTTTAAGTCATATCAGATCTAATTCTTTAAAACACTTTGCAGGTTTCCTATGTATCTACTCTGCTGGACTGAACCCATCGCATGAAATGCTTTAAGATAAACTCTCTCTTGGACTTCCTTTGGGACTATGGGGCAATGTCCTTATAATTCTCAGAAGATATGTTCTTTAACAGAGAGAATCTGTGAAGCATACCTTTAAGATCCTTAGAAGGACTGTTGCCTATTTGAAAGATTCTATGAGATTTTAACAAAGGATCTCAGAGTCCCGCCCTGGATTTGATCTTTGGTCTGAGGTTCTTCTTAATTTAAGGATTGTTTGCTGACCCAAGACACTGGACATGAGAAGCAGTTTTGCATTTGAACCAGGAAGTCCTGGATCCTTCATATTTAACATTTCATTCATTAATTTCTTTCCTTACATCTTATTATTGGAAGCAAAAGGAATCTAGGGGCCATTTTCAATATTGTGACTAGAAATCTATTAACCCAGCTCATTGAGCTCATTACATATATTCCCTATTTTCCACATGACTATGACAGTGTTGCTAAACTCTGTCTCTACATAACAAGGATTTCCTGTCTTCCAGCTTCCAAGACATTTTTTAAAAAATTTTTAATTTCTTTTCAGTGTAACAGTATTCATTGTTTTTGCACCCCACCCAGTGCTCCATGCAATCCGTGCCCTCCCTAATGCCCACCACCTGGTTCCCCCAACCTCTCACCCCCTGCCTCTTCAAAACCCTCAGGTTGTTTTTCAGAGTCCATAGTCTCTCATGGTTCACCTCCCTTTCCAATTTCCCTCAACTCCCTTCTCCTCTCCATCTCCCCTTGTCCTCCATGTTATTGGTTATGCTCCACAAATAAGTGAAACCATATGATAACTGACTCTCTCTGCTTGGCTTCTTTCACTCAGCATAATCTCTTCCAGTCCCGTCCATGTTGCTACAAAAGTTGGGTATTCATCCTTTCCGATGGAGGCATAATACTCCATAGTGTATATGGACCACATCTTCCTTATCCATTCGTCCATTGAAGGGCATCTTGGTTCTTTCCACAGTTTGGTGACCATGGCCATTGCTGCTATAAACATTGGGGTACAGATGGCCTTTCTTTTCACTACATCTGTATCTTTGGGGTAAATACCCAGTAGTGCAATTGCAGGGTCATAGGGAAGCTCTATTTTTAATTTCCTGAGGAATCTCCACACTGTTCTCCAAAGAGGCTGCACTGACTTGCACTCCCACCAACAGTGTAAGAGGGTTCCCCTTTCTCCACATCCTCTTCAACACATATTGTTTCCTGTCTTGCTAATTTTGGCCATTCTAACTGGTGTAAGGTGGTATCTCAATGTGGTTTTAATTTGAATCTCCCTGATGGCTAGTGATGATGAACATTTTTTCATGTGTCTGATAGCCATTTGTATGTCTTCATTGGAGAAGTGTCTGTTCATGTCTTCTGCCCATTTTTTAATATGATTGTCTGTTTTGTGTGTGTTGAGTTTGAGGAGTTCTTTATAGATCCTGGATATCAACCTTTTGTCTGTACTGTCATTTGCAAATATCTTCTCCCATTCCGTGGGTTGCCTCTTTGTTTTGTTGACTGTTTCCTTTGCTGTGTAGAAGCTTTTGATCTTGATGAAGTCCCAAAAGTTCATTTTCACTTTTGTTTCCTTTGCTTTTGGAGACATATTTTGAAAGAAGTTGCTGTGGCTGATATCGAATAGGTTACTGCTTATGTTCTCCTCTAGGATTCTGATGGATTCCTGTCTCACATTGAGGTCTTTTAACCATTTCGAGTTTATCTTTGTGTATGGTGTGAGAGAATGATCGAGTTTCATTCTTCTACATATAGCTGTCCAGTTTTTCCAGCACCATTTATTGAAGAGACTGTCTTTTTTCCACTGTATATTTTTTCCTGTTTTGTTGAAGATTATTTGACCATAGAGTTGAGGGTCCATATCTGGGCTCTCTACTCTGTTCCACTGGTCTATGTGTCTGTTTTTATGCCAGTACCATGCTGCCAAGACATTTAAAAAAAAAAAAGATTTTATTTATTTATCAGAGAGAGAGCACAAGCAGGGGGAGTGGCAGGCAGAGGGAGAAGCAGGTTCCCTATTGAGCAAGGAGCTTGATGTGGCGCTCGATCCCAGGACCCTGGGATCGTGACTTGAGCTGAAGGCAGATACTTAACCAACTGAGCCACCCAGGGATCCCTCTGAAGACATTTTTAATAAGGCTCTTTTAACCTCTTACCAACAGCCTCCTCAAAGTCTTATAGGTTTCCATCAACCAACCACTCCCAAAGTTAATGCTACAATTTTCTTTTTTTTTAATGGCAGTATCTTGCTTCCAGGTATCAAAATCTATTTCAGATACTATAGCTGCACTACAAAACACCCTGAAGACTGTGGAATAAAACAGCAAACATTTGTTATGTGGGCTGGGAATTCTGGATAGACAGGGGTGTCCTGTTTCAGTTCCATCACATCCGGCACTGAATGATGAGTGTCAGCTGGGAAGACTTGAAGATGGAAGCTGAATTGATAGTTGAGGGCTAGAATCATCTGAAGGCTTGCTCACTTATATGTCTGGTAGTTGATGCTGACTGATGTCTGGGACCTTAGCTGAGATTGTCAGCCAGACCACCTCCACATGCCCCTCCCTGTGGCTGCTTGGTCTTCACAGCTGGGCTCCAAGAGTGAATTCTAAAGAGGAGCAGGAAGGAATGGCAACATTTTAAAGATTTAGCTCTAGAGTCAATAACATTTCTTCTGCTTTTAGTCACAGCCTGCTCAGATTCAGGGAGAGGGAATATAGAGCCTCTTCAAATGGGAGAAATGTCAAAGTTGTTGAATGGGATTGGGATGTGGGTGAGAAATGTTGTTGCAACTGTCTTTGGAAAATATAATCCACCGTGGTCAGAAACTGTGAGACTATAGGGAACAAACACCTGAAAGTTCAAGAAAGGCTGTCAAAGATCATCCTTGATCTGAATCTTAAAGATGAACATGACAAGATTGTCATCATCTCCCTAAATGGTTATGGGTATAACCTCCTGAAGTTACTACTTTGAAATGAAAACATTCATACATGCATATACATATATATGTATGCATGTTTATGTACAAATGTTTTTACATACAAATAATGTGTTAAAAGTGTTCACTTAATTTTTTAAAAGATTTTATTTAAGAGAAAGAGTAAGTGAGAGAGAGGGAGAGAGCTGTGGGTGAGGGATAAGCAGGTTCCCTGCAGGGAGCCCAAGAAGGGACTCGATTCCAGGACCCTGAGATCATGACCTGAGCTGAAGGCAGATGCTTAACTGACTGAGCCGCACAGGTTCCCCAACTTAATTTTATAGCCAAACTCCACACTAAATCAGTGTTTAATGATGATCTGTAAATGACAAAAACAGTCACTTATTCAAGAGCTATATTTCAAATGAATTGGTAACAAGGAGCTATAAATAGGAGGAACTGATAAATGATCATAGTCCAATGAAGAACATTCAAGCAGGGGCATCTAGCAAAAAGAATTCCATAGGAGGGAGAAAGAGGACTGAGAATCTGCCACAGTGCAAAGCAAAGGGATTCAAGGCAGCAAATCAAGTGGCTCTACAATTTGGGGCTAAATATAGCCAGGACCAGTCAACATCTGCTAGTACAGAGGGAGGACATCAATTTTCCATTTCATAACTCTAGGTCACAGTTGCTGGAGCACTGTTCTAGATGAGGTTGTTCTATGCAATACCTTTTATTATTCAAATAATAGTCTGGTAGTGGACAGAGGGCCATTGGGATCCCTATACACCCCTCCAAATGGTTCCCCTTTTAATGGGGCTTTGTACATGTTACACAAAACTCCTCAAAGCTTTATCTCACCCTCTGTCTCATCTCTAGCAATGAGTCTGGTCTAATATTTATCTTATTAATAGATGAGCCATGAAATTCTCTCTCCCATCTTTGTCTCCCTTCCACTTCCTCATAGGTAACCACCATCCTTCATTTCCTGTGCATTGTTCTAGAGTTCGTGCATGCATAGATAAGAAAATACCAATATAGATTTTTATTGTCTTCCTTCTTATCTTCACTCCTCGCCTTTTTTAAACCTCAAGGATAGTGGATTGTGTAAAGTGTTTTGCAACTTGTTTCTTTCACTTAACTACATTTCTTGGAGACCTTTTCCCCCTTCATTACATGGCGAGTTTGTATGTATGTATCTGTATGTGTATGTATGTGTGTATGTATTACAGGTGGTAAGAGAATTCTCATCTCATGGGAGGTATTGGATATAATATAGATAGTGGGATTAGAACGAATATGAGTTTGAAACTCACCTTTTCCATTTAAAAACTGTGTAATATTGGGCAATTCCCATAATCTTTGAGAGCAAATTTCAGATTTTGAAAGTGGTGATAACAACACCTTGAAGGTTTATAGTGAGGCCATCAATAAAAGACTACATGGAAATGACCTAGAACATAGAAGATGCTTCACAAAAATTGCCTATCATTATTATTTCATCATCTCAGTTTGGAATGACACTGATTGCTCTTCAGTGCTCCAACAATCATCCTGATTTGGTTCTGGAAAGGCCCAAGGCTTTCCTCCTAAATAGTCTCCATCTCTTTTCTGCTAGCATTTTATAAATCAAGTTCTATTGAACTTGAAGCCCTTACAATCTCTGATGAACATTAGCAGTGCTGCTAAAAATGTCAGTTGGGTAGATATTTCGTGGTACTTAAGGGAACAATGAGAAATACCAGATCGTAGGCTGAAGCTCGTGTGTTGGCTCATATGAATTTGTCACTGTGATAGATTGCATTTTAGTCCCGATTCTTTACCTTTTCCTGGACCCAGGCCATTTGCCATGTGATTTTGTACTTTCCCCTACTGAAAGGATAGAGTATATTTCCCTGACCCTTGACTTTAGGTTGGCCCATGGGATTTGCTTTGGTCATTAGAAAGAGGTGGAAGTGATAGTGTGTTAGCTCCCCATTATTAAGACGCCTTGTGTGTTTCCACTTTCCTTTTTGTATTCTGCCATTGCTATGAGGAGGACATGTCTGAGTTAATCCTCATGTCCTTGGAGGAGGACAAATGACATGTGGAGCTGAGCCAATCCGACTGAACCACCCTAGTCAAACCACCCTTGTGGGGCCCAGCCTTGATCAGCTGACTCCCAGAAGTGGATTGTTCAGTTAAAGAATGGTTGATGTTAAACGCTGAGATACTATGGTTACTTGTTGCACAGCAATAGTGAGCCAACACAACTACCCCTCACCGAATAGTAAAAAACTGTTGAAAAATAATGGGAAATTTCAGACAGAATCACTGCTGGCACACTGATTTATCATGTATATACACAGGCAGGATAGGTAGCAGGGAGAGTAAGAAATGAAATGGATAGATATGTATACAGTGCAGCCAAACAGGAATGAAGAGGGAATATATAAACTGTCCACAGGTATTTACAGTACAAATATCAGAGGTGGGGTAAATAAGATTTAGCCCTTAGACTGAGCTCTAGGAGGAGATATCTAGAAAAAAAATGCATCAATGCTGAGCCAACAAAAACTTTTTAATTTGGGGCAAGAGAAAGTCTTCCTGAGAAGATTGGCATCACTCTTGCCCCCGAGGAAGCGTTAGGGGCCCCCTTGCTCTGATACTTTTAAATTTAACTGAATAAGGGAATAGAAACATATTGTGGAAATAACCTCTGGCCAACTGGATGGGGGCTAGAGTCAACAATCCAGCAAAGCCGAGCATCCAAATCTCATTAGACAGATGGGCATCTATCCTGTCCCCAGTGATCATCCTGCTGTCTACATCTGTTTGCAAATTTTAGGCAACTTAAAAGAAGGAATATTGGAAATGATCTCTTGACTCAGAAAATTCTCCTTTAAAATTAGACATAAGGCACACACAGACCTGATAAAGAGTCTAGGTTAATGAGCTTTGGGTCAGAGAGGAATTGTAGTAAAGTCGGGTTGGTCTTTTTAAAGATGGCGCACAGCCCGAGACTACTGTCAGATCACCGATGGCCAATCTAGGCCAAGGCCTCATTGCTGTCATTGCTAAATGCTTGCGTAGGCTAGTAAATAGTGGGCTGAGAGTCTTTCTTTCTTTATTTCTTTCTTTTTTAAATGTAACAGCAAGACTGAACATTTTAGGGCAAAGTAATTCCAAGAAAAGTTCCTATTCCCTTGGATAAATACAGGCTTTCAATGCTCCAAACAGCTATTCCAATTTCTTCTTCAGGAAACACATTTTATTCTTAAAGACTCATTTCAAAGTCTTTCTTGCAATTTGGAGAGTCGAATAGTCCATTGGTTATATAGGAATGGGTTTTATGGGAGTGTTGTTGGGGTTCTCTTGATGGGAAGGAATTCACAAGGGGACCGGGGAACACAATGTACCTCCTTGCCATTAGCTGGGAAGGAAATGTTCTGTCTCTGGTTTTAACGAGAGTGGGGGGGTGGGGCGCTGCATGAATAGCTTCTCCTGATATTAGTAATAATCTACCTCATAATGCTTTAAATAATTTGGATTGGCTTTTGTTGGTTTCTTACAAATGAATTCCTTTCAGTGTCTGGAAATAGATACCTGGGAGACTTGCCACAGCCTTCTTCCTAAGATTGATTGAATTAAAACCATTGCTTTATCCTGGCTATTTTCTGTGATCTTATTCTGCATCAATAGTCTGGACTTTTATGGGTTAATACAAAGACTAGAAACTTAAAAAATAGCTAAAGAATTGTCATTCCTAGAGGTTAAATATTTTAGTAATAGCAGGGTAAGTCTCGATGCGAGGCCCAACTGGTAATGTTTCAGGAATGTAGATTTACATACATGTGAAAGTTCTATGTGGGTGATAGGACACTTGAATCTTCCATTCTCATTTCTAGTAAAAAAATGGAGACAACCTCAACATCTTAAAAATGACTAGTTCAAAATCACATGGTAGGTGAAAGAATTGGAGAGTCCTCTAGTTAGAAGAAAAGCTCTTATCACAAATGGGTTATGCTTTTGTGATAGAAATTTATAATCAGGTGACCAAAAAGAACAGAATTTCAGTCTATAATCTCCCTGGCCATGAGGAATGAAGAGCTCTAGGAATTCATTTGTGGCAGGTAAGACCTCCCCTCCCTGTGGTCTTCACCTCCACTGGCAAGAGGCAGGTGAGGTCCCTGAGACTCTCCAGACACCCCTTCCTCTCCCTCCCTGCAGCTCTCATGACATTCTCTCCTCTTCCCTGCCTTGAGATGGCGGGATGAAGCCTTCTGGAGCTACTTCTCTCCGTCTGCCTTGTCCTCCCTCTTGCCCTAGGACTCAAACGCCCTTAATGTTTTTTGCATCTCATTCTCTGACTCAATGTCCCTGCCCCTAAACCCCAAATAGTCAAATCTCTTATATACCCAGTCATCATCCTTGAATCTCCAGCCTTTTCTGAAATTTCCCTTCACCTTCTTGCTTTAGCAACCAAACCCTGGCCCTTTTCACACAGTGGCTGTTTTCTCTTCCACACCCCTCACACCATGAAGTACAGAGAGGGGTTGGTGTCCTCCTTATTCATTCTGCATTGCCACTTCCAGATTCTTCTCCTGTGTCTTTTCTCTGAAAAGCCTAGCTTTGAATCTCAGTCAGATTGTAACTTGTATTTTACCTATTTCAGACATCCTCCAACCCTACCTCCCCTGATTCCTCATTCCTTGAAGCATGGTCAATGTCACACTTTCCATTAGGATTATAACCACTCCTGCTATCGATCTTAGAGTCTTTCGGTATTCACATACCTATTCTAATACCTTGCCCTCTCACCTCCTTGACTTCCTCTTCTCCAATGATCTTGCCCTCCACCCTTGCTCAGCCTCCTCTTCCTGATCATGCCCTAGACCTCACCATTACCAGTAGCCATGGCACAACTATAGATCATTTTGAAGCATTCCACTCTGATGTTCTCTCTTTGCATTCGACTCCCTCTAGTATCCCAATGACAAAACTTCTCCAGCACCACTGGTATGCACAGTCCACAAATCATTCCTCTTTGCAAAGGCTTTTGAACCCCCTCACATTCTCACCTCCCTCCTTAACATACTTAGAAACTATGGTTCAAATTACATCACTCCCTTGCATATACTATTAATTTCCTTTCTTTTTCTCCCTTTACTGTATTCTCTTGGCAAAACCCTGTTGAAATACAACTCTCTGCTGATTCTGTGTTTGTTCAACTGACCGCAGCTAGAGAAAAGCTCATGATCATGGCCATGAACCTCAAGAGGGCTTCTCCTGTTGCCTGAGGAATCTCATTACATTTTTCCAGGCTCATTTATGCTCCTGCTCCTCAAGTGAGCTATTTCACAGATTTTTCTCTCTTTTCAAGGCTTTTCCACTATCCTTACTCTCAGCTTGCTGCCTATCACTAAGAAAATAGATGCAATTAGAAGAGGACACTTCCAGATGTTTCCACCTCCATAGCTACATACCTAATTGCATCTGTGTCCCATAAGCTCTGCTTGGCCTCCTCTGTGGGTGAACGGCCTCTGCTCAGTCTATGAATAACAAAAACACTTGAGCACATGTTCCCATGCTCTCACCTACTCAGGAGGTTACAAAACATTTTTTTTTGGAGGGACCCTCCGTCTATATAAAACTTTTCATTAAAAGAGGTATTACATAATTCATGGGCCCATGTGAGGTATAGTGATTTGTTGATTTAAGATAAAGAGTAGAGAAGTTCTTATGTATTTATGTATTGTCCCATCAGCAGAAAAGAAGAGACTTCCTAGCACCCAAACATCCTTTCTCTTCCTGTTCAGATCCAGGGACCACCTCTTTGTATTTTTGATGGTCAGTGTGGTGCTTCTGGCTCATTTCACATCTCTCATCATAAGAGAAGGGAGCAAGGCTGTAATTACTTTGTTGTGGCTCTTCAGAACCTGCTTGTATGGAGATAGTATCGATCTTTTAAATTTTTTATTCACATATAATGTATTATTAGCCCCAGAGGTACAGGTCTGTGAATGGCCAGGTTTGCACACTTCACAGCACTCACCATAGCACATGCCTTCCCCAATGTCCATAACCCAACCACCCCTCTCTTCCCCCTCCTCCCAGCAACCCTCAGCTTGTTTTGTGAGATTAAGAGTCTCTTACGGTTTGTCTCCCTCTCCATCCCATCTTGTTTCATTTATTCTTTTCCTACCCCACAAACCCCCCACTTTGCCTCTCTACTTCCTCATAGTATTGATATTCTTGCCTCTGCATTTCCCTAATACTATTTATTTAGTGCTGGTTACCTTATTACTCATAGAGCTGCATCATTCATTATGCTCCTTGTGAATGCTCTCTTCTGAGGGCTCTCTTGAAGGTGGTTCCGCACTTCACTGATGACCACCACAAATCCAAGTCTCACTCAGAACATGCAGGAAAATGTGAACAATACTTCGTTTTCTGGTCATGTAAAATTTACTGCTCAGGAGTCTATTGAATGAATGTAGAACACAGTCTTCTCTGGACAACTGTAGGTTGTACTTACTGCATTCCTAAGATGTGATCTCTTTCAACGTTGACCCCACTCCAGCCTGTACACATTGCCATGCAGGAGGAAGAATAGGAGAGGGGCCTAGGAGCAGAATGAGAAGAGTAGCATCATTCACCCCAGACCCACAACTCTACCCCTGATCCAACATGACTTAAGATCTTAAGAGTGTATGACATTGCCACATTGATTGGACACTAGAAAGAACATCACTTGGAAATGCCCATTGGTACTGTAGAGCAGCTGGCTCAAAAAGCCATTAGAAGGGATAGGCATGTCCCCTCTGAAGACTGCCTGGCACATGGAGCCTGCAGAGGGACATGATGACTCTGCTGGATGCCACGGGCAAGGGCTACAGGGTAAAGGATGCTTGTCACCACTTCCCTGCTGTGAACTGGAGGTGGGACTGCAGTCAGAACACAGACTGGCAAGAGTCTTCACACAGGCCCATATAGACCCAAGAGTTGGCAGGAAACCATTGATAGCCCAGACCCCTGAACTCATTGCTTGTCCTATGGGAGTCATCCAAAATCAGCACCATTCTAGTGGCTTAATCTTGTGAAATCCTGCAAGAGGATACACTCTGGTGAGTGGAAGGAATCCATGGAACAGAGGCCTGGCCACGGGTCCCCAGAATTCCACCACAGGCATAGGTCCTGGAGCACTTTGGGGCAGCTGATTGATTGCACAGTTGGGGTAGGACAAAGGCAAATACCCTGGAGGGAAAATATAGAGACCGGAATCAATGCTGGTCCTGTCCAGGCTCTGGCTTTCCATCCAGATGGTCCTGCTGGACCTGGCCAATGGCCCAGGCATTGAAGGGAGACAAAATGTCAAGGAAGGCACTTCTAGTGGTTACCAGGTTAGAAGGATCAGACCTGGGGACCCTTTGCCCGGATGGTGCTAATGGCCCTGGTTGGACCCAAGCACAGGAAGGAGACTTAGGTAAATCTGAGGAAAGCACTCCAAGGAATGGGGACCTCACAGGTATAGAGCCTGGGGTAGGTCTTCTACTTACTTGGGTCTAATGATGGAACTGCAGTGATCAATTCTCAGTCCTCCTCTTTTTTGACTTTTTTTTTTTTTAAGATTTTATTTATTTATTTGACAGGCAGAGATCACAAGCAGGCAGAGAGGCAGGCAGAGAGAGAGGGGGAAGCAGGCTTCCTGCTGAGCAGAGAGCCCGATGTGGGGCTCGATCCCAGGACCCTGGGATCATGACCCGAGCCAAAGGCAGATGCTTAACCAACTGAGCCACCCAGGCTCCCTCTTTTTTGACTTTTAAGAACTTGTCTCAGTTGATTATTTCTTCTTTCTTTTTTTTTTTTTTAAGATTTTATTTATTTATTTGACAGAGAGAGAGAGATTGCAAGTAGGCAGAGAGGCAGGCAGAGAGAGAGGGGGAAGCAGGCTCCCCGCTGAGCAGAGAGCCTGATGCAGGCCTCAATCCCAGGACACTGAGATCATGACCTGAGCCAAAGGCAGAGGCTTAACCCACTGAGCCACCCAGGCGCCCCTATTTCTTCTTTCTTGAAACATTTTCTTCACTTAACTTCTGGGACCCCACATCTCCTGCTCTCCTTTTACTTTACTGGTCACTTCTTCTCAGCCTTTTCGGCTCATTCTACCTCATCTTTCTGGCTACTAAGTATTGGAGACCCCCAGAGTTTAGTGTTCAGATCTGTTCTCTATCAATACTCACTTTCTAGGTAATTGTATCTTAGGCCACCATGCATGGCTTCATTGTATAAGAACTGCCTAATTATAGGAGACACCATTCACAAAACCACTACATGATCAAAACTGGGCTTTGCAAAACCTGAACAATTGAATGTAATAGTTCTGATATGGTCTTGTGGCTTTCCATGTTTTTCATACCCGATAACGATGGACTCCTTCTCTGAACTTCAGACTCATATCTATTCAACAGCCTTTCAACATCTTCAACATCAACTTCTGATCTCCTCCCCTAAATCTGCTTCTCTTGTGGTCTCACTTCAGTAAATGGTCACTCTGTCCTTCTAGTGGCCCAGTCCAAAAACCTGGGATTCATCCTTGACTTCACTTTCCTTTTTATGCTATATCCCATCTAGCAAATTCTGTTGGTTCTACCTTCAAGATCTATCTAGAATTGACTCCTCTTCACTACTTTTACTATTCCTACCCTGGTCTAAACCACAATAATTTCTTTCCTGTATTATTATAGTATTTTTCCGATATCCATGCTTCTATACCTCCAATCTAGTTTGAACACGTTAGCCCTCATGAGCTAGTTACAATACGTCAGATTGTGCCACTCTTCTGCTCAAAGCCATCCAGTGGCTTATTATTTCACTCAGAGTTAAATCCAAAGTTCTCACTGTGGCTCCCAAGGCCCTATGAGATCTGGTCTCTGCTTTTTCTCCCACTCCTTTCTCTCCCACCCTTTCTTCTACCCTTTGCCCTTTGCTCACACCACTTTATTCATAACAACCTGATTGCTGGTCCTTGAACATGGTGATCCTACTCTAAGTTCCCATCATTGGTACTCGCTCCTTCGATCTGAATTGATCTTCTCTGTGGTGTCTTTATGACTCTCTCCTTCACCAGCTTGGCATCACAAATCAGCTGCCATTTTATGAGTGAGAATTTCCTGGACACTCTCACTGAAACACCAGATGTCTCCCTCTAACAATGGCCACTCCCCATTCTGCTCTTCCTTTGCTTGCTTTACATGTAGAACTTATTGTCTTCAGATGTACTATATATTTATCTCACTTTTAAATTTTACTTATTGCCTGTTTCCACTGTTTACTTATTTTCTGTTTCTACTAGAAGGTAAGCTCCACGAGGGCTGTGATTTTTGTTTGTTTTGTTCACTTTTATATTTTTAGACCTGGCACAGGGTAGGTGCTGAATCTATTGAATGAATTACTGAAACACTTATTGTTGATTTTTTTGTTCTCTCTCTTAACACATGAATTTACATAGATAGTAATATTTAAAACTAAAGACTGTGTTGCATGCGTTGTTTTCCAGCTGACTCTAGCACTATTTCATGAATATCCTGTTTCCATTCTTTACATAGTCTTCTGTAACATCATTTAACATCATTCTGTAACATCTTCTGTAACATCATTTTAATAACTGCATATTTCATTGTAGAGATAAATACCATTTTATTTACCTAGTGTTTGAGTGGTAGAAAGTTGCATTTCTCCAACGACTAACAACTCTACTGCACTAATGATTCAGTCATTTCTGTGATTAATTCTTTAATAACAGTAATTATCATAATTTATTAGGTACTTCCTTTGTGCTAGGTTCTGAGCTCTGAGCTCAGAAGTTTAGAAGTAAAGTTCTGAGCTCAGAACTTTACATGCATTATCTCAATTAATCCTCTTAACAGGCCTATGAGGAAGGTATTTGAGGCAGGAATTAATAGAAACTGAGGGTAAGCAACTTGCTCAGGGTCACATAGGTAGAGTGTAGCAGAGCTAGTTTTTAAAGCCAGATCTGACTCCACTGCCCACATTCTACATTGAGACGCTATACTACCTTTGCAGGATAATTTTCTAGACATGGAATTTCTTCTCGATCCCCAATTCTTAAAAAAATCAGGCATTTTGGAGAGATTTGATTCATGAATTGTTAGCTTAGGAAAAAGCTCTAGTGACAGCAATTCCTGTCCTAGGGCCACAGAAAGAAGAAAACTTAAAAAAATTTTTTATATTATTCATAGTATGAAAATAGTACACACATATGATAAAATTTCAAGGCATATCAGGGTGTTTAGTGAAAAACAAATCTTCTTTCTTCTCACACCTTCCAATCCTACTAACTTGGAGGTGTTGCCATTAAAAGTTATTCGTATCTTCCAGAAATTAGAGAAATTCTTAACTCATACATTTTTTATATGGTTTGCAATTTGAGAGAGTCCTCTACAAGTTATTTTAAAAAAATTAAAAATTGGAGAGAACTATGGAAACCTCAAAAATAAAAATTAAGAGTCCTAAGGAGATAAGCAGGTGTCGTATTTGAAGAAAGAGCGAGCAACCGCTCAATTTATCTCCTTCCCCTCAGGCCCTCACATTGCTCAAGGTAGAGAATGATGATTCCTGTCAATTTTTTATTTTTAAAAGCTATTGTCATTATTCATTAGGACAGGAATATTGTCTGTTTAAGCAGATATAATTTTTTTTTTGTTTCTCCAATGCTTGGCACACAGTCAGTATTCAATAAGTGTCTAATTGAATACATGAAGTTACGCTATGAACAATATTACTTGCTTAGATTCTGGATGTTCCATTCTGAGGGAACTGAGAAGCCCACTCCCAGTCCCATAGGGGACCATGAAGACACCTTGACTATCCTCTGTGAAGGCAGAGAAGAAGGTCTCCCTGGTCTGGAACTTGCAGGTGTTGGAAGAGAGGAGGCTAGAGGTGGAGGAAGGGATGGGGCAGAGGAAGAGTGGTTAAGAGAGGAAAGACTTCTGGGAACCCATTTAAAGTGGGTGCCAGAGGGCCCAAAAAGGTGACTCAGTGGGAACTGTCAAGACATCCTCTAATGTCTAGGTGTGTATGTAATTGATTCCCATCAATTTTGAAAAATCCTCCAAGAACCAGTTTTCACAACCATTCCCAGGAACTCATGGATGTAAATAGGCCACCGTTTGTTTATCCATAACTGAAGGACATTATGTTTGCTTTTAATTTGAGGCTATTACAAAGACCATTACAAACATTTGCAAATAGGTTTTTGTGTAAACATAAATTTATCTTTGATAAATACCTAGGAGTGGGATCCCTAGGTCCTATGGTAAGTGTATACTCAACTTTATAAGACACTGCCACTGTTTTCAAAAATGATTACCCCTTTAATATTTATTTATTTATTAAAGATTTATTTATTTATTTATTTGACCAACAGAGATCACAAGTAGGCAGAGAGGCAGGCAGAGAAAGTGGGGGGGGGGAGCAGGCTCCCCGCGGAGCAGAGATCCCAATGTGGGGCTTGATCCCATGACCTTGAGACCATGACCCAAGCCAAAGGCAGAGGCTTTAACCCACTGAGCCACTCAGGTGCCCCTATTTTTATTTTTATTATTTTTTTTCCTATTTTTATTTTTTAAGTAGGCTCCATGCCCAGCATGGAGCCCAGCATGGAGCCCAATGTGGGGCTTGACAGAGGGTTCAAAACCACGACCCTGAGATCAAGACCTCAGCTGAGACCAAGAGTCAGATGCTCAACTGACTGAGTCACCCAGGCACCCCTGATTACCATTGTGTATTCCCACCAGCTAATGTATGAAAGGTCCATCCCCTCCATCCTCACTAGCACTTGGTGTTGTTAGTTTTTTTTTATTTTAGATACTCTAATAGGTGTGTATCTCATTGTGGTTTTAATTTGCATTTCCTTCATTGTGAATAATGTTGAACATCTTTTCATAGTTCGCTTTAGTGAGTGTTCAAATATTTTGCCCTGTTTTTTAAAATAAACATTTTGTTTTGAAGATCTTATTAGATCCTATTAGAATTTCACTACTTTTCCTACTAATGTCTTTTCTCTGAGATTGGATTCTGATTAGAATCCTACTGTGCATTTTGTGGTTATTTCTTCTTCATCTCTTATAAACCATGACGGTTCCTCAGACTGCCCTTGTATTTCAGAACCTTGAGTCTTGGTCAGTCATCTTGTAGGCTGTTCCTTTGTTTGGCTTGCCTGATGATTTCTCACAATTAGAATTAGATCGTGGGGCACTTTGGTAGCTCAGTTGGTTGGGCGTCTTACTCTTGGTTTCAGCTCAGGTCATGATCTCAGGGTTGTGGGATCCAGCTCTGAGTCAGGCTCTGTGCCCTTCGTGGAGTCTGCTTCTCCCTCTCCCTCTGCTCCTCCCCTTGCTCGTGCTCTCTCTCTCTTTCTCTCCGTCACATAAATAAATAAAATCTTTTTAAAAAGAAGAATGAGGTTATGAATTCTTGTCAAAACTTCCAAAAAATGATATTGTGTCCTCCATGCTTCATATTAAGAGGTTCATGATGTCAGTAAATCCTACAACTGGGGATGCTAACCATGGTCACTTTAAGGGGGTGTCTGATGAGCTTTTCCACTCTAAAACTGTCTTTCCCTTTGCAGTTCATAAACGTCTTGGCTAGATATTTTGAGACTTTGAAAATATCCCTGTTCCCTTCAAAATTCACCCAGTAATTTTAGCACTTATAAAGGGATTGTGGATGCAGCAGATTTATATATATGTAATTTTACTGAGTAGAGGTTTTTTTTTTCATTTCTCTCTTCTCAAATTTTATAGAATTCTATTTTATAGGGGAAGAGGTGTCCCTATTCCCATTTATTTATTTATTTGATTATTTATTTAGATCAGTCTGGACACACAGATATTTGTTTTATCCTACTAATTAAAATCTAATCCTGTCATTGTTTTGTTGCCCAAATTGTTCCTTCTTTAGCTATCAGGGGCTCCTTTAGGCTAGCTCTTTCGTTCTTTTGACAAGTTCCCATGGTTTTTTGAGCAATTCCCATTTTTCTCTCTCCACAAGATACTGATCTTGTGTACTTTTCCTGACCAAGTCTGAGAACCACTTAAGTTTCAAAGGAACCCTGGTTGAATGGTATCAGAGGTATTAGATATTAGTGGTATCAGAGGTATTAGATACCATTATCAGGATGATAATTCGAAATAAACATCCGGTCACTAGGTGAGCTCCTTGCCACTCAGCGTCATGGTTTCTCCGCCCTCCCAGCTGACAAGAGCCAGAAAACACAGGTCTGTATTGTAATGCACATATCTCCACACATTTCTATGTCTGTAACCAACTGTATGGGCATTAAAAACACTGAATTTATCCTAATACCTCTGATACCAATTCAACACCGGTGCATTCATTTTAGCCTTTCTCCTTGTAACTTCTTTCTGTCACAGTAAGAAATTTAGCTTTCCTGACCTTTGGTAGAGTCAGTCACTTCTAGCACATCCATAACGTGGTTCAGAACCGCTAACCCATACCTTTGTGAGAAATACAGTTGACAAGCAGATTGCAGCATTTTGTGCCGTTCCTTTTCTCTTTTGCCTCATGGTGTCCAGTCAAGATACTGTTTTCCAAAGTGACTTAGGTTAGTTCTTTTCTTCCCCACTCCTTGCCGTGTGGTTATTTATTTGTTATTTATTTACAATACAACTGAGGTCCGTTTTTCACTTTTTGTGTTCTATCTTGGATTCCCCCCACATTAGTTTTAATTATTTTTTTTTAATTTTTTATTTATTTTCAGCGTAACAGTATTCATTGTTTTTTCACCACACCCAGTGCTCCATGCAATCTGTGCCCTCCCTAATACCCACCACCTGGTTCCCTCACCCTCCCACTCCGCCCCTTCAAAACCCTCAGGTTGTTTTTCAGAGTCCATAGTCTCTCATGGTTCACCTCCCCTTCCAATTTCCCTCAACTCCCTTCTCCTCTCCATCTACCCTTGTCCTCTATATTATTTGTTATGCTCCACCAATAAGTGAAACCATATGATACTTGACTTTCTCTGTTTGACTTATTTCACTCAGCATAATCTCTTCCAGTCCTGTCCATGTTGCTACAAAAGTTGGGTATTCGTCCTTTCTGATGGAGGCATAATACTCCATAGTGTATATGGACCACATCTTCCTTATCCATTCATCCGTTGAAGGGCATCTTGGTTCTTTCCACAGTTTGGCGACCGTGGCCATTGCTGCTATAAACATTGGGGTACAGATGGCCCTTCTTTTCACTCCATCTGTATCTTTGGGGTAAATACCCAGCAGTGCAATTGCAGGGTCATAGGGAAGATCTATTTTTAATTTCCTGAGGAATCTCCACACTGTTCTCCAAAGTGGCTGCACCAGTTTGCATTCCCACCAACAGTGTAAGAGGGTTCCCCTTTCTCCACATCCTCTCCAACACACGTTGTTTCCTGTCTTGCTAATTTTGGCCATTCTAACTGGTGTAAGGTGGTATCTCAATGTGGTTTTGATTTGAATCTCCCTGATGGCTAGTGATGATGAACATTTTTTCATGTGTCTGGTAGCCATTTGTATGTCTTCATTGGAGAAGTGTCTGTTCATATCTTCTGCCCATTTTTTAATATGATTGTCTGTTTTGTGTGTGTTGAGTTTGAGGAGTTCTTTATAGATCCTGGATGTCAACCTTTTATCTGTACTGTCATTTGCAAATATCTTCTCCCATTCCGTGGGTTGCCTCTTTGTTTTGATGACTGTTTCTTTTGCTGTGCAGAAGCTTTTTATCTTGATGAAGTCCCAGAAGTTCATCTTTGCCTTTGTTTCCTTCGCCTTTGGAGACATATCTTGAAAGAAGTTGCTGTGGCTGATATCAAAGAGGTTACTCCCTATGTTCTCCTCGAGGATTCTGATGGATTCCTGTCTCACGTTGAGGTCTTTTATCCATTTCGAGTTTATCTTTGTGTACGGTGTAAGAGAATGGTCAAGTTTCATTCTTCTACATATAGCTGTCCAGTTTTCCCAGCACCATTTATTGAAGAGACTGTCTTTTTTCCACTGGATATTTTTTCCTGTTTTGTCAAAGATTATTTGACCATAGAGTTGAGGGTCCATATCTGGGCTCTCTACTCTGTTCCACTGGTCCATGTGTCTGTTTTTATGCCAGTACCATGCTGTCTTGGTGATCACAGCTTTGTAGTAAAGCTTGAAATCAGGTAACGTGATGCCACCAGTTTTATTTTTGTTTTTCAACATTTCCTTAGCAATTCGGGGTCTCTTCTGATTCCATACAAATTTTAGTATTATTTGCTCCAGCTCTTTGAAAAATACTGGTGGGATTTTGATTGGAATGGCATTAAAAGTATAGATTGCTCTGGGCAGTATAGACATTTTAACGATGTTTATTCTTCCCATCCAAGAGCATGGAATGGTCTTCTATCTTTTTGTGTCTTCTTCAATTTCTTTTAGGAGTGTTCTGTAGTTCCTCGAGTACAGATCTTTAACCTCTTTGGTTAGGTTTATTCCGAGGTATCTTATGGTTAACGAGGTAGAAACCAGAGATACAGTAGAACGTATCAACGAAACTAGAAGCTGGTTTTTTGAAAGAATCAATAAGATCGATAAACCATTGGCCACACTAATTCAAAAGAAAAGAGAGAAAGCCCAAATTAATAAAATTAAGAATGAAAAGGGAGAGATCACAACTAACACCAAGGAAGTAGAAACAATCATCAGAAGCTATTATCAACAGTTATATGCCAATAAGCTAAGCAACCTAGATGAAATGGATGCATTCCTGGAAAACTATAAACTCCCAAAATTGAACCAGGAAGAAATTGACAACCTGAATAGACCGATATCTAGTAACGAGATTGAAGCAGTGATCAAAAACCTCCCAAAAAACAAGAGCCCAGGACCTGACGGATTCCCTGGGGAATTCTATCAAACTTTCAAAGAAGAAATAATATCTATTCTCCTGAAGCTGTTTCAAAAAATTGAAGCAGAAGGAAAACTTCCAGACTCTTTTTATGAAGCCAGCATTACCCTGATCCCCAAACCAGGCAAAGACCCTACCAAAAAGGAGAATTTCAGACCGATATCACTGATGAATATGGATGCTAAGATTCTCAACAAGATCCTAGCAAACAGGATCCAACAGCACATTAAAAAGATTATCCACCATGACCAGGTAGGATTCATCCCTGGGTTACAAGGATGGTTCAACATTCGCAAATCAATCAATGTGATAGAACAAATCAATAAGAGAAGAGAGAAGAATCACATGATCCTCTCCATTGATGCAGAAAAAGCTTTTGACAAAATCCAGCATCCGTTCCTGATTAAAACGCTTCAAAGTATAGGGATAGAGGGAACATTCCTGAACTTCATCAAATCTATCTATGAAAAACCCACAGCAAATATCATCCTCAATGGGAAAAAGCTTGCAGCCTTCCCATTGAGATCAGGAACACGACAAGGATGCCCACTCTCACCACTCTTGTTCAACATAGTATTAGAAGTCCTAGCAACAGCAATCAGACAACAAAGAGAAATAAAAGGTATCCAAATTGGCAAGGAAGAAGTCAAACTCTCTCTCTTCGCAGATGACATGATTCTTTATATGGAAAACCCGAAAGACTCCACCTCCAAACTACTAGAACTCATACAGCAATTCAGTAATGTAGCAGGATACAAAGTCAATGTCCAGAAATCAGTGGCTTTCTTATACACTAACAATGAAAATACAGAAAGGCAAATTAGAGAATCGATTCCATTTACTATAGCACCAAAAACCATAAGATACCTCGGAATAAACCTAACCAAAGAGGTTAGTTTTAATTATTTTTTTAACGAAATGTAGGCGAAACCTTACATGGTGTGTCTCTCTCTTCTGCCACCTGGTGGAGATCTGCAGAGAGGCGCCTAACCGGTTGGGGGGACTCCCTTCGAGGTGGCAGCTTCCCGGGAGTCCATACACTCAATGAAACCCATTTGGCTGTTAGCAACTTATTAAAGATTTTACCACAATAAGTTAACATCCATTATTTCATGTAGTTAAAAAAGAGACACACTTGTTTTTTTCTCCCTTTGTGGTGAGAACTTTTAGGATCTATTCCCTTAGCGGCTTTCAAAGTTTTACATATATTGTATATGTGTGTATATATATACATATAATCATTATGATGTATACTTTTTTTATGATGTATACTTTAAACGTATGCAGTGCTGTGTGGCAATTATATCTCGATAAAACTGAAAGGAAGCAAAAACGATTTTAGCCTAATTCTTACCTGTTAGTATGGCGCCTGGCATCTCCCCTGCCCTGTGCTCGGGGGAGCGGGTGCTCACATACCATCTCCTGGGACTGGCTTCCTTCCTTTAGATCTCATGCTACTTGGCTGCTCTGAGACCTGAGCTCTCCAATGGGCTCAAAAAATACTATGCTTTTGCAGTTTATCCAGATTGCTGGAAAGTGATGCTCTGTCCAGTTTTTTATGTCTTAGGCGCTGGCCAAACGTGTGAGGGGCACCCCTGGGCATATTGCTCTTTAAGGCATTTTATGTGAATGATTGTTAGAGAGATTTTCCCCTGTAGCTTATTAACTTGTGAGCCTCTCCACGTCTATTTAAGTGTGTCATAGACCTGTGGAGGGCCACCGAGGGAGAATTTGACTTCTCTTCTTTCTCTGAAAGTGCTAAGGGCAGTGGGTTGCTTATGCTATGGACTAAAAAAATTCAGTTGTTCACATTCCAATTTAAACCTATTTCTTATTCTTTTTTTTTTTTTAAGATTTTATTTATTTATTTGAGGGAGAGAGAGAGAGAGCACAAGCCAGGGGAAGGGGCAGAGGGAGAGGAAGAAGCCGTCTCCCCACTGAACAGGGAGCCCGACCTGGGGCTCGATCCCAGAACCTTGGGATCATAACCTGAGACAAAAGCAGATGCTTAACTGACTGAGCCACCCAGGAGCCTCTTATTCTATCTTTAATTAACAAAACTGGGGAAAGCATGACTCACCCCTATACTGTGTTGAATAATGTCCTTCAAAAATTCATGTCCAATTAGAGCCTGTGAATGTGACCTTATTTGGAAATAGGATCTTTACAGATATCATTGATTTAAGATGAGGTCATACAAGATTCGGGTCAGTCCTAAATCCAACATGACTGATGTCCTTATAAGAAGAGGGAAATTGGACACAGACTCACAGACACATAGGGAAGAAGTCCGCATGAAGAGGGAGGCAGAGATTAGAGTGATGTTCAGGGACATCAAGGATTTTTAGCAACCACCAGAAGCTAGAAGAGTCGAGGAAGAATTGTACTTCATGTCTCAGAGAGAGCGTGGCCCTGCCGACATCTTGATTTCAGACTTGTGGTCTCCAGCTCTGTGGCATAATAAATTTCTGTTGTTTTATACAGCCGGTTTGTGGTAATTTGTTATGGCAGTCCCAGGAGGTGAAGACTCCCCCAATTCTTTACATTGTGCAATTCTCTTTTGCCTCTGTGATACAAGGGTAAAACTCTTTACATTTTCTGAGCAATTCCTTCATCCTTTCTATCCTTTCTTTATAGACTTTTTCCCCCCATAATTGTTCAGCCTATGTATGAACATGCATTTTCTCTGGTCAAAAGGGCTCTTGAAGAAAAGCTTTAAAGGAAATCATTGCATCTGCAATGTGGGAGAGCTGTGGCCTGCACAGGGAGAAATGTCTTAGGCTTTCTGAACATCAGCTCGCTCAGAGTCAGTGGTAGATGTGGTTTCTAACAGAATTAATGTGATGTCAAGCTATGCTTGATGTTCATCCACCAAGAGAGGTCCCTAAAATCCATGCCAACAGCTTTGGTCTCTGCAAAGTCTCCCTGTAAAGAGCCATTTCAGTTTAGTGTGGTCTGGACCGTTGGTCTGTAGGATGCATTTTTGTGGTGATAGACTAGTAACCAGTTTCCTTAGAAGAGAGATGGAAATGGCTCCCTAGAGACCTCCCAATACTGCCCATCCACCCAGTTGATTGGATAGCCTTACCATTTAAATGCCTACCTGCTGGGACTGGAATTAGGAGGGCCTTTTAAAGTGGTCTGCTAAATAGGCAATAGTTTTTGTAGTCTAAAGAACGGGCAGGAAATGTGTTAGAGAGTTGTCTCACTCCTTTCCCTGGTCTCATATCCCAACGTATTTTTCCCCCTCACAAAAATAAGCTTTACCATAGGCTAATTTCTCTTTCTTTTTATGAATTCTTCCTTTTGATTTATTTCTTTGTTGTCCCTGCTCTTTGATTTCCTTTCTTTCCTCTTGCATTGCTTTCTGGATTGTTTTAGGCTTATGTCCACAGGGCCTGCTGGATTGACTTGCCCCATACATCTGTATTTGATCTTATAGGCTTGTGCTGGATAAGGAGGGTCTTTCTGTATGGGGACTATAATTCTCAGGTCACCAACAGCAGAGACCACAGCTCTGGATTCTACTTCTCTTTGAGCTGTGTTGGGTCAGAGGGGCCACAGACGTGTGAATATAGCTGCCGAGTTGATCCAGAACTTTCAGGTGTGATCAGACCCAGATCTTCTGGACTTTCTGGCAGGAAACAGCCTGGACTACATTCTCAGGCTTCTTGATCAAGAAATCTGAAGGATTCCAGGGGATGAAGAAATGAGCTTAAACTGACAAGATGAAATTTAGCAGAGGTATATGTGAAGGAGATCAGAATATTCCAACCTGGGATATGCCACTTGGGCATAAAGAATATTTAGAGCTGAAAACAATTAAGAAATATCAGACTCAGGAGGAACTCTCTGCCCTTCTCTTTTCTTTCTAAAAGCAGGGCAAACATTTCCCTTTTATAAAGGTAACATAAAGTTCCATTTGTTTAAAAAAAAAAAAAATCCCCCTCTCCTATACCAGAAAGAGGAGAATTATTCTTAATCTCTCTAGAAAATTCTCAGTGGAAAGGACATCAACTCAAGTCTGCATAACAAAATTTACTAAACAAACTCTTCCCTATCACTAGTTTCCCATATATTTATTTTACGATTCTACAATTTACCACTCCTAAGATCTCTTTGTCTAGTCACTTTTCTGCAATTTATCACCCTTTGTTAAAATTGTATATAAGCTTCTGAGTCTAATTACTTTTTGGAGATTTTCAGTTTTTTTTTCTGGGAACCCCCTCAAATGTATGTAAAATTTAAAAAATCAACATTAAAAAATATGTATTCTTTTTCTCTAATTAATCTGCCTTTTGTTAATTTGCAGCCTCCAGCTACTGAATCTAAGAGGGTAGAGGAAAAAGTTTGTTTTTCCTCTCTTCTATATGCAAGGGTCTAAACTAAGAGTCAAAAAATCTGCTGCATGAGTTTAGGTGATTTAGCAGCACTAGGAACAAGGGACAAAGGAACTAGTCAATAGTAACATCAGTGTTAGTCAAAACTTCTCTGTGGTTTCACTGATGTATTAAAGTTCATCTTATTCTAGACTATTGTACTCAGTACTAATAGTACCAAGTTCCATATGAGGTAGAGCTTATTGTAAAGGCCGGGGTAGAAAACTGCCTGTGTGACAGATTAATTACAAAAATGTTCCGAATCTCTTTCAACTTCTTCCCTGTTTCCATACATTTTGCAGTTTGACCATGTGGCTTCTCCCATTGAGAGGTGAAGTCTATTTCTCGAAGCCTTGAATCAAGCTTTATGATTGGCTTTGTCCTGATTTGGCAGAAATGCTGGTGAAACTGTTCTGAGCCTAGACTTTGTGAGATCTTGGACATTTTCACGCTTTCTCTTAGAATCATGCCTCTGCCGTGTGAACAAATTCAGGCTTGTCTGCTCAATGCTGAGAAACCCATGGCCTAGTGATGCCTATCATCCCAGGAAAGATGCAACCAACTTGCCACACTGGAGAGGAGACTATCTTAGACCAGGCAGCTGCCAGCTAACCAGACGTTCGGCTGCAGAAACATATATGAGCTCAACTGACATCAGTTAAGCCTAGAGCAGAGAAGTAGAGTAACCCAGCTGACCTGCAGACTTGTGAACTAGAGTAAATGTCTGTTTCTTAAACCATTAGGTCTTAATTTGTTGCACAGCAATAGCTCACCGATACAGCCTTGAAAGTACATCCTGTAAGAATTGTTAAAGCAACTGATGATACTGCCTTTGTAGAAGGGAAGCCTTGGTGGGGGGGGGCATGGCAGCCCTGGAGACTGTGGGTTTCAGAGGCTGGTGCTGGACCCACAGAGAAAAACCTAAATGCCAGGAGACTCTGGTGACCTACTGATCAGATGACAGAGCAAAGAAAAGTGGCAGCCTAGGGAGCGGCCTGTACTATCAGTTTGTAGAAGCAAAGGATGTATATTTCCAACAGATCCAGTAGAGACCATGGCCTGGAGAGATTTTAGAGGCACTCTTCTTAAGAGGGTAACCTGGAGGGGTGTCAGCATCCTAGGTGATAGGATCTTTGAAGTGGCCTGCTGAAAGGGGGTAATAGGAGGCCGATTGGAGGGAGCATGGCATGAATTAAGGAGATTGTGTGAGACATCACCAGGGAGGTCTCTGGTGACCCACAAATACGCCATGGATAAACAAGTCCAAAGCGCACCACATCTATTAGAACCCTGGCCTTGACACATACCAGTTGGGCGGACTTCCTAATTACTCTGAGTGGCAGTAAACTGGCAAGCATAAATCCACCCTATAGGGTTATTGTGAGGATGAAATGAAATCTGTGCAAAGTTCCTGGGGAACTCTAGTATGCCCTTAGTAAGGGACAACTCTTGGAAATAGATTAGTACTGCTGGGTCAGTGGGTTTAGGTTACCAGCAACTCAGCCAGGGCAGAGGGCAAGAAGAAAGAATGATAGAAGGGGAAGAAGGAGGCAGAGGGACAGGTGGGAAGGGATGGAAAAGAGGAAGTGGAAGGAATACATCCATAAAGGGAAAGGCTTTTTTATGTTTGTTTTTTGCTTGCTTGTTTTTAATAAGAGAGGAATAGAGAAAGAGAAAATATTTAGCCGGGGTCAAAATATAGTTTCCTCTCCACTCCCCAAGTTGATCTCATGTTGCTAGGAACAACAATTTCAGTTGATCTGGAAAAAAAAAAAGTTTGCCCAAATCTAGTAACTTGGTACTCTCCAGCATCAAATAGTCCTTTGTGGGTAAACATGTAGTTGACTTAAAGTACAATCTTCTTAGAGAGTTTCTTTCAGCTTCTCAAGATATTTCCCTCCTTGGCTCTCTTCTTAGGCTGTGACGTTTAGTAGCTAAGGTGTATTAAACATATTTTCATTTTACAATATTATCAACTTCCAGTAGGCTTATTGGATGTAATCATATTGCAAGTTGAGGAAGATCTGTATCTTGTCATATTTACTGTATTAGAAATGAAAATAGAAATTAAAAAATATTATTAATCCATTTTAAAATAACAATAAACTAAACAAATTACAGATTAATACAAATACCTTTTAAAAATGAAGGATGGGGGGGCGCCTGGGTGGCTCAGTGGGTTAAAGCCTCTGCCTTCGGCTCAGGTCATGATCCCAGGGTCCTGGGATCGAGCCCCACATCGGGCTCTCTGCTCAGTGGGGAGCCTGCTTCCTCCTCTCTCTCTGCCTGCCTCTCTGCCTACTTGTGATCTCTGTCTGTCAAATAGATAAATAAAATCTTTAAAAAAAAAAAAAAAGAACGAAGGATGGGGGGGTGCCTGCGTGGCTCAGTGGGTTAAGCCTCTGCCTTCAGCTCAGGTCATGATACCAGGGTCATGGGATTGAGACCCGCATGGGGCTCTCTACTCAGCAGGAACCTGCTTCCCTCTCTCTCTCTGCCTGCCTCTCTGCCTACTTGTGATCTCTGTCTGTCAAATAAATAAAATCTTTAAAAAAAAATAAAAATAAATAAAAATGAAGGATAACCTTATTTTTCAAAAAAATTAGAAAAAAAGGTGGTTTTACATTTTTTTTCTCAAGTTTCTTCCCTATCTGGCTTTGTGGAAGACATGTGTATGTAAGCATATATCTAATAGGAGGTATGTACCCTGGCATTCAAACTGTTGTGATTTTGTATGCTTTGTAGCCTCTGGAAAACACTGTGCATTCATGACAGAGAGGGAAAAAGGCAGGCAGTGTCTCAGTAGGATTATGAAAATAGTTTTAAAAAAATTTTAAAAAAGATTTTATTTACTATTTGAGAGAGAGAGGACATGGGAGAGATTATGAGCAGGGGGAGGAGTAGAGGGAGAAGCAGACTCTCCACTAAGCAGGAAGCCTGATGCCGGCCTCCATCCCAGGACCCTGGGGTCATGACCTGAGCTGAAGGCAGACACTCACTGAGCCACATAGGTGTGACAAAATAGCTTTTTTTTTTTTTTAAATATTTATTTATTTGAGAGAGAGAGAGTGAGTGTGAATGAGGGGAGAGGCAAAGGGGAAGAGGGAGAGAGAGAATCTCAAGGAGACTCTTGCTGAGCATGGAGCCTGATGTAGGGCTCGATCTCGTGACCCTGAGACCGTGACCTGAGCTGAAACCAAGAAGACACTTAACCAACTGAGCCACCCAGGCATCCCCGTGAAAATAGCTTTGATTTCACGGTCCCCTGGAAGGATATTGAGGACCCACAGGAAGGATCTTGAGGACCCCAGATCATTTTGAGAATTGCTGTTCTAGAACTTTCTCCCTGCACTACGAGAAAATCTTTCCACATCCCTTTCCTGTCTGATGGGAACTGCTCCTGGGTCACATCCTCCTTCTGCCCTGCTGTCAGTCTCCTTGACCTTCCCTGGGCCAAGGACGGTGTCTGGGCTATAAGGAAAGACATAGAATTTTTTAGGAGGGGAAATACCTACAGGATTATTTCAAATGTGTTATCCCCACCACGAAGAGGGAGATGAACTGAAAGGAGAGGATGGTGGAGGGTGGAAAGTGTTAGGGGCAGGGACTATTAGCAGACTGTTCCCGTCAGTGCCTGCTGGGTGGAGCACTTGGAAGGTCTTCTGTGCCTAGCCTGCGAGGCAAATACTCTGTTCTTTCAGCTATGTTTATCACCTGTCTCTGAAATTAATGAGACCAGCTCACTTCTCTGATGGTCAATTCACTAGTTTCTTTCTTTATCATTTTGCTTTAGGGACCAGAGTAGAAAAATAGCTGTGTTTCCTTTTGCATAGGCATGAATAGATATCATATGCTATTAGTGTCTAATAACTGAGATCTATAAACTTGGCCCCAGGTGATAAAGCTGGATGGTTTTTTCTCACTGTCTTTCATGTCAATCCTCCTCCACCACAACATCATCAATCAATCAAACTGCTCTCGGAGTTCAGTTATGCTACCATGGCAACGCCTTCCTGCACAGTTAAAAATAAAACTTCTGTGTTCCTGCTGCAATTTGGGGAGAGCAAGGACCTAATTGCTTGGCAGTCCTCATCACGGGGACACTGCTACCCCGGGCGGAGGCGATCCAGCCGCTTTGTATCGGGGAGTGAAGTCGAACAGCAACGGGGAGCGCTGCATCTCTCTTCCCCGGGTGGTCCCCACCAGACCCTGCGGCTGCCTCGTGCAGAACCGCGTAGCTGTTTTTCATCACCGACCCGCTAGAGGCTTCCCTGTTCTTAGGCTGGGGGTCCTTCACAGACATCTTCTGAGCAGTTCGGCAAATCCACGGGGAAAACGGAAAAAAAAAACAAAAATTGATGAGGAAAGCGGGTTAACTGCTCTCTTGGACGCTTTAGATTGCTTCGTAAGGAAGAGATTTCTGCAGGGATGCTGCGTCCATTTGGGTTCCCCCAGAGACAGACCTCGAGACAAGGATTCAAGGGCAAGCGGCTGATCTGGGAGGTGCAGGGGTACCTCAGCAGGAAAATGGGGAGGGGAGGTGGAAAGGTGATGCCGAGCAGACAAGCCAGCCACTATCAGCAACAAGGATGGGCTATGAACTCAGCCACCACGGTGGGCAACTGAGGCTTAATTCTGAAAAGAAACTGAGAAGTGGGAGAAAACACTGGCTTCAGAGTTATCCTAGCTGAGGAACGGGAACGCTGGGCCGTTTCTCAAGGGGTTCGTGTTGAAGGCTGCTCCCAAGGTGTCTCCTCCTGGCACTTCCGCTCTGCCACGAGGGACAGAACGGCCGGTTGGCTCCATAGAATGCGTGCTGGCCTGGAGATGCAGGAACCTGCGGTCAGGAGTCAGGGGACAAGGGATTAGGGTGGGTCACTGAAGGGGTCAGGTTCGGGTGCTCCAACTGGGGACTTTATTTGGGAAGTTAAAGAAGTTCCCTCAAGGAGTGCCTGGGTGGCTCAGGTCATGGTCTCAGGGTCCTGAGATCGAGCCCCGTTGGGCTCTCTGCTCAGCAGGGAGCCTGCTTCCTCCTCTCTGCCTACTTGTGATCTCTCTCTCTGTGTCAAATAAATAAATAAAATCTTAAAAAAAAAAAAAAGAAGTTCCACTGAAGCAAGTGTACAAGAGACTAGCCCCAAGAGTAGTGACTATTAATAAAAGAAATTAACAAAAGAACAGTGAAATTACTAAAAGAACAGAAGGTGGTTTTAAAATGGTTTTGTTATTGTTTTCATTTATATTTTTAAAATAGGTATTTTCCTGCAGTAGTCAAGATGTTTGAACGGACATTTGAATCTTTACGATCATCAAATGGCTTTTCTTCTCTAGCCAACCTCTGGGAACTTTAGGGTTTCACAACCATGCCTTTAATCCCCAAATAGCCTCATGTCACCGTGTCAATAGCATTAAGTATGTTTTTCTTTTTGATTCCACTCCTTTGACGTTTTCCCAAAGATGACTCCTAAGTACAGTGTCTGAGTGTAAAGGGACCAGAGCATCAGAAACAAGGCTCCCAGAGGAGGGACAGTGAGAAGCCCCATACCTATGGAGCATCTATGTGCCGGTCACCATGCTGAGTGATCTCCACAGATCATTTCATTTAAAATTCATAACCACTTCTTGAGGAAGCGACTCTAATCACCCCGTTTGACAAACGAGGAAACAAAGGCAGGGTAACTTGGAAGTTCTACCATCTAGCAGAGTTGGGAGCCAGGATTTACACCCAGGCTGCCTGTTCGCAGCAAGTATCTTTAATCAGCTTTATCTTTTTCTTTTTATCCTCTGTTAATTTTTCCAAATCACAACTGCTGTTTGGGGTTGACGGTTCACAGTGTTTAGATGGACTGCACTAGGAGAGGTCTAGGACTAGCCCGTCTGCCGCTAACCATCCCAGCAGGCCCTGGCCAGGGAGCAACGCTGCTTAAAATCAGATTTGTATTCAGGGGAAATGTACAAGCATCCCCCTTCTTCCCTCCCAAGAAAGAACCCTGGTAATACTTGCTCTTAAATATTTCTCTCAGGTCAAAGCTGTTTATTTTGCACTTCGCTAAGAGCTCGGGGGCTGCAGCTGATTTCAGTTTGTCCAGACCACTGGGAAGATGCTGCTTGAGGACCATTTGCCTCTGGCCCGGTGAATGCCCTCCACCGTTCTGCTGCAGAGGTCTACGGTTCTTTCTGTAGATAAAGCAATACACTTTAATTTATCCTCTTGGGTGCAGAAAAAGTGACTTAGAATATTACTTCCAGTAATTCACCATTTATTTTACAAGGCTACATGCACACAGGAAACCAAGAAAAACCGAAGGCCTGGATGGAAAAGACAGAGCCCTTTGACCAGAAATAGGTGGGATGGTCTGAACGCGAGAGCTTTGATATTGACGCCCCTCGGCTCCCTCTGCAGATTTGCTCCTTGAACCTCTGTCTGCTCAGTTTTCTCATCTTTCTCTCCATATACTTGCACTTCCCTTCCTCATACCTACGACTTCCTTGAGATTTCTCTTTTTTATCTGTTTTACACATAGAGCAACACGAATCCTGGCTTCTGTTCATGTTATGTGCTTTGAACTGCTGTTTCCACCATTAACTGCCCTAACCTCAGAATTTCTTGGCTTGAATGTTGAAGGGAGAGACCCAGAATGGACACGTTTATGTGTTCAAGGGAAGCCATATCATAAGTTTCTAATCAGCCTATGGCTTCTTGGTCTTTCTTTAAGTGAAGGGACTCCTCCAGTCCGGTTGGCTTAGGCTGGATACATGTGGTATCACTCTAACCCCTTCAGCAAAGGTACCCACAGTGGCTGTAGGCCGGGCAGGGACCATGACTGAGATCCACTGTACTGCTCTTTGAATTTCAGAGCAAATGACATTTTGCTGCCTGCACTTCTATTACTGAAAGCATATGGTTCTCATTTCTGGCACCAATAGAACTGTAGATACACTCAAGAGAGCTCAGTCCTGAGTTGCCTCTCAAAAGTGTATCCATGATATTTTATATTTGATAAAGGTGACTTAACAGAATTTCTAATCATTGAAGGTTCTAGGTTTTTCCAGACTCTATCTCTGCATCAAATGATAGCATGAGAAAATCATAGCTCACATACCTGGACTACATTAGTCTATTTTTCTGGAGAAATGTCTGCCTAAAATTATGGTTTAATATTATATCCTTGAGGTTAAATATAAGAAACGTCCACATGAAGAATTATTTTCATCTTGAAAATTGTTTGAAAAGTCCCTTATTATTGTATGTGCTTTATATAAGCATTCATGTAATAATTTTCTCTAAGATTTTAGTGCCAAGGGGGAAAAAGCCTTTATTTCTGCTTTAATGAGTGAGAATTATATAATTCACCGAATTTCCTATTTGCCACTGGAAAAATCAAGCAAAATTTAGGACTCAAATATAGTAACTTGCTTTAGCCTTGGTTTCTGGTATAATAATCTTCCTCCTCTCAAGTACATGCTTTTGATATTTTATCCTTATTTTAATGATTGGAAAGTATATATTATGATTGTTGTCTAAACCACTTTAAATACTTCTGGAAGTAACTAGAATGCAAGTAATATCTATGATTCTATATATATTATTAATGTTGCTGCTTAGTAGAGTACATGCTAATGAACTCAGGGAAATTTTTGGTGTTTTAGGGGGTCTCCGCACTAGTGGCTTTTTATGCTCAAACACATTGTAAATGAGATATTCGTTACCACTGTGCTTTTGCTACGAAGAGAATGTCTGTGGAGCCCCTAGAGCAATCTGATGATGTATTTATGTTGTAAAAAATTTAAATTTAAGAGATTTCACACAAAGATTTTTATTGAAAGGGAAGGGCTGAGGTTGGTAACCACTGGTAAAGAATTATTCATTTTCCATAAAGGAATCAAAGAGAACTTGATTGGCCTTTTATAATCGATCTTTTAGGATGCTAGAGGCTCTTGTGAATTACTTTAGAATACTTTCCCGTTTCTTATGTATGTTCTGGAGTGGTGCCTTCTTTCCAGATGCTTTAGCAACTAGCTAAAAATTAAGGGAATCAACAGTTTGTTTATATACACAATATCAATAATGGATTGATGGATTTTTTCCCTCAACTAACATAATCAAACAGGCTAGTTGTTTTTCGTACTGGTAGATACAACTTCAGCAGACAGTTTTAAATAAATGCATGAAAACATACGCTTTCCAGAAGGGAAGGCTCTTTGGAAGGCAGCAAGCCATGTGGCCTACTATGGTTACCAACCTGGTTTCCACTAAGTGTTTTTTGGGCCTTGCATTAAAAGAATGAGAGTGAGCAGTAACACAAACAAAACTTGCATCTCTGTGGAGTGGTATTTTCCAGGTCACTGGGCATTCTCTGATATTGGATTTAGTGGTATGTCATTGAATTCTGACTTTGGAAATTGCCAAGTCTTAAAACCAGCAGACGCTTGAGCTCCCGTCCAGCACTCCAGTGAGCTTGATTGGTCCTTGATCAAACTCTGCTTCACAGCAAGTCTGATTTGTTACCTTGGACCATTTTTCTATGGTTCTTTGTTCTTTTGCTCTCACTTTGGAGGAGCCAATGCGGTTGCTTTTGGCACCTGAGTTTGTAACCTTTCCCGAATTTCTCCTTCACAACCTCTTGTCAGAGACCCAAATCCCAAAGGCACATGCTAACACAGCCCAGATGCCAGGAAGATCCATCCCCAGCTGGGCCATCTGACCCTAATGAGCAAGCAGCCATATGTACCGTTAATTAAACCTGAAGTCAAAATAATAAAATGAGCTTTCAGGGTGCACTTAGCAATGGCAAGGTTTCCTTTTGTAAAATCTGGCCACCGCTTGCACAGCCCCCAGGAAAAAGGGGGTAAGCAAGCTACTTGTATGAATTCCCTTTGCTTCAAAATCTCTCAGTTAATAGCTATAATATATACATATGTCCTACACTGAAAAGCCCACTGAAAGACATTACAAGAAAGATAGAGTAAGAAGAAAGCGGTCTGTGCTTACAGTCTAGTGGGGTATTGAAAATATTAAACCCTCTCCTTCAGTGGCTGATGTCCTTGATTTTTCCTTTGCGTTTCCCTCGGCCCCCTGCAGGTAGGATTTATCTCTTACTTTGCAGCTCCATTGTAATTGGTGGCTGCCTGTATGTCCAAATGGCTGACTTGTTTCCCATGCTCAACCGTGAGGTCCAGTGGCTGTACTGGACCCACTAGGATCAAATGGGGAGAGCTGGCTTACAAGTTACGTAGTATTGAGGACCAGTTGTGCACTGTAGGTAGTTTGCTACTGACTACAGTGACAGTATTTTTAAGTATCACGGAATTTGGCAAATGCTATAAAATCAGGGCTATGGATTTTTGGAGTGTTGTGTACTTGGAGTCCTTGAAGTCAGGATTGTGGTTTTTTTTTGTTGTTGTTGTTTGTTTGTTTTTGTTTTTGTTTTTTTGTCTTTTTGGATCTACAGAGCCTGGCATAGAATGGGTACTCAACACATATTTGATGCATGAATGAAGGGACCCAGATAGAACAATACCAACCAAACTGGCCTTGTAGAAAACAAAACAAACTATTGCAATAATGTAGTGAGTTGAGAGACCTGATGAAATGTGTCCACCTCTCCACCGATCTGTGTCTCTCGCTGCTTTGTTGCTGGAACGTTATTCCTGTGTTGACAGTGTTTTTCAGAGTAAAGTGCACATTCGGATTGGTTTTAGGGAGAAGTTCGCCGTGCGGAACAAGAGAAGGGGAAGCTGATAGGAAGCGAGATGGTGGGAGCAAACACATCAGCTGGAAAACACACTGAAATGAGGACTAGTTTATCCAACTGTTACTCCACTATGGTCCATGCCTGCTGGAGATGAGCAGGACTGTGAAATGGTGAGATTTATTCCTAATCCTTTCTACCTTTTCTTTCTCTGTAAGCCAGGGCCGTCGTGTCATCCTTTGCCAGAGGAACACCTCTGTCCTTTTATTTATTTATTTATATTATTTTTTAAACAGATTTATTTATTTGAGAGAGAGAGAGAGCACGAGCGAGGCGGGGGGGCGAACAGAGACAAGATCTCAAGCAGACTCCCTGCTGAGCGGGGGAGGGAGCCTGACTCAGGGGCTCCATGTGGAGCTCACACTCCTGACCCTGAGATCATGACCCTGAGAGGGTGTTAACCTAAATCAAGAGTCAGATGCTTAACGGATTGAGCCACCCAGACAAGCCCCTCTGTACTTCTGAAAGGAAAGAATCCCTTATTCTAGACCTATTTCTTTCCCACCGCTTGTCTGTTACAACTTCCTTGTCTTTAGCCCCTTCTCTATGAGCCCAGCTGCTCCTGGTTATGACTTGAGGTGTTTTTCTAGGCAAAGTGCTATTGTTATTCAACAGGGGACTCATGGAAACAGTCAAGAGTGAATCCAAAGAAGCAAAAACCCCAATGGCATTGTATCAGGTACTGTGGGAGCTGTATGGGGGAAAATCTTAGTGTGCAGAACAGAGAACATTCTAGGTGGTTTGCTTTAAATCATACCACACATGAAGTAATTGCCTCTACTGCCTTCATATCATCTAGGTTCTGGCTGATTTTTGACAAAAGAGAGCAGGGGCCTGATGAGGTAGAAGTTGGCAAGGGTAAGGTTTATTTTTTTAATTTATTTTAATTTATTTTTTAAAGTTTTTTTTTTTTTTTTTAATTTGACAGACAGCGATCACAAGTAGGCAGAGAGGCAGGCAGAGAGAGAGGAAGCAGACTCCCTGCTGAGCAGAGAGCCCGATGTGGGGCTCCATCCCAGGACCCTGAGATGATGACCTGAGCTGAAGGCAGAGGCTTAACCCACTGAGCCACCCAGGTGCCCCAAGGTGTGGGTAAGTTTTAATAAAGGGAGGGAAGAGGCACTAGTCTAGGGTAGGGGAGATGTCCCCTACCAGGCATCCTGGGCATTTGGAAGGTGCTAGGAATATGGAGTGTAGGCATATACTGGGGGCTAAAGTGCCCTGGGGGAGGAGGCCCCTGGAAGGTGCTGGGGGAGGGTGGGGGAAGAGCAGAGCATCTCAGAGGCAAACATGGCCTTGAGCCAGCCTTGACTGCCATCTGTGTTTGGTCCTTTTCTACTCAAAGTTTACTAGTTTTCTAATTGCTGAAAACTTGTAGTAGGCAGGCTTCTCAGACAAGATTTGAGGTTCTGTGCTCATGGCCTACGTTTATTAGATTCAGATTTCTTGGAGAATGATCTACTTTCCCGGACCCCTCCTACTCCCCGCTTCCCTGAGACTTCAGGGAGAAGGCAGGGCCAAACTGAAAGGGAATCTCAAAGAAGGCTTGTTTACAATCTGTTAGAGAATTCTGGAAAATAGTTTTGTTTATATCAAAACGCAAGAGGCAGAATCTTTTTTATGAAAATTCTTTCACTTACCTACATGTATGTCTTTATTCCTTAGACAAGCTGTGAGGGAGCTGGCAGGTGGGAAAAATCCAAATCCTCAGAAATGTTTTGCAGTGTGTATGAGATTTAAATGAAGATTTCATCAAGACTTCAGAAAATGGCATCTCTTCCCTTGACAACAGCTCTCCGTCAGGGAAAGAGCATGGGTTAAAGTACAGTTGGAGAAAGTGACTTTACTTCTTATCCCCATTGGGATTGGGACTAATAAGTAGGATCTTTTAAAATCGTGTGACAGGGGAATGGTGCCAGTGCACGGGAGACTTGTACCAAGGTGGGTGTGTAGGTGTGCTGGTTTGTAACCTATTGTATGAGGTTCACGTGGAAGCTACTTTCTCCTGAAAGGTGTCAGCTAACAATAAGAAGGGGATAATAAAAATGCACACAAATGCATTGAGTACTCACTGTGCACTGGGTCCTGTGAGCTAAGTGCTTTCCAGCATTAGCCCACTTAGTCTTTCAACTAAGTATGGGGCAGTTACTGTTATAATCATTCCAATTTTATAGGTGAGAAAACTGAGAAACAGAGCAGTTAAATGACTTGCCAATGGTTAGTAGCAGAGATGGGATTACGTATCCAGGCCTTGGCCCGTGCTTGTATCTGTGACACTACCTTGTCTCCTAGCAGTAGAAGGCAGGAAGGACACAAACTGCAATAGCAGCATTTATGGAGCGCCTACTATATGCCAGAACCTGTACTAAATCTCTTCCATGCTTTATTCACTTACTTTCTTGACAACATTATGAGGTTAGTTCTATTCTATTCCCATTTTACAGAAGAGGAATTGGAGGCAGGGTCACAGGAGAATGGAGCTGGGGTGGTGGTGGGGATGAAGCATCAGCTGAGTTTGAGTTGCTCTCGGTGACCATCAGAGGGACTAAAGGCACCAGCAAGGGACACATGCCTGTTTTCATGAAGGCTAATCTAGGGTCTCGAATCACAGCTTATGAGCATGTTCATACCATGCAAAGATATGCAGTTTCTCCCGCTCATGTGTCCCATCCTGGGGTAGGACCTGCACTGCTGACCCGCCTCCCACCACAACTAATTCCCAAGCCCTACCTGTCTCTGGCTGATCTGAGCCTCTCACTGCCCAAAGCCCAGGCCCTCTGGTGCTATGGAGTAGGAAGCCTCTGGAGGCCGCCCGTGGGTAAAGGCGGGTGGGCCAATGGTGTCTTTGGTTTGTTTGATGGCGGTTGTAAAGAAATAAGACACAGAAGGAGGGAATTCCAGGTGCTTCTATGTCACTTGGTTCCAGTTACCAATATTAGTCTCCAGCTTTTCCAGGCAAGAAAAGGAGGGACGAGAAACCGATGGCATATAAAAGTTGCTAAAAGCAGTGTGTCAAGACAACAGAGATGCTCATACCTTGGCCCTGCATGGCTAGGTTCAGGGACAGAAGTTTATTTATTTATTTATTAAGGAGGGCTGATTTCTATCATTTATTCTTTATTGGACTTCACTTGAACTTACAGTGCTCCTCAAATAATGCTCCCGATATTAAACTGATGGCTCCTTCCCCCAATTTCTTTTATCCTTACACAATACTTAATATTTATGCAGGTTGGCTATCTCCGTGGCTTATGAAATGAGAGATGGCTTTGGCCAAAAGGTGTAAACGTGCCATACTGTTTGAAGCCTTACTATTTGCATTTGAGTTATTTTCCTGGTCACAGACATAGACTTGCAATGATTCATCATTCATTCATTGCCCTGAGCCCCCAGCCCCTAGAAGCAAAGGTAATCCAAGTTTCCTGGAGCCTGCCAAGTTTACACAGCTAGGGGAACTCAAGTGCCCAGGCTCATGCCACCAGCTGTGCAATGAATGACTTCCATTTCCATTCAGACTTCCACCAAGTTATTGTTAGAAGCCGCCGGGTGAGTTCACGAGCAGTGTTTCCACTTGGGACCATCTTGCCAGCATCTAGTGTTTGAGGGCAGCCCCTCATTTTTTCCATTGTCCAATCTCCGATGCTCCCAAATCCTAAACCTTATAGTGACTGTGGCACCTGGCCCATCTGCATTTTGTCCTGCACCAAAACCACTGACACTCTGCAGAGGTGAGGCTATGCTCGGTGTGATGGCACGTGCCCCTTCTCCCCTGCATGGGTCTCTGAGTCTCCTGGAGTCTGTTCTGCACACAGCATCTTTGACTTCACCTGCAGCCTTCTCCAGATGCTTCTCGGGGCTGGCCGTGGTCAGTATCCGCTGTGGACACTCTGCCAGCCTATCAGACACACCCTGACTGCAGTGAATCCCGGGAGTGGATACAAACGAGTGGGAAATAGGGACCCTGGCCCCTCACGGAATTTTGAGATGATTTTCCGACAGATCCAGCTCGAGGGTTCAAGTGAAGCAATGTTTACGTTCAGGCCTGAAACACACTGCTTTTAGCTCTGTATCCTGGCTACCAGAAGGGTGGTCCTGGATGCAAGGCATTTACATCTCTGGGAGCTGGTTGGCAATGCAGAGTCCCAGGCCCCAGCCCAGGTCTACTAGATGCAAATATGCATTTTAACTGGATTCCCAGGTGATTTACATGCACATGAAAACCCAAGAAGCCCCGCTGTGTATCATAACTGACAGATCAGACCATTCTGAGGAAGTGGTACTGATGTGATTTTTTCCAGACTTGGGGAGCCCTGCAGCATAGACTGTTTCAAGTAAATCCAATGATTGCTTGCTATTAAATACCTATAGAGACTTTTTTTTCTGTCTTTATGAACCTCTTTCATTTGAACTCAGATTTTATTTTGGGATTTTTGATATTCATGTTAGTCAATAATGGAGTTTGATATTGTGTATTGACTTGAATTCTCCCTCCCTTCCATTCTTCTCGGGTTAAGAACTCTGATAATGGAAGGGAACTATGGAGCTGACATTCAAGGAAAATCCAGAAAATGAATTCCTTTTTATCTTCAGGCAGAGTGGCTCCAATGAATAGAAAACTGTAATAAAGCCTTTTTATACGCCTGTCATAGAAAGACAAACCTTTTCCAAAGGAAATGGATTTGAGTATTTGCGAGGTATGATAAACAGCCTGACAAAAAAGGGCCTGAATTTCCCTTTTAAATGTTCAGTAGGGGGAGGTTTTAACTTCTCCTGTCAGGTAAAAAAAGAATTCATTATGAAAGCCATTCCAGCTGAAACTCAAAAATGAAAACTAGGCCCTATCAGAGTGGAAAGCAATGATTTAGAAATGTGTTAAAGGGAGTAGTTTAATGAATAAAGTGTCAACTTTCCATAGGAGCAAAAATAAATCACTCATAGGCTTAACCAGTTTTGTCGCTGTGAATGAGCTGGGTGTAGTTGGCACCAAAACTCATTGTAAGGAAACATTAAAATCTAATTCTCACCAAGATCTGTGTACGTGAATTGTTGATAATGACGTTAATAATGGCATTGTATCCATTTTACAACTTTTCAATTCCAGCAAATGCGAAAAGAAGAAAGAAAATGAGGTGCATTTGAATGAAAATGGCCCTAATTTTCAGACTTTTTCCACTCAGCAGAAACCCTAGAATCCACCCATCAAGGAATGACCTGATGTCACATGGCAGAATAGTCTAGACGCTCAGTGTCGCTGTCCTTGGTCTTGGTCTCTAGGTACATTAGCTTCCTAGGACTGCCCTAACCAAGGACCACAGACTGGGTGCCTTCCACAACAGAACTTTAATGCCTCACAGCTCTGGAGGCTGGAAGCCCAAGATCAAGGTGTGGGCAGTGGTGCTTCCTTCTAGGGGAGTCAGGCTTCTCGCCACTTCTCCTGGTTTGCCGTCAATCCTTGGGTGTTAGAAGCCCCATCTTGCTCTCTGCCTTCATCCTCTCATGGTGTTCTCCTGTGTACAGGTCTTTGTCCAAATTCCTTTTTTTTTTTTTTAAAGATTTTATTTATTTTTTTTTGTCAGAGAGAGTGAGCACAGGCAGACAGAGTGGCAGGCAGAGGCAGAGGGAGAAGCAGGCTCCCCGCCGAGCAAGGAGCTGGATGCGGGACTCAATCCCAGGATGCTGGGATCATGACCTGAGCCAAAGGCAGCCGCCCAACCAACTGAGCCACCTAGGTGTCCCTGTCCAAATTCCTTTTTAATAAAGATAGTGACACTGGACTGGGACCCACCCTGATGACCTTCTCTTAACTAATTACACTTTCAAAGATTCTGTTGCTAAATAAGGTCATCTTCTGAGATGCTGGAGATTAGAACTCCATTGTATCTTTTTTGGGGGGAAACACAATTCAACCCATAACACCACCAGAGGCTGCTTTGTAATAAGGTTGTTTGATTTATTAATAACCAAACTCCTGTTCCTAGCACAATCCCTCAGCAGGGGATCAGAGTTCTGCAAATCATGGAATAAGTCAAGTAATTCCTTACCTAGGTATACATACTTACAAAGCACCATTAGGTATTCTTGAGGCATGTGTTGTATAATACCTATTTTATTAGCGAGGTTGCCGGAATGTGCTTCTCCCATTCTACAATTCTGGTTTGTTTTCTTGCTATTCTTTGTTGAACTAAAAATGAAGGTGAGGACCTTGATTATTCGGTTAATAGTATGTTGACCCATTAAGCTTGGTGCTTGTGAGATATTCAGATTTACGTAATTACTTTTTAAAAATTTTTTATTATTAGCCCCAGGGGTACAGGTCTGTGAATCGCCAGGTTTACACTCTTCACAGCACTCACCATAGCACATACATTCCCCAATGTCCATAGCCCCACCACCCTCTCCCTCCCCCCTCCCCCCACCACCCTCAGTTTGTTTTGTGACATTAAGAGTCTCTTATGGTTTGTCTCCCTCCTGATCCCATCTTGTTCCATTTATTCTTCTCCTACCCCCCAAACCTCCGACATTGCATCTCCACTTCCTCATATCAAGGAGATCATATGATAGTTGTCTTTCTCTGATTGACTTATTTCGCTAAGCATAATACCCTCTAGTTCCATCCATGTCGTTGCAAATGGCAAGATTTCCTTTCTTTTGATGGCTGCATAGTATTCCATTGTATATATGTACCACATCTTCTTTATCCATTCATCTGTGGATGGACATCTATGTTTTTTCCATAGTTTGGCTATTGTGGACATTGCCGCTATAAACATTCGGGTGCACGTGCCCCTTCGGATCACTACGTTTGTATCTTTAGGGTAAATACCCAGTAGTGCAATTGCTGGGTCTTAAGATAGCTCTATTTTCAACTTTTTGAGGAACCTCCATGCTGTTTTCCAGAGTGGTTGCACCAGCTTGCATTCCCACCAACAGTGTAGGAGGGTTCCCCTTTCTCCGCATCCTCGACAGCATCTGTCATTTCCTGACTTGTTAATTTTAGCCATTCTGACTGGTATGAGGTGGTATCTCATTGTGGTTTTGATTTGTTTTTCCAGATTTACGTAATTATTGCTGCCTTGTCATGTGCACTAGGAAGCAAGAGCACAGATAGAAGGAGAGTACACATTTGTAAGAATAAGAGGATTGGAGCTTCAATGGAAAACATATCGGATCTGAGTTATCATGAGAAACCATCCAACCTGATGCTTACACACATCTCTGGGTCGCCTCAGCGATAGCAGAGGAAGACGGTCATTGTAGACTCATTCTCCTTGCATACCAAGGACTGAAACAAATCATACATGTGTAAAGCAATGCTTACCTTTCCTTCCTCCTTCTCCTTTTCCTCTTGGATGTACTGAGTCCCTGCTGATACCAATTAACATGTTGTTGCTTGCAATTTGCTCTTTAGTAAGTAAGGACAACCAAATGATTGCATTTTAGCTCATTGTTTTTTTCCTGTTGTTCCTCTCATGGTAACCTTAATGAGCAACATAATGGCTAAGGGAAGCAGGAACAGAAAAGAAGGGGGAAGAGCAGAGCCCTGCATAGTTTCTGAATAGTATTCTTTAACAAAATCATTAAGAAAGGACTAGAGATTGATAGGAAGTTGTCTCTTAGGGGAGAGCAATTTTCTTTGGGTAAATTCATTTTTCCATAATCATCTTCATCACTGAATGGAAGTATTTCAGAGAGGAAGTGGGTTTACAATTTGCTAGTTCCAGTCCCTCACTTTACAGGAGGACATTGAAACACAGAAATGATAAGATACTTGTCCAAGGTCACAAAAATTAGTTTTTACCAGAGCCCACCCTGAATCCTATGCTTTCTCTGAGCCCGAGTCTATTATTTCCAGGATGCTATATATTTCTCCTCAGGACTAAGATGGGTTTTTTTTTTCTCTCCCCTCCCTCCCTCCTCTGTTCTTCTTTCTTCCTCCAGCCCTGCCCTTATTTTCATTTTTAAATGCTGCTGACAGTTGTGTTCCCTGTGGGAGAAACTGCTTACCTGATACCTCACTCTGGACACTGGGATCGTGGCTGTGTGAGGCTGGCAGGGCAGGTCCTGGCTAGTCATCTGATTATACTAATCCCTGGAGGGCCATTGTGCTCTACTATACTATTTAAAGCTAACACAGGGGACAGGCAGGCAATGATGGAACTTCCCCTGTGGAATCAGAACACATGTAGATGACCCTAGGGGTAACCTACATTTCATCCTATACCATCATCATGAACACCACCTGTGGTGTTCTGAGGTTCATTTCCACTTCCTAACCTCCTGGTGAAACCCTTAGTAAAGTGTGACCAGGAGCCATCTCAGTCCTGGGCTGATGCAGTTACCTTTCCTTACACATTTCCATCCTGCTGACCCTTTCTCAGGGGGCCTATGCTGTTCTTGTCCTCAACTATTCCATGGGACTGCTTGATTGCTTATTTTGGCCTTTGTTAGAGAATTCTGTTCCCTTCGGCTCTGGCTGCAAATTCATTCTCAGATCTTGTCTACATTAATGGTACTTAAAGGAGGCTGATGTCCTTCAACATACTCAGCAAAACCAGCAGCTTCCTGCAGACCACACCTGCAGAAGGTCTCTCTCTCCCATACTCTGGGACTTGCTCTCATCTCTGTTATAAGCAGCTGGGCTCTGTCCTGCTGCTTCTGAGTTCTACCCCTGTGTTTTCTGCTATACTGTGACTTGGGGAAAGGGCTCCCTACTTGACTTAATTTGGTAAAAAGAATAACTCCTACATTGGAGCCAAGAAGAAGATGGATCTTCTTTGGCACAGAGGCCATTCAATTTCCCAGCACGTGGGGCTCCACCAAGCATTCTTCTTGGCTGCTAAAGTTCTCCATTTTACTGTTCACATTTTAGATCTTCGCTGTCAGTATGGGCTAGGCAAGTGGACTGGAGGCATCTACTCCCCCCCCCCCCACCACCAAATGCTGGTTACTTGGGGGGCAAAGAAATTGTCATATATGGTCATATAATATGATCCTGATGTGAGAATGCTTCCCAGTGTCTGTGTTTTCTACTGAATAATAGCTTCAGAAATAGGGATTTGATCAGCAGGATTCTGCTTTTGGAAATCCACAAAACGAAAGCCAAAACCCAAAACAAAACTCTGGTCCCAAGAGGGCATCGGTGAGCCCAGGATGGAAAGGAAGATGGCAGGGAGTGGAGCTTGAATTCCCAGGTGGGCGATGGTGCTAAATGCAGTGGGAGGGGGGCATGACTTTTGACTTTGAAACTGTCATGGTTCTATTTTTGTCTCTCTCCTCCTAATCTTCACCTGGTTTCTCCTTTTCTCCTTCTACTTCGGCTTAGCCCCTCTCATATACTCACCATGCTATCAAGATAGTTAGCTAACCACCAAAAATGTGTCCTTTCCCTTCCCTGATGTGGGGATGTTGCGGGAGGTAGGTGGGAGGCAAACCAGGAAAGGATTGCATTTTCCAGCCCTCCTTTCACACCTGTGTGGCTGTGTAGCAAGTTCCCAGGGATAGAGTGTGGGCAGAGACCCTGGAGAGAGTGTGCCTTCACCACCATCTCTTTCCCCTTCCACCTGCTCACCATGGCAGACTCCAGAGCTCTCATGAAGTGGTTTCAACCTTGCTGTTCAATAGAATCATCTGGAAAGCATTAAAAACTCCCGCTGCCCAGACCCTAGCCCCAGAGACACTAATTAAATTGGTCTGGGGTGTGCTGGGAGCAGCAGGAGTTTTGAAAGGTGTTCTAGAAGCTAAGGGAGGCTGAGAGCTGATGCTCTGGAGGGGTGTAGAGCCATAGGAAGGAAATTGTCATGGGGAGGAAAGCTACCAACTTGCCAGGAACACCCACGTTGGACTGTTACTTAAAAGAGAAAGCAACATTTATTCTATGAAGTCCCTTGGAATTTGAGGTTTATTTGTTATAACAGCTCAGTTATTCCAATTAAGGTATTTTTATAGTGAACACAGAGAGAACGAATGCCTCCTTAGCATGCCAAGATTTTCTCCCAACATCTCCCGGTTGCTTTGTTCTGTTGGATTCAATTGTCCTGCAAATGGGGCAACTGGGGTGTTGGTGGGGTGCAGAGTCAGCCCTCCTCTTGGGCATTCCCAGGTGCAACTCTGGTGATTGTGGGAACTTTGAATCAGGTACAGTGCCCCTGTCAGAGATAATCTCATATGGAGATAATCATAGTTTTTTTTTCTGAAAGATGGTGATTTCCTAGGTTTGTGTTTGTCCTGTGATTCTATTAGTCTTTGTACTTCTGTTTACTGAGATACAGGGATCAGGATGATGCCTTCTACTCTGTGGTTGGTGATATGATACCATATTTAATTTTCCCAAGTTTTCTGATACCACTCAGTGAGAAAAATAATTGTGAGTATTCAATTGCAGAATGTTTCTCAAGTAATTGCCTCAAAACTGCAGGGTACATGCTTGATTTCTTTGATTGATCTGTTTTGTGTATATACTTTTCCAACATCTTGAATAATTTAGGAGCAATCCTTGGTTTGTGGCTAATTTGATGTCCGGCATTTATGCACCCTTCTGAAGCAGCTAAAGAGGGAACTGCTTTATAACGACACTCATTGTTACATTAGACTTGGGCATAACGTGTGACCATACAGGTTCCTGGAAACCTGGTGCTTATCTTCAGGTCAAGGTGTGTCCTAGAAGGCACGTGTTGGTCCAGTCACATCCTGACATTAGTATGGATAGGTCGGTAAGTTTTCTGTTTGCTCTAAGCTTTTTCCCTTGTGTTAGCTGACAGTAGTAGTGAAAGGGAAAATAATGCCTGCTGGAGTTCCTGAACCAAACTGGAAAACTTAATCATAGAGAGGAAGTAGACCTAGTTCTGGAGTGAAAGTGGGCTGTGGTAGGGCAGGATGCAGTCATTCAGATGCTCTAGGATTATTCTGGGACATGTAGAGAGCTTTCCAGGTAATCCGCCCTCAAGCAGACAAAGGGACACATATATACCAAACTGTGCACCTGGGGTTGCTTACAGTGAAGGAGACACACACCATGGGGAAGTATGTGGAAACTCGGTTGAAGGGTGTTATGAAGAATCTGTTGTAGGATTTTGGCTTGTGTCTGATGACTTTTAGGAAGGTTCAAGAAATAGGGATTGGATACTTCTAGGAAGTGGGGGTAATCCTATGCTTGGGTCTCTTAACCACTCTTCTTTAAAAGGTGAGATAAATGAATCAAAGGAGGAGCTTAATCGATAAAGAAAAGGGGTCACTCATTTGTAGGGGAGGGGATGTTGGGTCATTTTTGTGCTTTGGACAATATTCATATATTTGTGTGGACTCAGACATGATTATGGGCTGGTCTTGTTTTCGCTTTGATCCATGCCGATGGTCTTGTCTGATATCGGTGTTCTGTGAAATTGTTGATATTCAACAAGGCCTTGCTGTGTGCCCCAGTGCTAGCAGCACCAAGACCCCACTGATTGAACCAGGCCAGTTCCTCCATGTCTGGGGCTGCTTGTGTTGCTCTCAGGCTGGTATACTCTTGTGTAGCCATTTTGACGTTTAAAAGATTGAAAGAGTTCTCATTGCTAATGTGATAGTAATTCACCATTGCTGTGAGTCTTCAGAGAAGTATCTCACGACCCTTCCCCGTAACCCACTAGTTGGTAGCAAAGTAGGGAACCTTCTGGATAATGCTCCAGGTAGCAGGAAAGGGTGACAAGACATGAAGAAAATGCTAAGTGAAATAAGTCAATCAGAGAAACACAATTAGTGTATGATTTCACTCATAGGTGGAACATAAGGAATAGTGCAGAGTACAATGGTGGTGGGGTGGGGGAAATGGATGGGAAGAAATCAGAGAGGGAGACAAACCATATGAGACTCTTGACTCTGGGAAACAAACTTAGGGTTGTGGAAAGGGAGTTGGGTGGGGGGATGGGGTACCCGAGTGATAGGCATTCAAGGGGGCATGTGATATGAAGAGGACTGGGTGTTGTATGCAACGGAATCATTGAGCATTGTGTCAAACACTAATGATGGCTAATACCTTGGCTAACTGAATTTAAATTAAAAAAATGAATGAATAATAAATAATAAAAAGGAAAATGAAGTAGAAATGAGGCCCAAACAGTGACCTGAATGAAGGCTAAAAACTGGGAAGGGTTGAGACAGAAGGAGGAACAGAAGAAGGGAATAGAGAACAAGATGAAAATTCTGTCCAAGGTACCTGCCCAGGGGCTTTGGTTATAGTGCCGTTCCGTTGTATTGAATATATCTCCAAATGAGTTTGCTACTGTCTGGAGCTCAGAAAACAACCATTTTTTTTTTTTTTACAGAGAAGTTTGAGTTGGAATTGGATCAACTTCGGCAGGGTCTAACCTGTAAAGAACAGAAGGAAACGGAGTTCTACGGCTTAGAGGCCACTCGCAGGACATAGTCTCATGGAAGCTGGTTAAGTTGCGATGCACAGCTTGGCATTCTCACTGCTTTTCTTGGTTTCATCCCATGATGCTCCTTTGAACCACAACCTGCACAGGCTCCTGCACAGGTATGAATAACCTCACCGTCTTTGAGTTAGAATGGAAAACAGCATGCATTTCCCTGCCAAGTCTCGGCGAGAAGGTAGTATGAACAGATGGTGAAGGGAGCTACACAGGAAAACCTTGATGAACCACACGGTGGTGTGTGCAGGGCACTGTGCAGGAAGGGCTTTCCTCCCCCTTGTGAAGAACTTCTGTAAATAACCAGCAGGAACACGGGACGAGGGTGGGGGCGCCTGAGATCTCATCCTTCTGAAGTTGGACTTCTTCAAATTGGCAGGATCAGCACTGTTCCCTGGGAGCACACAGGGACATTGAAAGAACCCATGAAAGGGAAAGAAAAGAGGAGAGTGAAGGAGAGGAAACAGGGCATTGGCAGAAGGAGGTTGAGTTCCAGGAGCTGGAAGAGGCCTGGAAGTTCACTCCATCCCGGGTTCTCATTACAGATCTGTATGTCCTGGGACTCTGGTGCATCTCTGGTAGCCAGAGTCATTCTGGACACTTCCTAGTGCCTGGCTCTGTGAAGCAGAAACAGACAATTGTGAAACAGACAAGGTTAAAGTAGATCAAGTACTCCCAGGATGACCTTTCCATTAAATCACTCTTTAGAGAGTGTTTTTCCTAGAGAAATGAGTGTCCCATTTCACAAACACATTCAGAAAAGCCCCTACCAGCCGTGGGTCTTCTTCATACATGTGTGAGTGACTAGTGTGTGTTGTGTTCCGTCTTAGGAAGAAAATTGTTAGAGATGATGTTCTTTTGGGGAGCTTCCTTTGTCTGGGCACTGGAATAGGTCATTTGTTTCAATTTTTTTGTTTTGTATTTTTGGCTGGATGAATATTTCTGGAAAGTTGAATTTCCTTTCTGATCATGGAGGGGTAAGCTCATTTTTTCCCCAAATTTTTTATTTTTTTATTTATTTATTTTTCAGTGTACCAGAATTCATTGTTTATGCAACACACCCAGTGCTCCATGCAAAACGTGCCCTCCATAATACTCACCACCAGGCTCACCCAACTTCCCACCTCCCGCCCCTTCAAAACCCTCAGATTGTTTTTCAGAGTCCATAGTCTCTCATGGTTCATCTCCCCCTCCAATTTCCCTCAACTCCCTTCTCCTCTCCATCTCCCCATGTCCTCCATGTTATTTCTTATGCTCCACAAATAAGTGAAACCATGTGATACTTGACTCTCCCTGCTTGACTTATTTCACTCAGCATAATCTCTTCCAGTCCCATCCATGTTGATACAAAAGTTGGGTATTCATCCTTTCTGATGGAGACAAAAGGCTGATATCCAAGATCTATAAATAACTTCTCAAACTCAACACACACAAAACAGATAATCATGTCAAAAAATGGGCAGAAGACATGAATAGACACTTCTCCAATGAAGACATACAAATGGCTATCAGACACATGAAAAAATGTTCATCATCACTAGTCATCAGGGAGATTCAAATCAAAACCATATTGAGATACCACCTTACACCAGTTAGAATGGCCAAAATTAACAAGACAGTAAACAACGTGTGTTGGAGAGAACGTGGAGAAAGGGGAACCCTCTTACACTGTTGGTGGGAATGCGAGTTGGTGCAGCCACTTTGGAAAACAGTGTGGAGATTCCTTAAGAAATTAAAAATAGAGCTTCCCTATGACCCTGCAATTGCACTACTGTGTTTTTACCCCAAAGATACAGATGTAGTGAAAAGAAGGGCCATCTCTACCCCAATGTTCACAGCAGCAATGGGTAAGGTAATTTTTATTACATAGAGTTCCTTTGTATGTTTTATATCTATCCCCTTTGGAGATAAGAGTTTATTGGATGAAGATACATATTATCCCCAGCATTCTCACACCCGATCGTACACTTTTTTTCTAATCTCTTAAAGGAAGCCCCATAGTCTCAGGATAAGAACCCTGATTCCTTGCTATAGTTGGACCTGAGTATCTGGTCCTTTCCTACTTCCTCTGCCTCGTGTACCACTCCCCTATAGGCTGCCTTCATCCCCTTCCATGAGAATCCTGGGAATGTCTCAATATATCACGCTCATTCTTGCTTTTCTGCCAATGGACACACTGTTCCATGAGAACACAGTCATGGAACATGCCATCTAGGTGAACAGAAAGGACATGTCCCTGTTATGTTGGACTCACTCAGGTTGCAAGGAGGAGACTTGCTCAGAGTGTTTTGGGATTTATTTTGAGGATGCTCAGGGAATGGAGAAAAGCAGAAAATTGTCTTAATCACTGCAGTGCCAAACTTACAAAAAACCCGGAATGATATTTGGGAGGTGGGCCATGGTTCGGGACAGAACACGGCTTATCTCCTTATTGGCTACCTCAGCTGGTGTCTCCAGTTGTAGCATTTCATCCATTTCTCCTAAGCTTTCACTATCTGATGTTGCTGATTCACTCTGCCCTTTACCTCCTGGGGTAGACATGCTTCTGCTTATAATCTTGATAATAAACTTCTCAGGATGACATAAGGTCCTTATGCTATTTGGCTCCTGCTTACCTTTCCAGCTTTATTTCCAACTCACAGGCATCATGTTCCAGCCACGGGATCTCCCTGCAGTCCCTGGATGATTGTATATATTTATTCTGATGCCACAAAGAAGAACCTATACTTCTTTTGAGATGAAGCGTCATTTCTTTGCTGAAAACTTGCCTTCCCTCCAATACCTAACACCTTTCCCCCAGGACTCTGTACCTGCCTCTGTACCTGCCTCTGTTCTAGCACTTGGAGCCCTGGGTTGTGATTCCTGGCTGACATACCCACCTTGCTTACTGGACTGTGGAGAGAGAGTCTGACTGTGATTTATTCATTTCTGTATCCCAGCAACAAGCCCAGGGCTTGGTACCTAGTACATACTGCTAGGGCTGGCTCCTGTTTATTGAGTTATTACTCCGTTCCATGCACTCTTCCAAGTGTTTTACATGTCTTAAGTAATTTAACTCTCTCAACAATCTTCTAAATAGAAGCCATAAGGATCCTCATTCTGTTTAGGGAAACTGAGGCACAAACAGGTGGAGAAATTTGTCCAAGGTCATGTAGCTAATAATCGTTGGAGTCAGGATTCAAATCGGGTAACTTGTTCCAGTCTGTGCTTTGCTCACTCAGCTATGGTGTCTCTTGGCAGTAAATCTTATGGGGGAATTAGTAGGTATTCAATTAGCGTTGAGGAAATAAAGGAATCAATGCAAGTGTTTTAAGAGAGAGAAAAAGGTGGGGGGCAGATACTATAGGAGAGGGAAATGAGGCACACTCAAACACACCACAGAACAGCAAGTAGCAGTCTTGAGAGACAAGGCTGGACACATTGGTTGGACCAGATGGTGAACACTATCAAGTGACAAGAAAAGGGGTTGGGCTTTTGAGGAAGGGAGTGACATGATTAAAAGCAAGTTTTAAGATAAATCTAGCTTCAGAGTACAGGAGGTTTAAAATGGAAACGGAATAAGCACAGAGGGTCCAAGCAGGAAGCCCTGGAAATTGTCTTGGGAGGCAGTATAATGAGAAGATCAGTGGACCTGGAGTGAGACAAATATGGGGTTTGAGTCCTGAGTCTGATGCTTGCCAGCTTGTGTGACCTCTCTCAGCCTTCGAGCATCTAATCCTTCATATATAAGACAGGCATTATTACTCACCTCACAGTTTGTTATAAGGATTAAATGCATGTTTGCCAAGGGCTTAACACAGAGCCTGACCGTGTTCTTCTTTTGTTTTGGGTCAAGGTCATGAGGGCTTGTGCCCCTGTCATAGCACCGGTGAGAGAAAGAACAAGAAAATGAGACTCAGTAGAACTTGCTGACTGAAGGGTGCTGGGAAGTTGGAGTGAGACAGGGTCAGTGAGTGGTCAGTGTGGGTGGTAATGTCAAGCAGCCTGGGTTCTGGGTCTGCTATTGACACTAACTATCACTCATCCACATGGCTAGATCTCTGTGCCTTTCCCAGAATGTAAAAATGTTGGATTAATGATTGTCCTTTTTTCTTCCAGCTCTGGATGTTCTATCCATACTGTCAGGAGGTCTGGCTTTTGGACAATGGGGAGAATAAAAAACATGCCCAAGCTTTGCCTTTCCCTTCAAAGAGATTCTTCCACCTCCTCTAGTTTTATTAATCCCATCCTTCTTTCTTCTCTGAAATGGAAATATTGTTTTCCTTTGTTTTGGGCAAACAACTCCAAAATCTCAGCCATTGATGGAAGGTTTTACGACCAGAACAGAAGACGAATCAGAGATTAGTTTTTTTTCCTGGAGTCCTCTGGTTGCCTCTTCTGACCTGAGCCTCCCCCTTTCTCTGAGAGGCAGAAGCAGGTGGTTTCTCAAATAATTTAGTTTTTTCCCCACTCCCTGCAGGCATGGCCCATGTTCTCCTTGGTCAGCCTTCACAGCTGGTTTATAGTGATGGTCCTCAGATGTCTTTCTCCCTGGACACTCCAGCTGGGCATCCTCAAAAAGAAAGAACGTGGGGCCTGTCCCTGGCAAGATGCTCATGCAGTCCCCTGTTAATAAACGTTTTTATATTGTGAACACTGCTTTGCCTGGATTCTGTTTTGCTGTGGGGGAAAGGAAATGTCTGAGCAGTTGCAGAAGTCTCTAGCGAGTAGGTTTCCATGGCAGCTCTCAGAGGGTTGAATCCCTCTCCAAAAAAGAGTAGTCGAGTTTTAATTTGCAAAGGACAAAAAGGTCTTTACTGTGATTTTTGCTTATGGAAACTTCAGATAAATCTCCCGAGCCTTCCAGGTGCCATATGGAGCCGGGAGGAGGGTTGTTGACTTCTGTAACCATATAACACCCCAGACACAAGATGTTGGTGATATAGGGCAACAAAAGAATGCTGGCTCTTCATCAAAAAGGGAAAAATGATCAAATTGACCTAGTAGGCATTCATCAAACACCTACAGATAATTCCACCTGCCGGAGATGGCAAAGTTCCACTCTTTCAGCATTCTGGGTTGAACGTCAAGACTGCTTGTCTACTTAATAGGAAAATGAACTGCGACTTTCTTTGAGCTGCTGAGCAAAGATATGGGTGCAATCAACCACCACATTAAACATTTCAAGAATCACAGCTTCTAGGAGGAAGTGAAGGTAATAATTATCCAATAGGCTTTGTAAAGAACAGCCCAAGGGTGGAAATCTGCCATAACACAATCGAAACAATAGGAAATGATTTTGCCCTGAAATCCTAGAAAATGAGATTCTACTTGACCTAGAAAGATGTCCAAAATTTCTTTCAGTTCACTAATTTTCTTTTCAGATGTGTCCAATATGCAGTCAAATACAACTGTTGAGTTATTGTATTTTTCATTCCTGTACTTCTTTTATTTTGGAAGTTCATTTCTGTTCCAAATGTGCTATATCACTTTGTGTGGTATCCTATTCCATTCATATATTTTCATGGTTGTCAGTTTTTTTAAAAACAAATTTGGGTCTGATAATTCCATTACCTAAAATCCATGGGGGTCTGTTTCTGAAGTCTGTGATTTTTGATGGTTCCTGTTTATGTTGAGTTTGTCTTGTTTTCTTGTGTGCCTGGCAAGCTTTGACGGTTTGGTGGTCACTGGTCTTATAAAATTATCGCAGAGGGTTCTCTGAGGCCTAGGATGGATGTGCCCCCTCCTAAGATGAGCTATCAGTCAAAACTCCTCAGAACAAGTTCAAGTGTTGAGAGACAGTGGCTCACAATCCAGACCCTATAGGATGAGATGTACCTTTGTAAGAGGTTGGATACTGGCCACGAATACCCAAGAACAGATGTTTTTTCCCTCTTTTTCTTCTTTTTTTCTCTCCCCCTTTGTTTATTACCAAAACAGCTCAGAGCTTCTGGGGTGAGGGGTAGGATGAGATATGATTGCTTTCCCATCAAGAGTATGGCCATTTTGGGCCTTAGCTCCATGTGGGAAATGTCTCCCAAGATTCCTTCCCATCAGTGGGCTTGAGGTGGACTCCTGCGGGTCACCTCAGTGTAGACATTTGTCTTACTGGCAGAGGCCCTCAAATCACAAGTGGTTTTGTAGGTCTTATTTTTGGCCTAACCTGGTTACAGGATTTCATCCAAAAATTTGCTAGGAAGTTCCTCATGTCTTTTCAGGTCTTCAGTGTTTTTAAGTTATTTGTATTTCTTACATTTTATCCATCATTTTTCTCTGATTTCAGCTGGCAAGTTGATCTGAGTAAACTAGATTACTTTTTCTAGATACTGAAAGATGGTTTTTCAAAATGCAAGTCTATGCAAGTTCTTTTTTTCACTTGTTATGGTCATTCTCAAAATAGCTTGCTAGTTAAAAATTATTCACTTCTAGTTGGGCCCTTGGCTGCACTTTGGGAAACTTTCAGTATAGAGTTCAAGCTGCTTGACATGGAACACAAAACTGCTTCCTACCTCCCTAGACCTACTTCCTTCTACTCCCTTCTTCACACCACTGAGCCTTTGCACGCATACTTCCTGTTGGGTAGTGTACCCTTTTCCCTTTGTCCCTGAGGCAAATGCTTATCCATCCTTCAAAAGCCAGCTCAGAGGTCCCCTCTTTTATAAAATTCTCTTGGACTGCTCTCTCTCCACATGTTATAATTGACCCTCCCTTTGATGGTATACGTTGTACAGCCTATGAATAGTTATCATACAATTATAATTTCCTTTTATACTAGATTTCAGGCTCCTTGAAGACAGGGATTGCAGTTAATTCATCTATGTTTTATTCAGCCCCCAATTCAGTGCCTGGCATGTAGCTGATGCTCAAGATACTTTTGCTAATTGGTTGAATGAAGGCAGCACACAATCAGGTAATTCAGATCCCAGGCCAAGCAGGAAGAATACTACCGTGACTTCTGATACTAATTACCCCCAGATCTAAACTTTATAGGTTAAAGGCACAGTCCTCCACAAGATTGTCCTCACTTTAGGTACCAGGTACAAGTCTGGGGATCCAAACACCACACTAACTTCTGATCAACTGGCAACAAATTTAGGGGTTCAGGATCCCTTCAAGTTTGATAGTTTGCTTGAACTACTTAGAGAACTCAGGAAATGTTACACTTATGACTATGGTTTTATTATAGCAAAAAGGATACAAACTAGAGCAAGCCCAAAGAAGAAATACACAGGGTGAGATCTGGGGAAGAGTGACATAGGAGCAGAAGGGTCCCAAAGGCAAAGCTTCCAAATCCTTTTCCCATGGAGTCAGAATGTGTTGCCCTCCCAGTAAGTACATCAATGTAAGAAATGCACAGAGCATCATCTGCGAAACTTATCTGAGATTTGGTGTCTGGAGTTTCAGGGTTTCATCACGTAGGTGTAATTGATTGAACCATTGGCCACATGACTGAACTCAACTTTCTGCTCCCTTCCTTCTCCAGAGGCCAGGCTGATACCATGCAGCTCAAAGCATCAAACCTCTAATCATACTGTTGGTCCTTCTGAGATGGCTGGCCCCAGTCCAGAGTCATTCTGTTAGCACAAGGTATTTAGGGGCCCACCCTAAGTCACCTTGATAACATAAACTGTTACAGTTCACCGTGAATAACAAAGACACCCCTATCACTTGGGACTTTTTAAGATTTAGAGGCTACCTTCCAGGAACTGGGAACAAAGGCCAGTTAAATCCTTTGTTGCACAAGAGATGCTTTCAGCCCTAATTTGGTTGCAGTTGGTGCCTGGGAATTCAATATGGTGAACAGGGCCCATAGCAGGAAGTCCAAAGGGGTACTTGATATCTGAGATACAGATGAGTTGCATATAATAACTGACGTTTTACAATAACTGCTCTTAAATTTAAGTGAGAATCACCCAATGCTTGACATAGAGTAGGAATTTAATAAATACTTATTAAATGAGTGAGATGAAGTGAGTATGAATTGGACTTTGATGAATGGGGAAGCCTGGACAGAGAAAGAAGAGGTAAAGAGGGCATTCCCCATATAAACTTCTCAAGGGCAGAGCAATGATACATGTGTCAGGTTCAGGAGAGTGTCTGTAGGTTCACGAAGGGTTAGACGGGGAAACAGGATGACTATGAGTAGAATTCAGAGATCCTTATGTGCTGGTATTGGTATATTGGTCACTTTAAGAAACCAAGGTAGAAGATTTACTTCTAAATCTTTTAAATGTCTAAGCTGGTAGGTAGCCCAGAGGAGTGATCGGTTCTACTCCACAAAGTCCTCCAAGGACCCAGTTTCCTTCCATCTTGTTTGCTGCTGTCCCCTGAGATATTATCTGCTGGGTTGAATCTGGTTTACCTCCAACATGTCTATGTTCTGGTGCATGGGAAGGAAGAAAGAAGAGGTGAAGAGTAACCAGTTTTCTTTGAAGGAAGTGATCCAGATGCTGCCCACATTGCACTTCCTCATATCCCACTGGCTAGAAAGTAGCCTTATGGAAAGTTGGAAAATATAGTTGTTAGCTGAGCGGTCTTGCACCTAGTTAAAACTCATTGGGGAGGGTGAAGTTTGCATAAAAAAAGTAAGAAGGAGAAAATGAATATTGGGGAAAATAAGCAGATTATGTCATACCGGCCTGAAGTGTTCAGATTTCATCTCATAGGACGTTGAGACCTGGTGAGAGTTGGAGGAAGAAATGATCAAGCTCAGTTCTAAATGCCTTCTACTGCCTCCCAAGCAGTTTCTGAGATTGAAGATCTACTCCTTTTTGATTTATGACAATAGTGAGATGATGTCAAAGGAGTGTTAGTCTTAACACAGGAGGAGGCAACAGTCTAAAACTTCCACTAACATCTCCTCCACTGATGCTTACAATTCTGTCTTTCCTGTCATTCTCTTGGGAAGGAGATTGGGAATCAACTTTGTTGAGCCTCTTCACTCTTGATGGTTCCTTCTATGTGCAGGGACACCCTACTTCTTCTGCTCCTATGTTACTCTTCCCCAGAAGAGGAGGTTCACAATTGATGGATGAGCCTTTAAATAGAGATGGTGTCTCATTCGTTCCTGGTTATGAGGAAAGACTTAAAGGGTTGGTCTCCAAGGAGAAGTCTGTCATTTCCCTTCTGCACCTGTTGCTGCTGGGTGATAGTGCCAGCAGACCCAAGGCATGTCCTCCACTAGAGCTTTCCATTTGTGTTGAAGGTGATATTTCCATCCTCATCTGCCAGATTCCTGTGTTTAACTCTGAGCTGTTTCAGAACTCCAATGGGGAGTAGAGATGCTATTTATCAGTCCCCCATAAACCAACAGGTGTGCACGAAGCTGCTTCTAGTAGTTGAAGGAGCTCTGCCCATCCCTCCTGCCACTGAGCAGTAGAGAGTCTGACACAACAGGAGAGAATGCCATTGGCTCATCAGCAAACACTTCAGGAACTCATCAAGTGCATAAACCAAGGCTCTCCTGAAAAAATTGAACTGATACGAGTAAGCAGGAAAGAAGGAAAAGGAAAGCAGGAGAAAACAAGGACTCAGAAAAAAGGGAGTTGAATTAGTGACCCAGTTTATTAGAATAGCTGGGCATATGGTGCAGGTTTGATATTTTTCCTTTCCTTAATGATTTTTCCTTGCTTCCAGCCTGACAAAGCCCAATTTTATGTTTTCCCTGTCCGGGACAGGCAGAATTTTCCACAACATACGGGTCAATTTCATAAACTTTAAAAAGAAGGGGTAACCTATGAGTGTAATTTTCCATTCTGCTTTCCAGAGCACTTGGCTCCCCTAGGAGGCGTGGTAGGCTATGGAGGTGTCCAGCTGCAGGGAGTCCCTCATCTCTGATGGCTAGTGATGATTCACTTCCTTCCACTGGCCTTGAAGAGCTTCTGAATCCGCTTCTGGGTCAGGTTCCTGCTCCACAGCCCTTCTCCTGAATTCTGAAAGCAAGAAGTTATCTGCTGCTGACCCAGAATTCAATCCCAGCTGTTAGGTGGAGAGTCTGGATTTCCGATTCTGCAGCAGTGGGAGACTTTCTGGGTAATCATCCAACACCGATGACTTGAAGGAGGAATGAGAACAAGGCTACGTGTGAGAAAGGCAGGAATGTACAGGCCGGGCAAGGACCCCAAGGGCTTGTGTTGCTCTAACATCAAGACTTGGGATAATGAATGTTCAGAAATCAAGAATAAATTAGTTTTCTGTGGCCCTCAGGCAAGACTGATTATAACTGAATTGACACAACAAGATGCTTCTTAATCCTGGATGCATATAGTAGAAATCACCACTTGGAGGTCTACTAGGTACCCCCAAATGAAAACATTCAAATTAGAACTTCTGGTCTACTCCCCTCCCACCAGACTTGGTCCTTCCCAACCTCCCTCCTTGATGGACAACATTTACTGCTTACGCAGCCTCAGTTATCATCTTTGGAACACACCATGGCCATGAATGACCCTTCATCAAGCCTGTGAATTCTCCCTTGGAAAAGATATCTCCAATTCCACCTCTCCTTACCATCTCCGTGGCTTCTATTGGGACAAGTCACCACCAACCATCACCTGTTCTAGTGTGATACTTCCTAAACTAGCTTCTTGCTTCTACTCCTGTACTATTAAGGATAAATCATGTCAAATATTTCCTCTCATTACAAAGCTCACTCCCATTGGCTTAGTAGCAGTCAGAATAGAACTTCAAACTTCCACAGGTGGCCTGTGAGACCCTAAACACACTGGCCCTTATCTCCAGCCATACCCTTGTTCTCTCTGTTTCTTACTATTCCAAACTCATCCCACCTTGGGAATGATGTCCTCTCTGCTTGGAAGTCTCCCCTAGATCTTTGCATGGCCAGCTCACTCACATCATTCTGGAGTCAGCAAAAATATAAGGTCTCCTTAGGGAGACCTACCTTGTCCAGCATCCTTCCAACCTTCTGGTATTCTATGTCCCATTTAACTTAACCAAGTTTCCTCATTGCTCTATTTGAAATTGTGTTTATTTGTTATGTACTTATTTTATGTTTCCTCTCACTATAATGAAGGGCAAAGGTTTTATTTCCCATCTTTACCACACAGTGCCTAGAAGAGTAGATCGGAGTAGGTGCTCATGAAATTGTGATTGCATGGAGGAGTGAATAGCAGCTTCTGTTTAACAAACTCCTATTGTGTCTCCAGCATTGAACTAGGAATGCATCTTGTTTGTTCTCTCAGCTTTGGCCAAGGATTTGGGAATCCAGACCCATCTAATGGTTTTCCCAGATAACAGGTTCTCTGTGTGAACAAGATGTTTGAATTCACTGTGAGGCCAGTGTCAATTTGGAGGTACTTGGGAAAAAAGGAATTTTAGTTCCTAAAATTGTAACACAGCCTCCTCAACTGTTGATGATGCCTTATTGTTGACAGAATAAAAGTACACTCCTCCCCGAGGTTGACATCAGCAGACTAGCATGATCTCACCCTCAATCACTCCTTCCATGTCACTGCCCACAGTCTAGCCACACAGGACTTCCCTTTCCTCCACTCATGCTATACCCCTGGCTTCAAGTCCTTTTCCATTTCTTTACCTCATGAGATCACATTCATCCTTTAAGTGCTAGCTCAAATGCCATCTCCTTTATAAAGCCTCTTTTGCTTTCTTCCCTCCCTCATAAGAAGGAACCAATTCCTATTCTGCCCTACTCCAACACCTTGCTCATCCTGCTATTATAACGTGACATTGTATGACAACCAATTGTATCTTTTCTTTGCATCTCTTATTTTATATCGCTCCAGATGCCTAGCAGAGAACTTAGCACAGAGGATGTATTTGTCTGCTAGGGCTGCAATAACCAAGTACCGCAAACTGGACCCTTAACAGAAATGCCCGTCTTACGGTTCTGGAGGCTCTAAGTCCAAGATCAAGGTGTCGATAGGGCTGGTTCCCTGAGCCTGCTCCCTGAGCCTCTTCAGCTTCTAGTGGTTTGCTGCCAATCTTTGGCATTCCTTAGCTTTTAGAAGCATCACCCCAACCTCAGCTTTCATCTTCACATGGACTTTTCTCTATGTATCCTTCTCTTGTGCCCAAATTTCTCCCTTTTTTTAAGGACACCAGTCACATTGGATTAGGGCTCACCCAATGACCTCAGTTTAACTTGATTATATCTTATTACACACTCTCTCTCCAAATAAGGTCGTATTCTGAGGTACTGGGAGTTAGGCCTCCAACATATCTATTTTGGGGGGGCATAATTCAATCTATAACAACTATTTACCCCCAAAATACTCATTAATGTGTGGACATGGACTGAAGTCCTTTTGTGAAAAAAAAGTACCCATCTATCTTCCATTTTCTTCCCTAGGTGAGTTTCCTGATGGTAAGGCCCGTGTCTGATTTATTTTGCTATCCCTAGTACTAGCTCTGGGTGTGACACTCTGTAATTGCTCGATAAGTAATTGATTAACCGTAAATACTTATTCAGGTACCACTTTCCTCCAGAGAAATTTGGCATCTCAGGAAACTCCAACGCCTCGCAAAGGATGGAAGTGCGCAGAGTGGTAAGTGGGTTCGTGCCAATCAGCCTAATATTTAGTGAAGCATTTTTCAGTCTAGAAGCAATAAGATAAATAATATTTTGTACCCAGTGCAAAACCTACATAAGTCAGTTATTGAGACCAGGCTAAGATAACTAATCTACTTTCACTCATCTAGCACTCACAATGGTCCTCTGAGATAGGTACAGGTATTGGTCCCATTTTGCAGATAAAGAAACAAGATAGACGTCAGGTGGTCCAGGGTCATGCAGCTGGTCTATGGTGGAGCCAGAATTCCACACCAGTTCTGAGACTAAAGCCAGTATTGTTAGCCACCATGATACTCTGACTCACTGTTTCTATTTTGAGCTATGTCTTATGAGACATAGGTTCATGAGTTGGATGAGACTTTGAAGATCATCACTTCAATCAACACCTTCCTCAAAGCAGGAGCCCACACTCCAATCTCCAGAACAGTGGTGTGATTATAGTATTTCCAGGCTGAAGTTTTGTTTTCTGAAAAATGAAGAAGTTGGACCTTATAGTCCCTACCAACTCAACAATTCTGTGATCATTTGAATATACCCAGAGAAGGCTTTATTCTGAGAGGTATGACTGCAAGTTGAAACTAAAAAGAAAATCTGTAACGAATCTACCTCTAACCCCTGCAGCTCTCTCTTCTTTTCCTTGTCTGGCCCTTCTGAAGCAACAGAAAATAATCTATTTCTTCTTCCACATGGAAGCTCCTTACAAGAAGCCATTCTTCTTTTGACCCCACCTTCAAGGACTTTACCACATTGCTTCTCCTCTTCCTGGTGAGTGCCATGTGGTCAGAGAAATCTGTCTTAAAATGCATGAACTGGAAGGTCTGAGGAAATTGAGTAGCTCAGGGGCTGTACATGCAAAACTGTTTCTTCAAAGCACCAGGCTCAACTCTGTTGCCCTTTTGGATGCTGTTGCTTATGAAGAACACCTCAGAGGGAAAGGAGTCTGGCCAATTGCTCTGGACCTTTGACAAGAATGTGAGGCAGCCATGGGTGGGCTGGGCACACTGAGGCTCTGTTACTTCTCAGGGGCTTGCTGGAACCCACCAGAACCCTTCCTAACTCTTCCATTTCCTGCGTTGACTCAGGCTGTTCTTAGGTCCACTTTTATCTTGTCAGGAATCTAGTCAAGTCTCAATTATTGTATTTCTTTAGAATATTTCCTGGGGGAGATAATTTACCTTCTCATCTTATTGTCAGTTCTCTTGACAGATTGGTACCTGGATCTCCACTGCGGGCTCCATCCGTTCCTAGTCTCACCTATCCCATTTATGGTTGCCAGAGTGACTCTCTCCTACAAACCAGCCTCATCCTGGAACTCCTTAACCACCTGCCACACCCCTTCTCTGCCTGTCAGTCTGTGTCCAGCAGCCCGTATCTGACTCATCCACATGTCAGTCATCCTCCACATGTGAAGGCCCCATCCCAGTGTCTGTCAGGGTGAGAATGAGGCCTCTTAGTTTACATGCAGAGAACAGAGCACACAGGATTTACTCCCAAATGCTTCTTAATAAATCGATATGAACTGGAGTCCTTTGTGAAACACAAGCCCCCATCTGTTTTCTGAAAATGAAGAAAGGGCTTATTTCCGTTCTTCTCAGGGAATCAAAAGGACCAAGTCCGTCTGAAGCACTTTGATTTGGAACACAATTCCCTTGCTCATTACAAATTCTGAGATGTTTGAGTCTGTAATTAAAGCAAACAGCTCTCCCCAAATTAATTTCAATCCCAAAGAAATTCATGCAATTTCAGCAACTCGGAGGAGGGTGTTAAAGATCCTAACATTACTCAGGTGCCAATTCCAGATGGTGAGGATGAAAGATCATTAAAAGTAAAAAGCCTGATCATGAAGTAGGCAAGTGCAGGAGAGGATGGCTTTGGGTTTCCGTGTGAGACCTCTGCGGGAGTGGAAGGAGCAGCTCCGGCCGCGGAGTAGTGTGGGGCATCCCCAGGCACGACACCGGAAGTTCCCACTTATCTGCAGGTCAGTTCTGTGAGAACGATGTTAGATTGACTTCTCTTTCCAACAGCAGATGCGTTTTAAAAATGTCTTCGGGACCAGTTCCTTCCTTCCTCACTGAGAGCTCAGTCCCACATTGATATCTAAGTCTCCTGGGAGCTTCGGCAATCGGGACGCCCCAAAGCAAACTCCTTACATTACTTCCTGCCTCTGCAAACCGTTCCTGAGACACAGGCTTCAGGCCCCTTTCTCCCCGCCCAGCTCAGGAGAATGAGGGCTTACAGCTGGGGACCACGAACAATTTAGTCCACAGAGTCGTGGATTTGAGGGAAGTAAGGGTGTTGGTTTGTTCTTCTCAGCACATCATTTGGCACAGGCTCCTCATCCCTTTTGCAAGGCATGTTTCCATGCCTTGCAAAAACTCTGGCCAGCCTTTGGGGTCCGGGGAAGATTAGTGTGGATGGATGACATATGGAAGCCTCTACGGGAAGCACATGCTACCTAATCGGAATGGTATTTGGGGCTTGAACAAAATATAATTGTTATGCCTTTTAATTACCCAAACAAATTCTTAAATAGAGAGGCTGAGTAAGTGAGATCATAGCATCATGCCAGGGTTATTACAGTATGTGATTTCAGTGGAATATTTGTAACTCATTGATTCATTTGATAAACATTTATTAGGACGTGTTTGTGCTAAGCATGTAGCTTACTGCTGGAAATATATCTAGTGAGTGGGAGGAAGGATTGAATTGCTCGCACACACGCGTGCGCGCACACATTCACGTTCCCGTAATCTCCTTTTGACACCTGGGATCCATTGGCTGGAAGCACCAGCTGTAGTTGCTTGTTTTGGCTTCCGCTACCTGATTTCCTTATTTACTGTTTCCCCCCAATTTAATTTGATGTTGCCACTCTGTAAGAGAGGCTTAGCTGTTGTGAGAGAGGTGGAAAGAGAAACGTGTATTAAGTGTAAGACATTTGCGTGCACATCTGAGCTGTTGATTTAATGAGATGATATCCGGGGCTGCAAACTGAATGAGAAGGAAGAGAGAAGGAATTTACAAACTGGCCGGGTAACTACAGATTTGTTTAACTGTCACTAAGATTTCATTTCATGGTTTTGTTTTTATAATCAAAATTATTTCACCACTGGGTTAAAAACCCTATATCTTAAGTGTCACCCAGAAGCATATCTTTGTGATTGAGTTGTTCTAGAAAGCCTTTGAAACACAAGGCTTACCAAGGAAATAATAAAATACAAGCATAATAAATACAGAGGGGCAAAGTCAAGGTGGTTGATTAACGTGTAAAGATTATTGAAGTGTGCAGTGAAATATGGGGTAATCTAGTGGACATGGTTTATTGGTGGAAATTTTAAAACACAGGGTGTTTTAAAATAAATAAAACCCAACTTTGATTAGTGTGTGTACTTTTGGTAACAGAATACATAATCTTGGAAAAATATTGGTGTCCCCTTTGAGGTACAGTGGTTTAGCACAGATTTTTCATTTGAAATTAGTGTTTACTCTCAGCCAGAGAAAAATCCCAGATGTTTTTTCCATTAGGCTGTGTATTTAACTGGAAGCCATAATTACAGAGCACTTTGTAATGTGTGATGTGCTATTGCTGATATATGAAGCTTGTACTAATATTAATAACTACCGTTCATTAAGGGTTTGTCTTATACCCGGCCCTGTGTTAAGCACCTCACAAACTCGTTTAATCCCGAGAAAAACTCTGTGGGTATTATTATGTCCATTTTATAAATTAGGAGCTGGTTACCCAGTGAAGTTAATAAGTACCCTGCCCCAAGTTATGGAGCGACAGAGCTGGGGTCCTGGTCCCCTCCGTCTGACTCCAGTGCCTGTGATCTCAATCACTGTGCCTCCCCTAGGTCCTGAGCAGGCAGCGTGTGTACAGGGATCCATCAGCTGTGCCGTCCACCTTAATAAGATGCAGTGTGGTTGGAAAAAACACATGGTCCTCCCTCTTCATTAGAAGCCTGCACCTCAGTCTCCTGCTCTGTGAAATGGGAATCATAATTCCTATTCCTCCCAGGGTTCTTATGAGTCTTGAGTGAGACAGGGCGTAAAAAAAAAAAATCTTGTAAATTGTAAGGAGTCATATAACCGTAAATATCAATTCTATTAATTTCATAGTGATAATAATAGTAATCTGTCAATCCTCACAAAGTCTGTGCACACAGTTAATATTCCTCCTTCCCAAGGAGGCAGGGTGTTTGGCTGGCTCTTTAAGGTTTAAAAAACAGAAAACAGTAAGATCCTTTGCCTCTTCTCCCCACTTCTCGCTGCATCTCCAATCCGAAGGACCACGCGTCCCTGCAGAGGGAGAGTTTTGTTTCACTGAAAAATGACTTGGCATCTGGAAAGCATTTTTTCTTATCCTTACCATTTGAAAGCTCTACTGTCATTGAAAGAACTTTCTTTCAGTGTTGACCATTGAACACCACCTGCCCGTTTTTTGTTTTTGTGGTTTTTTTTTCTTCCCCAAGAACCCTAAGGTTTTTTAAAGGGGACTTTAGGTTTCTTTCTTTCTTTCTTTCTTTCTTTCTTTCTTTCTTTCTTTCTTTCTTTCTTAAGAGGGATATTTACTTTATTCTGAAATGTCAAATGACTCACTGCGGCTGGAAGAGAGTCATTTGGGATACTAGACCGCTGTTTAAGTAAATAAATAAATGGTAGGTGACATGTCTAGAGTGATTTCTCTTATCATGTTTAGGCCTAAGAAAAGTCTCCATTCAAAGAATCTGAGTGAGTTGTGAAGGCTCTCATGGCTCAGAGAAGCAGGGGATAGAAAGTATGAAGTATTTTCTCTTGGGACCAACACACTAAATAAAAGCACCATCTGAAGAGGTTTCTGGAAATTCATACCTATTCAGTGAATATTTGCTGCGGGTGAATCACCTGGGAAGCACCATGTTAGGGACCACAAAGGTAAGGGAGACATGAGGCTTCTTTACAAGATGCCCTGACGGTATTAGGAGGACGAGTCTGGAATACAAGTATGAAATAAGGTAGACAACAACATGTGTTGTAGTGAAGATAACCTGTGAGGGGTGAAGAGGAGACCTAGATCCCGCTCTACTGGGGGAAATGAAGAAGTTGGGCCACAGGGAACAAAGAGTGGTCCAGCTCGGCTAGAATGTTGAGTTACAGCAGGAAAGGAGTAAGAAACCAGATGGAAAGGTCAATCGTTGAGGTGACATTTTTTTTTTTAAGATTTTATTTATTTATTTGACCAAGAGAGAGAGATCACAAGTAGGCAAAGCAGCAGGCAGAGAGAGAGAGAGAGGAAAGCAGGCTCCTTGCTCAGCAGAGAGCCCAATGTGGGGCTCGATCCCAGAACCCTGAGATCATGACCTGAGCTGAAGGCAGACACTTAACTGACTGAGCCACCTAGACACCCCTGAGGTGACATTTTAGGCAGTGGTCTTCAATATTACACCCAGGAGAAAGACTCACAGGGAAGCTGGTCTCTGGGATCATCTCATTTTTCCATGTCCTTTTCAGATCCTCAAGTAGACTTACATGAAACCCACATCTTTTGTGGGGTGCTTTGAGTGGATTCCTATATAAAAAGAGCATGACCCAAACCAATATTCTTTTGTTATTTTTCCCCCTCCATTTAATATGTCTACTACTTCCCCAGAACTCAACATCAGGGCCGTGGCTATGAGATAATTGGCTATAACTATTGAAGGCAGAGGCGCTCCTGGCTGGGTCCATTTGAAGTCACTTCATCTTGGTTGCACAATCCTGTAATGAATGGAACAGCTCAGGGTTCACTTCAAAACACAGGGAAGACATTCCTTAGATCATGGGTTCTCAACTCTGGCTACACATTAGAGTCACTCTGGCAGCTTAAAAAATTCCCATCCTTTGGCCCCATCTCGGGATAATGGAATTAGAATCTCCTAAGGTTGGTACAAAACATTGGGATTTTAGAAACTTCCTCTGGTGATTCCAGTGTACAGAGAGAGTTAGGAATCACTGCTTTAGATAATTTGTGGCAGGAAACACAAATCCAGAAGTCAAGAAACCTAATATTTCCCTTTTGGCTATTTTTTTCCTGAATTCAGGGTGAAATTCAGAAGTGCAATCACTGAACGTCCTCATCTTCGTATTATCTAGAAGAAACAGCCAGCTGCCTTACCACAGGGAATGACAGAGATAGCTCATTGGCCCAGCATAGGGACCCTGGCAGGCTAACGTCAGGATTGTGACTTTTGACAAATTGTCCCCTGCCTTTTTTTTCCTAGACGTTGTGTTACCACACAGCCTCCTCAGAATCCACAAGGTAACCAGTACTCCCTTTTCCCAACACAAAATGTTGATCAGGCAATCAGGGGAGCTGCGCCCAGTTTCTTGAAATAGATTTCTCGGCCCAAAGAGAGACTTTTATTTAGCACTTCTCAACATGTCAGACTCCTCACACAGAGATGGTCCTTCTGGTTCAAGCTCCCCTTCCCCACCCCCCGCCCAAAGCAAGAAGTCTCCTTTCCAAGAACTTGATATTTTTTGCCTTGAATTATCTGGGTAGTTACTTCATGCACTCCAGTCTGTATATGTACTTTTCTTTGGATAAAAAAAAATCCAGATCCAAAAATATGGGGCATCAGATTTTATGCCCATGCTGCTCCCTGGAAGTATAGAATAAAGGGGGCAACTCTTCCCGAACACCAGCCCAGGGAAGAAATGGTCTAAAGTCACAAATTGTTTCGGCTTCGTAGTCAGTACATGGGAAGGGATGTTGATGTAATGATAGCCTTCCAGTATGTTCTCAGGCAAGCTGTCCCAGAGGAAAGACTGAAAGACCTCTTCTCAGACTCCCTTGCTGCCAGGTGTAGCCACATCCCTAAGTTCTGGCCCATGAGAGATAAGCAGCAGTGACACAGGACACTTCCAGGTCATAAGGCTTAGATGGGAGGAGTGTCCTCTCTCTCTCCCTCTTCCTGCTGGCTGGAATGAGGACTTCATGTTGTTGCTGGGGGATAGCACTTGAGATCAACTGTGGTGTGAGAGAGAAATATATTTCTATCTTTTTTAAACCGGCGTTATTCCAGGTCTTTACCACATACAACTGAACACCTATCATAACTAATACATAGTTCCCCAGAGTCTTAAGTACAGTCACAAAAACCTTTCATAGGTGCTTGGCTCCAGGAAGGAGTGGGCAGAAAACTTGACTTGAAACGTAATGATTTCAGCGCACACTTTTTTGTTAGAAGTCATCTGATTTGAGTAGGGAAGAAGAAATCGAGCACAAGGAAACCAAATGGTTCCAAGAGGTCACTGGAGCATAGGTGTACTAGGTGAGCCCCACCCTTGGTCATGCTGGAAACCTCAACGAAGTGTGAGACGTCAATGTGTCAGAAGCAAACTCTGTCCTCCCGGGAATGACATAACAGCCACACTCCGAGTAGTGTAGGATTCTAAAATGGAAGCAATCCCCATGCTTCAGGTGCAATTCACTGGGAACAATTTTTTAAAATAAGACATTAGTTATATCTACGTGTTCAAAGTGTCTCCCGGGGAGAGAAGTTGGATTTCTGACTTACGTGCATCAGTTGCTTTGCTAGTGTCATAAATTCAAAGAGAGAAATGTGGAAGGCGTTGAAATCCAGGGAGCACTTCTAGCCCAAACCGTGAGTCCCAGACCCTTTCTTCCCAAGTTTGGCCACCATTTGTCTCTGTATGAGCTCCCTGAGCAATGATCCTTCTGGATCTCTGTAGAGAGGTAGGGCTCAACCCTTTATTTCATAAGGTTTGCTTTATTTTCCCTTGGCCCCAGAAAAGGCAGTCTAGCGCATTATGTGTTTGGGAGAGAAAGTAATGAGCTGTCAGGGAAGGCGGATTAGAAGCAATTTACTGACTATCAGGACCCTTAGCTGTGTTCTTGTCAGGTAGGCGAGCTTTCATGCCTCTCAGTTCCTCTTAGGAATTGTGTATTACCCTCAGGGTAACGCATCCAGTCGAATTCCTTGCATCATCTGACCTGCTCACGTTGGCTCTGGTTTACTAGACAGGTACCCACGGCAGACATATTTGATGAATGGACACATTTCCCCCTCCTGAACCACCTTGCTTCCCTCAATTCCAGCACGAACGCAGACATTTCAAGAACAGGGGGTTTAACAAAACATATGATACTGAGTCACATGAGATGTGGTGTTTAATTCCACCCAGGACTGTATTTGGCGATATAGTGTGAAGTTTTAAAATAATATTTTAGCACAAAAATGTAAATGTTCTTGCAAATGTCACATCTTTCCCAAGTGCTTTGGGTGATTCATTGTTAAATGAAAAGCCTTAATTATATTTCTGCTACTCATTAACAGCTACAGCGTGGGGATATTCAGTCTCAGAGCTTTCTGAGTGCTGATTTGATGAGATAGCTCACAGATCGTGGTGGAGGGGGGAACATGTCCCACAAGGAGATGGGACGATGGACTCGCTGATTTATTTGGCTCTGCTCTGTAACCGATCATCAGGGAGGGATGTGGAATTTTTAGGAAACAAATTGCCAACCTCAAATTGTCCCATTTTTCTAAGTCCCTGAGGTGTTCTTGAATCTTCCAGGACTCCTCTCGCAGGGTCTGGACACAGGGCTCTCCCCAGACTGCCAACCTTTATCCGGGAGGTACTGTTAGGGCTCTTCCCTCTGCACCCCCCAAAGAAAGGGTGGGGTACAGGTTCTAAGAGAGAAAATGGGAACTAGCTGGCTATAAAGGCAAGGAGGTCAAGGTCTGGGGTAGGGTACAAAGGAAGAATGAATTAAGAGAAGAGGCAATTTAATATATAGATACACACATGGGGTCCGATAGAGATGTATAGCGCAACAGCTAGGCAATACAGTCCAAGCCGATTGTGGATACCAGGATCTACCAGAGGAGGCTCCCATGGGGCAGGGACAAAAAGCTGAGCTTTGTCCATCTAGCTAATGGAGTCCTCCTGGGGTGGCCTGCTTAACAATGGATAGAGAGAAGTGGTCCAAAAAGCAAAAGCAGATGGGGTTTATACTAACGGCTCTAACTTGCCTCATTTAATCCTCACAAAAATTTTCAAGCTAGCGGTTATCATCTCTACTTTTCCAAGGGAAACTGGGTAGCTAAGTATCTTGACTGAAGTTAATCGGTCTGAAAGTGTTAGATGTGGGTTAATTTCTTGATTCATTTCACTCATTCATTCATTCATTCACTCACTCACTCATTCTGTAGCTGGGCTCTACGATTTTAGAAGTAACTACTTATGTGTACAGAGAAATGTATAGGTTCTTTGTTTGCAGTGTGGGGCTTCTCACAGGGGTTCTGTGCAGAGGAGTAATTTACAGGGGCACCTGGATATTGAAACCATCCACACTCAGGGCAGCAGGGCAGGATGGGAGCCCCCTAGCCAGGAGCCCTGTGTGCTTTCCTCAATGTTCCACACCAGCATTACCATTTTCTGTGTGTGCCCTGATGTGAAAAAGATTGGGAAGTCCTGCTGCAAATTGATCTTGCTCTTGAGACCGTGCTGCCTAGTGAAGGGGGTGGGAGGGTGAGGCAGGGGTGCTTGGGCCTCCCAATTTGTGACATGATGATAACTCAGTCTTTTCCAGTGTAACCTGCCTCTTTTAAGCTAGCTCAGTGTCTTCCATGTACGTGCTTGGGTCGTCAGCTCTTTGTCTCTTTCCGCCTTTACTCCAAGATGGCTCCTGGCATATGGGTGTGTGGTTTGGTGGCTCACATTTTTGAGATCTTTGCTGGCTTTGGTTGAAGCATCTTGGATGGCTTGTCTCTATGTATCAGCTTCTGTCTTCACTGAACCCACTGGTGGGACCACTGGTCCTGTCTGTCTTTAGGTCACATCCTGGCATCCACAGTCAGCTTTTGCCTCCAGTTCCAAGCTCCCTCCCTTTGGGAGTCTCATCAGTCCTTACTTCTCTTCACCTCTCTGCCACCCAACCAGGACACAGGGGAACTTCCAGAATGTCTGCACATTATGCACCAGCCATGGAAAACCACCAGTGCTGGGTGAGGTCATCTATCCAGACTCCTCCCAGTATTGTCCAGAACCCCAGCCCCGGGCCCTGCACTTCGGAGAGCATCATTCTGGCTACACTCCTTCTCACCAGCAAGGAGTCCATGGATCTAGGAAGATGTACTCTGTCTAGACTATACTTTGAGTACCCAAGACCCTGAAATTCCTTGTGTGAATTTCTAGGGCTGCTTCCAGGTCCTGCGTGCCTTTTCCCAGATCTCCAGTGTGTACATACCTTGGCCCAAGGATGGCCTCAAAAGTTTGCTTTTGATATCTAAAAGAAGTTGTGTGGAATCTTGCTTTCTCTGAAACAGCCCATGAAGCAGTGCTACATTAACAATTTAACATTGCTACAACATCCAAGTGTATGATCGGTGGATTTGTTTCATAGACTGTACACTAGTATAGACTAGTTTGGTTGTCCTCAAATTCATGTGTTCAGTTGCCCATAGATCCTCATCGTAGGGACTACCTATGGATCTGGAATGATTAAAAAAATATAATAAATAAAACAAAACCACTGGTTTTCCTCATAGATAGTTTGAGGAGAACACTGATCTAAAGGCTGCCAGACTTGGAGTCAGAAAGCTTTTCAAACAGCTCCATTTTCTAGCTGATATCTACCATCCACTTGGAGGGGTAGATGCATTACTGTCCCAAGGCCAATGAATTCATAGGATGTGGAAGTATTTTCATGTGTCAATTAATTCAACAACTGTTATTGTGCACCTACTGTGTTCCAGTTACTTCTGGGTACCTGTACTTGTACCTATGTTATTCTGAAGGCCATACTCATTCCCCTCAAGTGTATTCCCTCTACATGTCAGGTTGCTCCTGTGTCCACCTTTTCTCTTACAACTTCATGCTATAAAGTGATCTCCTTTTAATTATCCCCTTTCCCCCCTTTCCTGATCCATTTCTCCATGGACTGCTTATTTGTTCTTGATCTGACCACTGGCTTATTCTCAGGTTCGGCCATAGCTTATCTTAGGACCAGGGCCTGCTGGACCTAAGAAGGCCCAACACACCCGGGAGTTGTTTATTGGTCTCATCATAGTGCAACCAGCACTGGACTGTGGCCTTTCTTAAAGGCCAGTAAACCATGAGTTCACATATTCCAAGTGGTTCTGATGATCAGTGACTCCTAAGCCTGCAATTCTACCCTGGACCATTCACCTGAGCACCAGATTCAGAGTCCCATCAAGGTTGGCTAATCCCTACCTACCCTTTAGGACCTGGCACAGGCCATGTTGTTTAGGAAATATTCCTTAGTCTCTGGCTAATTTCAGTGCACTTATCTGTGCTCCCAGGGTGTCCTTCCCCAGCGGGAAAGTAGCACTGTCAAAATATCCCAGGTGGGGTCAGATGATCTGCTCCAGTGGTGTTCCATGCCTGCCCACACCACAGTAGGGAGGTCGTTCTGACTGGGGTTCTCAGATCAACATCATCACAATCACCTGGAAACTGGTCAGAAATGCAGATTCTCAGGTCCCAGGCCAGCTGAATCCTAAAAGATGACATTGGGGCCTACAATCTGGGTTTTAACAAGCACTCCAGGGGCCTCTGATTCTTGCTCAAGTTAGAGACACCCCCCCCCCAAGAGAAATAATCTTACCTGGTAGACTATAAAGTCCTCAAAGGCAAAGATGAATCCTCCTTCATCTTTGTGCCCGCAGAGTCAAGGCAAGTTTGCATGTGCCTGACCCATGGTGGGCAATGCTGTGTGTTTGCTGCTTTTTTTGATGATTTTGTGACTGGGACCCAGAAATGCCTACTTCTGGCCTCCAGTAACAGCCCCTGTCCCAGACACCCATGGAGTTTCTGAGATACCAAGAGATACATGAGCATAAGGAGCTGCTTTTATTCATAAGTGCGCCAGCTGAAATGTAAGAGGAAGCTTGGTAAAGTCTGGGTGACGTCGCGCTATTTGGATTTGGGGCCTCTGCGCTATTTTGTATTTACTCCCACATTCTAATCTTGGCTGCTGCACGGAGAAGGGTGTTTAGGAGCGAGAAGGGCCATGAGCAGCCCGAGCTCAGGCCCTGGTTTCCCTGTCACCAGCTGCAGCACAGGTGAGCCGGGAGAGGGAGGGGAGGCTGCTCCCAGGGGCCCTGAGCCATCTTTCCTACCCAGCCACAGGACTCAAGAGGCTCGTGGGTGCTGCTAATGCTGACAGGAGCTAACATTTATGGCATGCTTACAGTGTGCCAGCCGCTGCTCCAAATGAGGCAAAGACAGTGATTCAAGGGTCAGTTTTGCAGATGAGGAAACTGAGGCACAGAGATTGTTTGTCAAGGTTGTGAAGGGGTAAGTGGCAGAACTAGGCAGCCCAGGCCCAAAGCCTATGTTGTAAATGTTCTGTTAAACTGCTTCTTCACAGGCAGACAGAAAGCTGCTGTTTGGGGGCAAGTAGCAGGGAGATTGAGAGAGATGGAGAAGGGGAGTGTGGGACACACACACACACACACACACACGAACACACGTGATATACACAACACACACACACACACACACACAATGATAGAATGATTCCAGGGTCTTCTTATCCACCCAGTCTCCTGGCCTGGAAGAGAGGGAGGACGGCTGGTGCGCTCTGAGGGGCCAGGCTGTGCTCAGGCCTTGGGCACCCCGTGGCCGTGGCCGGAGGTGGGGCCCATGGGAGAGGGAACAAAAGAAAGGGCACTTGCTTGTAAAGTTCAGCAAATATTCCCCACCTCCTGGTCCCCCGCTAGGAAACATGGCCCAGGGGATGGCTCTGGTCAGACTGCTCAGATGGGAAATTCTCTTCACGGTCTCGGGCCCCGGGAGGGCTGCCGGGTGGAGGCAGGCAGAGGCGAGCCTAGGCTGCAGGAGCCATGCTGCATGGCTGTCTGTTCTTCCTGAACCGCAGAGGGCTGGGGAAGGAGGAGGGAGCGGGGTTCTCCAGAGGAGGGCCCTCTCGGCTGCGGGGCATGGTGGCAGGGAGGCCAATGGCTGAGTAAAGTGGGAAGAAGGCGACCTGGTGGAGAAATGATGCTTTACCCAAAGCACATTTGGGCAGTTTTAGAACTTCCCTTAATGAGGGATGCAACCGTGAATGCCGTAGAGATTTTCAGTCAACAGACAAGAAAGTTGATGCCTTTGTCACTGTTCTCCTGCAAAGGCATTTTGCTGTTGTGAAAATATTTTTTCTTCTTTTCAGTAGAACTGCCAGCGTGGGTATTTCTCTTCGCATTAAAAGGTGCATTATATTTCCTCAGAGTGATTAGATTGAAAGAAACTTAATTTAGGTCACTCAGCGAGGCCCCACATGAAATGCGGTGGCTCGCGGACAACAGAGTTGGCATAGGATATGTATCTTTTTTTCCAAGCGTCTCAAAGCACAGGTTCGGGAGATCGACCAAGGTTTTTCTTCCCATGTTACAAATGAGGACACAGACCCAAGGAGGCTTGGGCCGGCTGCCCGCGGGTGATCAGTCAGAGGCAGGAGGAGCTGGTTTCCATTCTCTTCTCGTTGTTCCGGCCAGCGTGCTGACTCCTGGGGATTCATGCAGCGGTCTCTGCCTATGTTTCTGAGGCAAGTGACCTATTTCAAAGCAGGCTCATCACAGAGAGGCCCTCCATGAATTCCCTCCCTTGGAAAGAGAGGAGCTCATTTCTCCCTCTCCCAAGGTGCACACAGGATGGATGAAATGATTCTCTTTTCAGCTTCATTCTCTCTCTTTTCAGGTTGTACTGAAGGGTTTTAGCTGCCCCTGCTTCCTTGCAGGGGTGAAGACCTCCCTCTCTGCCCCAGAGGGGGCACAGTCAAGCCAGCAAGTGGCCTTCTGTAGTGGCCACTTAGCATTTCCTGCAGCTCTGGGACCCTGGGCCGCACACCCGTAGAAAGGCCACTTAGGTGGGACAGCTCCCTCGGGTCCGGCAGCTCGGTTTTTCTCGTCACCTCCGTCCTCATGCCCTGTAGGAAGCACAAGCAAGTCCATTTTGGATTTCAGATGGAATGATGGTCAGGACAAGGTAATTCAAGATTGATTAGAATTTATCTGAAGGGAGAGAGGGGGTGAGAGTTTTCATTCACTAGTGGAAGGGAAGGAAGAGAAATAAAGTAATAGTCCTCGCGTCAGATGAGTGGAACTTGGACCGGGGGCAGGGCTGGATTTAGGAGGTATTATCCAGGAAGCTACCAGGGTGTGAGTCTGTAAAGGAGAACATTCTAGAAACACAGGGAAGGGTAAGTCTGGTTCTCACATGATGCCTTCCATAAATGGCCAAAGTGAACTGATTCTGCTCCCACTGAAAGACGCAAGCTCTAGAGTAGAAACTGAAGACCCAGGCCTCACCATCAGCCGTGAGTATCTTTGCAACGTGCACCCGTCAGTTGCGTCTACATGGTCAGCCTTGAGGCTAGCTGCCGTTGACAGTGGTGGAAAGTTGCCATTTGTAGCGACTGGGTATTTTCAAGCTCAGTAACACATGATATGGTACTGTTTAATTGGGAATAAGTAATTTATTTCAGAGTGATCTCTTTATTGCCTACACCTTTGCATGGTTCAGTTTGCTTCTGAGGAGTTTTCTGGTTCCGACGATCATAGTGCCTCATCTCTATATTTTTTTAAATAATAAAAAAATTTTTAATAAACATATAATGTATTATTAGCCCCAGGGGTACAGGTCAGTGAATTGCCAGGTTCACACACTTCACAACACTCACCATAGCACATACATTCCCCAATGTCCATAGCCCCACCACCCTCTCCCTACCCCCCTCCCCTGGCAACCCTCAGTTTGTTTTGTGACATTGAGCATCTCTTATGGTTTGTCTCCCTCCTGATCCCATCTTGCTTCATTTATTCTTTTCCTGCCCCCCAAACCCCCGACATTGCATCTCCACTTCCTCATATCAGGGAGATCATATGATAGTTGTCTTTCTCCAATTGACTTATTTCGTTAAGCATAATACCCTCTAGTTCCATCCACGTCATCAAAAATGGCCAGATTTCCTTTCTTTTGATGGCTTCATAGTATTCCATTGTATATATATATACCACCTCTTCTTTATCCACTCATCTATGAACGGACATCTAGATTTTTTCCATAATTTGGCTATTGTGGACATTGCTGCTATAAACATTCGGGTGCACGTGCCCCTTTGGATCACTACATTTGTATCTTTAGGGTAAATACCCAGTAGTGTGATTGCTGGGTCGTAGGGTAGCTCTATTTTCAACTTTTTGAGGAACCTCCATGCTGTTTTCCAGGGTGGCTGTACCAGCTTGCATTCCCACCAACAGTGTAGGAGGGTTCCCCTTTCTCCGCATCCTCGCCAGTATCTGTCATTTCCTGACTTGTTAATTTTAGCTATTCTGACTGGTATGAGGTGGTATCTCATTGTGGTTTTGATTTGTATTTCCCTGATGCCAAGTGATGTGGAGCACTTTTTCATGTGTCTGTTGGCCATCTGGATGTCTTCTTTGCAGAAATGTCTGTTCATGTCCTCTGCCCATTTCTTGATTGGATTATTTGTTCTTTGGGTGTTGAATTTGATAAGTTCTTTATAGATTTTGGATACTAGCCCTTTATCTGATATGTCGTTTGCTAATATCTTCTCCCATTCTGTCAGTTGTCTTTTGGTTTTGTTAACTGTTTCCTTTGCTGTGCAAAAGCTTTTGATCTTGATAAAGTCCCAATAATTAATTTTTGCCCTTGCTTCCCTTGCCTTTGGCGATGTTCCTAGGAAGAAGTTACTGCGGCTGAGGTCGAAGAGGTTGCTGCCTGTGTTCTCCTCAAGGATTTTGATGGATTCTTTTCTCACATTGAGGTCCTTCATCCATTTTGAGTCTATTTTCATGTGTGGTGTAAGGAAATGGTCCCATTTCATTTTTCTGCATGTGGCTGTCCAATTTTCCCAACAACATTTGTTGAAGAGGCTGTCTTTTTTCCACTGGACATTCTTTCGTGCTTTGTTGAAGATTAGTTGACCATAGAATTGAGGGTCTATTTCTGGGCTCTCTGTTCTGTTCCATTGATCTATGTGTCTGTTTTTGTGCCAGTACGATACTGTCTTGTTGATGAAAGCTTTGTAATAGAGCTTGAAGTCTGGAATGGCGATGCCACCAACTCTCCATATTCCTCTGGCTATTTGAGGTCTTTTCTGGTTCCATATAAATTTTAGGATTATTTGTTCCATTTCTTTGAAAAAAATGAATGAGATTTTGATAGGGATTGCATTAAATGTGTAGATTGCTTTAGGTAGCATAGACATTTTCACAATATTTTTTCTTCCAATCCATGAGCATGGAACATTTTGCCATTTCTTTGTGTCTTCCTCAGTTTCTTTCATGAGTTCTTTATAGTTTTCTGAGTATAGATACTTTGCCTCTTTGGTTAGATTTATTCCTAGGTATCTTATGGTTTTGGGTGCAATTGTAAATGGGATTGACTCCTTAATTTCTCTTTCTTCTGTCTTGTTGTTGGTGTAAAGAAATGCAACTGATTTCTGTGCATTGATTTTATATCCTGACACTTTACTGAATTCCTGTACAAGTTCCAGAAGATTTGGAGTGGAGTCTTTTGGGTTTTCCACATATAGTATCATAGTATCAAAGAGTGATAGTTTGACTTCTTCTTTGCCAATTTGGATGCTTTTAATTTCTTTTTGTTATCTGATTGCTGAGGCTAGGACTTCCAGTATTATATTGAATAGCAGCAGTGATAGTGGACATCCCTGCCGTGTTCCTGACCTAAGCGGAAAAGCTCTCAGTTTCTCTCCATTGAGAATGATATTTGGGGTGGGTTTTTCATAGATGGCTTTGATGATATTGAGGTATGTGCCCTCTATCCCTACACTTCGAAGAGTTTTGATCAGGAAGGGATGCTGTACTTTGTCAAATGCTTTTTCAGCATCTATTGAGAGTATCATATGGTTCTTGTGCTTTCTTTTATTAATGTATTGTATCATGTTGATTGACTTGCAGATGTTGAACCAACCTTGAAGCCCAGGGATAAATCCCATTTGGTCGTGGTGAATAATCCTTTTAATGTACTGTTGGATCCTATTGGCTAGTATTTTGGTGAGAATTTTTGCATCCATGTTCATCAAGGATATTGGTTTATAATTCTCCTTTTTGATGAGGTCTTTGTCTAGTTTTGGAATCAAGGTAATGCTGGCCTCATAATATGAGTTTGGAAGTTTTCCTTCCTTTTCTATTTTTTGGAACAGTTTCAGGAGAATAGGAATTAATTCTTCTTTAAATGTTTGGTAGAATTCCCCTGGGAGGCCGTCTGGCCCTGGGCTCTTGTTTTTTGGGAGATTTTTGATGACTGCTTCAATCTCCTTACTGGTTATGGGTCTGTTCAGGTTTTCCATTTCTTTCTGGTTCATTTTTAGTAATTTATATGTCTCTAGGAATGCATCCATTTCTTCCAGATTGTCAAATTTGTTGGCGTAGAGTTGCTCATAGTATGTTCTTATAATTCTTTGTATTTCTTTGGTGTTGGTTGTGTTCTCTCCTCTTTCATTCATGATTTTATTTATTTGGGTCCTTTCTCTTTTCTTTTTGATAAGTCTGGCCAGGAGTTTATCAATCTTATTAATTCTTTCAAAGAACCAGCTCCTAGTTTTGTTGATTTGTTCTATTGTTTTTTTGGTTTCTATTTCATTGATTTCTGCTCTGATCTTTATGATTTCTCTTCTCCTGCTGGGTTTAGGCTTTCTTTGTTGTTCTTTCTCCAGCTCCTTTAGGTGTAGGGTTAGATTGTGTATTTGAGACCTTTCTTGTTTCTTGAGAAAGGCTTGTGTCGCTATATATTTTCCTCTCAGGACTGCCTTTGCTGTGTCCCACAGATTTCGAACCATTGTGTTTTCATTATCATTTGTTTCCATGAATTTTTTCAATTCTTCTTTAATTTCTTTGTTGACCCATTCATTCTTTAGAAGGATGCTGTTTAGTCTCCATGTATTTGGGTTCTTTCCAAATTTCCTCTTGTGATTGAGTTCTAGCTTCAGAGCACTGTGGTCTGAAAATATGCAGGGAATGATCCCAATCTTTTTTTTTTAAAGATATTATTTATTTAATTGACAGAGAGAAATCACAAGTAGGCGGAGAGACAGGCAGAGAGAGAGGAAGGGAAGCCCGCTCCCTGCTGAGCAGAGACCCCGGTGCGGGGCTCGATCCCAGGACCCTGGGATCATGACTTGAGCTGAAGGTAGAGGCTTTAACCCACTGAGCCACCCAGGTGCCCCGATCCCAATCTTTTGATACTGGTTGAGACCTGATTTATGGCCCAGGATGTGATCTATTTTGGAAAATGTTCCATGTGCACTAGAGAAGAATGTGTATTCTGGGGCACCTGGGTGGCTCAGTGGGTTAAAACCTCTGCCTTCGGCTCAGGTCATGATCCCAGGGTCCTGGGATCGAGCCCCGCATTGGGTTCTCTGCTCAGCAGGGAGCCTGCTTCCTCCTCTCTCTCTCTGCCTGCCTCTCTGCCTACTTGTGATCTCTGTCTGTCAAATAAATAAATAAAATCTTAAAAAAAAAAAGAAGAATGTATATTCTATTGCTTTGGGATGGAATGTTCTGAATATATCTGTGATGTCCATCTGGTCCAATGTGTCATTTAAGGCCTTTACTTCCTTGTTGATCTTTTGCTTGGATGATCTGTCCATTACAGTGAGGGGCATGTTAAAGTCCCCTACTATTATTGTATTATTGTTGATGTGTTTCTTTGATTTTGTTATTAATTGGTTTATGTAGTTGGCTGCTCCCATGTTAGGGGCATAGATATTTAAAATTATTAGATCTTCTTGTTGGACAGACCCTTTGAGTATGATGTAGTGTCCTTCCTCATTTCTTATTATAGTCTTTGGCTTAAAATTTAATTGATCTGATATAAGGATTGCCACCCCAGCTTTCTTTTGATGTCCATTAGCATGGTAAATTGTTTTCCACCCCCTCACTTTAAATCTGGAGGTGTCTTTGGGTCTAAAATGAGTTTCTTGTAGACAGCATATTGATGGGTTTTGTTTTTTTATCCATTCTGATACTTTGTGTCTTTTGATTGGGACATTTAGCCCATTTACATTAAGGGTTACTATTGAGAGATATGAATTTAGTGCCATTGTATTGCCTGTAAGGTGAATGTTACTGTATATTGTCTCTGTTCCTTTCTGGTCTACTACTTTTAGGCTCTCTCTTTGCTTAGAGGACCCCTTTCAATATTTCCTGTAGAGCTGGTTTGGTGTTTACAAATTCTTTTAGTTTTTGTTTGTCCTGGAAGTTTTTTTAAATCTCTCCTTCTATTTTCAATGATAGCCTAGCTGGATATAGTATTCTTGGCTGCATGTTTTTCTCATTTAGTGTTGTGAATATATCATGCCAGTTCTTTCTGGCCTGCCAGGTCTCTGTGGATAAGTCTGTTGACAATCTAATATTTTTAGCAATGTATGTTACAGTCTTCTTGTCCCAGGCTGCTTTCAGGATTTTCTCTTTGTCGCTAAGACTTGTAAATTTTACTATTAGATGATGGGGTGTGGACCTATTCTTATTGATTTTGAGGGGGTTTCTCTGCACCTCCTGGATTTTGATGCTTGTTCCCTTTGCCATATTAGGGAAATTCTCAACAATAATACTCTCCAATATACCTTCTGCTCCCCTCTCTCTTTCTTCTTCTTCTGGAATCCCAAATATTCCAATGTTGTTTTGTCTTATGGTATCACTTCTCTCTTGAATTCTCCCCTCGTGGTCCAGTAGTTGTTTGTCTCTCTTTTGCTCAGCTTCTTTATTCTCTGTCATTTGGTCTTCTATATCACTAATTCTCTCTTCTGCCTCATTTATTCTAGCAGTAAGAGCCTCCCTTTTTGATTGCACCTCATTAATAGCTTTTCTTATTTCAACTTGGTTAGATTTTAGTTCTTTTATTTCTCCAGAAAGGGCTTTTATTTCTCCAGACAGGGTTTCTCTAATATCTTCCATGCCTTTTTCAAGCCTGGCTAGCACCTTGAGAATCATCATTCTGAACTCTAGATCTGACATATTACCAATGTCCGTATTGATGATGTTCCTAGCCTTTAGTACTGCCTCTTGTTCTTTTTTTTGTGGTGAGTTTTTCCTGCCTTGTCATTTTATCCAGATAAGAATATATAAAGGAGTGAATAAAATAGTAAAAGGGTGACAAAGACCCCGGAAAATGTGCTTTAACCAAATCAGAAGAGACCCCAAATTGTGGGGGGAAGCAAGGGGGTAAAAAGAAGTTTAGAAAAAAAAATTAAAAAAAGAAAACAAATAAAGAAAAAATATAAAAAAGAAAAAAAAATATATATATATATTAGACTGATGAATAGAACTGGGTCACCCACTTAATTTTGTGAGTATTTTGGTCTCTTAGAAGAAACTACTTCCCCAAATTTTAAAGAATGAAAAACATATATAAGGGTAAACACAATGAAGGAATGGAATATGACTATGAAGATGAAAATTTTTTTTTAATTTCTTAAAAAGGAGTTGATAAGATATGTTGGTTGGGAGAATAAAGAAAAAGAAAGTGGAGAGAATTTGTTCAGGCTGGAGACTAGAACAAAGCCCTGTGCTAGATTTAGGGTTATTTTGATTTATTAGAAGTTGTACCCCAAATTTGTTTAGAAGAACAAAACCCTATGTGTATACAAAAAATAAAGTTAGATACAATGAAGGATAAAGTATGACTATAATAATGAAAGTTCAAAAAAGATTTCTTTTTTTAATGAAAGGTATTGTTAAGATAAACTAGTTAAAAAACGTGAAAGGAAGAAAGGGTGAAACTTAAAAAAATTTAGCAGGAGAAAAAAATAAAAATAAAAAAAATTAATTAACTTTGCAAGACTAAAGAATCATGGGGAGAAAGTCATGAGTTCCATGCTTTGCTTTCTCCTCCTCTGGAATTCCACTGTTCTCCTTGGTAAGTGAACTTGGTCTTGACTGGCTATTCTTGTTGATCTTCTGGGGGAGGGGCCTCTTGTAGTGATTCTCAAGTGTCTTTGCCTGAGGCAGAATTGCACCGCCCTTACCACGGGCAGGGCTAAGTAATCTGCTCCGGTTCTCTTTTGGGAGCTTTTGTCCCCTGAGCGCTTTCTGTAGAGTTCTGGAGGACGGGAATGAAAATGGCGGCCTCCCAATCTCCAGCCCGGAGGAGCCGAGAGCTCAGGGCCCCCTCTCCTCAGTGCGCCCTCAGAGAAAAGCGCTCAATCACTCCCGTCCTCCTGGCCTCCAGCCGCGCTCCAAGCTCACCCAGCCCGTGAGCAAGTGTCTCTGTCTCTGGCACACAGCCCTGCCTGGAGTCTCTGAACCCCACAGATCCCTGAGCTCTTCCAGGAGGGTCTCCCCGGATCTTGTGGGGTCCCTGCTCATAAAGCGGTGGTCTGTGCCACGGACCACGATAAGGTAACCCCAAGTTGAGAGCTCACTCCTCAGCTCCGTCTCTGTAGCCGGCTTCCCCACTCTAATACCTGTGAACTCTGTGACACTCAGACACCCCCGATCCTTCTGTGACCCCGTGAGACCTGAGGTCATGCTGTCCCCATGTGGGCTTCTCCCTGGCTTAGCCTCTGGAGTGATGTCCCTCAGTGGAGCAAACTTTTAAAAGTTCTGATTTTGTGCTCCTTTGTTCTGCCGCTTGCCAGGAGCCGGCCCCTCCCCCCACGGTCCATCTTCCCATTGCTTTGGATTCACTTCTCCACCTGGTCCTACCTTTCAGAAAGTTGTTGATTTTCTGTTTCTGGAATTGCTGCTCTTCTTCTCTTCAATCTCCTGTTGATTTGTAGGTGTTCGGAATGGTTTGATAAGCTGTCTAGCTGATCTCCTGCTACCTGATGTCGTCCAGCCTGCTACTTCTCTGCCATCTTGACTCCTCCCCCCTCATCTCTCTATTTTTGAACATAGAAAAGTATACACAATTTTTATTAATGGAAAATGAGTTTCTCTTTACTTCCATTAAATAAATGTCCAACAAATACTTAAGAATATTAGTTGGAAGGATCATCAAATTATTGATTTCTCAGGCCTCCCACATGTCCAGGTTGGTACAGGTCTACCTACCTTCCTGACTGGAGGTAGAGCTGCATTTGGAAGCCAGGACAGATTTTTGCCAATGTCACAGAGAAAGCAATGACAAAAGTTGTTGACCAATCAAACTAGGGAAGACAATGCAAAGTCCTATTTTATTGATTTGCATTTGGCTGAACTGGATTGCCTGAGAGATGTGGCCTTTTAGGGTTAGTGGGGAAACTCGTTGCTTTGGGGGATATCATTGCTCTCAGGATGCTCCAGGGTTCAGAGTCAGACCCAACAAGGGCATCTTTGGATTGTTGGCAGTTTCGAAGTGAGTGTCTGAACTCAATCAGAGATCCTTCTGGAGTTTTCTCTGACAGTAACGAGAGCCGCTACACATTTGTTACACAAAAGAAAGACTCAATTTAGAGAAAGCTAATAAAGAAATGTCATCTTTGCCATATTTGGCTGAAACGGGGACCTAACAGGAGGTGTCAGAAAAATAGGAAAAGAGAAGAGTGAGTGAAGAGTCAGGAGGGGGAGATGTATGAGTGGCAGGGAAATCTCCCCTCCTGCCCCATGTTTGTTTAAGAGCTAACTTAGGGAGTGATTGTTTATTCAAAGGTGATTCTGTATGTTGCTGTAGAATCATGCAGCCTCCTTAGGGAAAGAGCCCAGATAAACACAAAGCCTAATGATTACCGATACGTCGTTATTTTCCCATGTTGAACATGGGAATTATTATTTGTAGTAGATTTTGGCCTTTTTCTTTTGCCCTTTACAGCTCATTAGATGCATTTTCAAATCAAGAAAACTCTCGAAGGCCTTCACAAGCTAGGATTGTTTATAGAGCCAAAACCCAGCTCCCAACAAATATTTGCAACTTAATGATACATTTGTATAAAGCCCAGAATTTTGTATAAAACAGGAGTCAGCTCAGTGTATGTTTCACTGCTCCGTTAAGCACCTACCTTTCCCATGAAATTACTCCCCATCTTATATGGCATGAATACATTGAACTGGTCATTTATTTTAAATTAACTCAGTGCTGGGCTGGAAAACACAGTTCCCAGATGATGGCAAAATTATTCCAATGAGGTTGCCTCTGGGACTGCTAACCGTGAAGTGATCTTTATAGGTCAGTGTTTTTCATTCCAAGCTGCCGTAACTACATGAAATGTAAATGTCTGGCACTGGGCAAAGGGGTTGTTTGACCAACAGGGCTTTATGGCCCGTCCTTCGTAAAATCCCATTTTCTTTTTTCCTTTTCCCTTTACGCACTGTTGGGACATGTGGAAAACAGACGCTTCGAGCAGAGGAGACATTCAAAGGTCTCCCTGTTCCAGGGGCAAAATATAAACAAACATACCCATCACTGGTTTCCAAATTTTTGCCTTGAATGATTTCAGCACCGCTGCCTGTTCTCACTACAGGAATTGGTTCTCTCTCCCGCTTGGGGACCCTGGTGAGCAGAGGGAGCAAGTTGGAAGAGTAGAGTTCTCTCTTTCTCTCTCTCTCTTTTGAAGGATTTCTGACCTTGCTGGATCCAAAGATTGCTTTCTCTGGGGCTCAGTCCCCAAACGCTCTAACCCAGTACCTTAGCTTCTTGCCAGAACATCCCAAGGAAGAGTGGAAAGGTGTTGCCTCTCTGACCTGCCGTGTAGGCTTTTGTAACTTCTAGCACATTGTTGCTGGGTTTGTTTATCATTCTTTCTCCCAGAGTTCCCTACCTCCTGGTTCCTAACTCTGAGTTTGGCCAGGGAGGGGCATGGATAGTCCAGGACAAGGGGATAAAGAACATGTCCTCGTTGGCGTTGCCAGCCCGCCTCCCCACTCCCCACCCCACTGCTCCCCGTCCAGTTCCTCTTACCCCCCTCCACTCCTGCTCCTTCCTTGTAAGGATGATGTTTTCCTGAGTGCTTAACGTTGGGTGCACCTAGAGCCACTCACTGACGGGACTTTAAAACTCCTGATGCCCAGGCTGCCCTCGAGACCAATTACATCTGAATCTCTAGTGTGGGGCCTAAGCATTGATATTTTGTAAAGCTTCTGAGGTTATTCTTAAGTGAAGCCAAAGTTGAGAACCACTGTCTTAAGCATATCTGAGTGATTTCGACACTTTCTCGGTGTACCCTAGGGAGAGGCTATTGACTGGTTCTGTTTTCATTGCCTTAAAATAAATCAAACCTGGAAAAGACTGGGTCTGAAGTTACCACCTGAGGTGTCTCTGAAACTTGGACTTTCTGAATCTCTGCTTTTGAAACTTCTGCCATAGAAGGGCTGCAGTCTTTTAAAATGAGGAAGCCAACTGTTTCTCATCACTCAATTAAGGATGTAAAGCCATAGTTCTAAGTTATGGGGAGTTATGGAGTATTGCTTAGAAATGGCTTCAGAAAGTACCACTTATTAATTAATTTGCATATATGTAATTATACTGTTTTTTTTTATAATTTGTTGTTATGGGCATACCTTCTTCATATGTGATACCATGGGAATACCAAAAGACAAAGTATCATGCTGAAACAGAAGCTAAAACCTTTTCTTTATTCATGTGTCTAGCTATGAGATCATTTACAGTCCATACCCCTCCTTCCCAGAAGCAAAATAAACAAAGCAAAAAGAAAACCTTAAGAAATGATATTTCAAGTTTAGAAAGTTCTATTACATTAGGTAACTTCCAATACGCTTTGATGTAGCTACGTAATTATTTCTTTCTATTGTCTGGAGATTAGATGTTCTGCCACTCATATAGCCAGTTTCTGCATCATCACCTCTTAGAGGCTCACCATGGAGTTGGCTTATGAAGACCATCACAGTGAATATCAGAGCCCTCAATCCCAGAAGGCAGCACACAACTTATTGTCCAGGTGCCTGCATACGCACAGGCTGGTTAACCTAATGTGAGTTAATTCAGCAGTATTATCACTACAGTCAGTGTGGGCCTCGGGCAGGAAACAGGAACTAGCTCTGGGTCATAGAGTTAACCTGTGAACTCATGCTCATTTTCCACCTCCCGTACTAGAGGGAGTCTCCGAATCACAGAAATTTAGAGACGGGACCTAAGATATATCTGATACTGAAGGGCAGAGAGATCGCATCCCTTGCGCCAACTTTGGACTCTTGGGGATGGTTGTGTGGGATGTTGTTCTGAGAGACTGAGACGTCTGGACTCAGCAGAAGGAGCACCCCTGTCAACAGTGACGTCCGCGGTGGGTGTGCAGGAGGAGGGCAGTGGCTGAAGATGGTCAATATTTGTTGGGATTTATCCAGTCCAACCCTTTCCTTTAGCGACGGGGATTCTCAACATCACTGCATCTTCCAATCAGTTAAGGGATTAAAAAACCTCCCAATATCTATGACACACCCAGACAGATGGATTCAGAACATCTGGCTGGAGGACCATGGTGAGTCCCATGTGCCTCTCAGAGTTGAGAATCACTTTCCTGTAGACAAAGGACACAAGGGCCTGGAGAGATAATGTGACTGACCCCATGCCATATGGACATAGGTAGAGGATGTTTACCAGGCCTCATAATTCCCATCCACGATTCTCTTCACTGTACCATATTGTTTTCATCACAAATCTTTAGAGAAACACATGAATAATGGCACATCGATCATTTTATCTGCTCCCTTTAAGAATAGCCGTTTTCAACCTATGAGCAGCAAGCGTTGACTTTTAGACTAAATGGCTGATAAGTCATCATATTTTAAAATTACTGTTCTGAAAATACATGAATAATTCATTTTATTGAGTAAAATACGAATTTACTGAGAAGCATTGCCGAACTCAGGGGAGCTTTGGGACTTTTGTGTTCTCTCAATGGGTAATAACCCTCTCGGTTCCTGCCACGCTGGGGTCGGGCACCACGGGCTGGGACCTGAGATGGGCATGAGTGGTACAGCTGTGAAGACCCCCGACTTCCACCAGGACTGATTAAAGTCCCCACGGTTCTCTGCAGCCCGGCTCCGACCTCAGTGTTGCTGGCCTGTCTGCTGTGGTGGACGTATGTCAGAATGAGAAGACACTTTTGGTTCACAGGTGGCCCCACGTCATCTGACTCTTGGGTACAAGTGAATGACATCCTTGAGCTCGAGTCAGTGAGGATGCCAGCGATGCCTCAGCCTGGAGGCAGTGGGACACCGGCCACAGCCACGCCATGGCAGAATGTGGTGGAGTTCATGATCATGTGGTTTGTCATCCTGTCTCTTGTGTTAGTATGACTGTTCGTTCACACAATTCCACGTCATTCTAGCTGGAAAAACTGCTATAAATCACTCTTCCTTCCGATGATCCATTTTCTAATCTCTCAAAAGGAGGGATTAGTGTCCCTTCCAGTTTTAAGAAACTGTCTCCTAAGGACCCGTGGCTGGATGGTTATTATTCTACAGATGATGGTCTTGTGGCCTAGAGGTATGTGGTCTCTTTACACAAAATCTATTTTCTTTCTACTAGCAAGGCTACATAATAGTGGGGTTGTAGTGAAAATTTTAAGGCCCTCTTGTAATTTACCCCATCCTTCCTTATTCTCTGCTCTGGCACTTCTGTGGAGGGGGTGGTTCTGAAGACTGCTGAGCCCAGAGGCCTGCATGTGATTGGCAATTCCTATCAGCAGTGGGGCTGTGGGACAGGGTAAGGGGCCCATCTGAAAGACAGATGGATTCTTTCCTAGGGGTCAGCCCTGGCACAGGAGCTGTGGAATGAGACATTTAATCCTGTAAAACATTTATTTATTGAACTCCTACTTACTGTGTACGTGGAACATGAGAGATGCGTGAGTGCAATGGCATTTCTGCCTTTGCCTTGTTTGTGAGGGAGACTGACACACGCACACAGTGACTAATAAGACAGAGTGATAATTGAGGTGGTCGTGGCAGGTGTGACTGACAGGTCGGTTTTGCACCTGTTTGCAGACCCCTTGCCTGAACTGCCATAGAAAAAACTGAAGAGTTGCTTTTCTAGTCTCCTGTGGAAGGAAGGTAGTTACATTAATAGTCTTGCCAATGAGCTCAATGACACACACCCTATAAGATGTCAACTATCCAGGGCACCTGGGTGGCTCAGTGGGTTAAAGCCTCTGCCTTCGGCTCAGGTCATGATCCCAGGGTCCTGGGATCAAGCCCCGCATTGGGATCTCCGCTCAGCAGGGAGGCTGCTTCCCTTCCTTTCTCTCTGCCTGCCTCTCTACCTACTTGTGATCTCTGTCTGTCAAATAAATAAACAAAATCTTTAAAAAAAAAAAAGATGTCAACTATCCTATGAAGGAGAGAGGCATGAGCTTGGGGTGGGGGTGGGAAGGCAGGAAAGACTTTCCTGAGGACATCATGCTCCAGCTGAGAGTTGAGGGATGGCAGGAGTTAACTGGACCATAAGGGCCTCAAAGAACATTCCAGCAGAAGAACATGACGTTCAAAGGGTGTGTGGTGGAAGGGAGGTGTGTGTGAGGACCTGAAGGGAGGCAACCTGGTGGCGTGGGGTCTGTGGCAGGCAGGCTCAGTGCCTTCATTGGCTCTAGGGACGGGGCTGACTGCCTTCCCAGGGGCAGGGAAGTTTGCCTAATTCAGGGGCTTAGAGGACGGACGCAGAGCAGCACACGGATTCTGGTCACATCTTGCAAGCTGCTTTCATCATGAACACAGGTGCTGTTATGGTCTCCGTCTGCTTACTCCTTTGTCCTATCTCTTTATTGTCCAGAACATGGTTGGGAAAGAGGATTGCTATTTATGGGGCCTTCAAAGACGTCAAGAGACATGGGCTGCAAATGTAGAGATGATGGGAGTTCAAACCATGCAGTGTTCATTAAAAGGTGTGGCTTTCATCTTATGGGCAGTAAAGGTCTTTGAAGGGGTTCACGAGCAGGAAGGGGACCCGACCAGAGGTGCATTTTGAGAAGTTCCTTCTGGCTGCTCCACAGAGAGCAGAATGGGCAATTCTTAATCCTAGGTGGACCTCTTCCCCTGGGTTCTGATGTGAGAGAGAGTCAGAAAGAGCTCCTTTTCCCTACCCTCGGTTCTGGCTGAAGGGGGCAGCTGTGGCTCTCTCTGACCCATCCTGCCAACCTCTGCGGTAGGCTAGAAACATGCTCAAAACACAGGGCTTGCTTTGAACAGTGAGTGACAGAGGACCTGATTTTTTTTTCTTTTTTTTTTTAGTTGATCAGGTTGAAAAAAAAAGTTAAAACACAATTTCAGGTTAAAACAAATGCAGTTCGGGTGACGGAAGATAGATTGACAATACTTCTTTCAATATCTAGCTGGTGTCTAGCTCTGGGCTCACTGGTGAGCCAAGAGAAGTGTCTGCAGGAGCTGGGGGGTACAGGGGACAAGCTACAGCTCGTCTGTGAGCTTGTGGGGAGGGGCAACATGTGGGGACGGCTGGTTGTGATTGGAGCTTGGAGGAAACACAGCAAACTAAGAAGGAATAACAGGGAGGATGCACTCTAACTATGTACTCTCTGAAGGAGTGATTTATAAGCAGAAACCTGAAGGATAAGAAGACGTGAGCCCTAAGGAAAGGTGGGAAGGAGTGGGGAGCACTGAAGGATTAGGTCAGGACAAGCCAGGGGAAGGAGCTGGACAAATGCTGGAAGAGCTGGAGACCCAGAGGGCCATTTATATCAATCCACAAAGTCAAATGCGGAAGCATGAAAGAGGAAGTGACTGGATCGAGGAGTGAGAGGCTGACCCTAGGAGGGCTTTTAGGAGGAGGTGGCATTTGAACTGGGTCCGTAAGACTGAAGAGGAATTTTCAGGCAGCGAAGGCAAAGAAACACATTTCAGGGAGCAGAATAGCTTGGTGAAGGCAGAGAGATGTGAAAACACATGATCTGGGAGGTCTTATTTTTTTCTGTGATTCTTCAGGGGGAGAAAAAAAAAAAGATGATTAATGCGATGGCTTCTAGCTCCGGTTGTATTTCCCTATTTCCTTCCCATGTGTTTCTCTACCTGCAGAGGGGTGTCTGAGTGTTTTCACTGAAAATAAATCTCAGGTATTTTATTTACTGCTCAGGCTGTGGAAAGCCCTTAGTGTTGGACAGGGTTAGGCAGAATGTTACCAGAGCTGTCCCCAGTATGTTTATTTCCAGCTTATGTTTATTTCCAGTTATTCTAGGGGGACTGGAGGGTGTGCATTTCACTGCAGAGATGAGCTCAAGTTTGACGGTTGGTCCAAGAAGGAGAATGTTCACACTGGCTTAATTAGGCCAGGGAGTCAGGACCCTGTCAGCAAAGAGAAATTGAGAATAAGGAAATCTGAATAATTCAGGTCAGAAGCGAAACGCTTTGGCTTCAACCTATGCTTCTGGAGAGATCCTTGCTTCCTTTCCCTCAGTGCTGCCCAGCTCGGCACTTGGAGGCCAGTTCTTAAAGAGGCAACAATTACAGACAATCGTCCGTTAGGACCGCATCCCTTCGTGACTTCCCCACAGCCTGGCCTATTTACCTCAGAAGCCATGAGAAACTCAGCGTTCTCGAGCATTCTGCCTCCCTCTCCCTCTGCTCTCCTCTACAACCCCTTGTCTGACTCGAGCTTGGAGCCCCCGCAACCCCCCCAAGTCCTTCCACTATGACTTCTGGACTCACGGTCTATCATCAGCAAAATCTCTAGAGCCTTAAATGATTTTTGGGGGACATTTTCTTCTTCCTGGAGTCCCAGGTGAAATCCCCTGGAGCTCTGTCAGGACTTTCTGTCTTTTTCCTCTCCTACCTTCTCGTGCTCTGGGTGTGGAGGCTGGCGAGGTCTCCCCCTTGCTTCTCACTGCGGCTTCCAGACTGCTGTTCTTCCTGCTCTCTCAAGTATCCAGAGCATTTGAGACACTCCTTGGGGCCCTACATTTTCCTGTTCTCCTTTTGTACCCACTACCTTCCTGCTTCCGTCCCTTCATTCACTGGCAATTTTAGCTCCTGGATTCCTGCCTTTCTGACAACAGCTTTTTCATTACTTTCAGTAGGTCACTCACCCAACACCTAGCCTCTTGCTATCCGGGGTCTGGCCCTGTGACCTCTGTCGGTTTCCCTGTCCCATGGCCATATCCTTGACTTTGCCTTAGCCATTCCCTCACCACAGGCCTCAACGTCGCTGCAGTGCTTCCTGACCACCATCGCCTTCTATTCTAGCCCATTTCCCCCAGTAGCCCAACTCCAGGAATCCTTCGGCCTCTCTTAGACCTCTGACCCATTCTGCCTTTGCTGTGCCGTCTCTTCCCTTCTCACACAGTGGAGATTTCACGGACCGTCTTGCACACTGTTTCTCTCAGGCCACTCAATTCCTTCCTTTGTCTCTCCCTTCTCTGTGCTTGCTGGCAACACGCAAGCCTGCTTCAGTCCCACTCGGACTATCCTGAGCCTGGACCAAGCAGCCGAATGCCACTTGCAAAGACCACAGGGCCTGCTGACGAGCTGTGTTTTAAACTCATGACACGGACCTGAGCAGACTCCCTCATCAATTCCTTCCTCATTTACCTCATCAATTCCTTCCTCATCCTTCCAGGGAGGGACCTCACTGCTCTCCTCTCTGTCCCTCAGACTACCTGGGCTCTTCTCCCCCGACTCAGGGACTCGCTGACTTCACTGAGAAAATGAAAGCCAGGGAAAGAGAACTGCGGTGGGCTCACCCCCCAGAACTCTGATTCCAGTAGTCTCTGTGCTGTGGGGTCTCCCTCCCTCTGCAACCAGAGCAAGAGTCCTCACTCCTGCCTAAGGCTGGCTCTCGCCTGTGCGCTGGACCTCCCCCTTCACCCCTGCTCCAGGACACTGGTCCTGCCATTGTCTGGTCCCTTTGCCACACCTGGTCTTCTGTGGAGCTTTGAAACCTACTGCAGCACCTTGTATCCTAACGCGGGGTCCCACTCAGGCTGCAGCTTCCTTTTGTTCTCCCCTCTGGAGCAAAACTCCTTCGAAGAGCTGTCTGTTTGCTATCTCCTCCCCTTCACTTGTCCTCTCTTTAATCAGCTCCCACCAGGTTTGGTTCCTCATCACGCCACCACACTCCTGTGTGTCTACACTGACCGATCCAGTGGAAACTTCACATTCTTTATCTCAACTCGTGGGCCTCATTGGACTGTGGCTTCTTCCTCCTTGAGGCACCCCTTCACTTGACTTAGCAATGCTGCCCCCTCCTCTGTTCCCTCCCGCATTGCGGTCTATCCTTTCCCAGTTGCACTTGCTGGATCCTTCTTGATAAGTGTTCTCTTTAATCCCCATCCCTATTTCTCCCCCACTTTACTATTTTTAATGGCACTTATCTCTCTTTTGTATTGTATTGTAAATATATTTTCTTACCTGTTTTTCTGCCTTCTCCACTACTCTTTGAAATCTGCGAGGGCAGGGACCTCATCTTGTTCACTGTTGAATTCCTGGAATCTAGAACAGGGTCTGACATGGAATAGGTGCTCAGTAAATAAATATTTGTTAAATAAGGAATAAGTGAATGAATGAATGGGTAGCATGGCTGTACTTCTTCACATCACTAGTTTATATCCTAGTATTCCACAGTGGGTACTGTGGACTGAATGTTTTTGTGCCCCCAAATTCACATGTTGAAGCCCCAACTTCCAATGTGATGGTATTTGTTGGTATTTGGGGGGAATCATCAGGTTTAGATGAGGTCAGAAGAATAGGGCCTCCAGATAGCTTTCTTCCTCTCTCTCTCCATCATATGAAGACACAGCAAGAAGAAGACAGTCTCTAAGCCAGGAAGAGAGTCTTTACCAGGAACTGAATTTGCTGGCACCCTGACCTTGGGTTTCCTGGACTCCAGATTGTGATAAATAAATGCCCATTGTTTAAGCCATCAGGTCTACAGTATTCTGTTACAACAGCCTGAGCTGCCTCAGAGGGGCACCCCTTTAATGAGGGGTGCTCATTAAATGGGAATGATACGAACACTAAACTCCTGAGGATGTCGCAAGTCTGGAATCAGGTAATGGATGTACATGTGAGCTGTCTACAAAGACTCTTACTGTTGCTTTTATTGCTAAGAAATTAACTGGTAGAGATAGGAATTTGAATATCATGTATCCATTTATTGCACAATCATTTCTGAGTTCTTCATAGGTGCTACATTCAGGATTCAAGGTTGTGGGGATACAATGGGGAATAAACAAAATCCTTATCTTCCTGGAACTCAAGAGTCCTAAGAAGATTAGATTTTTTTCTGTTTTCGGCTTTGCTCCAATTTCCCTTGGGTGTGGTCTTGGTGGAAGGCACAATGTTCAACACAGCAGAAGGATGGTGTAGGGAAAGAGCATGGGGTAGGTGAGGGCGGTGATGGTTTCCAATCCAGGGGTGGCAAGGAAAGCTGCGTGGATGGAAAGTTACTTTGTCTCCATAAACCTCATGGGTCTCTCCAGTTAAACCCTGGAATTAATCCAATCTACCTTGCTGGGCTGTTGTGAGGATAATTTATGTAAAGCTCTTGGCCTCCAGTGAGAGGGAAGTGTCCCATAAGTGTGACTTGTAGAGCCTTTTTTAGGGGAAGTCAAGGAGGGAACAGCTCCTGAGGGAGAGAGTTTCAGGCTTGGTGGAAGAAGGAAGACTTCTCACAGTGGTTCTGGCTGTAGGCAGATTCATTTATAAGAGATTGATGATTATGAAAAGACATTGTAGCAAGGCCTGGTGGGAAAGGAGAGAGAGAAACAAGGCTGCGAGGAAAAAGATGAGCCAAGTAGACCTGAGGATAAGAAAAAGTGGCCTCAAGGAGATTTGTTTGAGGATCATTTCTGAATCCCAGGGATGAAGGAAGGTGGGACAGACTGATGGGTTTGGGGCCTGAGAATGTAAAGGAGCAGAGATCTGCTAGAGGGACGTGGCCTGTGTTTACTTAACTGAGAACCTGAGTGGTTTTGAAGTTGGTAGGGGGTTAGGGGAGCTGAGGAGAGCTGGAGATGGAGTTTACTGGAATGAAATGCGTGTGGCTTTTCTGGGTGCACTTGGGAAGGTGGGTTGAGGGAATGATGAGGAGAAGGGATAGTGAAGGGAAGACAGCAGCCAGCACATGGTAGGGGACCAGGGTGTCTAGAATGACTTAAGAACAAAGATGAATAAATTGCAATTTCAAGCTGATGGCTACACATTGTGGCCATGGAACCCTTCTCCATGCTGATCCTCCCCTCCCCTCCCCCGCCGTTTTGATGTTGGCAACATTCTTGTTAAAAGAAATCTTTCTTGTTAAAGTAATCTTTCTGATAGGCATTTTCATTCAACTCACTACTACTACTACACACACACACACACACACACACACACACTGACATATGTTATTCCGTGAAGCAAGACTTATCCTTATTTTGTGTGATAAAGTAAAAACATACAGTTAAATATAAAATATGGTATTACAAATTCTTGAATGCAACAGAAACAATTTTTAATAATAAAAAGTTATAATTTCAAATACAGATGATATGATGAGATAGCTGTGCATGCTTGCCCAGAATCATAAACTCATCCCAGGACACACGTGGACAAGACTCCAAGCATATCTGGTAGACTATTGATCCCAGGAGTTCTGTTTTTGATGGGGTCAAGGTTGAAAATTTAGTTTTACCCACATGGGTTACTGGGAGTGATAATATTAGCAATATGCTTTTTATATTTAACTCAAGAAATTCTTATTCAACTTGAATCCAAAATGATGAACATAAACACTGAGTTTTCTAATCATTCTTCAGTGTGAATGAGTAAGCTGTAATAATTTATTCTCTGGACAACACCAAGTTAAACTCAATTACTGAATCAGGGTTTGGAAAAGAAAATGGATTTGTAATCCAAGTATTTTTCTTTAATGTTCCAATTTCCCTTTTAGGAAGTTAAAAATGAAAAGTTTGAGGCAGAAGGGAGTGTAACAGTATCTCTAAATCCATTTCACTTGGCTGTTTTCATGAGTAGTGTTCTCTTGGATATGTTGTAACAATAGTGGGAATATTTACTGGATAGGGCAAATGCTTATGTCTTGCCTCTAGGGCAAATAAGATCTTTTGAAACCCCAGGGTATGTGGGGTGTCTTGTTGATTTTCCTCTATGGTTTCAAGTGTAGCTTGTTAAGAATACTGAAAGTATCAGCGAAATATGCCATTTTTAAAAACAAATATCCTCTTTGAAAAAGTTGCCAAATTATACTTTTTTTTTTTTTAAACATATAATGTATTATTTGCCCCAGGGGTACAGGTCTGTGAATCATCAGGTTTACACACTTCACAGCACTCACCATATCACATACCCTCCCCAATGTCCATAACCCAGCCACCCTATCCTTGCCTCCCCCACCCAGCAACCCTCAGTTTATTTTGTGAGATTAAGAATCTCTTATGGTGGGGGCACCTGGATGGCCCAGTGGGTTAAAGCCTCTGCTTTCGGCTCAGGTCATGATCCCAGGGTCCTGGGATCGAGCTCCGCATGGGCTCTCTGCTCAGCAGGGAACCTGCTTCCACCTCTCTCTCTATCTGCCTGCCTCTCTGTCTACTTGTGATCTCTGCCTGTCAAATAAATAAATAAAATCTTTAAAAAAAATTAAAAAAAAAAGAATCTCTTATGGTTTGGGGAAGGTATGTGCTATGGTGAGTGCTGTAAAGTGTGTAAACCTGGTGATTCACAGACATGTACCCCTGGGGCTAATAATACATTATATGTTTAAAAAAATTAAAAAAAATCTCTTATGGTTTGCAAATGATACTCCTTCTTAATCGGAACGCTATAAATCTCATTCTGGAGTTCATATACCCTGCTTAACACTTTCCTTTCTAACAACCAATACCCTCTGGATGACTCAGTAAGTGGATATGATTAGCTCTAATCTCTGAATAAAACATTCTAAAAAGTCAGCTATTCAGTGAAATTCCTTTCTTAGCCTGCATTTTTCAACTTGTCCACGAGATTTGGTACAATATCTTTGAGATGCCCAAGCCCCAAGACATACAAACCAGGTTTCGAACAGCACTGTTATTAGCTTCCAAACATTTTCTAGTAACTGCACTGTTTTCTAGCTGTATCTACTGACCTGTGCCTTTTAATCTCTTGATAATGCTTTAGTATAATTCACATTGATCGGTAATGTCTATTTCTAATTTTGTGGCCATATTTTGTTGTTACGTGATATTCAATTGAAACCTATATAACAAATTCTCCATGAATTATCTCACCACACATACCTGACATACAAGAAACAGATTGTTTCTCTTCCACTATCAGCGCCTCTCGCTGGGGCTCGGAATCTCTCCTAGTTGCTGTGTTCTGCACAATGATACTGTGTTTCATTAAGAGGAAGAGATGTCATTCTATTTGCTGATTGATTATTAAAAGTTACATATACCATATCCACATGTGCTGAAAGAATAATATTTTGAGGAGCTGCAAATTTCGTTTTCTCTTTTGCCACTCAACATGCCATTATATATATCTATATAATATATTAAATATACATTTATTTATAAAATATATTTATAAATTTATATATATTTATATATATATATAAAACCCTTGTTTTATATATATATAAAACCTTCATTTTATATATATTATATATTTTTTTCTTGTTAACTGTTGCAGAATCACTAAGAATACCGAAAGCAAACATTGTTACATGTGGGCTCTTTTCTATAGGCCTTACATGTATCATCTTTACAATACCACCATGGGCTAATCACTGTTATTATTTTTATTTTACAGATAAGGGAATGAGGACACAGACAGACAGATTGACTTGACCGAGTATCATAACTGGTAAGAGGAGGAGCTAGAATTCAAAACCAGGCAACTAACTCTGGAATTCAGTTCATAACCATTACATTGAGCTACCTCTCAAATTGGAAATTGTGTCAATAATTTATATCCTTTCCCCCCTTTTACTTGAAAAGACTTGATGAACTTATTGAAAACATGGCATTACAAAACAATACACTAGGTTCTCTCATTTTCAAAGAATTCGGTATATTAGATAAAACCCACATTTTAAATAATCTTCATTGTAAAATCTCACAGTTGCTCTTTACTTTTTAGAATGAGGTTCAAACTGAGCCCCAGTTTATTGATTAGAGTCAGCATTTTGCTCAATATTTTTGGTTTTTAACTTCCAAATTCAGGAGTTGAACTTGCACACACACCTCTGGATTCTTTTTCTCTCCTCATTCTTTTATCTTCATCCATTTTAAGGACAATTAATTCTATTTCAGCAGAAAGGCAATAATTGTTGAGAAACTAAAAATAAAAAAATCTGATAGCATCCTTTCCGAAAAAGACCTTCCAAATTTGCAACCAGTTGTGACTGTTAAATGAAATCTTACGAGGCAGAGCCCTGGGGTGTCCAATGGTGAGCCACAGTTTAGTTTAACAAAAGACCACAAGGGAATTGAAATAGAGAAGTTTATGACTCACAAGTCCTGGAGGAGGTGGTACGCCTGGAGAGACCACACTGGGAGGTCAAGGCAGGGTGCAGGCAGAGAGAATGGCAGGATCTCGGACATGTGCCTCGATTAGGGTTCATGGGTGGAATGCTTTAGGGTTTCTGGGCTAAGGCTGGATTGGTCAAGTCAAATGAAAAAGAGGAAGGTTTTGGTAGGCTCTGCGAGGGTTTTCTCTAAAGCACACACATGGGGAAGGCCCTGGGAGGCAGGAGAGACTGTTCCTCCAAAGGGCTGCCGGGAGGGGCATATGAGAACTTACATTTCCCCGTGACTCTGTGGACTGTTACCTAGGGCCTGCACTCACTGGAGGGGCTGGTGTCAGTTTAGGCCCCTGCAGGCCACTTGGACATACAAAATGGCTGCTGAGGCAGCAGTATTATGGAGTAATTTAACTAATGTCTCAACAAACCAACACTTGGTTGAATGGCTACAATTTTGCTGACAGGGGAAATACAAATGATCATAATCTAAAATAAAAGGGCACCAAATTAACCCTCCCATTATGGTAATGGTCAAATGGACCATCATAAACTGAGAAGTAGAATGAGACATCAATGAGCAAAAGAGCAAATGATCCATTCCTCGGTGCCGTGTGCATTCATCATACGTCCACCAGGAAGTCTTGCAAATGGCGGGAGCCGTTGAGCACGGTATTTGTGGCAGCATGTGCATGGCTAGGACTCCTCCTACGAACTCTGGCATTTTCTAGTTAATTAAAAAAAAGTGCAGGTTGTGACCTACCACATTGACCTGATGATCCTCCAGTGGGCGGGACCTGCCATTTGAAAACAAGAGTTAATGAAAGCCTGAGTTTGTTTTAGGTTCATTGTCAGAGTGGAGAGAAATGAGTGTCATGAGACAGGGAGTCAAGAATGGGAATTAGGCCAAGTTTCATAGAGCAATGCAATTAGTGCCAGAGGGGACCATGAGATCTTCGACCCCTTACGAAGTCTCGGGAACTTGGGGAAGGCATTGGAATTCCCTTAGGGTTTGGATGGAAGTTTGAGCTGATCTTAGCTTTAGGTGGCCCAGATGCCATTTGCTTGACCATAGCAAATGTGAAATCAAGTGGTCAAGTGTACAATCTTTGGGGCTTGGGTGCAGAGTCTGAATCTTGGTTCTGCCACTTACCAGCTGTATGCAGATTACTTAACTTTTTTGTGGCTCCATTTTCTTATTTGTAAAATGGTAATAATATTAGTATTATGTTCAAAGGATTATGATGAGGGTTAAATTAGTTGCTATATACCATACTTGTAAAATATTACAACAGTGGTTGGAGTGTGAGATGCAGTCATGGAAAGTTAGTTTTTTCTTCTTCTTTTCTTTCCTTTTATTTATTTATCTTTTTTTAATTATCAAGGGGAGTTATGTTCAGGCAAACTGTAGGAATTGAAGGAGCTTCTCGAGGTGCTGCGAAGCTCTAGCTGAAGGGATCCTCTCTGGGTGAATGGTTGGTTCTTCCTGACATTATTGAGTTTGAAACACTATAATTCCCCATCAGACCTACCCTGGGAGTCTGTCCCCTGTCATTTGACTGTGTTCAGAGGCTGCACATCCATGTCCAGTAGCTGGGGTCATACCATTTCATCAAGGGGCCTGGGTCAAACCAGACGATGTCAGTCGACCCTCCTCCATGAGCAGCATGAGGGAGGGGAAGATGCGAGTGGAGAGGCAGCTCTGGGTGGGTCGACTGTGCTCATGGAGTGGATATGTGGAAATGGAGCAGAGGTGGAGGCTGTTGATGTTGATGTAATTCAGAAATGTGAGGTGTGGGTCTCAGATGGGTCACCACAGGCGGCTGAGACCATGGGGAAAGGTGGGTAGGGGGTGAATGGAGAGTAGATGGTCGTCAGAGATCCAAGTAAGTGACTGTGGGGGTCATGGAAAGTGACAGGGAAGGGCGGGGAATGCTGTGAGCTTCAGAAGATAGTTTTCTGGCGTGTGGAAATGGAACCAAAGATATCCAAAGGCATGTGGGGCTCCTGATGCTGCCTCCTGGCCTCGGTATCCTGGGGCAAGGGGAGACGAGTGGCCCAATTTGAGATGACAAATAGGGCAATAATGTCCTTTGGAGAGGGGTCATGGCTGAGGGCATCCTGAAGGGATTGGTCTGTTAAGGGAAGCCGGCAGGTTCTGAAGGAGGGGAAGCGCAGGTGGCGGGAAGTGGTGGAGAGCCGCATGGGACAGTGAGATGACGAGGGCTGTGGTCTAGGAGGTGGCCGGAATACAGGACCTGGGGACATGAGCTGATGTGACCTGGGGAAGCCAACTCGGCGGGGTCGGGGTCGGGGGTGCAGGCCCAGCACAGCCTCTACTGCTGTGTAGGCTTTAAATAAACCTTCTTCCCTTCCTCCTTCCTTCCTTTCCTTTCACTCAGCCTCATTCCTACCTTGCGAACTGAGAAAGGTGGCTGATGTTCGTACACTGCTCATAAACACAGAAATGGGCAGGTGACTTCATGGCATTCTTTTCCTCAGTGGCCTCACCCTTCAAGGTCTCTCATTTGTGATCTCCTGGAGATGGACCCCAAATGGTCTTTAGTTCCAGGCATTGGAACCTGTGGAATTCAGTGGGTAGGGGTGGGGCTCCCCCCTGGCTTTACCTCCAGCCCGGGTGCTTACCACTGTGGTTCCTCCAGGGCTAAGCCCACTTTCTGGTTCCTCCAGGAGGCCCCGGCCACACAGTGATGGGTGGACATGGCCTCTGCCCAGGAGCTGCTTCCTGGAAGGGTTGGGATGATCTACAGGCACTCTGTTGGCTCATTATGGGCTCTGATGCCTCTGAACACAGACTTCCCTTTCTGAGAGCAATTCCTGTATCCCATGCCAGATCTAGTCCATTTGTCTCTGGCCACAGAACCCCTCAAGGTCATGGCCCCACCATGCCAGTCCCCTATCCCAGTCCTGGTAACCTTCACATTCATCCTGGTGGTCTCCCGGGGCGGGGGGAGGTTGCTCCCTCCCCACTCATTACTTTCTCTTCTTTATTATAACATCAATTTATGTCTATGTTCCCTTCCACTGAGGATTTCTCTTTTGATTCTAATTTGGAAATAAAAAGTCAGAGTATTAACTGTTTTCTTTTCTGTGTCTCTGTAGTTCAAGGACCATTAGACGTCTATGCTGCATTAGGGGATGCGGCTTCTCTAATCTTTGTTATGATACAGACTTGAAGTTCTGTTCCACTCAGGTCCTTCTGTTCCCTTCCAGGTCCACAAATGAGGGAAGAAAGAAAAAACCCCAAGATGAATATTTTGGGATCCTATCTCAGTATATGTACTATTGTTCAGGAACAGAGCTGGAAGGTCTGTGCCAGGACAGGCTCTCTCTCATGGACCCTCTATGTGAAGGGACCTGCCTAGCCAGTCGCTCTTGTCATCAGGATTCTTCTGGTGGTGACAGTCAAGCATATTTTGTAATTGGATACCCAGGTGTCTGTCTGTACTCAGTTGCCTCAGATAGCTCTTGGCCCACACACCTGGAAGATTCTTTTTGTTGTGTGTTTTCCTTTGTTCATGGAGCCTGATTTCTTTGCTCCTCTGGCCACTTGGTAGAACATGGCCTCCCCAAGGCTCTCAGGCTTATGGGATACAGGACTGGCCACTTGGATGCTGCTCTCTACTGTCCTTTTCCAAGCTCAGAGTCCCAGGATGGGACATCTGATGTCTTCTCTTGCATCAGGCATTTTCCCCTATTCTGATCATCTGGGGCAAGGGTAGGGGCAGGAAGGGCTGAGAAAGGGCTCTGACAATAGAGAAAGGGTATATTTCTGGGGATTTCCTTTGAGAGCAGCCTGTACCGCCCCTGGCTCATCTGGCATCCTGTGTTACTGGAATTGCCCAGTCCCCATCAGAACTGTCCCCTACAATCCCTCCCTTTTATCCAGTGCCCTAGATGTGCTAATGTCCCTAAAACAGAAGGTGGGTTTAGCCCTGGAGGAACCACAGTGGCATGTAAGCCAAAGCCCCAGCACCTGGGTAAAGCCAGTGGGGAGCCCCACCTCCACCCACCGAATTCCACAGGTTCCAATGCCTGGAATTAAACACCATTTGGCCCGTGACAGAGAAAGTGTCCCGCACAGCCCTCTGAGGTGGGTTCTGGAACAATAGCATGAGTGCCAGCTCTGAGAGTAGAGAGGCAGGGGCAGACCATCCTCGAGGACGAGGGACCAGTGTGTGTACGGCCTGCTGCTGGACCTCATTCAGCTGCCCTTCTGGTGCTCGGGGCCTCCAGGACCACACTTCGCCACATGCTGGTCCAGCCTGTGAGAACCCCTCCAATGAAAGGCAATCCCCCTCCCTCCTGAGTTCACCAGAGCTGACAGACTGCCGAGCTGGAGGCTGTCTCCCTGTAACTTCCACCTTCTGGTGTTAAATCCAACCCCTCGGGCCATTAGAAATAAATCCAGTTGCCTTCCCACTAACAAGCCCTTCTGGTCTTTGAAGAATTTGAAGAAATATCTCCTTCAGAGAACTATGGCCAACTCCTTAAACTCCCTTATGGGATGTGGTTCAGGCTCCTTTGCCATCCTGACTACTTGTCTCTGAATGAGCTCCTGGCTTGATCGTCTTTGCTTTAAACTGTAGCCTTCTGGAAAGGAGGCAGCACTACTCCGTGGGTGGCCTGGTGTGGGATGTGCTTCCCACCAGGAAAGCACTTAGCACAGTGCTGGTATCAGTTCATATTCCAAACAAGTTAGCTAATAGTACCGTAATTATTTGTATTGTTCCAAGTACCAGTGTTGTGATGTTCTTCTGGTCACCCGGATTCTCCCAGGTAGTGTTTCGTACCCCTCGGTAGGGCTCTGTCCTTGGGAATTCCCATCTTGTTAGGGTCTACCCTGATTCTAGGCCTCTGCTGCTAATCTTGGTCTCTGGCTCAGTACTCCGTCTTCTCCAGGTCTCTTCCGGATTTGTGCCTTGGCCAGAATATAAGGGATCTCAATACCACCGGGAGGGTAGTGTTAGCTTTCCCTTCACCTTTCCGGAGAGTAGGGATGTGCATGGATCCACGTGAAACTCAATGAACTCAGAGGCATAGAGCGGCAGCTCCACACGATCGGACTGGAGTCAGCAGCCCCGGGCTCCAGCCCCTGCTTCCTGCTGACGCAATGTCACCCAGGCTAAGGGAACACTTTAAGACTCGGTTTCCTCATCTATAACATGTGAATACTGTGGGACCTCCTTCCTGGGGTTGTGGTGAGGATTCTGTGAGCAAACCCTGTCGGGCATGCACGCAGTAGGTGCTCAGTAAACACAAGCTGCTCTCTTTGCCCAGTTGTGGCAGTCCTCAGTGGTTCTGGGTAGGAAAAGCAGGAGTCTGGAAGAGGCACTGGCGTCTGGGGTACCACCAAAGTCATCCTCCAGAGGGAAGAGAAGGTTAGTCCTTCTTTCCGCCCCAGTGGGGGTCCAAGGATCTGATGGCCAGAGGAACGAGCTAACCGTGAGAGCAGCAACCATGCGGTCCCGCTCTCATAAGTGACCTTTTGTTCAGGCCCCTCCTGGCATCTTCTCCTCCAACACTGAGGCTCTTATAACACAGGCCTCCTGAATAGCACACAGTGTCCCTGGCTGCCAAGGTCAGGCGTCTGGAGCCAACCTTCCCCAGCTGTGGTCTGGCCACCTCCCAGCTCATGTGGCTCGGATGCTCCACAGAGGGCAAGCTAGAGCGCCGGCTGTGGGGAATTAGGGAGGTTGGATCTTGGTATGGCTGCCGAAGAAATGTGAAAAAGGCATTTATTTTTAAAAGGTCCTGCCTTAAAGCTTGGAGTCAGGGTCCCCAAAGATAGTGATCGTAAAATGATTGGTGGTAAGTCACAAAGTGAGGGGCCATTCGGGCTCCTGGAAAGTATTTTTGCTTGATGGAAGTTAATAGCTTTTATGCATATTGAAAATTAATCAAATGATTCAGATCTCTGTGTAATTAAAGTCCTTTATAGGGATCAAAGCAGCTTCTTCTGGAGAGGCTTTGAAGACAGAGCGGAGGCTCCTGGCACGCACGTTCTAGAGATGGTGGAGATACCGAAATGAGGCTCATTTTGTCCCGACTTAACAACAATGAAACCAAAGAAAAATCAGAGAGAATCAGACCAGGTTATTCGTGTCTGTCTGGTCCCGGAGTGTCGCAGTGTGGCCGGATGGTGTGTGGCTGGATACCGCCAGGGAGAACTTCCCTCAGCCCTCCCCCTTGCTCTGATGTGGCTCTGGGGGGGTGAATGCTGAACCCCCAAACCCGACTGGGCCTCATATTCGTCCTGCTGTTTCAGGACCTGCCCAGGAGTTCTGCCCAGAGAGCAGGGGCCTGCCAGACCGACCGACACCTCGGGGATAGGTGGGAAGCCCTGTACTGAATGGACACAGAACCATTTGTTTCTGTTTAATAAAGAAAAAAAGAAAAGTAGGTCACTTGGGCTCTGCTCCCGCGCTGTGGGGTGGCTTTGCAACCTCCCTGAGGTTTCACGGTGCTCTCTGGTGACATCCTTTTTGCAGGCTGTTCCAGAAACCAGGTGTCTCCCTGGCCTCTGGTTCCTGGGTGGCCAGGCTACACCTGGATGGGATTTCTAGTAGTCTGGTCTTTGACAAATCCTTCAATGTATGTATCTTTTTCTTTCTTTTCTTCTTCTTTTTTTTTTCCAAAGCTTTCTCCATATTTTTTTCTGAGTATTTCCTGTTACTTTTCCCCTAAATATTTTATATGCTGCTATAGTGAATGGAATCCCCTTTTAATGAAATTTTCTAATTAATTAATTCTGGAAAAGGATTGATTTGTGTGCAACTTGACATTGAACTCATCTGAGCCAGGGTACCTGGGTGGCTCAGTCAGTTAAGCGTCCGCTTTCCTCTAGGGTCATGATCCCAGAGTCCTTGGATTGAGCCCCACATCGGGCTCTCTGTTCAGCAGGGAGTCTGCTTCTCCCTCTGCCTGCCCCTCCCCCTGCTCTCTCTCTCTCTCTGTCTGTGACAAATAAATAAATAAAATCTTAAAAAAAAACCCCAACTCATCTGAGCCTAGCATTGTTTTCAGGATAAAACTTTGCAAATTTAAAAATAGTATTAACTGGTTACGTGTCCACTAAGTTTTTCCTATCTCTTCTTGAGTCATAGATATTCATAGAGAAACATGGAATTTGTGTAAAGTTTAAAATTTTTGGTATAAAGTTGTATGGAATATCTCTCGTTTTAAAATAATCTTTTCTGTGTCTGTTGTTCTAGTCTCTTTTGAATTTCTAACATTGATTGTCTTTTGTCTTTTTTCCTTAACACTTGCCAAAGTTTATTTTATTGATCTTTCTAAAGAACCAACTTTTTGCATTTAACTTTTAATTTTTTTTTCCTAATGAATACCTGTGACGTTATTCATCTTTCCTTTTACTACTTCTGTGGCCAAATCTCTTGGCCTCCAATATATAGTATATACATTCCTTTCTAGTTTGAAATTACTCTTTTAGTTAGTTATTTTGAATACATTTAAATTTCCAAGTAAATCTATGTGTGTGTGTACCAGGGAGAGAGAGAGAGAGGGAGAATGAGAGAGAGAGAGGTGGCTTTAGTTTTCTATTGATGCTGTAATGGATTACCACAAATTTAGTGACTTAAAACAACACATTTTTTTTTTTTCCTCCCCACAGTTCTGGAGGTCAGGAGTATGGAATCAGTTTCACTGGGCTGAGGTCAAGGTGTTGGTTCCTTCTAGTGGCTCTGAGGGGAGAATCTCATTGTTGCTGTTGGTTTTGTTTGTTTGTTTGTTTGTTTGTTGCCTTTTTCACCTTCTGGTGGCTACCTGTTTTCCTTGGTCTATGGCTCATCCTTCCTCTTGAAAGCACATAGGTTCCAATCTGCTTTTGTCATCAGATTGCCTCTCTTTCTAGCAGGATTTGCCTGCTTTCATTTTATAAGGATGCTTGTGTTCACATCACTGGGCATCCCTGGATATTCCAGAATAATCTCACCATCTCAGGATTATTCACTTAATCACATTTGCAAAGTCCTTTTAGCCACATAAAGTAACATATTTATGGATCCTGAGGATTAAGAAGTGACTAATCTAGGGGACTTTTATTCTCCCTATCTCAGAGATGTTTTTCTCTGATTGTGAATTTCTAGTAGGTTTTATTTCTGTGTTGGTGAATTTGTTGTTTTGTGGAAAATTAAGATTTTTTTTAAGTTTTGAAGAATATTCTCATTTAAACACCTGATGATACTATATATTAAGAAGGTGTTAAAACTGGTACGAATATTTTATATGGAAGAGATGAGAAACACTGGCATCTTGGAAAAAAAGAATCAGGAAATCCTTACATAAAATCAGAAGACTTTGAAATTGTCACAAGTAGAGACAAGACAGTGAGAGTTAAATTGGAACAGCAGCATGAGTTGACACTCTCAGGAAAGCTCCAACGGTTGTCACTAAGGTAGCTTAGGTAGCCTTTGGTGTAACTGTGCCTACAGCCAATAATAAAACAAATCCTGGACTAGACAGAGGATGCTAAATGTGACTCTTGGTTTTCAGCAGTATAGAATGGTAGGCTTTCTGCCCTATCTTGCAATATCTTTGGAAAGGGAGAAAAAAATATTTGCAAGGACCAGCTTGAAGCCTTTTGTTTGGGACTCCTGATGGCTTGCTCTTTTGTTCTGTAGATCTTTTGTTAGGTTATATCAGAAGAAGGTTGTAAGGGATTTAGCCATGGCCAGAGCGCATCACAGATTTCCCCATGGGTGGTGGTTTTGAGTAAATTTCACCATAGCTCCATAATCGGCTTGCTGGAACTATAACCTGGAAACTCCCTACAGGGCTTGGCATTAGGCTCTTCCACATTCTCCACCCTTGTGCACTGTGCAAGCCATCTCAGATCTGGGTTCTGGCACTGTTTGCAAAACTAGTATTTCCATTGTTTGAGCAAAGGGCTGAAATCAATGTGGACAGGATTTAAATATCATCTAAGCATTACGTATGATAGTGAATAACGCCTTCGGCCAGCCTGTCTCTTGCTGTTCTGAAATGCATCTCATGATTCAAAGAATCAAAGTGTAATTTATCCCAGAGATAGCAACAGTTTGAAATTTGGTCAACTGTATAGTGTGTGCCAATTTATTTATATGTAACTACAAGTTCTCCTGGTTTTTTTGTTTATCAGTTGTGGCAGAATGAACTATTTGGCTCTGCTTGGATCAGATCAGTCAGAAGCAACCTGACTTTCTAGAGTTATGGGAGGCCAATCAAAATAATAGCTCAGTTTATATTACAGACAATTCATTGAGAGAAGGGGAAATCTCTATGTTTGTATACCTGAAAAATATCTTCATTTTGCCTTCTCACATTAAGTTAGTGTGGCTGAGTATACAATTGTAAATTTAAAATGATTTTCCATTAACATTTCAATATATTTCTCCTTTGTCTTTAGGCATCCAACGTTACCAATAAGAAATTTTATTAGGATGTGCTTGGGTGTGGGTCTTTTTCTTTTCCTTTTTAAAAAGATTTTATTTATGTATTTGAGGCAAAGACAGAGAAAACACAAGCAGGGGGATAGTCTGCAGTAATTATTTTTAGCATAGTATCCTCTAGGTTCATCCTAAGTTGTAGCAAGTGATAGGATTTCTTTCTTTTCATGGCTGAATAGCATTTCATTGTAGGTATATACTACATTTTCTTTATCCATACATATGTTAATGGACATTCCTTCCTGCTCAAAAGTCATAGGTGATATTGGACCTCATGAACTGGTCCTTCCTGTCTCCGATTTTTTCCCCTTGCCTTTTTTTTAACTTCTTTATCTTTTACCCTACTTATGATTTCCTTGACCCCATCCTTCAGAATGACAACCCCGTCACCAGTCCTATCCATTTTATTATATTCTGCCCACAGATAAGAGTTTTTATCTCAGGAGTGATCTTTTGAGTGCAGCCAGGAGAAAGGGCTAGGGAGTACAGAGCACCACAGCTGAGGAGGCAGGAGAGGGACTCTTGCAGCCCTGTGCATGAGGGACAATGGGGACTTATACTGAGAAAGGGAGACAAGGAGATGGATTAGGGAAAATGAGCAGGTGGAATAGATAAGACTGGGGGCTTGGATTTAGCATTGAAAAAGAGGGAGGAGCTGAGGATGAGGATCATGTTTAGACTTTGGTAGCTGGATGATCTTGACACCATTCCTTGTAGGACTCTCAGAAGGAGAAGCAGGTGTATAGGCATAAAATGAGCTTGTATGTGGACATGTTGGTTTCAGATGTCTCTGAGACATAAGAATGGAGATATCTAGCAGATAGCTGGATCTATGGGTTTGGAACCCTGCAAAGATATCTGATAATGAGCTATGGTTTAAAGATTTAGTAGAATATGGGTAGACATTGAAGCCTTGGAACAATAATATTACTCAGGGAGAATGAGAATGGAAATCAAAGTTTAAGAGATATCCACAAAGGGGCAGAGGAGGAGGAGTTCGAGAGTGTATTAGTTTTCTATCACTGCTGTACAAATTGTCACAAATTTATCGTCTTAAAAAATCACCCATTTATTATCTCACGATTTCTGTGGGTCCGGAGTCTGGGCTCAGCATGGCTTTGCTTTGAGTATCACAAGTCCAAGCTCCAGTTCCTTTGCTGGAAGCTCTAGGCGAGAATCTATTTCCAGGCTCATTTAGGTTGTTGGAAGATTCCTTGCTGGCTGGGAGTCCATCTCAGATTCTAGAGGTTACTCATATTCCTGGGTTTGTGGACCCCTTCAAGGCCAGCAATGGGGGGAGGGGTGGCTACATCCTCTGGAATCCCTCTGACTTTCCCTTTTGCCCTAGCTCTCTGACTCTTCTGTTTTTAGGGGCAGAAGTGATTGTATTGGTTCCACCTGGGTAATCCAGGCTACACTCCCTATCTTAAAGTCAGCTGATCACCTACCTGAATTCTATCTGCTGTCTCTTCACAGCAGTACTTACATTAGTGTTTGAATGATGGGGACATAGGGATTTTGAAGGGGACATCTTTAGAATTCTGCCGATTGCAGAGAGACAGAAGAAAGACCAAAAGAGAGTAATGTGGGCCCTGGAAGCTAAATCCCAGGAGGCATGGGGATGAGAATGAAGATGAGGATGGTATCCATAAGAACTTATATTTAATGACAATAACAAGCAAGAGGTCATGATGGGGTCAGCTAGATGAGAAGACTCACAAAGAATTATTTTTGTTGGAACTTGGTGAGCGATGGAGATGTGGTCATCTTAGAAATACTCATCTTCTGGGGCAGCTGAGTGGCTCAGTCAGTTAAGCATCGAATTCTTGATTTTGGCTCAGGTCATGATCTTAGGGTGGGGAGATCAAGCCCCATGTCAGGCTCTTCGCTGGAGCGTGAAGATTCTCTTTCCTTCTGCCCCTCCCTACTCCTCTCCCTAAAAAACAAACAAACAAACAAACAAACAAAAACCCACCAACCAAAAAACTCATTTTCCATCTGGAAGAATGGAGCTCTCTAAAAAGTGTGAGTTTCCTATGGGTTTCTAGTGGTGAGGAGATGCTGATTTTCCTGGAAAGTGGCAGCCAACGTCTCGGGCACACTTAAGGCTGGAGAGGAACTGGGTGCTGAGCCCACGCTCTCTCACTTTATTTCTATAGCTAGCTTCTGTCTCCTGCCCATAAAACTCTAAGACCAAAATGGGTATCTTCATTTCCTGGGGCTGCTATAAAAAATCGCCACAAACTGGGTAGCTTAAAACAACAGAAGTGTATTCTCTCACAGTCCTGGAGGCCAGGAGTCTGCAATCGGGATCCCTGGGCTGTGTTTCCTCCAGAGGCTCTCTGGGAGAATCTGTTTCTTGTCTCTTCCATTTGGTGGCTGCTGGTAGGGTGTGTACCGGCGTGGAGGAGTGTTGGGTTTGGTGGGGGGGTGGAGAGCCTTAGCAGGGAGGAGGCTAGGGAGATGGGCTGTGCTGGACCAGTGGACTCTTACCTGAGGTGCCAAGAAATGGTCCAGAGATGACCTGACTAGTTCTTTACTGTATGATGGTGGCCACCAAAGAGGAGGATGGAGGTCTCCAAAGATGGTATAGTGGGGCATGCAAAGAAAACAGTAGAACTTCCAGAGAACTTCTGTCTGTATTCACTGATCTTCTCCCTCCCAATGTCTATTTTTTTTAAAAGATTTTATTTATTTATTTGACAGACAGAGATCACAGGTAGGCAGAGAGGCAGGCAGAGACAGAGGAAGGGAAGCAGTCTCCCCGCTGAACAGAGAGCCCGACGTGAGGCTCGATCCCAGGACCCTGGGACAACGACCTGAGCTGAAGGCAGAGGCTTTAACCCACTGAGCCACCCAGGTGCCCCCCAATGTCTATTTTAAGGAAAGTTTTGCATTGCTTTTGTAAAACATTAGTATAGTAATTGACGTATATAATCTACAGGAATTGATACAGATAATCTAGTACAGTCAATGATACACATAATTTGATATATATAATATGATATAGTATAGATATATAAAATATTTATATATATGTAAAACATTTTCCTGAGTGGGTGCAAGACCCCACAATACTATAAAACACAGCAGCACAGTCCAACACAGTAGACCCTTGGCTGGATCCAGGAATGATGTCCCATCAGGTGGCCCAATTGGGTCTATGACCCTCGAATACCGGGCTTGGATTCTGGAAGCTTCCTTCAGAACAGGTGGGGAAATAATTATTCAAGATGCTACAGTTGAGACCTCCTGACCCTATATTAAATATCTTCCTACATCTAGCTAACTTGTCCTGACAACCCTCTACTGCAAGTCAATGTATTTAGTTACAGTTTATGTTGGAGGGTTTGCCGGGAAGTGACATTGCTTAAAGTTAAATGCTTTGGATCTACTATAATTGGTGTATTTATTGATGTTTTTTAAATGACTGTGCCTGGAGTTTGGTAAAAGCTGATTAATTTTTTTGCAGGCTGAAATGATCATGGCCATGCTCTGTGGAGGAAGGTTTTAGGGGCTCCATCACCCACATCGGCCGGATGCAACCAGTCATTTTCTGAGGGAATCTGAGCCCTGCTCCGAGGGTTCTCCCACGTCTGGCTCTCTGTCGAGGTGGGGGTGGGGCATACCTACCAGGTTCCCATCCCTGAAGTGCTTCTCGTTCTTCAGAGAAGTGTGTCTGTACACAAACACCCAGTGGAAGGACATAGGTCTACTTTGGCTGGTGCCATGGAATGGCAGCATCTGTCATGTTAGAAAATGTGTTTATGGAACTCTGCCTCCTGGGAGTCCTCTGGGCCATCGGAAAGCTGTAAAATCTGGATTTGGCCCTTTTCACCAGAGCTTTGATGTGGAGCCATTTCGCTGGGCTAAGATGTGTCATAAATGCATCCAGGACACAGCCTCACAGAACTGTGGCCAGATTTGCAGCAGGGACGCTGTTGAGGGTGACAGTCTGTCTATCATTACATAACATGGCACTTTTTAAGAGCCTCAAGTGAGGCCTTTTCTGTAACTCTCAGTACTGGGATAGAGGGTTTTTTTCCCCCTCTGAGCACCTAGTTTGCTTTTCATTTTATGAACATAGTAAAGCATGTAAATGAACACATTTCCCTCTTGGACTGAGAAACATCGAGATAAATTTGCTGCTTTCTTCTCTAAAGTACACAGGGCTCTGTGGGTGTCCATTTGTGTACTAATTCCAACTTCATCTTATTTGTTTCTACCTTAAATTTCCACTTTATGTCTTTACTTCGCTGATGTGTTATCATATGTACTGAATGTGTTTTCCTAAGTCACCTCAGATATTTCAGAATTGAAGGGAATTGAGATGTGTGCAGGGGTTAACAAAAATGTGAGTTCTGATGATAGAATGACCTGAGGTTGAATTCCCAACCGGCCACTCAGGACATGTGTGACCGCCGATAACTTGCCTGACTTTGTTCGATCTCAGCATCCTCATCTGTGAAATGGTACCAAGAGCACCAATTTTTTTTTTAAGGCTATTGTGGGCAGTCAATAGAAAGTATTTAATATAATGCCTGGCTTATATTAAATACTAAATCAGTGTTATATAATTATTGTTACTGTTAGTATTAAAACTAGTGAGAGAATAAGTAAATACATGAATAAATTAGTTTATCTACTGGAGGAGAACAAAGTTAGTCTTCTCCTGCTGGGGCATTTCCTCTGCTCCTATGGGTTGAAGCCATCTGGAGAATTAAGAGAACAAATTCCAATGATGATGGCTTAAAATCCTGTAGAAGCTCACATATCCTGAAGCCTCTGAGAAAGATTTTTATTTTTTATGTTTTAACTAGGAGGGAATGGCGAAAGGGTCATAAAATGTTAAAGTATATTACTGAGTATATTATTGGCTTATATTACTTTTTAATAGCAACTCCAAAAATTATTCCATCTCAAAAACAATTCCAAACAATAATGTTGTGGCTTTTGTGTATGCTGTCATTAATGGGGGGGGGGGTGCTGCCTACTGACCACATTTACCCTGCAACTTAAGACAAGAAAATGAAATGGAACAGTAGATGATTATAATGTTCTAGAACAGGCTAGTCACGTTTTAGTGACTGAAGACCAGATGTATTTGAGGAGGGATAGAAATACCAAGGTGGCATCTTTATTGAGGTGCTTTATAAATATGGGCCAATTATTCCCCCAAGGAACTCTCTGAAATAGCAGAAGCTCCAGATACCAGACCAAGAACTCATTTTAGTCTACACTTTTATGTGCTTAACACATTTTTGATTCTGATCCGGCATCTGGCACATGCCTGGCACAGATATTTCTCAATTGAATAAGTGAATGAATAGGTTGCCCCAAGTCATGAGAAGCCCACCAAGCCCTGGACAATCTCCCAGGAGGCAATAGGACCAAAGGAATCTCGGTGACCTGTGGGTTGATGAATAAGCCACCGGAAGACTTTAAGGCTGGGAACATGGGGGCAGGGGTTGGATTCGTTCACTCACTCATTCAAGAAAGTTTTTGTTTTTAGTCACTTTTAGGGTCCCTATGCTATGCCAGCCTCAGTGGATCCAGAAGACAAGGCAAATCCAGGCTCTGTTCGCTGGCACTGATCACACAGTAACAACACATGTGACAGGCACAAGGCATTCTATGGGACGACAAAGGAGGATACCCAGTCCACACTTGGAAATATTCAGGGAAGGCTTTCATGAAGAATGGGCATAGGAAGGTTGAGCGGGAAGTCTTGACCAGGTAAGGGGGGGCAGGCAGGAATAGTCAGAAAATAAGATAGTGCGTGACACCCCAAAACCCCCCGCTATACTGAGTCAGTGTGGCTGGAGCAGAAAGCGTGCAAAAGACCACTGACACTCAGGCTGGCAAAGACGGGCGAGGGGACTACTCAGCATGGCCTTGCCTTCTAGGGTAAGGGTTATCACTTTATGTGGAAAGCAATGGATATTCATTGACAGTTTGAAGCAGGAGAGTTTTAAGATCAGATCTGAGTTTAGAAAGCTCACCTTGGATGCCATGGAGAATGGATTTCGGGGTGGAGACTAAAGACAGGGAAACCACTGAGGGAGAAGACTGGTATGTTGACCAGGCAACAGAGGGCAGATCTGAAAGATAGTTGGGCGTTCTTAGTGAACAGATGTGATTGGGAACCGAAGAGGAAGAGCCAAAGCTATCTGCAAAGGAATGAAAGGAAGATCAAAGTTCCCTCCAAGTACTGGGTGGACATTTTCCACTTCTCTTTTCAAAGCCACCTTGTGACCCGCAGGCAGGAGGGTGAGATGTGCATCCATCATGTGGTGGTGGGGGGCATCCCAAAGTTGTCAGACGGAGCTCCTCTTCTCACCTCCTTTCCAGTCTCACCATCATGGTGTCATTTCATGGTGGCTTTCTTGCTACAATCAGGGAAGCCATGGGAGCCCGAGGACCTTGCTGATGGGATTTTGGAGGCTGGAAGGCCTTTGGACACTGCCTCACATGGAAGAATGGGAGTCAAGACCTGCCTATGAGGGCTTCATAGAAATAGGAAACAGCGAATCAGACAATGGTGGCATTGGGCTTCTTGGGATTTGGAAGCCAAAAACCTATATCCAGGCTCCGTTTAGGGTGAACTGGGGAAAATCATTAAGCTCCAAGACTAAAATATCATTAAACATCAACACTAAAATCTAAAGTGACTTACACAAATCCATGAGTCTTTTACACTCAATGAATTTCGATTTTCTTTTTCTTCTTTATGAAATAAGAATTAAAGTATCTTCCTATCCACATCTTGAGTGCAATAAACCACATGTGTACTAATGCTTTGAACCCAGTAATATGATTAACCATGCACGTGTTGGAAACCTGGGAGGCTGTGCCACGTACTATGTGCATGGATTTTATGAGTCCAACAGATAGGGATTTGTGTCCTGGATATACTGCAAATCAGCTGTTGGCAAGTAGGGGAGGCTGCTCCCCAGATAGCTTCCAGGGATCCCCACCTCCTGATATTTACTCCCTTGTTCAACCCCCACTTCTTTGTGTGTGTGGATTGGACCTCATGACTCAACTGAGTGGAATTTGCAAAGTTCCTGGGATGTCCCTTTGGAGATGAGGCTCTAAAAGGCTGTGATCTGTTTTGCTCGCCATCTCTCTGACTCCGGTGAAGCAAGCTGCCATGAAAAGACTCATGGGACTGAAGGCAACCTCCAGCCCGTGGGTGTGGAACAGGGCCTTCAGCCCCACAGCCCGTGAGGAACTGAGTCCTCCAGCTCCCATGTGAGTGAACTTGAAAGCAGACTCTTTTCCACCGGAGCCTTGATATGACTGTGGTTCCTGCTAATACCTCAGCTGCAGTCCCATGAGACACCCTAAGCCAGAGGACCAAGCTAAGCCACGCTGTGATTTCTGACTCACAGAAACTGAGATAATCAAGGTTGTCAGAAGCCACTAAGTGTTGGGGGGGGGGGGGATTTTTTACGAGATAATACATAACAAATATCAAGCTACTCTACTGCTCTGAGCTCTAGTGTCCTCCTCCATGAAATGGGATCTGAACCCCTGCATGCAGAAGCGATAGCAAGAATTCACTGAGAGAATGGGTCTAAGCCAAATATAGTGCCTGGCACATAGTAGGCATTTAGCAAATAGTTGTTAATGGTATCTAAAAGGCAGCAAACCCCAGGGACAGTTGAATGGGACACATAACAGGGCACTGAGTTAGACTCGTGCCTCCCTGGCCTGCCCGGTTATAACAAACCACAGTCTGTCGTTAATGTTGGTGGAGTTGCGTGTCTTCTCCAGTTGACTTTGCATTGGATGAGGATGAGGGTATGTGTGTCGTGTCCCCACTCTGTTCCCCATGCCTGGTAACACTCAGTGAAGGTTTGTTAAATGAGTGAAGAAATAATTGAATTAATGAGAAGGCTGAGAGATGGCTTGCCCCTTTGGGATATCTGAGACTTCAAGCAGCTGGCACTTGGCCAAGGAGAGAGCATGGGGGAGTGGGAAGGACATTGGAGCTGGAGTGTCAGGGCCAATTCTGAAGCTCATTAGCAGATCCACCCCCCCACCCCAGCCCCACTGTGTTTGCTGCACACGGGCAACACATTACTACATCACTGAATGATTCGAGCCTCAGGTTCCTCCTGCGTCAAATGGGAGTCACAGCTGTGCTCACCTCCTAATAGGATCCTTGTAAGGATTAAGCGAAGCCACCGACGTAAAAGCATTTTGCAAATGGCAAACATGATCCCAATATCAGCAATCAGAAATGCTTTTCACGTGGCTGTTATTCAATCAGTCCCATTTTGACACAACTCAGGTTTGGTTTTTGGACAAAATTCATGGACTAATTTATATAAAGAGCAGTGTGCTGATAAAGTTTTACTTTTTTTTTTAAAGATTTTATTTATTTATCAGAGAGAGAGCACAAGCAGGCGGAGTGACAGGCAAAGCAGGCAGACGGAGAAGCAGGCTCCCCGCTGAGCAAAGAGCCCCATGCGGAACTCGATCCCAGAACCCTGGGATCATGACCTGAGCCGAAGGCAGCAGCTTAACTGACTGAGGCTCCCGGGTGTCCCAAAGTTTTGCTTTTTTTAAAATTATCTGGAACGTGTACTCTTTTTTTTCAAATGAATAGAATGTCTTGTTTTTCCTTTCAACTATTTTCACTCACCTTTGTGATGGGCATGTTTGGATTTGCAAATGGGGAGTGTGTCTTTTCCAGATGCATCCTTTAATGGCAGAGACAAGGTAGTCCAGCCCTTCCAATGTGTTGTTGATAAATTTTGGCTCCAGACATTTGTTTTGTGTCCATCGGCACGGGGGAAAGTGCTCTTACCAGCTAAGGAAAACAAAGGCCTTTGAGAAGTGTCCCTCATTTGTTTTCACGCCCTAACCAGACAACTCCTTCTGCTTCAGAGAAATCGCAAAGTAGCCAAGAAGCCTAAGTCAGTTTCCTTGAGCAAGTAACATCCAGGCCCCTTCCCATCACACCCCCCATCCTGTCCCAAACACAACTTCTTCTACCTAAAAGATGTCTTTCCACAGCATTTTGCAATTGAAGTTCAGAGAGAGGTTCACCAGTTTGCCATAAATGAAGGCACCGTGGGACATGGACACGAGTTAGGGAAATGGCATACTGTAACTCCCTCTTGGAAAATCACATCGTCTCTGTTGGCAACCAACTTTCACATGACTTAGGTCAAAGGAAACCCCGTGGAGTCAGAGTCAGTTGCTTTCTCCATTATTTCTTCTATTTCTTTAATAACAGTGGTAACCTTCTTTCTGGCCCTTTTGTTATTTGTCCACTTGCCTATCTCCCTGGTTGCTCTGTCATCTCTGTGAGGACAGACTAACTCCTTCATTCTGCATTTCTGCTGGGCCCGGCGCCATACTGGAAATGGCACAGGTACTCAATGAATGTCTTTGGAACAAGCAGACAGACTAATAAAGGTTGAATCAGCTAGAGTGGGCCAAATAAGCAGACCTTAAAGAAAAGGGCATAGACAGGCAAAATGGGTCATGTTTTTCATGTGCCAGAATCAAACAGTTACGGGGTGAAAATCCCACTTCCTTCAGCTGCTTCAGGCAGTGTCTGACTTCAGTGGGTTCCAGTAAGTCATTGTTCCCAACAGGTTTGGTCCCTTTGAATCATTTATTTGGGGTTGTATAAGCATGGTCTGTTTGTACTTTCCTGCCCAGGAACAGTCACACATTCTTTCACACAAATCCTCTTTAATTTTTTTTCCCATATGGAGACAAGGATGTTTACCAGCAGAGAGTAATTTAGAAACTGCTCATCTTGATGTGGAGTTAATGAAAGCAAACACATGGTCAACCGTACATTACCAATGGACGACCAGCCCGCAGTAACAGTGATAGTCTTTGCCCGGAGGCCAGTTTTGAACACCCTTTTAACATCCATGTCACCAAACCCCTTTTCTCATCCTATGGGTAGAAAGTAATCCATGGAGGCTCTGACTCTATGCTCATGTTCTCCATTACTTGTCGGGTTTCCTTTCACCTGATGGACAAACACAAACAAGTGGAAAAAGGGACTTGGACTGAGGCTGGCCCAGGAGTTGGAATAAAGTGTACGGGTTCCAGGTGCTAACTCTATTCTGTAACTTTTGTTAACAGAGATTCTCTACCTTTCCGTTAGCTCAACTACATGCTTCTGGGGGCCTGAGTGTGGGAGAAAGAGAGGGTTTTTCAGACCATAATATAATGATGGCTCCAAAAACATGGCAACTGCCCAAGGAGGAGGAAGCAGGACCGTGCTGGGTTGTTTCATGGTTAGCGAGACAAACGTCCGTGAACTCCAGCAAAGGTCTGTATCGTCTGGTGCTGACCCCAGTGGAAACGGTGGGGGAACCCTTCACAGTTTGGCCATGACACCAGAAGCTTCGAGACACACATGTGTCTGTTTTATAGAGACCCAAGTGTCATTCATTGCTGTAAGTGGGGTAAATAAGCCGAGCGGATAGGACAAGAGGCATGGTGTCATCTTGCACGTACTTAGTGAGAACCATTCAGGGAACCCAGCTGGGGGAAGCAGAATTGGTGAAGGTGATCTTTAGTAAAAACGACACCTGTTAAATTGCTAGTTATTGACCGGGAACCGCGAAGCATGCCAAGGACGGAATTAGACTTTCTTTTTTATTATTACCAGTCTTTTTTGGCTCCAGGAGCTGGGGGTGGCACATAGTGCAGGGACATGGACAGTGCTGGAGGCCAGAAAAGAAGGCTCAGCGATACGAAGGGTCAGAAAAGAAGAGAGGGAAACGAGGAAGGACAAAGAGAGGTCTCAGAGAGCCACAGAGATAAACGGGCAGGGAATTCCTTCCGCAAACAAGTGAAGCATGAATCACTTAATGCTGAAATTGTGGTTGGGGTTCCTAAAAGGAATCTAGGGGGCGAGGTGGAAAATCATTAGCAGAAATTAATCATCTGCCACTTTCAACACTAAAAATGATACTGACCTCTGTCAACCAGAAAGACCATAGAGGAAGCCAGAGGGACTGCTCTGGGGCCTGAGGGTTCTCCAGGGGAGCTGCTGTCCTGTTGGGCAGAAGAGAGTGGCAACAGGCAACCAGGACAGGGCTTGGTCTGTGAAGCTCTGGAGGAAATAATACTATCACAGATCTCCACGCTGTTGGGGGGGAGGTTCATGCAGATAAACAGGAAGGGAAATTCAGCACTGACTGGGGCCCAGCACCCCTTCGTGAAGACCGTAACCGTGATGAGCTCAGCTCTGGGCAGAGAGACCTGTTTGGTTTGGACCGGGAGTCCCCCTGCAGAACTCTATGGGCATGCACTGTGCTTTTTGTCTGGGGGACACGCTGACCATGCCAGAGGGCACCTTAACCCCAGGAGCTAGACAAGAGATGACAACACTGTCTCCATTGTTTGGAGCCTGAGGCTGACTTGCTTCCTCCGGTGCCTACCACCCCAGGTTTCTGAACCATAACTTTCCCAATGGGTGTCTAGGCAGCACACTGCCACATCCCAAGGAACTGTCTGATAGGCTCTTTGCCTCTTCCAGGCACTGGGGAGGGTAGGTGGGGGCTGCTTGGGCTCCTGGCTTCCTGGGTATGGTGATATTAGGATCATGGTGTGAGTGAGGTCCCCAGAGTGCAAACGTAAGGAGGCCCTCACTCTCAAGGCCATTGGGAAAGTGCATGGTTGACACCCCTCTGTATTTTGCACCTTGCTTCTCCCATCCTAGTGCCAGCTCTGTTGGACCCAAATATTTTTGCTCTATACTAACAATATATTTGGTAGTCACCAAGGGGGTCTGGAGCCCACATTTCTGTCTGGTGTCCGGAGAGGCTGTGGCCAAATTTGGAATGTATCCGGATATGCGGGGCATATTTTAGTCTCTGCAGCTGCCAGACTTCCAGGGGCTGTCTAGGATCCACTGCAATGGATGCTTGCAATCCGTACAGCCGTTCCATCTCTGGGCAGGGAGAGGTGGGAAACAAGGAAAGTGTCCACCAGTGTGACCTAAAGCGAACCCCAAAAGGACATTGATAAGCTTTGAGAGATAACTTCTCTATTCTCGTCTGATGAGAAAAATAAATACCTGTTCATTTTAGATGGAGTTAAAAAGGAAAAAGCACCTGTAAGTCCAACCCCCAGAGTGATCCACTACTCCCATGGTTAGTCCTTTATAGAGTTTCGTCTTTCGTCACAAGGCCCTAGGGGTGACGACGACAAAGATGAGAACAACGACCATCATGACAAACATGTATTATTTTTTACATGCATTTTCCAACATGATCTAATCTATTACTCAAAACAACACACTGGGCCAGTAACAGGATCCCCCTCTTGAGGTAAAGTGACAGAGCTTAGAGATGTGAAGTGATTTGCCAAAGTGACACAGTTAGGAAGGGGCTGAGCCGGATTCAAACCCAAGTGTACCCAACCCTATAGTCTGAGGGCAAGAGGGTGGATTAGGTAGGGTCTCCTTCTTCCCCTCTCTGATTTGTTTCCTCTCTATTCACAAAGAAGGCACAGAGTGAAGATCAAATGACAGATCCTGTTTTGGAAGGTTTTTTTACCCCTTGGGTGCGGCGACACGAGGCTCCTGCAAACAAGAAGGGCATGTCAGTGCCTCCCATCCTTCCCACTTCAGATTCTGTACAGTGTTTCTGGAGCTTGCTCATATCATATAATTTACAAGTTTGCAAGAAAAACTTCTTGTTTCCTTTCTGTGTTTGCATTTTGATTTTCTAGATTGTTTCGATTCTTTCTGGCGCTGCATGAAGTTCCAAGCAGGGGAAGACGGGTTTCCACCAGAAAGAACTGTGCACCCCTCAGATCCAACACCTGCTAACATCAGACTTTCCTCAGGGGTTTTTGAAGTCAGACACAGTGGGTTACACTCCACTGTCATAAGAAGAAATTGCGTGTGTATCCCTACGTGCTTTAGAATGACGTAAAACAGAAAATGCATGTAGATTCAAGATGGTCACAAATTCTCGGACAGTTCTTCTCTTTGAGGGGAGGTCTGTTTCTCCTCCTCTTGAATTTGAGGGTGACTTGTGACTGCTGGACCACTCGAAGATGATGCTGTGTCAGTTCTGGTTTTAGCTTTTCTGGGAACTGACAGTTCTCCTTGGTCTCTTAGAATACTCTCTCTTGGAATCCTGAGCAGTATAAGGGCGTTTCAATGAGCCCAAAATCACCTTGCTGGGAGTAAGTCCAGGCTGGCAACATGGAGAGAGTCCGTGAGGGGGGAGGAGAGAAGGACAAGGTTGTCTCTCACACATGCCTGCCCCAGCCATTCAAGTCCCCCCAGCTGAGACTGAGACAGTGTGAGGCAGAAAGGAGCTGTCCTTCTCTGTCCTTTCAGTAGAATCTTGAGATAAAATCCTAAATTGTTGTTTTATACTACTAAGTTTTTGTTTGTTACGCAGCAGCAGATAACTGTGACAGACCTGCTTGTAAAATTCTACAAAACCACTGAAGATATTTTGATCCAGAGAAGCCCTGGAAAGGGGTCCTGTCCTCATTTCCTAAGGTTGTTGTAATAAAGGCCCACAAACTTGGTGGCTTAAAAAAGAATTTATTGTCGCATAGTTCTGGAGCCTAGAAGTCTACACCCAGGTGTCAGGAGGGCCATGCTCCCTTCGAGACTCTGGGTAGACTTCTTCCTCGCCTCTCCTGGCTCTTGGCGTTGGCGTGTCGATCCTCAGTGTCTCTTGCCTTGAAGCCGCAGCCCTTCCGTATCTTTTTCTGATGTCACCTGGCCTTCACCCTGTGTGTGTGTGTGTGTCTCTCTTCTTCGTATAAAGATACAAATTGTACTGGACGCATGACCAGCCTTACATCCATGTGACCCCATCTCAATTTAAATAGTTATATTTATGATGACTCTATTTCCAAACCAGGCCACATTCTCAGGCACTAGGGGTCAGGTTTTCTAAATGCTTTGGGAAGGGGGACAAAATTCAAGCCCTAACAGCAACTTTGGACAAGTAACTGGTCAGCCAGCTGCCAAATGGCTGTTCTCTTGGAGACCACATGTCCCTCTGGTAGAGGTAAATACTTTGCCGTGTTCCAGTCTCAGTGTTTACTCAGGTTTGTAATTCAAGCTTTCAACATTCTGGTGAGACATTTGTTTACAGCTCTAACTGGAAATGTTTCGTGCACAGCCTTTAGGCGTATTTATATTGGTAAGGTTAGGGGAAAAAACCAGCCTATTGTTGTTACCTGTTACAGCAGCTGATCTTATAAAAAAGTGAGTGACTGGATGGGAACATGGGCATTCCCTCCAATTTTCTTTCTCTCTTTCCCAATCTATCACATACACACACTCCCTTAGTCATAAAGCTCAGAGAGAAGTAAGAAAGAGAAACAAGAAATAGGGGGCAATCACAAGCCTTTTGCCCCTAACCATTGGTGTCCAACCACCTGGGGGTTTTTTTTGTTTTTTTTTGTTTTTTTTTTAAGATTTTTTTTTATTTATGTATTAGACAGACAGAGATCACAAGTAGGCAGAGAGGCAGGCAGAGAGAGAGAGAGGAGGAAGCAGGTTCCCTGCTGAGCAGAGATCCCAATGCTGGCTGGATCCCAGGACCCTGGGATCATGATCTGAGCTGAAGGCAGAGGCTTTAACTCACTGAGCCACCCAGGCGCCCCCAACCACCTGGGTTTGAACCCCACCTTGGCCTCTTACTTGCTCTGTTAGTTTGTATCACAATAAAACACTACACACCGAGTGGCTTAAATGATGAAAGTTAATTTCCTTAGAGTTTTGGCCTCTTTTTGTGTCCAAATTTCCTCTTATATAGACATTCGTCAGATCACATTAGGACCCATCCTAACAGCCTCATTTTAACTTAATGATCTCTTTAAAGATACTGTATCCAAAACAGTCACATTCTGAGGTACTGGGAGTTAGGGGTTCTATCTATAAATTGTCGGGGTGGGGGGGCACAATTCAGACACAACACTTGCTTGCTGTCCAGTATTGGCAGATTACTTTCTGTCTCCAAGACTTAGCTTCTGTACAACTGGGAAGCTGTTAGGAATTAATACGTATCAAGTGTTTTCTATGTTTTAAATACTTTATTATCTCACCTAATCCTTACAATAGCCATAAAGTTGATATTATTATAATACCCAATAAAAATACAGGATACCCGGTTAAATCAGATTTTTTAAAAAAAGGAATACTTTTTTTGTAGTGTAAATATGTCTCAGGCAATATCTGAGACATACTTACAAAAAATGATTATTTATTTGAAATTCAAATTTACTCAAGTGTCCTGCAATTCATGTAGCAACCTTATCTCCTGGAGCCAGAATAGTAAGAAAGGACTGTTCTAGTAAGGTCAGGTCTGTTGCCTTGGAAGAAGGCCTGAGTGTCTCCTTCTCTCCTCTTGCATTTGGAAGCTGTCTTCTTACTGTGACACCAAACTGAGGCCCCCTGGGAAGGCAGTTCCTGATTTTGGAAGGGATTTGCTTTCTCCCTCTTTCTTTACTTTCTTCTTCTCTGCCACTGGCTGGTGTGGCTTGAATAGGCTTTTTCTTGCATTATAATAAAATAAAAAAAGATTCAGATAGGAGCTTGGAGAGAAATAGCCAAGTGCCTGCTTTGTTGGTTTGATGCTACTGAGACTTACGTAGCACAGAGAGAGAGGAAAAAAAAAAAAAAAAAAAAAGACTCCACCCTGTGACCCAGCTGTGTTCATCAAAGCCCTTCACTCAGTTTTGAACTCGAATCTTCAGGTAAGAGCAAAGTGGTATTTGCCTGACTTTGCTTTTCTTCATCCGGAGGTCTCGCTCTCTCTTGGGGACTCTGAGTGGAGGCTTGAGAAAAATTATTCAAAGCAAAAGGGTTATTTTGTGACCTTTTAATGTCATCTAAAGCTGTGCTGATTAAAATGTGGTTTGCTGACTAGCAATGTCACTTGGGAACTTGCTAATATGCAAATTCTCAGGCCAAGCCCAAGATCTATTGAATCAGAATTTCTAAGGGCAGGACCCAGAAATCTGTATTTTTATATAATCTGAGAAGCACTGATCCAGAGAAGCTTGCCTAAGGGTCCTCTCACTCTTTGTGGGAACACTACATAGCTTGTGCCATTGATTTGGGCTCAGACTTTGTACAATACTGGTAAGACGGTGATGATTTTATTTTTTCTATCCAGGTAGAAAGGACAACCCTAAATATTATGGTTTTTCTGCCTTCTTGGATATAAACCAGTTTTGTATCTGAATTTACCATCTTCCCTCAGCTAGCCTTGCTTCCTCCACTGACAACAGAAGTCCTGTTTTCTGGGCCTCTGGATGGCTCAGGTCGTTAAATGACTGTCTTTGGCTCAGGTCATGATCCTGGGGGTCCTGGGATCGAGTCCTATGATGGACTTTCTATTCAGTGGGGAGACTGATTCTCTCTCTGCCTGCTGCTCCCCTCCTGCTTTTGCTCTCTCTCTCAAATAAATAAATGAAATCTTAAAAAAAAGAAAGAAAGGAAAAAGCATTAAAAAAAAAAAAGGAAGTCCTATTTTTTCATATTCTCTTCTGATCCAGCATTGTCATTCTCCTGGTTCCCTCATTAATGAACTAAATAAAACTTTGACATGTGCTTACTTATCTATATGAAAATCAGGTTTTTAATATTTGGGGAATTATACTTTGACGGAAGGATAACTGAGAGAAGACAGGACTCATGTCTTCTTCAGACTCCTGGCTGAATCCTGTCATAACACTCTGTCTCCGTCAGGGGCTACTTATTACAAACAACAGAAGCCCGTCCAAATTAGCATCAGTAAGAAGGAATTCATTAGAAGCCTGGACGGGTCCCATGGAACTCAGCTATAGGAAAGATAGCCAGGACTCCAAGGGAGGGGAACACTGTCAGTCCCTCACATTCTCTCACTCCAAATGATCTCTGGTTTCTGAATCTCTACAGAGAGGAGTACTACTCTCTGGTTTCATTACAGGTTGGTTTCCCTCTTTACTTACCAGCATGAGTTTAGCGAAACATGGGTCTGGTTGATCTCCCAGCCCTGGAATCTCATTTGTCCTTTATAAACCAATAAATCAACTAGATTTGGGTACCATGCCCACCCAGCTGGGGGAGGGGAAGGTGGGTCAGCTGCCCATCACCAGGAGCTGAGGGTAGGGCAGGTATTCTAAGAAGCACCCATGGGCCAGGGTGGCAGATTTATCCGTGATACCCTGCCCTCAAGAAGGCCGTTTTAGAGATTCGGGACAGAGAGGTGATGAAAGAGGTGTTCTTTCCAGGATTTCCTGCCCCAGACCTGAGAGTGTTCTTAGGACCATTTGATTCAAACTATCCCTGAGACCCAGCAAATAGAAGACCTTCAGCTTCTGAAAAGGACCGAGTGAAGGCTGCAGAAAGGGAGGATGATTTTTATGAAACTCTTTGAAATGGAGCCTAATAAAACATCATCTAACACTTGGTTAATTGATCATCGAGAAAATTATGTCATATTGGCATTCATTTTCAGCCAAAATACTTAGAGTAACACTAGCTACTATAACAAATAAATCTCTGAATTTCATTGCTTTAGTACAAGACAAGTTTATTTTCTACCCACAACAGTATAGGCATAAAGCAGGTGTTCCAGATCAGTGGGTAATAATTGTTTACCTTAAAAAGTTTTTGTCAGTAATGCTTTGTGCATGTTTTATTAAATTTATAGACATTGGATGATTTTGATACTAGTTCAAGAGTTATCTTTTTTAAAAAGAATACATTTTCTGATCATTTATTGCCAGTATTTGGAAATACAGTTCTTAGACTGATCTTGGCATATTTAACTAGCACTGTGGTTAAGTCCGCTTAGTCATTTTAATAATTTATAGGTACATTCTTTTATATTTTCTACGTATATGATTGTATTGTCAGAATACCTTTATTTCTAATTCTTATGCCTTTATCGTCTGGAGGACAGTCAGATAAGAATTATGGTAGAACATTAATGAACTATATATTCTTAAGAAATTAGAGCAGTGAAATAAACTCAAAGAAAGTAGAAGACAGCAAGGCAGAAAATAAACACATAATAAAGAAGATCCACAAAGCCAAAGTTTTTTCTTAAAACGCTAATAAAATAGACACATTCTGCAAAATTAATGAGAGAGAGAGAGAGAGAGAGGAGGCACAACTTAATAACAGTAATTGACTTTCTAATGTAAATGTAAAAATCGTGTAATGTAAAGATGTAAAAAACATGACTACATATGTTAAAAAGAAAATATGGTCTTTTGAACAACTTAATGCCAACATATTGAAAAAAATTAGATAAAATTAAGAAATTCTAGAAAAATATAGAACACCAAAACTGATTCAAGAGGAAATGGAAAATATGAATAGTTCTATAATCAATAAAAATATTCAATCACTAACAAGAAATACCCCTACAAAAAATAATCCAGCTCCAGGCAGTTTTACTAAGTGATCTCAAACATTCACAGAGCAAACAATGTCAGTTTTATAAAAATTATTCCAGAACATATGAGTGCAGCCTAATCTTAATACCAAACTTGGCAAGTATGGTACAAGAAATGCAAATTAATCCGATGTCATTTATGAACATAGGTACATTCTTTTTTTTTTTTTTAAGATTTTATTTATTCATTTGACAGACAGATCACAAGTAGGCAGAGAGAGGCAGGCAGAGAGAGAAGGGAGGAAGCAGGCTCCCAGGTGAGCAGAGAGCCCGATGCGGGGCTCAATCCCAGGACGCTGGGATCATGACCTGAGCCGAAGGCAGCGGCTTTAACCCACTGAGCCACCCAGGCGCCCCGAACATAGGTACATTCTACACAAAAATATTAGCAAACTGAATTCAGCAACATATGAAATTTAATAATACATCATCTGTAAGTTGGAATTATCCCCAAAATGTAAAGTTAGTTTAACATTAGAAAGTTAATTAGTATGATTCACTACATTAATAAATTAAAAGGGAGAAAGATACAATTATCTCAATAGTTACAGAAAAATGGATTGCTAAAACTCAGTGTGTGTTCAGCGAGAAACTCCTAGCAACCAGGAAGAATTCTCAAAAGAAAATAACTTCATTAACTTCAGAAAATCTACAAAAGCACTCCAAATAACCAACATCATAAGTAATAGAGAAGAATTGAAAATATTCCCTTTAGTATCAAGAATAAGACTAAGAGGGCTTACCATCTTACTTCAATTTCATGTTGTAGTAGTGTCCTGACTAGTTCAGTAAGGGGAAGAAATAAGATCAGAATGGAAGGATCCTAAAAGTCATAACAGAATTTAAAATCGTCTCCATAGAGAATCCAAAGGAAACTACAGATAATTATTAGACTCAATAAAAAAGTTTAGCCAAGTGGCTGGATAAACAGCTAAAAAAAAAAATCAAGAAGAGCAAAACAATTGAATTTATATCTCCCAGAAATACATTCAAAAAATGAAATAAAAAAAATCTATCTAAGATCATTGAAAAGTTAGAAGTAACTAGTAATAACATCTCCCCACCTCAGTATACAAAACTTTCATGGGAAATAGAATAAAGATGTATTGAAGAGAGTTAGAAGCCCTAAAAACGGATGTGGATGTGGATGTGGATATGAAGACGCAGACACACATGCACCGGCTTGGGCCTGGTGTCATCCTGGCAATGGCAGGGGGAACAGAATACACAGGTAAGGCCACCGCATAGGTGGCAAGTTTGCAAATAATGCTGAAAACTGGCAGGAAGTCCCGGCAAGTCTCTTGATGTTTTTCCAGGGAGAGACCTGGACAGCAGAGAGACTCGATGACCTTTGGGGGAAAGCCTCAAGAAGTTAAACACCTCGTTTAAACTGTGTTGTTTCAGGCTCCCAACTGTGCTAATCCCAAGATCTTACAGAATATTAGGCAGCATCCAGGCTTTATATCTGGCTGGAGGAAAGTGACTCTCTTCTTTCTAATAGAGAAAGAATTGCGGAATCTTGGAAAACTACAAAATAATTTTGCAAGGGGCACGGTCATGGTAATAACATACCCTTTAGCTTTACGTCTTGCCATAACAAGGCTGAATTACTCAGAGCAAGATTCAAAAGTTGAAGGCTTCGTCTTTATCGTTAATTACTGTCAGAGGAGGCTGCATCAGGCCTCCACTGCTTTCCTTCAAGCCATCCGCTGAAAAGAAATCATACTGCAAATGGAAAGGGGGCTAGCACAAGTACTAACTTAGGGAAACGTGGCCGCTGTCACGGGCAAACACCAGTCTGGTTAAGGTGGGCGTGAAAGTCCTCTTGTGTCCTTGTGTCCCTTCCCTGTGTAGAATTTATCAGCGTGTTCTTACTGTCCATTGAAAATCAATGGGAAAGAAGCCAGGAGCCCAACGCCCATCCAGACTAATCGTCTCAGTGTATATAATCACAGGACTGTCAGCCTTGGTGTCATCACAGCCGGCATAGGTGGTCAATGGCATTTCAAAATGTTACTGTCAAGTCCTGTCTTTCCCCAGCCTCTGTGGCTTGCTTCCATCCACCTTTGAGATGATTTAACCCCCACCAGCATGTGTAGCCCCAAGTGGTTTCTAGGAAAAGAATTGCAGATATGCCTGCCACTACTTACTTCCTTTCCCAAGATAGACATCATCAATGGATCACCACCTTCTTTTCTGCTAAACCCAGGTGGCTGCAGCCTTAGAACCTTTTTCAACTCAGGGCTTCTAACAGCTATCTCCAATGGCCTAGGACTGGTATGCAGGCAGGAATGTATTTGGCTTCTCTACACTTGGACCAACTGGATATAGAAGACCCGAAAGATAGCCAGCCTGGGAATGGCTCCATATGGAGTCGTCCATGCTGCTTAGTCTGTTCTTGATTTTGTGTTCCTTTTCTTATAACTGGCTTTCCTGCATCCACCCATCCACCTCTATACCCATCCACCCACACACCTATCCACCCACCCATCCACCCATCTACCCATCCACCCACCCATCCATCCAACAAATATTGACTGGGTGCCTCCTATAAATCGGATGCTATTCTAAGCCCCAAAGATACAGTACTTACATTTATAATGGAACTTTTATCCTAGTGGTGGAGACAGTTTCTAAACAAATAAATGAAACAGTAATAAATGCCAAGAAGAAGATTAAAGCAGGACAAGCATATCTACATATGTCAAAATGATTAAATCCACAGTGTGAATATGTGCAGTTTACTCTATTTCAATTACGGCTCAATAAACTTGAGTTGGGAGGTAAATTTAGAAGAAAAACAATGGTGGCTGACATGAAAAGGGAGCAATATTTCAGACATTATGGCAATGACACTCCCTCTCAAGCAGCAGTACGTGAGCAGAGTCTGTGTGAAGTAAAGGAATGGCACAGGAAGTTATCCAGGAAGGAACATTCCAGGCTGTGAGGGACTGGTAGAAAATACTGGTAGGAAATAAGGGCTTGATAGGAAATCATTTGGTTAATATTCCTCTCATTTTTAGGGTCAGTTTTAGAGAGGTTATATGACTTGTCTAAGTAACGGATAAACCCCCCAAATGCCAGGGTTCTAACATGACAGAGATGCATTTATTGTGCATTGGAAAACCAAAGCAGGTGTTTCTGACTGGCCAGAACTTTCTTCCTAGCAGGGATCCAGAGGCCAAGCTCTGGCCTCTTAGACTTTTACCTCTCCATACCAAGGTCAGTTCAAAGGCACGGAAAAACGGGGGCGGGGCTGGGGGTGGGGAAGTTAATCTACCAGCTGGGCTCCCCTTCCGCTCATGCTCAGGGTGCATTAGCAGGAATACTGTCCTGTAGCACATAACTGTGATGGTGTGGAAGAAGAGAATTGGGGTGGAATCAGCCAGCGGTTTCCTCCACGGCTACTTAGTGGCCAGATTAGGATTCAAAGCCACATCTCCAGGCCTCCATAGTCCACACTCATTATCACTGCCCTCTTTTGTCTCCCCGTGTGAGCTGGTCCTTTGCCATCCTCTGAAGGCCTGGCTCCTGTCCCCGCAGCTTAGGTTGGATTCTGTCTGCCATAACTTTTGTCTGTTTCCGAGTGTTCTCTGCTCCCAGCCTTCTTTTCCCTGCGTTTTGGTCATGCTGACGCATGTGTGCTGCCTCCCCCATCGTCTGGGCTCAGTCCTCCACATGAGGTGTTCTGCCTGCTACATGGTGGGGCCTGCGCCCAGAGTCCCTCTGTCCAGCATTGGCTGCACCCCACTGGGCAGGCTTCTCCTAATAGAGCTTGGCTTTGTGGCAATTAAGGAGCTATTTTCAGTGTTAACTACAGACACTACGGCTGGAAAACCAATGGTTTTAGCATACATAACCAGCTGACTATTTCAGTTAAAGGAAAGATGCTTTAACTACTTTTTAGAGAATAAAAAAGAGACAACCTGAACACTGAAAAAAACCTGAAAGTCACCGGAACCACCACGTGTGGAGACTCAGGCCTCCATGAGTGAATGGAGTTTCAGAACACAAGCACATGTGTATCTAGGGCCAGAAGGGGCCTGGGGTGTGGGGTGAAGGGCTTAGATCGCCCAGGCCATGCCCAGAAAGCTGCTCCAGGTACATCTATCACCGATGGGAGGCTGAGAATCCCATCTTTTGTATAAAAGAGAAAACACATTAACACATAATAACACATTTATAGAGGGTTTAGAAGTTCAATGCCTTTTCTGCTAAATTCATATTTTATTTTTTTTAAGATTTTATTTATTTATTTGACAGAGAGAGGTCACAAGTAGGCAGAGGAAGGCAGAGAGAGAGGAGGAAGCAGGCTCCCCACTGAGCAGAGAGCCCGATGCGGGGCTCGATCCCAGGACCCTGAGACCATGACCTGAGCCGAAGGCAGAGGCTTAACCCACTGAGCCACCCAGGTGCCCCTAAATTCACATTTTATATCTAGTTATTTTATCTTCATAATCTTAGCAGAGCACATTTCTTAATACACATTTGTTAAATGAAGAATGACTTACGGATGAAGGAATAGGACAGAAAACAAGGTCTCCCCATTCTTAGCACGTGTGAGTAGCTGAATCTATGAGCAACAAATAAGAAGATAATATATCATCACGATATAACAAACCTCATAATAGGGTTGATTTGCTTTTGCTATGTATAGGTGGGATTAGGTGACTAATAAGGTATAAATGTTAAGCAATTCCAGAGGTGGGGTCCAGGGACCTAGCCCCCACCCCCCACGTCCTCTCTGCCTTATTGGGTCCGGGGACTCTGATCTTTCACACTCAGACTAGTTTCTGGGAAGACACTCCCATCCCTTCGCACAAGATCTTTTAGAGAATGTCCTAGAAAGGAACGGACCTGACAAAAGAAAGAGAAAGAGAAGAAAAGAAAGGTAAGGAAAGAAAAAGAAAAGAGAAACAAAAACACAAGGAAAACAGAGAGAAAAAACGAGTCTTGAAAAAGAAAAAAGAAAAGTGATTTCATTCTGGCCCATACAAACAAAAACAAAACCCCCCCAAATGAGTCTTTATTCTTTTAACTCTGGTTCACATGTGCACACGTGCACACACACGCAAGCGGACCTATTTCCGAGGCACTAGACTGCTTCCTGCCCTCGTCCTCCCTCCTTGGAACTTCCTCTTTCCCTGGCAGAGCTCTGGAATGATCTGCCTGTGGTTTATTACCACGTGAGGACTCTAGAAAGAGAGGCCAAATGGAGATGAGAACAAACCTCTCCCTCCCCAAGGTGACGCTCAGGTGGTCCCCTGCGTTTGTGACTCCGCAGGAGACTGCTCGACCTGAGACTGCAGGGACGATTACCCGGTGGTGACAAACGTGCAAATAAGACCCAGAGAGGCAGTGGACTCCTCCCGTCTCTCACACCCCACACCGACACGGGCATCTAGTTTGAAGGCCGTTGGGAGTCTGTCCTCTCCGCCTCACTGCGCTGCTTCCTGCCTTAGATCAGGCTCGCGTGGCCTCATCCTGGGGCGGTGGCCACGGCGGGTGTCCCCTGAGCTTGCCTTCCTGGCCCGTGGCCCGAGAGCGGTGGCCGCTCCTCCTCCCGGGCTCCAGCTCCTGCAGCTTGCACTTGGATCTGGGGTGGCTGCTGAGTTGAGTGAAGGAGACGCGAACCCGAGTAGCTCCAGGAGGGTCTCAGTGAGAGCATCCCGCTTTCCTTCTCTGTCCAGCACACCCTCCGCACTGTCGCCAAAGCAGTCCTCCTGAAATGCAAACCCAGTCGAGCTCTTCTCCTCCTGCCCAGCCTGCCCCGCTCTATACCGTAAAGACCAGACTCCTTATCGTGGTTTATAAGGCCTGTGGGACCTGGATCCCACTACCTCCCTGGTCTAATCTGCCATTCTGTGAGATATGACTTTGCTTCCTACCACTCAAAATTACACAGAACTCTCCCTGAAAGCCTTGTTTCCCGCAAACCCAGGCCTGGTGATGCACTGTGACTCCTGCCTGGAATTTCTTCCTTTCTTTTGTCCATTTGGTGACCATCTAGCCATTCTTGAAGACTCTGTTCAAACAGGCCGCATTGGCGTTTGCAAGCTGTGTCCTCAGGAAGCCCACCTGAGCGTGTGCATGGGTCTCCCGTAAAGCAAGGGCCGCCCTGCATTTTGTTAGCTCCCTCATCTCTCTCCCGGGGCTGGGAGCTCTCTAAGAGTCCTGCGTTGTCCTCCTCCTCCAGATACCCCCAGCACATGCGCAGTGCCGCTGTTTGCTGCCGAGTAAGTTTCGGTGGCTTAGAATCATACGGTGCAGGGTTAACGCGTAGTGAGGACAGTATCGCTTCCTTTCTCTTACGGTCTGATTGTGTTATCCAAAGAAGAGATATTGAAGTCCTGACTGCCAGGACTTCAGAATGTAATTTTTTTTTGCAAAGAAGATTGTCTCAGGGGTAATGAGTTAAGATGGGCCCCTAATCCCATATGACTGGTGTCCTTTCAGAGGAGCAAAGACACAGTGACGGACGCACACAGGACGGTTCAGCACTGGGGGCAGAGACGGCGGCGATGCGTTCATTGGCAGACCAAGCACACCGAGGAGTCTGGGAGCCAGCAGACGCTGGAAGAGGTGAGGAGGGAACTCTCTCTAAAGCTACTGGGGAGAACACGGTCCTGCTGACCCCCTGCTTTCAGATTTCTAGCCTCAGAACTGTGAGACAATGAATTTCTGTTCTTTTAAGACACTTAGTGTGTGATACTTAGGGGAGCCCAGCAAAGCAAGTACACTTTCCATCAGACCAGATGATCGGTCCCGTGCTTTGAAAGATAACTGCTGATTATCTCCCTGTGTCTGCACACGATGGCACAAAGGTCACCATGCAGAGGCACAAGGACCACAAAACTCATGAATCTTCAAGGGCCCCTCACTGATGAGGCTCATTCCAAGGGCATAGGAGGGTTGCCAGCTTTGTGTTCACATGACTGTAAGTTTTTGTAAAATTTTTTGCATGGTATTGTAGCCACAGTAAATGAAGAGCACTGTCTTTTTCCTCTGCTCTAGAGTCAGGCGACTTTGCCATGGCTGGGAACTTTTTGGCATCCTGCTAAGAGTATATAAATTACCTAGGAGATATGTGAGCTTGGTTTAGTGGGATAGATTGATGTGGTTTCCAGTCCCCTGAATGGAGAGGTAAGTTAGCATTAGCTCTCCCACCGTAATGGACTTTCTGCAGTTCTCCTCTCCCTCACTGTGCCGACTCAGCAAAGTCACATAGGGTGCGAGGCTAGAGGCTGTGTCCTGCTCTGCCTGTGTCCTTCTGCACCCAGTCTGAAATTAGGGGGAAGTGAAAAGACACAGTTTCCAAGTGGATCCAGATGCGAGTCTGTGAAGCATTCTTTAAATCACCAGACGTATAAAACTGTAATTGGAGAAATTCTGTGCTCATCTTCGTCTGAATGAAGTTCTCTTCTGTCAGCAATATACTTGAGTAATGTAGCCTGTACCTAGATAAACACGCCTTCCATTCTTTTGTATTATGATGGAAAGTACCACAAAATAGAATTTAGTCTGAATTCTTGTGTTTTAGGACACAGAGCTCTCCGATAGACAGGTCTATAGAGCTGAGCCCATTCTGAATGTGAAGTTGTACGTTTTCTACATGCACAACAGGTCATGTTTTTGTGACTCTAATATATCTTGTTCTGATGAAGTCTGATGCTTGGTGCAGATGAACCTTCATCTGACCCACAGCCTGATGAGACAAAAGACAAGACTTTTCCCTGAACAAAAGTCCTACCCATATTCATCTTTGAATCATTGTGTAGCATAAGAGTAATGTATTGTACAAATTAGGTAGCTCAATACAATAACTTATGAAGCCGAAAGTAACTTTTCTAAACTATTAATAAATAACGTGAAATTAAAAGAAAAACTCTTTTACTAAAAGAAAGACTGAATTTTGTTTTTTCTTTAGAAAAGATTATACAGTTGTAACTGTATGAAGAGTTAATCAGAGCATATGGAGCCCAAAACTGTGTGGGAAGAATGTATTATAGAGATGTGGCAGGCAATTATTTAATAAGAATATGTTATTTATGTACTTTGTGATACTGGTGGTGTTAGTCATCTTTGTTATTATTTGAAATGTGTTTACTTTCTTCTCTCAGCCTAAAGAAATATTCGTTTTTGTGCCAAATTTTATATTCCTCACTTTGTATTCTTTTTCTTAAAGAAGGCCTTCCCCCAAATTATATGTGTTAAACCTATGTAATCTGAAACTGGCCTTGTTAATACATAATCATGATGGACATGATTTGTTCATCAAGTTTTACTGAAAGCCAACAGTGGGCAGGGTGTTGTGGTAGGGGCTTTATGGTATAAAGTGGGAAGAGCCATCGGTTGGAGTTAAGGGTCTGGGGGTCCCAGAGAAAGAGAGAGAGTCATACGAGATTAGGCAAGACCATTCCCCTCTTTAAAAGTTGACTTCTTCTTTAGTGAAATGAGGAGTTTGGGTTAAATAAATTCTAAAGTTCACCTTCGCTTGATTTTGTGAAAATGCATTTCAGAGTCAGCCCAAACTTGAGTATTATTTATAAATAATATTGTCACTACTTAGCTTATATGCTTTCCGGGAATTTATAACCCAGTGAGCTAGGATGGGCCTTTGGTTTGCTGTGACAGGGCAATGTTTGCTGGGAGTTCCGTTCCTTTGTTTCATAGGTTGATTTATATCTTGGGCCAAATGGGCCCCATTTCTGACAGCTGAAGTTTTGAAGTTGTGCCTGAGCATGTTCTCATCAGGGTGGATACTCTTTCTATTCCAGCAGGAATCACTATGTCTAATAGCTAAGTTAACCATCTCGGTCTCATTGATCCTCTGACAAATCCTGCTTGGGGGACCTGGGACAGGACACACTCCTGTCTGGCAGTCTGGGGTGTGATGCCATGACTTTGGTTTCATGGACCCTGACATCTAATAGAACATCCTCTCTGATGTTTTGATTGCTTTGAGGAGATCCTCTAGGATACTGGCCATGATTTCTGTCACAGGGATAATGCTTATTGTCACAGGGGATATTGACATGACAGCTCTACAGTTCTTTTTTGCTAAGGAGCCAGTGTCCATGTAAATGTCAAAAACAAAATTTTCATTCCAGCTAATGTTCATTCTATATTAGAAAAATAGCAATGCGTGCTTCAGCTGACACTTCTTTTTTATTTCCATGCCTAAGTTAACCAATGGCTGTTTTTATTCATTATTCACTTATTGATTTGATTTACATCCCTTCTTTTTCCAACTTAAAGGTTTGAATTAGATTTCTAAATTCAAAAGGGAATCTGGCTGTATCAAAATGGCAGTTTTTGAACCTGGCAAGATCATAATTGTATTTGGGTTTGATTCCGATTTCCAAAGATAACTTAAGGAGGTGTCAACACCCTTAATAAGGTCAGTTACATAAGCAGGTAATTAGTTTGAGAACAGAATGTCAACATTGATAAAAGCTGCTAATTTGGTTACTTTTAAAGAGTTTGAGCTGAGGCAGATACCTTTTAAAAAAGAGCTCTTGTCTGCTATGGCTGTTTTTGAAGATTACATGCTAGTCAGTTAAATGATTCATCCAATAATTCCCTTAATAAATATTTGCAAAGGCACTGGATGAGAAGCTGTTGACCACTTCGCAGAGAGTTCTACAGACTGAGGGTTAGTATGAAGAAGACGGAAGTTATAGGTCAACTTGACCCAGAAAAGGAAACCCCGCCTTTGACGTTCCACTCCAAAGATAGGACATGGATAGTGTTGATCTATGCTGGCTTGGCAGACATTAATGGAGCAACAGGAAAAAATAAAAGGGTTCAACACCAGCATGGTCCTTTGGGGAACCAGAGACATTGACTCTGTTTAATGAAGAAGGTGGTCATTTGGTTGCTGCTGCAGAGGATAACCAACCATAGGACTGTCACAAGAGCAATGGAACAAATAGCACAAACTGTGTGGTCATATGTGAATCTCTTTAGATGGGTAACTATCACTATATAGATGGGTCAAATTATTAACATTAATGCAACCATAGTTCTAAACTATGTGAACTAATTAATTCAATCATTCCATCAGTCAAATGATAGTTTCTATTGGGACTATGCACAAGGCCTCAAAGATGAAGAAACTGTATGGAGGCCAGAGTAAGGAGACAAATAAACCAACAGTACAAGATAGCTTGAAAAGCACAATGACAGGGGTGCCTGGGTGGCTCAGTGGGTTAAAGCCGCTGCCTTCGGCTCAGGTCATGATCCCAGCGTCCTGGGATCGAGCCCCGCATTGCATCGGGCTCTCTGCTCAGCAGGGAGCCTGCTTCCTCCCTTCTCTCTCTGCCTGCCTCTCTGCCTACTTGTGATCTGTCTGTCAAATAAATAAATAAATAAAAATCTTTAAAAAAAAAAAAGAAAAGAAAAGCACAATGACAGAGTACTTGAAAGCCACCTCATTCACTGGTGAGGGAGTGGTGAGTGGGGACACTAGGAGAGAAAGCATGGCTAAGACCATTGATAGCCTACCCACCCATCATTCCCCCCATTCCTCCTCTCCAATGGAACCTTTTGTTTTATATGAGGCAGAACACATTCAGAGAAGAGGGGTTTTCCCCCTAGTCACAGGTACACCATATCGATCCTTCTTCCTTTGCCAAAGATGGCTCTAGGGTAAGCCGGTAACCTAGACCTGCCTAATGGGACCAGTGGGAAAGTCTGCTGGAAAAGATTTTCTTCTCTGAGAAAGAAGATGTAGCGGGGGAAGCTGTCATTTCTTTCTGCCTTTGGATGTGGTTTTGTGTGGATCTGATGTCTGGAGTCAAGGCATGCTGTTTGAGACCATATGGGGAACGCCGAGACAAAGAGAAGGCAGCCTACAGCTCAGACATCATCAGGCTGCGAAATTAACTAGTTCTGGAACTGCCTGCTGTGCGCTTCTTGCTAGGGGGATAAGAAGTCTCTGCATCATACTGCATTAAATCTCTAGTTTGGTATTTTGTTAGTTGAAAAAAATTGATACAAGAGTCTTCCTGAAGGAAGTTCTGAGCTGAGTCTTTAAAGAGTGTATAAGGCTTAACCAGACAAAGAAGTGGGTGAGGCAAGCACAGAAGGGACTGAGCCAGACACAGTAGCACATCGAGGGAACCACAAGTATTTCTGTATGGCTCTGGCAAGAGGTGGGGCTGGAGAGAAATATAGGACCTTGTGTGCCTTGAGAAAAACCTTGAGTGTATCCTGAAATAACCCAGGGGCACTGAAGATGCCTCTTAGATTTGCGTTTTATAGAGATGACTCTGGTGGCCATGGGGTACACATCAGAGGGCTTGGGATGAAACAGAGAGCACGTAGGATAATCCTGATGAGAAATGGAAAGCGTGGTAATGAGGGGGATACGGGGGGGGGTGGCAGCGGCGAGGGGAGGGTTGGGAGATGTTAAGGAGGCAGACTCCACAGGACTTGAAGCCTGATTGAAAGTGGGGCGGAAGACACAGGGAGGTGGAAAGGCCAATTCTTGAGCTTTGGGTGGGTGTTGAGGCAGGTAGACGTTTTTGCCACCGAGATAGGAAATTAATAAGGTGACTCTGAGGCTGGGGGAGTAGTTGGTATGTGTGTGATGGGTTGGAGTTGATAATATATTCAACTTGAACATATACATTTGAGAATTCTGAAGGACACAGAGGTGGGGATTTCTAGCGCATGGTTGTATACGTAGGACTAAACCAAGTGCTCTGAGGAGAGGTCTCTCCTGGAGAGATCCGAGGGGCCTTAGCAGAGAGATGCTGTTGAAACCTTCTAAGTGGGTGTACAGTGTGCAGACTGAGATGAGATGTTTCTCCGAATACACCCACACTTTAGAAGCGAAAAAGTGGGACAAAGGAGGCAAAGAGCCATCCTCCAGAGAAATAGGAGAAGATGGGAACGGAAGCAAAGGGAAGATTATCTCAAGAAAAGAGAAGGGGCAAGAGTGTCAACTTCCAGAGAAATACCAAGTAAGATGGACACGGAGAAAAATCCAGGGGGTTTTACAGAAGGGAACTCATACCCAGGGGAACGGTGGGGGTAGAGATGGGCTTGTGCCTCGGTAGGGGAAGGAATGGAAGGTAAGGAAACAGAGACAGATGTATCAATCATGGGTTCCCAAACTTGGCTGTACCTTGGAATTTGCTGGGTCTTAGTCCCAGGGAGTGTGATTTAATCGGTCTGTGGAGTGTCTAGCCATGAGGGCCATCCAAATTCCCCCAGGTGATTCTATCATGCATCAAAATTAGAGATGCACTGCTAGCAAGGACAATGTGGGAAACTGAGCTGAGTAAGAGGAAGGCTTATGGATTGGAGAAGCAGGCTAGAGGAAGGTTCCTGGTCCCCAGAGAGAAAGAGGCCAATACTAAGACATAAAGGAGACTGAGCTTCATGCTGGGAAGTGGGGGGAGCAGCAGGTCTTCTGTGAAGGGCGATGAGGCTATAAAGACGTGAAAAGGGGTGTGTGCCTTCGAGGAGAGGAGGAAGTCGAGGGAGACCCCTCTTATTCTAGTTTTTCTTGTTGGAGCTTCCCAAGGGCCAAGGAGTTCATTTGTGTGGTGAATTTACTATTGGTTTTCTTTTGTATGTCTGTCCCTCCTACTACACCACAGGCTCATCTGTTTTGCTCACCATTGGATCTCCAGAGGCAGACTTATTATTGCCTGGACTCCAGTAGGTGATCATTAAATATTTGTCGAATGAGTGAGTGGTTTATTTATTTATCTCCCTTGGTGTGCTCAGCGGTGATCACTAGGATTTTAAAAATATGTCGAAAGAAATGAGAAGCCAGAGGCCTGCCACAGGCATCACACGACATTCAACTTCTCACCTGATTCAGCAACACTACAGAGCCTGGGCTCTAAAAATGAAGACCAGTGACCACTGTGCAGCCCAAACCCCATGACTTCCTGTGGACTGACCTTGGGCAGGCTGGTCACCTGGGCAACTCACTGGGGCAGGAAAGGAGAGGTGGAGTGGGAGGTAGCTCTTTAGGATTCGTACAAGGATAACTGCAAATGCATGTCTCACAGAGGCATTTGTTTCCCTTTTTGTTGTAATTTTTTTCTTTTTGCTTTCTTTTTTAAAATTTTTTTTGTTTTTTTGTTTGTTTCCTGAATGGACCAGCCGGCTCATACTATACAAGAAACATAAAGAAGTGAATTAATAAAATTCAGTGTCTCTGTTCCCTTTATGGGGCTAGCATATGCCTTCTTGGTGGTTGTTCGAACTTGTTGGTCTGTCTCCTCCCAATGAAACTAAGTTTCGTCAGAGCTAAGAATTTTGTCCATTTTTTTTTTTTTAAAGTAGGCTCCACACTCAGTGTAGAGCCCAACACAGGGCTTGAACTCGCAACCCTGAGATCAAGATCTGAGCTGAGCTCAATAATCAGATGGTTAATCAACTGAGCCACCAGGTGCACCAAGTTTTGTCTGTTTTATTCTCTGATGTATCGCACCTCCTAAATCAGCATCATCCCACAATAACTATGTATTGAATGAATGGACATTCACACTGTGCTCTGGCTGTTATTCCAGGTGGGTTCTCTGCTCTGAAATCCTGCAGTGTTTCCCCTCCTAATCTAGAACTTAACCATCACCCACTCCATCATGAAGCTAGGTGTGTACACCTTCTCGATATTCTGGACTCCATAAGGAAGGGATTTTGTCTAGTCATCCTTGGGACCTATCATCATCCTGAGCCCATAAGAGAATTTGTTCATTCAAAAAAAAAATTGGCTGAGGGGCGCCTGGCTGGCTCAGTGGGTTAAGCTTCTGCCTTTGGCTCGGGTCATGATCTCAGGGTCCTGGGATCGATCCCCGCATCGGGCTCTCTGCTCGGCAGGGAGCCTGCTTCCCTCTCTCTCTGCCTGCTTGTGATCTCTCTCTCTCTCTCTCAGTCAAATAAATAAATAAAATCTTTTTTAAAAAATTTTTATTTATTTATTTGTCAGAGAGAGAGCGGTAGAGAGAGTGAGCGAGCATAGGCAGAGGCAGAGGGAGAAGCAGGCTCCCTGCCAAGCAAGGAGCCCGATGTGGGACTCGATCCCAGGACGCTGGGATCATGACCTGAGCTGAAGGCAGCTGCTTAACCAACTGAGCCACCCAGGCATCCCATAAATAAAATCTTTTTTAAAAAATTGGCTGAGTATTGCTAGTTCCAGGTACTGTGCTAGGCCCTATTGATACGATGTTAAACAAGATTTGGTTTCTTACCTCAAGGGTTTCCCACCCAGGGAGGAGGCAGATGTACAGGCAAATAATAAGCAAGCCAGTGAGCAGTGCCACTGTGGGGTCTGTACAAGGAACAATAGGAGGGAGCACAGTGGAGCACTTCCGTCCTCATGGGGCCAGGGTGTGGGCCAGGGTTGGAAGGCTGGTCAGGGAAGTCTTGTCAGAGGGGCTACTGCTTGAGTAAGGAGATGAGGGTATGTGGTTGGCAGGCATGGATGTCGAGAGAAAAGGGGAAGGGGAGTGGTGGTATGAGGAGAGAGGTGTCGGGCAGAGAGAAGAGTGTGACCATGAAAACAAGGAGACATGAGAAAGTGCAAGGGGCGGTGTGGCTCAGGGCTGGGGTTGTCTGTCATGACTTGAAAAATAAATCAAAGATTTATTCTCATCACAACCTGGGACTCCAACTTAACTGAAGTTCGGCATAGTAGCGTCCTTTCCGCGCGTGGACGGAGGGAGCCCAGTCCGAGTGCATAGTTCCCAATATGTAAGATCTCTACACTGAAGCCTGGGCTCTGCTTTCTTCATTCTTTGCAATTGATTACGGTGGTTGTGAAGATCTTATTTTTCTCCACTCTAAATCCTGCATCTCTTGTCTGAGACTAATTATATGATTACACCCTTCTTTTAATATTGACCTGGTTTCATGGTATAAGATACTTTCAAATGATAAAACTTGTTTTATTTGAGATAAAAAGGGTAGGAAAAGAAATTGACTACAGTGTCTGTAGAAGGATAAAGGAAATAAACATTTTGGGATAAACAAAGACATTTTAAGTCCCTAACTGTGATCCATTAGGGACATTTCTATCCAAAAGGCAACCCCGTACACAGCAGCGAGCAATGTCTGAGCCGCAAATACAAAATGCTTCAAGGAAAACATTCTTCTTTGAAAATAATCAAACACAAAAGAAAGAGAATTGGAGTTAAATCCCATCCCTAATTTGCGCTACAAACCATGTGACCAAAGTGTAAAATTTATAAACAAAATTATCCTTGGCTTCTTTGACCATCATGACTAGCTTCCTCAATGAGAGGAGGAAGTAGAAGGAAGAGCCATTTCCTCGATGTATCTCCTCTCTGAGTGAGGCTCCTGTTTGATTGGTTTGGCTCTGTTTTTCCTGTGGGCAGAAATGGAGAAGAGGTTGCGGGATGGACAAGTCAAGGCAGAGCCCCCAGACTCCTTCCTCTTTAAACAGAAGAAAAAAACCTAAAAGGTATTTTGACATTTTGTTTTCAATTTTCTAACTTGGCTCAAGTCGCTTGCCTTTCTTCCCAAAGCTACCTACACCAGAGAAACGTATATGCTGTATTTCTTGTCAGAGAGGGAAAAAAAAATATTCAAATGCTTGACAATATGGTGGGCTGGAAGTACATGAACATATGTACTGGGAATTGAAAGACTCCATGAAACTTCCTCTATAATTGTAATATAAATAGTTTCCATTCCATTATTCTGCTATTGTACCTAGAAATCCTGTGTGATTCCTGTCTTTAGGGAAAGATATGTCAACATTTCAGATTATTCTGATTGAATGGTGATGCCCCACTTGGTTGTTAGCTGCTGGACAGCAGAGCTATCTTATGCTTCCAAGAATGCCCCCTTGGCTTACATACACTCTATCCATATGGTAGGTGTTTAATCAGTATTACGTGGAAAGCCAAAACTAAGCACTGTCAACCATTAACATCATAATAGGATTGTTCACTTATAAAATAATTCTCCAACTACAAACACTGAAATCTATGCTTATTCAGAAGAAGGAAAGTTAGGTTGCTTTAGTGGACCTGGAGCAAGAGAGGGTGAAGTGAGATGCTTGCGACCTTGGGCACCGGATTTGTATTAGAAACATAATGTCAACCACACGTGTAATCAAAAAATTCCTAGGAGTCACATTGAAAAAGGTAAAAGAAGCAGGTAAAATCAATTTTCTTATTTTTAACCCAATATATTAAAAAGTATCATTTAAATAAGTAATTAAGATAAGAACTGTTAGTGTGATCTTTTACATTTTTTTGCACGCTAAGTCTTCAAAATTCAGTGTGTATTTTAATCTGATAGCAAGTCTCAGTTCAGAGGAGCTGCATTTCAAGTGTCCAATAGCCACATATGGCTACCATATTGGGCAGCACAGTGCACTGCAGTGGGGGAGCCACAGGGAGCCAGGAGCGGGAAGAAAGTGGCTAGGAACAGGGACTGGGGAGGAGAGCTGGAAAGCAGGAAGGCACCGAGACATAATGTACTTCATAAGTCTGCTGGGCCCTTTCCAGTGTGATGGCAGGAGCTGCACTGCCCAGGCCTGCTTGGCTCAGGCTGGGTTGGAAGGATTTTCAGGGCTGTGTGTAGGTCCGGTTCCTTCAAGTGCTGCTCCTTTGGTGTCTCTGAAGTGAATTCATCCATCCCGAGGTCTCTTAGTTTAATAAATTGAGGACTCGGGCGCCTGGGTGGCTCAGTGGGTTAAGCCTCTGCCTTCCGCTCAGGTCATGTTCCCAGGGTCTGGGGATCAGGCGCTGCATCGAGCTCTCTGCTCGGCAGGGAGCCTGCTTCCCCCTCTCTCTCTGCCTGACCCTCTGCCTACTTGTGATCTCTGTCTGTCAAATAAACAAAAAAAATCCTTAAAAAAAGAAATCTGAAGAGTTTTTAGAACACCAACATTATCACTACTTTCTTCTAGAGAAATGACCATCTTCTAGAGGAACATACTGAAATTACCATCTTCCAGCACGGGCATCCGTGGCTAGAGGATTCCTCCACCACTCTGTATTTGATGTCATGGAGATCCCAGAAGAGACTGTGGGAAACAGGGCAGACACAGAAACTTTCAGTCACTTTGACCAGCATGCCATCCAGCCCAAACGGGGCACTTTTCCATGATCCACCCACGAACCAAAACTCAGTTTGGAGGCATCTTCCTTAAAGTGGTTACATATGGCACTAGTTTGCCGTACTTGGGATGCCTGGGTGGGAGTGAAATCCACACAGAAATGCCATTTGCTTCATTAGAGACTAGATATGGAAATGTTCCTCTTTCTTGTTAAATTTAGAAAGTTACAGCAGTGGCAACCCCAGGTGCCACATCTAATTCAAGGTGTATTTATCTCCCAGGAAATCAATTAAGACTTAAAAATTTTAGGGTTGTTTTTTCTACTATACCCCATATTTAGATTTGGTCATGGCATTTCCTCATGCTGAGAGCAAGAAGTCAGAGATTTTTGGATCTTTCCAGCACGTGCTGTTCAAGAAGATGTTTTCCATCTTTACTCCCATGGGTGGAATAATCCAACCTCAGAGGTGTAGTTCTATGAGAACAATAACCCAAGGCTGCACCTTCTCTTATTTATTTATTTATTTTTTTGTCCTATTTTCCTTCTTTCTAAAAGGTCTCCTCTTCACTGGGTCTTCCCATGGATTTCTTTCCCATCACAGGTATTATCTGCGTCTTCACTTAAAATAATGGTTCCACCTAGAAATCCAACCAGGAATTCTTTTAAAGATTTTTTTATTTGTTTATTTGACAGACAGAGATCACAAGTAGGCAGAGGGTCAGGCAGAGAGAGAGGGGGAAGCAGGCTCCCTGCCAAGCAGAGAGCTCGATGCAGCGCCTGATCCCCAGACCCTGGGAACATGACCTGAGCGGAAGGCAGAGGCTTAACCCACTGAGCCACCCAGGTGCCCTCCAACCAGGAACTCTTTTAAATATTTTGGATGGATCTTCCCCTCTCAAATCTGCCCAAAATTTCTGTAATGAACTGGCAGATTGGCCACAGTGTCCTACCTGTGGTTTCTTCAGTTGCTCTTATTAGGGACTCTCTTCCTAGAGCTGGAAGAGGATGGCTTTCCTAAACTTGAGGTCCCTTAGCAGATGTGGGGAGGGGAGGGGTCATTCCTGCTGGCTCTTGTTTTTAATCTTCTCTTTGGGAGCAACCAGATCTGGGTATGTCTTTCTATTCCCTTTATATCCATCTACCATGTCTCTAAAACCCCAATTGTTTTCCTAAGGAAACATTTCTTTTCCTCCTGCTTACGCAGCCCACCTGCTTTCATTTGTCTTTCATTCTCTTTCTGCTCCTATTTAGATAATAGGGCAGAAGCATATTTTGACAACCAATCCATTCCTCCTTGAGTTTCTGAGCAAACCTGCTTCCGGATATACTATTTCAAGATTAGGCCTTTGAATTGTCTTCCTAACTTTTGGGTTGATAATTTCACTGAACATTTTGGTGTGTGTGTGGTTGGGGGATTGTTTTATTTGTTTTCTTTATCTAAACCCAGGAAGATGGAATATTCTTATGAAACACGGGCTTCTACTCCTCTTGATACGTGCATTCCTGAAATCCACCACCCTTTGGGAAGTCATCGATGTTAGCAACCTTGAACTGCAAAGCGAGGGCCAGAATTTAGGTAATTAACAAACTCAGGACAAACTGGAGGCTAAGAGCTCTACTACCATTATTTCATTTAATTTCCACCATAGCCACTGAGGTAGGTATTAATAACATCCACAATTTACAGAGAAGCAAAGTAAGAATTGGAGAGGTTAAACAACCAATCTGTGTTATACAAGCAGTAGGAGATGGAACTAGGACTGAAATCCAGATCTGATTCTAAAGGCAGTGCTCTCATCATTTGCCCGTTAAAAGGTGGGCCACTGTCCATCGTCCATCCCTACCTTTTCATTTAAATCCATATTCCTCGGACATGAGTCTCAGGAAATTGTTGGCTTCTCTTTCCCTTGATGCTTCCAGAATGCATTTCCCTGCAAATGATGAAGTGGAAAAGGGTAAGAGTGAGTAGATGAATAGGGAGTTCCAGATGGGGTGAGAAATGCTGAAATGATGGGTCGTATCCATAAATCAGCAGGTGTGCATGGCTCTTGGTGACAGTCACCCCATTGCCCACGGCCAAGCTGTCTGCTTTGACTTCGCTGAGTTGCAGTGGAAGCCAAACTGTCTTCTACTGAATGAGTGACCCAACAAGATGGGCTGAAATTCTTAAATCAAGCCACATAAAAATCAAACCCTGGGCATTGCTGCAGAGGAAGACGAAGAGATGTCACATGCCTGTTTCTGAATATCTCAGAGATTATCGTTGCCCGGGAATGGAATTCCAATGACTGGAAAAGCAGAAAGATGATTGCCCTAATGCATTGCCTGTTAATCCTGTTCATCCTTTGCCAAGGAGTTAATGAAGCTAAGGCAGAAGGAATTGTTATTGAACAACCCAACATCTACTATTTAAGCTAAAAGTCAAGCAGAAAAGGAAGGTCCCCAAAGTCATCAAGGATAATGTTTTAAGCTGTAGAGGGAAATCTAAGGCAGGTTGCTGTAAACTTTGATTTTCCACCCTGTTCCTGAGGCAGACAGGCCTGTGGATCTTTGGAAATTTATTACTTTTTCCCGTAAATTTGAACTGTGCAAATTTGAAATTGTGTAAAATGAAAATAATAATAAAGCCTCCCTTTAGGTTTAACATTTGGGATAATATAAATTCCCCTTATTTTGTCATGTTCCTGGCAGGGGATAGATGGTACACCTAAACTGGGTGAAAGGACTGTTCACAGAGGTGTGGCTACGGGGTACAGAAACTGCCAGGAGGGGTACAATCCCTGCTCCAGACCTCCAGGGACAAGGGGAATGAGTGGTTCCTGAACCCTCGGGAGAACAGCTAAATGGGAAGGGGTACCGGATGGGAACTTGGGCCTTTAGGAGAGGGACACAGCTGACCAGTGGTGGCCCAGCAGAGTGGGATCCCTGGGAATTGATACCCTAACCTCTTCCTTCCCTCTTCCTGATTTCTTGCAGTTGCTGCCCATTGGGAGAACCTGGCCAGAAGCCAGAAGTCAAGATTGTATATGTAGATGGACTCTCTGAGGGGAGCAGGGTCATGGACCTGGAGGACCCCACACTAAACCAAAGTCTGAGCCAAGAATCCTATCATTTCAAACCAGCGGTAGGACACATTGTAAATGCGCTTTCTGATATTGCCCGTGGTGGTGCCACTCCAGCTGGTAAACAGCCCTCATACCCGTCGTCCCCCAAACTCTCTATCCATGCTCAGGATGGAACCGTTATCGATTTTGAATTATGAGATGCTTTGAGGAAACATGCCTTCTATTTAATTTAACCTCCCCAGCCCCCTTCTTCTCCAAAACACCATGTTGGTTTGGAGTCTTCCTTTAAGAGATTTTAAGCTGCAAGAAAGAATTCTGGCTCACCTCGCTTCATGCCACTTCTGTGTTCTTGAAATGCCACAAAGTTAAGCATTTCCTAAATACAACTCTCTTTATTTGGAGGTATGGGACATTTTCAGGGCTGTGCAGCCTTCTTTTCTCTTACCCTAGAATTGATCGGTACTCCAAGAAATTAATTTAGAACAGGATTAACAGCTGGGTCTCCCTTGTCACAGTGGTTGCAGAAATTCTGGTTGTTGAGACTATCAGCTCCCTGAGGACAGGGGTTGTGTCTCATTCCACAACTTCTCCCCAGTTTCTGGCAGAATGTGTGGTTCTTAGAAAGTACTCAATAAATATTTCTTGAATAAGTGAACAAAGCGTTTAAAATGATGCATAGATCCATAACCAAATCATACCTATGTCTGACCATATTCCCTAAGTCTGTATTATTAAAAGATTTCAGAATCACTATAAATGATATAATGAAGGTTGAATGGGTCCCTCCTCCACTGGAGTGCTGGGAACACACAAACTCAAAATTAGCATCCAAGATTAGCCCTTGTGTATGATTCCATCATTATAAGAGTTCTTCAAAGTGCAATTATTGCCAATTAAAAATTTTCCCTAAGACCCAAAGAAAGTCATTTATCCTTTCAGATCCCTGTGAATGCAGAGAACTCGGTATCTTGACCAAACCGAATGTTAAGAGTTTAGTCATCTGCTTTACTTTAAAAATGACAAGGCCGCACCTTCCAGCCATCAAGGTTCAGCCCCAAGTGGCTTGGAAGGAGCCTTTGATTCTCTCCAGGGCAACGGATTCACCTTCTATCACCTGCCACAAGACAGGGATGAGGTGGGAGGGGCTAGAACTATTGAGAAAAGCTTGGCCCTGTGATACTGTTCTTTGCTTAGAAAGCCTGCATTCTGGCATCTCTTAATGATGGCTTAATTTGGGGGTATTTTTGATCCAGGAGATTAAACCAAGCCATCCATTAAGAAGTTAATCCATGCATTTGATTTCCATTAAGAGGGAGAAGAACAGATTTTTTTTTCCGCTCTTTTTTTTTTTGTCCTAATTTTCCCCTTTACTTAAACTTCCTCTCCTCTGCTCAGTGATGTCATTGTAGCTTTTAGTCTCTGGCCCCGGGGCTGTGGGTGTTAGCAGTGCTCTCTGGGCAGCCACTGCTGATTCATCCTGATGAATCATCATCCTGGGCCTCTGGGCTGGGAGAGAATGATGTCACTGTATATCTTCCTCCTCCTCCCTAGCCTCCCCTTTAATACGCTGCATGTTTGAAACAGGCGGGTTCAGCTGAGGCTGCCCAGGAGCCTGGGAACTCACAAAGCTTCCCAAATGCAGGGTGATCCTGGGCAGGGAGCCCTGTGGTTCTTACCAGTGTGGGACTGAACTCCTTCACCCTGCTCACCACGAAGCCATTTATAGACTCAGACAGCTAGAAGGTGACTGACCTGACACCTCCGAGGCAGCCAGACATCCAGCAGTCAAGCTTCCCAGCCCTGCTCAGCCTCTCTGCTTTGAGGTCAATTATTATAAACTATCATTTTTGCAAGGATGCTTAGTTTAACGGTTGCATAATCCATGGCTGTTTCTCAGCAATGATAATTCAGAGCCTCCCGGACAACGGAAATCCCTGGTTTAATCTTTCTTTTTCTCCCTTTCCATTTCATTTTCCCTCTATCCTTCAACGTCTTCTCCACCTCGCTCCTAACTCAACAGTTTCCAGCTGTGTATCGCTTGGCTCTGTTTCCACCCCAGATTTTTCTGTAATGTGCAGCTGGACTCCTTCCATGTCCCAGATGTGCTATTTATTTATGCTGAAGCATCTGGGCCTCAACGCAGTCTTGTCACGGCAACGTGGCAAACTTGCAAAAAAAAAAAAAAAATCGACTGCCAGCTAGTTGGTGGACTGTACCGTCCTGACGGACCCGTGAGGCGTTGCAAAGGAGTTGGAGGTGAGGCCGAAGCAAGGGGCGTGAGCGGGGATGGCAATCCAGGCGAAGCCAGAAGCTCACACTCTCCCATGCTGTGGCTTTTAGATGAGTCTAGTCACACTGGAAGATGAGGGTTTGATTCATTTCAAAGCACGATGGTGTTGCTGGCAAAATCCAAAGAAGCCGTTCTCCTCCATAAGCGAACTGGAAGCAGGATGGCCGGGTGAAAGCAAATGGCTGTCACCCCTAAGTGATGGGGCTGTGAGCATCAGAGATGACAGCCCTGAATTGGGGATTATAGGGCTGTCAGGGATGGGGCGCAGGGCACCGGACTGGGAGTCAGAGTCCTGGTTCTGGTTTCAACTCTCTCCTACTTCTTTTCATGACTCTAGGCAAGACTTTTCACCTGGGAACCTATTCCCTCTTCCACAACATTAAAAGATTGGGTTAAATTGTGAGGCTTCAAGCTTTTTTTAAATTCAAACTAAATCTTAAGTGGGAGTCTTTTATGTATGTGTGCTTAATACTATGGCGCAAGGAGGTGGTAATGACCGAATTCTGGGAAATAGCATAACTGGCAGCTTGTCCAGCACACACTGGGTCCCACAGGGTCCAGAGACCTGGGGGTAGGGGGTCAGAAGTGTGCCTCTCCTCCACTCACGCATCCTCACCTTCACCTTGAGAGTCACATGGCTTAGCCACATGGCTACCCTTCTCAGTGGCTCAGAGAATAAGCCCCTCCACTGACACTCTGTCTTCCTTGTTCCTTCCCTGACCCATTATAACTTCCTCCACCCGCTCCCCCCTGCCCTTCTATAACCCCCTTCTCCTCAGCTTCCTGCTGGATGGCCAGTCGTTCAGCTCCATCCTCTCTGAAGAGTAGGCATGGGACAGAACCATTTATAGCCACAGGAGAAGCAAACCCTTGGCATATGGATCTTCTGGACTACTGAACGGAGCCTCTCCTAGCAGATTTTCTGTGTATTGTATCAAAGGGAGCTCTTCTTTCTCTTCTTCCACCTTGGGTCTCATTACTGAAGGCCCCCTTTCTGCTCCTAGCCCTAGCTTGTGTGGCAAGCCGCAGGAATGAAGATGGGGGTGAGTGTGATGTGTGTCCCTCTGTCTAGCCATTTCTGAGACAACTTTATTGAAACTTAAGGGCTCCTTAAAGCACAGTTTGAGGACCACTGCATAAAATGTAATCATCACTCCTGATCCTTGAGTCCTAAAAACTCAAAGAAGAGTACTTTTCATCTGGGTTAGACTCCTGGGAAGTTTTTGGACTAGAGAGGACTTTTGGAGATTCCCCCACTCTTTTTCATCTGCTGCTTTGAGGGAGGTCTACACCCCCATCTAGCGTCTTACTACTTGGGAGAAATTCCCCCTGAGGAACCACTCACAGCTTCTAGCACCATACAGCTCTCCCCAGGTGACAAAATTTTCTCTCCAGTATGCTGTGTGAGATACTCTAGGCACATGGATGAAGGAACATTTCAGTATCAGAGAACATCCCTCCATACAGTGACTTCTTGTACGTAGACCCAAGAGTCCAGCTGGCCTAGAGATGAGAGCTGTGTCACTAAGGGAGGTCTCAGGGCATCTTGGCTCTGTGGACAAATAATTACTTTTCCTTTCATCCTCAATGAATGGTAGAGGACCATATTTGAAGCTCTTATACATTGTATTATTCTTTCCAAATATTTGCTGTCCTACTTAGTGACAGATGAAGATCTCCTGGCTACAGGGATGTTGAGCTTAGTCACTGATTTGCTTTGACCAATGAAATGTGAGGAGAAATGATATAGGTCACCTACAAGATAACACACAAAGTCCATGTGAAGTTCTATCATCTCACTTTTCTCTCTTCTAACAAAGGGCAATATATGAAAAGTCCAATATCTCACATAGGGGCTGCTTCTTCAGCCTGGGTCTCAGAATGACAGGGATGTGAAAAAGCAACAGACCCAAGATAGACATGTAGTAGATACAGAGTATGAACAAGAAACAGACCTTTGTGTTGTAAGCCTCATTCTAGCTGAATTGTTTCTCATGGGTTAGGGGCCAGAGAGACCTGGATCTGCATTTCAGCTGTATAACCTAAGACAAATCACTAAACCTCTCAAAGCCCCCATTTTTTCATTCATGAAATGGGGATGATAATGGCACTTACCCACTGGGTTGTTGAAAGGATTAAATACAAAAATACAAGTAAATTGCTTATCACAGTACCAGATACTTAAAAAAAACACTTGATACATGTTACCTATGATTATTATAAAACATATTAGGGTGCAGGAATAAAAATATAGGTGTATAGGAAAGAGATGAACAATTATGAAGTAGGATAATTGGTCATAAATCTTCTTTTAACATTTAGTTTTTAAAAATAATACTCAGTATTTATGGCTCTATGTGGGAAGAATAAAGGTCCCCAAAGATGTCCAGAAACTGTCAATGTTACCAAATGTCAATATGTTATACAGCAAAAGGGACTTGGTAAATGTGATTAAGTGAAGGATTTTATTTTTTTATGATTTTTTTAAGATTTTATTTATTTATTTCACAGAGAGAGATCACAAGTCGGCAAAGAGGCAGGCAGAGAGAGAGAGGAAGAAGCAGGCTCCCTGCTGAGCAAAGAGCCCAATGTGGGTCTCGATCCCAGGACTCTGAGATCATGACCCGAGCTGAAGGCAGAGGCTTTAACCCACTGAGACACCCAGGCACCCTCATGTGAAGGATTTTAGAGGTGGAAATTGATCCCAAATAATCCAGGTAGGACTGATACAATCACAAGAGGCTTTTATAAGTAAAAGAGGGAGGCTGAGGAGGCAGTGGGAGAAGAAAATGGGAGGAGGAGTTAAGAGGGACCAATTTCTGGCTGAAAGAACTAAGGAATGCAGACAGCCTCCAGAAGATGGAGAAGCCATTAGGATGGATTCTTCTCCACAGCCTCCATTAGGAACACAGGCCTGGATTTTAGTCCACTGTGACCATTTGGGCTTTTGACCCACAGAACTGTAAAATAATAAATTTATGTTTTGGTAGGCCACTAAAGGTGTGGTAATTTGTTACAGCATCAATACAGGCCCAATTCCTTTTTCTGTTCTTTTAGCATTGCTGCTTCTTGTTAACAGTCTCATTTTCCTGAGCCCAAAATCGTAAAGATTTGGGTAGGATTTTTTTTAGATCAATGCTTGCTGATTCATAGATTAGGCTCCTGACTGTGGCCATCCTTTCTTGCCAATACCCTTCCCCATCTCACAGGATCTCACTCTATGAATCCCACATACATAGTTTCAAATCATAAAAGGAATTTTCTATTATAATTTTAAAATGACATGTTATACTTTGTTCACTGTGTGTAGTTTTGGGGGGTGGTTTGTAATCTTTTCCAGTCACTACTAAAGGATAAAATTAAGGCCAGAAGGCCAGATCCTTAGATAAACCCGAATTATGCCAGTATGATTCTTAACATGACTTTTTCCAGAATTCTCTTTTGTCGGATGAATTCTTTCATCACCAAGAGAATGTCATATAAACTCTCTTGATGATGAAAGAATTCACTTACTAGAGTAATACATGAGGCATATGGTAGTAATTTTTTTTTTAACATCATTGGTTGCTGAAATCTTGTTTGATCATAAACAGGGAGAATTGATTGTTATTTGCTTTTAGATACTTTTGTTTTACTTCCTAATTTTTTTCTTTCTTTTTTTTCTTAAATTCCAGTACAGTTAACATACAGTGTTGTATTAGTTTCAGGTGTACAATGTAGTGATTCAACAATTCTCTACATTACTCAGTGATCATCAGGATAAGTGTCCTCCTTAATCCCCATCACCTATTTTGCCCATCCCCCCACCCACCTCCCCTTTGGGAACCATCTGTTTGTTCTCTGCAGTGAAGAGTCTGTTTCTTGGTTTGTCTCTTTTTTTTGTTCATTTGTTTCTTAAATTCCACATATAAGTAAAACCATATAGTATTTGTCTTTCTCTGACTTATTTTGCATAGCAAAATACTCCTAGCTCCATCCACATTGTTGCAAATGGCAAGAATCCACTCTTTTTTATGGCTGAATAATATTCCATTGTCTATATACCACATCTTTCTCATCATTCATCCATCCATGGACACTTGGGTTGCTTCCATAGTTTGGCTATTGTAAATAATGCTGCAATAAACATAGGGGTGCATGTATCCATTTGAATTAGTGTTTTTGTGTCTTGGGGATAAATATCTGATAGTGTGATTACTAGACTGTAGGGCAGTGCTATTTTTACTTTTTTAGGAACCTCCCTTCTGTTTCCCTTTTTATTAGCTTCAGTGATGGCAGACAAGAGACGGGAAGAATACTTGTCATCCTTTTCCCACAGGCACTTTTCAAAAATTTCAGCTCACCCCTCTACAGTGGGTAGGCTGTGCAGGTAGGTCAGGGGTCTCCCTCATGCTTGCAAACATTCTGCAGGAAGCATGCTCAGTGTGCTATCATTTGCAGGACTATCTCTGCTTCAGGGGTTCTTGGCTCATTCACCACTCCTGCCTGTGGTGGGAGAATGAGTCACGTGGGAAGTGTAAATTTCCTGATCCCTCCAACTACAGTTCATAGGTCTAGCCACAACATGGTAAATATTCTACTTCTGTTTTAAATAAAACAATAATTCTGTGCTCAGTCTGCTATTTTTTTTTTTTTTTTTTTTTTTTTTTGTCTTCTCATTGGCTCTCCATTCACAGAGTCCAGGCTGGGCGCAGACAATTTTCCAGAAATCTCCTCAACCACAACATGCTGACTAGCTTTAGTTATTTTCTACTATTAAAATAGGGTTGCAGTATGAGAGAGTTACCCTCTATAAATCCCAGTGCCAGAAAATAAGCTTTTGAGCTTTCTTGATATCTCGACTTGTACTTCTACATGTCCCACTATCACTTTAGAAGTCATAGCTGTGAGCCACCCCACCTCCCATCTCCAAACTCCCCTTCTCTCTGATATCTGGTCCTAGAGAGGGTGGTCTGGCTGCTCTCCAGTGACCAGCATCTCCCTCTTGGAGTGTGTATAGAATCTAATTCGTAGAGTATACTCATTCTCCTCATGTTAGATTTCTGCTATTACATTTCACCCTGGATCCTGCAGTGGAAAACTTCCTGCCACATAATGGACTTTCATTCACTATTTTTGTCTAAATAGGGTTATACCCATTTTAAGATAGATATTATATGAATTAGTATCGGAATCATACCCACGACCAGATGGAATTGGCTTTTCCTGGGGAAGACAAAGTGTTAGGTTTTCTTGTTTTAGTTATGAAAATGCCAGCTTGAGCAATGAACTGGCTGGTGTCCTAATTGTCTTAATGCGTGAATCAGAGAGGCCATATGGCCCACCTGATCAATTGTGTGGCAATGAAGAAGGGGAGGAAAAAAAGGATCCAGAGGGGCATAGTTAGTCACTCAAGTCTACCATTTATGTCAGAAGTGTGTTAGTTGCCCAGTGAAGATTTGTAGATGCAGCTGCCAGGGGAAGTGAGCAGCATGGATGTGTCTCTGAGACGGACTTGCAAAGCCTTCATGTTGTAAGAAGATGAAAATATTTTGGGAGTTTAAATTACATGTGTTAAGAAATCAGAGGGAGCATGGGGTTCTATGCATGAAAAAATAAAGCCAATTAAAAATAATGATCACTCTCCTGGAAGCTCAAAATGCAAAAAAAAAAAAAAAAAAAAAAAAAAAAAAACTTGCTGGACAAGAATCTAAGCCCTCACGTGTGTCTGTCTTGAGTAGCAGCTGTCCCCTAGTTGCCATCAACTCTTGGTTTGCCTTAATGACGCAGGGTAGAGTCTGACCTTCGATCATGTGACCATTCTTTATTTTCAAAGATTTCTTTTGAGTGACAGCCATGAAAATCTCTCTTCTTTGGAGGAATTCAAATAATTTCCAGATACTCATTCATGATTTCATTTAAAAACTTAGTTTAAAGAAGTAAGGATATAGAGTAGGGGTTCAAAAGTGGAGTCTATAAGCAGAATTATTTTGTTTGGTTCTCACAGGATCTTTAAGAAATTTCACACACGCACAAAAAATTGCAGATTTCTCCATGGCTGTAGTCAGCTGGAGTCAGGAGCTGGCAACTGCTGGGCTGTGAAGGGTGTGATCCACTCTTTAGTTCCCTACGGGCCTGCTTCATTCTCTTACACCACCTTCCTGGTCCTACACCTGAACCCTGATACCTGAATAACCACCTCTCACACTATGGGGAAATGAGGTACAAAGTCACTCTGGGAAGCAAACACAGCTTATGTCCCCAACGACTCAGCTTTGTGTGTGAATGGGAGAGGATGCGAAGCGGGGAAAATAGTTTTTAAAAGCAACTGGAGTGGTTTCTCTAAACACACCGATGTGTTGGGGGAGCAAAGGAAGGAAAGTGATGGAGTTGGAGACATCAGTGACGGAAGGGAAGGGGAGGGCATGGCTCTTGGGAAGGCTTTGTGCCCACTTGGTAGCTGGAGACAGAGTGAAATTCACCAGTCCATTCCTCACGTGATGCCATAACCCACAGACAACACCCAGGCTCCAAGCACAATGTCAGCTGGAGAAGGTCCCATGTGCAGGGGCTAATTTCTGGAGATATGTCCACTTTCTCCTCTAAATTTTACAAATTCTATTTCCTTGAATGAAGTCACTATTGCTTTGGACCTGAACCACTGCAGAACTGCTTTTACTAAGTGGCTCTCTGTCCTGCTTGCCAGTCTACGTGACTGGTGCTACAGGACATGCCCGTGGTGCTGGACTCAGCATCAGCATGGTCCTGGGGCTTTCACTCCTAATATTGGATTTCTGGATTCAGTATTGGGAATACACGTGTTTTCTCTGAGAACCTGATTTTTTTGTTTTGTTGCTGTTTTGTGTGTGTGTGTGTTTAAACATTGCAAACATCATAAAGGTTATACCACATCTGATTCCTCTCTTTGCACTGGTGGGTTAAAGGCCACAATCAAATCCATGGCCAGCCTCCATCAAGTACAGAGGACATAGTGGGAAGGGACACATATGGATACTTCATTCTGTTTTTTTTCTTTTTTCTTAATTTCCTGGACTTTAATTTTCCTTTGTTCTTTTTCTTAACTATTAATTTTTAAGTGTTTTTTAAAATGTCTTATTGCTATCAGATATTACACAAATACAGAATGAATAACCAAAGTGGGCATTCCAGAAGGCAAGGAGTATCTTTGGTTAAATTAACTCAGGTAAAAGAAAATGGAACAATGAAACCCCATGCTTATGGGTACTAGTTGATTGCAACATATAATTGAACATTTTAACCACACAATGCTTGCCCATTAATTTAAAATTCAATTTAATTCTATCTTTGTTCATTTTCCCCAAGTCTTTGATGTAAATTCCTAGTTTCATCAAGATTTATGACTTGTTTGATAAAATAGGGAGGGTGGGTCTTCTAATTGGTTTCTCTCACTATAGTTACTGGTGTCTGAGATGTGCTGGGTGATATGAGAGGATTCTCTGTCCTACCCCCACCCCAGGGACCCTACCTCCAGGCAGGCTCTGGTCATCCTCCGTAAAGATCCTGGCCTTCTTCAATCTCAGAACCTAGTGTAAACCATGCAGGATCTTAGTTTATATGAAGTGGAGGGAATTCCAATTTCTGTGTTTCATGTTACCCTTTGTCGATGACTTTTTTTCTGGGATATGCCAAGATTCGTATCCAAGTCCTGTTGGGATATTTTCCTCCCAGTTTATCTCCAAAGTGAAAATCTACCAACCTCACTTCCTTTTCTAGAACATTTCTCTACTATTAATGTGTTGTAGGAAAAGAAGGAGTAAGGATATTAAGAGTGAGTCTGTATGTCTATATAGGAGAGGGGATAATGAAGATTTAAAAAATTATGGGTGTGATATGAACAAAACATTCCTGAGTGCACAAAAAGAGAGAGACCTTGCATCCTGCTGTTCTCTGCACTGGACAGCATGGGCTGGTGTTGACTGAGGACAGCTTGTTTGGGTTTGGAAATTGAGGGTGGTTTGGTACAGGAATGGCTGTGGGGTGATTCCAGGAGAAAGCACTGTGCAGCTTACATACAAGGCATATAAGGCAAGTTTGGCATTTGCAACTCATGGAGCTTCTTTTCTGGTTGGAAACAAAGGCTTATCTATGTAGCCCAACTAGGGAAAAGTTCAAGAGCATGATAAATTACTACCTCACATATTAAAAGTAAAGACTGCAATAAATGGGGTCAATAAATGGGGTGCACTCACAGTTCTAAATTCAACCCATAACCAATTAATGAGAGACTTTCTTGGAGAGCACTTAGTTTTGCTTTAGGTGCCCTCCTTAAATTGTAGTGAAAATGCTCATATTTGGGATTGGAGTTTCATGGATTTCATAATTTACATAATTACAACCATGTCTTATGAGCCCTTCTTTTCATACCTCCTGTTATTTTCTAAATATCAATGCCACTTATTTTCTAAGGAGTTTTAAAATACTATCTCTTAGGTTTCTCCAGCTTTGGAGCTGCATGACGAAACCCATTAGATCCTGGGTCTGGACTAGTTAACACTACTGAAGTGAGTATGACTGTTCATGGTTCCAGCAACTTATAAAGTTCAGATAACTTAACATGGCAATTCAAGTGACTTGGTAACTTAACATTTAAAATTCCTGTTTCGTAGGTAAATACTTAATTGTGCAGGATGTTCCCTGTTGGTTTTCTCATCTTTCCAGGGCTAAGACTTCTCCATTCTGTCATTGATGGAGGAGGGTCTGGTGTGAATCTCATCTTTATGCTGAGGCTTAGCTGGACCTGCCTGTTCTTTGAAATCTGCCTCTACTCCCATTGTGTCCACTGAGGAAGTGTGCCCCTTATGGTCTCTAGTCACCGAGTCCTTTACTCTACACCTTCTTTGCCAACAATACAAGCCCATTCAAATTCCCCAAATGCTCTTAACTAACCTCCACGCCTCTGTCTACTAAACATGGGGAAATGTATGGTTGCTCTTGCAATCTATCCTGGGGCTGTGAGATATTGAGAGTAGGGTGGCTGGAGGATAGGACAGGCCATTTCAGAAATGCTTTTGGCAACACTTAACCTTGGGAAAATAAAAAAGAAACCTGTGGGGCACTTGGGTGGCTCAGTAGGTTAAGCCTCTGCCTTCAGTTCAGGCCATGACCCCGGGGTCCTGGGACTGAGCTCCACATGGGGTTCGCTGCTCAGCGGGGAGCATGCTTCTCTCTCTCCCTCTGCCCCTCCCATGCTCATGCTCTCTCTCTCGAATAAATAAGATTTGTTTTAAAGGGGGGGGGGCACGGAAACCTTGTATATAATAAAGTCAGGAGGCCAGAAGGGGAACTCTTATGCCCTACCACTTGTTGACAATTGCAACCATAACAGTAAGAATCATACCTTGCTGGTCCATACTACTTTAGCTGCTTTATCACCCCAGCAGGAGGAAGAAGGTTTTCTTCTTGCCCAGCAACTACCCAGACAATGAGAAACGCTACAACTCAGCCAGTGAAAAGCCACCATACTTCAAACTCTCAGTTTACTCCAATGGACTTTTGTTTGTAACAGCCCTTCCCAATTCCCCCTTTCCTATATGGAAGAGCCTTCCTCTCCTTTGTTCTCTGAACTTGCCTATAGTTTTTTTTTTTTTTTTAAAGATTTTATCCATTTATCTGACAGATAGAGATTGCAAGTAGGCAGTGAGGCAGGCAGAGAGAGAGGAGGAAGCAGGCTCCCTGCTGAGCAGAGAGCCTGATGTGGGGCTCGATCCCAGAACCCCGGGATCATGACCTGAGCCGAAGGCAGAGGCTTTAACCCACTGAGCCACCCAGGTGCCCCTGAACTTGCCTATAGTTTTGCTATAACTTGCATGTTCTGATTAACAATTCTTTGTCATTCCTGAATAAATCCTTTTCTTTTTCCTTGTAAAATAACTGATGGTTTTATTTTGAAAGTTAACACTCTGTACATACTTTTCTCCTCTCTTGGCTGCCCTGTGATGAAAGAAGCCCTCAGAGGATTTCTTGTCTGGGTTTCAGTTTTCAATTTGGGAGCTAGTCCTCCCCATTCTCAGATGTCTGTCTTTTCCAGGAGGATGGTCTCTACCAACTTCCCAAGAGTTTTGATGCTTGGAAGGGTAATTGTGTGAATCCTTTTCTTGAGAGATCCTGCACTGGCTTTATACTCTCTATATGTTCTCCAAGATCCTTAAACCCAGATCAGAAAACATTCTTATTGCTTGTGTGGTGGAGAAATGGCTTATACATCATCATATGTTTTTCCTCCTTATGTTTTATGTTATAAACTCTATGCACTTAGTGCTCCAGGATTTGCCTTTGAAGAGCTAATTTTTTTCCTCTTTTTTAATACCATTGTATCTTCACCTCTCAAGAGACTATTTTGAAATTCAAAGTGAAGAATTTGACTTGCTGAATTCAGCTCTTGCTAGGTTCTTCAGTACTTTTCTCTCTCTAGGATAAAAGCCTTAGCCTAAAGATCTAATTTTAATGGTGGAAATGTTGTAGGGTAAAAAAGAAATGCCAAGAAGTAAGAATACATCTGTCAATATTTTAAAATATTTTACAGCTACTTATATGATATGAATTGAATGACTTAGGTGGTCTAGTAAAAAATTTTCCTCTTTGGGGAGGAATTGGAAAGAATCTAGGCACATGTCTAAAGATATTAACTTTAAATGGTTTTTGAAATTTACCATAAGAGGCAGATTTTTCTCTCCCTCTTGGCTTTGAATATTCCTTATGTCACCCTCTTCTTTTTCCTGATCCTCCATAACCTGGGAGGGTTAGCTGGCAAAATTCCATACAGTAAGTAAGACTTACTGCCATTTAAGAGCTTCATACTATCTCCTCAGGGAAAGACAAAACCCTGTGGCTAAAAATGCCAAGTCTGGGATCTTAAAGTTCTACCAGAGAAACTGTGGGGAATGTTAGTCTCTTGGTGGGGAATAGGTTGGATCACTGGAATGTCTTTTTCCCAGCTTGTTAATGTCTATGATTCAAGGAAAACAAACCTTAAAAAGAACGCAGAAAGTACAATTTTTAGAGAACAGAGGTGAACACTAGTTACTTTAACATTTTGAAAAACATTTTTATGAATTTTTCATAAACACTGCAACTGATGACATAATCATCACATTCAAAAGAATCAATGCTTATATTATCATGGATTTAAGTCCCTAATTGGGAAGAGGCCAAAATTCCCAGATTTCTGAGTTCATGATAGTAAACTTGTATTTCTTTCAAAATATTCACAGAATGCTCATGACAAATGCAGTGCAAATGGAGATGTTTTATTCCCAACATGGATGGTTGAAATGAAACTCTGTTGTTTGAGTATCAGCACACCAGTATACACTCCATTGAAAAAGGATTCTTGACTAACTGACATATGTATGTATTATGTTTACTTCTGTAAGAATGTGTATGTATATGCATGTGTATCTAAAACTTTATATATACACATAATTTTTCAACATTGAAAGGTATTTTTACCCACTAGAAAGAGTTTGATATTTCAATCTCTTGAATGATAATTTTACATCATGGACTAGTGTTTAAGAGTGTGGGTGCTGGACTTTGATTGTCCAGCTAAAGTCATTAATTAGTTATGTGACCTTGGGCAAGGTACTTTTCATATAGCAGTAACCTCATCTCTAAGACGGCAGCCATAACTGTATTTGCCCCATGAAGTGGTTGTAGGGATTAAGTAAATTAGAACATGGCACTGTATAAAGTACAAAATAAATGTGAACTTTCAGTAATATTATTGGTATATGCAAGGCCCGTGCTAGCTGCTTTGGGGGATAAAAGAGACAGTCCTTACCCTTATATGGCTTACTATCTAGTGGGGAACTCAAGCTATGGTCTTATATAAAGTTAAATATTCATACCTGAGAAGAAAATCAACTGTTCAGTTCAGCTGCATGGACCAACCTCTTAAATATAGAAGCCATAAGGGCTGGTGACCTGGACCAGAGGAATATCTTTATAGAAAATGTTATTAGTCTTAGTCTCACATTTGTTTCCCTTCACCTGATGTTTATCTCTCTGACATGATGAAAACAGGCTCAAGGCGCATTGTATAATATACACCGTTTGCAGTGACCCCGCCTATGTCAATCTTGCAGGGGTTTAACCGTGGGCCAGGCGAGCAGTCCATGACGCAGCTGCTGATGCTGGATTAAGGCTCTTGACAACAGAGGCTGGTTGAGCTGAGAGTGCTCTGAGAAGCGGGCCAGCCCACCAATTTCTGTTTGCAGAGGAACACTGACTGCTTCAGTGGATTTTTAAGGTTGTGTTGTTGTTTTTTTTTCCCTGAGATTTACAGACAATTCCAGACTGTGGTTATCCAGTTTAAGAGGTCATTCTGTACAAGGACAGGCATGAAACTGCATGTCTAACTGCCAGATAAATATTACAGTTAACAACTTCTCTGTGAGATCAAAGACAGGACTGCTCCCTGTGGTCTGGGATGTTCATGGAAGGCCTTGGGAAGAAGTGGTTATGAAAGGGCCTTCAACAAAAATTTAAGGTAATCTTTGGATTAATCCCCTTTCAATCAAATATTAATTCCCCTAATTTAATTTTTTATAAATAGGAATGCATTTATTTATTTATTTATTTTTAATTTTAAGTAGGTCCCAAGCCCAATGTGGGGCCTGAGATCAAGTCATATGCTCTACCAACTGAGCCAACAAGGCGCACCATCCCCTAACTTAATTTTAAAATTTATCCCTCTAGATTTTCCCCTACATCCTGTCTCTGACTGGTGCTCATTTCAAAAGATAATTCTGTGTCTAAGTTATGAGTTTAACAAGTTTTCATATGTTGATCTGAGTATACAACCTTCACCTATAAAATTGCTTCTGTGGGGAAAACAGGTATTCTGAATTTCAGACAATCAATTTACAAACCCATTTTTTAAAACTCTACTTTGTTGGTTCTTTCACTCAACAATTAAGGAGGAGTGCTTTTCATTAGTATCAAACACTGGTTGGCCCATATGAACAAAAGATACCTACTCTCATGGAGTTGACATTCTGGAGAGGAGATACAGTTAAACAATACACAGAATTAAGAATTGGGATAGTGTGTTGGAAGGCAGTAAGTGCTAAGGGATAACAAAAAAGTAGCGCAGGGTAAGAGGGATGGGATGGGTGGCAATTTTAAATAGGATGGTCACTGTGAGGGTTACACTTAAGCAAAGTGTGAAGGGAGCCAGCCAAGATGACCAACCCCAAGTGGGGCTAGAGTATTTAAGGCAGAAGGAAGAGCCAGTGCAAAGGCCCTGAAGCAGGAGCTTACCTAGTGAGTCTGAAGAATAGCTAAGAGACCAATATAGTTGGAAGAGGATGGGAGAGACTAGATGATGAGGTCAAAGAGGTAAGTGGCAGGAGGGAACTTGCTAGATCATAGAGAGCCTCGCAGGACTATAGAAGTTTTGAGAAAGTCAGTGGTCACTTGCATTGGGCGGGCTTAAAGCAAGTCCTGCGTGTATCAAAATAATTTCTCTTTTCCCCAGTGTCCTATACTTCAACTTTAATGTAGATACAAATAAACTGAGATCTTGCTAAAATCCAAATTCTGGTTTGGTAGGTTTGGGGCGGGGCCTGAAATTCGCCATTTTTAACAAGGTTCCAGGTGATGCCAGGCTGCTGGTCTATAGCCACACACTGACAAGTAAGAGTAAAGAGGTGCTGAGTTCCCAGGGCCTCTGGAACTTACCTCTCCATTAGCTACCCAGGGCTTTCTTGTTCCTCGTGAGCCTGAAAGGAAAACCTTAAAAGGTTTTTGTTCACTCTCCTCTTGGTCATGGTCTCACCACTGGTCTCACCATGTCAAGGTCCTATCACTTGGCTAGTAAGAGCATGGTCTAGAACTCCCTCCAGGAACAAGAGATAGGTTGTCTGGCTGTTTCCACGCAGGATCTAAGAAGTTTCTAGGGCCTCCTCGCTGCCACTATGGAGGCTCTGACCACATTCCTATCTTACTCCAATTACAAAAGTTCTGACTTGTGGCCTTCACTCCTGGTCCTATATACCTTGAGTGAAAGACCAGCCCTGTAAACTAGGCTTGAGGCAGCTTAGAGGATGTGGGTTACCGCTCCTAGGTAGAAGAGAGAATACCCTGCAAGGCTGGCCTTCTGCGAAGCAGGCCTGGGAGGACTAGCTACTTGTGAATATAAAGCAAGGTCAAGAGCCAGATAGGCCTGGGTTTGAACTGTGCTTCTGTCCCTTACTGTGTAATATCAGGAATACTCCTTGGGGTCCTGGAGCCACAGTTCTCTCATCTGGAAAGTGCAAACACCACCACCACTTCCCTCATTTATCGAGAGGATGCATATACAGCATGGAGTCAGGTACCTGGTTCATACTGATGCTCACAAAATACTGGTTATTATTTTTATAATCATTGGTAACATCTCACCACCTATCAAATCGCTTTGTGGCCTGGCCCGACGGTACCCACCTTTACATTCTCTGGAGCTCAGGCAGGGGGCAAACCCCTCAGCAAAGGCTTTCAAAGAGAAAACAGAGGGGCCAACGGCAGTTTGCTCGTGGCAAATGTCACTAGAGGTAATCAAGGAACGGAAGATGTTTAGTTTAGAAAGGAGATGATGGGGAGGGGGATAGGGATGGACGTGATGGCTGTCGTCATATTGTCATGTGTGAGTGACCAGACGTCCTCTACGAGACCCAGCGGGCACGCTGCGACCCACTGGAAGCAACGAAAGGAAACCACACCCGCCTCCAACAGACAAAGCGAGGCACGGTGCGATGGAGGAGGGGGTGTCTGGGAGGGTCGGCTCCTGCGCAGCTGCGGCTGCGGAGCCAATCGCCGCGCGCAGCCCGTCCTCGCGCGACGGTACAGTCGTACAGCCGTGACGTCGACGGTTGCCATGGAGAGGCCCGCTCGCTGGGGACCGCGAGCTGGCGCCAGGGGCGGCGGGGTCGGAGCGTGGCTTTGAAGCCGCTTCCGCTACCACCATGAGCGGCCGAAGTCGGGGTAGAAAGTCTTCCCGCGCCAAAAGCCGGGGCAAAGGCCGCGGCAAGGCCCGAGCCCGCGCTGCTCCTGCCGACGCCCCCCGCGACCCGGACCCGCCACAGTGCCAGAGGCTCGGGGAGGAAACCCAGGCGGCACAGGTGCAGGCTGGCGCGGGTTGGGGTGGCCTGGAAACCGCTGCGCCCGCGCCGTCCCGTCGGCCCGGGGAGGACGCTGCCTGCCGGCTCCCCCTGGACTGTGGCCTCGCGCTCCGGGCCCGAGCTGCGGGGGATCGCGGGCAGGCCGCGACTGGGTTGGCCCCAGGGAAGGCCACATCCCTCTCGGAGCGCCTAGCAACAGACACTGTCTTCGTGGGAACCGTGGGAACCGTGGGAAGGCCGAAAAATGGCCCCCGCGTTGGAAATCGGCGTGGCCCTGCCGGGAAGAAGGCCCCAGAAACCTGTAGCACGGCGGGGAGGGGGCCTCAGGCCATAGCCGGTGGGAAGCTGAAGAAGGGGGCCACAGGCGAGAATGTCTCCATCCCTGTGGTAGAGGAAAAGAAGGTGGAGAAGGATGCAGGGTCAGGGCCCCTGGCGACAGATGGCAGCATGGATACGCTGGAGACCGTCCAGCTGAAGCTGGAGACCATGAACGCCCAGGCAGACAGGGCCTACCTTCGGCTTTCGAGGAAGTTTGGGCAGTTGCGGCTGCATCACTTAGAGCGCAGGAACCTCCTCATCCAGAATATCCCGGGCTTCTGGGGGCAAGCTTTTCAGAACCACCCCCAGCTATCATCCTTTCTGAACAACCAAGATAAAGAGGTTCTCAGCTACCTGAACAGCTTGGAAGTGGAAGAGCTTGGCCTTGCCAGACTGGGCTACAAAATCAAGTTCTACTTTGGGCGCAACCCCTATTTCCAAAATAAGGTGCTCATCAAGGAATATGGGTGTGGGCCTTCGGGTCAGGTGGTGTCTCGTTCTACTCCAATCCAGTGGCTCCCAGGGCATGATCTCCAGTCCTTAAGCCAGGGGAACCCCGACAACAGCCGTAGCTTCTTTGGGTGGTTTTCAAACCACAGCTCCATTGAGTCTGACAAGATTGTGGAGATAATCAACGAAGAACTGTGGCCCAATCCCCTGCAGTACTACCTTATGAGTGAAGGGGCCCGTGCGGAGAAAGGAAAGGAAGGCAGGCAAGGTCCAGCAAGGCAGCCAGTGGAGACCCCAGAGCCTGGGGCAAACAAGTCCAACTGATCCCGCACTGGCCTCCCTACTACCTCCCATTGGACCTGTGCCTAGCTAACCACACGTGTTTGGCTGTCTGCCTTCTCTTCATATTGGCCTCTGCACTGTATTCCCTTTGGACTTCAGCTACAAGAATATGGTATCTATGATCATGTTCTTTTGCCTCCTCGTGGCCTTCTTGCTTTTTCACATTAGTGTTACATGTTAAATGATCTCACCCCTACTGTTTATATGTTCAGCGCACATGCTTCAAGTGTGTGCTGCCTTTGTCTACATTGCCTGGACCATGATCTTGGCTCTGGCCCTTCCTAGCTGTCTTTAACATGGACACTCATGAGTCATCCTCCAAGAGGACCAGTGCATCCTCAAGCTCTGCTACTTCAGGGCCAGTGACTTGCTGAGCTTTGTGTTCATGCTGGCCCTGCGTGCCATCTAGGGCAAGTTTTTCTGTTGCCACTGCAGAATGAAGCTAGTGCACATGGTATTGGCCATCAGCCGAAACTAATTGTTCCAAAGCCCTGGGGTCACCAGCCTAGTTGCCATCACCTGCTGGATCTCTGACTTTGGCCAGGGGCCTCTGCTGCCCTGCTGGATATGCAGAATAGCACTTGACTGCTAGGCATGGATGAGGTTAAGGGTGAGAAGGACTATGCCGCGTGTTCTATACCATCATGTGTCTCTTCCTGCCTCTGGGCCCTTCTACTGTTGAACATTCGTCAAGGTCTATACCGTGCCCTGTCACTGTCAGGCCACTGAGACTTGTCTACGTTGCTACTGGCCCCAGTTGACCTCTGGGTCGGCGAGGACCTCAAGAACTGCCTGTGGACCCAGGCCCCCTGCCAGTGCATGAGACACACACCTACCCTCCCCAGCCTTCCAGGAACCCTGCTGCCCGTCATACTGATGGGCGGGTGTGTGGATGTGTGCTGACTCTCATCGTTCCGTGGCTCCAGGTGAGGGTGGGGAATGGCCCCACATGTAACCTAGGTACCTTTGTCAACTCCACTTATCCCTTCCTAGCACAGGACCAGAGTGCTATAGCGGGGTTGCTGGGGAAGTGGTATTTCTTATCTGTGGGCCTGTGTCTGCTTCATCTTACACCTCTATACCTTACTTGCCCTTCCTTCACTCTCTCTCTTCCTTCTTTCCTCCCTTCCTTTCCTGTCCTTTTTTCCTCCACTTCTCCCTCCCCTTTTTGTTGCAATATTACCACAGCTCAGAAAGAGAAAACAACTGAGAAACCAGGGTTTTCTGCATACAGCTAGAGAGACAGGTGGGACTTGCTGTGCACACTCACGCACTGGGAAGACAGAGGGTAGAGGAAGCCAGAAGGCCAAGTTGGTCTGTGGTCAGACCTTGGCTCTGACTCCTGGGTTCAGTATAATTCTCATGTTGAAAATTCTTTTCATGGCTACACATGTGTTAGAATTATAAGCCCTAAGGCAGCAGTGTTGTGGACTAGTGTTTACTCCTGTTCCAACCTTTTTTTTTTTTGGTGCCCCTTAAGACCCAGTTAGCTCATACTGTTTCCTCCTCTGTGGTAGCCTCTGGCCGTCTGGCCCTCATTCCCCAGCTTTCTACTCTCAGCAGTCCTTTGCTCTCTTTATTTCTACCTTTAAATACCCTAAGGATACGCTTCCATCTTGGGGCATGGGGACAGGGTGGGCAGAATCCATTCTGGATCTCCAGGGCTCATTTCCAGTGAGTATAAAAGCTGAGCTGGGCCCGCTTTCTCCTTTGCATCCCTAAGGGTGGAGGGGTAGGACTGTAACTACACATTCCCTCCCCCAATCTCCTTTTCCTTATGGGAGACCTTGTTCTGAGTTCTGCAAGATCTGGGGAGGCCTTGACTCAAATTTGTAGAGAGGGATTGCCAGGTGGGGGACTTGGAGCAAAAACACAGGGCAGGAATGAGCCTGGTGTGGAGGGGCCTGGAGATGCAGGTAGAAATGGCTTGCAAAGCCTCAGGGAAAGTATACCTCTCTCTCAGTGAGGGCAAGGACCAGAAGGGACATTCCCCAGAGTGAGGAGGGGAGAATTAAGGGGTCACGGGCCAATACAGTGCCTAGGTGAGGGTTGCTCACGGTTTTGTCCAATCATTAGTTCATCATTAGTGGATTTTATAAATCACAGAAACAAATCCAAAGCAGAATAATGTTACTTTGGATGCTTTCTCTTTTGTTCTAGGTGTGGCCTTGCGTATGTGGAAGATTGATGCTATATGCTGCTTATTTTGCCATAAGTAAAATCTTACCACTTCCCCCATTTTTGCCTAATGGGACAATGTAGCTGTATAGGTCTGCTTTTTTCTTTCTTTCTTTCTTTTTTTTTTTTTTTTTAACTTTTTGCTCTTTATTATGGACATTTTCAGACAAGCACAGAAATGGAGAGGATGGTACCTGGACCCTGTGTACCCGTCACCTATCTACATCAATTATGATCAACCTGGTATCTTCCTCTCCCCACCTGTATTGTTGATGGAAAATCCGACACTGTGCCAATTCAACCTTGACTACTTTGGGAGATCAGGACTCTCTTTTGGTGGTGATAGTGGTGGGGGGCACTATCATGATCACATCAGGTCTGCTTTTTGCTCTGAATGTTAACTAATGAAGTTCCAGAAATGGGCCTTAGAAGTGAAAGTCTTCAGGATAAATAGGGAGTCTCAAAAAGAGATGAAAAGATGCTCCCGTTCCCCTGTATCCATGAAAGGAGAGAGAGAGAGAGCGAGAGAGACTGTTCTGTTGTAAATCTTTCAAAGACTGATGGAATAAGGTGCTTACCTGAGACCCTTCACCAGAATATCAGTCTTTTTTGCCCATGAAAGATGGAGGCGTGTGTGACTGTTAGAAATATCATCAGCTTGTCCTGGTTTCATAATATAACTGGTCTTGGAAGTATAATTTGGAAATTGTTTCTGTGTTCTGTGAAAATAACCTCCCAAAAGCAATCAGTTACTGGTTGTCTTGGTAATTTGACACCCTGGTAATAATGCAATTATTCCTTTGTTCCCAAACAGTATAAATAGTTGTAAGCTTGCATGCATTATGGAAAAATAAAAGCCTGTATCTCTGTTATATTTTTTATTTTAAAAAAAGAATTGGAAGGTGGAGCTGAGACTGTGTAGTTGAGGGGATGTATACATTGGCCTCGAAGAGTGATTCCTAGCTCTCAGGCCCTGGTGTGACTAACTACAGAACAATGATTCTCATGCCCTTAGCAGAGATTGAGACTCTGTGGTTCGTTCTGGGAGGAAGCCAGGTCATTCTTGTTTTTAACGAGTTTTCCAGGTGATTTTAGTGGAAATCCAGTGTTTCTCAAATTTTGAATTTTGAATTGTGTGAGGAATCCTGTGAAACTATGAATTCTGATTCAGTAGTCCAGGGTGGAACCTGAGATTGTGCATTTCTAACAAAATTTCAGGTGATGCCAGTGCTGGTGGTTTGTGAACTGTACTTCGAGTAGCAGAGCAAGTGACGTTCAAGTCCCATTCAGACTAGAGTAACAGTGCTCAGCCATGGTTGCACTTTAGAACGATTGGGGAAACTTAAATATAGAGCCGGAGCTCTGCACAAATGCCAACTAAATCAGAATGTGGGAAGGGGTTGGTCCAGGTGTAGGTGTTTTAGAAACATCCCACGGGATTCTGTTGTCTAGCCACGGTTGAAAACTAGGGTCTCTGATGCTGTTCATAACGCATCTATAAGAAGGTTAATTCTATTCATCAGGGGAAGCAGCCACAGACAACAAAAGGCCGGGAAAAGCTGCCCAGCAGAAAACAGTTGGAAAAAATTAGAAGTGGGTTATTAAATGCCCCCCCCCAAAAATTGGTTTATGTGATAAAGGGCATGATTCAATAAATGTGCAGTGTTCAGAGCATAGTAGGTGTTCAAATATTAAACGAATGTATGAGTTTAAATCACAGTTTATAGTCAAATGCCTCAGGGCTAGTCTGGTAATTAAATTTGCAAAAAAGCAGGCCAGATTTGTTTCATGAGGGTATATGTATGCATTCGTTTGTTAGGGCTGCCGCCCTGAAGGAACCCCGATGGGCTGACTTAAATAACAGAAATTGACTTGCTCCGTTTTGGAGTCTAGAAGTGTCGGATCAAGTTGTGAGCAGGGTTAGTTTCCTCTGAAGGCCTCTCTCCCGGCTTGTTGTGGTCCTCTCTGTCTACACACGGCCTTCCCTCTGTGTGAGCCTGGGAGCGGTGGGCAGAGGTGGAGGTGGTGTGTGGCTGTTCTGCAGAGCTAGATTGTTTACCTGGGGGCGCAGGCCTAGTGCAGCTGCATCTTCGAAGGGCAGTGGGAGGAATCAGGATTTTTATGCAGAATCTCCCAATTTTGAATGCTTTCAACTAAAAAACAAATTTTTTTAAACACCCATTAGTGATATGTGGAGTGCGTGCGAAAGGGTATGGAGAGCAGCCTCTATCTGATGCTCAAGCATCTTGGGATTCATGCAGAGGCCTCTGGGGTTATGCGTTGGAAGGGACTTTCTGCCCAATTCAGCTCACGCACTCGTGTCTTCAGAGGTGCGAAGCCTTCACTCCCCCGGCCCCCCTTTCATGCCCCTCTCTTTGGTTCTTTGGAGATCTTCTCTGATCTGGGGTTCACTACCTCCCCATGGGCTCATTCATTCATTGCCTCCTGTATGTGCCATTCTCGGTTGTAGACATGAGAAACATAGCTATGAACAAATAGAACTTTGAATTCTGCCCCCCTTCTAGGTTTCCCAGATTTTGCCTGGGATTGTCAGTCAATTTCTTTTTTCCCTTTTCCTGCATAGGGCCGCCGAGTGTTTTAGGTCCATATGGGAGCTAAAGGAAGCCTCTTCTTGCTATCTGACTTCTAAGAATTCACAGGGCAGTTAGGTTTTTAATAACCCAGAAAGTGAGGGCTTTTTGCAGTAATTCTTGTTAGACTGAATCCCTCACCCTTTCCTCAACTTTGAGTTTTATTACAAAAGGCCTCCTTCTGGTTTCTAAATTTGTTACTGGGTGGGCTTTTTTGGGAATATGAGGAGTTTGATTATGCCATGGGTGAGGGAGGAGACAAAACTAGCCTTACTACTCATAGCTTATGGCAAGTTTTTATCAGCTTGGGACTGTCTCTCCTTACACTTTGGGCTTCCTGCCTCTGGTCTACACCAGTTTGCAACAAAGCAGGGAGGCACACTGATGTGGGGTGGCCTCACCTAGGGAGGAAACTTTGCCCTTATTTGTCCCTTTGGAAATTGTGGAAACTCCTCCTGCCCTCTCACCCCTTGAGATCTGGGCCTTGGTGAACCACTATTACTGATGGGTCGCTCATACCCCTCAGGGGTTGGGGCAGCAAAAAAAATAAATAAAAACAAACAAACAAACAAGAGAATCCAGGCTATTAAGTCTATGGTTTTTATCTCTCTCTGTCCTTAGCATCTTCATTTCTGCTTTTGGAATCTTCTGCAGCCATATTTCACCATTCGGGGTCCCAACTCACTTCTGCTAATCCATTTTCACCCGAAACTCTGACTTCGTGCTTGTGGACCCCAGATCCACATTCTCTGGTCAGGTGTTCGGTTACATACTCTACAAGGCTCCAACCTTGAATTCCTTCTCTCCCTGCCTCCTGTCAACCTGGTTCTCAGCTGAGCCTTGAGAAATACGACAAAATAGCCCCCATCTGTGTTTCACTTGATGGTTCACAAAGCACAGTCTCTTACATCATCTCAATTGTAACAACTGTCTGATAAGATGGCTCAAAGAGGTTAAATGACTTGACCAAAACCACAGAAGTATTAGTAAGCAGTAGAGCCAGAACCCAAACTCAGGTCTGCCAAATCCAGACTTCATCCATACTTGGAATGGTAAACTGGAGGCCCAAGCAGATAGATAGATACCTGGTACTATGAATCTAGGCACTTCTTACCACAGAACCTAAGTAATTAAGCCTTCGCATAGTGCATCAGAACCCTCAGCACAGCACTCTGGTCAGTCACAGCCAGTTGCAGTTGGCATGTGGGTGTGAACCTTCTTGACCATCCAAATGAGAGCCTGCCAGTAGAGCTCAGGTAGCTGCAGGGCTGGCTGAGGTTGGGGGACCCAGAACAGCGGCTGAGGCTTCCTTTAACTGCTTTGTTCTAAGGTTAGGCTCGGCTTAAAGTTTCAATACCTGAAGATGAATGATTTGGAAAAAAGGAGATAATTTTTCTCCTGTAACAAGAAGTCTGGTGATAGGAAGTTACAGGCTTGCTTCAATGGCTCCATGATATGAGGGCTCTGGTCCACTCTGGCACTTCCTCTTCTCTTGGCTTTCTCCTCATGATTCCCCAGCCTCACTTAAAGGTGGGCAGGAAGGAGGAGAGGGAGATCTTTTCACATGTCTCTGTCCTTTTCAGGGATGAAAATCTTTGCCAACAGTCCCTGCTGGATCTTAGGAGACGTGAGTTAGGTTCCTTGGGCCAGAAATGGGTCACACTCTCACACTCTATTTCAGGGAAGCATAGTGCTGCCATCAGGGAGTAAGGAGAGCTCAAGTGGTTGGAACGGATGGGAGATGTTAGTCACCTCTAAGTTCATCCTTTCTGGAGCTGTGTGGTTATGCCACTGACACGCATATCACATAATAGTTGGAAGCACCATGTATGCACGCTGCCCCTGCCCCAGCTCCCCTGGGCACCTCTTCTGACAAGAAGGCTCTACCAGTGCTTGGTGTTCCATGTCTCATCTCCTCCATTACACGGTAAGTGCTCCTCCCGCCACGCAATGCCTTTCTGGCTTTCCTGTCTCCCATAGCGCCTCACTCAGGGTTCACTCAACATCTGATGCCTGTGGTCGATAAATGCTACTAGGGCAAATGCAGTAAGTCAGTAATCTTTCTAAAATGTAAATTTGATTATGTCAGTCACCTGTTCAAAACCTTGAGGAGTAAGGTCCAAAATCCTAAGAAGAATATTTTCTACTTCAAACTTTTTTGTTATGAAGAATATCAATATACATAAAAGTTGACAAACCACAATGATTACCCGTATACTTTTTAAGTTCAATGATTTTTAACCTTGTGCCATATTTTTTGTTTCTCTCTCTCTTTATATATATATGTTTTGGTGAACAATTTGAAAATATGTTGTTTGACCCTTCACCCCTAAATACTCAGCATCCATCTCATAAAAAAGGATTTTCTCCTGCATAAACCTAAGACTATTATCACACTGCAGAACACAGTTCCTAAATGCCACCTAGTATCCAGTCCATATTTAGATTTCACCACTGTTCCCAAGATTATCTTACAGTATGAGATTTAAAATCAAGATTGAATAATGTTCAGGCATTCATCTAGCGATCTCTTCGATCTTGTTTGAACAAAATTCCCTCACTTTTGTCCCCTCCATAACATCAACTTTCTCAAGAAGTCGGGTCAGTTGTCTTACAGGATATCCCCAATTCCAGATTTTTCTGATTGTATCTTCCTGGTGTCAGTTAACTTTTTCCTCTGTCTCCCGTATTTCTTATAAGCCGAGGATGCAGATGGAATGCCTTTGGCAAGAGTACATAGATAACGCAGGTACTTCACAGTGCATCACTTCAGAAGGCGAAGTGACAGCTGGTCCCACTGTCGTGCTGTTTGTTTGCTCTCTTGGTTAAGATGGTGATCACCATATTTCTCTCTCCCAGTTTAGCAGGAAATCTCTGAAGTTACTGTAAGGATACTGTTCCCTTAAACTTTCATCCCAAGGTTTTAGCAGCCATTGATGACGTTTGCCCAAACCTGTTATTTCACTATGGGTTATGAAATAGTGACTTTCTAATCTTGGCATTTCCTTTACATGTGTTATCTTGTATTTTACTGTAAGGAAGACTTTACTCCCATCATCTAGCGATGAACTCTACTTCCTTCTGAAAGGCAGTGTAAATGCTTCGTTTATTCCTTTTATTATCTATTTTCAGAATCAGAAGTTGGTGTAAAATTGTCTCTAATGGTTTCAAATAAGGGCATGTTTTTCTTTTCTCTTTACTTTCACTGTGGACTTCTGGGGTTTTATTTATTTAATGTTTTATAATCAATGACAGCCATTTTTTCTTTTGGATACTCAACTGACCTGCATTTTGCCACTAACTTTTACCAGACTCTTTTGTCCTTGTCCCTGATTTTCTCCCATTGTCCCCCTGTGCTGTGAGGCAGCCACTGTGAATCAGTGTGAATCATTTCCGGGTCTCTGGATGCCCACTGTGCTCTTTGACACACTGAATTGTTTGCACAAGCTGTTTGTGTAGGAAGAAAACCCTTGCAGCCCTTCTCAGATATGGCTCAGATATTCTTGTACTGGGTTGTAGCTTTTAATCTGAGTTATTCCTTCCCTCTTCTTTATGTCCACAATATTTTGTCCACACTTCAATTTACGATCTCTAATGTAGTGACTTGCTATTGTCTGTTTATCAGAGACAGTGAGATCCTTGAGGCCACAGAGTAATAATGAGAAGTAGTATGTCTTAGTCATTTTTGTATTCTTACAGTTCAGGGACTTATACATAGTAGGTGCTCATTAACCAGTTGAATGAGTGAGCAAATGAATGGTCCCTAAAGATTCCTTAAGGTGTCAGTGGCAAACTACAGAGAGGCTGGAAGTGCCCAGAAGCAGAGGTTGGGAATAATTTCAGGTGAAGGGAAGCATGAACCGAATACAAATGGGTTAAATGGTGGTGGGGGGTGCGGACTATCACCAGTACAAAGCCTCAGGCAAGAATCTTAGTGGTACCGAATTACTCTGGCAGCATATTGGAAAGCAAGCAGGAAAATGGAAGTGAGCAGGGAAGCAAAAGAATAATGTTGGAAATGTACCACGTGTGGTGGGCTTTAGTGATGTCCCACACATGATGCTCATCAAAAGCAAGAAAAGGCGAAGCTGATTTGATTCTGCCAGTGACCTTTTCTCACTTTTTTTTTTTGAAGATATAAAAAAATTGTTTTGACAGAGAAAGAGTGCACAGCTGGAGCAGGATAAGCAGGTTTGCCGCTGAGCAGGAAGCCCAATGTGGGGCTCGATCCCTGGATTCTGAGATCATGACCTGAGTTGAAGACAGAGGCCTAACCCACTGAGCCACCCAGGCGCCCTTCTTACTCTTTATATATGGATATATACACATAGTGTGGGCTCTCCTAAGAGGTTCCATGAATTTAAAGGACTTCAAAAGATTAGGTTAGAACAAAGACAATCACTAAAAGAGTGATAACACTGAAAAGCAAGCTGGACAAGTTAAACTGGCAAAATGGAACCCAGTAAAGGATCTAGCAGAACATTAGCTTGAGCTTCAATAGGAGATAGCCTCAAGTCCCGGACTGTTGGGAAAACAGTCATCAAAGCCCACTGCTGCTTTGCCTGGTGGTGTGGCACCAGACGCTTTATGAGAAAATTCAGAACACTTAGGGGGAGAAAGGTACAAGACAAGGCCTTTGAAACCTCATAACATTCTGGAGATCGTGATCACAGAGCAGACTGTTCCTCAGGAAGTGAGGTTGTAGGACCTTGCTGTGTGATGGAGAGAACTCTTCTGTTCTGTCCCGAGGACCCATCTTTCCATCAGTGCCACCATTGGCTTATGGAGCATTTATTCATGCAGCTAGCATTGATGTGAAGAACACTGTGCTCCTACACATTTTCCCATCATTCTCAGCAAGAGGTCTTCTCTGACTCCTTGATAAAATTCCCACCCCTCCTGTTAACTCTAATCATTCTCACAGTTCCCTTGTCCTTCGTGGGATTTGTCACAATTTGTGACTATGGTTGTGTCTTTGAGATTGTTTCTTCTTCTCTACTATAAACCCTTAAGGATCTTTGTTCATTCTTGAATCCCAGGTACATACACATGGACAAATACTTTGATCTGGTGGAAGTGTTGGTCTTATGCGCCATGGCCTATTAAGAGGGCAGATTGGATGGGCCATATCTTGGAGTTGTCCCGTGGCAGAAGCTGTTTCTTCCTAACTGTGCATTGAGACTTGGAGAATCCATTTTGTAGAGCACATACCACGTGCTGGGCACAGGGGTAGGCACATTTAAACACATCATCACAACAATTCTATTATTATCCTCATTTTCCATATGAGATGAAAGAGCCCAAGAGAGTTAAGATAACTTGTTTAATGTTATGTCAGTTGTAATTCCTGGGGCTGGGAGGGGAGCACCTTGGCCACTGTTCTGTCCTACCTCTAAGGCTGGGACTTGCAGTTTGAGTTGGTGAGTTGGACAAACATTGTCTCCTGTCTTCAGAGCTTGAAGTCTTCGGGGAGTAGTTATCACTGTCCAGGGAGTGGAAGTGTGTGTGTGTGTGTGTGTGTGTGTGTGTGTGTATGGTGGGGGCCACATCTGCGTGTGTGCCCAGGGAGGGTGTAAGAGTGGCCAACAAGGCAGCTTTGGAATAAGCCCACAGAGTGGTAGCCTGCATGCTGCTTGTCCATAGGCCCACAGTGCCCAGAGGCTGCCAGGGCTCGTGTGCTTGCTCGGATCACTGCCCACTCAGCAGAGGAGTCAGCATTTTAAACACTCCTAGCTGTGGGTAGCTTGTGGGAAACAGACTCTCTCGGCTTGAAGCAGCTCAGAAGGAGTAGGCCTCTATTAAGGCCCTGAGCAGATGGTAAGGCAGGGACGCTGAGTCACAGGAGGCACCAGGCTCAACAAAAGGCCATCGCAACTACTAACTGAGGGGATTTGTTTGTGTAGAGGCAACACAGGCCTGCGGGTCATAAGCTGTTCTTTGAGCTTCAGCCTCCCACACAGACAGCTGTCTCTATCTCTGCTCTCGTCTCCAACTAGGAAAGATGGTGACAAGTCATTCTTTCTTGACATTCCACAGGGGTGTTTCCCTTTTCCCGAAAAGCTCACTGACCCTTCTGCTCCACACAGGGACTGTGGGGAGAGAAAGAAAGCAAGGCAGCTAACACTTACTGAGCACCTCCTACATGCTAAACTGTGACACATGGAACATTTTCACCATCTTTTGTTTTTTTTCTTTTTACAGTAATGAGCTTATGAAGTGTCCATTTTTATCTGCATTTTACCGTTAATAATACTGACACTCTGAAAGTTAAGAAACTTGCTCAGGTTTTCTCAGCCAGAATTCTTTGGCTCCAGAACTTCTGTCCTTTCCATTGGACCATAGTTCTCCCTCCCAGAAGAAGAAGGCGGACATGGTTGCTTTGAGCTGCAAGTAACAAAAACCCTGCCTAATGGGGACCTAGAGTGTAGGGGCAGTTACTGTTGCCGTAATAAAGAATTTGGAAGCAAGGGGTCCCATGGTTAGTTTAGCTGTTCAGTTATTTTATCAAGTCCCCAGACTCTTTCTGTCTTTCCAGTCCTTCTCTTCTAACATCTTGGCATACACTCGGCAAGGACTTTTTGTCCTCAAACTTGTCTCATGGTCTCAGTTCCAGCTGCTTCAGTTCCAGACATCACATTCTCAGAGACAGTGTCCAAAATAGGGAAGCGGCAAAACCGGAAAAAAGGAGCTTCTCCAGTACAACACTCTCTTTTTACCAGGGAAGAAAATATTTCCTGAAGTCTCTAGTGCACTTTCCTTTACATCTCATTGGCCAGACATGAGGGGTGTGTGTGTGTGTGTGTGTGTGTGTGTGTGTGTGTATCCCCACTTAGACCTGTTCCTGGCAAAGGGGGACATTACTGCCATGACTCACTCAGATTAACCATAACCAGGACTAGTTCCTCAGGGTTGGCCACTTTGCCTGCAAGGAAGAAGGGAACTTGGCTGTGGGGTAGGCACTTGCCGCATGATAGTAAGGCCAAGGGCTCCTCAGGCTCCATGACTGCTATAGCCAGGACAAAATACCTGGGATAACTGAAGACACTTACTAAGTATTCACAGGTTTAGAACAGCAGGCCTGTTTTGTTCCCTTTCTGATCTCAGGTGTTAGTTAGACACCGTGGTGGGTTGAAAGAAGATAGGATATAGGCTTGCGCATACTTTATAATCTAACTAGGGGAGGAGGGAAATAACAATGAACAATTAAATAAAAGCATGAAACGAAAGCTTCACAAAAGCCAGCATAGGATCAAATGGTCTCAGGGTCAGAGGGCAATTCAGCAGATTCTTCTCGAAAGTGTTTTGTGAGTTTCTTTGTTATACTCATAACTGGATGGAAGCATTGTAAACTCTTTTCAGCCAGTGGGATTTATTTGTGTATCCTCTGCTGGTTTTTGTTGTTTCCTTCCAAAGAAAATGCCTAAATTTTTCAATGATTTGAGGATATTCTGGGCCAAGGAAATTATTTTTAGGTGTTGAATATGATATTGCTGGCCACCCAGAAAAAATATTTGGTGCTTCAGCAAGAGATGTGAACCAGTCATAAACTTATGTACGAGTTCTGGTAGCTTCACTGTGTAAAGTTGACATTTTATGATTTTTTTTTCCTTTTGTGGAGGGTTCCCTGTGGAACTAAGCAGTATTCAAATTAAGCATGAACATTCATTTCAACTGTTACATTAGAGGCATTTGAATAATGCTTAGCAAAATGCCACAACAGCCAAAACTTTAATCTGCCTCTGATTAAAGGCAATCTTCTCAAAAAAAAAAAAAAAAGGCAATCTTCTCAATCTGGCCTCAGTTCCTAGAGTATTCCTTTGAACAAATTAGACACAAACACATATTTTGCTGATAATTGTGTGCTAATTCTATAATAAATTGGTTGGGAGTAGTTATCAGTTGAAACTCCAAATCCCCAAACGGTGACTCAGTATGTGGACCCTCATTCCTCTAGAGTTCCAGCTGGGTGACTTTCCCCACAGGCACTTTGCTAAGATCACCATTTGGGAGCCGCCCCCCAACCTCCCACCCTTTTTATTTTTGGGCTTTTGTTATATGATCCTCTCAGAGAAGCGTACCTTAATTTTTCCAGCCTCTTCTTGATTGGGGACTGGAATCATGCCCAGTAGTCATTTTGCAGGCTCCCTTTTCAGGGACTGTTCTAGTAAGGATGGGCTCTACGTGCTTTTCTACCTCACTCCACCCTGTTGCCTATCTTAAATGCTCCTCTGCCCTAGTTGAGCTAAAGCCATGGTGATCCACGCCAGTCTGAAGAATGCCAAACAGTCTCATCTATGCCTCGTTCTCTGAGTACTCCAGTAGCTTCTGGGCCAGTGAGCAATTGGGGAAAGTGTTGTAGCTTTCTTGGCTAAAGAAAAAGGGTAAGACTCAGATTGTAAACAGGCTTATCTTATGGCTGCCTTCCGGGCTGCTGTGGACGTCTTCAAAACCAAAACTGGAACTTCAGTGGACCCAAGAAAGAACAGTAGTGATGGGCTGTGGTCTAAGCAAGGCTGACTGGAGTCACTGGCTTTGGGTACTTGGTGATGACATCATATGTTTCAGTATGGTTAATTGCTAAATGTTTACCAAAGTAAGGTTGGGGGCCTAGAGAGTTGGGGGAAAGATGTATAATGGGAGGTTGTAGAGTACAGTAGTTAAGACTTGGAATCAGGCATGTCCGGGTTCATATCCAAACTCAGATAGTTACTAATTAGTATGTGCCACTTTGGTAGGTATTTAGCTTCTCTAAGCTCCGTTTGTTTTTGTTTTTTAATCTGTAAAATAGAGACAAAAGTTCTGAGTTAGATGGCAGTCAAAAAATAAGACTCAAAAGAATTAAAGAAATTGTTTTAGTATGTACAACTGAAAAGTCCACAGGCAATCTGGGCTTCAGATAGAGCTTGATCCAGGGACTCAAACGATCTCTTTTTTCAGCTTTCAACTTTTCTTTCCTCTGTATTAACCTCATTCTCAGGCAGGTTTTTCCCCTCCTAGTGGCAAGCTGGCTGTTTGATGCTCTAGACCCAAAAATATTACCCTTTCAGCAACCTTAATGAAGAAAAAGGTATTTCTTCCTTTCTAGTTCTCCCCTCCTCTGCCTCAAAAAAAAAAAAAAAAAAAGTCCTACAATTGCCTCTTTCGGTTCATTGGTCATTATGTACACTTGAACCACTTGCCAAGAACTGGGTTACTGCCCAGCCCTAGAACCCGGAATGGGATCAGTCCCACCCAAGCTCCAAGGACTGACAATGGAGAAGGGATGATTTTTTTTTTTCCCAGATGAAAATAGTGGTACCAGTACCAGAGAAAGGGGGATGGATGCTGGGCAGGCAAAGCCAATAGATGCCCACAGAATGGCAGTTCATTCCCCAGTCATCCTTATTAATAAGAAAGTGGGAAGGGCAGGAACAAAAAAAACTTATTATGAAGATCAAGTGCCAACAACTCCTTATCTTGCCTGTCTTCACAGTTTGACAGTCTTTACACTATAGAAATTTGGTCACAGCTTGAATGTGACCTATAAACCCAGGCAGGATTTACCTTAGGACAAAGAGCCCGACAGAACTGGAAGGAACTTATGATAACATGGGGAAGATTGTTCCCGTGAAATGTTGCACAGAAACTTATTACAAGGACATCAGTCGGAGAAAGAGATGAGCTCTATTTGGTGATGGTAGTGGGTTCTGTGTCCTTCCTTCTAGGCTGGGCTGTGGTGAGTAAGGAGGCCCGTGAGAGAACTAAGACAATTTTAGATGAATTGCTCAAAATATGAAACTAAGAGAAAAGGAGGCAGGACATAGAAGGGGCAGGAGCTATTTAGGTTGTGGTAGGTGAGCGTCTAGATAATTTCACCCTGGAGTCCAAGTTGCTGGGCCTGGGAGCCAAGCAGGGAAAACACTTCCTCCTTTAGCAATCAGATGGAATGTAGGGGGGATGCTTCTTAGCCTTGGGCCAGAGTGGGAAGCAGGGAAGCTTTGCTCTGAGGATGAGGATTTGGGGTAGAGGAAGCAGAGACCACCCAGGTGGGGAGCCTTTCCTGTCCCAAGGCGGGAGACCCAGGAGACTGCATGGAATCTCTCAGACCTTCGAACACCTCTGTTTCCTTCATCTGTGCTCCAGCTTCGTGCTGTACTGGAGCCAGCTGTGTGAGGACAGGCGTGGGAGGGTAGGTGATGAAGTGACGGGGACGATGCGAGGCCAGAGGGGAAAGCCCAGGCCTCAGGACTGAGGCCTTCAGCAGGGAAATCTCTTCTTCCTCATGCTGGGGAGGTGGTTGCTAGGTGTGGACTGGAGAACCGAATTACAGGATGACCCCCGGAAGTCCGTTTAGCCCTCTGGGGGATGTTCAGCCTGCTCCTGGGCTCAGGCAGGGTTTGGGTCCTGTTTCCCTGCCCCGCAGGAGGACCACTATGAGGTCATCCCCTGCCCTCCATCCCTGCCCCTACACACACTTCTAAATCGTGGAGCACCCCAGGCTCCAGCCCAACCTAAAGAAACTATTTGTTCTCTTGAGCTTTATTCTGATTCCATAGCACAGAAGGAAAGAAAGTCCAAAACAAAAAGTAAAACCATTTTAAACAACTGGTGGTTTTGTTTTGGTTATTTTTGGAAGGGTTAATGTTGGGAGGAAGGTGTGGAGGGGGACTTCTTCATCCCTGCAAAATCTAAATCAATGAAAATTTAAAACAGGCTCCCAAAAGGACACTGAAAAATCTCAACCCAGGATAAACTGAAAGCTACATTTTCATCCCCCAAAATGAGGGCTTTCTGATGGAGTTGTTGGCAGCTCCGCTCCACAGCCTGGCCCTGGGCTGCAACATTGTTTATTTGAAGATGAGGACGCAGAGGGGCAGTCCCTCTTGGGGGCTGCGGTCCCCACAGCACAGAGCCCTCCCTGTCTCCTGCTAGTGAGGCCCGCCCTCCCACAGAGCCCTTGCTCTCAGCCCCACTGCTCCAGGGCTCTCGCTGCACATCAGTCCTGGGCATCTGCCATCAGCTCCCTTTGCCTTTGAAGGAAGGTGCTGCTGCTTTCCTTCTGCCTTTCTTCGGGAGGGAGGGCAGGGAGGGCCTGGAGGGGGGTGGTGCGGTTCTTTCTGCCTGCACAGGAGGGGGTACAGCTGTGGGCAGGAAAGGGAGGAAGCCCACCAGAGGCTGCAATGAGGGGTGAAGCCACAGGAGGCGCCCTGGGACCTGTCTGCTGCACCCCATGCCTCTTAACCCTGCGGTGGTGGTCTACAGACTGGCAGCTCAGCCGCTGGATCGTGCTAGGGTCTGGAGAGAAAGCCATGCTTGGCTGTGAGAATGGCAGAGCATGGGTGGGCCCAGGCAGGGTGCTTGTGGGGAGTGGGGAAAGGGACAGGGGTGGTCGGAGTACTGCCTGGGAGCACTGGCCTTGCAACAAGACAGAAGTGGATTTGAATCTTGGCACCAAGACTTACTGGCTCTGCGACAGCAGCTTGAGTTCTCTGAGGCCAATTTCTTGATTTTTAGTACAGTGATAATCATGTTTCTTCTAGATAAAGGCTCAGGACCCCTCATTCCCCACCTCACCTCATCACACACAATGTCAGTTTAAAATTGATGCCTTAGACTCAGACCATAAGCCATGGTTTATGAAAACCCCAGTCCTTCTCCAGAAGTGGGCTTATGTTCTGTGGACGACTCGGCCCCAGCTTCCAACTGGCACCACAGCCCACACTCAGAACTCAGGGGGCCTTCAGTGCTATAAAATCCACACTGAGTGAGCACTTTGTAAGTTTGGTATAACTTACAGGCGATCTGGGACACTGAACAAGCAGCTTCTTTTCTTTTTTCTAGTTCCTTCTCCTCACACCTCTTCACTCTTGTCCTCCAAGATTGCTCAGCGTTCCAGGGTCTTCTCCCTCTATTTGCAGATTTGTCTGCTCCACTCCCTGCTCCCCCTATTGCAAACCCAAACTTTTGTTTTTTTAAAGACTTTATTTATTCATTTGATAGAGAGAGAGAGATCACAAGTAGGCAGAGAGGCAGGCAGAGAGAGAGGGGGAAGAAGACTCCCCCCTGAGCAGAGAGCCTGATGCGGGGCTGGATTCCAGGACCCCAGGACTCTGAGATCATGACTTGAGCCGAAGGCAGAGGCTTAACCCACTGAGCCACCCAGGTGCCTCACAAACCCAAACTTTTAAAAAAAGATTTTATTTATTTGTGGGGAGGGCAGAGGAGGAGGGAGCGGGACAGGCACTCCCCACCGAGCTTGGGGCCTAATGCAGGGCTTGATCCCAGGACCCTGAGATCACGATCTGAGTGGAAGCTTAACTGACTGAGCCACCCGGGTGCCCCCACAAACCCACAGTTTTAAGATTGTTCAACAGATCTAAATGTCTTTGAAAGCAGTGGAACAGCAAAACACCAGTCTACCCTGAAAGACAGCGTATTTCATAGCATTTTCATGAGTTCTAAGTAAAGAGACACAGTTACTATTATCTGTACCCATTGGAAAAAGTTGAATGAGTGTATCTAAGAGTCCAAGAAAAGATACTCACACATTGGTGGAACAAAGAGCAAGTATCGGGGTCCACATATCCTGCTTTATTTTCACAGGGATTTCTAAGTCTCATGGACACTCAAGGAAACTCTGTCAGGACAGACTCTTTCACACACTTACATAGAAACATAGAGTGACTTGCCCAGATTCGCTTACTGGGAAGTGACAAGGGTAGAACTGAAACCCCGATGGGTTGGGACCTGCTGGTGTTAGCCAATATCTAGTTCCCTTGTTTGCCAAAATTGTTCCTTGTAATTGTTAGCTGGGGAGTGTGATCCCAGAAGAAAGGCACCACTTCCCAGCATCCCTTGCAGATAGATGTGATTGTTTGAGGCAATTCTGTTCCTTGGGATCCAGGAACCTTCCTTAAAGTCAGTCGGTGCCCCCTCTTTACTCCCCTCATCCTTACCCCTTCCTCTTTCCTGCCACCTGTCATGTGGCTGTGGCCTGTGTCCCAGGGATGATGGAGCTGTGAGCTGGAAGGAGCCTGGGCTCCCCAGGAGCCTGCAGAGTCGTCTTACTAGCAGTCCAGGACTGGTTTGCTCGGCATTTTTATGGGTGAAAGAATGCTGTTGAAGCCAGCACTGCTCTGGGTTGTGTTTCTCGTAGCTAAGCCCCGTCCCCTCCCAGGGAGTAGATTTGCCAGCTCAGAGCCCAGCCCTGCCCCATCACTGCGGCCTGCAGGGGTAGGGGACCACTGGGGGGAGCCTGGGGGCAGTGTGCACTGAAGACAAGGACACTGAAGCAAGGCCTCCAAGCATTCTGGGTGGTGTCCTGAATGCACCCACACTCTGCCCACTGCCCGGCCTCCACAGAGTTTACCAGGAAGCAGACAGCCCGTCACTTACAGAGTGTGAGGTCGGTCTTGAGCGCTCCCCTCTCCACCGTCTCTGGGTCTCTGGCCCTCTCGACCCTGCCACTGCACACTGTGGGGCCGGTCTGGCCCTCCCCCAGCCTCCACATTCAAGGGGCTACTCCCACAGGCTCACTTTCTCCGTGCTCCTACCCAAGCCTGCTGGGGAAAGGGTCTCCCGGCTTATCATTCTCACAGCGACCAGAATTATAGCCTACGAACCCTGTCAGTGAGAGGTCATGAGTTTGGAGGATACGAAAGTATCCCGGGGCAACTTCCTTGCTGTGTCTAAACCATTTACCATACCGAGAGTGAACCACACTCTCTGCAGTGACATGGGCCTCTGGGCCAGAGGGCTAGGGATTAAGAGGCAGGAGGATTTGGTGAAAGGAGCCCAGGCTTTGGCAGCAGCACTCCTGCGTGTCAGTTCTGGATGTTGGGTGTTGAGAAGCCTCAGGTTCTTTGCAGCAGGTGGGACTTCTGGAAGCAGACACAGAGATGGAACTTGGGGTTCCGGGATGTTTATTGTGGACCAAAACGTGTGTGACCTGGAAGGGGGAAGGAATAGAACTGGACAGGGGAGAGGGTGATCAGCAACGCCCCCTGGGAGGTTCTGGAGCCTATGCTGCCCATCAGAGCTGTCCAGTCCTGGGTCGGAAGGCCTGGGCCTTTGTGTCCCCGCCACTTTCAGCTGTTGTACGTGGGCTTCCCAGAAAGGAAAGGGCATGCCCTTGGATGAAGCAACTCTCTGTAGCAAGGCACGCTGGGAAGGAGCTGGAAGTCCTTGTCCGAAGTGGGGTCTGGGTAGTGCACCTGCTGCTCCACCACATCCTTCATCTGCGAAATGGGTCTAATAACAGCACGAGTTCCGCAGGGCCGAAGCTGGATCATGGGCGTGCACAGCCTCTGTAAATGGACAGCAGCTGTCTCCGTGGGCTCTAGGCACGCCCCCTGCCGGGCACCCCTGGATGTAGGCGCTAGCTCTTCCTGGCGGAGCCTCCCTCGGAGAAGGGCCTGGGTAAAGCCGACACCAGCCCTTTCTGACAGGATACTCCCTGAGAATGTCAGCGTGGGAAATCCAGAACCCTCCAAGTTGAACGCTGTGAAGCCCATCCTTTTATCGTCTCTGCTGCTCCACATTAAATGGCAGTCTGGGTTCAGAGCACGATGGCTTCTGATTAGGACCAGTGACATTAAATATGGAGAAGTCAGGAAAAAGAGGAATGCTAAAGAAAGCAGAGTTTCACTCCATTTGACGATCTCTGAATATACCGAAGGCTTGCATCTCCCCATTCTCAAGCCATGCATAAAAAGGCCCCAGTTTTCCACTTGGTGTCAGGATCTGAGAGGCATTTCAGGTCAGAGTCTGAGGCGGGCTAGAGGATGAGAATCATGACCAGGAAGACGGCCACAGGGATGACTCCCAGGGAGTCACGCCTCCTGGTGGTCACATGCTTGCCTGGTCCTCTGGCATATTGGCTCTTGGCTTGGCCATGTGACTTGTTTTGGCCAATGGGACGTCAGCAAATATAACCCAGCCAAGAGGCTTAGTAAGTGCTTGAGAACTGGGAGTTCCTGAGGTTTAGACTGCCTGCGCTCCTCGACGATGAAAGCTGGAGGGGCTGGGGGAGGGCGGGGATTGAAGGGGGTGGGTGAGGAGGGTGGGGAGGGGGGGGGTGGGGGTAAGGAGAGGTCCTGCCCTCCCAGGCAGCCCTCCCACCAAATGGACCCCTGAAGAAGCCTGTAGAGCCTCCCAGCTGTCCCACAGGATCATGAGAAATAATGAATTGCTGTTATTATAATTTTTAATTGACATTAAATTCACATAACATAAAATTAACCATTTTAAAGAGTGCAATTCAGTGGCATCCCGTATATTCACAGTATTATGCAATCACCACCCCTTTCTAGTTCCAAAGCCCCAAAAGCATCATCCCAAAAGCAAACCCTGTCCCCATCAAGCCGTCCGTGCCCCTTCCCCACCTCCCTCTAGCTCCTGGCAACCACCAATCTGCTTTCTGTCTCTATGGAGACAGACCTTTCCTGACTGGCTTCTTTCATTTAGCATAATGTATTCACCCGTGCGGTGGCAGGTATCAGGACTTCATTTCATTCCCACAAACAGTTGTAAGATACGCTGATGTTCACAGCGGCGCGGTTCGCAGTAGCCCAAAGGTGAAAACAGCCCAAATGTCTATCAGCCAGTGAACGGATAAAGAGAATCTGGTATATACATACAACAGAATATAATTCAGCCAGAGTTACTGTTATTCAGCCGTAAATGACTGTTATTTTAAGCCATTAGGTTTGGGGAAGGTAACAGAAAACAGAGAGTTTTTCAGGTAACTGCGGTAATAAGAGCTGTCAATTCCTACGTGGATTCCGTGCCATGGACCGCGTGAAGCACTCTGCGTGTATTGTGCTCTGATTTTCGCAAGGAACTCTCCCTTTCGGTGTTACTGTCGAGCCCATTCTACCGGTGGGGAAACTGAGAGATTAAATAACTTGCCCAATTTAACCCAAATGATTTGATTCCAGAGCTCATGCTTTATCTACTCATTGTACACAAGCCAGCCCCAAACAAGACCTGCTCCGGTGGCTGGAAGGGCAGGAGCCCACAGCAGTCTGTGGCTTTGCTGTGAAAGAGGGGCGCCTGGGTGGCTCCGTCAGCAAAGGGTCTGCCTTCCACTCAGGTCACGATCTGGAGTCCTGGGATCCAGTCCCGCATCTGGCTCCTTGCCCAGTAGGGAGCTACTGCTTCTCCCTCTGCCTGCTGTTCCCCCTGCTTATGCTCTCTCTCTAGCAAATAAATAAATAAATAACCTTGAAGGGAAAAAAGAAAAGAAAAGAAATACCACTCTCCATTTTCTATACAATTCCTAATGAATATCACTGGGAGAAATGATCAACAGAAATTAAAGTTGATAGTGTTTAAAATCTGCTACAATGTGGAATTCCAGTCTGTGAAGCCTGGTTTGGGAACAACCAAACTTTGTAGAAATAAGGTCTGCAACATAAATGTTCAAGGGCGGAAGTTACAATTCTAATATTTGATATAAACAAATCACCCTGATCAATGGCCAAAGCTTTATTGTAAAATTTGCATGGGAAAGAAGCAATCCCAATGAAAAATAACTTCTGTAAAATTCAATACCAATAAAGGTGGAAAGAATTGTAAAGGCTTTAACTGGGCTATTTAAAAAAATTGATTAAGGAATTAAGTTGACTTAATGGAGTTTGTTCAAGAAAGTAGTTTCAGTACAAAAATGTATCCATGATGAATTAATTGTGGTTTAAATGGTTGTACTCTTAGGAGTCAAAATATTCTCAGGACAGAACCTCTTCCTGAGTCAAAACATCTTTTATTTTTGAGTATAGTTGGCACACGATGTTAAACATTTTTTATCTTTCTTAATGATTCTTTGAAAAGTGTAAAATGCTGTTAAGGTGCCCCTCAATAAAGCTATTTTTAAAGAAAATATAAAATAAAATAAAATGATGTTAAGGTACGAATGTAGGTCATTGTGGGATGCCAAGACAGATTTCTAAGGCCCTTCTGAAAATAAGTGCATCGGTCTTTAGTGAGGCCACCAGATACTGGGGTTACTTACAACGCAAGGTGAGGCGGTAAAGACTTCCCAGGGAGTCAGAAATTCACCCCAGTGCAGGGGAAGTTCAAGCTCTGGTGTCCCTCTTGAGACATGGGTTCTGGGCAGGGAGGGGAGGGGCACAGAGAGAAGCCACTTGAGTAACTCCATGGCCCAATGTTTAGGGAAGGTAGTATGAATTATCCATAGGAGGGAGCCTCAATCCTTGAAAGAGAAGAAAGATCAGCAACTCTCTGGGGTGGGGTCATCTCAGGTAACCATGGAACAGCAGAAGTGTGAACCCAGCAACAATCTCCACCTACGGGGCACCATATGGGAGCAGAAGTTACTTGGGATTCACCAGAAAGAGATTTGGGCTGGCTGGGGTGCGGGGATGTGGGGAAGCAGTGCAGGGCTGTTTATCCTAGAGTCCTTACATCTAGGCCTACAAGCTTTTCAGGTTTCGTAAAAATATTTATCAGCTATAAATATAGCCAGAATATTTCAAAGGTAAAAGAATAAATGAAGAAATGTAGGTAAAATGTAACATTAGGTCATCTAATAATGGATTATGTATAGTTCTCATATAGTTATAATAAATATGAAGTTTGGATCATAAAAAATTTTTTATACACTCAAATTTATGAAAATGAAACATCCTTTCAAAAAGTTACAGCAAAATTAATATATAACATAAATAACAATATTATATATAAAAATTATATATGTGAGTCACTTTCTTCTCTTTCTTTATCTATCTCTCCATGAAAGCTGTGGGTATGTTTTAATGTATCTTACATGATTTAGGGGGAGTCTAGGGCTGACAAAGGTCTTCATATGACATCAGGGGGGGGTGGAGGCATGACTTGAAGGTGAGGTAAAGGTTGTTAGCCTGTTCACAAAATTGAGTGCGGTCTGGAGCCAGTGACCTTGTTAATTAGCCCCAGAGCTTGATTTTTCTCAAGGCTGGTAACAAGAAACAAGGAAACAAGAACTGTATACAATAGTCTCAGAATTTAAGCAGAAAAAATGACCGAGTAGACAGGGAGCAAATAGATTTAGATTTACGTTTAAGAATGTAGATTGTGAGGGCGCCTGGGTGGCTCAGTGGGTTAAGCCTCTGCCTTCAACTCGGGTCATGATCCCAAGGTCCAGGGATGGAGCCCTGCATCAGGTTCTCTGCTCAGCAGGGAGCCTGCCTCTCTGCCTACTTGTGATCTCTCTCTCTCTCTCTGTCAAATAAATAAATAAATAAAAATCTTTAGAAAAAAACAAAACAAGAATGTAGATTGTGGTTCAATGATGTACTAGGTGCCAAGTGAGGTTAAAAATAATCCCAAACCGCAGCTTGGAATCGTCATGGGAATGGAGCCCTTTGGAGCTGTGCAATATGGCAGCCGTACCACATCCCTTGGATTCACAGAAACATGGAGAACAGGTTAGAACTGTAGAGATTGATCGCCTTGCATTCCATTCGTTGGGCTCCTAATCAAGACACAATGGATGCTTAGTTGTCACAAGGAAACAGAAAAAGATACTCTCTGCAGAGAGGAAAGCCCCCAGGCTAACCCCTGAACAAACCAGCACGTCTAATTCCCTCCTGGGAGGACTGAGGAGTGGAGCCTTGGGGATGACTCAGCTCCCTCTCTCTGTGTCTCTCTCTGCCTCTCTCTCTCTGTTCCTAGGGAAGCTGAACAGGTCTGGGCAGCTGGCTGTGGGCTGAGCAGACAGATTGAAATGCAGGGAGCACTAATTTGTTAGGAATCCCTGAAGCTCCTATTGTCACCAGCCATTACTTACAACCTAGAATCTTTCTTTCCAGCGGACCTCTCATTCATGAACACATCCATAAACTTCAGGCATTTGTTTTTTAAGGGGAGAGAGTGTAAGTCAAGGGCTGTTGCAGTGGATCCCGTGGATCCTTGAGCACCACACACTGTCCCTGTTCATCTTGCTGAATGCCAGCAGGGTGGTTTCTGCAGAGAAAACCATTAACGAGGGCAACTTCCCTTTTGGAGAGAACTTGAAAGCCCTCCCGATTCCCAGCCTCGGTGCGGATTCCCTTGAAACAGGAACCTCTCCTTTTGGTGCTTTAGAAACCAAACGGGTAACGGAAACACTTCCCTGGGGGATGTTAAGTAACGGACACTTCACAAACACCACCCTTCCCAAATTCAAGGCAAGCCTGGATGGGATGCATTTGGCCAGCGTGTTCTTACGAGTAATGCTGCATCCACTCATAGGGCACTGGTGGGAATTTGAATAAAAGGTCTTCATCCTCTTTATTTTTCACCCTGTAACTGTTCCTGCCCATTCTAACCTTTCCCACCCCTCTGCCTCTGTTCCTCCTGATTTAGAATCCTAGAATATCAGGTCTGACAAGAACATAAAATTGCCTTATCTTGCCCCTTAGTTTTTTTTCCTCCCTGGGAAAACAAGCCCCCGGGAGGGTGAACAAAATAGCCAATAGTTATTCAGTTTAGCATCACAGCTGTGGCTAATTTGGGCCCCTTGAAGGCAGGGCCATTCCCAAAAGGACTCAGGATTTGTGACCTTTTTTCACTCAGTGAAACTGGGTGAAGACCGTTTGATGACACACTCCAGTGACTCCCGGACTCCTCTGTGGAAATGTGACCATGAGCTCTACACTAACCTCGAGGATACAGATCTACTAAAGCCAAGCTCCAGTGGACACACCATCCTTGCTTTGTGGACCAAACATCATGCTGAAAGTTGTATCTCGCATTTTTTTTTTGGTTAACAGCTACATTTTATGAACACAAAGATACCTGGCTGGTTTAAGGAAATACAAAGGAATCCTTTTGTAAAGTAAGTTAACATTTCTTCCTTTTTTTCAGTTAGTGTTTAACTTGCCTTTATGATAAATCTAGATTTTCACAGTTCATGAGAATCTCTATATTTGGATATTTTCTTAGATCTGAATCAAGTAACCTCTCTGTGTCTTTGTTTTCTCACCAATAACAGAATCGGGATGTTCCTCAGCATCCCCTGACAGCACAGCTGTGAGGTTTTAACTTGCTAGGCTCTCAAGGAGATACTAGTCCTGCCTTAGTACCAATATCGGCAGCAGCTTCCAAACCCCCTGCAGCCTCGCGCTGAAGTTAGCTGGAATGCTTGTCTTCTGCAGCAGTGAGGCTGGGTTGGGGTGTGTGAGAGGGCCTGGCTAGTAATTCTCATGGTAGAGAAACTACTCACAGTTAAAAGAAGCCCAAACAGAGGGTGTGCCCATCCCAATTCAACTTGATTTGTGGCTGGAGCACCTACTATGTACCAGGGCTGTATTGTGCCCAAGGAATGGAGAACTCGGTGGTCAGTCCTTGCCTTCATGGGGGGGGGGGTGGGGGGAGCAAAAAAAAGAGCCCTGAGGGAGCGCCCCTGTCACAGTCCTGCCTGGAGACAATAAAGGGGAACTCCCTACCTTCTTCGGTCCATCCATGGGAACAGAGCTGTTTTCCAGCCAGTATATCTTTGTTGTATTGAGGTGGGCCCCATAGAGTTAGTCAAACACAGCTTGAAGAGTAGGGGAGGCCAGAGACACATAGAGGAGGTGTGGGAAGTCACAATGACTCGAAGCTGGCATGTCGTCACGCTGACATCAACATCCTCCTTTGGAAGAGCTCTGATCAAGCTTTCACTTTGCAGAGAAACACCTTCCCAGATTTCCTCCAGCACTTGAAGCTGCAAGTTCCAAAGGTGAACTCAGGCCTTCACATCCCTCCCTTTGGCCCCCGAGACACCAGTAACCATGATGAATTGCACCTGGCCATGGCAACAGTCTCATTTTTTAGAAAAGCCAATCTGGACCACTTACCATGCTTAAAAGGAGCATTGACAGATAAGCAGCCTTCAGGATGCCATTTCCAAAAATCCATCTCTAACGAGGCATAGCTAACAATATGTGTATGGTGATTATTTATTCCAACAGCCCGTCCCAAGGTGCTGGAATCAGTTGCATGTGAAATTTACTTTGACAAACCATCCCTGATTAGGTAAGCCTTCCGCTGGGCTCCAGACCAAGGAGCTTCCGCTATTGACAGAAGCTTCTGGTCAACTCTTTCCGCAAATGGCAGAATATAGATTGAAGCCATTGTCAGGTCGTCAGGCACACACCATTGCCTGGGACTGCAATCAGAGAAAAAAGGTGTCAAAAAGTGGGAAGTGTAGGAGGCTGGGAGATACAGGGCCAAACACCGTTGCTTCCCCAGGGAGAAGCCAGTTGCTACTTCTATGAGAGAACAAAAAAAAAAGGGGGGCTGTGTGGCGAAGTACAGAAATTCAGGTGGCAGTGGGCATGGTTCCAGGCTTTCTGAGAACCCTCAGCTCAGGGCTTATCTCCCAGCATGTGCCCAGTTTCCCCAGTTTCAACAGGTAGGAAATCATACCCACCCTGGAAATTCTGAAACCTCAGGCTGCTTGCCGTTTATCTGACATTATCTGTTGTGTTTAAGAAAGCCACATGTGGGTCGGGGCGTAATGGGCTCAGTTTCATAGTATGTCAAAAAATGTGACACAAAAATGCATCAACATTGATCCAGGAAAGAGGGCCTGGGGCAAGTGGGTGGTTTACTTTGATTCAAGATAGTAGAGTCTTTCTTAAAAGAACTCATTGCTATCTTATAACTGGAATCTGTTAGGATTAGGGCCAGCTGCTAGAAACCGACAACGAAATAAAAGTGATTTCAGTCAAATAGAGGTTTATTTTCCAGCTGCTAGAAACCGAGAACGAAATAAAAGTGATTTCAGTCAAATAGAGGTTTATTTTCTCTAGCATAAAATGAAACCAGATACCCAGGTTCAGAGTTCATCTATAGGCCTCCAGCTTCTATAGCTCAAGATGGCTTCTGGAGCACCAGCCATTACATCTGTGTTCTGAGAAGGAGAATGAAGGGAGAAGGGAAAAAAGAATGCTTCCCGATAGGATCCATTTTACTTAAAGGAGCCGCACACAGTGACTTCATTTACTTTTATTGGCCAGCCTTAGTTGCAAGGGAAACTGAGCTATATATTGCTTTAGCTGGGCACGTTGCTGCTTAGAATATACGGGGCAGGCAACAGTAGGCTCCTTCATATCCCCCTTTTAGGGGCAGCTTCTGTAGCTTGGGTGAAAAGCATGTTGCTTTATCCCCTAGATGTAACCACATTTGGCTCCTGGCTCCATTGCCTTTTAGCCGTGTGACAGTGAGTAATTCATTTTGATTTCCTGGATCTGTTTCTTTACCCATAAAAATGAAGATATGAATCCCACCTGATGGGGGTGTTGTAAGAAGTCGATGAGACAGTTCATGTAAAGCACTCAGCCCAGCGCCTGACATTTGAACAGCAGGCGTTTGATAAATGTTAGTGCCCTTTCTCTTTCCTGTGAGTTAAATGTATTATTTACCTGTATGGAGGCTTCACCACCAGCTCCTCGACGTGGGCCCAGAGGGCACATCCCCTGGCAGAATGCCCAAGAGGGTGGCAATCAAAGTTTTATCATTGGAACTATGGTGGCAACAGCAATGGTTATTGTGCTAGGTGCTGTACACGCATCATCTCATTGAACCCCTGCCATGACAGATGCCATGTGTCCTCCGCCTAGATCCCTGGGTCTTCTGCCATAATGCTACTGCCAATGGTTTACACCTATGACTCTCAGGAAAGGTTGCCTGGGGATCCTTTGCCCACAGTGCAGAGTGCCTGGAGTTTACCTCCCTTCGTGGCCCTCAATCCCTGAGCAAAACCCTTAGTCCCTTAGCAACAAATGCAGGTGCACAAAAGCCCAGTTTGCTTGTGAGCAGGACAAACCAATGTACAAACATCCTCCCACGTGCCCAGGAGGATCAGGCTGGGAAACCCTCTTTTACTTGGACACTTCCCGGTCCCTGCCTGCTTCCTCAACTAAATAAATCACCTGTACATGAGTCCTCCTTTCTTTTTCTCCTTCTGGGGAGTCTGACCTCAGATACACCCCAAACCTCATGAGGCAGACCTATTAGGAAACCCTTTCCATTTTGCAGAAGGGAAAGTTGAAGTTTAGGCGGATCAAGTAATTTGCCTGAGGTCACACAACTAGGAAGGTTTTAGAATTGTGATTTGAACCCAGGTCTTCCTGGCAGCACCCTGAGATCTTCCCTTCCAGCTGCATATCCTCGAATGGTGGCCCAGAACCCACAGGGGTAAGTACCGAGGATTCTGGCAAGTTAAATTCCTCAGCCAATTTGCTGGTAAGGTAGGGGCTCATTTCCAAGGGATACTGATGAGAATAGCTAAGTTAAATTCTCAATGAAGGGTCAACCAGGGCATCCTGAAACCCTGACTCTTTAAAAAACAAAACGAAACAAATAAAAAAAACTTTTTAAAAAGATTTTATTTATGAGATGTCTGGATAGCTGGGTGGCTCAGTGGGTTAATTGTCTGCCTTAGGCTCAGGTCATGATCCCAGAGTCCTGGGATTGAGTCCCATGTCAGGCTCCCTGCTCAGTGGGAAGTCTGCTTCTCCCTTTCCCTCTGCCTGCCACTCCCCCTGCTTCTACTATCTCTCTGACCAGTGAATTAAAACACACACACATACACACACACAAATTTTATTTATTTGACAGAGAGAGAGAAAACACAAGCAGGGGGAGGGGCAGAGGGAGAACGAGAAGCAGGCTCCCCCATGAGCAGGGAGCCCGACACAGAACCCGACCCCAGACCTGGGGATCATGACCTGAGCCAAAGAAAGACACTTAACCTCTTAACCGCCTGAGACACACAGCCCCCCCTCCCCCACTCCAACCCTGACTCTTCTGGCTGAAGTTTGGTCCTCTTCAGTTTGGGGAGGGAGAGGTGGAGCTGCTGGACAGGACACGGTGGGCATCTGCCTGGCCTGCCGGAGCGGCCAAGTGCAGGCTGGCTGCGGGAGGGGCACGAAGGCCGTGGCACTCACACCGCTCAGCCAGTCCCTGCCACATCCTGTCTCTGGGCCCGCAGCTTGGCTTGCCAGCATCCATTCTGCCCAGAAAATTGGGCTCACTTCTCACTGTATTGTTTCCAAGCCATTTTGGCTTCCTCCCTGAAAGAGCCACACCCTGGGTCTCCCTGTTTCCAAAGAGCTTCGAAAGTCATTCCTTTCCCTCCCTTTGGCTTAAAAAGACTGACAACACCATTTCCATTGAGGGAGATGGGGAAATAGTTAAATTAGCCGTAATAACTCAACAATTATAAAAAGTCCTAATTATCTGAGAATGCCTGATAAAGGTGGGGGGCAGAAGGGAAGAATGCCAAACACACGCCGCACATCCTGGTTTGTGATTTTGCCTAGAAACAAGCTTTCTTTAAAGCTTTTTATAAAAATAAGTTGAACTTTAACAATACCAGCTACCAGCTACTTCTTAAAGAATAAATGAAATAAATTTCTTGCCCGTGAAAATTTTCCAACAAAATTGCCTGGTTGTTAACATTAAATTTTTCCTACTTAATCTTTGTAGCACAATCCAAAAAAAAGAGTCATTTTAAAAAAATACTTGAGGGTTTTATCATGTCCTTCAAGTGCCACTTGAAAATCTTTCCTCTTCAAATTGTGTTCTTCGAAGCAACACTAACTTTGCTTTTCTCTCTTAATTTAGTTATTGGCTACCTCTGCCTTGCTCCTGGGTCAGTGACTTAGTTGACTGAATTTAGAACTCTCCAACATCACTTCCATTGACCTCATGAAATCCTCCATTTTTGGCATGATCTGCAATTTCGTTTTGCCGTCCATTCGCATTGGGTTTGCAAATATGGCCAGATATTGCAGAGGTCAGACCATTAGGAAGGGGCAGCCTTTCGCTTTTAGTGGGAAGGAGTATTAATGAATTGTAAGGAGGTCTGGACCAGTGCCTGATATCATACATACTATACTTTAGCCATGAATATTTTTATGCTCTAAAACCTTTTGCTTTGATTTCAGGCACTTGCATATGACTCCCAGTAACCGGGCCCTCCCTACGTACCTGTACAGGATTTCAACATTTATGAAGCATTTTAACATTTCATGTGACCTTCAGAGCAGCCAGGTGAGGAATATCATTTTCTGGATAACCTTTCTAAGAGCCAGAAAGGTTAAGTGACTTGCCCAAGGTCCCATGGGGGCTTGAGAAACAGAGCTAGGGCTGGCCCCCAGGTCTGTTTTTTTTTCATGCTACCTTTTTCTGGAAGTTTCTGGAATTTCTTCACCTAGGTGCCCAGCAGAGAGACCCTGCATGGAGGCCTGGAATGCACGGACCTCCTGAGTCTCTCTTGGTCCTGTCTGCTTAGCTGGGAGGCCTATGGATGGCAGAATCTGATCGGCACCATTCCTCAGATCTAGTTCCATATCCAGGTTACAAAGCCCTCATGAGTGAAGCACATTTCTAAACTTTGCCCAAACCAGAGTGAGCTCCTCTGCTTGCAGAAGAGTTGCTGTGGGCAGGAAACTCTATCTCTCTGGTCCAGAACTACCATTTGGCTCACCTTGGCAACATCATTTCAATTAGGGTCAACAGCCCTCTTAATTATGCATTAATCCTTAAGCAACGAGGTAAAGCTTCATTCATCAGAATTTTATCTCCTCCATATACCACTAAGAGTCCCTGTGGTCTCCTCCACTCAAATTATCAACAAGAATAAATCCAAGAGTTCAATATGACTGCAGAGCCGTCCATTCATCAGGGCTCATTTTATGAGTCTCCTGCAGCTTGGAGCAGCCAGGAAGTGGGCTGTCCGCTGCCTGCGAAGGCTGAAATGCTGAAATGGTACCATGAGCCACGCAGGCTCGGTGGCCGGTGGGCTCTGAGGCCCTGCCAGGGAGGGATCGGGTGGTCCCGGGGAGATGCCGAGGGGGAAGACGCCATTCTCTTTCTCTAATCGCCTCTAACAGGCAACCATACCTCCTCCCATTTCTTTGCAAGGACGCCACGGAGGAGGTCAAGGACTCCCAAGAAGCAACTAGTTTCTCTCTCTTCCTCTAGAGCACTGGCTCCCACGTGCTGGCCTTGGACCTGGGAGGACAGAGGGTTTAGTGCAGTCACTTGGGACAGCTATGAGTGTGTCCAGCTCTGTACATACGCACCACAATTTTTTTTTAAATGTTTCCAGATGCCTCTGGGATGAAGACAATAAAAATTCACTTAAGAGCTATGGGATTTACAGTAGTTGCATCAATGGCCTTTTGGGGGGGCATCTTCTCAACCTCCAATGGCTTTTTTTTTTTTTTTTCCCCTGAGAACGAAGTTCCTTCTCCCAGTAGAAACTGGCTCTGGCCCCGTGTTGGTACCACGGAGCCCTCTTCTTCCCTGTCACAGCTAACTGGACGTGAGGCTGCGCTTTGCCTTTGCTTAGCTGACCAGAGTCTCCCTTCTAGAATTTGCAGCTGTGATGCAAAAATCGCCTTTGGGTGCAGGTGACTGGCCAGAGGTGTGATGTAACTGGGAGCCATGGAGGTGGCCGCGTCTTCCTGGGTGAGGCAGGGAGCCCTCGTGTGTGGGGTTGAGGGAAGGGCTGGGCACGTTTGGAGAGGAGCACAAAGCCAAGGAGTCCCGCTGCGACCCTGACCACCCTCCAGCTCCCGCTGTTGGCCTCGGAGAGGTGTGGAGTCTCTGGCCACCTCAGGGATCCTTCCAGTACATTAGAACTGCTTAAGGTGACTGACTTCAGCCGAAGAAACTTTGACAAAATAGTGACTTCTGGATATTATATAGATACTAAATATATAGATACCAAATAAAACATTATGTGGGGATTTTTGACATATTATAAAGTTTCCTTACTTGTTCATAAGAATGTTTTAGAAGGATGGTGTTCTCTGGTTTTCCCAGAAAATCTGCAGAAGGAGATGTATCACTCACAGGGCGCATTACACGGAAAGCGCTCAGCTCGGCACCCTTCACAGAGCTCATGCCCAACAAGGACCTGCGACTATTTTCTTTATCACCCACAGAATTTTGACAAGTACTCACAATGGCCAGGTCCAGAAGCACCTTCCAGAAGTCTCTTCTATATCCAGAACGCATACCATTTGAGCGTGTTCCCCTCAGCTTAAAGATCTTTGCAGCCCCTGTGTGCTCCCCTGCTTGTAGGACCAAGGAGAGCATGTGCTGGGGTGGGTTGTGGGGGTGAGGTGGTCTCACAAGCATCACTTGGAGAACACATTGAGTTACAAACTCCCGGACCCCATCCCTGACCCACTGACTGGAAGCTCCAGGGAGGAATGAGAGGAGCTGCATCTCTAACACGTGCCCAGGTGATTCCCATCATCACTGATCTGTGGGGGTTATAAATCTCTGTCTCTAAGTGGACAAACCATAGGTCTGAGGATACGTCATGCGGAAAGTCATATCATGCATTTTAACTTTCAGGGGCATCCAATCACCTGCCTTCTCCCTCCCTAAGAGCACCGAGATTTTCATTGTGTTTTCTTCTTCCCCACAAAACCCAGATGCTTCTGGGAACCTCACTCCCAGGTCTAGGGGCCAATCAGTACACTCTATTTCCTGGTTCAAGTGTGGGCCCATGACCCACGCTGGCCTCATCAAGGGGGATGTCAGGATTGTTGCTTGGAAGGGATGGTATGTTATAAAGATGTAAGGGCTGGAGCCACAGTAGCTATTTTGCCATCCTGAGGGAAACAGCTTTCAGATGACTCTGAGTAGAAAAGATAAAAGAACCCAAGTCCTTACTGACATTATTAAGGTTCCAAACCTCAACTTACCTCTGCACTTTCTATCTGTGCGGGTCACAGGTCCTCAGCTCCACCCCCTTCAATCTCCCAGTGCTTTGTTCTTGCTTCTCATGTCCTACTCAGTTGTGTCTGGGACTCCTCCATTCCTAGACCTTGCATCCCCACTCAAAGGATCTTTATTGTTTTAGTTACTTAGTTGGGTATTTGGAACTTGCAACAAAGCGTTCTACCAGGTATATTTCACAAAGTCTTCTAAGAAACAGTAAGTTTATTTCATGTGTTGGTACAAATGGGTCAAGACGTAAAACCCTCCACTGCTTCCTAAACAAGAGGGAGTGGATTTGAATTTCAGCAAGAGGAATTTGGGTTAGGAAGAAGGAAAACTTTTCTTCTCACGAAGTCTGTGAGGTATTTAAAATGATCATTCAGGGAGGTTTTCAGAGCTTCCTATTGTGCAGATTAAAACAAAAAAGTGAATTTTCTGGTGTAATTTCAATGTTGTCCTGCAGAGCAGTAGATGGATAGATTAATTATCCTCACTTAGGAGCTCTTCTGTTCCATGATTTCATAAAGCCATCCAAACTTTATTCTGGACGAGTTTTCCTGATCTCACTTATGAAATCCATCATCCCAGCTCTCCTAGGGCTCCTCAGATGACACTTCGCAAACATTCCCAGGGGCAGGCCCGCCCAGATCCCTCTCCTAGGCTGCTGGGGGATGAAAGAGTCCCTTCTCTCCCTCATCGTGACCGACCAGATGTGCCACTTGGCCAGCCAGGAATATTTTTATTGCAAAGTATGCTGTTTCCACTGATGACAGTCCCAAAACCGTTAAGACAGAAAGAGAAAAGAGGATCATATTCTGGCTTGTTTGATTTTCTAAAGTGGACTTGGTGAGACAGAGGTTATTCCGGGCCCTTAAATCTTCCCCACTAAAATGTCCCACCACATCCCAAATCTGCTCATTGATACACTGAATATGGCAGTGGTACAGTGGAGATGACTTTGTAAGGAAAACGACCTTTCTTCTTCCTTCCTTCCTCTCTTTCTCTATTTCTTTCTCTCTCTTTCCCTCTCCCTTTCTCTCTTCCTTCCTTTCTTCCTTTCTCTCTCTTTCTTTTTTTCTTCCTCCTCTCTCCCTCCCTCCTTCCCTTTCTCTCTTTTTCTTTCTTTCTTCCTTCCCTCCCTCCCACCCATGTTCATTTGTTCGTTCCTTCGTTCCTTCCTTCTCTCTTTCTTTTTCTTTTTTTTTTTTTTTTTTCTATACAGGATGCAGGAAGGACCAGAGAGCTGTTAGCATGCTGGGGAGAAAGCACAGAGGGCCGAGCCCCAAGGCCTTCCACTCTGTTACTGTTCACGTATCACACAAGGCATTGGACAGTTGGAATTAGAACCAGACGCTGTCTCTGACGCTAACAGACTCACAGCGTGGGAATGGAGTCCCCAGACACCGATGAGGACATGAGAACCTGAGCAGAGCACTGGGGAAGGGTGAGGCCCGAGCTCAGGCTCCCGAGGCCATCTTGTTTGGCTCCTAGCAAACACTTAACGAAAGAGGCCTGAGAATAACTCTTGCCCGGGAGTTAAAGTGATGGCCTCTCAGGCCTGACTCTGCTGTTTTTTAACCTTAAGCCAGTCACTAAGTTTTCCTGAGTTTGTTTCCTCAACAGCCAAGCCGAGCATATAAAGCTACCTCACAGAGTATGTGAAAGTGCTTTATAAACCATGACGCGTCCCCGCAGGTGAGCCACCCATCGAGGCTGGCAGGGAACAGAATCAAGATGTGTGTCATCCACCACGAGAGTGTAGGCAGAGGCGATGTGTGGAGGGAGGCACCGAACTCAGGGAGAGCTCCAGCGCTTCTCTGTGAGGCCTTTGCCGGCCGAGGGCCCCGTGTCAGGAAGAGGGACTGTTGCGGGGCTGTCCTTTCAGCTTAAGGTGGCAGAAAACGCAGGCTCTCCTAGATGATGGGGTCAACCGACTCTGGGAATGGGAGTCAAAAATCAAAATTCCACTCCCACATCCCAGCCTAGAGAAAAAACTCAAGCTGTCTGCTTGGTGGTGTTTTTTTCCACTCTCTGAAAGCTCAATAATATTTGACAAGCCAGGCTGCATCACCATGGAGACCCGGACCTGCTGGTGCTTCCTCACACGGGGCAAGGTAAGCTTGGAGCATGCCCGACTCCATGGGCCAATTTCAGATGCCATGACGGCCTCGATTTCTTACCTCCTCTCTTCCTTTCACATTTTTGAGGGGCCCTGTTCACTAGTGTACACAATTCCTTTCATTCCCTAATTTGCCCCTCCATTGTTCCCGGGGAAAGAAAAGGATGACTTTTACACAGAGATATACATGCGCGTGACGTCCTTCCACAAGGATGTTGGTAGCTGGAAGAGTGCGAGAAGAGGCCCCAAAGTACTCAGTGATTGGAAACCCAGGAACGCCCCCACTCAGGCTGCCAGCCCCCCCCCCCGCCCCCAAACACACAGAATAAGAAGGGAGCAGAATGGCTGCTGTGATCATGTTGATCCCGTCACAGTTCTCCCCAGGGCTGATACCATTAATGGTGCCTGAGATTTGTGGCAGCTGCGTGTCTTCTGTCAGAAGATTGGAGTGGGGGGGAGGGGCTAATATCTTGGTATTCAAAATGGGAAAAAAATGTAAATCTGGGGAAATACTGGGTTTCATCACCTAAATTCTGGAATAGATTATTTGGTAGAGATTTGCGAGTACCTTTCAAAAGAAAATAGTGCTCATGACTTACAAGCTAAGGCTCAGTTAGGAATTTATACCCAGTAACTCATCTCTTTCTGGGCTTTGTGCAAGTGAGACAATGAATAAACATTTGTTAAGTAAATGAAGGCAGGTTTGAAGTGATCTACAGTAATAAAAATATATCCTAAGTGGATAATTAGAGGCGAGAAAGAAGAGTATTGGAGGAATAAAACAAAAAAGAGTAAAAAGAAAGAAAGAAAAAACAAATATTTTAGTATCTAGATGATTGAAAGACTGCAAATGAACCTGAGTTTTAGCTCAAAGAGTCCAGGAAACTTTCTTATTCTCTCAATGTTTGGTAAAAAGAAAGAAAGGAAAGAAGGGAGGAAGGGAGAAAGGGAGAGTGGGAGGAAAGGTTAGGTAAGATAAAGGGAAGGGGAGGAAAGGAAACAGACTTGGACCCAAATAGATTTAAATTCCGCCCCCCCCCCGCATTAAGTTCTATGTGAAATTTATTGCATGAAAATTGTGTTTTACAAGGAACCCCAAGCAACACAATATGTTTCAAAAGACACGGAAACATCCTTCAAATAGATCCTTTAATGCTGATTCTTTATAAAAGCTGAGGGCTTCATATTGAATCATTACTCAGTTAAGACATTTTTTGCAGGGAACTGTTAAAATATAGGCCAAAAAAATGTGTTTAGAGACCCTAAAGGAAATAAATAAATAATGTGTCCTTGGGTGCCACTCTCTCAAGTCTTAGACATAAAGATGCAGATCCACATTGCACACTACTAACAGATGCTATATTCTGTGCCTGTGATGAGGGAAGAGCTAAATGCTTTAGATACCAGACGTATGGAAGCAAATTTGATATTGTGTTCCAAACTCTTGGGAATTTGATAGAAATTCTCACTCAGAGAAGCACTATGGTATAGAAAATGATACAGTGCAAATAGACTGGGGTTTCAAAACTTGGCTCAAAATTACTGTGATCACCTTAGCTAAGCTACTTAAATTTTCTCCAGCATCAGGATTCTATTTGCCCAAATGTGGATAATATGCTTTACTTTGAAGATTGAGTGACATAGATTAGACGACATAGTGTATAAGTTTCAGCTACAAGTAGCAAAAAAATAAATAAATAAATAAGTAAATCCAAATAACAGTGGCTTAAATAAAATAGAAATTTATTTCTTGCTTGTGTTCTAGACCAAGGACCAAGATCCTTGTAGCGTGTTGCTCTACATGAGTGGCTCCCATTCCTCAGATAACCAACCTCATAGTCCAAAATAGCTGCTGGAGCTCCAGCATCACTTTTATATTCCAGCCTGCAGGTAAGAAGAAATAAGAGAGTAGAGCACACCACTTCTTTAAAAATTTTTTTTTTGTTCATTTATATACCTTTGGCCAGAATTTTATCACATGGTCTTACCTAACTTCAAGGGAAACTGAGAAATGCCATCTTTATTTAGGGCAACTTGGTTCCAGATTTAACAAAAAATATATAGGACACCCAGTTAAATTTGAGTTTTGGATAAATAATGAATATTTTGTTTTCCTTTTTTAGAGAGAGAGAGAGAGTGTCAGTGTGTGTGTGAGCAGGGGGTGGGGAGGGGCAAGGGAGAGGGAGAGAGAGAGTATTAAGCAGGTTCCATGCCCAGTGCAAAGCCCAGATACAGGGCTCGATCTCAGGATCCTGAAATCATGACCTGAGCTCAAATCAAGAATCGGATGCTTAACTGACTGACTCACCCAGATGCCTCAATAATGAATAAATTTTTAGCATAAGTATGTCCTAGGCAAAATTTGAGACATACCTTTAATAAGACATTTTTCACTGTTTATCCAGAATTCAAATTTAACAGAGAGTCCTGTGTTTTATCCAGCACTCTAGCCCGGTTAAAGATCAGAGTCTTATTAATGAGGTAGGCAGGGCAGGGTGGAATGAGAACCAGGGGACAGTCGGCCATTGGCCACAGGGGTGTGTATGAAAGTGCGTTTCGCAGAGTGGGCCTTCAGCAAATGTTGGTTCTCTCTCCCCTTCCCTGTGAGGCAAGGTCAGAGAGCAGTCACAAGGGTAAATTCTAGAAGAGCCAATTTAGTTTCTGAAATAGAACTTAGAAGCTTGTCTAAGCATGTGTACCTGGTTCAGACCTGAGAGATCTGTGCCCAATGCACGAGGGAGACCATTTTGGCCTGAAAACTCACAAAGCACTGCCTCTTTTAGTCACAAAAAAACTTGGTCTCATCTCCGCAGAAGGTCCATTTCTGAGCACATCTATGAGCTCCTGGACCCACCAACTGAGGTAGCTACAAAGGACAGAGGAGCAGCCTGGGGGTAGGGACAGCGGTTGGGGGGGGGTGCTATCAGTCTGTGGCTTACATACCTGCCCTCCACTGCAAGTGGATAGCGGACATGAGGTTGTTCGGTCTGACTGTCGTTAATCAAATGTTTCAACTTCCTCTCAAGGCCACTTTGAACTCCTGATCACAAAGCCATGTCATCAGTATAATGCAGGAAGCCTCTGGACTCTGTGGCCGAGAGAGCACGAGTTCGTTTCAGTGAACAATGGAAGTAAATTATCTGGGTTTAAGGTAAAATAAAGTGGAGATAGGACCGGGTTTTGTTCTGCAGCATTTAGAATTAGAATTTGCCTTGTCAAAAGACTGCAATATTGTATTATGGGCTTTGACGGAGAATTACATGCCTGTAACTTAGGGATGTTGAGAATGGCCGATTCGCTCCCTCCTTTCGGTTTCCGATTGGCACTAGCCTCTGAATTGGCTCCTGCCATCCCTCTCCTCACCCTTCCCGTAAATCCATTCTTCACAGAGAAGAAAGAGTGATTGTAGAACCTATCTCAGGGCAAACGCTACCTGATCCCGCTGGTGGCTTCCTGTGGCTAAACTAAATCCCCTACCAACCTGAAGAGGCCCTCCCAAGTCCGACTTTCTTTTTATTCTTTGGCCACACCGTAGTGGGTTCAATGGTGACCCCCAAAAGGTATGTCCTCATACTAGTCCCTGGAACCTGTGGATGTTACTGTCTATGGCCAAATATGTGATTAAGTGAAGAATCCTGACAGGAGAAACGTATTCTGCACTATCCAGGTGGGCCTAAAATGCAATCACTTATATCCTTAGGGGGCAGAGACACAGAGAACAAGAGGAGGAGGCGATGTGACCACAGAGGTAAGAAGGGAAGTGATGCAGCCACCAGCCAAAGAACGCTGGGGCCACCAGAAGCTGGGAGACACAATGGTTGGATTCTCCCTTAGAGCCCGTAGAGGAAGCATGGTCCTACCCCCTTGATTTTGGACTTTTGGCTGCCAGAACTGTGGTAGAATACATTTCTGATGCCTCAAGCCACCGAGTTTGTGGTAATTTGTTCTCGTAGCCACTGGAAATGAATTTACCTGGCACGACTATTGTAAATCTACTGGTTCTTGGCTTAAATGCCATCTCCTCAGATGCACCTGATGACCTCGTTTCAGGATGGCTTTGTTGACGCCTCATTTATTCTGTGGGTGTTTCCAGAAGGAGGGAATGATCAAGGAATTGCCTGCTACAATGAGAAGTAAGATGATTATTCATACCTAAGGAAATGAGGCACAGGGAGGGCGAATAAGTTGTCCATTGTGGCGCATTCAGCCGGCGGGAGTGGGGACGAAATCCGTGCCATCAGACTCTGGAGCCTGTGCCCTCTCTCTCACCACACTGTAGCACCCCTGCGCCGGGGGAAAGGATACTGCCAAATGGCTGTGGGAGCAGCACAGGATATGTTCTTTGTCCTCCAATCTACCTTCAGAATTGCAGAGGCACTTGCCGCATTTTATTCCTCTTCCCTCTCTCTCCAGCAGTGCCATCCCTCCTGTTGAGCTTGTACCCAGGGGCAGAGGAAGCAGAAAAGGGAAAGGATCCCTTGCTTTCACCCACCTGAAACTGCCATTCTAAAGGATGAAGATAGCAAGATGGGGCCAATGGCCGTTAAACCAACAAAACCGATGGTCCGTAAGGTGCATAATTGGACACGGACTTACACCTCGGTCTGCTATTTAACAGTGGTGATTAAATGTGAGTTATCGACATGTTTGATCTGTGTATTTTCCTCTTTGCTTCAGCAACTCACCTTAATTATTCCTGGAGAAATAATATCCCTGATCTGGGTTCCCCATAGATAACTGACAGGGTCATTGTTTCCATTTTGGCATTCATGGGTCAGAGTTAACAGATGTTTTGCAGATAGCGAGCTCAGAAGAATGATAATTTGGGTCCATATATGCCTAGGATGTGTATATATTTTTGTGAGGCAAGGGACAACAAGATGGCCTCAGGAGCGGATCAACATCAATATTTAAAAGAACAAAATACAGGTATGCAGAGCCGTCCCATAATCTTCCCGGACCATTACTTTTCATGAGAGGACACAGATCTTAGTGATTAGAAGCTTTGTGGCAATTTAAATATGGCCACAACTCCTTTGCCTCTCTTCCTTTTAAGAGATGAGATCCAGTCTCTCTCTTTCTAAATCTGAGCTGGCCATAGCGTCTTGCTTAACTAATAAAACAGAGTGGAAATGATGTTCTGGGGTTTCTGAAGTTAAGTCATAAGGAGTTGTAGTTTCTGCCTCAGGTGCTTGGAACGCTCACTCTTAGAATGCTCCGTCTTGGAAGCACGTTCCATGCTGCGTGAAACCCAGGTTATAGGTAGGTGCTCTAATCAAGCTCCCAGCCCACAGCCAGAATCAGCTGCCAGCTATGTGGGCGAACCATTTCGAAAAGCCACGCAGCCAAGCCGGCAGACAGTTGCAGCCCCAGCTGACATATGACGGCAGTTGCATTAGAAACTCCAATTGAGAACCACCCTGCTGAGCTCAGTCAACCCATAAAGCCACGAGATGTAATAAATTGTGGTTTAAAGCCATTAAGCTTTGGGTGACTGGCTCTGCAGCCATAGATAATTAGAGCAGAATTAGGTACCTGGAAGAGGCATGCTGCCGTGATAAAAACTGAAATCATAGGATATTGGCCTTGGGACCAAGCAGGAAATTATGATTGGAGGCTGGAAAAAGGCATTCCTTGTTTTGTAATGATGGATAATTTGATACACTGTTGCTTGCGGTAATGTGAAAAACGGGAATATACCTATGAAATGGCAGATTTGGCTAAGGAGACATCCAGGCAGGATATTGAAAGTGCCTACTGGTTTCTTTTAAGCTGGTATGAGAAGGTTCGGGTAGATAGAGATGAACCCCAGATGGTTTCATTTCAAGTGAACTTAGATGCAAGGTGAAGAAGCAGACTTGCTGAGTTTAGGGATAAAGCTGTTTCTCATCCCCAGCCTCTCTAGTTGGGAAAAGTTAAGACATGGTAGTGATCATCTCAAAGGTATGGCTGTAGGGTACTTGTTAAGCTTTAGAAAGTTTTAAGACAATGGCTCGTAGATCCTCTCAACTTGCCAGAAGAGTTTTGAAGAAATCTGAGGGATTGTTCTATAACACCTGACTCTCAGCCCAAGGCAGACAAGGGAGCCTGTCTCAGAGACAGAAAGATCTAAAGGCACATCACACTGATGTTCACTGAATCCTCATATGGTTTGTTCAAGCAGAGTTTTGCCATTCGTTTATTCATATAGGCATTTGCTCATTCAACAAGTATTTATTGCATAGTTCTATGGACCAGACTCTCTGCTATGTTCTGGAGACCCATGAGGCATAAGAGATAGTCCCTTCCCTAGGGCCTCATAAACCAGTGGGGGAGACAGACCAGAAACAGAAAGTATGACCAGAGGGAGAGTCCCGCAGTAGAGGGGAGGTGGGAGTGCAGAGGAAGGGCCCCAATCCTGGCATCAAATCTGCTCCACCTCATGACAAAGTTCTAGAAGGAGCAGCGAGTGGAGCATGAACTGTGTTCTGGAAGGAAGGACAGATTGAGAGCTGAAAAAATGCAAGCTGCAGACAGAGGCCCTAAACAGACCAGAGGCATCAGAGGACATGCCCCCACTGGCCTCCTGAAGGCCATCGACTGGCTGCCTCTGAGGCTCAGCTCCTGGAATCTGGTGAGTCTATTCCAAGCCTCCCATGGGGCCTACAGAAGAGGGAGCATCTCTCATGGGCACGGATATAAAGCAAAGCATCTCAGCTATGTCTTCGTTTTGGCTCCAAAAATGACTTCTGTGTGGGCGAAACCTTCTCTTCTTGCATTCTATTATTTTTTTAATTGTTCATGATCTAAAACATTAAAAAAAGAAGCTAAAATAAATTTCCACAGAGTTCAAAATGGCAGACTGTGAGCAGAGCCAATGTCCTTTTCCTTCCAACGTTGGCTTGTCTACAAGAGGATCTGATCATTGGTGAAGTTATGCCCCCACCCCCATCTTCTCCTTCTTCCAGTTGCCCTAGTTCCCACCCATTGAGTTGCTCATCAACATCAGCTATGGTCAAAGTCTAAGACCTGGGGTGAAGTCTGCCCTAGACACTCTTTGGGCTGAGAGACTTGACTTTCATCCCTATTTGGAAGTTGAATGCCCACGTGGAATTAGGACTCAAGATGACATCTCTGTCAGTGATGTGACGGAGCTCTCTCCTTCCTTACCCAACTGATTTTCTAGCTTGAGTCAGGAACTGATTTTTCCCTGGAGTAGTAACACAATGTGGGCCAGCAGCCATAGCCAAGTACTATCTGGGTGTAACGTTCATCAGAACCAGTTGGTGAGGGTCCTAGTTTTGGTCTGAGAGCTCCTGGAGGACAGGAACTGGGCCCTCTTTCCCCATTTTCCAGCCCCTAGCAAGCTCTCTGGCTTCTGGAAGGGGCTCAGTAGTGTTTGCGGAATTCCTCCTGGTATTACCCAGGCAGACAACAGCCCTTAGAGTCATCCTGTGATGCTATGATGTGGAGGGATTCTTTTACAGCTGAAGAATAAACATGATAATGGTGATAAAAGAAATGAATACCATTTATTGAGCCCTAAGTCTTTGTCAGGTGCTAGGACAAGCACTCTACAGGCATTAATTGGGACTCAGAACCTCTGGTGTGTAAATATCATCACCCTCATTTTAAAGATGAGTAAATGGAATCTCAGCTTTGAGGAAACTGGTAACCGTCCAGTTGATGGGGCTTGGGACCCTAGGGTGGTTGATTTTGAAGACTTTGACTCTTATCCACGACATTTTGTTATACCTGAGCTAAGACTACCAGAAAGCCCATCTCTGTAGAGGACCCCGTTTCCATGGCATAAAACTGATAGAGAACTTGAAGATCTGATCACCTTTGTCTAAGGTATATCTCCAACTTTCTCCCTATCAAGGCTTGTGAAGCAGGAACCAGGCTTTACACAGTGGGAGGTTGGTTTTGGGTGACCAAGCAACGAGAAGATAAATGCCATCCAAATTCCCACTTAAAATAAGCAAAACAGCCCTAGGGCTCAAATGGCCAAAGCAGAGAACTGAGGGATTTGGGAGGTTTGTTTATTTCAGTCTGTATTTGACCTTGCACTACACTCTTCGAGCAACTCCCAGGGAATACGGGAACCTTTCCCCTGTCTCGGGAACATTTCCATACACCCCGAAACACTGCACAGATGAGAAAAATTAAGATGTACTCTCCAGCTCGCCTTGCTGTGTTATTGAAAACAATTACTGTATGATTTTGCTTTCACATAGCCATGGAAACGCTGCTGAAAGGATTTAATACAATTTATTGTGTGAAGCTTAAGAAGAAATCTGTTTCCCCAGTGCCAGAAAACAAAGCAAGCCCATTCCTCCCCACTTCCGGACAAGGTGTGAGAGATGCAAATTGTGGGCCGGTGGGTGACCTCACACAGCAGGCAACTGAGCTTTCTGGGAGAGCGTTCTGGAGATAAGTGGACCTGCTTCCTTTAGATGTATCGGAAAACAAAGCCAGTGCCAGAGGAATGCTAATCTCCTTTGATGTGCCCAGAGCTGATTTATTGTTTCAGAAAGGGAAGCTCAGCTCCGGGCAGCAGGACCACAAAGCTTTGCGGGGAAACACAACAGAGAAATGTCCCCTACCAGGTTACCCCAGGAACCTCTCCATTTGCCGGCTCTGCTTACAGGTAGTTCAGGACTCTGTGAAGGGATCCACGAAGGAGGGTAGCTTGACGCGGGTGGTTGGGGGGATGGGGGCTGATGAGAGGGGGGTCCTCACTTTGGAGCTTTGCTGATACCTAGGGCCCAGTTTTGCCGCTGTTCTAGACACGGGTTGCTTATTACAAACCTGGCTGCATATTAGGGGCTTGGAGAAAGACCGATGCTTAAGCCCCAGATCTTTTTTATTACATTAGAGACCTTGGTGAGGGCGTGGCTGGGGGTTGCGTAGAGGCAGTCTGGTATTTTTTTAAAAGCCCACCAGGTGACTGGAATGAGCTGCCAGGTTGCAGACCACTGCCCCAGGGTTGTTTGTTGTTGTTGTTGTTGTTGTTGTTATTGTTTTATTATTAAAGATTTTATTTATTTATTTGAGAGAGATTTGCGCTTCCTTGGACCCAACTCTTTTTATGCTTGCTTTCTGGTTCCCAGCAAGAGACATAGTGCCTGATGATCTCTAGGCCTCAAAGTCCTGCTTTAGCCCTCAACTCTGGTCTCTGCAATTCAGCTGTTTCTCCCTGGCTTCAGTGGATGGCAGGAAGAACATTAAATTGCAGCTGAAGTTGGGGAAACTGGGTAAAGTGCTTCCCTGTACTATTTTTTGCCACTTCCTGTGTATCTGTAATAATTTCAAAACAAACCGTTAAAGAGAACTGCAGCTGAAGACTTGGGTTCAAATTCCGGATTTGATTCTTATTAGGTTTCAGACTTTGGGACATAACTTACCTTTCCTGGGCTTTTTCCTCTGGAAGATGAGGATAATTATATCTCTTTGTTGCTCAATCGAAGGAGATGATAAAAGTGTAAAACCTGGATGTTAGCTGGGGTCTCTTAGCCCCTAAGGGCTAGATGAGTTTGTTCAAATCCTCTATCTACAGTTGCTGGACCATCTGATTACTTTCTCAAGCCCCAGGAGTTTCTGGGCAACTTACAGCCTTATGGTTACCTTAGGTCATGAGCTCCTGCTTCCCCCAAATTAGTCGGTTCAGGCATTGTTTTAACACACCACTTGGGTTGTTCAACCCAGATGGGCAACTCAGTCGCCTCTCTTAGCTTCTCAATCAAACCTCTCACAGAGGTGGTCTTGAGTGTACAGGACTTTACTGAAGGTTCAGGAAGATGAAGGGAATTACGTTGGAGCTGCAGAAACGACTCACAGCACAATGTCTTACAATCCCACTTCTCAAGTTTTTTGGCCACCTCCATATTGGTCGGTCCTCACCCCTTCTGCTCCTGTCTTCCCTCCTATCTTTTCCCTCCCTACTCAGGTTTCTCTGCATTTCTAATGCGGCCCATTTAGCGATCTTGTTTATTTCCTTCGCTCTCATCTTTTCTCCAGAGATCTTATTAAAATATTTCCTGAAACATCCAGCCCCTCCAAAGCTGCATGGAGCGTCAGTAGGTCGACAAAATCCAGCCCCAACTCTAACCCATCGGGATGGTAACAACAATGCTTTCAGTTCAGACTTACAGTCCACAGCCTCCTCCACCTTCTGCAACCTGTCAAACCCATGGTGGCCTGACGAGAAGGCCTCCCTGAGAATCATCTCCTTGCTCAGGCGGAGTTCATCAGCCTCCTGCCTTGCTGCCATGAATCATTAGAATAGACTTCCCCTCCATTTGCATGCTGGGTCCCCATGTCCCCTCTTCCCTTGCATGAGCTGCTGAGGTCTTCAAAGGCAGGAGACACAGCCTTTCCATCACATGGTACAGTCCTGGTGCAGAGAAGACACTGGATAGATGTTTGCTCAAAGTGGCAATGAATGAATGAGGGTCACCAAACAACAGTGCCAAGTAAGCTAGTGTTATTTACTTTACTATCATGCAGAGCACAGAGTGGGCATTACCTCCTGCTCCTAATTCTTTTGTGATTGGTTAGCCACCAAGGTAAGACTAAAGCAGCTGCAGGGGAAGAGCCCGTGAGTGGGAAGCCATGCTGGCTGCCTTCACAGGGAGGGTTACGCTCAACCGTAAATAATAATATGCCATCACATTGTTGGAGCCATTGTCTAGAGCTTATAAAATGCTTTGCTTAATCTAAAAATGTCCTATCAAGGATAAAGGATAGCACATGTTATCATCACATGCCAGTAATTACCAGTTAGTCCGTGATAGGGCAGAATTAAAATTCAGATCTTTAGGACTTTGGGCTCTGCTCTCACATACTTTCCCTTGGAATAATCCATTTCCAGAGAGAGAAGTTAATACTTCTCCTGGGCAGGGATGTCTCTTAGAAACGGAAGGCAGAGCTCAAGTCCCAGCAGCCCCGTTGTCCTTCCTCTGGGGTCCTCTGAACCTGGCTGGTGTCCTATTCGAACTTCTTATCTTCCAGGTCAGTGCGGGTGCTGGGATGGAGGAGGATAATGGGCAGTTACTGAGACACTTGTCAAACCTCTATGCTCAGACTTATTCAGTGTTGTTGGATTGAGACAGCATGACATGTACTCATCTCTACTTCATAGACACTGGATCCATGTGTACTTACTGAGTACCTTCTGTGTTCCAGGTGCTGAGGATTCTGAGGTGAACAGGAAAGTCACGGTCCCTACCCCAACGGTCTAGTGGAGAAGATGGACATTTAACAAGTGATTAGAAATGTGTGTATTGCTGTGAGGGAGACAGGCAGTGCAAGTCAAGGGAATAATGGGAGTGGTGGCCGAGAGGAGGACAGGGTCACCATGTGGGGCTGGGCAAACTGTAGTCTTTGTGAATGGCGCCCCCTGAGGTGTCTGGTCAGTAGGGCTGTCAGCCTGAGAGGGAGGGTATAATAATACATCAACTGAAGAGGATGAAAAGGATTTGCCAGGTGAAGAAAGGAGGACTGACATGTGCAAAGGCCCTGAGACATAAAGAAGCCACATGTGCTCAAAGGACTGAAGGAAGATGAGTGCGACTAAAGCAGAGAGCGAGAAGGACAGTGTGGTGGGCCCTGTGCCTGGAGAAGGAAGGGGAGCCAGATCAGACCAGGCCTCACAGGCCACTGAGATGAACTTGAGTAGTATTCTGACTACAGTGGGAAAATGTTTTGAAGCTGGCAATGATATGACCTATGTCATATCATTGGGCTGCCACTGGGGGATGAATTGGGGTGGGGGACAGCAAGACTGGAGGTGTAGACAGCACTCAGGTGTAGACAGCCCTGCCAGAATCAATCTACGTACTAGATCTTGGCTTCCTTTCCCTTCTCATTTGTACAGTGACGGGCTTTGCAATTCTCATAGCATTTTAAAATTGATTCTAGGGGCAGGGTGGGCATTATCACTCCATTCCATACCTGAGGTAACTGAAAGTTAGAAGGAAAAAAAAATGGCTTTCCCAAGATCCAACAGCCAGTAATCCTGGAATGGCTTCTCCAGTCAAACCCAGGAACCTCACTAATCTCCCATTCTATCACGTTATGCAATGTCCCAGCGAAATTATATAGTTATTTACTTTTTTAAACACTAAGACATAATCTAAAATTTCCAAGTCATGATTACCAAGCAGAAACAGAAAGAAAAATACTAATGGAAGGCTGATATTTTCTGTGGGAACAGCCCAGCTCACCCAAACTTCAGATGAATTAAGAAGGCTGTATTTTATCCGAGTCACAGAGGCCCTCTCTTCCCCTCATCTTTACTTACCCGAGTGTGGCCCACTGAAAAGGATCCAGCATGCTCTGCATCTCAGAAGATATATTTTTGTTCATTAATCAGCAAACAGAGGTTAAGACATAAACAAATCAACGTTATTTAGACCGAATGAGGCAAACATTCCTTTCAAAGACTTTTGTTTCCTCTGGGAACATGAGTTACCTGAGCCGTAGCCACAAAAATATGTATTTTCTTTCCATTTTAAGGAAATGCCACCTCATTGCCAAACCTCGAGCCCAACATCCCAAGAGGAAGGAGATGTTTCAAGTATAGCAGAGAGGAAACGAAGATTCAAAAACCCCTCAGTTCTCTTCCACTGGGAACTCCATCTGAGGCTGTCTGTGGGTAGTGTTTAATGTTCTGCAAATCTCCTATTGAAAAGAGATTTTTGTTACAATTACATTATACTGTTTTTCCCCAAGATCCTTCCTTGTCTAGGAGCCAACCTGCTCAAACCTTGAACAAATCGTTCCCAGACTGAATTTCCAATGCCCTCGTTAAGAAGGAGGGAGGCGTGTGTGCATGTTGGGGGGGCGGGGTGGTTCAGGCTTATCTTGCCCTTGTCCCTGACACTGGGGCACCCCAGATAAGTCATGAGTTTGGGGTTTATGGAAGATAGAATGCAATTTGCCCTCTTTGCTTTTTTTGGCTAGAGTTTTGTCAGAATTAATTCACTTGGATTTGTTATTTTGCTAAAATCTCTATGGAAATTAGTAATCCAGAGCATTACAAGGATAGTCCCATGAAGGCATAAACTTTAGATGCGGGCCAATATGGCCTTGTGGGAAATGAAGAATGGTACCCATGAAGAGGGGAGTTTTTCAGCAAGATTGGGTGGGGGGAGGGATGGAAGGGACTAGAACCCGAGGCTGCCATGGTCCCAAGACCTGTTCAGTGGAAGAAGGTCTGGGTTTATAAGGATGAAAGGCTGCCAAACACGCCCTCCTTGACTTGGCTTCTCTGCCGCCATGACCCTACCCCTTTATCCCAGGGCCCCCATTCAGAGGTGGAAGGAAGGGTTGGGAGCAGCTTTTGTGTGGCTGTGTCGGCTGGGGTTGGATCTCAGTTCTGGGGAGGAAGGTCAGAGAGGAGCCCCGTCTGTGGTTGTCACATGGAGCAACAGGGCGGGGCACCTGGACAATTCCCCAGATCTCTACCCCTCCTGTACCCACCTCTCCTCAGTACACATTTCCCCTCTCTCAGGGGCATTTGGCGATATTGCACGTGTTTACCACCCCATTGATGGTAACCGGTGCACCAATTTGTATCCTGTAGGGTTCTTTGATGGCAAGTGACAGAAAGTGACTCTGATTAGCTGAGGAGAGGACTTTTATCACGAGGTAGATCAGGCACATGGAGAATTCACAGGACGCTTTGAATAGTCTAGGAAACAGACAGGAGGCAAGGTGGCCCTGCAGGGCTCGACAGGGATGCCCTGGGAGTGACTGTGTCCTCATGATGCCGAGTCCAGGCTGGAGGGACTGTCTCATGGCTCTCTGGGCCACTCACTCAAGACTCGGAAATAGGGAAAAGCATCTATTTATGAGCTTAGACCTGCCTGGCCCAGGTGACACGGGGCCACTGTGGGAGGCTCTGGGGAAAGGGGCTTCTGGTTTTTCTTATTCAGGGAGGCAGGCACATGGATTTCCTATCTTGTTAAACCAAAACCAGAACTGAATCAGGGGGCTGAGCAGAGAGTGGAGCAGAACAAGGTTCACTACACTGTTTCCATCTGTCCCCTGGTTCTGTGAGCCAGTCCAGGCAGGGGACCAGGTGAGGGTTTTCCCCTCTTTGTATCACCAGGGCAGAGCCACTGTTTGATGCAAACCTCCGCAAAGAGGGCACCGACCTGAAGGGTCTCCTGTCTGAGCCCAGGCCTGGGCTCTTTGTTGCAGGTTTGATTATGGGAAGGGAGGCAAGAGATGTTCACGTGTTGCTGCTTCTGAGTGGCTGCTGGCCGTGAACATTCCTTAGCAGACCGGGGCCAGACGCCTCTAGGGAACCTGTGGAGAGTTTCTCCTGATTCCCCCGCCAATCCCAGCTATTCAGACAAATCTCCAGGAGCAAGCGGAAGGCCTGCGTGAGTTGGCTGAGAACCGAAGGAGAGACAGCACGCACGCTTTGCCTCTCCCTGTGATCCCTTGCCGTTCCTGTGTCCCGCCCCCTCCCCTCTCCTCCTCCCCCAGGCCAGGACCCCAGGGCTGCCTACATTCATTTCTGAAGCAATTAGAAAAAACAACCGCACCTCATAAAGACGGGTGCTTGAGTTAGAATTTTACCCCCGCAGAGACTCAGGTTTTAATGAGAAAAGCATCGGCTCTGTGATGTTGGGTAAGCCTCATCATCTCCCTGGGCTCCTGTTTCCTCTTTTCCAACGTGGGAGGGGCGGGAGGGGGTGGGCTCTCAGTGTCTGCGTTCTCCACAGCCCACCGCGCTAAGTGAGCAGCCCCGCTGCTTGGCTAGGACACACACGAGCCTCATTTATTTGGGGCCGCTCTCAGAATCTAGAGGCACAGCTGGTCTCCTAGGTGACTGCCGTGCAACACCGTGGTAATCTATTTCCTGTGCCTGTTTTCTCCTGCAAAGGGCTCTGGTAAGAGATCCCAGAGGCACCGCGGAGCAGGGAGAAGCCAGCATTTTAATATACATGGGGTGACATTTAGGGCCATGTCAGCATCTCCAGGCCAAGCCGGCAAGACTTAGAGCTCACAAGATGATGCCCTGTGCTCATACTTTGCTGAAAAACAAAATGGAAACCCACCAGGAATCCAAAATATTCTTCAACAGAAAAGGAGGGACGCTTGGGACAAGTCAGGTGTTGCGGGGTGGGAGGGGGTAGTGGAGAGATTCCTGCCAACCCTGGTCTTGGAGAGTCGCATATTAGGACCCCTCAAGATGCTGATATAAAGGAAAAGGTTTAACTTTGGGTAACCCAGCCCTCCCCAAACACCTCTGACCACAAAATAGTTTTTGTTCATGGAATAGTCACTCATTGCCGGCAACTCTGTGTGATCTGTCAGCAGGTACACTTTGGTCGAGGGAACCTCCCATGTGTGCCAACCCCGGGGCCTCTCCAGCCTCCTCTTAGCTTTGGGACATGTAGGCAGCTTGTAAAGAAATGACTCAGTTGATAAGTTTTTGACTATTCTTTGAGCACTCACCATGGATCAGGCACTGTGTTGAGTATAAGAAGGACAAATTTGTAAAAATACGTGGTTTTCTTTCCTCAAGGAGCTTTTAGTCTGGTGGGAAGGGGACACGTGAAGAATGACATGAACTTGACTTCAGTATTGCTGCGGATGAACTTGTGTCCCCTGTTACGGACCGAATGTTTGTGTCCTTCCCCCAGATTCCTATGTTGAAATCCTGCCTCCCGATGTGATGGGATTAGGCAGTGGGTGGTTGGGGAAGTGAGTAGGGTGAGATGGGGTTATGAGGAGGGAGCCCTCTGGAATGAGATTAATGCCCTTGTAGGAAGTCCTGGCTTCTCTCTGCTCTCTGAGGTGTGAGGACACAACCCGGAAGAGGGCCCTCAGCAGAACTCCACCCTGTTCACCCCCTGGTCTCGGACTTCCAGCCTCAGGAACTGTGAGAAAATAAATATCTGTTGCTTATAAGCTGCCCAGACTGTGGCACTTTGTCATAGCGGCCCAGACTAAGACCTCCCCCCCAAATTCATATCTGGAAGCCCTATAGCCCCAGTGTGACTGTTTTTAGAGATAGAACCTACACAGAGGAAATTAAGGTTAAATGAGGGCGGAGCCCTAATTTGATAAGGACTGTCACCTTATGAGAAGAGGAAAAGAGGGATGGCTCTGTCCACACAATGTTGAGGAAAGGCCAGATGGGGAGGACACTGGGAGACGACAGCCACCAGCGAACCAGGAGGAAGGACCTCACCAACCGAGTTCTGCTGGAACCTCGATCTTGGCCTTTCCAGCTTCCAGAATTTGAGAAGATAAACTTCTAGTGTGTAAGCCACCCGGTCTATGGTTCTTTTTGACAGTCCAAACTACATTCGTGGACAGAAGCAGAGGATCCGAAGTCAAAAGCAGGCCACAGAGGGGTCAGAACCCACAGTGGGGGGAGCCATGGCTGTTCCTGCCCTGGGCTAGCTCTCCTTCCTTAGCTAGGGGGCTCACTGTGGGCTCTCTGCAGACTCTGGGAAGCCAGGTCACTACTCTGGGTCCCAGCTTCCTCATTGGATAAGTAGAGCTGACTCTCATTCTCTGTGATTATCTGGCCCTTGCATTCATTTCCTAGGATTGCCATTAACCAATCACCACAAGCTTGGTGGCTTAAGACAACAGAACTTTATTGTTTCACTGTTCTGGAAATCAAGGTGCCACAGGCCATGTAGCCCCTGAGCCTCTGGGTAGAATCCTTCCTTGCCTTTCCCAGCATCGGGGATTGCACACAATTCCTGGAATTCCTTGGTCGGTAGATGTGTCACCCCGATCACATCAAGTGACCTTGCTCTCTGTGTGTGTAGCCATGGGTCTTCAAATCTCCCTGTCCTTAGGAGGACCCCACTCATTGAATTTAGGGCCCACCCTAATCCTGATGACCTTACCTGGCTTACATCTGCAAAGGCCCTATTTCCAAAGAAGGTCACATTCACAGGAACTGGCCATTAGAACTTCAACATATCTTTTTAGGTGACACAACTCAACCCACCACAGCCTTAGACATGATCAACCTGCTCAAGGCTTGTTGAATGACCCTTTCATAAGCCAAAAAAGACAGATCATAACTGGCCATGTTCACAAACAACACGCAAACTAGAAATGCGACATTCAGCTCCTGACCGGTCTCCTGTTGCAAGTCTTATGATCTGCCATCCATTCTGTTCTGGGCTCTGAGGAGGATTGTCATAAAATACAAATCCAATCATGCCATATCCTTGTCCAAATTTCTTTGGGGCTTCGCCTTGCTTCTAGCATAAGCCCTTTGCTCCATTGTGGAACATTCCAGCCCTTCATGATCTGGTCCACGCTCAACCGAGCTCAGGCTCAGGTCCAACTCATTAGAGCATTGGGCCATCAGAAGGCACAGTCAGGTGGAGAGGAGACAGTCATCGCTGCCGTAAGTCCACAGTTGGGCCTGTGGAGGATAAATGGGATGAGGACTGTGGGTTGATGGAGGCCGCCCCAGAACGGGACAGAGAGGAAAGCAGTGACAGTGACCAGGCAATACCCTGAAGGTGTTGTGTGAGAGAAGAGGCTTGTCAGCTGGGTTCATGTGGCGCTGCCATCATGGCCAAGTCTGGAGTGTGGCTGGATTGGAGTTCCCATCATTGACCTAAGATAACCACCTCACCATAGGCATTCAGGTAAGGAGGTGCCCTGCCCCCTTCCTCCTCTCAAGGCTAGAAGGTGAGTACCTGGAGGACACTCAGAGGGAGTGAGGTGAGGAAGCGGCCTTGATCCACCCCTGCCCCTGACCCCAAATCCTGGAAGTTCCAGATCCAGTCAGTCAGTCCCAGAGGGCTAGCAGGAGAAGAACCAGTCCTGTCTACGAGGAAACCAAGGCCAAACGAGGTTTAGTAGCCATCACCTTCAGTTCTGAGGAAAATTAATTGTGCATCGTTCCGGCATCTGAGCAAACGTTTTGCAAATCTTAGCTCTTAGGATTTCAAACAGAGAGAAGGACCTGGACAAAACTGCTGGCATGAGGTGGGTGCTCTGCTAAAGCCAGCATTGCAACTGTTGCCCTGAGTGCCTCTCTGTCTATCTGTCTGCTTGTCTGTAGGGACTGTGCGGGGCTCACTGGTGAGGAAGGAGCGAATGAGTAATGAATGAGTGAAGTTAATAAACTGAGTGGAATCCCTATTTCATATTCCAGGAGTTAAGGGGAGACTTGGAGGGTAGGTTTAGCTAAAATTGTTGGGATGCTGAAGAAAGGTGGTGATAAACCCAGGATCTGGAATACCACCTTTGAGATGGGGGTTGTGATACACTTGGGTTTGTGAGGCCAGGTGTGAGAATGGTCTGGCACCTTTAACGTGAGCTTGACCAAGGATGCAGGGTGTGGACAGCGGGGTTGTGTCTGGTTCTCAGGGAGCCCTCTGCAGCCTGAATTCCATGGTGACCAGCGATAACAGCATGCACAGTCCTTCACTAGCTGTTTGTGCTTCTCCTATGTTCCTTATGTCCAGCTCCTTATGTGTATTGGAGTCGGTTTTTAAGAGATCCGGGTTATGTGGAAGAAAGTGTTCATGTGAGCCAGTTCTGTGGGTATAATAAAAAAGAACCAGCAGGAGCCCAGCTTCATGAGGCAAAATCCGAACTAAAAAGGCAGTGCGAGTGCTATGTTGCTGGAATTCAGCAAAGCATTGTGCTTCGAGCTTCAGAGGAACATTCTCTCAATTCCAGAAGAAGAAATTATTCCCCAGCAGTTATCTCTGGAAGAGAAGCACTCTTCCTCTGTTGGAAATGGTTTCCCAGGCTCCGCCGGATAAAGGAGACAGGTGAGCTGTTTTGTACCCAGTATTTCAAAGTCTAGCACATAGCCGCTGTGCAATGAAGGTGTGGGTAGAACGGGATTGAATCTGGTGTCCCATGGGAGAAAAGAGCTCATGCATACAGGTCGCAGCTCATGGGAGCTCACGGAGCTGACAGAATTCAGGGAGAGTATGAGGAAAAAGCAAATGAGATGGGGAATGAGTAGCTCACCGGGGAAGGAAAGCCCAGGCAGTGTGGTGTTCTGGAAGTCAGGTAAAGACAGTGTGACAGAGGGAGCATGGTGGGGGGGGGGGCGGTGGGGGGACATGCTCTAGAAAGGGTCAGGCTGGGCCAGGACTGAACAGGGCCTGGCTTTGAGACTCAGGTGTCATCTGGAAACCGTTTCCGTGGGATGGTGGGAGAGAAGTGAGAACAGAGTGCCTTTAGGAAAGTATGAAAAGGGAGGAATTGAAGACAGCAGGAAGCTTTGAAGAATTTTCCTATAGAGGGAGCAGAGCCATGCGGCTGCACGGAGAGATGTGAGGTAAAGGGAGTTTTCTATGGGAGAAATTATATTGGTGTGCTAGCGGGAAAGTTCCAGTAAAGAGTGAAACATGAGCAACGCAGGAGAGAGGGAGGACAGCTGATAGGGCACGCAGCCTTGAGTGGGTGAGAGGGGGCGCCCTCGGGGTGGGGGTGGCGGCCGCAGGAGGGCTGGCAGGTGCAGGGAGGGGAGGCCCAGTGACTGGTGGCCCGTGCAGTGGGGGACTTGCGGGGAGGGCAGAATGTGCCATTGCTTCTCGGACTGTTTCCACACTCTCAGTGGACCCGGAAGCTGTGAGGGAGGAGAGCGGGGAGGTGTTTGAGGAGGTGAGTGTGAAAGATGCACCTGTGAGCTGAATGGTGTTGAGTGTCCAGGGAAATGATCCTGCCCTGGCTCTGGGAAGCTTTAACAAAGCATCAGCGCCAGAGCAGGACAGCGGGAGAACTGGAGGCCGAGTGGAGCCTGAAAGACCCCATTCCCCAGTCCGGGTCTGGGTGTACAGGGTGGGGGGTGGGGTAGGAGGGTCACGTGGCCTGCAGTGAGACACCCTCAGGGGATGCCTGCAGTGAGAGCCAGGAGGAGAGGAGGCTCAGAGTCCACACAGGATCGCAGGGGCACCCCCTGCCCCCGGCATCCGTCACCCCCTTCCATGCTCCACACACGGCATGGCTTCCTGAAACCACTGGCTGTTGGTGCGCTTGTCCCCACCCCCATCCCCCTACGGGAAGGCAGCCTCCCTCCTGAGGGCAAGGGCACAGGGGTTCTCTCCGTTGCTTTGTGCCCAGTGCCCTGGCCAGTAGTTCTCAGCCTTTTTATTTTCAGGATACTTTTATCCTCTTAAACATTGTTTAATATGGGCTATAGCTTATCAATACTTACCATCTTGAAAATTAAAGTTTGGCATTTTAAAATACTTCCTTTAAACAATGTATTAGTTCATTTAAAAAATAATTAACCCCCTGCATGTTAACATAGATAAATTATTATTATGAAAAAATGACTATATTTTCCCAAACAAAAAATTGAACGAGGAGGATGGCCGTGTCTTACCATTTTGCAAATCTCTTTCCGTCTGACTTAATGAAAGGCCGAGGGGTTCCCGTATCTGCTCAGGCCTTCGATCAGTAATGCTTCCCTTGGGTGTCAAGCCTCTGGAAACCTCCACAGGATATTTGTGACAGAATGAGTGTGAAAGAGATACATAACGTCTTAGTATGATGAAAATAGTTCTGACAACTTGCGTACTCCTGAAAGGGTCCTGGGTTATCCCTGGGGTCCCCGGGTCATGCTCTGAGCACTGCTGTAAATGTCTGCTGATTGACTGTCTGACCGACTGAATGAATGAATGAACGAGCGGATGAGGGAGTGACTTTCTCACTGTGGTGCGCTAACCGTTTTCTCACCGGGCTTCCCGCCACCCCCGGTGCTCCCTCCCCGATTCACCTTCTGTGCTCTAGCATCTGTACCCTCCCATTGCACTGTGTGTTGCTCCAGGACCAAGAGGAATTTGGGAGCAGGACATCTGTGGTCACCAGGTCCAGCCCCTGCCCACATTTGCATCCTCCCCACACCCCCTCTCCAGCCTTCAGCCACACGTAACCGCTTCTGCCTCTATTCCTGTTGTTCCCACTGCCCAGAACATCGTTCCCTGTGTCCTCCTCGCCACCCCCCCCCCACACACACACACTGTCCGGCCAACTTGAACAGCTCCTTCCATACCCTACTAAAGGTCACCTCTCTGGAGCCTTGCCTGAATGTTTGTCACTGGAGCCACTGACAGACCAAGAGGCCCCCAGCCCTGATCTCACCACGCAGAGCATGGAGACCTTCCGATTTGTGGCTGATGACCACGGTGGGTGTACACGCCTCATGTGCCTTATGCCTTTAATCCTCACAGCAACTCTGAGCCAGCCACGGCAGCCACAGTGTGGCCACGCGAGGATGGAACCCACGTGCCTTTAGGTGGGGGCTCTGGAGTGAATCAGCAGCTCTCAATCAAATCCTGATGAGCCTCATCTGAAATGCCCAGATGTATAAAGTTCCGCAAGTAACTGAATATGGCTAAGCCTCAGTATCTTCATCTGTGAAATGGGATGAAAGCTGGACCTATCTCAAAGATTCTGTAAATCTCTCTCTCTCTCTCTCTCTCTATTTTTTTTTTTTTCCAAAGAAACAGTACAAGTGGAGGGAGAGGGAGAAGCAGGCTCCCTGATGAACTGGGAGCCCAACACGGGGCCCAATCCCATGACCCTGAGATCATGACCTGAGCCGAAGGCAGACACTTAACCAACTGAGCCACCCAGGTGCCCCAGAGTTCTGTAAACATTAAACACATTAGTAAATGATGGCGGATTAGCACAGACAGCCTCTGGCACATAGTAGGTGCTCAGTAAGCCCTAGATCTTATTATTTAGTGCTATGTGTCTTGCATTTCTGTGTCCACCATGGCATCCACCGTGGTGCGGGGCACCTCGTGGGTGCTGGGTAAGGAGCCCATGAAGGAAAGGATGCACGAGGGGCAACTCTGCAGGCTACATGGAGTCCACGCTTACCAGACTCTACCTTGGGGAACTTCCATCTGTCGTGTTGCCCGCTGATCTGCACACCCCAGATAGTACTATGAGACGGGCCAGGGGCATGTCCCCAGACATCATTTCTTCAGAGGTAACCTGCAAGGAGGTCTCACTGGGGGGAAATGTTTGGTGAAGGCCGGCATTGAAACTTCCTACAAGGTGTCCCCTCTGAAGGCACACGCACGTTCCCAGTTCCCAGCACCCCCGCGGGACAGCCTCTCCGGACAGGTGTTGCGCTCCCTGTTGCAATTCTGTGTGCGCCTCTCCGTGGCAGACTCCCCTGACAGTGCTCTCTGACCATGCTCCATGGGAAGGAAGGCTGGGGCGTGGTGGCTGTGACCCTCATGTGGTTCTCACTCGTCTCCCTGAGCCTCTCAGAACTTCTCTTTGGGGACTAGCTGGGCTGGGTCTGACTTGGAGGAAGGACAGCTGCATTCTCAGGGCCCCAGCACTCTCACTGGCTGGCGTTGCACACACGGGGCATTGTCATTGCTGTTGTCATTGTTGGGGGGAGTGTCACTGAAACCCCGTTCTCGCTCAAGAAGCAAACAGCCTTGAGGGTGGGGTCGTGCTTTCCGTGCTGGAAGGCCGAAAATCGTAATGGTCAATGGTCAAGGGTGCCAGTTTTGGGGGGGGGAAACAACTAGACACAGACCCCAGTTCTGCTTCGTTCCCCTGGGTGAGATTTCATGTAATCCCCTCAACCTCAGCCTCCTCGTCTGCAGAACCGGGATAAAGACAGCTCCCTCGTGGTGCAGGTGTGAGGTTTAAAGGAATTAGGGCAGATAAAGCTCCAGGACGTTCCTCACTACTTAGTAAATGCTCCAGAAACTCTACCTGTTATTAGGAGATAAGGCCACAGGAGGAACCGGGCACATTTTTTTTCCCTTGGAAAATCAGTTTTTCTCGGAGAGTTGGGGAGAAGTTTTGAATTTTGATGATCTTAACAGAGCAAGCACACCATGTAAATATTTTATAAATTTAAAGATAAAATAGAGCCTTTGGAGAAAATAAAATTGTGCTTTCAGTGTCTGTTTTGCCCTTTCTGCTCCTGACTACAGAGCCTCAGGGCGTGGGGCTGGCGTGGGGGGACATCAGGCCCCCTTCCTCGGGGCTTTAACAAGCAGAGTCCCAGGCCCTGATCCCACTCGGAGGGACTGTACCCAGGAAGGCTGTCCCTTTAGGGTAGGGAAGGGGCAGCTTTGTCCTGCCTTTGGGGACCACCAGCCAGCATGTGGTGTGTGAGTCAGCAACCGATCTGCTACTCGAGGCCAGAGCAGAGCTGATCCAACAGGGAAGCTCAAGAGTAAGTCGGGTGGTTTTATTCATTTCTCTGCTCTGAAGTCCTTCAATGCCATGAAATCTTTGTATCCCCACAATCCACGCTCTAATCATCTCTTCTGCATTTGAACTCACTTCAGGGCTTGGCTCCAGCTGCCCACCAAGGCCGATGGGACTGTTAAGAATGTGGCAATTACCTCCCCTGCCCCTTGGCTTTTAGCTCACATTGGAGGCAAGGCCTGAACCTATGGTTTTTGGTAGCTCCCTCAGTGTAATGAAATGCTGGAAGACAACTAAAACCTAGGGAGGTGGGCTGGGTAGCCGTGGCGTCACAGCTCTCCACAGGGATGAGCCCCCACCCGCGGCTCTAAGGGGTCTGCCTTACTGGGTCATCGGAGATCTATTTAAGGTCAATTATGACAAGTTCTGAACAAAGGATTAATACAAATCTGCCAGATCTGGTTAGGAAATGTATTTATTTTGTCAGATTTCTTGAGTAGGAGCGTTCCTTGGTTCAGACTGAATGATGGCGTTCGACGTGCCTCCTTACTCATCCTGACAGCTAACAAGATAAACATGTCAGCAGGTGATCTGCCAAATGCATTCCCATGAAGTTCACATAGAAGTCGCCAGCCGTGCCTGCTTTGGGAAAGAGAGGAAGGTTGCATTTGAGGTGGTAGCTGCAAAACAAATCTGTTTCTGCCTGCTCTGCCCTGGGGGATTGCCTCCAGGGGCCGGGCCGGCCATGCCCGTGCTCAGCTGGTGAACTCAGCATGAAGCAACATGATGTTGGAGGACCAGGGGCAGAGAGCAGAGAGCCTGGGCAGGGGTGCTCTTTGAACAGCCGATTTGCAGATTTGGGCCATTGCTTTGTCTATGGCATTTGCACAGCCACAGAGGTGCTGGGGGTAGGGTACCCACCAGACTGCCTGGAGAGCCAGGAGGTTCCCTGGGAGGACCTCATGGTCTCAGAAGGAACCTAGAGCATGCCTGTGGCTCTGTGACACAGCAGAAGGGGGTCCCAATGTGTGATCCCTCGCATCGCTCATCAGGAGTTGGCTTGTTAGGGATCATTGCACCCATCTCTCCATTTCCCCGGGGTCCACAGGGACAAAACAGGGCACTTCCGGGTTCATGGGGTCCTTTTCCTCACCTCTGTTCCTGTTGATGGTACCCATAGACAACGGGATGCTTCCAAGTTCAAGGGCCTGTGGATCTGAATTTGGAAGACATGTTTTCACAAGAGGGTCAGGTCAGTGCCACAGAAGCTTCACGATCCCCAACGGTCTGGGTCAAGTCCACTTCTGGAGCCGACCTGATCTGACCTGGTCAAGATGGCTAAGCTTCAGCCCACGGCCCTGGACTGAGTCTTGGTGCTGAAGGTCTGGTGTCGAGGAATGAAGACCAGAATTCATGTCACCCACAAATGTGCTGGGCTGCTGGTTCAGTTATCTGCTGATTTCCCTCCTCCCCTTTAGGGTTGAAGCCTGTCACCAGAATCAAAGTGTGGGTCCTGGCTCACTTAACTGTTTCATGTCCTCTGTGGGGTGGTTACTAGGTCTTTTCCTACCTGCTAGGGGAGTGGACTGATGGCCCAGTACCCCAGTACCGTAGCATGCCATTTCCCAGTGTCACCCAACATCTGAACTCATGCCATTTTGTTTTCTGGAGCCTTTGAACAGCATCCCGGGTCCTTACTAGGTGCTAGACATTGCTCTCAGCTCATATATGCTGTACTCTCTCCACAGGTAAGGAAGCTGAAGCTGAGAGAGGCTAAGTAATGAGTCAGGCGAAAGATCTAGTAAATGGTCAAGCAGGTAAGAATTCAAGCAGTTGGCCTTAGGCTCCTGGTGCTGCATGAACCACCGTGTCTCACCACCTTCTGTGCTGAGCTTAGGGCCCAGCTTCCTGCAGGCCCATGTGGGCAGGCCCGGAGGCATTTTGGTGGTTACAGCCCAGAGGCCTGCTGCCCTGAAGCCCTGGATGGAACCAGAGTTCCTCAGAGTTCCAAGAACTGTTCCATGTGGGGAAGGGTCTGGGGGCTCATATGCCCCTTTGGCCTGGGTTATTTCAGTCCTGCCATAGAAAGCCTCCTCTTCCAGACACCCCTGACTGCGCTTTGAAACTACTACAACTCATTATTTGCAGTTCATATGTTTTTTCTAAAGGTAGAATTTAATAAATATTTCTTTTTATGGAGGTAGTTTTTATGGTTAATGGTTTTCTATTTACAGTAGTGATATAAAATTCGCTTTCTAAGTAAATGGATTTGAGTTTTTTAGGCATTTAAAAGATTGCAGTAAAATACACATAACATAAAACTTACCATCTTAATGTTTAGTCCCTTGCTAGGTTTCAGGATAGACACAAAGAGGCCTATAATAAGTGAGAATTCTCCTGACTTGGCTCAGGACAGCTGAGCCTGTTCTGGTCCCAGGTGTCCCACCACCACCTGGAGGCTCGTCCTAGCTGCATAGGCGTGTGGGCTATGTGGCGGGAGGGGATGCTCAGAGCTGGGCTCCCAGGCTGAGCATGCTGGCTCTCTGGGTCTTCGGCAGGTAGTTTTCAAGATGGCCACATAGGGGGTATTGGAAATGTGTGGTGTGCTTTGAGTCGGAGGATGCTAACAGTTAGGATGTGGTCAGGATGCTAACAGGTGGGCAGTACCGTTAAGGAGTCCCAACGATATCCCCATCGAGAAATCCTGGCCCATTCCTTAAAGGGACAGCAGATAGAGCAGAAAAGGCCCAGTCTGCCCTCCTGACAGCCAACCTGCTTTGGAATCCCTGCTCTGCTACTTACTTGTGGGGCTGCTTTATGCTAGTTATGTAACCTCTCTGAGCCATGAGTCACATGCTGCAATCCCCAAGCAAATATGGACTTGGCTGCTGCTTTGAAGAGAGCTGATGGTTACCCATGATTCAGTAGCCAAGAGGTGACCCTCCCACTGTGCTCAAAGGCTGACTTGTGCTGAGAAGCAGCCCTGGATGGTAGGGATCTGGAATGGGTATGTCAGTGAGTTCTTCTAACCTTGCCCAGCTGCAGCGGTGGGAAGGGGGCTGGCAGGCAGAAGGGCTACATCAGCAGACGTGGGCAGCACTCACCCACTTGTGTGGGCTCTGGCATCGGTTCCCTTGGCAGTGGCTTCCCCATGCCCCAGAACAACCCTGCCTGGGTCTGTGCAACTGGTCATCCCAGCCCTTTACAAACCCCCTGCGGAGGAAGGTCTGTCTCCAGCGGGGCCAAGGCCCTGTGGGTTTCGCTTGTGCCTTTCCAGCTCGGAGAGAAGCTCTTGGGGCTCTTGTCTGATGATCCGCTGGCAGCAGTCCTAGTGGCACTCAATTACAGCCCGACTCGGCTGAACACTTTTGGTCTCAGGTTATGAAGTGAATCCCCATGGAGCCCTGGATGCCCGAGCTCCGAGCCTGTTCAGATTCCACAACACCACTCTTGAAAATTGAAGTGACAAAGCTCCTGTCCTATTCAGATCCTGTCATGCCCCTGTGTCATTGCATTCTTGCCTCCAGTTATAATTTTTGGAGAATGCTTCCTCACACCTTTCTCCGACCTCCCGTCCACTGGTGTGTTCTCCCTGCACGCAGCGCCATACTTGGGACGGTGAAAACCCATCGGGGTGGGGGGTGCTGCAGCTCAGGGCAATGTGGTCGGTTGTATCCATGACTTTAGTGTCAGGACATTTCAGTCTTCCCTCCTGTGTAAAAGGCCATTTATCGACGATGTTTCAGGCACTTGCTAATAAAGTTCTGTGATCTTATTCTCTCATGGAGACTCTGTTGAGTTAGGTTCAGCTATTGGCAGGGTGGGGGGCAGGGTAGTACTAGGGCAACCCTCTCTTCGTTTACAGATATAGGACAGGAAAGCTGTGCCTTCGGAAGAGATCGTCACTTGGTGGCTGTGCTCTCTACTCATCACAACTACATGGCAAGTTTGCTACAAAGAGAAGCCCCAAATCTTGGAAAAGGCACACGGTTTTGTGAAGTTGATCAACATGTTGTTGGAGAATTGCCAGAATCACATGCAAAGCCATGGACAAATGTTGCTTGGCAGGGTCGGGTCAGTTAACGATGAAAGAAGAGAAACTTAGCAAGGGGAGGTGATGAAAGGTGGTTTACAATATAGAATGTGAAAGGGTAAGAAAGGGCTCTGGGGAACAGGATGCCGAGCTCGGACATCTCTGCGATGCTCTGTGGAGATCTTCATTATGATTACGCTGCAATCCAAGTGAGGGAGCTGTTGCGGGGATTAACTGTTTTCTGACTGGTAACGTGCTCAGAACAATGCCTTACCCAAGTTCAGTGATCTGTGAAGCTTAGGGATGGTGGTGGTGACTCTTAGATTAGGGAATAGCCTTGTCTACCCGTTGTTCAATGCAGTCAATTCCCAAGAGTTGTGAATTCTGACGACTCCCTTAATTTACTTTCTCCGTCCTGTTGACACTACATCCAGGCCACCCTCCCCTCTGCCTGTCATCCTGTCCCCAAGTGGTCTCCTTGCCTTGTGTTTGTTCTTTCCAATTCATTCTGCCTCCCATGGTCAAAGTGCTCTTTCCAAGACAAAACTCCGAATTGGCAAACCAATTTGTGTTTCCTTCTAGCTTTGTGTGAGCATACCTATTTCCCAAACCTTCTCTGACATTGTCTATAATTATTTTTAAAACATTTTTTTGAGAAATGGTATCATTTTATATTTCGTTTCCTCACCACAGTTGAACTTTAAAAAACACATGCTTGCCATTTTTACTACTCCTATTGTATAATGCCTGCTCGTGTCATTTGCTCTGAAAGTCCTTTGATATTATGACACAGTAAATGCTATCTGTGTTCTGAAGCTCAATTTTGGAGCCTGGCAACAGTTGCCCTGGCTAGCCTTGGCTCTGGGCCTGGGGCTCTACAGAAAAGCCCCTTTTATAGTTGCTTTGGATGATACAATGTCATGGGCCCATCTGTTTTAATTTGGCCCAGCCCATGAGGACTTGCGAATAGGACCCCTTGAAGCACCCAATAACCCTTCACTCAGAATGGTCCTTTCCTCATCTCTGGATCACTTTTACATCAAGTTCCTTCCGGATGGCCATTTTTAGCTTAGATGACCACACCATTTTGAAGCCTGCTGCTTTTAGGGGCTAAATATAATTTCCCTGGGAAAGGGGCCAACTGCAACAGCTTATTTCCGTTTGGCCTGCATCTTGAGGCAGGACTGAATGTGAGAGGAAATGTGGAGCCAGCATGAAGAAACAGTGTGGCGCCACCAAGCATCAACCACCACTGCACACAGACCTTCTGGTGGCTAAGGGGAGCCAGAGGTCGGAGGAATGCACCTGCTTTTAGCCCCCAGAGGGTATCGGCAACTTAGTCATGAGAGGTTCTTTTGGTCTGAAATGACAGGGGTGTTTGGGCATGTGCCTACTCAAACCATATTCTGCCTGAATTCCATTGCTCATTCTGGTAGTTCATACTACTTGGGATAACACAGAATGCCTTCCATGACCTAATCCCTGAAATTCTCACTCTTGACACTCCCCAAATACCAGTTACCATCCTCACCTCTCCAGCCATATGGAACAACTACAGTTCCCCAAGGGCATCATGCTGTCTTACACCTCTATGATTTTACACCTATTATTTTCTCTGCTTGGGTTACAACTGGAAAACTTCTACTCATTTTTTTCAAATCCCAACCCAATGCTCCTTGACCCACCCCAGTAGAAGTTATTAGCCACTCCTTTGTTTCAGTATGGTTCTCAGTTTTTACCTTTGTTGTTGTAACACTACATTTTCCCTGCTTGTTTCTCTACTGGAGGGGTAAAAGCTTGAGAGCAGAGACGTCATTCATTTTTTCATCCATCCACCCATCCATCCATCCATTCAACAGACATCTGCTGAGTACCTGCAAATGTAATGTGGCACTCTTCCTTATCTTTGCATACCTTCTGCAGAGCATGGCTCTGAAATGTATCAGTTCTCAAGAACGGGTGGTGAATTTCGCTGAGTTATTGAGAATGGCTACATAACTCATTCCTGGCATTGGAGGATTGCCTTCAGGGACAGCATATTTAACCATCTTGAGCTTTTTAATGTCATTGTGTGTGGAGAATGTGTCATTTTGGCTCCCCACCCCACCGTAGGACTCCTCTCCACACCCTGGCTGCCCAGCCTTCTTCTGCATCCAGATCTGCCAGATACATTCAGGAAAATGACTTGGACTCACAACTTCTCCCCCCACCATTGACTTCTTTCCCAGTGGAAATTTGACCCAGAAGGGCCAAAGTGTACCCACATCATGGCACAACTATGGCCAAAATACTTGGAGCTGCGCTAGGACAACATGATGCCAATGCATAGCAAATAATCGGAAGTGGGTGTTGCCAATGTGGTCACCATGTTTTTTAAAAATTAATTAATTAATTAGTTAATTAATTAAAAGAGAGAGGATTTTAAGATCAAGTCACACAGAGATGGTTTGAGTGACTCAAGTCCAGATAGAATTTGGAAAGGCCTATAACAGGGTGAAGTTGGGGAGGGAAGGGAGTGAGTGTGACTGTGGAACAAGGAAATGAGAGACACAATCTGCCCATAAACCATTTATAGGAGTGTGGGCTGTGTTTTGTCTTTTGGATGCACCTGCCATTTGCACACTCCTGTTTTTCTTTAGATTTCTCAGACTCTGGACCCCCTGGCTCCTTCCTCCTTTGAGTCCTTCTGCCCTCTGTCAGCCTGGTCTGTTTCTCTGACAGCTCCCAGAAAACCTCACTAAAGGAAACTGTTTATCCACAACCTGGTCTGTGATAGAACCACACATCGGCCATTAGCTATAGACTAGCAACCTCTAACTATTCATTTTAGTTAATTATTTGTTTTGGAGGGTTTTTTTGTTTGCTTGGGGAGATCTTTTTTTGATATTGGTGTTTGAAATATAGTTTATGCTACTTCTTTTGAAAAAGAAATTATCCCTTTACTAACATCTAGTTCTATACATTTTTTTATGTTTGAAGAGTTTTATAATGTGAAAATATGCTGCTTATTTTTTTACACAACACTTTCAAATGTATTTTTGGAGTGTTTGTATTAAAAATGACTTTCAGGGACGCCTGGGTGGCTCAGTTGGTTAAGCGGCTGCCTTCGGCTCAGGTCATGATCCCAGCGTCCTGGGATCGAGTCCCACATCGGGCTCCTTGCTCAGCAGGGAGCCTGCTTCTCCCTCTGCCTCTGCCTGCCTCTCTGTCTGCCTGTGCTCACTCTCTCTGACAAATAAATAAATAAAATCTTTTAAAAAAAATGACTTTCAGTTTTCTAAACAGAATTCTTATTGGAACGTCCTAAGGACCCAGAATCTTGCTTTAAGTTGCTATCCAGAAACAACCATTTTCTTTATAAAGCCCAGTGTTTGATTTTGGATTCTTTGTGGGAATGTTGGAAAGATCCCTCCGCCCCCTCCTCTGGACCCACCCACCCCAGAGGCCCGCCCAGGATAGGCAAGCTTCCCAGGTTCTCATGTGGGTGGCCCGGGGGTGACCCCATGGACAGTCAGGTCATCACTGCTTCCTAGACAGTGTGATTCATCTGTAATCAGCCTTCTCACCCAACCAGAAGTTCCTACCTGACAAGTTAGTCTCAGAGATGCTTGTCACTGGGTGGTGACATCTGTAGGGTAAAAGTCACATCACAGTCCAATTTGGAGTGTCACTAAGACATTCACTATTACTTTTCCAAATCCCAAGTGTGTGAGAAGTTAGTCACCGGACATCTTGGGAGATATAGCACACACTGGTAGATGGGAAATAAAGGTCCATTCAAGCCATTTACCCTGTTAGGTGTGATTACCCAACTCTATTGAGGATCCCATAAACAGCGGCATTGCATCCCACTCCAAACACTTGGCTAAGTGAAAAACGGATGAGAGCTCAGACTTTACTTTAAAATATATGTGCTTTTACTTCCCATTTCATAGAATGAAATTCATAGGTGAGGTAGCAGAGTGTATTAGATAGGACCAAGGGTGCATAGGGCCAGACAAAAACCCAATTTAGAGCCTTCCTTTTACGCTTCTTGGCTGGGTGACCTTGGGCATGTTGTTTCCCTCTTTCCACTTCAATTATTCACCCGTAAAATGTAGGTTATTATGCTCTGACTTCATAGGGCTGTCAGGAAGTTTCAAAGAGACAAATGTATTTAAGTGACAGCTGGTGGATAACACTCGATAAACAGTGGGGAGGTAAAGAAATGGAAATGGACCAGGCTTTTGAAAGGTCTGGAATGTCGGAGACAAGTTTTCTGCTCTAATTTAGGTCTCAAGATTTCTTCTCTTACTTGGTAACTCGTCACGTTGCCCTCCTTAAGTCAACAGTGGTATTGGCCACGGAATGTGAAACAGAGGGTGGGGATCTTCCTTTATGATGGCCCTAGCTAACAGACTCCCATCAACTGAGGCAACTTGAAGACATTCTTTCAGAGTTAATACAGCTTAAATAAAATATTGGTCTGGACCAGGGATTAGAAAAGTTTTTCTGTAAAGGACCAAATAGAAAACATTTTAGGCTTTGTGGCCCATATGATCTCCCACAGTGACTCTTTTTAGCATGAAGGCAGTCATAGACAAACACGTGAATGAATGAGCATGGTTGAGTTCTAATAAAACTTTACTTGTGAACATTGAAATTTGAATTTCACGTAATTTTAATGTGTCAGAAATATTCTTATCTTTTCAAGTGACATTTTTAAACGTAAAAAACCAGGCTATACAAAAATAGGTATCAGGCTAGATCGGGCCTGTAGATCCCTGGTTTAAAATGATATTTTGTTTAAGATAAAATCTGGATGTCTCCTGGCCTGCTTTAGCTTCCTTCCTATTAAGCAGGTGTGGTTACGGAATGTTGACTCCATCCCTGCCCCGTATTAGGTTCTCTATGTATATTATCAAAACTTCAAGAAGAGATCATCAAATCCACCCTCATGGTGAAGGTTTCAATACTCTTCTTGAGTGACCCATAAATAAGGTAGGCATTGCCTCTTTTAATCTTTACTCCATGCTGCAAGGTAGATTTTTATATTCCTACTTTACAGTTGCGGAAACGGAGGTTCAGAATACCTACTTCAGTTCCACAGGGTCATGTGCCAAAGAAAAAGTAGGACCAAGATATAAATATTGTGTGATTTTAAAGCCCAGGCATTTCCCACTGCCTTTCATGGCTTCTTTCACCCACCGACCTCATAAGCTCATGGCAGAACAGAAGACCGGCAAAGGCAGGGGCTGTGTTAAGCATTGACCTCACTTTTTAGAAGCCAGGTCAAGGGCTTTTCCTGGGAATTCAGGTTCTGCTGGGGTAACACTGAGGAAGCTGGATTAAATGACCAGCGACTGAAATAGCTATTTATATTTGGTGTTGTTTTTTTAATCACATGAGCAAGCATTACTATTTGCCGGGAGTCAATGGCCACACACGGGGAGAGACACCCGGCAGTGGAACAAGAATCACTGAGGTCATAGATCACTGTGGGGCAAAGCTGACACAGGGGTCTTGTCGCTGATGGAAGTGACGGGACGCAAGTCAATGAGGCTGAGCCTCCCTGAATCTAGTCCAAAAGGCTGTCTGCATTAAAATGATGTCAATTAAATGGAAGGAATTCAGAGACCAAGCAAATAACAGCTTTGGAAAGGGCTGATTCAGGAAGCCCAGTTTCTGATTTGATGGAGTTGTAGCAGTGGCAAGTGATGACAAGGGTTCCCTGGGAGAACCATCTGGCTCTATTTGACATGAGTGTAGAGCAAGGAGGTCAAGTGATCAACTTGAATTGTTCTAGAGGCCATTAACCAGTCTCTTCCAAGAAGAAAAAGAGAAAGGGTGGAGGAAGGAAGGAGGAAGGGAAAGAAAGAGAGGGAAAGAGTAGGGAGAGGGAGAAAGACGAATGGATAAAAAATGAGAAACAAGCATAATTATCCTAGAAGCCATTGACTAGTCTTTTCTAAGGAGAGAGAGTAAAAAACAAGAAACAAGCAAAATAGCAAGAAAAACTTGATATCTACCGTAAGTCCGCCTTGGAATAGCTTTTGAAAGGAAGTATGTACATGTTTGTTGTGGGAGAAACTAAACTAGGGTGTGAAAATGAAATAACAAGCAAGCAGGAGGGAACAGTCCTGTCTCATGAGAGTAAGGAAATGCAGGCCACATCCGTTTTTTCACACTACGACCAAAGGGACCAGATTTCAGGGTGTGAACCTGTAATAACAGAGAGGAAATTTCGCTCCTCCAAGGCATGGTGCCCACGGGCGTGTGGGGAACACAGGCCGTCCCCAGTTGATGACAGGAGGATATCCTGAAGTGGGTTTCTCCCAGAAGCCGACTCTGAGGCAAGTATTTGAATTTGAATAGTGTTTGGGGGAAGTGATTACAGGAAACAATAACGGTGTGAGGTGTGGGGGAATTAGAGTGATGGGAAGGCAGGCCTGGAAAGGCTCATCATTGAGCAAGCAGCACTGTGGACACACAGAGCATAATCCCATCACTGGGGGTCAGGGGAGAACATGGGCCTCGGCCTTATCCCGCCTGAGGAGCGGGGAGCTGAGGGGCCAATAGCTAGTCAAGGGCCTTTTCCCACGTAGCGGGTGACTGCTAACCCCTGTGGGCTCTAGAGGCCTCGGCAGCCAGACAGAGCCCTTGGGCCAAGTGTCTCAGAGTTCTCTGGCATTGGAGTTGGGTTAGCGATTATGGCGTGAATGCCGAGTGGAAGTGGCCGGGCTGCTAGGGGCATCTGCAGCATTCACCCTCCCCAGAGCCATCTTGGAAGGGAAGTTCTGAGAGTTAGGGTTTTACGGGTGCACATGCTGCCAGAAGGGGCGGGTGGGAGAAGAGAGAGAGACTAAAGCCATAGAGAAGAAGGACAGCAATAGAGAAGGAAGCAAGTCCATGACTGACCAAAGGTATCTGTGAGAGGACCAGAGCAGGAGAGAAGTTTGGCATTTTCTCGACTGCGGCCCATTCCCATGAGAAAAGACTGGATGTTTTCTGTCAGGCTCCATAATCCAAGGACTCCATGTTCTCATGCTGAGTATCGAGCTGAATGATAGGAAGATGGGTGGTTTTCTCCTTGGGAGAGGGGCTGGACATGGGAGAGCAAGTTTGCCGTGTCAGAAAACTCAAGGCCGCTTTCATTGGCATGGAAAACTCCACAGATGAGGAGAAAAAAGATCCTCCAAGTCTTCCTTTCAAGTGGTCTGGTAGTGAGACTGTTTTTCCCGGATGAATTCCTAGGCCAGTATAAACTTCTACTGGGGCCGTCTTGGCTATTTCTTCCTCTCTCCACCCAGTCCCCCTAAAGAATGAGCCCAGCCAAGGCTCTTTCCATACAAGCTCAGCTTGTGGAAGGTGTTCAAGGAGTCAGTCTCGTGCAGGCCTACAGTGTCTCCACCTGGCAAACATGCCCCATTCACCCAGTGGGTGTTGGAGTGGGCTCTCTCAGGTGTCCCTAGGACAAGCTCTCTTCCCATCAGTGGGGCTTTGGTTTTTGCTGTTACCCGGAGGAGGATGTGAGCTCGTCTGAACTCAGGGCATCAGGGGAACTGAGCTGTGGGAGGCCAGAGAGTGGCCCCCACCCATCAGGTCCTAATTCCTAGAATCAGGTCCTGGAACCTGATTTCATGTTACTTGATTTGGGAAAAGGGACTTTGTAGATAACAGTGAAGGATCTGGAGATGAGGAGATTATCCTGGCTTATCCAGGCCCTAGATGGCATCCAGGTGTCCTTAGAGGAGCCAGGCAGAGGAGGATCTCACATGCACAGAGGAGAAGGGGATGTGAGTGGAGCAGAGATTGGAGCAATGTGGCCACTGGCCGAGGAATGCTGGGAGCCACCAGAAGCTGGACAAGGCAGGAAATGGACCTCTGGAGGGAATATGGCCCTACTGACACTTTGATTCTGGACTTCTGGCCTCCAGAACTGTGAGAATAGATTTGTGTTGACTTAAACCAAGTTCGTGGTAATTTGTCACAGCAGCCCCAGGAAATTAGTTTACGAGTCTATAACCTTTCTGATTGAAAGCTGATCTAGTTACAGACAAGCTATGGATTGAGTTGGGTAATACCCAGACAGTAGCGTCTTCAGAGTTTAGGTGAGGCAGGGCATGAAAAAGGCAGGTGGATGTTTGTTTCCAGAAGCTGGCATCCCTGGGGTTGCAAACTTGTTTCCAGAGACCTTGGGGCGACAAAGTAGATCCTTACTCTCATCTTCCAAATGGCCAGGCTGCTCTCCAGGGTGGGGTGACTCAGTAAAAGAATACAAGGGTATGTGCTGTGAATCTGGGTCTGGGGTCGAGCTCCGTCTTCCCCAGCTCCTCAGTGTGCAGTGAGGTGACTGGCTTGTGGTAGAGCTGGGGTTTGTACCTCGGTCTTCCAAATCCACTGTGGATCGCACAGGAACAGAAACACTTCCATCTGCCACTGGGCTGTGAGGAGGCTGCTGACATCACATCCTGTTCCTTGGGAAAACCAAGGCTCTCTTGTAGGTGACACTGAACACTTACAGTGCATCGGGTACTCTCCTGAGAACGTCATGTTATCTTTGTAAAGTAGAAATTCTGAGTCCCTGTCATACTCGGGGTTCTCCAGAGAAACAGAGCCAATAGGATGTGTGTGTGTGCATACATGTGTGTGTACAGAGAGGGAAAGGGGGTGAGAGGGGAAGAGAGAGATAGAGGAAGAGAAGGAGGGAGAGGGAGAAGGATTTATTTAAGAAATTGGCTCCCACGACTATAGAGGCTTGGTAAATCCCAGATACATCGGGCAGGCCAGCAGGCTGGAGACCCAGGGAATCCTTGGTGTTGCAGCTTAAGACTGAAAGCAGTTTGCTAACAGAATTCTTCCTTCCTTGGAGGAAGTCAGTCTTTTTCTCTTAAGGCCTTCAACTGATTGGATGAGGCCCATCCACATTATGAAGGGTTACAGCTCTACGCAAAGTCCGCCAATATTCAAAGTCTACTAATTTAAATAGTAATCCCATCTAAACAATACCTTTACAGCAACATCCAGATGTGTTTGACCAAGTATCTGGGTACTGTGGCCTGGCCACATCGGCACAAAAAAATTAAACATCAATCCCTCCCCCAGCTCCCAGTCTTTCAACAGAAGAGGAAATGGGGGCTTAGGGAAATAGAACAACTCACTCAAATCACGCAGCTAATGGGTGGTTTGACTCAAAAGCAAGCCTTCATCACCATGTCATGGATATATTGCAGATAGGAGCCTGGCATTACGCTGGAATTGGCTATGCAGTGGCACCCCAATTCTGTGACCAGATAGGCAGCTTACCCTTCCTCCTTTGTCACATGCAGTCTGAGCAACAAGCCAAGGTGACCTTAATTCAGATTCTTTCTCTTCCTTGTTTACTGCTCACCCTTATCCTTCTGACTCTCTCTTTCTTTCCCCACTTCTCTGTTCTCTAGCAAATAAGTTTCCATCAGCACATGCTTTCCTTATTTGTGTTTGGCTTTTAAAAAAAAATTTTAAGATCTTATTTATTTATTTATTTGAGAAAGAGAGAGGGAGCACAGATGGGAGAAGGGACAGAGTGAGAAGGAGAAGCAGGCTCCCCACTGAGCAAGGAGCCCGACGCAGGGCTCGATCCCAGGACTCTGGAATCATGACCTGAGCTGAAAGCAGATGCTTAACTGACTAAGCCACCCAGGCGTCCCTGTGTTTGATTTTTTTTTTTTTTTTAAGTTACTTCTACCATTTCATACAGATTTTGGGCACCGTATATCTACCCCGAGAAAGTCTCAGTCTCCAGCCATGAGTTAGCTTCTTGTTGGACACGTGTAGTTGGGGCTAGTGAGGGGGTTTCTCTTCCTGGACCCCTCACTCCCAGAGGAGCAAGAAGCGAGTGTTCTTGCTCTTGAAAGGCAAGGGCTAGGCTCAGCCCACCTTGAGGCAGGAGCTGTGTCTTGGACACCTTTGAACCCCATGTCCATCGGTGTCCAATCAGGAAAAATGGACACATAGCAGGGATTTGAAGCCCAGGGCAAGGGCAGGGTAAGGGAAGCCAAGGATTAGCAGCTGCAGGAGCTGCTACCACTCCTCAGGCTGGGGGCCACGAAGGAAAATGGCACATCCAGAGAGTTCTCTGGACCAGAGAGGCGGCTGCTACAGTGGCCCTGTGGCCCTCGCTGCTGCGGAAACTGCTTTGACCATCAAGGGCTGCCACTGCTGCTTCTAGAAGCTAGATTGAGGATGCTTTTGTAGACAGATGCCTGAAGTTGATGGGAGGAGGGGCGAAGCGGAGAGTGTAGCTATGGTTACACAGCTCTGTGGATCTGGACGTATTAGTGGGGACGTGTGATCTTTCACTACTACTACCAGGATTAGGTTGGGCTCCCATTTCCTGCTCCCATGCCCCACCGCCTTCCCTCACAGCATTTGGTACATAACAACTATTCCATTCATCAGTCCGAATGATCTGTGTGAGCCATCTAGTTGTACCGACCGAGGGCCACACCCTCCCTCTGTCCTCTCCTGTCCCCTCCTGCCTGGCGCTCAGTGGCTACCTGGGCTCATGTGTTCGCTGACCCCCGACTGGGACCTCAAGAGATAGCCCGGGCTGTTTTCATCGAGAACATTCATAGAAAATCAAGGAGCCTCGTGGGAGAACCTGGTTTTTGAGAAGAAAGCAGGGGGTGAGGCAGTTTTCACTCAGCCGTGGCCCTATCATTCAACTTTTCACAGAGTAAAGGCCGTAAGGATAGGGAGGCAAAGGGCTGTCCAAGAGGAATGGGGGGCGCACCCCCCTTCCCGGAGGCGTCTCTGAGGAGACATTTGGTGGTTACTGGAGCAGGCCCAACCCGGCCGCCGAGAGCCTGCCCCTCCACTCCCTCCTCACCCGTTCCTCCCTTCAGCCATTGTTCACAGCTCACAGCCGTGATCCCACAGCTCATCTCCACTCCCAAAGGACAAAGAAGGGAAATGGATTGAGAGGGTGCTTTCTTTCATCTGCAGGAGAATAGGTCTGTTTTGCCCGTGAGCCCGGTGGGAGTCCGCATCGGAAAGCAGCCATTACTCTCGCAGAGTGGAGTCCCCACGGTCTGCCGGAGTCTCTCCCCCAAAGGCGGCTCTTCCTCTCTCCTGGCTGAAGGTGACCAGACTTGATGTCAGCTCCAGACGTGTGAAGCTCTAACACTGAGAGTTTATGATGACCACAGCTTGGTTATCTCACATGCATTTTAACCTTGTCCCAGGTAAATGCGTTTAGCAGGCCTTGCACGTGTCCAGGCAGCTTCTATCTGGCCGCCACTGGACCACTACAGAATCTCCCTGAGATGGCTGTGAAGTAGTTATATATTTGAATACATGTATGGTAGATATATTTAAATACCTCATATACATAAATATATAAGGTATTTATCTCTATACAAGGTATGTATAAATTTATATATGTTAAAAATATATATATATATATATTTTTTTTAGACCCAGGTATTCTTCTGAGGAAGGGATATAAAATGCATTTTACCTTGCCTGTCCACTTTGATCATTTATTGGTGGCCACCTGGGGCATGTGTTGAGAAGAACCCTGAAGGGCTGTGATCACTAAGTTATGGGCACCGGAAGACTGATAAGACTCTCGTATAAGAAATATGTTAAAAACCAAAAGGCTCCATAATTACATTTCTAAGCTTCCCTGGGAGGAATTCTGCTGCTTCTCTCAAGTGCTGAAATACCTAAGGTCATTCCTCTCTTTCTTCTTTTTGTTAATAACAAAATTTCCCTTCCTGCCACACTTGCCTATCACCAGACATGATGTATTTCGTGGTATCGTCGAATGTTAGAGCTGGATGATCCTTTAGAGAGCATTTAGCCTAAGTGTCTTGTTTTACGCAGGCTGAAAATGAGACATAGGAGTCTGATTTTCAAAAGGTCAAACAGCTAATTAACAAGGTCCTCTGCCTCCCATTTGTCTTCTTAGGACCCTCTGCTTCCAAGGCAAAAAAAAAAAAAAAAAAAAAATCTGTCATCACCTTGACTCTCTCTGTTAGTAAAAATGCAGGGTTGCTGAGGATTGTACCACCTGTGGACCCTGAGCCATAGAGTGTCACCTTGGAGCTGCAGAGTTGGGCTCTCTCACTTGCTAGTTGAATAACTTGTACCTAGTAAATGGCATAGTCTCGCTAAGTCTCAGTTCCGTCGTCAGTAAACCGGGGGTGAGGGTGGTGTGGATTCCGTGAGGCCATGAACATGAAGGGTGCAGCCCTGGGTCTGGCTCAATAAATGTTGGTTTATTTTTATCACCCGTGCAATGATCTGGTTGGACTCAATGATTCCTTCTCATTCTGAGAGCTTGAGATTCAGAGCATCAGCTGATAACATATGGGACTGCCTCTGCTCTCCCTGTGGGGGGCACATGGGCTCCATGTTTTTATCAGAACTGGTCTATCTATTCAAGTAAGATGACATGCAGAGAGTGAGTCCTTTCCTAACTAGAAGGCATTATTCATTGCTTATTGCAGCTACCATACATATCATCATCATCATTGTTATAATGACTAGTATTAATAACTTTCAAGGTATAGTGTATGAATATGGCTCTCATTCCAATGGCAAGTTTCAAAGTCATGAAGGACCCTATAAAATTCTCAAACTCCTAAGTACAACCTTTTTTGGTCAACCTTTTTATTCTGACTTGTGTCTTTAAACTGATTATTCTCAACAAGGTGGTGTTTTAGGTTGATCTTTATATCCTACTACAGTTTTAATTAGTATTATATTTATATTTGCTTTTTTATTGATACCTTATTCTTGGGCTTGAATCCATAGTCATTTCCTAAAGGGCACGGTTTTTAAAAACCTAATAAATAAATTATTAGTGTCCCTGTGTGTGTGTGCATGTGTGTGTATGTGTGTGTGTCTAGGCTGAAGTCATCACCAGCTTCTGAAGAGCGAGCATTAGGTGTTTGTGAAGAGGAATGATGTCTTGAGGCAAAATCATCTCTTGTGCCCCTAGTGATGTCTGGGTACAAGTCCCAAAATTTCTCTGTTACACTCCACAGTGACAGCATGGTCTCCATCCCAATCCTGTGGTCCTGATCCACACCAGGTGTACCAGCAATTGGCTGGGAAGATGTTGTTGACATGAACTCAACTGACTGCCCATCATCAGGCATCTTAAAGCACCAGCAAGCACACTGGGCCTGAGCACCACCCTCCTGGAGATGGGCTTCATGTACAAAACCCAACAGTGGGGCACGGTGGCATTCTGACAAGACCTACAGAATCTGAATTGTCCTTCATGGCTGGAGTTCACGGATCAATTAGGGAAAACTCCCTGAACTTTGGGCCTATTATTTTTTCATAAAAAGGAGGCATGAAGACAACATGGAAAAGCAAAGGCTTTGTGATCAGAATGCCTGGGTTAGAATCTTGGTTGGACCCTGCCGTGGTGTTGGTCGTCTGTCTCTAGGGCCATCTTAATCCTTCTGAGGGCCAGTTTCCCATCTATAAACTGGAAGAGGATTATATATCCACCATTGATTTATGGGTTCTTGAGAGGATCACATGGGGGATAGAGGCCCACATTGTCTCTATTGTCTTTATTGTTTCTGGTCATGGACAAGACTGCAGCTGGACAGAGAGGGTTGGTATTATCAGGACTCAGTTTTCCTCACTCAATCTCTTGTTTACAAACTCCTCTTTCTTAGCTTTATTCTCAACCAAAAACCACCCTACTCCCATCAATAAAAGAACTTATCATTCTCAACAAAAGCCCTAGAACTTGAATTTAGTCTAGCAGCAAATGGCTTGTGTCATGTTGGTCATGTTTCCTAAACTGGCCACTTATCGCCAAAGGCATGCAACACACAGATTCATTAATTTATTCAATACACATTTATTGACCATCTCTTATGTTCCTAGGACTTTTCTGGGAGCTGAGGATATAGCAGTGAACCAAAAAACAAAACAAAACAAGACAAAAAGAACCCCAAAACCCCAAGCAAATACACAAATAAAAAGATATTTTTAGACACAGATTCAAAGTGGGAGGTTCCGGGTAGGGACCAGGACTCTGGTCTCTATTCAGCAAGCTCTCTAGTGAGTCTGATGCCAGTGGTCTGTGTTCCCCATCTTTTCAGATAGTATAAACACAGTATGAAGAACATGCTCCAGAGACCCAGGGAGCAGTGTTCAGCTGTAACTCGCCCTTTCTTAGGTCAGGGAAGTTTGCAGACGGGAACACAATAGACAATGACACACATCAATGATGATAGCTTCAGGACAGACAGAAAAATAGTCTGCTTGCTTGAAAAGCAAGAAGGGGGAATATAATTGTTCAGGGCAACATTTCTTACCCGGGAAAGTCCCATCACCATCCAAGCCAAGATTCAGATGTTTTCCACAAATATAAAAATGATGATTTGTTTGGTTCCTCTCTTCCTAGCTTAAATATCTGTAAAGATTCAGTCTCCAGGCACCTGGGTGGCTCAGTCAGTTAAGTGTCTGCCTTTGGCTCAGGTCATGATCCCAGGATCCTGGGATCGAGTCCCACATTGGGCTCCTAGCTAAGTGGGGAGCCTGCTTCTCTCTCTGCCTGTGCCCACTGCCTGTGTTCTCTCTTTCTTTCTCTGACACATAAATCAATAAAAAATCTTAAAAAAGAAAAAAAGATTCAGGCTCTGTGGGAATGAATCATTTTGTGCTCTAGATGAAGGCCTATGTATTTAGGGTCCAGTATTCATTGACTGTGGTGATTATCATTCCATTCGCTGTCCCTCCTCTCTTCCCTTCAGAACAGCCTATTCTAAATCGTTTCCTCTTCTTTCCCCAGAAGGTAAACTCTTGCCAAAAATGTTTCTGTGTATGGAGGCCTAGAGGCTTATTCCTTGGAGGCAAAGAGCGAGAGATGCTTTGAAATCTGGTTTTACAAGCTGTTTTGCCAGTTTTCCCAGAGGTAAGAAACCAAAGCTGTGGGACAGCAATGCCAGATACCACTTCCATAGCCGTGTCATGGGAAGCCACCCTGAGGCTATTCCTGTGAGCGGCTCCTACTCCCTTTCTTGCTCTTCCTATTTGCTTCTTGGGGAAACAGCTTTATCCTGTGTGACCTCCTTTTCCTCTGATTTTTCTGTCTTGCCTTCCAGCCTTTGGGCCTTATCCTCCCCCTCTCCGAAGGTCGGAAACCAGAGTCTTGCTCTTCCATGTTTGTGGAAGGGCTTAATGAAGTTTATCGAGCAAAGGAATGATTACCACAGTAGGGTGTGGGAAGGGGAAGACAATTTTTTTAAAAAATTTATTTATTTTTAAAGATTTTATTTATTTATTTGACAGGAGAGAATACACACACAAGAGAGCACAAGCAGGGGGAGCTGTAGAGGGAGAGGGAGAATCAGACTCCCTGCTGAGCAGGGAGCCCGAGGAGGGGCTTGAGCCCAGGACCCTGGGGTCAGGACCTGAGCCGCAGGCAGATGCCTAACTGACTGAGCCACCCAGGCACTCTAGGTAAGACGATTATAATGAAACAAAAGGAAGGCAGTGTATGGTACTCAACACAGGGAATAGGCAAGTAGGTGAATCCTTAATGGATATTAAATATCAGATGGAGAGGAAGGAACTGTTGTGATACCACTTCTGGATAACAAGGCAGGAGGGGGTTAGAACCACTCATTTAGAACCTTCCTTCTGGATCATTCACAGATCATCACTTAAATGGAAACATGGATTAAAAGTGGAGGCTTAGCACTATAAGAAGGCAGAGTGGAAATGCCGCAGAGCTCATCCTGTCTGGGCTTATTGTATAAAAGAGGGAAGTGAGGCCAGCAAAGGTGGGGGACTTGGCCACAGTCACCTAGGGCCTTTCAATGAGAAAGCATTGCAACTTATAGGCAGAAGCCAGGTGGCTGAGATTCATTCACCAAAGAATGCAAGTCTTTAAGTCTATCAAGTTATATAATGAAGAAAAAGTTGCTATCATTTAGTCTTTTATGAATGAAGGAATGATGAGTTTGACTTCTTCCACACATTCTTCTCTTTGTCATAAGACACTTGGTAGAGCGTGGACAGCTGCATTTGTGGAGAATGGCTGGAAACCTAATGGCAGCTCCCGATTTCTCTCTGTAACTGATGATATCTGGTTCTTTGGGGTTTGGCAATTTCCTCTCTTTTAAAAGAGCACATTGAATAGAATTTGAATCCTAATTTTAAAAATAATAATAATAATTAAAAAAAGATGAGAACGTATTCAAATCACATGTCATTTCCTGCCTCCAATCCAAAATTCTTAGCAAGGTGCTAGTCCTTAACCGGTCTGCTCTGCCTACCCTCTGACTTCGTTACACGTCTGAGCTACTGACTTCATTATTTCTTAAGACTAAGCTATGTGTTGAAATTCGTCAAGTCTGGGAAAGCGGGTCATCTGTTTCAGTATGTGAGAAATTATCTCCTTTTTAAACATTTGTTTTAAACAGTCAGATGAATTGTCAGTATTAATGCCTGGACTTTGAGAACTGAATCCAAGTGACAAGGTGGGTGGGGAGCGTTTGGGGGGGGAAGAAATACAATCAGGCATTCACTTTAAAAAATGTTGTTTGACCTTATAGACCAAGATGAATGGGGCTAGAATTTCCTGAAGCCAAGTTCAGATGTGACATCCTTTCCGAAAGAGGCCCAATTAAGATCATGTATCAAGTCACCTCCCAGATCTGCATGTGAAAAGGTTTAGTTATGGGGGCACCAGACTGTTTGCAGGGCAAATCGTGGGGAGATGTTTCTTTTTTCTCTCATCAAGACACCATTTCAGCCATTTCTGTATGAATTTTGTAGGCTGGGAAACCCTTGCCATTAATTATGTCTGTTCGAAACTGGAACAAGTAGAGATAGGCTGGTAATAAAATACGATGAAGCAGAAAATTGTGCAGAATACCTCACCAGCCAATAGTGTTGGGAAAGGTAGTTCCAGACTTTTCTGTGTAAAGAACCCAGCCACCAGAGGGCCGGAGGTAGAAGTTGTCTTTCAGATACACTTGTCCCCATGTCCTCACCTCTTCCTCCTACAGGGCAAACTCACCAGAGTCACCACATAGTCCTGGGAGTCATAGTTTCCCTCCTCCACAACCTCGCTGGGCTGAGGTTCCTCCTGGATGAAATTAGGAGGGTGGGCTGAGTCTGCACGTCCTCGGGTCTTCTGGAGGTGACCGTGTGACTCCCATAGGGTTCTGTTCCTCGGCCTGGCAGTTAGAGAACCAACACTCCTGCTTTGTGCTTCATTTAACCCAGTTTGTAGAAGGGACTTCACTTTGCTCCCTCCTTCCTCAGATTCAGCTCAGCCCTAATTGGTGTGAGATGGGTATTGCAAGTCCCTGTGCTAGAAGAAAGGGTCAGGATGTTGCGTCCTACAGGTCAAGCAACCTCAGTCCCCTATCAGAGTTGAAAGGATGAAGCATCACAACTCAGAATACACCTTGCACTTGAGCTCTTTAGCCTGGAAGCCCACGTTTCCTGGACACTTAGAAACTTCAGGGTTCAAAAAGAAACTTCATTCTCCTCCAGGTAAAAAGCTCCCCATAAAACCCTGGGGTAAACACAAAAGGCACAAACATCTCCTTACCCATAGAATGTTAGACTTGTCACATAAGAGCAGCCATAGAAGTTAGAGGGCCAAATTTCAGTGCAGGTGAATCAGAAAAATGCTGATTACATTTTTTTTCCTTCCCTTTCCTTTCTCTTTTCCTCCCTCCCTCCCTCTCTCTTTCCCTCCCTCCCTCTCTCCCTTCCTTCTTTCCTTAAGATTTGTTTGTTTGTTTGTTTGTTTATTCGACAGAAAGAGAGAGCACAAGCACTTTATTCGACAGAAAGAGAGAGCACAAGCACGGAGAGCAAGAGAGGGAGAAGCTGGCTTCCCACTGAGCACGCAGCCCGATGCAGAATTCGATCCTGGGCTCTGGGATCATGACCTGAGCCAAAGGCAGACGCTTAATTGACTGAGCCACCCAGGCGCCCCAGCAGATTACATTTTCCCTGCAATGGAGCACAGAGTGAAAAATAGAATAAGGATTTTGGACTGCAGTATGCTGAGGGCTCCCTGAACCCCAGCTGTGCCAAAAAGCAGTTCAAGGTGCTTATGTATGTGAATGTGTGCGTGCTTTTGTCTTTTTCTCTCCCTGAACCTGCTGCTGGACTCTGTCGTCCTGTCCTCTCTCATCACCTTCTCCACAGCTAGATGCACTCTCCCAGCTGGGGCTCCATTTGCGCTGCCAAATCCCGTTCTGAAAATCAACTCTCGAAATGGCGGCTTTAAGGGAACACAAATGGGTCTGAAACTAGGGAGCAGCTTAAAGGAATGGCTTGACTTCAGAAGTTAAAGAGAATCTGAGAGGTCCCGTGGAGTGAGCTCATATTTTCTAAGGACCCTGCTGGCTCTTGCTGGTTGAGGTGACCGGTCTCTCCATACGGAATGTGCGACTTTGTGCACTGGGCTGTAATTGCCCAGGACAATTGCAGTCTTCTTCTTGCACCAAGAAAATGAGATATACAAACAAAAGCACCAACCAGAAACCCACACTGTTTGAGGCAGATGTCCTATTAAAACTGTAATTGCCTCCATTGTAGAAATTCCTCCCCATGTTCTTATTCTTTGTTTCATGTACCTGTTTTTCAATAGTCTTCCTCCATCCACTTCCCTCAAATCTCTTGGTGTCTCTTTTGTGGAAGAGAATGAAAGGAATTGCCAACCTTGACTACTTTCACTGTTCAGATCTATAAGAAAGTATGTTCCTTGTAAGCTTCTCCTAGAGGCTCTTGCCTTGGACATTGCATTTTTCCATCCATCCATCCATCCATCCACTCATCCATCCGTCCATCCATCCTATATTCATGCATTTACTGAAACCTGTGTGAACATTGTTTTGGCTTGCCCAGAAATGTTATTTCCTCTTCTGGCAACAAACCCATTTTCCTCTGGGAAAATGCCTTCATTCATTTTCAATCCTTGGGGTTCAGGTGAAACTGACCCCAGCAGCCAGTAGCAAGAATACGTACATCCCCCATACCTGGCCACTGCCCTGCCTCAGCGATTAGATCAGGTGGTCAAATCAGAGTCAGTCTGACTCCTCAGTGTGTGGCTGGAAGTCTTGGGGAAGACAATTTCTCATACAGCTCAGGCTGCTCAACTACAGGAAGGTCAGTGTGGAGTTTGCGGTAGCTGTGAGGGAAGAGTGGGTCCAGCAGAGGACAAACAGAAATCAAGATGTGAGTGTGCAACCATGTCCTGACAGCCTGGTAGAGTCCCTGGATCCAACTGTTTTGGGTCTAGTTCCTGAATTTTTCGGTCTTGTGAGTGACTACATATCCATTTCATTTTCGTCATTTTGAGTTGAGTTTCTGTCACTTGCAAAGGAAAGAGTTCTATCTGTTCTATGCCAGGCCCTGAAACCAAGATAAACCAATTTCAGAACCCAAGCAACTCAGTAGAGTGGTTGAGGGTGTGAACTTTCTCACTTGCATTTGAATTCTGGCTCCACTATTGACAAAGCACATGACCTCACCCAAGTTCCTCTGTGCCTCGATTTATTCATCTGGAAAATGGTGAAGGTAGTATTCCATTGTGTATATGGACCACATCTTTATCCATTCATCTGTTGAAGGGCATCTTTGCTCTTTCCACAGTTCGGCTATTGTGGACATTGCTGCTATGAACATTGGAGTGCATATGGCCCTCCTTTTCACTACATCTGTATCTTTGGGGCAAATACCCAGTAGTGCAATTGCTGGGTCATAGGGTGGCTCTATTTTCAACTTTTTGAGGAACCTCCCCACTGTTTTCCAAAGTGTCTGTACCAACTTGCATTCTGACCAACAGTGTAAGAGGGTTCCCCTTTCTCCACATCCTCTCCAACATTTTTGTTTCTTGTCTTGTCAAATTTTGCCATTCTAACTGGTGTAAGGTGGTATTTCAATGTGGCTTTGATTTGAATTTTCATGATGGCTAATGATCAGAAAGGATGAATACCCAACATCTGCATCAACATGGATCGAACTGGAGGGGATTATGTTAAGTGAAATAAGTCAAACAGAGAAAGACAATTAGCAAATGGTTTCACTAACTTGTGGAACATAAGGAATAGCATGGAGAAGGAAGGGAAAAATGAAGGGGGGGTGGAATCAGAGGGGGAGAAAAACCATGAGAGACTGTGGACTCCAGGAATCAAACTGAGGGTTTTAGAGGGGAAGAGGGTGGGGGCAATGGGTGAGCTCGGTGATGGGTATTAAGGAGGGCATGGATTGCATGGAGCGCTTGGGTTACATGCAAACAATGAATCATGGAACACTACATCAGAAACTACTGATGTACTGTATGGTGACTAACATAACATAATAAAAAAATTATTAAAAAAAGAGAAAATGGTGAAGGTATAAAGACTACCTAGCTCACAGGCTATTGTGAAGATAAGCTAATTCATCTAGAGTGTTTAGAATGGTGCCTTATCTATAGTGAGCATTCAATAAATATGAACTTGGGGAAAATTGTGGTCAACAGTGGCTAGACACAATCAACAAGCTAACAGCCATACCAGTATCCTCATGAATCTGCTTTGTTACCTTCCTCCTCCTCTCTATCCTACTTGTGTAGATTGCATTATTCTTCCTAATCCATAACACCATGGTTGCTGTAAGTACTGGTATTGTTTGCTCCTGAGTATATCTGTAGAACTGAGTGATCCATCACCTTCCCCCCACCCCAACAAATGATGAAGGGAGGACATGCCATATGGGAAATTGTCTCCAAGTACATGAAATGGTTGCCTCTAAATACACTCCTGGACAAGCTATTCCAGAAAGACTCCCAGAACAAATGAAAATACTTAAGTCATAAGGTTTATAAAATATGTTTAAAACATACAGCAGTATGCAAGAGGAGAAAGACGGGGTCAGTTCGGGTACAACTGAGGTGGAAGGACCACCTTGCCTGAATCCTGGGATAGGCAGTGTTCATAGGTTCTATTTCTCTCCGCCACTTCAGCTCTCTCTGCTAATAATGTGGTTACTAGGACTAGAGTTGAGGTGTGAGCAAGAGGACTGTGCAGTAAAGGATTAACTCAGTGGGCTTGGGGTGCTCAAACTCTGTACATTCCAAAAAAAGGACTGGTTCTTGACTAGCTCTTGGGAGATCGTCTTTGAGCCCTTGGAATAGTCTGTCTGATAAGAGTATCTTTGTTTACCTGGGGTCTTGGGCCATGTCAGATAGTTTATGCTAAGATAGTTTATGCTAACAATGTGATTTATGGTAGGGGCCTTGGGCCATGTGTTATCAGTTGGAGCCCTAGGGAGCTGGGTCTGAGTTGTTAAGGTCCACTAAAAATTCTGGACAGTAAAGCTTGTTTGAACTTCCTGCTTGGCATACTTTGTGAGTAGTGTCACATGTCATTGCTGGGAGAATTAAGTGTCATCCATACAATTCCACTGGGAGAGAACAACTAAGAGCTTGTATCTAGACTCTCCTGGACTCTGTGATATGCACCTTTTTCTTTTGCTGATTTTAATCTGTATCCTTTTGCTGTAATAAATCATGAACTTAACTGTTTTTCTGAGTCCTGTGAATCTTAGCAAATCTCCGAAGCTGTCTTGGGGATTCCTGACACAGGGGCCCGCAGATGGAAGGTGCCTTGGGCCAATGTTGCATATTTGTATTACTAGACCCATGTAGGAACAAGTGTACCTGGCCTCTGCTATTGCCCGCTGATTGGCCAATCAAGCAGCTATGAGTTCTATTTGAGTTTTCTGGACCTGAAGTATATAACCAATAGGTTGCCGAATTAGAAGATGATGAATATTAAATAGTCACATATATTTAATGCTTCTTGATATTTAGTCTTATATATATTTAGTACATTATGAATATTTTGTACTCAGATGTATCATAAATATGAGGTGTTTCTTGGTTCTTTTATCCTTCTCTGCACGTGACTAACATGCTCATATCCTCCTTGCTAACTACTTAGCTTATACTTACACTTCACACATCCCATGAGTTCTACCTTTGACAATCACACGTTTTGCTTACTAGCTTCTTATTTATACTTATACGTCTTTAGATAGTTTGCCTAGGTTTGCAAAATATAAGCATAATCATTTACTAGAATTGAGTATTCTCAAAAGCATGCGCATCACAGGGACACAGACTGATAGGTGAGTTAGGGGAGGAGACTCGCAAATCTATCACTGAATGCTTTAGTCCTCCAAGAATTCAGTTCCAGAAGGTCGTTGTGCTGAGGCCCAGCACACATACATCCTGATTCTTGATCTCATGGTGGCTGGCTGCCTCCTGAAGTTTTTCACTTCTATTCATTGTTCTTGTGGAATAATGATATGTGATAATAATAGAAATCACATATTTAGAGCTACTATGTTCCAGGCACTTTTCTTTTTCTTTCTCTCTCTCTCTCTTTTTATTAACATGTAATGTATTACTTTTGTCAGGGGTACAGATCTGTGACTCATCGGTCTTACACAATTAAGAGCACTCACCATAGCACATACCCTCCCCGATGTCTGTCCCCCAGCCATCCCATCCCCCTCCCCCTGCCCTCCAGCAACCTTCAGTTTGTTTCCTAAGATTAAGAGTCTCAGGGCGCATGGGTGGCTCAGTCGTTAAGTGTCTGCCTTCGGCTCAGGTCATGATCTCAGGGTCCTGGGATCGAGCCCCGCGTTGGGCTCTCTGCTCAGCGGGGAACCTGCTTCTCCCTCTCTCTCTGTGCCTGCCTCTCTGCCTACTTGTGATCTCTCTCGCTGTCAAATAAATGGATAAAATCTTTAAAAAAAAAGAGTCTCTTATGGTTTGCTTCCCTCTCTGGTTTCATCTTGTTTCATTTTTCCCTCCCTTCCCCTATGATCCTCTGTCTTGTTTCTCAAATTTCTCATATCATCAAGACCACATGATTATTGTCTTTCTCTGATTGACTTATTTCATTTAGCATAATATCCTTTTGTTCTATCCATGTCATTATAAATGGTAAGATTTTGATTTTTGATAGCTGCATAATATTCCACTGTGTGTGTGTATGTATGTATGTATACATACATATATATGTATATATACATACATATATATGTATGTATACATACATACACACACATATATATGTATATGTATGTGTATATATATATGTGTGTGTATATATATATATACACACACATACATACACATCTTCTTAATCCATTCATCTGTTGATGGAGATCTAGGCTCTTTCCATAGTTTGGCTATTGTGGACATTGCTGCTATAAACATTGGGGTGCATGTCCCCCTTCAGATTGCTACATTTGAATCTTTGCGATAAACACCCAGTTGGGCAATTGCTGGTCATAGGGTAGCTCTATTTTCAACTTTCTGAGGGACCTCCACACTGTTTTCCAGAGTGGCTGTGCCACCTTGCATTCCCACCAACAATGTAGGAGGAGTCCCCTTTCTCCACATCCTCACCAACACCTGTCATTTCCTGACTTGTTAATTTTAGTTCAGGCATTTTTCTAAGCATTTCATATAAAGTCATGCTTCACAGGAGCCCTATGGGGTAGGGAACATTTTAATCTCATTTTCACAGAGGAGAACATAAGACACAGATGAGTGAAGACATTTCCTCAGTATCAACAGCAGAAGTGATGGTGGAGCCGGGAATCCCACTCAGGGTCTCCAGAAACCCTACTCCTGATCACTGCATTCTGCTCATTTCCAGAACAGTGGCAGAGCCCTTCACTTGCATCTTGGCTGAACTCAAGTTCAAGCCTTATCAACATTGCCAAATGTAAAATATTTGACTGAAAATGATTAGGTTGAATGTTGATAAGAAGCCAGAGTGAACGAAGGTAGAAAGGCCTTAATTTATATTAACCTGTAACAAGACCATTGTTCAGAAGGATGTCTCACAATTACCTTCACTGAAAGATGGCCACAAAGAGCAGAAGTTCAAGATTGTAAAGTTGTATCTAGTGCTAGCATGGGGAAGTAGATGTTCTTAAGAGATCATTCCACAGGGAAGTGTTAGGGGTAAGAAGTTACCTCTCTCTCTCTCTATATATATATGGAAAATTTATAAGGAAAATGAACATCAGCACCCACAACCCCTTCAGATTACCTGGATATTGGTCACAAAGTTCCCCTGCCTACTTATGTACCCCAGAGTTGGGAAGGCTAGCAAAAATGGGGGTCCAGAAGTATCTAAGGGGTTGGTGAGATCAGAGGGTGTCACACTCAGGAGTAGACATTTTAATACTCCTTCCCTTAAGCTACATACTTTGAATGCTCGTGGCAATGCTTACAAACTAGTAACTGAGTTATCTTGTGGAGGCAGAGCCAAAGAGTGGAAAATGACCACTGTCGGTCAAAGGACTTGAATACTGATGCTGGCTCTTCTCTCCTTGTGCAGTCCTTAATGGGTCCGTGAGCCCAATTCTTGGTGTGTTCATTTGCAGAACTCATGACCATACACCTGTGCTAGGGAGTTATGAGAGCTGTGGGATGGGGAGGCAAGGGCTCCCAGTGTCTGGCATATAGTAGGTGCTCAGTTAATGAGAGTGAAATCTGAACCACATGTATATTTTGTCAAAATATCCCTTTTGATGATGAGCTCCTAGATTCTGTCCATCCTGGATTCCCTATTTGCCCTCAGAATGTTGGCAGGGGGCAGACTGGGAAATCAGAATTTCTTGACCAAACACAACATTTTATTCTTCAGGATTTCTAAAAGAAAAAAATCTCATGCAGTTTCTTGGAAACCAGCGCTTCTCTATGTGGGCATGTTTTAAGGCACAGTGGAGTACAGAATCCTCTAGAATGGAATGGACTAGGGAGTAAGATCTGGTAAAATGTCTACCCCAGTTCATTAATCCTGATGGATACTTACTAATCCTGGCAAAGTATTTTTGAAGTTTCACAAAGATCCTAATTTTACAGAATGAGAGATTTCCCCAAGTTAAGGATCCCATGGGCAATAAACCTTGGCAATGACCCCAACACAAACCTGCCCATGCACTCCCCATTCAGCCTTTGTCCAGGAGAGGGCGTTGCCACCAAACGTGGCCTCCAGATTAGCCCCATCACTGCAAGTCACTGTACTCTCTCAGCTCAGACCATGCAGTTCTCCTCATAATTAACCTCTCCTTTTACAGCTAATGGTTCTTACAGTGAAGCGTCTAATGTGGGGCAGCTAGTAATTCACCCTGAGGGTTTCTTTCCATGTATGAAACCAAAGCATTTTTAAAAAGAGTCTTTCTATGCACAGCAGCTGCCTAAAAGTTGCTTCGAAAGCTAATAGGAAAGGCCTTTATCACTCTGAGGATAGTCCCGCTAGCCCTGGGTTTGATATCCTGCTCTTTCCCTTCACATTTTTTTTTTTTAAACACGATCAGATTAATTCCCATTTAGGCGTGTTCTGTGATTATAAATGGTCTGCCTTGGGGGCGCCTGGGTGGCTCAGTGGGTTAAAACCTCTGCCTTAGGCTCAGGTCATGATCCCAGGGTCCTGGGATAGAGCCCTGCATCGGGCTCTCTGCTCTGCAGGGAGCCTGCTTCCCCCACCCTCTCTCTGCCTGCCTCTCTGCCTACTTGTGATCTCTATCAAATAAATAAAATAAAATCTTAAAAAAAAATGGTCTGCCTTGGTATTCCTGGGACCATCTGACTATGGGTTGCTGCTAGCTAGAATTTCAGAAAACTTCTTTTTTTCTTTCTTTCTTCCTTCCTTCCTTTCTTTTTTTAGAGACTGTGAGAGATGGGGGAAGGGGCAGAGGAAGAGAGAAAATCTTAAGCAGGCTCCATGCCCAGTGCATAGCCTGACATGGGGCTCAATCTCATAACCCTGAGATCATGACCTGAGCCAAAATGAAGACACTTAACCGACTGAGCCACCCAGGCTCCCTGAATTTCAGAGAACTTCTAACCTGAGAATGATATTGTCCTTAGGAAGCCTTCAAAGATTGAGAATCTATACTGCCCACCTGTGAGTTCAGAGGCACATTTACTGAGGCTACAAAGACTAGAACCCTCTAACAGATAACCTGCTAACAATTAATTCCTACTGGAAAACCAAATAAAGAAATAAAACCAAAAATAAATATACAAATGAACAAACAAAAAGTCCAAGATCCTGAAACAAGAAAGACAATGAGTGTGGCATCTTCTGCCTCTATTTGTAAAAGTGAGCTGTTGGGTGGTAATCATACTAAGGAAAGCTAACATTTATTACTGGTTGAGACCATGCCAGACACTGCACTTGGTAATTGTTCCCTCACACAATCCTCAAGACAACCCTGTAAGATAGGTTGTATTCGTCCTATTTTACAGATGACGGCTATGAGATGAACACACATGAAGCCAGAAAGTGTTGGTACGTGGCCATGAACCGATTGCTGGCCATGTTGTAGCCAAGTTCACATGGCTGGCTATGTAAAGATGTCTCTGGGAGCCAGTCTTAGGTGACCTGCTGACCTTCCTGGCTGTAAGTGGCATCTGATGCTATATTTTCTATTGCAGAGCATTATAGTGCCAACAAAGTTCTTCCTTCTAAAACCACCTCTCCAGACTATTCTATCTAAGCCTCTCCTCAACCCACTTAATTTCTAGATACCAATCCTGCAGCCATGTCAAACTACAGGGTGAGTAAGAGCATCCAATGAGCATGCACAGAGTTCTTGCAATGTGTGGGGCTCTGAGACACAGAGATGGAAAAGCCAAGGTCCTTGGACTCATTGATTTCGTAATCTGGTGGTAGAGACAGACAAGTAAACAGACCATTCCAATACATGTGACAATATTATTATAATAAGTACAAATAGCACTTCATTTGTACCAGGCACTGTTCTTAGCACTCCATTTCATAGATTATTCTCATTTAATCTTCACAATGATCCCATGGGTAGCTGTGGTTAATATTTTGCACAAGAGGAAATGGAGGCCCCAAGAGGCTATGACTTAGCCTTAAGTGGAAGAGATGTTATTCTGAGCCCAGGCAGCCTGGCCCCAATCCTGTACTTTATATTGTGACCTTTATCCTCATGGAGGCAAATACGGAGGAATGTACTAGTACAGAGGAGAAACACTCCCTTGGGCAGGGAGGGGTCTTTCCAGATGAGGGGCTCCCAAGTTGGATGGAGCGATCTATAAAACCTACCAGTCCATGACTAGACAAGACACAGGTTGGAGGAAAAAATTAAGTGCGGTACAGGCACATCTTAAGAGTATATATCGTGGGGGCGCCTGGTGGCTCAGTGGGTTAAAGCCTCTGCCTTCGGCTCAGGTCATGATCCCAGGGTCCTGGGATCAAGCCCCGCATTGGGGGCTCTTCTCAACGGGGAGCTAGCTTCCCCCTCTCTGTCTGCCTCTCTGCCTACTTGTGATCTCTCTCTCTCTCTCTGTCAAAAAACAAAAAAAAATCTTTAAAAAAAAAAGAGTATATATTGTGGTCAGGAGGGATGGGCTTGCAACATGGCAACATGGATATATTTTATGCCTAAGACTGAGTGGCAGAAGGAAGAGGCAGAATGGGACCTGTAGCACCATGTCATATGTAAATTGAAAATGCATACACAGGAAACAATGGTATACATACATAAGAACATGTATAAATAGAATTATTCCTAACAAAGTAAAATGTTTGCCTTTGGGGATTAAGATGGAATTCCAGTGGAGAAAGGGATAAGATAAAATAAATAAAGCAAGAGAAGCTTCATGATGGTAGTGTACTGTGAAAGGAAGGGATTAAGTAAGTCAACCTTGGGTCCCTGAGAGAAGAAGGGGGTGAGGAAGAGGAGGGGTGTAAGGAGGAAGATGGTTCTTGTTAATGTCTGTCAAGATCTCCTTTGCCAGGATTTACCACTTCCTCCTTCTACAGGGTGTAGCATGAGCACCAAGTTGCTTTCTCCAGCGGTTCCCACCCCCTTCTCATAATTGATTGGTTCAGGGATGGGCACCTAATGCCAGCCTAGCCAATCAGTTCACTTCCTTTTAAGAAGGCTTTAGTGCCTAATAGAGGCACTCATAGCTGTGGGTGAAAGGTAAATTTGATTAGGGGCCAAAGTAGCCTTAAACCCTGCCTGCATCATGAGCCATGTGACCTTGAGCATGTGGCTTAGCCTCTAAATACCTGGGTTTTCTCATCTGTGAAATAGGAAAATATCATACCTAACATCGGATTGGGCAAAGATTTAATGAGTGAATAAGATGCATGGATAGTACTTAGAGAAGTGTCTGCCATACAACAGGAGCTCAATAAATGTTGGCCATGATTGTTTCCCCGGAACTTGGGAACTGGGAGATGAAAAAAAGGCCCTGTCTGGGTGGCAGTAGACCAAGGAGTAAATCACTTTCGATCTTGGGAAGCAGCCTCATTATTTTATCCCCATGGGCCATAGAAATATCATCATTTTATGTAATATCTGTGAGGTGAAAGGGGTTTGGAAGCATTGCTATGCAGGAACCCGTCTCTGGGTGGGTTTCCAAAGCCTTGCTATACCCATTTTGAGTCTACAGGATACTTCAGTATTTTTCCATTCTATCTCTCTCTTAGTTTTTCTGCAGTTAATTTAAATGTATTTCTGTGACTTACCTACAGAATCCTGGTTGAGAGGGTTGTAATGACAGTGAAGACTCCACCTCTCACCCCCTTTGCTCATCTCCACACATGGTACCATCCATGGTGCCTTCCGGAAAGTCACCCTCAAGTGCTCCTTACTGGATTAGCAATTGTTGAAAAACAAGTACAAAATCATATATCCCTCCTGCTGTCATGAGTAAGCCCCAGTTTCCACAAATGCTAACACAGCAAACTCAGCACACTGGATTTTACATGGAATCTTCTGGTGTAATAACACATTTCTGACTTCATGAGCTTTAAATATGTTGATAAAAGAAGGAGTTCTTGCCCTTACTCATTTACCTCCAAGTTCTTTTTTTTTTTTTCTTTAAGGTTTTGTTTTTAGGTAATCTCTACATGCAACATGAGGCTTGAACTCACAACCCCAAGATCAAGAGTCGCATGGTCCACTGACTGAGCCAGGCAGGCGCCCCCATTCTCATAAGTTCTCTTTACCATTTCCTAGCACAATGTTTATGCAACTATTTCAAAAAGAACCATTTTCAATCCTCAGAAAAGTTGGCCAAGTCTTTATTGGAAATTCAAATTAGCATATAAAACAAATAAATGATTGACTTAATGTTTTTTAGAACAAACGTACCTAGCAGAGAATGTGGAAGTCATTCAAGGGGGACAAGCAAACAGAAAACTTTCCCTGACCTTTGGAAGTCAGAGAATAGTCAACAAACTGATTTAGGCAATTTCACTGCTTTGAAGGTTTCAAAGAAGACTGATTTCTGTTTGTTCAGCCACCATTTGGAAGTGCAAAGATCAAGGACATCGTAAGTGTTATCTGAGCTTTTGAATGTGTTTGTGAAATTGCCAATATGTCATGGAGGCATTTCTCAGAGCTCTGCACTGTGGCACTTTTTATCTGTCAGTTTGGCAGGTGCCATCTGATCAAGTGAGTGGTCCTTCCGACACACCAAATGCCTTCCAAGCGCCTTCCAGAGGCCTGTCGGAGAGAAAAGAAAACCAGCCATTTCCTGGGATTGGGAGTCAGAGTCAACCACAGGGCCTGTGACGACTTCCTGAGGATGTTATTCCGTCACTACTGTGGCTGACAGCTGGTGCATGAAGCTTGTAGTCTACACTTCATGAGCAGTGGTATTAAATCTTCAGAATCACAAAGGCGTCCAGTGCTCTTCTGTAGTAAGTGCTACTTCAATAAAGTTTATCAGAGGGAGTCAGTCCAGGGCTGATATGGTACTTCCCATCGTCAGGGACCCATACTCTTTCCTGTTTGCTTCTCTGCTGTGTGTGACTTTCATTCTCAAGTTCACTTCGTGGTCCAAGTCTGTAGCTGATGCTTCAACCTTTCAGTAGGAAAGAGGATGGGAGGAGAAGATCATGCCCATCCCCCCTACCTCCCTTTAAGGAGACTTCCTGGCAGTTTCTTCAGAATTTAGTCATGTGGCTACACCTAATTATAAAGTAGGGTGGAGACTATAACCCAGCCAAAATTTAGAGGGTCTGTTACCATAGAAAAGCTAAAATGGATTTTAAAGGACAATTAGCTAGTTCTGCTCCATTATGCTTCAGCACTCAGTTCAAATGTCCCCTCGTTAGAGAGACCATCGGAGCCCATCCTGTCAATAGCAGGCTTTCCCTACTTATTCTTCATCACAGAACCTGTTCAGGTCCATAAACATGATCTTCTCATTTATTTGTTTACTTCTACTTTTTATGTTCTTGCTCCTCCACTAGAACAAAATTTCTTGAGTATAGGGACCTTATCTGTCTTGCTGTTCACCTTCATACCCCAGTGCCTCACAGTGTCTACAACACCATAGAAACTTGATAAACAGGTGAAATGAGTGAACAAATCAGGAATGAGGATCCTTAACAGAGAAAACCAATGTGGGTATTGAGGCTAAATACAGAAGCTCTGGGGTTAGACAGCCTTGATTAAAATCTTGGCTCCACCTCTTATTAGTAATATGACTGTGGGCGGTGACTTGTCTAAGTTTTGGCTTCTTTATTTGTAAAAATGGAGGGAGGTGCTTTGGGGAGAAAGAAATGAGTTAATACTTGTGAAATATTTACCTCTCTGCCTCCTGGATAGCTAAAAATAAAGGTTAGTCTTTATACATGACCATAAAAATAATTATAATTATCATTATTATTGAGATCTATCTAGTCCAAAGTTTCAAAGGAGGCATCCCAGAGGAAGAGATCTGTGAGATGAGCCAAGGGAATAGGCAGGAGTTGACTAGACCAAAAAAAAAAAAATGGGGAGGGGGGAAGGGGAGAATATCCTAGGAAGAAACCACATGTGCAGAGGTCTTGGGGCAGGAAGTGATACGTTAGAATCAGGAAAAAAGTCAATGTGGCCAGAGTGAAGACAAGAAGCATAGTATATAAACTAACACTAGAAAGGAAGACAGGGTTATGTTGTGCAGGACTTCGTATTGTGAACTCTATCTTAAGTGCAAGGAGAAACTACCGATGGGCAGGGAAGTGCATAATCAGACTTGTAATGTATATGATGGGATTAAAAAGTGGAAGAGACATGAGATCTCCAACGAGCCCACATCAAGGAAAAACCATGTGAGTGCACATTGTGAAGGTGACTATATACAAGCCAGGAAGAGGGTCTTCACAAAGAACTGAATCTGCCAGCACCTTGATCTTGGACTTTCCAGCATCCAGAACTGTGAGAAATAAATCTGTTATTTAAGCTACCAGTCCATGGTATTTTGTTAGAGCAGCCTGAGCTAAGACAACTTCCCTTACTTGTGGAGTAGAAAACTTAATGCTGTTAAGATATCAGTGCTATCCAAAGTGATCTACAGATTCAGTGCAATTCCTATAAAAATTTTAAGTGTTCTCTTTATAGAGATTAAAAATGCACCCTAAAATTCATATGAAATCTCAAGGGACCCCAAATTGTCAAAACAGTTTTGAAAAAGAACAAAGTTAGAGGTCTTACATTTACTGATTTCAAAACTTAAAAGGTTACAGTAAATCAAAATAGTGTGGTACTGGCATAAAGACAAACATATAGATCACTGGAATAGGAAAGAGAATCTGGAAACAAACCCTACCTTATAGATGGTTGAATGATTTTGGACAAGGGTGCCCAGACTATTCAATGGAGGAAAGATAGTCTTTTCAACAAATGTTGTTGGAAAAACTGAGTATTCATACTCAAAAGAATAAAGTTGGACCCTTACACTACACCACATATAAAATGAATCCAAGACCTAAATGTGAAAGTTAAAACTATAAAACTCTTTGAAAAAAAATAGGGGAAAAGCTTTATGACAAGAAATTTGGCAATGGTTTCTTGGATAAGAACAAAGGAACAGACAACAAAAGAAAAAAATAAATTGGACTTCATCAAAATTTAAAAATTCTCTGCATCAAAGGATACAATCATCAGAATGAAAAGGTAATCCATGGAATGAGAGAAAATATTTGCAAATCACACCCCTGGTAAGGGGGTTATATACAGAATATAAAGAACTCTTACAACTCAATAATAACAACAACAAAAACCTAAACAATGTGATTAATAAATGGGCAAAAACTTAAGCAGATATTTCTCCAAAGATATATACAAATGACCAATAAGCATCTAAAAACATGCCCAGCATCACTAATCATTAAGGAGATGCAGTTCAAAACCACAATAAGATACCATCTCACACCCTTTAGGATGGTTACAAAACCAAACCAAAAACAAAACAGAGAAATAAACCCAAAATACACTGTTGCTGGGAATGTAAAATGGTGCAGCCACTGTGGAAAACAGGATAGTGGTTCCTCCTAAAATTAAAAATAGAATTACCATGTGATCCAGCAATTTCACTTCTGGGTTTAAGCAGAATCTGAAAGAGCTATTTATACACTCATGTTCATAGCAGTATTATTCACAATGGCCCCAAAGTGTAAAAAATCCAAGTGTCTATCAACATTGATGGAAAAACACATTGGTATAAATATACAAAGTAATATTATTCAGCCTTAAAAAGGAAAGAAATTCTGACACAACCTGCAACATGGATGACCCTTGAGGTTACACTAAGTGAAATTCCAGGCACAGGACAAATATCATATGAGTTTACTTATAGAAGGTACCTGGCGTAGCCAGATTCATAGACAGAAAGTTAAAGGGTGTTTGCCAGCAGCTAGGGGCCCTGGGGTAAGAGGATATTATTGTTTAATTGGTACAGGGTTTCAGTTTTGTAAGATGAAAAGAATTCTGGAGACAGATGGTGATGATGGTCGCACAAAAATGTTGATTTACTTAATGTCACTGAACTGTACATTTAAAAATGGTTAAGATGGTAAATTTTATGTGTTTTACCACTATTAAAAATAGTAAACAATGACCTTTTGGATTAAAAGTAAGTACAAATTGTAATTAATGAATATCAAGATTTTAAATAAAAATAAAGCAAGACAGGAAACAACGTGTGTTGGAGAGGATGTGGAGAAAGGGGAACCCTCTTACACTGTTGGTGGGAATACAAACTGGTGCAGCCACTTTGGAGAACAGTGTGGAGATTCCTCAGGAAATTAAAAATAGAGCTTCCCTATGACCCTGCAATTGCACTACTGGGTATTTACCCCAAAGATACAGATGTAGTGAAAAGAAGGGCCATCTGTACCCCAATGTTTATAGCAGCAATGGCCACGGTCGCCAAACTGTGGAAAGAACCAAGATGCCCTTCAACGGATGAATGGATAAGGAAGATGTGGTCCATATACACTATGGAGTATTATGCCTCCATCAGAAAGGACGAATACCCAACTTTTGTAGCAACATGGACAGGATTGGAAGAGATTATGCTGAGTGAAATAAGTCAAGCAGAGAGAGTCAAGTATCATATGGTTTCACTTATTTGTGGAGCATAACAAATAATATAGAGGACAAGGGTAGATGGAGAGGAGAAGGGAGTTGAGGGAAATTGGAAGGGGAGGTGAACCATAAGAGACTATGGACTCTGAAAAACAACCTGAGGGTTTTGAAGGGGCAGGGGGTGGGACGTTGGGGGAACCAGGTGGTGGGTATTAGGGAGGGCACAGATTGCATGGAGCACTGAGTGTGGTGAAAAAACAATGAATACTGTTACGCTGAAAATAAATAAAAAATTAAAAAAAAAAGAATACTCTCCAAGCCAAAAAAAAAAATACTAAAATAAAATAAAGTGAACACTTTTGATTTAAATTTTTAAATGTTCATTAAATATTTTTAATTTTACAAAAATAAAACAATTTGCAGTCCTAATGTCAGTCCATCTCACTGCCAGTGTAAGTTATATTAGATTTCAAAAGTTTCATGCCTAGGTCAACAGATACTCACACTTATGAGGAATATGCATTATTTAATATGGCAGATATGTCACCAGGTACAACTGTTGTGAATGCCCTGAGTACCTTCATGACCACAAATTGGGACACGGCAAGAATCAAGAAAAAATGCTCAACACTTGTGGGAAACAATAGCTCGTTAGTGCCAGAATCTACTGCATTCACCCTCTCTGAGAAGCATTTGACAGGTTAATGAATTTTCTTTCCTTCTTGAGTATTTCTGTTCCTCAAGTCTTCGTGCTCTTAGGCAGTGCCTATGCTCACAACATTCAGGTACAGTCTTCTCTCAAAGGCAAGACCTGGGGAGCGGTACTTCCTTGGAGCCTGGAAGAGAAGGCTTAGAGTCACGAGCCATGCTGTGTTAGCCGAGCAACAAATCCCTGGTGACTGAAGCACCCATGTATCCCTCAATAAATTTGTTGTTGGTGTGTGTTTGTGATATGTGGGGTCCTCTAAAAGCACAAGGCCCCTCTTTCTTGGGCCAAAGTGTGGCATTGTTGAAGCCCCCCTTGCTATTCCTTGAAATGAAAATGCACCAGTTAGACTCAATCTATCTACACAGTCAAGGCTAGAAGGGATGCTATCCAGAGAATTTGTTTGAGCGGGATATTCGGTTTTGAATTTTCCAGATTTCAGCCATATTTTTTTAGTTCTATGACCTGGAAAGAGTTACTTATGAGTTGTATATCCAGGTTTTCTCATCCCTAAAATGGGGATTAAAATAGGACCTATGGGGACGCCTGGGTGGCTCAGTGGGTTAAAGCCTCTGCCTTCGGCTCAGGTCGTGGTCCCAGGGTCCTGGGATCGAACCCCGAGTCGGACTCTCTGCTCAGCGGGGAGCCTGCTTCCCCCTTCTCTCTCTGCCTGCCTCTCTGCCTACTTGTGATCTCTGTCAAATAAATAAATAAATAAAATCTTTTAAAATAGGACCTACGTCATTGCACTGAGTCCAGATTAAATGAGTAAATACTCGTAAAATTCTTAGCAGTATAGTTGGCCCAGGGTGGGGGGGTATCAGTGATAATGGTGATGATGATTTGGATGGTGAGGCAGATCTTGGGGAAAATTCATGTTCCATTACAGTTTCTGGGATAGACTGGCTGGTACTTAGAATTAAGAGAACTGTTTGGATGAGGGTGTGACTAAATCATCAAGATCTGAGGGACAGATAATGTTCTTTAAATCTGGAATATAGAACACGGCTCTCTGAGGCACCCGGCAACCTATGAGGTAGTTGTGTGGCTGGCTGAGCAAACCCAGAATGACCACCGATGGTATTAAGAACATCAGGTTCTCTCAAGAACTTGAATACACTCAGAATACGCTGCAAATATCTGAGTGTTTACTTGTCAAGTTTCAGGGCCACAGGGAGACCTTAATGTCCAGGGAAAAGGTCTTTGCCTGAAGTTGAGTGACTGATTGATTGGAAGGCCTGCTTTGATGAGAACTGACTTCACCTATCTCATTTTGTGTACAAACTCCATAACAATATTGTTCCATTTCTTTGCTGAACTGTGGACCATCTAAGGGAGAGAAAAGGAGAAAAACAAAACAAAACAAAAAAACTTCAAAGGTAATTTTTTTCCACTCCAAAAACAGTCTTGGGTTTTCTGGTTTAACAGAGAATTGAGAAGTAAGCATGCATCATTTATTTCTATGCAAAAAACATTCTTCACTTCAAACGGCAATTAGTGATAACATTTCTATCTCGTGTCGTGATGAGATTTTTATGCTAATCATCACATAGCAGTAAATTAATCATTTGGGCACAGTTAGAGAGAATGTATATTTCATGAGACAGATATAGATATCAAGATCTGTTTGATATTTACTCAAGGTAAATGGGAAGCATCTCGAATTATTATGAAGGGAGCATACTGAGCAAATAGGACTATGTGGTGATGAAATGCATGCAGCGGAGAAGCATGAGGATTTTCAAAACACTCTTGGCGTCATTAGTGTAATTATTGTGAGGAAGGTGGAACACTCCGGGGAACCTAAACTCCAAATCATTCGCAGACGCATCAGAACCCTCGAAGTCGTATCTTAACGATGTCAAGGGCAAAATCAGCAATTGACCTCCTTTCCCTGATTCCCCTCCTTTTTCTGTTGCAGAATTCACCCTTTTCACATTACACAATATTTAAATGGGTTTCTCTTCTCAATTTGCACTTAAGTCTACTCAGCCAAATGAATCAGAAAAGCAACTTGACCCTGAAGTCAAATTGGAAAGCTGCTGCATGTGCAGGAAACAGGGCACCACTCAAATGATACACCATTTCTTAGCAGATGAACAGTTCCTTTTACAGCAATTTATGGAAAGTAAGATAATTCTGCTAAAAAAATCCCATATAGCTATAGTTACTCAATAGTATGTGCCAGGCTCCCTGACACATATCTGGTAAACCTAAGCAATTACGATGTTCAGGTTGTCATGAATTTTTTCTCAGATTCCTTCTTCCACCCTTTTATTTTTCCAACTCTCATGTATTTCTCCTATATTACTGGTGCTACTGATAACCACACTCACCAACACACTCCCCTGCCTGCACATATTTATGGTCTCCCAAACCAGCCCCTCTATACTCCTCCAATAAGGCAGCAGTAAGGGGATCAGTTAGGAAATGGTAGGGCCATTTCTTATACCATTTGGCCCTACGTAATTTTTCTTTTTTTAGTCCCTAGGGAAATAAACAACTCTCTGGGGAAAGGCAAAGAGATGTAATAAGATCTACTTCCTAAGAGCCATTTCTAGGATATAGGTAATGGGCTCTGATAAATCACAGATGCCATTTATTTTTATTTTTTATTTATTTTATTTTATTTTATTTTTTTAAAGATTTTATTTATTTATTTGACACAGAGGGAGAGATCACAAGTAGGCAGAGGCAGGCAGAGAGAGAGGAGAAAGCAGGCTCCCTGCTGAGCAGAGAGCCCGATGCGGGACTCGATTCCAGGACCCTGAGATCATGACCTGAGCCGAAGGCAGAGGCTTAACCCACTGAGCCACCCAGGCGCCCCGATGCCATTTATTTTTAATCTCAGTCTTTGGGCAGTTCATGAAGTCCCTGAGAATCCACATTCCCAAACTGGAATCAAGTCATGAGAAAAGAATGAATCAAAATGTACAAAACAGGGGCACCTGGGTGGCACAGTGGGTTAAAGCCTCTGCTTTCGGCTCAGGTCATGATCCCAGGGTCCTGGGATCAAGCCCCGCATCGGGCTCTCTGCTCGGCAGGGAGCCTGCTTCCCTTCCTCTCTCTCTGCCTGCCTCTCTGCCTACTTGTGATCTCTGTCTGTCAAGTAAATAAATAAAATCTTAAAAAATATATTTTAAAAAATGTACAAAACATAAAATAAACATGATTGTATACATTGGACAGAAATTACTGACCTGATATGCACTTCTGACCAAGCGGAAGTAACGAGAACCAGACTTGTCTTTGGGTATTAACCAATTAAAAATGCAAATAAAGCGTATGAAACAAGACAGTGGACGTGAGGAAATATGGTGCCCAAGAGACAGGAAACAAATGGGGTGAGCTCCATGCTGGCCCTAGATTACTGCTTTAGGAGTTCCAGTTCCAGTTCCAGTTCAGAGAAGGGAAACCCAAGCAGAGGCCAGCCCACTGTGAGTTGAGGAGAGGGATCTGAATGTTTCTGGAAGGCCAAGGTAGCTAGAGTTCGAAAGATACACTCTTAGAGAAGAGAGCGCCTCACAGAGCGAAAATGCTAGAGATCTGCAGAGGGTCTCCTTACCCCTCCCCTAAATCTGAATGCTGCAAGTTCTGTTGTGGAGGTGGTTTGGGAGCGTGTGTGCATTATGCTATTATTCAGTTGTAGAAACGTTTTAATTTCAATTATGATTTCTTCTGTGGCTCATGGTCACTTAATGGTCATTTCTTCATTTCATTAAGTCACTTATTTTCCAAACTTATATTTTTTTAGTTGATTAGCCCATTGTGGTCACTGAATAGGATAACAAATTTATTGAGCCGTTTTTTTTTCTTACTCCATTTTTTGGGAGGTTGTTTTACATTCTTCCTCTATTCTTTTGTGGTTAACCTAGAAGACTTAACTTTTATATTTAACTTAGCAAAACCTAATATTATCTGCTAGAGCAATATAAGGACCTTAGAACACTAATTCCTATAACTTCCCTTTTTATTTATGTTTTTCTAGCCAAGCATCTTCTTTCTTTTCAAATTCTAGATTATTGTATTATTTTATTTAGTTCATGTTTGTTTAAAATGTTTGCCACTCTCTCTGTTCTTAATTTCTTTTTTTTTAAATTTTTTATTTCTTTTCAGTATAACAGTATTCATTGTTTTTTCACCACACTCAGTGCTCCATGCAATCTGTGCCCTCCCTAATACCCACCACCTGGTTCCCCCAACGTCCCACCCCCTGCCCCTTCAAAACCCTCAGGTTGTTTTTCAGAGTCCATAGTCTCTCATGGTTCACCTCCCCTTCCAATTTCCCTCAACTCCCTTCTCCTCTCCATCTACCCTTGTCCTCTATATTATTTGTTATGCTCCACAAATAAGTGAAACCATATGATACTTGACTCTCTCTGCTTGACTTATTTCACTCAGCATAATCTCTTCCAGTCCCGTCTATGTTGCTACAAAAGTTGGGTATTCGTCCTTTCTGATGGAGGCATAATACTCCATAGTGTATATGGACCACATCTTCCTTATCCATTCATCCGTTGAAGGGCATCTTGGTTCTTTCCACAGTTTGGCGACCGTGGCCATTGCTGCTATAAACATTGGGGTACAGATGGCCCTTCTTTTCACTACATCTGTATCTTTGGGGTAAATACCCAGTAGTGCAATTGCAGGGTCATAGGGAAGCTCTATTTTTAATTTCTTGAGGAATCTCCACACTGTTCTCCAAAACACTAGCAACAGCAATCAGACAACAAAGAGAAATAAAAGGTACCCAAATTGGCAAGGAAGAAGTCAAACTCTCTCTCTTCGCAGATGACATGATTCTTTATATGGAAAACCCGAAAGACTCCACCCCCAAACTTCTAGAACTCATACAGCAATTCAGTAACGTGGCAGGATACAAAGTCAATGTACAGAAATCAGTGGCTTTCTTATACACTAACAATGAAAATACAGAAAGGCAAGTTAGAGAATCGATTCCATTTACTATAGCACCAAGAATCATAAGATACCTCGGAATAAACCTAACTAAAGAGGTTAAGGATCTGTACTCGAGGAACTACAGAACACTCATAAAAGAAATTGAAGAAGACACAAAAAGATGGAAGACCATTCCATGCTCTTGGATCAGAAGAATAAAAATTGTTAAAATGTCTATACTGCCTAGAGCAATCTATACTTTTAATGCCATTCCGATCAAAATTCTACTGGTATTTTTCAAAGAGCTGGAGCAAATAATCCTAAAATTTGTATGGAATCAGAAGAGACCCCAAATTGCTAAGGAAATGTTGAAAAACAAAAATAAAACTGGCGGCATCAAGTTACCTGATTTTAAGCTTTACTACAAAGCTGTGATCACCAAGACTGCGTGGTACTGACATAAAAACAGACACATAGACCAGTGGAACAGAGTAGAGAGCCCAGATATGGACCCTCAACTCTATGGTCAAATAATCTTCGACAAAACAGGAAAAAATATCCAGTGGAAAAAAGACAGTCTCTTCAATAAATGGTGCTGGGAAAGCTGGACAGCTATATGTAGAAGAATGAAACTCGACCATTCTCTTACAATTACACAAAGTACACAAAGATAAACTCGAAATGGATAAAAGACCTCAACGTGAGACAGGAATCCATCAGAATCCTAGAGGAGAACATAGGCAGTAACCTCTTTGATATCAGCCACAGCAACTTCTTTCAAGATATGTCTCCAAAGGCGATGGAAACAAAAGCGAAAATGCTCTTAATTTCTATTGAGCTGCCAGACTGAGGTGATCAATTAGGACAATTAGCCAAAATGATATTAACAATAATGCCTTTATTATTCACTGAGACAGTGTAAACAAGATGCAAAGATAGGCACCAGTTCCCCAATGTTTCATTTTCCCCTACAGAATGGCACCAGGCAAGAGTCAGGTGAATCAGCATAGTTGGGGGGAAGTCTTCCAGCCAAAGAGCTCTGGAAAAAAGACACCCACCATTTTATGGACTTGGGGTGGGGCCAGGAAGGAGAGAGGGAGGGGATAGGGCCAAAAGTGGAAAGAACTGAGTCAGAGTAGACAAAAGTATCTTAGTCAAGATTCCCAAAAGGAGGCCTCTGAATGGAGATGCTGGGCTTGGAATGCAGATATGTTTATGAGCATGGCTGGCCCAGAGGTCAAGTTCTTGACTGCAGCTCCCTTCAGAAAACGATAAGCTATATACCAAGTCTTGCGTGAGGAGGATAGCTTTCCTCTGTGAGGCCTGTCAGGCTAAGCCCTTGTAATTGCCTGTAGTTGGGCCTAAAAGATCACACATAGATTTTTCGTGTGGAGCCAGACTCTTCATTTCTTGTCCTCACTCTAGGACCCTAGAGTTTTGCCAGGTGTACACATTTTCACATTTTCTTTAGTAAAGATCTGCTGGTGGTAAACTCTGTTTTTGTTTACCTGAAAATATCCTTATTTTGTTCTCATTCTTGAATGGTACTTTTGCTGAGCATAGTATTTTCGGGTTGATAATAGTCTCTTAGTACATTGAAGATATCTTTCCAATGTCTTCTGACTTTGCATTGTTGCTATTACTAATAAGGTAGCTCTTATTAATTGTTGCTCCTTTTAAAAGAATCCACCTCTTCTCTCTTGGTTCAAAGATCTTCTCTTTTGTGGTCGATAGTTTCTCTACAACATGTCTTCGTGTAGATTTCTTCTCATTCTGCTGTTTGGGATTCACTAGGCTTCTCGACTATGTGAACTAATCTATTTTATTATTTCTGGAAGATTTTCATTTATTATTTCTTCTTATTCTTATGTTCTATATTATTTTTTCTCATTTATTATAATTCTTCATCCTACTTTTTCTATTTTGCAGCCCTGATTAATATATGTTAGATGACTAACTCTATCTTTCATATTTCTTAACCTTTCATTCATATTTTCCATATCTTTTTCATTTTATGCTAAATTCTCATTAGTTTCATTATTCTTTCAGTTCATGAATTCTCTCATCTGCAGTTAAACTGGCTCTCTAATTTTTTAAAAAAATTTTTTATAAACGTACAATGTATTTTTATCCCCAGGGGTACAGGTCTGTGAATTGCCAGGTTTACACCCTTCACAGCACTCACCATAGCACATACCCTCCCCAATGTCCATAACCCCACCCCCCTCCCCTCCAGCAACCCTCAGTTTGTTTTGTGAGATTAAGAGTCACTTATGATTTGTCTCCCTCCCTATCCCATCTTGTTTCATTTATTCTTCTCCTACCCCCCTAACCCCCCATGTTGCATCTCCACTTCCTCATATCAGGGAGATCATATGATAGTTGTCTTTCTCCGACTGACTTATTTCACTAAGCACGATACCCTCTAGTTCCATCCACGTCGTTGCAAAAGGCAAGATTTCATTTCTTTTGATGGCTGCATCGTATTCCATTGTGTATATATACCACATCTTCTTTATCCATTCATCTGTTGATGGACATCTAGGTTCTTTCCATAGTTTGGCTATTGTAGACATTGCTGCTATAAACATTCGGGTGCACATGCCCCTTCGGATCACTACGTTTGTATCTTTAGGGTAAATACCCAGTAGTGCAATTGCTAGGTCATAGGGTAGTTTTATTTTCAACTTTTTGAGGAACCTCCATGCTGTTTTCCAGAGTGGTTGCACCAGCTTGCATTCCCACCAGCAGTGTAGGAGGGTTCCCCTCTCTCCACATCCTCGCCAGCATCTGTCATTTCCTGACTTGTTAATTTTAGCCATTCTGACTGGTGTGAGGTCATAGCTCATTGTGGTTTTGATTTGTATTTCCCTGATGCCGAGTGATGTGGAGCACTTTTTCATGTGTCTATTGGCCATCTGGATGTCTTCTTTGCAGAAATGTCTGTTCATGTCTTCTGCCCATTTCTTGATTGGATTATTTGTTCTTTGGGTGTTGAGTTTGCTAACTTCTTTATAGATTTTGGACACTAGCTCTTTATCTGATATGTCGTTTGCAAATATCTTCTCCCATTCCGTCAGTTGTCTTTTGGTTTTGTTAGCTGTTTCCTTTGTTGTGCAAAAGCTTTTGATCTTGATGAAATCCCAATAGTTCATTTTTGCCCTTGCTTCCCTTGCCTTTGGTGATGTTCCTAGGAAGACGTTACTGCGGCTGTGGTCGAAGAGGTTGCTGCCTGTGTTCTCCTCAAGGATTTTGATGGATTCCTTTCTCATGAGGTTCTTCATCCATTTTGAGTCTATTTTCTTGTGTGGTGTAAGGAAATGGTCCACTTTCATTTTTCTGCATGTGGCCATCCAATTTTCCCAACACCATTTATTGAAGAGGCTGTCTTTTTTCCATTGGACATTCTTTCCTGCTTTGTCGAAGATTAGTTGACCATAGAGTTGAGGGTCTATTCCTGGGCTCTCTATTCTGTTCCATTGATCTATGTGTCTGTGTTTGTGCCAGTACCATACTGTCTTGATGATGACAGCTTTGTAATAGAGCTTGAAGTCCGGAATTGTGATGCCACCAACTTTGGCTTTCTTTTTCAATATTCCTTTGGCTATTCGAAGTCTTTTCTGGTTCCATATAAATTTTAGGATTATTTGTTCCATTTCTTTGAAAAAAATGGGTGGGATTTGGATAGGGATTGCATTAAATGTGTAGATTGCTTTAGGTAGCATAGACATTTTCACAATATTTGTTCTTCCACTCCAGGAGCATGGAATATTTTGCCATTTCTTTGTGTCTTCCTCAGTTTCTTTCATGAGTACTTTACAGTTTTCTGAGTATAGATTTTTAGCCCCTTTGGTTAGGTTTATTCCTAGGTATCTTATCATTTTGGGTGCAGTTGAAAATGGGATTGACTCCTTAATTTCTCTTTCTTCTGTCTTGTTGTTGGTGTAGAGAAATGCAACTGATTTCTGTGCATTGATTTTATATTCTGACACTTTACTGAATTCCTGTACAAGTTCTAGAAGATTTGGAATGGAGTCTTTTGGGTTTTCCACATATAGTATCATAGTATCAAAGAGTGATAGTTTGACTTCTTCTTTGCCAATTTGGATGCCTTTAATTTCTTTTTGTTGTCTGATTGCTGAGGCTAGGACTTCTAGTACTATGTTGAATAGCAGTGGTGATAATGGACATTGCTGCCGTGTTCCTGACCTTAGCGGAAAAGCTTTCAGTTTTTCTCCATTGAGAATGATATTTGGAGTGGGTTTTTCATAGACGGCTTTGATAATATTGAGGTATGTGCCCTCTGTCCCTACACTTTGAAGAGTTTTGATCAGGAAGGGATGCTGTACTTTGTCAAATGCTTTTTCAGCATCTATTGAGAGTATCATATGGTTCTTGTTCTTTCTTTTATTAATGCGTTGTATCACATTGATTGATTTGCAGATGTTGAACCAAACTTGCAGCCCTGGAATAAATCCCACTTGGTCGTGGTGAATAATCCTTTTAATGTACTGTTGAATTAGCTAGTATTAGCTAGTATTTTGGTGAGAATTTTCGCATCTGTGTTCATTAAGGATATTGGTCTGTAATTCTCTTTTTTGATGGGATCCTTGTCTCGTTTTGGGATCAAGGTGATGCTGGCCTCATAAAATGAGTTTGGAAGTTTTCTTTCCATTTCTATTTTTTGGAACAGTTTCAGGAGAATAGGAATTAGTTCTTCTTTAAATGTTTGGTAGAATTCCCCTGGGAAGCCGTCTGGCCCTGGGCTTTTGTTTGTTTGGAGATTTTTGATGACTGTTTCAATCTCCTTACTGGTTATGGGTCTGTTCAGGCTTTCTATTTCTTCCTGATTCAGTTGTGGTAGTTTATATGTCTCTAGGAATGCATCCATTTCTTCCAGATTGTCAAATTTGTTGGCGTAGAGTTGCTCATAGTATGTTCTTATAATTGTTTGTATTTCTTTGGTGTTGGTTGTGTTCTCTCCTCTTTCATTCATGATTTTATTTATTTGGGCCTTTCTCTTTTCTTTTTGATAAGTCTGGCCAGGGGTTTATCAATCTTATTAATTCTTTCAAATAACCAGCTCCTAGTTTCGTTGATTTGTTCTATTGTTTTTTTGGTTTCTATTTCATTGATTTCTGCTCTGATCTTTATGATTTCTCTTCTCCTGCTGGGTTTAGGCTTTCTTTGTTGTTCTTTCTCCAGTTCCTTTAGGTGTAGGGTTAGGTTGTGTATTTGAGACCTTTCTTGTTTCTTGAGAAAGGCTTGTATCGCTATATATTTTCCTCTCAGGACTGCCTTTGCTGTGTCCCGCAGATTTTGAACCATTGTGTTTTCATTATCATTTGTTTCCATGAATTTTTTCAATTCTTCTTTAATTTCCTGGATGACCCATTCATTCTTTAGAAGGATGCTGTTTAGTCTCCATGTATTTGTGTTCTTTCCAAATTTCCTCTTGTGATTGAGTTCTAGCTTCAGAGCATTGTGGTCTGAAAATATGCAGGGAATGATCCCAATCTTTTGATACCGGTTGAGACCTGATTTATGACCCAGGATGTGATCTATTCTGGAGAATGTTCCATGTGCACTAGAGAAGAATGTGTATTCTGTTGCTTTGGGATGAAATGTTCTGAATATATCTGTGATGTCCATCTGGTTCAGTATGTCATTTAAGGCCTTTATTTCCTTGTTGATCTTTTGCTTAGATGATCTGTCCATTTCAGTGAGGGGAGTGTTAAAGTCCCCTACTATTATTGTATTATTGTTGTTGTGTTCCTTGATTTTGTTATTAATTGGTTTATGTAGTTGGCTGCTCCCACGTTAGGGGCATATTTAAAATTGTTAGATCTTCTTGTTGGACAGACCCTTTGAGTATGATATAGTGTCCTTCCTCATCTCTTATTACAGTCTTTGGCTTAAAATCTAATTGATCCGATATAAGGATGGCCACCCCAGCTTTCTTCTGCTGTCCATTAGCATGGTAAATTGTTTTCCACCCTCTCACTTTAAATCTGGAGGTGTTTTCGGGTCTAAAATGAGTTTCTTGTAGGCAACATATTGATGGATTTTGCTTTTTTATCCATTCTGATACCCTGTGTCTTTTGATTGGGGCATTTAGCCCATTAACATTCAGGGTAACTATTGAGAGATATGAATTTAGTGCCATTGTATTGCCTGTAAGGTGAATGTTACTGTATATTGTCTCTGTTCCTTTCTGATCTACTACTTTTAGGCTCTCTCTTTGCTTAGAGGACCCCTTTCAATATTTCCTGTAGAGCTGGTTTGGTGTTTGCAAATTCTTTCAGTTTTTGTTTGTCCTGGAAGCTTTTTATCTCTCCTTCTATTTTCAATGATAGCCTAGCCGGATATAGTATTCTTGGCTGCATGTTTTTCTCGTTTAGTGCTCTGAATATATCATGCCAGTTCTTTCTGGCCTGCCAGGTCTCTGTGGGTAAGTCCGCTGCCAATCGAATATTTTTACCATTGTATGTTACAGACTTCTTTTCCCGGGCTGCTTTCAGTATTTTCTCTTTGTCGCTAAGACTTGTAAATTTTACTATGAGTGATGGGGTGTGGACCTATTCTTGTTGATTTTGAGGGGGTTTCTCTGCACCTCCTGGATTTTGATGCTTGTTCCCTTTGCCATATTAGGGAAATTCTCTCCAATAATTTTTTCCAATATACCTTCTGCTTCCCTCTCTCTTTCTTCTTCTTCTGGAATCCCAATTATTCTAATGTTGTTTCGTCTTATGGTGTCACTTATCTCTTGAATTGTCTCCTCGTGGTCCAGTAGCTGTTTGTCCCTCTTTTGCTCAGCTTCTTTATTCTCTGTCACTTGGTCTTCTATGTCTCACTAATTCTTTCTTCTGCCTCATTTATCCTAGCAGTAAGAGCCTCCATTTTCCATTGCACCTCATTAATAGCTTTTTTGATTTCAACTTGGTTAGATTTTAGTTCTTTTATTTCTCCAGAAAGGGCTTTTATCTCTCCAGACAGGTTTCTCTAATATCTTCCATGCCTTTTTCGAGCCCGGCTAGAACCTTGAGAATCATCATTCTGAACTCTAGATCTGACATATTACCAATGTCTGTATTGATTAGGTCCCTAGCCTTCGGTACTGCCTCTTGTTCTTTTTTTTTTGTGGTGAGTTTTTCCGTTTTGTCATTTTGTCCAGATAAGAGTATATGAAGGAGCAAATAAAATACTGAAAGGGTGGCAAAGACCCCAGGAAAATGCACTTTAACCAAATTAGAAGAGACCCCAAATCATGGGGGGGGAGAAAGGGGATAAAAAGAAGTTCAGGAAAAAAAAATTAAAAAAAGAAAACAAATAAAGAAAAAATATAAAAAAGAAATATATATATATATATATATATGATAAACTAGTTAAAAAATGTTAAAAAAGAAAAGGGTAAAAGTTAAAAAAATTTAGCAGAAGAAAAAAAAATTAAAAAATATTACATTAACCACAAGACTAAAGAATCATGGGGAGAAAGCCATGAGTTCCGTGCTTTGCTTTCTCCTCCTCTGGAATTCTGCTGCTGTCCTTGGTAGGTGAAATTGGTCTTGGCTGGATTTCTTGTTGATCTTCTGGGGGAGGGGCCTGTTGTAGTGATTCTCAAGTGTCTTTGCCCGAGGGGGAATTGCACCGCCCTTACCAGGGGCCGGGCTAAGTAATCCGCTCTGGTTTGCTTTCCAGAGCTTTTGTCCCCTGAGCGCTTTCCATAGAGTTCCGGAGGACGGGAATGAAAATGGTGGCCTCCCAGTCTCCGGCCTGGAGGAGCTGAGAGCTCGGGTCCCCACTCCTCAGTGCACCCTCAGAGAAAAGAGCCCAATCACTCCCGTCTCTCTGGCCTCTAGCCGCGCTCCGAGCTCACCCAGCCTGTGACGGGTTCAAGGTAACCCCGACCTGAGAGCTCACTCCTCGGGTCTGTCTCTGTAGCCGGCTTCCCCAGTCTAATACCGGCGAGTTCTGCGACACTCAGACACACCTGATCCTTCTGTGACCCTGCAGGACCTGGGGCAATGCTGACCCCGCATGGGCTTCACCCCGGTTTAGCGTCTGGAGTGATGTTCCTCCGTGGAGCAGACTTTTAAAAGTCCTGATTTTGTGCTCCGTTGCTCCACCGCTTGCCGGGAGCCGGCCCTTCCCCCTGCGGTCTATCTTCTTGTCACTTTGGATTCACTTCTCCGTAGGACCTACCTTTCAGAAAGTGGTCGATTTTCTGTTTCTAGAATTGCTGTTCTTCTCTTTGATCTCCCATTGGATTTGTAGGTGTTTGCAATGGTTTGATAAGCTATCTAGCTGATCTCCTGCTACCTGATGTAGTCTCAGCGTGCTACTTCTCCACCATCTTGACTCCTTCCCCGGCTCTCTAATTTTTAAATTTCACTTCTGGTTGTCTATATATCTTGAGGTTCTGTTCTTTGTTTTTACAATACGACTGTTCACTTTTTATAGCCCTGTGCTCTCTTACTCCATTTAATCTCTTCTTTTAATTCCTTGAATGTAATAGAGTTTAGAAAATTCCCAATCTAAAAATTCCAATATCAGAGGACATTGCAGGTTAATTATGGTTTTTACTTATCTTTTAAGTTTGTTTTTGCTCAGAATGTCATGGTTCTCTCTGTTTAAAAATTTTTTTTTCTTTTGACTGTGAGTTCATATTTATTATGCTTTATTTTTGGGCATTTCTTCAGACACTCACTTACCACTTATTCAATAATGGTAATTTTCCTTGCAGTCTTCAAATTTATTTTTGGCTCACCATAGTATTGATGTATAATCCTTTGAGGTCTCAATTTTATTGGGGGTTCTCTAGTATTCCTAATATGGCAGGCTTTAGGATTTGTCTGGAGTCCTCTGAGCCCTGAAAGGCAGCGAAAATGGAAGTGAAGTTTGCCACCTTCTGCAAATTTTCTCAAAGAGAAAGCTGGTTTAATGTTCTGTGTCTCCCTCTTGGTTCTCCCCTTCACTTAGTTTCTTGTCTAATATTCTTTGCCTTTTAACCAGTTAACTCATTTATTTAAGAAAGTGTTTCTCAGATGGTATCCAGAGTTTTTGGTTTTCAGTTTAAGGGTCAAAGTACCAGTTTGCTGCCTTGCCAGAAATGAAAGACCTACTGTGTCTGCCAATCCTTTTAATTATTACCATTAATAAAACTGATACTTTATCTGCTCTTTCTGGATATTTAATTATATGTGTGTTAGACCCCTTGATACCTAATTACATGTATCTTAGACCACATACACATTAGATCACAACTCTTGAAAGCTCCATTCTTTTTTTTTTTTTTAAATAAACATATAATGTATTAGCCCCAGGGGTACAGGTCTGTGATTTGCCAGGTTTACACACTTCAAGCACTCACCATAGCACATACCCTCCCCAATGTCCATAACCCAACCACCCTCTCCATACCCCCCTCCCCCCCGCCACTCTCAGTTTGTTTTGTGACATTAAGGGTCTCTTATGGTTTGTTTCCCTCCCGATACCATCTTGTTCCATTTATTCTTTTCCTACTCCCCAAACCCCCCATGTTGCATCTCCACTTCCTTTGAAAGCTCCATTCTGATCCTTGTTTGTTTTCCTTCACTAATTCTTCCTTTTGTGCTTTAGTTTGGGCAATTTTTATTGACCTATTTTTGAGTTCATCTATTCTTTCCTCAGCCTTGTTCAGTCTGCTAAAGCACCCAACAAGGAAATGCTTCATCTCTGATATTATATTTTTTATTTTGGCATTGACATTTGACTCTTTTATAGTTTTCATCTCTATGTTGAAATTCTCCTTCTGTTCATACACATAGTCCTGGATCTTTAATGTATCAGTCACAGTTATGTTAGAGTCCCCTCTGATAGTTCCAGCCTCTGGGTTCTCTCTCAGTCTGGCTCTCTTATTTGCTTTAACTCTTGACTATGCACTTGTTTTTTTCTTGCAGTTAAAAAAAATTTTTTTTAACTGAATACTGGACATTGTGTGGGAAGAACAGTAGGTATTGTTCCCAGAGTGGGCAAGGATCAATGTTTTTGCTCTATTGGGCTCTGTATTATTTAGCCTCACTGGGTCTCAACTGCATTAACAGCAAAATGGGAATAAGCCCCAACTTCATAGAAATACTGTATGAAATATGTAAAACATAAATGTAAAATATTATTATCACTTACCTGGTGATAGGCCTTAGTACTTACGTTTAGTAAGGCAACTAGATTATTTATACTTGATTTTTATCTCCAAATGGTGACATCTTTTTTTCCCGTTAATTAAAAAACTCACATTTCATTTAAAAAATTCTAGTGAGATGAAAATGTACAAATTAGAAAGCCAAATGCCTCTGCACATTCAATTAAGACCATACTACAATTTTGCATTCCTCGACTCCTTCAAAAAATAACATAAAAATTGGTGTCACTGTATTTGATTCAATGTTTATGAACACACACATGTAAACCAGAGATCTTCCAAATATTTATTGAGTATTTACTTTCAAAGTAGAAACAATAATTTTCACAGGTGGTATAAAGAAAGGTCCCCACTGTGATCCCTACCATATTTTGACTCTATGTGGGGGTGAGGATCATTTCTTCCCTTAGAAAAAGAGAATTTGGAAAGTATTGAGAAAGATGGTAACAGAAAGTATGAGAAAGTACTATGCTCTGAAAATGGATCAGGTGAGATCAAACTGTTAGTTGAAGAGGGACTTCCTGGAGCTGCATTCCTAGAATTCCTGGCCAGAAAGGACAAAAGTGCTTGCTTGCTTGTTCTTGTTAAGACCTGGGCAGCATTTCCTCCATGTCTGCGATGACATAAGAGACAACAGCCCAAACAGCAGCAGCCACATTCATCTGCTTTGGATCCATGACAGTCATGGTATCTCCATGGGAGTGATGGAAGGAGAAATATTTATAGAGGTCATCAACTAGACTGGCTCCTGGGGAGGAAAGAGGAAGAATTTTTTTTTCTTATTAACATATAATGTATTATTTGCTTCAGGGGTACAGGTCTGTGATTCATCAGTCTTACACAGTTCACAGCGCTCACCATAGCACATACCCTCCCCAGTACCCATCCCTCAGCCACCCCATCCCTCCCACCCTCCTTCCCTCCAGCAACCCTCAATTTCCTGAGATTTAGAAACTCTTATGGAGACAAACCGTAAGAGACTCTTGATCTCAGGAAGAGGAAGAATTCTTAGTGAAGTATTTCGACAGAGATGTGGAAGAACTGCTCAGAAACCACTGCTCAGAAACTACTCTTCCCCACTTCACTCTTCCTGGTCCTACTGTGCAGGCTACCATGGCAAAATCATTGCTCTCCCGGGCTGTCTGGCAGCAAGAAATGGCCAAGTGGACACCGTACTTACTACAAGGATATGAGTGGCAGGCTTTAGGAGAATTCTAGGAAAGTCTTTACTTTCCCAACAAGAGTCAGGAAAATGTCCTTGTGCTGTGCTAAAAGTAGATGAAAAAAAAAAAAAAGTAGGTAAAAAGTTTGGAAGTGCAAGGGGTTAAAAGCCCCCACACTAAAAAGGGCCAAGTGTAAAGACAGACGGAGCCTGGATTTAGAAAACATTGCTAGGCCACTGAACAGGCTCTCCAATGCCTACTTCTGGACTATTGGCCACATTAAAGAAAATAAACCTTTATTTGTTTAAGTAACTGATACAAATATCCTATTTATTTATAAAAAGATAACATTTGCTTTTGTATCTGCCAGAGTGCAAATTATGTACCTTACTGGATACAAAAGAAAGCCCATACTCTTTTGCTCAAGGTTTCTTCTCAAATCATGGAGGGAAGGATATGATACTTTCCATAAAATTTCCCAACAACCTCCAACGGCATCAGCAGGTACCTCTGCCTCACTTACGAGCTTTCTTCTTTCTTTAGTGAAGTTTTTCTCTAGCTTCCACCATGACCACAGCCCTGGGGAGTCTCTGCCATCCCTTAGTCAACCTTCGGAACCTCCTGGGCCCAGTTTGTGGATTCCAACTGCAGTTCTTTATCCTCTGGCCTTATTAACTTACTGACGTATTGTCTTATTGTGAACTACACACACATAAGGTTGCAGAGAACGCAAGTGTGTATCATGATGGGTGACAATATAAAAAAGTACACATATGTCCACAATCCAATGCAAGGAAGATATTACCAGTACCTCTGAAGCCCATTTTATGAGTTCCTCCACCCCTTGCCGATTCCTTCCTCCCTCCAGAGGTACCCACTTTCCCATTCTGCTTGTGTGTTAATCACTCCTTGACTTTTTAAAAAATAGTCTCACTGTATGTTTATATGGCATTATAAATAAATAAATAAATGAGTAAATAATTGTTTAACACTGTCTGCCTTTGAAACATAGACACCAGATATATTTCTGTGATTTGCTTCTTTCCACTCAGTATGTTTAACTGTAGTATTTTCATTTTTTATTGCTGTATATTATTTCATTGTAGTTATTTATCCATTTTCCTGATGATGGACATTCACGTTGCTTCCAGTTTTCTATTATTATATGTTGCTAGCAGCATTCCTTAGCATCTAAATAAAGGAATGGAATTCCTGGGCTATAGAGTAGGTGTGTGCTCAATTTTATCGTGTAATTCCAAAATGTTGCCCTTTTCAATGTGCACTTCTGCTGTCAGTATCTGAGTCCTCCTCTTGTCTTACATCCTCTCTAGCACTTGCTCTTGTCAGGCTAATATTTGCTAATCTGGTGGGTATGAAATATTATCTCATTATGGTTTTAACTTTAATTGTTAAAATTATTAATGAGATTGAACATGTTTTCATATACGTATTTTTTGTCATTTATGTTTTCTCTTTTGTGAAATTATTTTTGCTCATTTTCAATAGATTCATCTTTTCTTATTGATCTGTAGGAATTCTTATAATATTTTAGATACTAAGAATAAGAAGTATCTTAATTACTACTAATAGCTTAATTACTACTGCTTTCTATGTCTTATAATCTGGCAGAGCAAATTCTGTCACTTTCTCTTCCTTCACCTTCAGGAATGTCTTCCTATTCTTAACTGATCTTTCAGATGAAGTTTGGAATCATTTTTAAATTGTATAAAAAATATTCTTGGAATTTGATGGAAATTGTGTTAATCCACATGTCAGTTTCAGGAGAAGTCACATCTTTATATTAGGATATTGTGTTCTTATCCATGGAAATGGTGTATATCCATGAAAATGTTTCTATTTATTGAAGTCTTCTGTAGCATCTTTAAAGTTTTGTGATGCAGCTTGTATACCTTTTGTTAGTTATCTTTTCTCCAAGGCTTATACTTTTTGTTGCTAATTGTAAATTATGCATTTTTAAAAATGGCATTTTCTGTTTGTGCTATCCTTTTTTAGCATCAAGGATATATCTGATTCATTAAAAGGCAGATGTTCCTTTTTTGGTACACTCTGGAGCAGTTTGTGTAAGATTAGAATGATTCATTTCCTGTTTTTTTTGTTTTTGTTTTTGTTTTTGTTTGTAGAACTCTTTACAAAACCATCTAAGTCCCGGCATCTGGGTGTCTGGGTGTCTCAGTCGTTAAGCATCTGCCTTCAGCTCAGGTCATGATCCCAGGGTCCTGGGATGGAGCCCTGCATCAGGCTCCCTGCTCAGCGGGAAGCCTGATTCTCCCTCTCCCACTCCCTTTGCTTGTATTCTCTCTCTCCCTGTGTCTCTCTCTATCAAATAAATAAATAAAATCTAAAAAACAAAACAAAACAGAAGAACTTATCTAAGTCTGATAATTTGCTTATGGTAAATATTTTAACTAATGATTCGATTTCTATCCTGGTTATTGGGCTACTGGGATTTTGTATTTCTTCCTGAATTAACTTTGGAAATTATATTTTTAAGGAATGTGTGAGTTTTGCCCAAATATTCAAAATAATCAAAATAAAAATAATCAGCATGAAATTATCAGTAATATCCTGTTTTTATCTCTGTTTGCGTCTGCATGTATAGGAATGAACTTTTTTTCATTCTCCGTATTAGTTATTAGTGTCTTCTTTCTTTTTTGTTCATCAGTCTTGTCAGCAGTTTGTCAGTCTTATTAGTCTTTTGGGAAAAAAGGCGGTGGGGGGTGGGTGCGCCTGGGTGGCTCAGTCGTTAAGCATCTGCCTTCAGCTCAGGTCATGATCCCAGGGTCCTGGGATGGAGCCCTGCATCAGGCTCCCTGATTCTCCCTCTCCCACTCCCCTGTTTGTGTTCCCTCTCTCGCTGTGTCTCTGTGTGAAATAAATAAATAAAATATTTTAAAAAAGAAAAAGAAAAGAAAAAATAAAAACAACTTTTTTGAACACTCTACTGTAGAGTGGTTTTCCTTCCATTGATGTCTACTCATATTTATTGTTTCCCTCCTTCTTCCTTATTTGCTTTTGCTTTTCTAAAATTTGCTTTATTTGCTTTTTGCTTTATTTGCTTTTGCTTTTCTTTTTCTAACATCTTGAGGTGAATGTTCAGCTTATTGCTTTGCAGTGTTCTGTCTCCAGCATAAGCAATAAGGCTACAATCTTCCTCCTACTGCTGCTTCAGCTATCTATATCCCACCAACTCTGAGGAGTATTGTCAAGATCACTGAGTTCTAAATATTCACCAATTCCTGGTTTGATTTTTTTCTTTGACACATAAGTTAAAATGTGTTTTCTAATTTTTAAAATGCATGGGGGTTCCCTTATTTTTTCATTACTGATTTCTAATTGAACTGATAGAGAATGCAGGTTATATGATACAGATTCTTTTCAATCCATTGAAATTTTCTCTGTGGCCTATTGTGTGATCCAGTTTTACAAATGTTCCATGTGTGGAAAAGAATGTGATTCCTGTGTATATGCGTGAGATCACGCTTGTTTCTTCAAATCTCTTAACACCTAATGGATTTATTTTCTATTTGAGCTATCAATTTTGAGAGGGATATGTGAAAATGTCCTTCTGTGATATTGGATTTTTTTTTCTTGCAGTTCCAGCAATTTCTTTTTTATATATTTCAAACTTACACTATTAGGGGCACACAAATTTAGAATTAACAGCTTCCTGGTAAATTGAACATCTTTATTAATGTGTAGTTATCTTCTTCATTTTTAGTAATGCTTTTTTTCTTGAAGTTAGTTTTTCCTAATACTTAATACAGCCATACCTTCTTCCTTTACCGTAGTATGTCTTCTCCCATTATTTTACTTGCACTCTTCCTTGCTCCTTATGTTTTTAGAGGCTTCTCTTATGAAGACTTTAAAGCTGAATTTTAAAAATCTAGTCTAACAGTCTGAATTTTAACTGGGCAGTATAATTTCTTTATGAAGATTGTGATTACTATTAAGTTGAATTCATTTATGCCATCCTAGTTTTTGCTTTCTATTTGTTAATTGTGTTTTCTAGATTTGTTTTTTTTTTCTCCCTTTCCTTTCTTGCCTTCTTCTGTGTTGATCCCCCCCCCCCCACCCCCATCATTCTTTTTTTCTCTCCAATCTACTAGTTTGGAGGTTACACACTTTATTTCAATTCCATCAGTGGAGACCCTAGAAATCTTAGCTCACATATTTAGCCAAAGTTAATCAATACCTCATATAAGGACACTAGGGCCCTTTTGTCTCCAGATGCATTCGCTGCTCATTCAAAACCATGATCCAGGGAAACAGATTGGCAGATACCCGCACACAAATGCTAGGCTCCAGAGTTTTTTTTACCTCTATCAATTCTTGCTTTATCATTTTTCATCTCTGAGGAATTCCCTTACTTTGCCTCATTAAGCCATGTATTTAGAAAGAAGTTATAGTTTTATCCAAAATAGTTTTTTGGGGGAGGAATGTGTCTATAAACTTCTGGTCTACCATGTTAGTAGAGTTCTCTTCCTACAGTCCTCTACTTCCTGCCCTGTGGATTGGACCCTGTCCTTGTTCCTATGACCTTCGTGGCCTTAGGATGCTGTCTAGATTTTCTCAATCCCAGCCCAAGTTTTTAAAACTTCGTGCCAAGGTTTACCTCTATCTATGTCCCCAAACTTCTTGTTCTGAAGTAGAATTTGGATTTATCTCCATTCATATTTCACACTGAGTTCAGCTATAGTGCTATTAAACAAACATAAGCCAGTGAAGAAAAAAAAAAGTATAAAAGAAAAATTCAGTGGTCACCTCTGACAACTAATGACTCCAGTGCCTGCCAGGAAATATCCAAAGCAGGTTGTATTAAGCTGACAATGCCTATCAAACCCTTCACCCGTGTGGAGGAAAGTCCTTCCAATTCAATGATTTTTCTTTCTAAACTGGTAAAACATGTTTTCTGTTAGCCCGTGGCTCTGAAAAAGTGGAATCTCACCATCATCCAGCCTGATAATGTAAAACCGTCAGTGGATGGGCTGGAGTTGAGGTCCACAAATATTCAGAAGGTTTGAACCAGTTCAATTGGGCAATTGTACTTGAGTTCCTACAATACTCTGGGCAGTGGTCTAAGTACTGAGGCAGACATAAAGATGAAAAAGACACAGCTGCTTCTGTTTTTCAAAAGAGAGCTTTTGACAGAGTGTCCACAAGCAATAATAACACAGAATGTACTGAGTGCCATGAGGAAAAGGACAAAGAAATAGCAGATGCCTCATGTATCTGAATGACCTTCTTTGGCCCCTAGACTAGGTCCTCTTGCTGTGTGCACTCCATACTTCTCTTATAATCTTCACCACCTTTTGTTATAATTTTATGTTTGACATCTGATTTCCCCACTATACTGTAAACTCTCTGAAGGTAATGCCTCTGTTTTGTTCTCTGCTCTGTCACCAATGCTTATAACATAGTGCCAAATAAAAGATGAATGTGTATTTGTTGAGCTAATGAATGAAATTGGTGAATTTTACGAGTGAACTGGGCCTTGAATGTGCTGTACCAGTCAGAGTCCTTATAGGAAACAGATGGGTCCTCTAAAAGAGTAACGTGGAGAATTTGATGGAAGGACTATTTACAAAGAGTGGTTGGGGTTAAATAAAGCTCAGAAGAGATGCTGAAGCATCCCAAGGCTGGCAAGAAAGAGACATTACCACTCCTAGGCTTGGAAGGCAAAGAGAGCAGCTCTGGCTGCAGGAGAGGGTCACCAGGGGAGCCATGGCTATTTGTAGAAGTCAGGGAATCAGTCAGTTTCCTGCCGGTGCCTCCTGTATCCTATGGGGCCTCCCCATGGCCAAACCCAATCATAAGCCAGAGGGAAGGAGTGATTTGTTAATATGCAGTCCATAAGAGTCTCCAGGGCCACAACAGAGAATGGTCAGGATTGATATGGAGTGGTAAAAGAGAATTTTAACATAAGTACTTAAGATATCAACAGACAAGAGATGGGGTGAAGACATTCCAAGTGAAAGAGTATGTGAGCATTCCAGTGTGGGTGATGTGTTTGTGTGGCTAACTTAGGTTAATTATTGGCAGATAAATTATTGGTAACCAACTGTGGAAAGTCCTGAATATTAGCCTGAAAATAGATGGAATGTATTAGGCTGAAAATAGATGGAATGGGGAGACTTTGGGAACCAATGGGCAGGAAGGCAGGGAGACTAGAGTTCTATCTTAGGGATATCTCCAGAGGAATGTAGAGGTGGAGTTGTGTAAACACCATGGTGGTGAAGAGAAGGCTAGAGAAGAGGTATCATCTTGGGGCAGGTGACAAAGACCAGGGCCACATGAGAATATCCTAGTTTCTGAAATTCTCTAGAAAGCATATGGATGAAGATAATCAAAATTCCCAGTGAAAAGGCCAGAGGTCCATTTTAAAACCAGAAGATTCCTTATGTTACGATCTCACAGCACACCCAGGAGAGACAAATCTGTTTGCTTACTTTGGTAGGAGCAAGAAGCATTTTAACAGAAACTGTGACATTTTAGAACCAGCTGAGCCTGTGAGGAGCATATGCTCTCTGGATCCCAGAGAGCTTCAGGTGGAATACAAATTCATGTACAAGTTAAGGACAAAGTCAAGAGTGAAGTTCAAAGAATGAAAGTCACCCAGGATAGATGGAAGATGAATTAGAATCATGTACACGAAGAAACAGGAAAGGACATTTCACTCCAGTAGACAGAGTATGGCTCACTTGGGGTTGTTTTCCTGCAATCCAGCGCTTCTTAAAGATACTGCATGATGGGTTATGGGAAAGGCTCCAAATTCCAAATTGAAAAAAATAGAAGCAAGATAGACTTGTGTGTGCCCTCTCCAGGCCTCTGAAATTCCCGTTCAGTCTCAGACTGAAAGAACTTGCCTGCCAGATGGGTGGGAATTTGGCTGCCTCCCCTCACAACTGGAGCATTACAGAAGGCATTTCCTCAGAGATCATCGAAGTTCCCATGAACATTTTATATAACTAAAACAACTCCAGAAAATCTGATATTACCAATGAGAATGCTGATAACCACAGGCGATAGGAGGTGGGCCTGTTGGCTGCCTTGCAGCTTTGTCTCTGCAATTCCAAGGAGACATTTTATCAGTGACAGCTACTAATCTAAAAGACCAGCACTGAGGGAGAGCCTGCGTTTCAATTTCTGAGAGCACCTGACATGCTCTCTTGGGTGGAGGGAATGTTAACTATCCCTGGGGATAAATTGCAGTCTCTTTTGACAGGTATATGAGCTCTGAACAGGGAATCATCAAATGCTTTTTAGAAATAGAAAGCTGGTAGGAAGGAGTTTGCTCTGAAGGCCAACATTCACCCCCTGGAAATAAACTACAGCATTATTAGGGTATTTCACTGTTAGGAAATTATTTCTAAGGGACACTGGGAATTTAAGGATGTGAAGACATGTATCCTTGAGTATGTCAGCCAAGAAGGTAGACCTACACAGGGAGATATAGCTGAGAACACAGGTGTTACAGTCAGGCCTAGGTTCAAATTCAAACTCTTCTGCTTGATAACTGGGTGACTTTGGGTGAATCATATAAGGCCTTTTTAGCCTTAGTTTTCTCACTCATGAAATGGGGCTCCTAGGATCTGACTTTCAAGGTTCTGGTCAAAATCAGTAGGCATTCAATTAATACTTTATTACAGATGTTAGAGATCCATAGGGATGACCCGATATATACACAGCAGCTTGATCAATTAAATGCAACCTGGAGGGACTTAAAGTTTGAATTTAGTAAGTTAAAGTTCTGACAAGTGTTCTTAAAGATGAAATAGCTGGAGTATGATGTCTATTCTTTATGACCCCACCTTGACCTGGTTTGGATTATTTTTCCTTCTCCTCCTTCCCGTCCCTTTCTCTCCTCTCTGAATCTTTTTCTATAAACATTCATGTCAGAAAATATTTTCCAGCTGTGTGACTGGGTGAAGATGGTCCAATGAATATTGTAAGAAATATCCAACCTGCCCCACACTGTTCACAGCAGATTCCAATCTTCACAGAGAGATCTCAGTAATGACTGTGGTCGTGCAGGATATTGGAACAAGATTGAATACCTGCTAATTCCTGAAAAGATCGGGGTGGGGGGAGCAAAGATTCTCATAGCCTCCTCTTTTCATAGGTTGACTCTCATTCATTTGTAATCAGTGGATTTTCATGTACACAAATTAGGCAATTCATGCAATGAGAAGTTTTTGAAAGACATTTGAAAGCTTTGAAAGTTTAAATTCAAGTCTGTTATTTCAGCACATACATTGGCTGCTGCAATGTTGCATGAAAGATGCACTAACAGGCAATCAGCTGTGGAAAATCCATTTCTCCTTTATAAACAGATCTTGAACAGTCTGGGGTATGCAATTTAATTGCAATGGAATGTATCACTGACATTCCCCTGATCATAATTGTGGGGTTAGAGAAGAATGTTATGGTCTTAACTTATTCCCTGCAAGAAAATGGTCACCCTAGTATCTATAAAATCTAAAAAGACATTTAAACTTTAATTAAAATTATTATTTCTTTTAGCAACATTATCAACGAAAAACATTATTGACAAAACAATTAGAAGATCAATTCGTGGACTTTGCAGACATTTAATCTTTCTTTTCAAAAAGGGCAGATTTATCCCTATGGTACTAAATCTCATTGAAAATTGGAGTAAGAAGCAGTTAATTAATAGCTTCCTAACCCATAGCTCTCCAGAAAAGAAAGCAACTTCTAAGCGAAAAAGGAAAACAAAAACAAAAACAAAAATAAAAACAAAAAATCCAGTAAATGAAAAGAAAGGACAAGACAAGAAAGGGAAGGGAAAAAATCTCCAATCAAAACTCCATAAAAATTATTATAATTTTAGTTTCTAAACTCTTAATTTATCCAAGAATTGCCGAGTCTATGCTAAAAAGTTTCAGGCATAAGCCTATACCTTCTCTTTGCAAAGCTTGGATTGGCTGCTGGGATAATCTGGACTACATAGTTTAAGTCAACACCGCCAGACCTGGTGAGCTCCAGTTCACATGTACCTGAACTCTGTGATAATGATTCATCTTTCCATAAAGTTGAAGACTACAGAGCAGCAGCAAGACTTATTAATCCCTGCTGCATGAAGCTGGTACTACAGACTCACACACAGGAGGAGTAACAAGGACACTGTTGAGTGCTTCCTGTGTGCTTAGGGCTTTATGGAGATTATTCCATGTAGTTCTCCCAGTGAGCCCATGAAGGGATGGTCATCACGTGTCATTAACAGATGGAAAATAGATTTAAGGAACTTGTCTAAAGTCATACAATAATAAGTGGTAGAGATAGGATTCAAATCCAGGTGTCTCTGATCTAAAAACTGTACCCTTGATCAGTGTTCTCTACCTTCTCTCACTGCCCTATCCTAGGAATCTATAACTACTTTCTCCCTAGTGGGAAACAATTTGCATAATTTATCCCATTCACTGGTCTGGCTCCCCATACCTATTTCTGCCTCATGACATGAAGACAGAAATTCAAATAGGAGGTGTCCTGGACCATGAAACAGTGAAGACTTGAATTATGTTCATACAGTGGACAGCCAGGGACCACCTATCAGAAGATGAACAGCAGAGCCCATCTGTCACCAAGTCCTCTGCTCTGTCTGGGTCACACTCTCAAGGGCCTGCCAGTCCTCTTGAGAGTTTCTGGATGGTTCTATCTAGAACTCCTCCACTCTGATCTCTCATTATCCCACTTTTCACTGTCTAAAAGTACATATTTTTTAAAAGTTTTTATTTATTTATTTGCCAGAGAGAGAGCATGAGAGACAGCAGAAGCAGGGGGAGAGGCAGGCAGAGGAAGAAGCAGGGTCCCTGCTGAGCGTGGAGCCCGATGTGAGACTTGATTCCAGGACCCTGAGATCATGATCTGAGCCGAAGGCAGATGCTTAACTGACTGAGCCACCCAGGTGTTCCTAAAAGTATATTATTCTTGTAACGGTTTTATTATTTGCTGCCTGTCTTTCCCATTGGGATATAAGCTCCATAAGGGCAAGAACTTGGTCTTTTTGTCCCAGTTCCCAATGCCTAGCATGTAATAGAACCTCAATAAATATTTGCTGACTCACTAAATGGATAAATAAAAGAATTTATTAAATATCAAATTGGACAAAAGTAGAGAAGAATATTGATTGGTTTTATCCTCTCTCTATAGCAACTTTTGATAAGTAAAGCTTGCTTTCCAGGGATACTATTCTCAGCTCTTGCCAAGTAGGTTCTTATTTCTAAAAACATGTGATATGTCATATACAAGCTGAGATCCAAATGCTCTCTTATGGATTACACAATATGTTCTTATACCTTCCACCACTGTTAGAGAAATCAACCACAACTTGAAAATAGGGCAAAAAGGTGGGCAGCACATCTTTTCAATGTCATTCAGGAGCAAAGTCCACCTAAAGATTTTCTAGGAGAATGTACTTAGTTTGACTCACTGCTTACTATTGATTAAAGGTCGCAGACTTTGTGAATTTATATTTTAACTCATAGATTTTTGTCTAGTAGAGATGAAAATGATTTCTGTCCCAAAGAACAGATAATCCCAAAGGTCACAATTTATTGGCCTCTAAGACATTAACCAGTTTTTTTTAATCTAATCTAGCAATCTTAACTTAATATTTCTTTATTAAATTGTCTTGTTTCTCAAATGCTCTATAAATTGGTATTAATATCTTACTGGCTTCCTTATTAATTAATTGAATAAAACTCTTTGACATGTGTTTATTTTCTATTTGCATAAATATCATGATTTTACCTTTTAGAAAATTATAACTTAATACCACGCATCTATAAACCATAAAAGAAAAATCACATTCACACTTCTTATAAGTTAAGTTTCTCACAGTCACCATCTATAATTTTATCCATGAGCACCCTAACAAACAAAAGCGCTGACCAAGCACTGATATATATCTGTATCTGTGTTTCTGTGTGCAGAATATTGGGCTTGTCCTTAACCTCTCCCAACCCATTAATATTCTTATTTCTCTCTTGAACAGCCTTCCAACTTCCACATGAGAGTCATAATTTTACTTTTTAGAAAATTGTAATTTAGTACCTTCTACCTACAAACCTTATGTGAACAATCACATTCGTATATGATAAGGTCCTTATCTTTGAGTTTATGATTTATGTGTGTGTGTGTGTGTGTATTTATAGCTTCATATATAGCTGGAGAGAAACACCCATACCACTCTGTCCTTCTGTCCATTTTTGTAACACAAAATAACATCGATACTTCTTTGGGAGGAGTGATTTTGAATCTTACTCCTTGTTACATATTGGTCCCAATTTATTATTCTTCCTTTGTCCATATAGAACTTATTATCCACTTCCGTAGCCTCTTGTCAATAAAAGTCCCACCTATCTGAGCCAATGTGGTTCCTCATAAATGCTTTTCTGCAGTTTCTCTCCACACTTGGGGAATGATGCTCAATAAGAAAACATCAGTAAAAAAATGGTTTCTGACACAGTGTACTGTCAGAACATTCAATGTATGTGGGTCTTGGAGTTAAAAAGACTCTAAAGATTGTTTCTAGTGCAGTATTTACAATGAAAGCCTTAAAATTATCCTGGGTTTTCCAATAATTCTGCTCAAATGAACAGATTTTGATTTCTGGCTACAGATGCAAAAAAGCTACGAAGCTACTGTGCAATAGAAAGCAGGTGTTAAGATACAAACCTTTGTCTCTGCTTGCCACCTCCCATTCTGTTGGCCAGCAGAGACAAAGGAAATGAGACAAATTGGAAGTATTACATAGACATGCTGTTCTAGATTTATTTCCCATACTGAATATTAATAATTCTGCAAGACTGGTTGGCAGGAGTATTGCAGAAATGCCTGGGTGACATGGGAGAGTGGGAGCCCCAATTTTGCCACCCACTATTTAATGATTATGGTATTAAAGGCCAACTGGTTGACAGGAAGATGTCCGTTCCTGAGAGAGGTCACAAAGGGAGACTCTATGAGCCTCTGACCAGTAAGTCTCACTTCCACATGGCCAGGCTAATGGAGTTATAAAATCCAAGCACTTTAACACATAGTTTATAAGGAAAAAGAAATCATGGCTTTTGTAAGAGGAAGACTTGGCTTCTTTACAATGATTAAAAAGTTAAAAAAAAAAAAAGGTGGTAAGAAAAGAGAAAGGAGTTTTCTACCTATTCAAAGAATCTTTGATTAAACTGTGCTACAACCAAAACGGTTGGCTTGCTGTGGAATCGAATGTTTGCTGTGCATATAGAACTAACTGGCTATCATACAAAGAAAAGAAGCAACAGATATTTCTCTGCAAGGAAGCCCACCTGAGGGTTGGTATCATTATTTGGAATTGGAATCAGTCTTGAAAGCCTGCAAATGCCTTTCCAGTTACACTGTGGATCTCCATTATCCCCCCAATAAGTAGGACAGGCTAAAATTGCACCTTTTAAGGTAGCAAGTATAAATTCACCACTGATGAAGCCATACTTGGTTTCAAAGAAATGAGACTAGTTGAGAGGGTACACTTAATAATTTTAGGTCATGTCAAACTGGACAGCCAAGATCTCCACAAAATTCCTCTGCGGGCCATTGTCAGAAGCAGAATTATGGGTTGGATGGACCATGAGCCTGCACCGAGATGGGCTTGTTTTCACTTCTAGATACCATAGTGTCAAGGTCACAAGAAGATACACCATGGAAAATAGGATACCATATACAAAATAACGTTTTACTACTAAAAACAATCCCAGCTGAAAAGAGGCTATCTTAAAAATATAACAAAATTAAAAAAATAATAATAAAATTTAAGTACTAATGAATAACATGTATCATATCCAGAAACCAGGAAGATGGTGTTATGTGAATCACTTTAGAGTAGCTTAAGCCAATGAAGAAAACTGATCTGGGAGTGAGAGTCTCTTGATTTCTTTCTACTCTCCATATTCATTTATGTGTCAGACAGCATAAATTTATCCAAAATAAGTGTGTCCATGATTTTGTGCAAGACAGGTGGTTCAACAAAAAGATGACAAACTACTTGGCTAATGATGCAAAATATTAGTAAACTTTCCTCCACCTCAGCTTCCAAGGAAAAAAACAATAATACACACATGGTGAATAATTCTTGCCTCAAGCCATCATCTTTGAAAATGGAGCAAAATCAGATGTTGAATTCACCAATTAGATGGTGAATATTTTGGTAAATAATTGGCTCAGCTATTGAGCTTTCATTTTATTTATGCAAATAAGCTTTTTATTTATTGGCTTTCATTTTATTTATGCAAATAAGCTTTTTCTTTCTTGGTCACCTGAGAGGTTCCCATTTGGCAGTTAAATGTAGCCCCTTTAAACAACTATCCGCTAGAAGGATGAAACTTTCTTTTTACATAAAACCTTCTAAAATATAACTTTCTAAAAATTATTATTCAGTGAAGGAAAAAATAAGCTAAACACGAAAAGCTTTGTGAATTCCAAAACAAAAGAAGTAAATGTTTAAGAAAGAGCCTGGAAATGAATATGCATTTAATGCAAACACATTTCACTTAAAGAAAAACATCAGTTCCAGAATTATCCATTAGATGCTAACACTCGTGAAAAGATCCTGGCCCATGGCAATCTACTTATAGGGAATCTACAAGGCTACGGTGCAAATTCAACATTTATTTATTTATTTATTTAAAAGATTTTTTTTTTTTTAATTTTTTTATTTATTTGACAGAGAGAGAGAGAGATCACAAGGAGGCAGAGAGGCAAGCAGAGAGAGAGCGGGGGAAGCAGGCTCCCTGCTGAGCAGAGAGCCTGATGTGGGGCTCGATCCCAGGACCCTGGGATCATGACCTGAGCCAAAGGCAGAGGCTTTAACCCACTGAGCCACCCAGGTGCCCCAAAATTTAACATTTAAATGTAACTAAATTTCCAATGCATTTATGGTTGGCCCTTATTAATATAATTTTAAGGTAATTCTTATAATGAAGAAATAGTGATTATTCTCAATAGCCACCCAAAATATAATTATAGTACATTTGATTAAATGCCTTTGTGGTGAGATAAATTGCAATTTACACATTTCTGTGTGTTCTTTAAGAAAAAAAAAAGGCCAAGGATGACAAAGGAAGCTAATGCTACTTTGTGGGATAACATGTCATTAGCTGTTCCATCATTTATGCTGAAACTCCTGAATTACTGGGTAAGGTAAATAGTGCTTGAGATTTGCTGCTACAAACCCTGAAATAGTTTCCAGCACAAAATTTATAAATAATAACAGGAGTCCTACTGTTTCATCTCCTAAGTCATTTTTCTTAAAGACTTTAGAATTCTCGACAAAGGTGAAAATATACTGTCCTTTACTAATTAAACTGTTAAGAAGACCTCATTATGAAGGATATGTAACATGAAGCATGAATTATGTCTTGTTTAATTTCATACAGAATAGGGTGCCTGGGTGGCTTAGTTGGTTAAGCATCTGCCTTTGGCTCAGGCCATGATCCCAGGGCTCTGGGATCGAGTCCCACATCAGGCTCCTTGCTCAGCAGGAAGTCTGCTTCTCCCCTCCCTCTGCCTGATGTTCCCCCTGCTTGTGCTCGCTCTCTCTCTCCCTCTCACTCTGTCAAATAAATAAAATAAAATAAAACAAAAAGATAATTTCATACAGAATAGAAACAATTGTTCTGTTATTATAAATAAGTTAAATGACTACTTAGGATGATCACAGTGACATTTCCAATGTCAAACTCATTGCCGCACAGCCAGACAGGCCCTAGGGATTCTGCCAAACATGGCTTGGATATACAGCTTTTGAAAAGCAGATCATGTTCACTCATCTGTTATCTACTGAACTCCTACTAAGTACCAAGTACCTTGCTAAGCCCTGGGCAAACAATGGTGGGCATAACTTAAACGTGTCTGCTCTCATGGGATTTCACAGAACTTTCCATCTAGTAGAGTGTATCTGTAGAAAGGGAGTTGACTAAGATTACATCCAAAACTACTTGGGATGCCACAGATGAAATTCAAAAAGGAAAAAGCCTTGTTCTCCCCAAGTCACTGATTTTAATGCAGTAAAGACTGTTTATGAGCATGTCTCTCACTATGGGCATGGTACAGAGACTGGGAAATAGCACTCCTAGTTATTGTCTCCAGGATATTGGTTCTGTATAATGACATATCATTTAATGGTGAAAAAGGTAACAAAATCATGACCATAATCATAGCCAGGATTTACTAAGTACTTTCTATGTTCCACGGCCTTAACTAAACATTTGACATTCATTATCTTATCAAATCATCATAATGATTCTCTAATTATTATTATCCTCATTTTACAGATGAATAAAGTTCGGCTTAAAGGTTATGATGATGATTAGAAGCAAAAGAGTCTGGTGAAAGGATCAGTAGACTTTTTTTTTTTTTTTTTTTTTTGCCTTGTGCTGAATTCATCCCTTCATCTTAAAGATGAAGACCACAGGTTAGGGAGTCTTGGCCTCACAGAGTGGTTGGAAAGGGCAATCCTATGAATCTGCCATCCCCTGATAACCCATGCCCACATAATCACCCATCTTTTCTTTCCAGGGAACTGCTCACATGAATCTGTGTTTTTTGAAATTCCTTCTATAAGATTCCATAATAGAATGTCTGACTTGTACATCTCCACAATTATATCCTTCCCTTTCTTCTAATTCAACGTTTCATGCTTGGTAACAGATATCTAAATCCATTCTGCTTATTTAAGGCAAAACCCACTCTGCCTGTGGTCAATGGATTGTCAAAATGGCTACTGTCCCTCTTAGCTTTTAGGATCACTTCTGTTTGTGGAGAAATGCCTTGTCTCTCTGAAAGCTTTCTTTTCACAGAAGTCAGGGCTGGGAGAGAACTTCTCCAGTCTGTCAAATGCACCACATACCCAACAAGTTTGTTCCACTTTGGCTCATCGGAATTAAACATTCCCCCAGCCCCATGGGCTCTGGGAATTGTTCAGCCTCCAGCAACCTGATAGCTGTTCTTTGCTGCATCTTGTAGAATTTTAACCCTATACATGCTCAGCTCAGCTCATCTTGTATAATTTTAACCCTATACATGCTCAGTATGCAACAAAAGACTCAAAGAGAACCTTATGAAGATTTCTGGGTCACTTTTTTTGTTTAGCTACCTCTTCTCTGGCATTCTGTCCTACTGTCCAATGTATGAAATTAGCTCTTTGATGTATTTTGCACAGTTTTCTACTGTGTTTGTTTTAAAGATTTTACTTATTTGTCAGAGAGAGAGAGAGAGAGCACAAGCAGGGGAAGCAACAGGCAGAGGGAGAAGCAGGCACCTTGCTGAGCAAGGAGTTTGATGTGGGTTTTTGATCCCAAGATCGTGGGATCATGACCTGAGCCAAAGCAGACACTTAATCGACTGAGTTACCCAGGCACCGTTTGTTTGTCTGTTTTTAAAGCAAAGGACAAATCTAGTACCAGTTTCTCTCTTATGGGCCGAAGCAGATATTCTTATTAGCTTCTTTTTAATTGACATACTAGCTTCTTAAAAGTAGGAAATATATCATATAGTGTTCTTGGTCCTACATTTCAGCATCTGAAAGTTGCTTTACTCATCAATAAAACAGAGTGGCTAATAGCACAAATTATAGAGCCAATCTCAGTGAGTTTAAATTCTGACTTGGCATGTATTGGCTTATAGTATGAGGAAGGATATTTTACCTCTCTTGAGGTAAAGTATAGACTTGATTTTCCTGTCTATAATATAGGAATAATAATAATGACAACTATCTTTTAGGTTTGTTTAAGCTTCAATGAGCTAGTGAAGCAGAGTGCTGCTTGGCATATGATAGTGCTCAGTAGGGTAGCTGTTAGTAATATTGCTATGACTCATCACCGAAAGGCCAGTTAGCCTATTCCTGTATGACTGATCCTTCTTTTTTTTTTGAAATTTCATGCAGATAATCAGAGTGAGGTAGTCAACAAAATCACATAATATTGTTTCATTGTTATAAGAAAGAATCATGCACCCCATTCTTCCCAGCCAATTTTGAAGTAGTAACGTGAAGCTCCTAGGCTGAGAACAGAAGACATGGACAAGAGCTACATTTTAGGATACAAGGGGATTCTAAGCGCACCCTGCTCTTCATCTTTCCTTCCAGATCAGCAATGAAAAGGCATATGTGTACTGCATTTCTAACAATTAGATTTCACTGGAACTGCACTAGTGGCAATAGATCAGTAAAAGAACATGGCAGTGAACCAGCTTGTAAAGTGAAGACTCTTTTTGAGTCTTAAAGACTCAAAGGCAAAGGCTGCCTACTAATTTATCTATGCCATAAATCTGGCGTTTCGTATGTAGGGTCTATAAACGGGCTGCACCTGGGCCAGTGTCACTTTCAAAGATCAGACTTGGTCTCCTTAGACAGCTGCTTTCAGACACATTAGGAGTTGCTCCTTTAGGGAGATTCTCCCTGGAGCTTTGATGGAGTTCTTAGGGAAGACGAGGTCCCAGTATTTACACTTGCTAGGCAAAGATGTGAAAAATCACTTGTGTGTGTGCTTAACCAGCCTGGATATCAGTCATGCGTCCAAGAATCAAATACAAATTAAAGTTTTAACATAAACAAATATCTCTGGTATTTGCTCTGCAAACCAACCCATGTGCTACCACCACCACTGTTCTTCTGTCTGGGGAACAGTCCTTCCTTATGTGCCTGAAGGCCCTTCTCTCTCGGTCCAGGATTAAAATGGCCAGCTGTCAGGTGACCTCAGCAGAGATGTTGGCATCATCTGAAGTTCACGTCTTGTAAATGTTTAATGATAGTCTTTCAGAGGATAAAGGGATAAAGAAGCAATTAAAACTCACACTCCTGACTGGATACTGTGATTAAATTCAATTCTGGTGCATTATTTTAGTTTGATGTAGTACCCTGATACAGGGGTCTGTATGCTCTCACTGATCTAAGTAATCCCCCACTGATGTACACAAGAGATCTAATATCAAAGAATAACCACACATCAGTCATCACTTCTGAATCATCTAACAGCATCCACCTTATGAATACTACTTTGAATTTAAATAATCTTTCTTTTAGAAAAGATCAGTGCTTTTGTGTTCTTATCTACCTTAACATCATTTCTGTGAGGAAAGAAGGGGTTGGATTTGTACTCCCCTGTTTTTAGAAATATGAGAGACAGAGAACCAGAGAGTAAATCATTTGCTTGAGATCATGTAGTGACACAGAACCTAAGAGAAGCCTTGGATGTTGGAGCATCAACCTGCAACCTTTCTGTTAGATCAGCAGAAAAGTAGTTTTGTAAGGGGCTAGAGACTACATATAGATTTGGCAGGTCATGCAGTCTCTGTTGCAACTTAACTAGTCAAGTTTGCTGTCACAGCATGAAAGCAATCATTGACAGGGTGTAAATGTAAATGAATGAGCATGACTTGTTATGATGACTCTACGTGTGTGTGTGTTTTACAAAAATAGGTAGTGGGTCACCCACAGGCCACAGTTTACCAACCCTTATACTAAATAATGACCCACGTTAAATGCTGCCTTAAGCTGTAGGGGCCACTGTGTAGGACAGCAGAATTCAACATTTGAGCATGTTTCCCACATTATCATGATCTTCACAAGAACCATGCTCTGTAGGCTGTAAATGACTTTCCTTTTTATGTATGAGGAAACTGGGAGGCTAACTCACTTACCCAAGGCCATGTGGTTGTAAATGGAACACAAAGATTATAGCGTGAGTCTCCTGACTTCTAATAGTTCTCCTCTGCTAGATGTCCCATGGGAAATTCTTGCCAACACTTGCATTTTCAGATGAGACTATTCTAGGATCTGGGGAATTGAATGGCTTATCTGGGGCCAGTGGTCTGTTAGTAGCTGTGCCAGGAGTAGACACACCACCTGTTGGCCTTCAGACTAGTCTTCAATTGTGAACATTTACATTATTTTGAACATTATCGTGAACAATTTCTTTACGTTATCATGAACATTTTCCTTTACGTTATTGTGAACATTATCCAGGGGGGAAAGGTGGAACTAGATAGAATGATGGTATGTCCATTGTATTTTATTCTTTAAACTCTCTGAAATGCTACTATTTTATAAATAATCTCTTTGATATACCAAACAGTATACAGGTCCTGAATAATAATTTTGATTCACTTTGTGTTTTTGACTAATTTTTAAATGCCAACCTGGATTATGAAAGTCTTATTGGCACATTGCAGTATTTTTTGTTTAATTTTATTCTTTAACACAGTCTGATGGTTACATCTTCAATCATGGTACTTAATTATCTACTCCAATCTAGGAAATACATGAAAGAGAAGGAAAATAACCGGATAGAGAGGACTCCTTGGTTTTAACTAGTACTTTAAAATGAGTGGGTAGGGGTCACCGTGATTTCTAGGGTCTCTGCTAGCTATATCAGCACATAGTAGATAAAAAGGTGACCAACCATTCTGGGTTGCCTGGGACTAGGGGCTTCCTGGAATGGAGAACCTCCAGTGCTAAAACCAGAAATGTCCCAGGCAAACCAGGATACACTGATCACCCTGACTGCTGAATAGTATATTTGAATGAACTGACCACTGATGAGAATTCCACATACCTGGAGGTAATGAGCTTTATCTAGCAAGGAAACACTTGAGCCTGGTAAGGCCTCATGATTTTGTAGAGACCCAAACCTAACCATATTAAGATAGAGCAGCATGTATATGAAAAAACAGCCTATTGACAAATATAAATCAGTCTGGATTATTATTGCTATTCATTAGTGAAAATCACATAACCTATCACTTAACCTAAGAAACATGTAAGCAAGCAGGGCATTTAGCTCCAACTGTAACAGAAGGCATCTACTCAACACTGAAAACTATCCACAAGCTACTGGTGATCATCAACTCCTAGACTCAACAAAGCATCCGGTTGAAGGCACGGGATCCACAGCACGCCTGGGAGGTAGTGCCAAGTTTCCAGACTCTGGATCTGGACCAGAAGCCAAATGACACCTTCCCAAGATTTCTTAGGCCTCCTGCCAGTTCTACCTTCCTCTGAAAACTCTAGTTTTGCAGATTTGGGCTGGCTGAGAAGACCCGCTCTGGATTTCCTAGCTTTGGGGGAAGGAGTTTCTGGTGGTCCCATTAGAATCCAAGTCCCTCAAAAGTTTCTTTGTTACTGATAGCACGAACATTCCTGCCATGGGGCTTTACTTCCATCACAGGTGCGAGCCAGTCTCCCTGCCCTGCAAAATGTTAAAAAGTAAATACTAGCAGAATTAAGAATCCAGCAATGAACCAGTTGCTAACATACCAGCCAGAGTTAAAAACCACATATGACTAAAAACGTTGGAAAAAGCAACATGCAGGATTTTCAGACTTTTCCTATAGGAACACTCACGACTGAAAGCCTTATTCTAATTTTCAGTTACATCTGGTGACTGTTTATTTAAGACCTTGGTTAGAAAGTTCAGGTTAAATATGCCTCAGTGAATTCTGCTGCCATTACAGGCCAGCCAAGCTCAGTAATGTCTTGGCAGCTCTTATTTTTGAGTCTGAATTAGCATATGCAGGGGACAGTTTCCCTGGCAGATTGTCCAAAGGAATTCAAACACCTAACTCCCTTAGAGGTCTACCCCTCTCCACACTCCCCCGGGCCACCAATAATCTGCAAGTCTGAGGCATGGATGTCTCTGACTCTTTTTCTCCCTAATTCTTACTCTGGCCTTCACTTTTTCTATTTCCTTGGTTGAAACCATTAGTCAAGTACATATCATTGCTTTTCCTGTCTCTCTTCTTCCCTTCTGCTTCTTCCTTGACCCTTTCTCCCTTTCCAATTTGTCTCCTGTCAACCTCGCCCACTTTTCTTTGTTATTTTATTCTCCTTTTAACTGTCCTTGTCTTTATTACCTCATTTCTCTTTCTCTTTTGCAACTTGTTCCCTGCTTTCCACTTAGAATTTCTTTAAGCATTTTAAAAACCAATTATCACCATGTTGTTTCATTTTTAATAAACTTGAGTTTGAAAGTGGAAACTCCATTTCCTTAGTGTGCTATGGCAGAGAGGTAAAGACATAAATTAATTAGAGCTGGCTGGCATGGGGAACAGAAAGCCAGTCTGTAGCTCTGTGCCAGAATGAATACGAAGCAGGTGGTGAGGTGTATGAACACATACCTATAGTCAGCATAGCACACACTGTCCTCACCACATATATACAGCCTATCTGTGCCCAGAGAAAAATCAATTTCTCTTCACTGAATGCTAAATGAAGGCTGCTGAAGGCAGGTACTGGTCAACTATTTTTAAAAAAAAATTTTTTTATTAAGGTATAATTGACATATAACATTACATTGGTTTCAGGTTTACAACATAAGGATTTGATATTTATACACATTGCAAAATGATCACTGAAATAAGTCTAGTTACCATCTGTCACCATACAAAGTTAACTTTTAGGATTTACTCTCTTGACAACTTTCAAGTATGCTCTACAGTATTATTGACTATAGTTATAATGCTTTATTTTACATCCCCATGACTTACTTATTTCATACTTGGAAGTTTGTACCTCTTGATCCCCTTTACCCATTTTACTCACTTCCCAAAACTCCTTCCCTCTGGCAACCACCATTCTGTTCTCTGTATCTATGAGTTTGGTTTTCTTGCCTTGTTTTGGTTGTTTGTTTTTTAATTCTACATATAAGTGAAATCATAAGGTATTTGTCTTTCTCTGACTTATTTTGCTTAGCATAATTCCTTCAAGGTTCATCCATGTTGTCACAAATGGTAAGATTCCACTCTTTTTCATGGCTGAGTAGTATTCATTATCTCTCTCTCTACCATATATATATATTTATATCTATCTATCTATATTTCTATATGTATCTCACATCTTTATCTATTCATCTGTCAATGGACAGGTTGTTTTCCTATCTTGGCTGTTTCAAATACTGCTGCAATGAACATAGGGGTATGCTTATTTTTTCAAATTATTGTTTTCATCTTCGTTGGATAAATATCTAGAAGTGGAATTGTTAAATTACATGGTAGTTCTATTTTTAAATTTTTGAGGAGACTCCATGCTGTTTTCCGTAATGACTGTACCAACATACATTCCCAACAACAGTGTATGAGCATTCTCCCTTTTTTCCATATCCTCATCAACACTTGTTATTTCTTGTCTTTCTGATAATAGCCATTCTGACAGGTAGTGGGGTGATATCTCATGGTTTTGATTTGCATTTCCCTGATGATTGGTGATGTAGAGAATATTTTCATATGCCTGCTGGCCATCTATCTGTACATTGTCTTTGTTTTGTTTTTGTTTTTGTTTTAAAAGGTTTTATTTATTTATTTGAGAGAGAGAGAGAGTGCAAGCACAAGTAGTGGGAAGAGGCAGAAGGAGAGGGAGCAGCAGGCTCCCCGCTGAGCAGGGAGCCTGATGTGGGACTCAGTCCCAGGACTCTTAGATCATGACCTGAGCCGAAGTCAGACACTTAACTGACTGAGGCATCCAGGCACTGTACCTCTTCTTGGAAAAGAGTCTATTCAGATCCTCTTCCCACTTTTTAAGTCAGATTGTTTGGGGTTTTTTGATACTGAGTTTTAAGAGTTCTTCCTATAAAGTTATATAAGCCCTTATTAACCCCTTAATGGATGTATGATTTTCAAATATTTTCTCCCATTTGAGGGTGTCTTTTCATTTTTTAAAAATATTTTATTTATTTATTTGACAGACAGAGATCACAAGCAGGCAGAGAGAGGAGGGGAAGCAGGCTCCCTGCTGAGCAGAGAGCCCAATGCGGGATTGATTCCAGGACCCTGGAATCATGACCTGAGCCAAAGGCAGAGGCTTTAACCCACTGAGCCACCCAGGCGCCCCGAGGGTGTCTTTTCATTTTGTTAATGGTTTCCTTTGCTATACTGAAGTTTTTTTTTTTTTTTTAAGATTTTATTTATTTATTTATTTGAGAGAGAGAGATCATGAGAGGGGGAAGGTCAGAGGGAAAAGCAGACTCCCTGCCAAGCAGGGAGCCCAAAGCGGGACTTGATCCTTAGACTCTAGGATCATGACCTGAGCCCAAGGCAGTAGCTTAACCAACTGAGCCACCCAGGCACCCCAGAAGCTTTTTAATTTGATGTAGTCCCACCTGTTTATTTTTGCTTTTGTTGCCTTTGTTTTTGGAGTCAGATCCAAAAATTTATCACTAAAACCAGTATTAAATAGCTCACTGTCTATGTTTTCGTCTAGGAGTTTCATGATTCCAGGTTTTACATTCAAGTCTTTAATCTATTTTGAATTAATTTTTTGATGGTATAAGATAGTGGTCTAATTTTATTCTTTTGCATGGGGCTGTGCAGTTTCCTCAACACTGTTTATCGGAGACCATCTTTTACCTGCTGTATATTCTTTCCTCCTTTGTCATAAATTAATTGACCATATATACATGGATTTATCTTTGGGTTCTCTATTCTGTGCCACTGACCTATATGTCTGTTTTTATGCCAGATCATACTGTTTTATTACTATAGCTTGGTAATATAGTTTGAAATCAGGGAGCATATGCTTCCAGATTTGTTCTTAAGATCTGATAAAACTGTTTAAAGAGGGCAAATTCAAAAATGGTACAGAGCTTTGTGAAATTTCTAAGAGCTCCAGTTTCAGAAACATCAGTAGCTAAGTCAGCTGAGGATAGTCCTACAGGGAGACTGATGTCTACATATTGACTGAAATACTCTGAAATATTCTCTAGATACCCAAACATTCTGCTAACATAAAATCTGAGTAACACCTTCCCTCTAGCTAAAACAAAATTGGTTCAGGTTGAGAACTCCTCAAACTCAACATACACAAAACAGAAAATCACATCAAAAAATGGGCAGAGGACATGAACACACAGTTCTCCAAAGAAGACATATAAATGGCTAATAGACACAGGAAAAAATGTTCATAATCATTAGCCATCAGGGAGATTCAAATCAAAACTACATTGAGATTCCACCTTACACCAGTTAGAATGGCCAAAATTAACAAGACAGTAAACAACAAGTGTTGGAGAGGATGTGGAGAAAGGGGAACCCTCTTACACTGTTGGTGGGAATGCAAGTTGGTGCAGCCACTTTGGAGAACAGTGTGGGGATTCCTCAAGAAATTAAAAATAGAGCTTCCCTATGACCCTGCAATTGCACTGCTGCATATTTACCCCAAACATACAGATGTAGTGAAAAGAAGGGCCATCTGTACCCCAAAGTTCATAGCAGCAATGGCCATAGTTGCTAAACTATGGAAAGAGCCAAGATGCCCTTCGACAGACAAATGGATAAAGAAGCTATGGGCCATATATACCATGGAGAATTATGCCTCCATCAGAAAGGATGAATACCCTTTGTACCAACATGGATGGGACTGGAGGAGATTATGCTGAGTGCAATAAATCAAGCAGAGAAAGTCAATTATCATATAGTTTCACTTACTTGTGGAGCATAAGGAATAACATGGAGGACATTGGGAGATGAAGCAGAGAAGTGAGCTGGGGGAAATTGGATGGGGAGACAAACCATGAGAGACTGTGAACACTGAGAAACAAACTGAGGGTTTTGGAGGGGAGGGAGATGGGGGTTTGGGTGGGCCTGGTGGTGGGTATTATGGAGGGCACGTATTGCATGGAGCACTGCGTGTGGTATATAAACAATGAATGCTGGAATACTAAAAAGAAATAAAATAAAATAAAATGGAAAAAAAAAAGGTTGATAGACCTTCCCTAGGTTTTTAGGAGGATCAGACTCACACCTGCTAATATAGCTTTTTTACAAAACACAACAGTTGGGCAGGGCAGGTAACAATAATTATCTCAGTAATTAGATTCTGTCATGCACTGTACACCCAGGGCCCTGGGCTTTTGTGGAAAAAGAAGAGGTACTTAGAGTATCTTTAAAGCACTTGGTCTCTTCCAGTGAGCAGGTTGATAATAAGCTCTTCCTGAAACAATGAGAAGGCAAATTGCTTCTCTTTTCATACCTCCTTCCTCTGCTTTCTGGCTCAGCAAATTTCAGTTCTGTTGTAGAATGGAAAAGAAGGGAGAAAGCTGTAAATGAGGAGGGAGGATGGAAACTGTCCAGAAAGAAATCCAATTTCAGTCCTGTGCTCTGTGCATTTCAAAATGGAAATGCTACACTTATTAAAGTGCCCATTAGACAAACAATGCAGGAAAACATGATGGGGTTTAGGAGGCTGGGAAGGAGGAGAAGAGGCAGGTCAGAGAGAGGAAACAAGATGAGGGCATTGTTTTTAAAGGAGACTGAAAAATGTTCAACCAGGGAAAAGAAAATGCCTGCATACACTTCAATGAAGAGTAAAGGAGTACATCATTTCAATACTGGCAACTGGAAATAAGATATTTATTACAGCCACACAAAGATCTGCTGGTATCCAACAAGACGGTGGAGAGTCTAGGTAACGGTGTGACTTCCACACAGTGAGTTTAATGCGTCTAGGGGAGGTGTGCTAAATACTTGATAAGTTGACTTGATGTGAAGAAATATATCAGATTTAGGAGAGTAAACACAGTTACCTAGTCATCAAAACAGGGACACAGAAGGGAGAAGAAAAAAACACAGAATACCTACTGTGTGCCAGGTATTTCCATATATGCTGTCTCATTTAATCCCTAAAACATACTGATGCAGTGGGTATTATCGGGCTTTGTTCACAGAGGAGGACAAAGGGCTTAAGAAGAGATGTAAGAAACCCAGGTTCATACAGCTGCTCAACAGTGGAGCCAAAATTTGAGGGTGAATTCCATATGGCTTCCACTCGGTCATTCTGCTTTATGAGAACACAGTCTCGTTACCTTCCAGAAAGGAAACCAACACTTGTGGATCACCAACCATGTGCTAGCTACTTTGGAACATACTCGCACATTCTTCAGCTCCTATAATTTCAGCTCCACCAACATGCAGACTATTTGACAGACAAACAGTGTGCGGCCTCTTCAAAAGACAATTCAAATCTCCACCACTGCAATTACATAAATCTGGTGCAATTACATAAATCTAGGGTTGGGAATGTTACGAAATCCCCAGCATTTGGCTCCCTCCTGAACCGGGAAATCTCACTTGAAAACCAGAAGAAAGGCTTTGGAAAGAAACAGGGTAGGAACCCACAAGAGATTTCTCAACTGTGAATGTACTGCCCTCATGATGGATGCTTCTGCTGCCCCTACTGGAGCCAAGCAACACAGACATTAAGTACTCCTGAACAAAGAATGGCCCCAGCTCTTGAGGACAGGGCTGATTTTCAACAACATAGAAAACAATGGCACAAGGACATGTTTTTTAGTATCTTTAGCAGCCTTGGTGCGAAGCCACTAGATAAATTCTTTTCCTGGAACTCTGGGTGTCAGCAGATGACTGTTGCTCGTATTTATTGGGTACTTGCCTACTGTGTACTGTGTACTGGGCACTGTTCTAAGTACTGTTTTACCACTTCAGGTAGAGAGATTAGATGACTTGCCCAAGGCCACCCTCAGCTGGGAATGGACAACAGGGGTTTGCTCCAAGACCTGCCCACTATGTTACTTCTACCCCCATGGAATTGGCTGAATTTTCTTGTTATTAAGAAGACATACTGCCTATATTCTCCCATACGTTATTTGCTTTTATCCTACAATTTCATTCATTCATCTTCCTACCTCCCTCTAAAAGCACATTAAAGTCCTGTTGATGTTTCTCTCACTGTAAAACAACAACAGTGGCATTCTTTTACCACATACTCCTCTCTAGCTAATGCTCTATCTCCTCCCTTTATAGCCAAACCTCTTGGGAGAGTTTCCTTTCTTGCCATCTGTATTTCCTCATTTCCTACTCACTTCTCATTCTACTTCATCCCCAGTATTCCCCTGAAATTGCACTTGCCAACCTCAGCCTTCTGGTTGTTTAATCCAATGGGTATAAGAGTGTTTTTCTGGGACATTGGACATAGTTAACCATCTGTCCTTCTTGAAAGACTCTTCCCCTGGCTCCCGTCAGGGGGATCCCCTGTCTTCTCCTGAGGCCCAGACACAAAGCAAACTATCTAAAGGGCATTCTGCCCCTGCCCTCCAGCCTGAAACCCCCTGTTCCCTACTTCTGTAAATGCATCACCGTTCTCCAAGCCTGAAACTTGGCCTTATCCTTTACCTTTTCTTCTCCTTTGCCTCTCATATCACATCACCAGGCCACAAAAACCACCAGTCCACCCACCTTCTGCACCCACCCTGCCACTCTTCTTGCTGAGGCCATCAGTACCCCTTGTCTTCTTGCCTGTTTTGGCTTTGCCTCTGTAATCCATGCTATCAAAAGCACTACCAGAGTGAACTGTCCAAACATAAGGAGATCTTCCTACTCTTTTACTTATGCTCTCCTTTGCTAGGAAAGGTCCCTACTCCTTATCAGAACTTACATGAAAGGTGTGTTATGATAATACCTCTACTTATCTTTTCAGCTTCTTTTTTCACCACTCTCTTGACTCCTGCTTTCCAAACACACCAACCTCTTTCAATTCCTTATTGTGCCATGTTCTTGGTTTCTGGGTGTTCCCACATATGTCCTTTATGGGAACCATCCCACCCTCATGTCTCTCAGCTGACTTTTGGGTAACTCTTTTTTTTTTTTTAAAGATTTTTTTTTTAAATTTATTTATTTGACAGACAGAGACCACAAGCAGGCAGAGAGGCAGGCAGAGAGAGGGAAGCAGGCTCCCCGCTGAGCAGAGAGCCTGATGCAGGGCTCGATCCCAGGACCCTGAGATCATGACCTGAGCCGAAGGCAGGGGCTCAACCCACTGAGCCACCCAGGTGCCCCTGGGTAACTCTTAACTAGCTCAAATGTCACTTCCTCTTTGAAACCTTCCCAGACCTTCAGAGCCTAGATTTGGTGCTCCTTACAGTTCCCTGTACTTTCTAATAAGATGGCAGTCAGAGCACTGTTTGGCAGTTGTCTTTTGTGTACCTACATCTTCTAATAAACACAGGCTTTGGAAGTAGACAGTGGTTCTATCTTGACTATTGGTGGACTTCTAACTCCTACCATAATGTCTAGTGCAAAAAAATTTTTTAAAGGTATTAAATATTTTTGAATGACTATCTTGTAGGGGCTAGGAAGTGAGGAAAAAGTGGAGTAGCATAACCAGGTGAAGGGATGACCATAAGGGCAAAATAAGGAAGCGTGGGAAGGCAACAGTCCTAGGTAGCCTAGCCCCCATTTTCCAGTATTACAGATGAAGAATTTTTCTGGAGTCCAAAGAAGACAACGGGAATTAAAAGAGAAGATTCTGCTTTCCAGGCTGTCTTTCAGGAAGACACGTTGGATAACTGCCCAGAGTATATGATGGAATAGACAAGGTGCTCATTTGTTTTGATAGAGATCAAGAGAGAATAGAGCAAAAAGAAACCCTAGAGGGTTTTTAACCCACCCCCCACTTTTTGTCTTGTTCAAGATATTTGCCAAATTTAAGCTGACCGTTTCTTTGTCTCCCATGGGAAATGAGTAGTCTGTACCGATGGCATGAGGGAGAGCCATATTACTCGTACTTTCCCTACGCCCAGAAGACTGAATGCTTTAACATGTGCTCTTGAATGCAACTCAAGCTCTTAACTGACTGGTGAGTGATGAAACATGGTCTGAAGCAATTTATTGCTTCAAGATGATGGCAGGAGGCAGATAGTGCTGGCTAGAAGTAGAGTGGCTCATTTTGAGCAAGGGATGTCAAAAAAGAGCTTGTGCAGAGCAGCTGGCCCTCTGGAACAGGGCCACAGGCATCTGGGGGTACACCTGCCATTTAGGGAACTCTGCCCTGGGATACCCCTAATAATCCAGAATCCCTGGAAACTAGGATGGAGGTCACTACCCTATTTGGGAAGGTTATAATAATTCATAGGTGAGAATAGTTACTGAAGGATGAAGCAGCTGGAAAAGCTTCATAGAGATACTGGCATTTATGCCCAGCTTGAAGAAGTAGCTTCTAAAGGAAAGAAGACACTCCAAAGTAAGAATTCTCCCCATACTGTGGGGGAAAGGTGTGGAGGAGGATATGAACAGGGTATGCCCAGGGAATAATGATTAGACCAGTGTGGCTGGAGAGGCGGTCATAGAATATTGGAAGTTAAGACAGGACAAAAATACCCTGCAGTGTTCTATAGGTAAGATCAATGGGCTCATTTACCCAGCTTCAAAAGGCTGCAAATAGCTATTTTTTTATGTTGGAAAAGAAATCCAATAATTTGTATCACTTGCTGCTATGAATCTGATAAAAAGCCTCTCCTGAAGACTGTAACAAATGGCCACAGGAGCCCCACATTCAGTTGTAATATTATAATAGACCCCAGGAGAGTCAGATCATATTGATTTCATTGGGTCACTTGGCTGTCTGTACAGAATTCCCAGAGCCCCGGCTCCTTCACTGGGTTCTCATTTATTGTTTTGTATGGATTTAGAGAGAGCCAGCTCTAAAGAAGGCTAGACTATGGGTGTGCAAAGATGACAGAAGCACAAATACAGTCCATAAGAAGCTTACATGGAGGGGGGAAATAAGATTCTCCAAGAATGCAGGTCAACATGCAAAGAGAAGCATGAAGAGGGCACAAAAGTAAGAGATGGATGTAGAACAACTGGAATTCTCTGCTGCTGGGGATATAGAGAGTGAAAAATGGTAAAACCACTTGGGAAAACACTTTGGCAATTTCTTACAAAGTTAAACATACCTTTACCTTATGACCCAGAAGTTCCACTCCTAGATATTTTCCCAAGGGAAAAAATCCACAAAAAGACTTGCATAAGAAAGTACACAGTAGGGGTGCCTCAGTGGCTCAGATGGTTAAGTGCCATCAGCTCAGGTCATGATCCCAGCGTCCTGGGATCAAGCCCTCCATAGAGCTCCTGGCTCAGAGGCGAGCCTGCTTCTCCCTCTCGCTCTGCTCTCCCCCTGCTCATGCTCTCTCTCTCTCTATCTCCCTGTCTCAAATAAATAAATAAAATCCTTAAAAAAGAGTACACAGTAGCTTTATGCATAAATACAAAAAAAAAAAAAACCCAAAACCAAAAAACAAACTCTGAAAAAAAAGCTAAATGCGTATTTGACAGGAAAATGGATAAACAAATTGTGGTGTATTCACATAATGGAAAATACTCAGCAATCAAAAAAAATGAACTGATAAGGGCAACAACATGGATGAATCTCAAAGACAGGACGTAGTGCTAAAGAAATATGACACAATACCTTGTGTTTTATACCATTTACATAAAGTTCAAGCATGGGCAAAACTAACCTCTGGTGATAGAAATCAGAATAGTGAATGTCTCTGGAATGTCATCTGGAGATGGGGGTGAGGTTGGGGGTTGACTGGAAAGGAGAATGAGGAAACTGGGGTTATGGAAATGTTATATCTTGATTTGGGTGGTGGTTACCCAGGTGTACATGATTATCAAAACTTATCAAACTGGGTGCAGTCTGCTGTATGCCAATTATATCTCAGTAAAACCATGAAAAAAATACAGGAGTTGGGTAAAGGACAGCACGGCTTCATGGAAATGCTGCCTTGAGTAGGCTTCATAGGGAGTGACCGTCAAAGAATGCCTGGGGGAAAGGCCATCCAGGGAGATGGAACAAAGATAAAAGGTTAGGAGGTGGGAAAGCATATTGTCAGTCTCAGGAAGGGCTGTGTCGGCCATGAAACGTAGGCTGTGAGTGGGGTAGTAGGAGCAGAAAGCACTGACTACGCATCCCATAAGATTCGCCAAGAGAAGGCAAGAAGAATACTAACTTAAAGGGATTAAAAAGTCTAGGGAACATTTTTTTTTTTTAATTTGTTCATAGCTTGTTCGTAGGCCAAAGGGCAGAATCACTGAGGAAGAAATTCTGAAGAGAGGAGATCATTTATAGAGTAAGGTTCTGGTAGACATGGATAGTTCACACTTAGAAAGATGAGGGAAACTGGGACCGCTCTGTCAGGAGGGAAGGTGGAGGGTTGAGCAAAATTGTGAAGGGCAGGGGAGAGGAAAATCATGAGAGCTCATGATGGTTGTCCTCTAATGTCCCAATATGGTGGGAGGAGAGATCATCATTGAAGATGACAGAAGGGGGCCTAGGTGGCTCAGTCGGTTAAGTGTTTGCCTTCAGCTCATGTCATGATCTCAGGGTCCTCGGATTGAGCTCCAAGTTGGGCTCCCACCTCAGTGAGGAGTCTGCTTCTCCCTCTCCCTCTGCCCCTTCCCCAGCTCATGCTCATTTTCTCTCTGTGTGTGTCTCAAATAAATAAAATCTTAAAAGAAAGAAAAAGAAAGAGAAAGTAAGAAAGTCACAGAGGTAGGGCCAGAGTTTGGGGAGCATGAAGAAGGTTCAGAATAGAGCGCTATAGAGAATTCGAAAGGGGATTTTCCTGAGATGAACGGAAAAGTTCCGAGAGTTATATAGCATGGGTTGATATTGAAGGTAATTGTCCAGCAGGAGACTGGCAAGAATGAAAGCATATGGTGGCTACTGAGAACATACTTGAAATGGGTCACGGCTAAAGGTGGGGATGAGATAGGGCAGGGCCAATGGGGATTACAAAAAGGTCAAGGGTCTGGAAGTCAGGAAGCAGAGGAGCAGATTTAGGAGGCATAAGAATCTTGGTAAGTACAAGGTCGTGTTCTATCAGTAAAGGTCCTTTAATGGCTCAAGATGTTTGAAGGAGTGCAGTTTTGAATGACAATGCATTCCAAGGTATGCTGATGGATGGGTTCAATGTGATGACATTCAACATTGACAGTTGTATTCACTAGGATGATAGCAGAAGATGTGGAGGGACGGACTGAGGAAAAAGCTTAAGTCCTTGAGAAAATATGGTGGAGTGTCCCCACTGACAAGTTTCTCTCTCCCTAGGTGAACTGGAAGGTGACCTAAGCTTTGGTTACAAAGTACTATTTTAAATACTATATTAATTGCTGTATTTAACTCTTTTATTCTATGAAAATAAAGATGTTTGAGGGTATGTTTTCAAGTTGATCTTAATCAAGTCTCTATGAGTAACACAAAAATGGTTTTTATCTTGATTTTACAAATGAGGAACCTTACACCAGTGCCCCTCTCCACAGCCTTCCTTTCAGTTGGGGTAGGATTTGGGTGCACAAAAGTAATTGCTGAAATCACCTGACTCTTCAAAATGCCCTTCACACAAAGGGCACTAAATGTCATAGGTTTCAGTATCTGAAAGATACTGTGTAGGTAATGGAATGTAGGATGTGAGTGGGGTAGTAGGAGCAGAAAGCACTGACTACACATCCCGCAAGATTCACCAAGAAAGAAAGGCAAGAAGAATAATAACTTAAAGGGATTAAAAAGCCTAAGGAACATTTTTTTGTGGGGCGGGGGGGGGGCACGGTATCCATAGCTTGTTTGTAGGCCAAAGGGCAGAATCACTGAGGAAGAAATAATGAAGAGAGGAGATCAGAAGCTGATCAGAAAAGAAGCCGCATGCACGTTTTGGTACTTAAAAAATACAATTTATGAGAAGAAAGGAGGTTTTTTGTTGCTATTGCTCTTATTCATCTTTCCAATTCTTTCATTGATTTTTTTTAATTGGAATAATTTTTTCAAGCTTTTAAAAATCAAAATTCTTTAGGGACTCCCAGACTCCTATATCAAAAAGTATATTCAAAAGGTCATTGTGAGCTTTTCTGTGTATGAGTCAGAAGGAAATGGCAGCAGAACTGTTTCTACCACTTACTGATTGTGTGTGTCTTGACAAAATACTGCCTGTCTGGCCCTCAATTTCCTCGTGAGAAAATTATGCAAGGGAAGAGGTATACAATGTGGAATATAAATAATTAATGTACTGAAAAAACAGTGAATCACTAGTGAGTCTTTAAATAGAAATTAAATTAGCAATGACAACAACAACAACAAGCCAACTTCAACCTGAACTAGCACTCTGGAAAGGCATTCCTAGTCAGGGGTCTTCTAGAAATGAGCGTTGACTAATGTGATGAGAACTGCCATACCCTCCCACCACATCTACTTCTTCATCAGCATCAGCATCCACACACTGCGCCCTCCTGACTATGACCACTGAAGAACTAGTCAAGCTTATCCCAAAGCCTGTTTCCATACTCTTGCACCAGATCCTCTTCCCTTTTGCCTATTTAGAGACTCACTTTAGTCATGCTTTTCTCTTCCACATCACCTATTTCCTCCCTCTCCACTGGATTGTTCTCACAAGCAAATTAACATGTTATTTCTCTATCCCATAAATCTTGTTCTCTGCTCCATTTCCACAAGCTCAGAGAGCCCATGTGAGGATCCCTGCCCTTGCTCATGCCTTTAAAGGACATATTCTAGTTCTTTTCCAGCCACACATTTCCCTGTGGGGCGAGGAATCTGTTGTAATAAGAAGTGTTTACCCAGAGCTGATGGTCTCTGCATTGTAGACCATACTCTGCCCACATGGCCCTTAGACCCTTACACAGTCCACTGCACTGGGTCCATCATCTCTAGGGTAGACCATGCTGCTCATTTACACACTCCTAGCCTCAAGTTATATTCAAGGGATGGCCATTTGTGGGTGTGTGGCCTGAGTTTAGACATGAAGGCTGAGGTGTCCCCACCCCAGCACACAAAGCCCCTCATAGTATGGAACTGAGCTGGGGTTTGGAAGGGAAGGGTGGTCCACAGGTCCTTTCCCTGTGCCACCAAGTTCTGGCATGAACTCCAAAGCCCAAGAATTCTATATTTGAACTTGATTTTCCAGGTTCTTAGGAAAGCATATTTATAATATATTTGGAAGAAACATTTTTTTAGCTTAATATATAAATTTTAGATACAAAAATTATTGAATGTAGGCCTTCATTTGTATTTTCCTGGACCTCATAAATATTAAGGTTACACCACTACCCTAATAACCCAAAAAGGATTACTTTAAATAATACTGCGCCTTGTGGAATTCCAATAAAGAATGGTCTGTAGTCAATAGCTGCAATTTCTCTCCTCCTGTTCTTTCTTAAACACACTTGTATCACCACCATCTATTGCACCATGCATTTGCATTTCACCAACTATTAACACTGCTCTTGTCAAGGTCAGTAATAACTCATGTTGTTAAATCCAGTGATGGGCTCTCAATCCTCATTTTACTTGATGTTTCAGCAGCATGTGACCCATGGATCAATCCCTTCTCCTCAATGTACTTTCTTCCCTTACCTTCAAGGGTTCCATTCTCTCTAGTTTACTCCTTTAGTGTCTTCTTTCTTGCCTCTTAGCTGCTTCCTCCTTTTATCTTCTCTCCAAACTCTTAATGCTAGAATTGCCAGGGCTCAGTTCTTGAACTTCCTCTCTTTTCTATACCCACTCCCTTATGATCCATTCAGCACACGGCTATGTTGTTGATGATTCCTGAATCTATTTCTCCAGCCTACACTTCTTCCTTAGATTCATACTGTCTACTTGACATTTCCACTTGGATGTCTAATAGGTATTTCATTCCCCAAATGAACTCCTCCTTTCCCAAACCTGTTCTAATCATGCCTTCCAACTCCCAGTTTATGTAAACTCCAGCTCCCAGTTGCTTCAACCAAAAAACTTGGAGTCTTTTGGAGTCATCCTTTACTCTTGGCAACCTATCAAGAAATCATATGGGCTCTACTTTCAAAATATATCCCAAATATGACCATTGCTCACTATTTCCATTGCTGGTAGACCCTGGTCCAAGCTCCTATCATCTCTTGCCTGGACTACTTCAATAGCCTTCTCATAGGTCTCTTTTGGTCTATTTTCAATATAGACACCAATGTGATACCATTCAAATATGACAGTCGTTCTGCTCAAAACCCTGCAATGGTTTCCCTATTTCACTAACAGTCAAAATCAAAGTCATAGCTAGTATTCAAAGCCCTATATTCTCTAGTCCCTGGTACTCGGATCTCACTCGCATTCTCTCCTTTGCTAACTCAGCTCCAGCCACACTGCTTTCCTTGGAGTACCT